>NC_141012.1:41009761-42300082 GCF_052327205.1 Somniosus microcephalus | reverse complement strand
AGGGAGGGGGGGAGGAAAGAGGGAGGGGAGGGGGGGGGGGAGAGAAGAGGGAGGGAGGGGGGGGAGAGAAAGAGGGAGGGAGGGGGGGGGAGAGAAAGAGGGAGGGAGGGGGGGGAGAGAAAGAGGAGGGAGGGGGGGGAGAGAAAGAGGGAGGGAGGGGGGGGAGAGAAAGAGGGAGGGAGGGGGGGAGAGAAAGAGGGAGGGAGGGGGGGAGAGAAAGAGGGAGGGAGGGGGGGAGAGAAAGAGGGAGGGAGGGGGGGGAGAGAAAGAGGGAGGGAGGGGGGAGAGAAAGAGGGAGGGAGGGGGGGAGAGAAGAGGGAGGGAGGGGGGAGAGAAAGAGGGAGGGAGGGGGGGAGAGAAAGAGGGAGGGAGGGGGGGAGAGAAAGAGGGAGGGAGGGGGGGAGAGAAAGAGGGAGGGAGGGGGGAGAGAAAGAGGGAGGGAGGGGGGGAGAGAAAGAGGGAGGGAGGGGGGGAGAGAAAGAGGGAGGGAGGGGGGGAGAGAAAGAGGGAGGGAGGGGGGGAGAGAAAGAGGGAGGGAGGGGGGGAGAGAAAGAGGGAGGGAAGGGGGGGGAGAGAAAGAGGGAGGGAGGGGGGGAGAGAAAGAGGGAGGGAGGGGGGGAGAGAAAGAGGGAGGGAGGGGGGGAGAGAAAGAGGGAGGGAGGGGGGGAGAGAAAGAGGGAGGGAGGGGGGGAGAGAAAGAGGGAGGGAGGGGGGGAGAGAAAGAGGGAGGGAGGGGGGGAGAGAAAGAGGGAGGGAGGGGGGGAGAGAAAGAGGGAGGGAGGTGGGGAGAGAAAGAGGGAGGGAGGGGGGAGAGAAAGAGGGAGGGAGGGGGGAGAGAAAGAGGGAGGGAGGGGGGAGAGAAAGAGGGAGGGAGGGGGGGAGAGAAAGAGGGAGGGAGGGGGGGAGAGAAGAGGGAGGGAGGAGGGGGGGAGAGAAAGAGGGAGGGAGGGGGGGAGAGAAAGAGGGAGGGAGGGGGGGAGAGAAAGAGGGAGGGAGGGGGGGAGAGAAAGAGGGAGGGAGGGGGGGAGAGAAAGAGGGAGGGAGGGGGGGAGAGAAAGAGGGAGGGAGGGGGGGAGAGAAAGAGGGAGGGAGGGGGGGGAGAGAAAGAGGGAGGGAGGGGGGAGAGAAAGAGGGAGGGAGGGGGGGAGAGAAAGAGGGAGGGAGGGGGGGAGAGAAAGAGGGAGGGAGGGGGGGAGAGAAAGAGGGAGGGAGGGGGGGGAGAGAAAGAGGGAGGGAGGGGGGGAGAGAAAGAGGGAGGGAGGGGGGGAGAGAAAGAGGGAGGGAGGGGGGGAGAGAAGAGGGAGGGAGGGGGGGAGAGAAAGAGGGAGGGAGGGGGGGAGAGAAAGAGGGAGGGAGGGGGGGGAGAGAAGAGGGAGGGAGGGAGGGGGGGAGAGAAAGAGGGAGGGAGGGGGGGAGAGAAAGAGGGAGGGAGGGGGGAGAGAAAGAGGGAGGAGGGGGGGAGAGAAAGAGGGAGGGAGGGGGGGAGAGAAAGAGGGAGGGAGGGGGGGAGAGAAAGAGGGAGGGAGGGGGGAGAGAAAGAGGGAGGGAGGGAGGGAGGGGGGGGAGAGAAAGAGGGAGGGAGGGGGGGGAGAGAAAGAGGGAATTGGAGGGGAAGAGAGAGAGGGAACTGGAGGAGGGAGAGAGGGAATTGGAGGGCGAGAGAGGAGGGAGAGAGAGGTGCTCAATTATTTGCATTTTTTCCAAGGTTGGAGGAGTTGCTGAATTTTGTAGAAGTCTCCAATTGTGGGCAACATTGGATAAAATTCACCTGGTCACCTGACCTGTGGAGCTCCAGGAATTCCACGGCCAAATTCCAGCCTGTGGAGGAATGTGTGATTGTTCTCCACTGAAAGCTGAGAATGAAGGGAACAGCGTAACCTTTCCTGAGTGGGCCAGTGAGATATTGCAACATCTCCCTACCTGTGGACCAAATCGGCTCCCAACATTTTCAAGAACTCGTGCTTTTTTTAAATTAAAAAACACACAGTTTCCGCTTGCTGTCCCTCCCAAGGTGGGTCTTGTCCACAAGAGGTGGGGAGTCCGGAACCTGTAGGTTGGGGAAGTTGTGGGACTGTTTTGTTGGGGCTTCACTTTAACACCAGTATTATACGCACAACACTCCCAACTGTGAATTCTGAGCGTTTGATTAAAAACGCAGAAAGCGGTGACGGAACGGAGTTGTTGGGAATTTGAGACTCGCTGGTCAGGCTCTGTGGGAGCGACTCTGCTGCTGGGATTCGAGAATACCGCAATCACTGGTTTGGTGCCTAGTTCGACAATATTCAGGTTTGAGCCTTTTACAAATTGGGCAATAATGTTTTTCAAATTATATGTAACAGGATCATGTGTGTGGAGCACTACACCCAGATATCACCAGAATGCTTGTCTGTACAATCAGATGGAGATATCCTGTGATGAAGGTGCTGGCAGGAGGTGTCGTTTCACCAGCTGTGGGGTTTTTGGGATTCCCCCACTCCATGTACACTGGTCCAATCTCACGCCGTGGATTGGCAGAAAATCCTGACAATTGTTTTGTAAATGGGATTCTCTGACTGGTGAGTCAGATGCCCGATAACACACCTTCATTTTTTTTATTTCAAATTTTTAAGCAAAGATCCAGTTTGCATGGGATTCTCAGCCTATATATTGTGGACTGTGAATGTGCTGCAACAATATCAAGCTCATCATTCACAATTTAAAAAACTCATCTAGCACTTTCAGGATTAAGTGCGAATCGAGAGAGCAGAAGGATTGAGCTCGTGATCAGGGGCAAAAGTTAACACTAGCAATATTTTTTTATAAAGTTGATCTATTTTCCCCCAGGCTAATGTTTATTTGAATGATTTAAGACTGGCTTTAAATGAATCGGGGGAAGGGGATATTGCAGCTTCTGTGTGCGTGTGTTGGGTACACAGGAGCTCATCACCCGCCCTGCTCTTTAGCCCCAATCTCCTGCTTATTATAAGATTATTGTCTGAGGAAGGGCGTGGTATTACAGGAAGAAGAGCCTACTAACGGCTGTAACCAGCTCCAGCTGTTGTACCGCACGGAACTGAGCACCATAGCTGGAGGTTTGAAGAGAGCCGAGAGGAGATCTGTGACTTGATAAAGAACCGGTTTCAACTTAAGGCGCCGGGCACTTAATATCTAAACACTATCGGTGGTGAATCATTTCTTCACAGTAGAAAAAAAACTAATTAGATCATCTCAGCCTGGCCACTGTGAACAGAGCCCGATTTCATTTGTGTTGCACTGTGGGGAAGGGATGAAATAAAGCGAACACTTTTAGGTACACATTTTTGATTCAAAGAATCCCAGTGTTGCAGTGTAACTCTCGCACTTCCTTAATGTGATTCCCCCCTGATCCCATGCTGGCTCGATGTTTCATTCCGAAGGCCATTCCACATAGAATCATGCAGCACATTCGGCCCATCGTGCCTGGGCCGGCTCTCTGAAAGAGATCTCCAGTTAGTCCCACTCCCCTGGTCTTTCCCCAACGCCCTGCACATTTGTTACCTTTTAAAGTATTTATTCAATTCCCTTTTGAAAGTTACTATTGAATCTGCTTCCGTTACCTTTTCAGGCAGTGAATTCTAGACCTTAACAATCCGCAGCATAAAAATAATTCTCCTCACTGTCACCCTGGCTTTTCAACCAATTATTTTGAATCTGTGTCCTCTGGTTACCGACCCTCCTGCCGGGGGAAACAGTTTCTCCCTGTCTACTCGAGGAAAACCCTTCATAACTTTTGAACACCTTAAAATTCTCTGCTCTAAGGAGAACAATACCAGCTTCTCTAGTCACTCCAGATAACTGAAATCCCTCATCCCTGGCACCATTCTGATAAAGCTCCTCTTGTTGATCACTCTGTATGTGAAGATGATCTGACATCAGTCCTACGTTTGCCTTTAACTAGTCTGAACCTGTGTCCTGTTGTCCTACTCTTGCATTTTTAATTTAAAGCGATTTTTCAGATTTACCTTTTTTATATTGTTAACTATCTTTTATCGCTCTATAACATCACCTCTTAGACACCTCCTTTCTGTTGAGTCTGTGTTTCCAAATGTAGTTATGCTGAATAACTGGACACAGACTACAGAAATAATTAAACAGGTCTTTAGTAATTGAGGGTCAGGGCTGAACTGGAATACACTTTGCTCCACAGGGTTTATATACCGGTGTGGTCACCACCGGTACTACAATGTACAGGAGCCATCAAAAAGTAGTCCATCACCTTAAGGTATCCTCTTAAGGTGGTACAGGTTACATACACTACAATTCCTCCCCTTTTAGCTTAACAGTGTACACCCCAATTTAAACATTCCATGGATAACATATATACAACTTTCACACAAAACTGTTCAAAGATTCAGTCTCTGAGGAGGCCTCCTGATCCGGGCCGGATAACGCCTTTCAGGGGTCTCTGGTTCTCGTTGCTGGGGTGACTCATCCATTTGATCTCCTATGGATTGAACGTCATCATGTACGTTCGAGTCTGAGGTAGATGCTACAGGCTCAATAACTTCTTCAACTGGTGTCTCTGCCGTAGACATGGGGTCGACCCTTGTTCTCGATTCCACAAGTTGGTCAGCATGACGTTGTATTACGTTCTCTCCAACATCTACCGTGTACATCAAGGGTCCTTGTCGGGCACGAATTGTTCCGGATTGCCATTTATCATTCCTATAGTCCCTGGCCAACACTGGTTGTCCTATTTCGAAACTCCGAGTGGCCTTGTTATTTACGTGCTGGAGTTGCTTGTTTTCGACTTCCCTACGCACATTGGGTTTTAACAAATCCAACCGGGACCGCAACCTCCTGTTATAGAACATTATGGCAGGGCTTTGATTTGTCACTGCATGCGTGGCGTTTCGATATGCCATCAGGAAATTGTCCACCTTGTGTTGTAGTGGAATATGGTCTTCGCTCATGGCCTTTATCGCCTTTTTGAACGTTTGTACAAATCTCTCGGCCAACCCATTTGTAGCCGGATGATATGGGGCAGATGTATAGTGTTTCATCCCATTCTTTTTCATGAATTTCTGGAATTCTTCTGACACGAACTGTGGTCCGTTGTCTGAACATATTTGTTCCGGCAACCCATTCCTTGCAAATATGGTTCTTAGAACTGCGATTGTCTTTTCAGAGGTAGTGGTCGACATTTTAATCACTTCTGGCCATTTAGAATGTGCGTCTACTGCTATCAAAAACATGGAATCCATGAATGGACCTGCAAAGTCGATATGCACACGTTGCCATGGGGTTGAAGGCCATTCCCACGGATGCAGCGGTGCAATTGGAGGTGCGTTTTGAACTTTTTGGCACCCTGAGCAGCTTTTAGTCAGATCCTCTATTTCTTTGTCGATACCTGGCCACCACACATAAGCCCTAGCAAGGCTTTTCATCTTGAATCCCCCCAGATGACCTTCATGCAATTCCTTCAGAACTCTCTCCCTTAATTTAGGAGGAATAATCACCCTTGTTCCATACATCAATGTTCCTTGACAGACGGACAGCTGTTCTCGTCTGGCTGAGAATGCTGGTAACAGTGGGTCGCCATGTGCTGGCCATCCCTTCACTGTCAAATCGTAGACCCGAGACAGTGTCGGGTCGTATCGGGTCTCTCTCTCAATACCCGCATTGGTGACTGGTAAGCATTCGATGATGGTCGAGTGAAATATCTCGACAGGGTCAACTGCCGGTGCCTCTTCCGCTGTAGGTAGTGGCAGGTGCGACAGCCCATCAGCATTACCATGTTGCTTTGTACCTTTGAATTCGATATCATATTGATGTGCCCCTAGGAAAAGGGACCATCTCTGAAGTCTCTGCGCCATCATAACCGGAACACCCTTCTTAGGGTTAAAAATGGAAACCAACGGCTGGTGATCTGTCAGCAGCGTAAACTTTTGGCCTTGCAGGTAATGGTTAAATTTCTTAACTCCCCACACGAGGCTGAGAGCCTCCCTATCTATCTGAGCATAGTTGCGCTCTGCGGAGGTCAATGATCTGGATGCGAACGCGACTGGCCTTTTCAAGCCATTTGGAAACTTATGTGAGAGCACTGCCCCGATACCATATGGAGAAGCATCACAAGCTAAGCGAATAGGCAGCGTTGGGTTAAAGTGAGCCAACACTTCCTTAGAGGTGATCAGTGCCTTGCTTTTTTGAAAAGCCCGCTTACAATCATCGCTCCACTTCCATGGTATTCCCATTTGCAAAAGAGTGTTCAGCGGGTGTAACACCGTGGATAAATTTGGAAGAAACTTGTGGTAATAGTTAACCAACCCAAGGAACGACCTCAACTGGGATACATTTTCCGGAGCGGGAGCTTTCACAACAGCTTCGATCTTGTCAGGTGACTTATGGAGCCCCTCCTGGTCAATGACGTGGCCGCAGTACGAGATTCGCTTTTGAAAGAACTCACATTTCTGGCGATTAACTCTGAGCCCATATTCTTTCAATCTGGTGAGCACCTGCTCCAAATTCACGAGGTGATCCTTATCATCATCTCCTGTAATCAGAATGTCGTCCAGGTAGCATTGTGTGCCTGGAATTCCCTGCAATACCTGCTCCATGGCCCTTTGCCAAATCGCTGGAGCCGCTGCCACTCCAAAAACCAGTCTATTATACCGATATAAGCCCTTATGTGTGTTGATCGTGAGATACTGGCGTGACGCTTCATCAACTTCCATCTGTAGGTACGCCTGCGCCAGGTCTATCTTGGTGAAGTGTTTCCCGCCAGACAGCGAAGCGAAGATATCTTCAATCCGCGGAAGCGGATATTGCACCGTGTGAAGAACCGGATTAACAGTGATCTTGAAATCGCCACAGATGCGAACCTTCCCAGGTTCCCCCGGCTTGTTGCTCAACGAACGCTTCATGACAGGAACAATGTGTATGGCCCATTCACTCCAGTCCACCTTTGACAGTACTCCTGAACATTCTAGCCCTTCCAGCTCTGCTTCCACAGCAGGTCGTATCGCATAAGGTACCGGTCTGGCTTTGAAAAATTTTGGGTTTGCATGTTCTTCAACCTTGATGTTTGCCGTAATTCCTTTCAGTGTTCCCAGTCCCTGTTGGAACACCTCCTTAGCATCGTCCAATATTTTGGACAGTCGTTTAGGTTTGACGTCGTCCTCTTTACAGGAATCTACAGTCCACATTTATTCTCCGGATCCATTCCTGTCCCAGTAGTGGTGGACCTCCATCAGGTAACACGTACAAGTCCATTTCCTGACTTTCTTTACCATTGTAGACCACATTTACTTTTATCTTTCCGATGGGGTATACTATTTGCCCCGTGTATGTTTTCAATACAATCTCCGTATCCCTCAGGGGAATGTGCAAGAATAACCTTTTGTAATCTTGCTTATTCATGACCGTCAATGCCGATCCAGTGTCCAATTCCATCTTCACTTGGACTTCTGCTATCCGAAGCATGACCCAGATAGTTTGGTGGTCTGCTGTGTTACCCACATTATGTATTTTTAGACAACCCAGTTCCTTACTGCTGGAGTCTGAATCCATCTTCTGTTCATCCGAACTGTTCTCTGTCACCTTGTGTACTTTTTTGTACTTCTCCTGCGGCGACTTTTTGCTGCTGGTCTTCTTTCCTGACCGGCATACTCTCGCTATGTGACCAAGTTTGCCACATTGCCTGCATTCTTTATCTTTGAACCAGCACTGGTTCTGGTCATGCGTTGTCCTTCCACAACGATAGCACTTTACTGCGCCCAATGCCATTTCATTGGTGCTGAATTCCAATGGCCTTTGCTGTATCTCTGCAGTGCCTCGTGCTGCTGCCTCGTGCGATGCTGCAATGCTGAAAGCTTTGTCCAGCGTAAGATCCTTTTCCTCTAGCAGTCGCTTCTGGGTTCCTTCCCTTAGGAGCCCACACACAAACTTATCTCTCAGTGCGTCTGCTAGTCCTGTACCGAACTGACAGTACTTTGATAACTTGCGCAGTTCGATTAAGAATTCAGCGTTGCTTTCCTCTTTAAGTTGAATTCATTGTAGAATTTAAATCGTTCCGCTATCAGCAGCGGCGTGGGGTTTAAATGCTCTTGCAGGATAGTAACAATATCCGCGAAACTCTTTCCTACTGGTTTATCTGGTGTTACAAGGTTCCTTAATAACCTGTACGTCTTCGCACCCATCGAGTTTAATAGGGTTAGTGCTTTCTTATTCTCCGGTACCTCATTCGTTGTACAGTAAACTTCGACGCGTTCCACATAAGTGGCCCAATCTTCCACATCGCTATCAAAAGCAGTGATGTTACCCATTTTTGGCATCCTTGTTGAGTTTCCTTTCCTTCGGATATGATTATTATTTTATTTTGTTTTTTTCAAAAAGGCGGCTTCCTGCGCTTGGCGGCTTTTCCCGCGCTTGTCTTCTTCCCCCGCCGACTCAAAATGGCGATTACCGCGCTGTTGCCATTCTTGCCTCCCAGCAGTCCTTTATTTTCCCCTACGCTGCTGCTCTTGTTCCCCGCCGCTCCCGCCGTCCTTGTGGACATAAACGCTTTTCTGGCTGCTGCGCGTCTCTGCCCCAATTGCAGTCTGGCCCCTGACACCGGCTGCGGTCATGTTCTCCGCCCTTTTCGTCGTTTCCCTCCCCTTCTCTTACTGACAACTCGGCTGACTTCCCCCCCGTGCCGCTCGATCGGCTTACCCGCCACTGTCGTCGCAGGGATGTTCACTGATGTTTGACTTTGTGGCCAGAAACCAACCCGGGTTCCCGATTGCCTCCCGTGCTATGCAGTGCCCAGCAGGATGTTGAGGGTGGATGTCCTTGATCGACGCCCGTTTCAGAGGCGAAGCTTCCTTTGATGCAACTGCCGCTAGGTAAGATCAGACTCGTCGCTACTGTTGAGTCTGTGTTTCCAAATGTAGTTATGCTGAATAACTGGACACAGACTACAGAAATAATTAAACAGGTCTTTAGTAATTGAGGGTCAGGGCTGAACTGGAATACACTTTGCTCCACAGGGTTTATATACCGGTGTGGTCACCACCGGTACTACAATGTACAGGAGCCATCAAAAAGTAGTCCATCACCTTAAGGTATCCTCTTAAGGTGGTACAGGTTACATACACTACACTTTCCAAGCTGAAAAGCCCTAGTCTTTCTTCATAACTCAGACTGCTGACACCAGTGATAAGCTTCACGCCTCTTTAAAATCTGAGACACTTATTCCATATCTTTCAGTGAATAGTGCAATGTGATCACTATAAACCTGTATTTGTGTCGGGTTTATTGAGGGACATTGCATGAATAGCCAACTGGCGCTTTCTCAACAAAATGGCTACCAACTGGCAATTAAAGCTTCCAATCGGCAACCGCATCTCTGCAGTCTGAACTGAATTTATAGCCAGATTCCAGAGGTCCCAGAGGTGGTCGTCGTCTTCTTTCGTATGGTAGTAGCAAAGCAAATCAAATGTCAATATCTAAGTCGGACATCCAGGCCAAAGCTTCCGGTGTAACAGCATGGATATCTTGTAGGCTGCCTGTGAATTTCCTCGAGTGCAATGCTCAATGATGTGCTCCAGAGTCTGATCAGGAGCTCCACAGTCGCATGATGGGGATGCTTTAATCTTCCATCTATGGAGAGGGTGGCAGCATCTACCATGACCGGTTCTGAGGCAGTTGATGGTTGTCCACTGTTTGCGAGGAAGGTTTGATCCTTCAGGCTGTACTGTGGGGTCCTCTCTGAGGAATCCATCCCGTATATCGCAGTTCTTCCAAGTATTTCCCAGAGTTGAAAATACAATGTGACAGTCCACTGTGCCATTCCAATCCCAGGCTGGGTTTTCCTTAACCCAACCGTTCATAGACTTTGGTGACTTTTTTTTAATAAGGATGTTATGGGAGATGGTCCTGTTCCTGAGCCTGGGCACATTGGATCACCTGGGCACAGTGCGGACAGGAAAATCAGGCGGGGTGCCTTGCGGACTTACGATGCACCCCATCTGATTTTCGTACATGTGTTGTACCCAGATGATCCACTAAAAACGGAGCAGGCACAGGAAAATCTGCCTCACTGAATCCAAAACTTGGCTGATGCAATGTGAGATCCTCAGTTGGTTTCAGTTTTACTGTCCTGTGCCTAATTTTTAACTGTCAGCTACTTTCAGTAAATTATCGTAAAAGAAAAATAGAAATATGACTGTCCCCAAGGGTTCGTGGCTGCGGTCTCCAGCCGTTGGTGTTACCTCCTGCCCGCTGGGGCCAGCGTCCATTTGGCCGGCTGTCAGGTGGGAGACTGAGTTACAAGATGTTCCTGCTGTTAAGATCAACAGGACCCCCCATGTCTTGCCAGGCTCTTCGCACATTTTTGGCCTCACCCGCACTCTCCCACCTCCCCACAAATATTGGGGCTAAAGAGTGGGGTACATGGTTGGCACTCTGATTGATGGGATGTGACAAGTGGTGTTCCCAGGGATCTGTTTTGAGGCCTCAACATTTCACTACATTTATTAATACCTTGGATGAAGGAATAGAGAGTTGTCTATCCAACTTTGCAGATGACAGCAAATTAGGAGGGCCAGTAAGTAGTTCAGATGGAAACAGGAAGTTGCAGAGAAATTTTATAAAATATTTGTTCCTGGGATGTGGGCGTCGCTGGCAAGCCCAGCATTTATTGCCCATCCCTAACTGCCCTTGAGAAGGTGGTGGTGAGCCGCCTTCTTGAACCGCTGCAGTCCGTGTGATGAAGGTACTCCCACAGTGCTGTTAGGGAGGGAGTTCCAGGATTTTGACCCAGCGATGATGAAGGAACGGCGATATACTTCCAAGTCAGGATGGTGTGTGACTTGGAGGGGAACTTGGAGGTGGTGGTGTTCCCATGCGCCTGCTGCCCTTGTCCTTCTAGGTGGTAGAGGTCGCGGGTTTGGGAGGTGCTGCCGAAGAAGCCTTGGTGAGTTGCTGCAGTGTATCTTGTAGATGGGACACACTGCAGCCACGGTACGCTGGTGGTGGAGGGAGTGAATGTTTAAGGTGGTGGATGGGGTGCCAAAGAGATTAAGTGAGTGGGGAAAACTATGGCAGATGGAATTTAATGTGGGCAACTGTGAGATCATCCATTTTGAGCCTAAGAAAGGGAAATCAGAGCAGTTTCTAAATGGTGAAAAACTGGGAACTGTAGGGAAGCAAAGAAATTTGAGAGTCCACGTACACAAATTATTTTAAGCTAGTACACGGGTCCAAAAAGCAATCCAAAAGTCTAATGGAATGTTGGCCTTTATCACACGGGGGCTGGAATACAAAGGGGAGGAAGTGAGGCTTCAGTTGTACAAAGCCTTGGTCAAACCCCAACTGGACACTGCGTTCAATTTTGGGCACTGCGCCTCAGGAAGGATGTATTGGTCTTGGAGGGGGTGCTGCGTAGACTCACCATAATGATACCGGGTCTTAGAGGGTTAACTTATGAGGACAGGTTGCATAAACTTGAGGAGGGAGAGAGAGGGGGGAGAGAGAGGGAGGAGAGAGAGAGGGAATCGGAGGGGACAAGAGAGAGAGAGGGAATTGGCAGGGTTGAGAGAGAGGGCATTGGAGGGGGAGAGAATGGGAGTAGGGTGGGAGAGAGAGGAGGAGGATAGAGAGAGGGGAGAGGGTGAGAGGGAATTGGAGGGAGGAGAGAGACCGAATTGGAGGGAGAGAGGGGGAATTGGAGGGGGGAGAGGGGGAATTGGAGGGGGAGAGAGAGGGAATCTGAGGGGGAGAGAGGGAATCAGAGGGCGAGAGAGAGAGAGGGGGAACTGGAGGGGGAGAGAGGGAATTGGAGGGGGGAGAGTGAGAAGGAATTGGAGGGGGAGAGAGAGTGAATCTGAGTGGGAGAGAGGGAATTGGAGGGGGAGAGTGAGAGAGGGAATCGGAGGAAGGGAGAGAGGGAATTGGAGGGGGAGAGAGGAGGGAGTGGGGGGAGAGAAAGAGGAGTGAGAGAGGGAATCGGAGGAAGGAGAGAGGAGGGAATTGGAGGGCGAGAGAGGGAATTGGAGGGAGAGAGAGGTGCTCAATTATTTGCATTTTTTCCAAGGTTGGGAGGAATTGCTGAATTTTGTAGAAGTCTCCAATTATGGGCAACACTGGATAAAATTCACCTGGTCACCTGACCATGTGGAGCTCCAGGAATTCCACGGCCAAATTCCAGCCTGTGGAGGAATGTGTGATTGTTCTCCACTGAAAGCTGAGAATGAAGGGAACAGCGTAACCTTTCCTGAGTGGGCCAGTGAGATATTGCAACATCTCCCTACCTGTGGACCAAATCGGCTCCCAACATTTTCAGTAACTCTGGTGCTTTTTTTATTAATAAACACAAAGTTTCCGCTTGCTGTCCCTCCCAAGGTGGGTCTTGTCCACAAGAGGTGAGGAGTCCGGAACCTGTAGGTTGGGGAAATTGTGGGACTGTTTTGTTGGGGCTTCACTTTAACACCAGTATTATACGCACAACACTCCCAACTGTGAATTCTAAGCGTTTGATTAAAAACGCAGAAAGCGGTGACGGAACGGAGTTGTTGGGAATTTGAGACTCGCTGGTCAGGCTCTGTGGGAGCGACTCTGCTGCTGGGATTCGAGAATACCGCAATCACTGGATCGACAATATTCAAATTTGAGCCTTTTACAAATTGGGCAATAATGTTTTTCAAATTATATGTAACAGGATCATGTGTGTGGAGCACTACACCCAGATATCCCCAGAATGCTTGTCTGTACAATCAGATGGAGATATCCTGTGATGAAGGTGCTGGCAGGAGGTGTCGTTTCACCAGCTGTGGGGTTTTTGTGAATCCCCCCACTCCATGTACACTGGTCCAATCTCACGCCGTGGATTGGCAGAAAATCCTGACAATTGTTTTGTAAATGGGATTCTCTAACTGGTGAGTCAGATGCCCAATAACACACCTTCATTTTTTAATTTCAAATTTTGAAGCAAAGATCCAGTTTGCATGGGATTCTCAGCCTATATATTGTGGACTGTGAATGTGCTGTAACAATATCAAGCTCATCATTCACAATTTAAAAAACTCATCTAGCACTTTCAGGATTAAGTGAGAATCGAGAGAGCAGAACGATTGAGCTCGTGATCAGGGGAAAAAGTTAACACTAGCAATTTTTTTTAATAGCGTTGGTCTATTTTCCCCCAGGCTAATGTTTTTTGAATGATTTGAGACTGGCTTTAAATGAATCGGGGGAAGGGGATATTGCAGCTTCTGTGTGCGTGTGTTGGGTAAACAGGAGCTCATCACCCGCCCTGCTCTTTAGCCCCAATCTCCTGCTTATTCCAAGATTATAACATTGTTTGAGGAGCTGTAACCAGCTCCAGCTGTTGTACCGCACGGAACTGAGCACCACAGCTGGAGGTTTGAAGAGAGCCGAGTGGAGACCTGTGACTTGGTAAAGGGACCGAGAACTGGTTTCAACTTAAGGCGCTGGGCACTTAAACACCATCGCTGGTGAATCATTTCTTCACCACAGGAGAAAAAAACTAATGAGATCATGTCAGCCTGGCCACTGTGAATGGAGCCCGATTTCATTTGTGTTGCTTTGTGGGGAAGGGATGAAATAAAGCGAACACTTTTAGGTATACATTTTTGATTCAAAGAATCCCAGTGTTGCAGTGTAACTCTCGCACTTCCTTAATGTGATTCCCCCCTGATCCCATGCTGGCTCGATGTTTTATTCCGAAGGCCATTGCACATAGAATCATGCAGCACATTCGGCCCATTGTGCCTGGGCCGGCTCTCTGAAAGAGATCTCCAGTTAGTCCCACTCCCCTGGTCTTTCCCCAAAACCCTGCACATTTGTTTCATTTTTAAAGTATTTATTCAATTCCCTTTTGAAAGTTACTATTGAATCTGCTTCCGTTACTGTAGTGTATGTACCCGTCTACCTTTAAGAGAACTATTGTATGTAACCGTCCACCTTTAAGAGAACTACTTTAGGTGTTGCACTACTTTGTTGGCTTCTGTATACTGTAATACCGACGGTGACCACACCGGTATATAAGTGCTGTGTCAGGATTTATTGGGCAGATTCGCCCTGACCTTCGACTAGTAAAGTCCTGTTTTAAGTTACTCTGGTAGTCTGTGTATTAATTAACTAAACAACCCACAGACTTTACAGTGGCGACGAGTCCGATCGTACCCTGCGGCAACAATACTTCCGAAGCAGTTAACGAGCGTCGAGAAGAGGCAACCGCCCTCGTCATTCTGCTGGGAGAAAACTCGAGTCTGCAGAGCTGGAAAGGAGGAAGAAATCAGAGACAAAGACTTCCATCAGCAACAGGCACTGACTGTCCCTTCTGCCATGGTGAGGAGTGAGCCGATCAGCACGAGAAGCAAGCCGGCCATGGTGACTGTGAGTAAGGGAAAAGTAAAAAGAATAACCGGAGGATAAGGGCGGTGCACTCGACCACGGTCGAGGGGGAAAGGAGCCGGACAGAAGTCGGGCCCAGAGGCGCTGAGACTGGGGCAGCGTGGAGCAAGGAAGCCGCGGTACAGACAGGCTGGGGACGCAACGGCATCGTGAGACAGCTAGACCGCGACCGGCGGAAAAGGCCGGGCAGCGACCGAAGCCACGAAGCGCTGCGACCGGGAGCGTAGGCGCGGGAAGATATAAAAACTCAGCCGCAGCCAGGGAGGGAAGCACCGGACTGCGAGAGGGCTGGGAGGCGCGATTGGGAGCCGAGCGAGCAGGAGAGGCAGAGCCGACCAAGGGAGACTGAGTGAGAGCCAGTCCAGCGGCTGAAACTGTTCGCCGTCAACGGGGTGTACCCAGCGCCGGTAGAGCCGAGCGAGCGGGAGAGAGACAGAGCCCGAGCAAGGGGAACTGAGCGAGAGCCAGCCCAGCGGCTGAAACTGTTCGCCGTCAACGGGGTGTACCCAGCGCCGGTTGCCCTGCCGAGAAAAGGGAAAGCACTGAAGCCGACGCGCAGGCTGTGAACCTGAAAGCCAGCGGCCGTCGCCCGTGGGGAAAGTGTACCCCTCCCGCCAGGGGAAGAAACGCGGGAAGCCGCCATTAGGCGGAGAAGAAGACAGAAGCGGGGAACCGCCATTGAAGTGGGTGGGGAGAGAAGATAAGCGCGGGAAACCGCCATTTTCGCGGGAACCGCCATCTTGAAGGAAAAAAAAAAGAAAATTTAAAGAAATAATCCGTGGTGTTATCAGGAAGAGAGGAAGATGCCTAAGCGTGGTAACATCAACAATTTTAATTCCGAGGTAGAAGACTGGGCCACGTATGTGGAACGCATTGAGATCTATGGTGAGGCCAATAAAATAGAAGAAGATGACAAAGCTATAACCTTGCTAAACTCGATGGGCGCGAAGACATACGGGCTCTTGAAGCATCTACTAGCACCAGCTAAACTGGCGGATCAGACTTTCGATGATATTGTTGCTGTCCTGAAGGATCATTTTAACCCCGCACAACTGATGTTAGTGGAACGATCCAAATTTTACGCGAGAACGCAACGGAAAGAGGAAAGCAACGCGGAGTACCTGATTGAACTGCGTAGGCTAGCGAAACACTGTCAGTTTAGGGAAAATCTGGCAGAGGCACTCAGAGACAAATTCATGTGTGGAATGTCGAAGGAAGAAACACAAAAACGACTGCTCGAAGAGAACGATCTTACACTTGATAAGGCTGTCCTTATTGCTGCATCGAACGAAGCCGCAGCGAAAGGAACAGTGGAAATGCAGCTAAAGGCAGCGGCACTCAGTGTGCAGCAAATTACTTCGGGTACAACGAAATGCTATCGTTGTGGGAAGACAACACATGACCAGAACCAATGCTGGTTTAAAAACCAGGAATGTAGGAAATGTGGCAAGCTCGGTCACATAGCTAAGGTATGCCGGTCAGGAAAGAAGACCAACAATAATGAGTCACCACAAAAGAGGTACAGGAAGGTACATGAGGTGATTAGGAAGAGTCCAGATGAACAGAATTCGGACTCAGACTCCAACAGCAAGGCACTGGGTAGTCTGAGGAGTCATAATGTGAGTAAAGAAGCTGACCGACAAGCTATCTGGATCACACTACAGATTGCAAAAGTCCAAGTGAAAATGGAAGTGGACACCGGATCGGCATTGACGGTCATGAATAAGCATGATTATAAAAAGTTATTCAAGCATATTCCCCTACGGGATACGGAACTAGTATTGCAGACATACACGGGGCACAAAGTATACCCCATCGGAAAGATAGAAGTCAAGGTGAGATACAAGGACAAAGATCACCAAAGGATGGACCTGTATGTGTTGCCTGAGGGAGGTCCACCACTTCTGGGACGGGAGTGGATCAGGAAAATAAAGATAGACTGGCATTCACTAAACACCATGACGGTAGATTCCGGAAAGGAAGATGTCAAACCTGAACGGTTGTCCAGAATATTGGACGAAGCTAAAGAGGTATTCCAGCAAGGACTGGGAACACTGCAAGGAATTAAAGCAAAGGTTAAGATTGCAGAACATGCAAGCCCAAAATTTTTCAAAGCCAGATCGGTACCTTACGCGATACGACCTGCTGTGGAGGCAGAACTGGAAGAACTCATTGCCACAGAGGGCAGTGTACGCCAGCTCATTAAATATATTTAAGAGGGAATTAGATATATTTCTACGGGCAAAAGGGGTTAAGGGTTACGGAGAGAAGGCGGGGACGGGATACTGAATTAAAGGATCAGCCATGATCTCATCGAATGGCGGAGCAGGCACGAAGGGCCGAATGGCCTACTCCTGCTCCTATCTTCTATGTATCTATGTAACTTGAATGATCAGGGGTACTGTCAAAAGTGGACTGGAGTGAGTGGGCCACGCCCAT
Organism: Somniosus microcephalus; assembly: GCF_052327205.1. Classification (NCBI taxonomy): domain Eukaryota; kingdom Metazoa; phylum Chordata; class Chondrichthyes; order Squaliformes; family Somniosidae; genus Somniosus; species Somniosus microcephalus. Next base: position 42,283,270 of record NC_141012.1, on the reverse strand, counting down.
TGTTCCCATCATGAAGTCTTCACCAAGTAACAAGCCAGGGGGACCGGGGAAGGTCCGCATCTGCGGAGACTTCAAGATCACAGTGAATCCGATGCTTCACACGGTACAATACCCGCTTCCGCGGATTGAAGACATCTTTGCTTCGTTGGCTGGAGGGAAACACTTCACCAAGATAGACCTGGCACAGGCATACTTACAAATGGAAGTCGAGGAAGAGTCGCGTCAGTACCTCACCATCAACACACACAGAGGCTTGTATCGTTATAATAGACTGGTTTTTGGGGTAGCTTTGGCTCCAGCAATTTGGCAGAGGGCCATGGAGCAGGTATTACAAGGAATTCCAAGCACGCAGTGTTACTTAGACGATATCCTGATTACGGGACAAGACGAGGAAGAACACCTCACAAATTTGAAACTGGTGCTCACTAGGTTGAAGGAATATGGCCTTCGAGTTAATCGCAAGAAATGTGAGTTCTTCCAAAAACGGATCTCGTACTGCGGTCATGTCATTGACCGAGAGGGGCTGCACAAGTCACCTGACAAGATAGAAGCTGTCGTGAAGGCCCCCGCTCCGGAAAATGTATCACAGTTAAGATCATTCTTGGGGTTGATTAATTATTATCACAAGTTTCTGCCGAATCTATCCACGGTGCTGCATCCGCTGAATGCTCTGTTGCGGAAAGAAGTACCATGGAAGTGGAGTGAGGAATGTAAAAAGGCCTTTCGCAGAAGCAAGGCGTTGATTACCTCTGAAGAAGTGTTGGCTCATTTCAACCCAACGTTACCTCTTCGTCTAGCTTGTGATGCTTCCCCCTATGGAATTGGAGCAGTACTTTCACACAAGTTACCAAATGGCTCGGAAAGGCCAGTGGCATTCGCGTCCCGATCATTGACCTCCGCGGAGCGAAATTATGCTCAAATAGATAGGGAGGCCCTCAGCCTTGTGTGGGGCGTAAAGAAATTCAATCATTACCTGCAGGGCAAGAAGTTCACATTACTGACAGACCACCAGCCGTTGGTGTCCATATTCAACCCTAACAAGGCCGTTTCCACCATGACAGCGCAAAGGTTACAGAGGTGGTCCGTGTTACTTGGGGCACACCAATATGACATCGAATACAAAAGGTCCAAACAGCATGGAAATGCTGATGGGTTATCGCGCTTGCCATTGCCGATAGTAGAAGAAGCGACTACAGTGGACCCGGTAGAGATGTTCCACTCATCCATAGTGGAATGTCTACCAGTAACAAATTCGATGATCGAAAACGAAACAAGAAATGACCCGACTCTCTCACGAGTCTATGATTTAATGGTGGAGGGATGGCCAGCACAGGGCGAACCAACGCTGCCAGCATTTTCGCAGAGAAAAGAACAGCTGTCAGTGTGTCGAGGAACCCTGATGTGTGGATCTAGAGTGGTGATTCCACCCAAACTTCAACAGAAGGTGTTAAAGGAGCTGCACGAGGGACATCTGGGTGGAGTGAAAATGAAGAACCTAGCAAGAGCGTTTGTGGTGGCCAGGCATTGATGGGGACATTGAAGAAATCACTAAGAGCTGTCTAGGATGCCAGAAGGTCCAAAACGCGCCACCACAGGCTCCTCTGCATCCATGGGAGTGGCCCTCATCTCCTTGGCAAAGGGTACACATCAACTTTGCTGGTCCATTTATGGACTCAATGTTTCTAATAGCGGTGGATGCACACTCCAAGTGGCCGGAGGTAATAAAGATGCCCACCACCACCACGGAAAAAACCATCACAGTGTTAAGGACCATGTTTGCTAGGAATGGGCTGCCGGAACAGATCTCTTCTGATAATGGACCGCAATTTGTGTCCGAAGAATTCAAGAAATTCTTAGAGCAATGGGGTTAAGCACTACACGTCAGCCCCATACCATCCCGCCTCCAATGGATTGGCTGAAAGGTTTGTCCAGACCTTCAAGAAGGCCATAAAGGCCATGGGTAATGAAGCCATTAACTTACAACATAAGGTGGATAGCTTCTTGTTGGCGTACAGGAATGCAACACATGCGGTCACAAATCAAACTCCCGCCATGATGTTTTTTAATAGACGACTAAGATGCCGGCTGGATTTGCTTAAGCCAAACGTCAGAAGGGACGTAGAGAACCGGCAATTCCAGGGCATGAATGAAAGGCCAACTAGATCTTTTCAGATAGGTCAACAAGTTTTGGCCCGGGACTACCGTACCGAGAAATGGCAGCCTGGAACTATTGGAAAAAGGCTAGGGCCGTTGATGTATACGGTGGACATTGGGGACAGTATAATAAGGCGCCATGTTGACCAGATCATAGGGTCAGCCACAAATGGCCAACCTACTCCACCACCTTACACGGTTAATGTTGAGACAGAGATACCCAGAACACCTACCTCCGATCTGGTAATACTGGAATCAGATGAACCTGACACTGTCCTTCAAGCCGAATCGACCTTGCCAGAAGCACCTACTACCCCGTCGGGAGTTACGACACCACCGAGGCGTTATCCGGACAGAGTCCGGAAACCTCCAGAGAGACTGAACCTGTGAACTGTCTTGCATAAAGTTGTATATATGTTATAATGTATGTTTAATGGGGAATCAGTGTTGTAAGCTAAAAAGGGAGGATTGTAGTGTATGTACCCGTCTACCTTTAAGAGAACTATTGTATGTAACCGTCCACCTTTAAGAGAACTACTTTAGGTGTTGCACTACTTTGTTGGCTTCTGTATACTGTAATACCGACGGTGACCACACCGGTATATAAGTGCTGTGTCAGGATTTATTGGGCAGATTCGCCCTGACCTTCGAATAGTAAAGTCCTGTTTTAAGTTACTCTGGTAGTCTGTGTATTAATTAACTAAACAACCCACAGACTTTACAGTTACCTTTTCAGGCAGTGCATTCTAGATCTTAACAACCCGCAGCGTAAAAAATAATTCTTCTCATTGTCCCCCTGGCTTTTCAACCAATTATTTTGAATCAGTGTCCTCTGGTTACCAACTCTCCTGCCGGGGGAAACAGTTTCTTCCTGTCTACTCGAGGAAAACCCTCCATAACTTTGAACACCTTTATTAAATTTCCCCTTAACATTCTCTGCTCCAAGGAGAACAATACCAGCTTATCTTCTATGTTTCTATATTATCTTCTATGTTTCTATATTTCTTAAGGCTAAAGGGATCAAGGGATGTGGGGAGAAGGCAGGGACAGGCTACTGAATATGGATGATCATCCATGATCACATTGAATGACGGAGCAGGCTCGAGGGGCTGAATGGCCTACTCCTGCTCCTATCTTCTATGTTTCTAGTCACTCCAGATAACTGAAATCCCTCATCCCTGGCACCATTCTGATAAAGCTCCTCTTGTTGATCACTCTGTGTGTGAAGATGATCTGACATCAGTCCTACGTTTGCCTTTAACTAGTCTGAACCTGCGTCCTGTTTCTACTCTTGCATTTTTAATTTAAAGCGATTTTTCAGATTTACCTTTTTTATGTTGTTAACTTTCTTTTATCGCTCTATAACATCACCTCTTAGACACCTCCTTTCCAAGCTGAAAAGCCCCAGTCTTTCTTCATAACTCAGACTGCTGACACCAGTGATAAGCTTCACGCCTCTTTAAAATCTGAGACACTTATTCCATATCTTTCAGTGAATAGTGCAATGTGATCACTATAAACCTGTGTTTGTGTCGGGTTTATTGAGGGACATTGCATGAATAGCCAACTGGCGCTTTCTCAACAAAATGGCTACCAACTGGCAATTAAAGCTTCCAATCGGCAACCGCATCTCTGCAGCCTGAGCTGAATTTATAGCCAGATTCCAGAGGTCCCAGAGGTGGTCGTCGTCTTCTTTCATATGGTAGTAGTGATATACCTATCAATTCAGTTCATGAAAAGCGACGAGTTAAGTTAGTAACTATAGGTTTTTATTGGCTAAATAACAGAGCCCACCCTCGTGGGTGATCGGATCCAACAAGGAGGAATACCAGCCAGTCGACCACCTTTATACCTGGGCAAGCAGGCGGAGCCATGGGCGGAGTCAGCTGTGGTCAGCCCAGGTATAACAGCGTGACAAGAGGTGACCTTGTGTAGTGATACAACAGTGTAAACAGTGATAACCATAGTGTAACGATAGTGAACGATAAAAGTGGTTTACCACAAGTAGCAAAGCAAATCAAATGTCAATATCTAAGTCGGACATCCAGGCCAAAGCTTCCAGTGTAACAGCATGGATATCTTGTAGGCTGCCTGCGAATTTCCTCGAGGGCAATGCTCAATGATGTGCTCCAGAGTCGCATGATGGGGATGCTTTAATCTTCCATCTATGGAGAAGGTGGCAGCATCTAGCATGACCGGTTCTGAGGCAGTTGATGGTTGTCCACTGTTTGCGAGGAAGGTTTGATCCTTCAGGCAGTACTGTGGGGTCCTCTATAAGGAACCCATCCCATATGTCGCAGTTCTTCCAAGTATTTACCAGAGTTGAAAATACAATGTGACAGTCCACTGTGCCATTCCAATCCCAGCATGGGTTTTCCTTAACCCAACCGTTCATAGACTTTGGTGACTTTTTTTTAATAAGGATGTTATGGGAGATGGTCCTGTTCCTGAGCCTGGGCACATTGGATCACCTGGGCACAGTGCGGACAGGAAAATCAGGCGGGGCGCCTTGCGGACTTACGATGCACCCCATCTGATTTTCGTACATGTGTTGTACCCAGATGATCCACTAAAAACGGAGCAGGCACAGGAAAATCTGCCTCATTGAATCCAAAACTTGGCTGATGCAATGTGAGATCCTCAGTTGGTTTCACTTTTACTGTCCTGTGCCTAATTTTTAACTGTCAGCTACTTTCAGTAAATTATTGTAAAAGAAATATAGAAATATGACTGTCCCCAAGGGTTCGTGGCTGCGGTCTCCAGTTGCTGGTGTTACCTCCTGCCCGCTGGGGCCAGCGTCCATTTGGCCGGCTGTCGGGTGTGAGACTGAGTTACAAGATGTTCCTGCTGTTAAGATCAACAGGACCCCCGTGTCTTGCCGGGCTCTTCGCACATTTTTGGCCTCACCCGCACTCTCCCACCTCCCCACAAATATTGGGGCTAAAGAGTGGGGATACATGGTTGGCACTCTGATTGATGGGATGTGACAAGTGGTGTTCCCAGGGATCTGTTTTGAGGCCTCAACATTTCACTACATTTATTAATGCCTTGGATGAAGGAATAGAGAGTTGTCTATCCAACTTTGCAGATGACAGTAAATTAGGAGGGCCAGTAAGTAGTTCAGATGGAAACAGGAAGTTGCAGAGAATTTTTTTTAAATATTTGTTCCTGGGATGTGGATGTCGCTGGCAAAGCCAGCATTTATTGCCCATCCCTAACTGCTCTTGAGAAGGTGGTGGTGAGCCGCCTTTTTGAACCGCTGCAGTCCGTGTGGTGAGGGCACTCCCACAGTGCTGTTAGGGAGGGAGTTCCAGGATTTTGACCCAGCGATGATGAAGGAACGGCAATATACTTCCAAGTCAGGATGGTGTGTGACTTGGAGGGGAACTTGGAGGTGGTGGTGTTCCCATGCACCTGCTGCCCTTGTCCTTCTAGGTGGTAGAGGTCGCGGGCTTGGGAGGTGCTGCCGAAGAAGCCTTGGTGAGTTGGTGCAGTGTATCTTGTAGATGGGACACACTGCAGCCACGGTACGCCGATGGTGGAGGGAGTGAATGTTTAAGGTGGTGGATGGGGTGCCAAAGAGATTAAGTGAGTGGGGAAAACTATGGCAGATGGAATTTAATGTGGGCAACTGTGGGATCATCCATTTTGAGCCGAAGAAAGGGAAAGCAGAGCAGTTTCTAAATGGTGAAAAACTGGGAACTGTAGGGAAGCAAAGAAATTTGAGAGTCCACGTACACAAATTATTTAAAGCTAGTACACGGGTACAAAAAAGCAATCCAAAAGTCTAATGGAATGTTGGCCTTTATCACACGGGGGCTGGAATACAAAGGGGTGGAAGTGAGGCTTCAGTTGTACAAAGCCTTGGTCAAACCCCAACTGGACACTGCGTTCAATTTTGGGCACTGCGGCTCAGGAAGGATGTATTGGTCTTGGAGGGGGTGCTGCGTAGACTCACCATAATGATACCGGGTCTTAGAGGGTTAACTTATGAGGACAGGTTGCATAAACTTGAGGAGGGAGAGAGAGGGGGGTGAGAGAGGGAGGAGAGAGAGAGGGAATCAGAGGGGGAGTAGAGAGGGAATCAGAGGGGGAGTAGAGAGGGAATCGGAGGGGACAAGAGAGAGAGAGGGAATTGGAGGGGACAAGAGGGAGAGAGGGAATTGGCAGGGTTGCGAGAGAGGGAATTGGAGGGGGAGAGAATGGGAGTAGGGTGGGAGAGAGAGATGAGGAGGATAGAGAGAGGGTGAGAGGGAATCGGAGGGAGGAGAGAGGGGGAATTGGAGGGGGGAGAGAGGGGGAATTGGAGGGGGGAGAGAGGGGGAATTGGAGCAGGGAGAGAGGGAATTGGAGGGGGAGAGAGGGAATTGGAGGGGGGAGGGAGAGAGGGAATTGGAGGGGGAGGGAGAGAGGGAATTGGAGGGGGGAGGAGAGAGGGAATTGGAGGGGGAGGGAGAGAGGGAATTGGAGGGGGGAGGAGAGAGGGAATTGGAGGGGGAGGGAGAGAGGGAATTGGAGGGGGGAGGAGAGAGGGAATTGGAGGGGGGAGGAGAGAGGGAATTGGAGGAAGGGAGAGGGGGAATTGGAGGAAGGGAGAGAGGAGGGAGAGAGAGGTGCTCAATTATTTGCATTTTTTCCAAGGTTGGGAGGAGTTGCTGAATTTTGTAGAAGTCTCCAATTATGGGCAACATTGGATAAAATTCACCTGGTCACCTGACCATGTGGAGCTCCAGGAATTCCACGGCCAAATTCCAGCCTGTGGAGGAATGTGTGATTGTTCTCCACTGAAAGCTGAGAATGAAGGGAACAGCGTAACCTTTCCTGAGTGGGCCAGTGAGATATTGCAACATCTCCCTACCTGTGGACCAAATCGGCTCCGAACATTTTCAGGAACTCTGGTGCTTTTTTTAATTAATAAACACAAAGTTTCCGCTTGCTGTCCCTCCCAAGGTGGGTCTTGTCCACAAGAGGTGGGGAGTCCGGAACCTGTAGGTTGGGGAAGTTGTGGGACTGTTTTGTTGGGGCTTCACTTTAACACCAGTATTATACGCTCAACACTCCCAACTGTGAATTCTGAGCGTTTGATTAAAAACGCAGAAAGCGGTGACGGAGCGGAGTTGTTGGGAATTTGAGACTCGCTGGTCAGGCTCTGTGGGAGCGACTCTGCTGCTGGGATTCGAGAATACCGCAATCACTGGATCGACGATATTCAAATTTGAGCCTTTTACAAATTGGGCAATAATGTTTTTCAAATTATATGTAACAGGATCATGTGTGTGGAGCACTACACCCAGATATCCCCAGAATGCTTGTCTGTACAATCAGATGGAGATATCCTGTGATGAAGGTGCTGGCAGGAGGTGTCCTTTCACCAGCTGTGGGGTTTTTGGGATTCCCCCCACTCCATGTACACTGGTCCAATCTCACGCCGTGGATTGGCAGAAAATCCTGACAATTGTTTTGTAAATGGAATTCTCTAACTGGTGAGTCAGATGCCCAATAACACATCTTCATTTTTTAATTTGAAATTTTGAAGCAAAGATCCAGTTTGCATGGGATTCTCAGCCTATATATTGTGGACTGTGAATGTGCTGCAACAATATCAAGCTCATCATTCACAATTTAAAAAACTCATCTAGCACTTTCAGGATTAAGTGAGAATCGAGAGAGCAGAAGGATTGAGCTCGTGATCAGGGGAAAAACCTAACACTAGCAATATTTTTTAATAACGTTGGTCTATTTTCCCCCAGGCTAATGTTTTTTTGAATGATTTAAGACTGGCTTTAAATGAATCGGGGGAAGGGGATATTGCAGCTTCTGTGTGCGTGTGTTGGGTACACAGGAGCTCATCACCCGCCCTGCTCTTTAGCCCCAATCTCCTGCTTATTCCAAGATTATAACATTGTCTGAGGAGCTGCAACCAGCTCCAGCTGTTGTACCGCACGGAACTGAGCACCACAGCTGGAGGTTTGAAGAGAGCCGAGCGGAGACCTGTGACTTGGTAAAGGGACCGAGAACTGGTTTCAACTTAAGGCGCCGGGCACTTAAACACCATCGCTGGTGAATCATTTCTTCAACACAGTAGAAAAAAACGAATTAGCTCATTTCAGCCTGGCCACTGTAAATGGAGCCCGATTTCATTTGTGTTGCTTTGTGGGGAAGGGATGAAATAAAGCGAACACTTTTAGGTACACATTTTTGATTCAAAGAATCCCAGTGTTGCAGTGTAACTCTCGCACTTCCTTAATGTGATTCCCCCCTGATCCCATGCTGGCTCGATGTTTCATTCCGAAGGCCATTCCACATAGAATCATGCAGCACATTCGGCCCATCGTGCCTGGGCCGGCTCTCTGAAAGAGATCTCCAGTTAGTCCCACTCCCCTGGTCTTTCCCCAACGCCCTGCACATTTGTTACCTTTTAAAGTATTTATTCAGTTCCCTTTTGAAAGTTACTATTGAATCTGCTTCCGTTACCTTTTCAGGCAGTGCATTCCAGATCTTAACAACCCGCAGCGTAAAAAATAATTCTCCTCACTGTCACCCTGGCTTTTCAACCAATTATTTTGAATCTGTGTCCTCTGGTTGCCAACCCTCCTGCCGGGGGAAACAGTTTCTTCCTGTCTACTCTAGGAAAACCCTCCATAACTTTGAACACCTTTATTAAATCTCCCCTTAACATTCTCTGCTCTAAGGAGAACAATACCAGCTTATCTTCTATGTTTCTATATTTCGTAAGGATCAAGGGATCAAGGGATGTGGGGAGAAGACAGGGACAGGGTACTGAATTTGGATGATCAGCCATGATCACATTGAATGGTGGAGCAGGCTCGAGGGGCCGAATGGCCTACTCCTGCTCCTATCTTCTATGTTTCTTCTATGTTTCTAGTCACTCCAGGTAACTGAAGTCCCTCATCCCTGGCACCATTCTGATAAAGCTCCTCTTGTTGATCACTCTGTGTGTGAAGATGATCTGACATCAGTCCTACATTTGCCTTTAACTAGTCTGAACCTGTGTCCTGTCGTCCTACTATTGCTTTTTAAATTTAAAGCGATTTTTCAGATTTACCTTTTTTATATTGTTAACTATCTTTTATCGCTCTATAACATCACCTCTTAGACACCTCCTTTCCAAACTGAAAGTCTTTCTTCATAACTCAGACTGCTGACACCAGTGATAAGCTTCACGCCTCTTTAAAATCTGAGACACTTATTCCATATCTTTCAGTGAATAGTGCAATGTGATCACTATAAACCTGTGTTTGTGTCGGGTTTATTGAGGGACATTGCATGAATAGCCAACTGGCGCTTTCTCAACAAAATGGCTACCAATTGGCAATTAAAGCTTCCAATCGGCAACCGCATCTCTGCAGCCTGAGCTGAATTTATAGCCAGATTCCAGAGGTCCCAGAGGTGGTGGTCGTCTTCTTTCGTATGGTACACCTCCCTGCAAATATTGGGGCTAAAGAGTGGGGATACAGGGTTGGCTCTCTGATTGATGGGATGTGACAAGTGGTGTTCCCAGGGATCTGTTTTGAGGCTTCAACATTTCACTAAATGTATTAATGCCTTGGATGAAGGAATAGAGAGTTGTCTATCCAACTTTGCAGATGACAGTAACTTAGAAGGGCCAGTAAGTAGGTCAGATGGAAACAGGAAGTTGCAGAGAAATTTTTTAAAATATTTGTTCCTGGGACGTGGGCGTTGCTGGCAAGGCCAGCATTTATTGCCCATCCCTAACTGCCCTTGAGAAGGTGGTGGTGAGCTACCTTCTTGAACCACTGCAGTCCGTGTGTTGAAGGTACTCCGAGTTCCAGGATTTTGACCCAACGATGATGAAGGAACAGCGATATATTTCCAAGTCAGGATAGTGAGTGACTTGGAGGGGAACTTGGAGGTGGTGGTGTTCCCATGCACCTGATGCCCTTGTCCTTCTAGGTGGAAGAGGTCGCGGGTTTGGGAGGTGCTGCCGAAGAAGCCTTGGTGAGTTGCTGCAGTGCATCTTATAGATGGTACACACTGCATCCACGGTACGTCGGTGGTGGAGGGAGTGAATGTTTAAGGTGGTGGATGGGGTGCCAAAGAGATTAAGTGAGTGGGGAAAACTATGGCAGATGGAATTTAATGTGGGCAACTGTGAGATCATCCATTTTGAGCCTAAGAAAGGTAAATCAGAGCAGTTTCTAAATGGTGAGAAACTGGGAACTGTAGGGAAGCAAAGAAATTTGAGAGTCCAAATGCACAAATTATTTAAAGCTAGTACACAGGTACAAAAAAGCAATCCAAAAGTCTAATGGAATGTTGGCCTTTATCACACGGGGGCTGGAATACAAAGGGGAGGAAGTGAGGCTTCAGTTGTACAAAGCCTTGGTCAAACCCCAACTGGACACTGCGTTCAATTTTGGGCACTACGGCTCAGGAAGGATGTATTGGTCTTGGAGGGGGTGCTGCGTAGACTCACCATAATGATACCGGGTCTTAGAGGGTTAACTTATGAGGACAGGTTGTATAAACTTCACTTGTATTGCCTTGAATATAGAAGATTGAGGGGGTGATCTGATCAAGGTGTTTAGAATGTTCAAAGGATTTGACAGGGTAGATACAGAGAAACTATTTCCTCTGGTGGGGAAATCAAGAACGAGGGGACATAATCTTAAAATTAGAGCTAGGCTGTTCAGGAGGGAAATCAGGAAGGGCATTTTCCACACAAAGCTTTGTAGAAATCTGGAATTCTCTCCCCCTAAAGGCTGCAGATACTGGGACAATGAAAAAATTCAACTGGATTAGTCAGCCATGCTGGTTCTACCTGATCAGCTCGAATGCTCAGTCACTCTATCACTAATGACAGATGCTAGTAGCATTCCTGCAACTGATGGTAACCTGACAGGCCTGTATTTACCTGGTTTCTCTCTCCCACCCTCCTTAAATAACGGAGTGACATTAGAAATTTTCCAGTCAAACAGCACAATTCCTGAATCAAGAGAGCTTTGAAATTTTATAACTAACGCCTCTGCCACGTCCTCACCTACTTTTAATACGCTGGGGTGGAAACCATCAGTCCTGCAGATTTTTGGGGGTGGAAATTGGATAATGGAGATCCGAGTGCCTCATTCACATTGTATCCTGAATCAGGTACACTGAGTTTCTTCCCGATTCTCTGACCTGCACAGCTCTTGAACAAAATGAGCCCAATTATGCCCATTCAGGTAAACCATGAACTTTCAAGACTGAGAAAGATAGATTTTTGTTGGGTAAGGGTATCAAGAGGTATGGAGCTAGGGCGGGTAAATGGAGTTGAGCTGTAAGTCAACCCTGATCTAATTGAATGGCGAGCAGGCTTGAGGGGCTGAATGGCCGACTCCTGTTCCTATGAAAAATGAACTCAGTGCCGGGAATAGATCCTCAAAAAAATTAAACCAAATGTCTCTGCAATCCCCTGAACCACAGCAAAAACACACACAATTTGTTTTATAGATTTTACTTTTTTAATAAAGAGATAAGTGAAAACAGAGAAAGAGAAAGAAAAGAATAAAACTTATATAACAGCTTTTACAATCTCATGATGTGGAGATGCCGGTGTTGGACTGGGGTGGACAAATGTAAGAAGTCACACAACACCAGGTTATAGTCCAACAGCTTTATTTGAAATCACAAGCTTTCGGAGCGTTGCTCCTTGTCAGGTGAAGTGGAGAGAAGCATACACCTCATTGTTCTTTGATGTAATATTTTCCTGACTGACCTGTTTGGACACCATTCACACCTTTGATTGCTGTGATTATCTCTCTGCCGAGGTGTGATAAAGGGCAGTTAGAAAGATTACCTGTAATCATCTGGCAGTGTTCTCTGACTATATATGCTGTGCCTGTATGCTTCTCTTCACTTCACCTGATGAAGGAGCAGCGCTCCGAAAGCTTGTGATTTCAAATAAAGCTGTTGGACTATAACCTGGTGTTGTGTGACTTCTTACATTTGTTCACAATCTCAGGATGTGCCAAAGAAATTCCCCTTACAATATCCCACCTGTTCTTCTGTATCATTGTCCAGAGCAGCTGAACGTAGGCAGATCACATTAGAAAGTGTTGACTCTGAGGGGTAGCTACCTCTTGATATGATTTCCAAAATCCCACACCACTGACGGAGTTTCACGCCCAGCAAGCAGCTTATCCAAAAATCCCAATAGATAACTAGCTGACTTCAAGGCAGAAAGCAGAGAGTAGGGATAGAGGGCAGCTATTCACAGGGGCAGAAGGTGGGGAGTGGTGTTCCACAAGGATCAGTGCTGGGACCACTGTTGTTCACAATTTATATTAATGATTTAGACTCTGGAATCAAAAACACAAATTCTAAATTTGCGGATGACACCAAATTGTGGGGGGATAGTCAATACTGAGGAGGATGGCAACAAATTACAAGGAGGACATTAAGAAACTTGAAGAATGGGCATATAATTAGCAAATGAATTTCAACACTCATAAATATGAGGTATTACATTTTAGTAAGAAACATAGGGACATATTACTTGGAAAATACAAATCTAAGGTGGGGTAGAGGAGCAAAGGGATCTCGGGGTACAAATATACAAATCATGAAAGTATCAACACAGTTTAATAAGGCCGTAAAAAACGCAAACCAAACACTAGGGTTTATTTCTGGAGGGATAGAATTGAAAAGTAGAGAAGTTATGCTAAACTTGTATCGAACCGGAGGGGGGCACGGTGGCACAGTGGTTAGCACTGTTGCCTCACAGCGCCAGGGACCCGGGTTCGAATCCGGCCTCGGGCGACTGTCTGTGTGGAGTTTGCACATTCTCCCTGTGTCTGCGTGGGTTTCCTCCGGGTGCTCCGGTTTCCTCCCACAGTCCAAAGATGTGCAGGTTAGGTTGATTTGGCTATGATAAAGTGATCCTTAGTGTTAGGGGATTAAATACGGGGGGTTACGGGGATAGGGTGGGATATGTGTCGGTGCAGGCTCGATGGGCCGAAATGGCCTCTATCTGCACTGTAGATTCTGTGATTCTGTGATTCTGTGACTGCGTACATTTCTGGTCGCCATATTATAAAAAGGATATAGAGGCACTGGAGAGGGTGCAGAGAAGATTTACAAGGATGATACCAGAAATGCGAGGGTATACATATCAGGAAAGGATGAACAGGCTGGGTCTTTATTCTCTTGAAAAAAGAAGGCTGAGGTGTGACCTAATAGAGGTCTTTAAAATGATGAAAGGTTTTGATAGAGTGGATACAGAGAGAATGGCCCAGAAATTCGGGTCTCCATGGGTGAGTACGCGCTGGGTACTCACCCGTAGGCCCAACGGAAGTGCCGGTTTCGTGCATGCACTGCGCATGTGCGGGAAACCGGAACTTCCGTTCCCTTAAAGGAAAGGGTTCAGGGGTCGAACGCGTGCGCCGGAGAGGCAGCGCGTGCGCATGGTACTTGCATTTTTTTTGCAGCTTTCTCCAGGAGGGTAAGTCTCCAGGAGTTACACATGTAAAAAGCAGGCACAAGGCCTGCTTTTAACAAGGTAAGTGGTGAATTAATTAAAATTAAAACATTTTTTCCACAGGTTTATTATTTTTAAATACTTTAAAGAAAGGTAAGTTTATTTTTAGCCCCATTAGAAAATGTAATTAATTTTTTCAAAAATTTAAATTATTGTTTAAAAGTTATTTTATGTAATTTATAGTTATATTAAAAATGTGATTTAAAAAAAAATTTATTTGAAGTTTTAATGATGTTTTGGGGCTTATAGTATTTGTAGTTTTGACAGCTCTTCCTGTCAATTTTATGAATGGGCATTTCCCTGCTACCATTGGCGCTCCATGGCCCACGTGATCCCAGGGGACGCATCGAACTAACTGCGTCCCTGGGATATGCAAGCACTGCGCGCTGGCAGTTGGAGGAGGCCCAGGATCGGAATCCCACGCGGGCCCACAGCTCAACGGCCGGCGCGCTAGGTAAGTGCAGGTCAGGGGCTTGCACCCGCGGGAAGCCTCCGACCCGAATTTCTGGGCCAATGTTTCCACTTGTGGGGAAGAGCATAACTAGAGGCCATCAGTATAGGATAGTCACCAATAGGGAATTCAGGAGTAACTTCTTTACCCAGAGAGTGGTGAGAATGTGGAACTCGCTACCACAGGGAGTGGTTGAGGCGAATAGTATAGATGCATTTAAGGGGAGGCTGGACAAGCATATGAGGGAGAAGGGAACAGAGGGTTATGCTGATAGATTTAGATGAGGAAAGACAGGAGGAGGCTCGAGTTTGCACATTCTCCCCGTGTTTGCGTGGGTTTTCTCCGGGTGCTCCGGTTTCCTCCCACAGTCCAAAGATGTGCGGGTTAGGTTGATTGGCTATGATAAATTGACCCTTAGTGTTAGGGGGATTAAATACGTGGGGTTACAGGGATAGGGTGGGATATGTGTTGGTGTAGGGGTTACGGGGATCGGGTGGGATATGTGTCGGTGCAGGCTCGATGGGCCGAAATGGCCTCTATCTGCACTGTGGGGTTTCTGTGATTCTGTGAGTGGAGCATAAATGCCAGCATAGACTGGTTGGGCCGAATGGCCTGTTTCTGTGCCGTATATTCGATGGCAGCACGGTGGCATAGTGGTTAGCACTGTTGCCTCACAGCGCCAGAGACCTGGGTTCGAATCCGGCCTCGGGCGACTGTCTGTGTGGAGTTTGCACATTCTCCCCGTGTTTGCGTGGGTTTTCTCCGGGTGCTCCGGTTTCCTCCCACAGTCCAAAGATGTGCGGGTTAGGTTGATTGGCTATGATAAATTGACCCTTAGTGTTAGGGGGATTAAATACGTGGGGTTACAGGGATAGGGTGGGATATGTGTTGGTGTAGGGGTTACGGGGATCGGGTGGGATATGTGTCGGTGCAGGCTCGATGGGCCGAAATGGCCTCTATCTGCACTGTGGGGTTTCTGTGATTCTGTGATTTCTGTGATAATCCTGAGAACCATTGGCTGTTTTTCCCGGGGTCTTTTCAGGCGGGATTGCTCCAACAGGAGGCAATCTTCTGAGTTTATAGTGCAACTACAGGGTAGGTTGCTTGTGTTTACTTGTGCAGTTGAAAAAAGTGCTTTGTATTTTGTGCGCTGTAGTGCACTTGTGCAATCTAAATAAGAACCCCATTTGAAAAAGTATTTCGTAGTGCAAAATAGAGTGTGAGTTAGTGTGCATGTGAATGCTGTGTGTATAAAAACTTGTGAGTGTGTGGGAATAATTTTAATCTAACTCGCTGGGCAGGAAACCCATGGGATAGGGTGGAACGCCCGTCCAATTGTCTGAATTATTCTTTATAGTGTTGTGCAAGACTGCGAGCATCGCATCATTTGAAATGAATGTAAAAGTCAACACATTTCATCGTTCATCAAAAGACAAATGATACAGAAGACAGCATACTTGGAATCAATGGTATTTACAGGGAAGAGCTTTACTTCTAAGGGAATCCTAAGTCCATGAGCTGCATAGATTCTGGTGTTGGCCAGAGGTAGATTCAATTCTTGCTGATCCAGATGTTTGGAGATCAGATCAGTTGTTCTATGTAGTCATTTTCACACCTATCATACTTTTCAAAGCTGATCTCTGGTGACATTTCACAGAGCATAGTGTCTGGAAAGTATGGCGGTCAGTAGCGTTAGGACATGAAGCCATGATCGATCTCAAAGAGGGCCATGGATTGTTCCTGAAAGACAGGGTGGATTGGAATTATTAGACATCATGCCTGGGAAATTCCTCGGAGCTGCTCCCAGTCTGCCTTTCTAACTTGGTCGGATATTCTGCGCAAACCCAGTTTACTCACTTAATCTAATCCTTTAATCAGTTAACTTGCTTATCCTAACTCGCACCAAGTCCCGTTCACCCATCACCCCTGTGCTCACTGACCTCCATTGGCTCCCGGTCCAGCACTGCCTCCAATTTAAAATTCTCATCCTCTGAGGCGAGGCCATGGAGGGATTTGAACATGAGGATGACAATTGCAAAGGGATATAGACAGGTTAATTGAGTGAGCAATAAGGTATAATGTGGGGAAATGTGAGGTTATTCACTTTGGTAGGAAGAATAGGAAAACAGAATATTTTTTAAATGGTGAGAAACTTTCAAATGTTGGTGTTCAGAGAGATTTAGGTGTCCTCATACAGGAAACTCAGAGTTAGCATGAGGTACAGCAAGCAATTAGGAAGGCAAATGACATGTTGGCCTTTATTGCTAGAGGGTTGGAGTATAAGAGTAAGGAAGTCTTGCTACAATTGTACAGGGCCTTGGTGAGACCACACCTGGAGTACTGTGCACAGTTTTGGTCTCCTTATCTAAGGAAGGATATACTTGCCTTGGAGGCGGTGCAGCGAAGGTTCACTAGATTGATTCCTGGGATGAGAGGGTTGAGAAGAGATTGAGTAGATTGGGCCTATACTCTCTGGAGTTTAGAAGAATGGGAGATGATCTCATTGAAACATATAAGACTCTGAGGGGGATTGACAGGGTAGATGCTGAGAGGTTGTTTCCCCTGGCTGGAGTGTCTAGAACTAGGGGGCATAGACTCAGCATAAAGGGTTGGCCATTTAGGACTGAGATGAGGAGGAATTTTTTCACTCGGGTTGTAAATCTTTGGAATTCTCTGCCCCAAAGGGCTGTAGATGTTCAGTCGTTGAGTATATTCAAGGCTGAGATGGATAGATTTTTGGACTCTAGAGGAATCAAGAGATATAGAGATTGGGCGGGAAAGTGGAGTTGAGGTCAAAGATCAGCCATGATCTGATTGAATGGCAGAGCAGGCTCGAGGGGCTGTATGGCCTACTCCTGCTCCTAATTCTTATGTTCTTGTGTTCTTATGTTCCCTATCTCTGTAACATCCTCCAGCCCTCTGTGATCTCTGCGTTCCTCCAATTCTAGCCTATTGTGCATCCCTGACTTGCTTTACGACACCATTGGCGGCTGTGCCTTCAGCTGCCTGGGCCCTAAGCTCTGGAATTCCCTTCCTAAACCTCTCCACCACTCTCTCCTCAAAACCTACCTCTTTGGTCACCTGTCTTAATGTCTCCTTCTTTAGCTCAGTATCAATTTTTGTCTGATTAAACTCCTATGAAGGGCCTTGAGATATTTTACTACGTTAAAGGCGCTTGTAGAATTGCAAATTGTTGTTAAAAAGGGTTTCTGACACACTTCCGGTGAAGTTAGGGTGACGGAGCGGGAGTAGCTCCGAGGAATTTCCATGGTTCTGATTTTGAAAGCGATGTCGTTAATAATTAGTAACTCACCAAACGCGACGGTTGCGTTGCTCCAAATAATTCAGAGACCTTGGAAGGAAAACAGCAGATATTAGGAACACGTCCTAAAACATACACATCTATATATATAAAGCGGCTCTTCTGTCTGTCTGTCCGCCTGGTCTCTATACGTTTGGAAGTTACAGAGCGTACCGACGCGCGCGTCGCCTCAAAAGAAAGCTTGCGATTCCGGACCGGTCATAGGCGTATTTACGTTTCGGCCGGACAAAAATCCCGCCCGCGGTATCCCAAAAACCTTCAGCGTTCCGCTCATTAGCATCTCATTAGCGACCGTGTGACGTCGAGGTCTTCCTACAGTTGAGTGTCGAGTGACTCGACGATTGACCAATCCTACACTTCGGTGACCTGACCGGTCGACCAATCGGTGCGTGTGTGGGCGGGCCTTATCCTTCTGAACCGAGGTGAGTGGCCGCCATCTTGATTTTCCACGATTTTTTCCCCCACACTTTCTGTGTGTTAGGGAACTAAGGTAAATATTTCAATTATGTGTTAGGCAATTAATTAACAATTTATTTGAGTTTTATATTGTGTTTAGCAACCCCCCCCCCTCCTCCTCCTCACCCTCGCGCAGGGGGGACTCGGGGCCTGAAGCTGAAAAAATTTCTCTCTCTCTTTCTTCCCTCTCTCTCTCTCCTTCTCCTCTTCCCTCTCTCTCCTTCTCCTCTTCCCTCTCTCTCCTTCTCCTCTTCCCTCTCTGTCTCTCTCTACTTCCCCCTCTCAGGTGTCGCGGACGGAGCGCGGGTGCGCCGCCCGAAGTTTCCCGCTCGCTAACGGCCTTGCCGGCTCCCGCGGGCCGCTCGCACTGACCGCGCATGCGCCGCCCGCCCGCACGCAGCGGCCGTCCATCAGCCGCACGATACGCGGGGGACCTCAGCAACGGCACCGGACCTCAGGCGCTAGGCAGGGGGAGGGGCCGGAGAGAGGGACAGAGGGGAGCGGGGGAGGGAGAGAGGGGAGGGGAGGGAGAGAGGGGAGGGGAGGGATAGGATAGGGAGAGGACATGACAGGGAGAGGGGGGACACACAGGGGCAGGGAGACCAAACGCCCCAAAATTGCCCTCGCGCCCCAAAATTGCCCTCGCAACGCGGGGCTCCCCAGCTAGTACAATATAAATGAGGAACTGGGTTTTCAGAAGCATAAGCAAAGGTCAACCGATAGATAAAGGACCAAGAATTCATGTTGATTTTAGGCTTGACAATGATGTCAGTGTTGAGTATTGGAACAACTTCCTTTTTGTCAAACACAAGTTCTGCCAGATTAGTTTGTGAAGTTGCTCCTACTTTGACTCAACAATATGCCACAGCTCAAATGTCAGAAGATCACCCACTCTACATATTACTTAGGCCCTGATCTTTACGGGGAGGCGCGGAGGGAGCGGAGGCGCGTGTTTGAGTGGGGGGGGGGGGAACCCGGAATTAGAAACATAGAAGATAGGAGCAGGAGTAGGCAATTCGGCCCCTCGAGCCTGCTCTGCTATTCAATGAGATCATGGCTGATCATCCAAACTCAGTACCCTGTCCCTGCCTTCTCCCCATATCCCTTGATCCCTTTAGCCTTAATATATCTAACTCCTTCTTGAATATATTTAATGAATTGGCCTCAACTGCCTTCTGTGGTAGAGAATTCCACAGGTTCACCACTCTCTGGGTGAAGAAATTCCTCCTCATCTCTGTCCTAAATGGCTTACCCCTTATCCTTAGACTGTGACCCCTGGTTGTGGACTCCCCCAGAATTGCCAGGAACACGGAGGTCCTGCCATTATCAGTGCATGTTGGAAAACCCTGGGTGGCGTGTCTGTAATCTTCCAGTTTTGCTCCAATGGTAGCCAAGGTCGCTCGCTACCAGCACATGCTCCCAAAATTTAGAGCCTAACTATCCAAGGAAGCTGATTGTAAGAGCACAATTTCACCCCTCCCTCACTAGTTTTCCTCTGCCCATTTTTCTCACCTCCCCTTAAGACATTGACTCCTTGCGGGGGTATGGTTCCACGGCCACCAAGTGGTCTGTGGTACCTCACCCAAGTGGCCATTCTTCATAAGGTGTTTGGCCATGGCTCATTGGTCACACTCTTGTCTCTGAGTCAGAAGTTTGTTGTTTCAAGTCCCACTCCAGAGACGTGAACAAAAAGATCAAGGCTGACCCTTCAGTGCCGTACTGAGGGAGAGCTGCACTGTCAGGTGGACCTAAAAGGTCCCACGGCTCCATTTCGAAGAAAATCAGGGGAGTTTTTCCCCGGTGTCCTGGCCAATATTTATCCCTCAACTGACATCCCTAAAGCAGATTAACTGGTCATTGTCACGTTGATGTTCTTGGGTTCCTGGTATTTGCAAATTGGCTGCCTCATTTTCTAAGTTGCAACAGTGACTACATTTCAAAAGTACTTAATTGGCAGTAAAGCGCCTTGGGATGAGTTTGGGGAAAGGTGCGATATAAATGCAAGTCTGTCTTTTCTTGGCATGCAACGAGTTAAGAAGGAAGGCTTAAAAAATTGGGGCTTTTTTTCACTGGAATAAAGAAGGCTGAGCGGATTGCCAAGATTTCTGAAAGTTTTTCAGAGGCCAGGTGGTGAACGACGGTTACTGCTGGCCCGTTAATCAGTAACAAGGAGGTACAGACTCAGGACTATCTCTGCAACAGGGAAAGGGCAATTAGAAGAACTTTTTTCACACACAGATGTATTAGAATTTGGATGATTTACCACAAGTGGCTATTGAGGCAGAGACTTTTGGATCTATTAAAGCGGAATTGGATAAGTATTTTCAAATGAATAATATGAATAGTGACAGGGAAAGGGCAGGGGAATGGGATTAAATTAACTAGCTTCATAATATTGAACTTCGGGTCTCCACGGGTGAGTACGCACGGGGTACTCACCCGTAGGCCCAATGGAAGTGCCGGTTTCCTGCATGCACTGCGCATGCGCGGGAAACCGGCACTTCCGTTCCCCTGAAAGCAGGGGTTAAGAGGTCGAACGCGTGCGCGGGGGAGGCTGCGCTTGCGCATCGAACTTACGTTTTTTTTTACAGCTATTCCTGGGAGGGTAAGTCTGCAGGAGTTAGACATTTAAAAAGTAGGCGTAAGGCCTGCTTTTTACAAGGTAAGTGGTGAATTAATTAAAATTAAAACATTTTTTCCACAGGTTTATTATTTTTAAATACTTTAAAGAAAGGTAAGTTTATTTTTAGCCCCGTTAGAAAATAAAATTATTTTCTTTCAAAAATGTAAATTATTGTTTAAAATAGTTATTTCATGTAATTTATAGTTTATTTAAAAAATGTGATTTAAAAAAAAAATTATTTGAAGATTTAGTGATGTTTTGGGGCCCGTAGTATTTCTAAGTTTTTACAGCTCTTCCTGTCAAACTTATGAATGGGCATTTCCCTGCTCCGATTGGCTCTCCACGGCCCACGTGATTCCAGAGGACGCTTCGAACTAACTGCGCCCCTGGGATATGCAAGCACTGTGCGCTGGCAGTTGGAGCAGGCCCAGGATTGCAATTCCACATGGGCCCACAGCACAACGGCCGGCGCGCAAGGTAAGTGCAGGTCGGGGGCTTACACCCACGGGAAGCCCCCGACCCGAATTTCTCAGCCAATACTTTGTTATCTAGGGACCGAGCCATGTTCTAGCACCTTGTGGTAGTGTGTTCAAGCAACTCCCAGCAGTGCCTTGCCCAAGGCCATCCTGAATCCTTTCATCATCTTATAAACCTCATTAGATCACTCAATCTTCTATACTCGAGGGAATAGAAGCCTAGTCTCGTCTGCAACCTGACCTCATAATTTAAATCTTTTAGCTCCAGTTTTATTTCCTGGCCTCCTCTCCCTTGACTGCTGCAGCACTGAGATCACGACCTCAACAGCCCAGGGGACTAATGCTGCCGCCTCTGGTGTGGTGCCTTTTATTGGTGCCCAGCATTCTGCTTCCCCTTTACTGTGACTCTAAAATATGTTATTTTCCTAAATTCACAGACGGCTGTGTTTTTCTCTACCAATTTTTGCTCTTACCCCTCCCGTCCTGAAGGTACCAGCGCACGTTAATGTACAGGTCCATAGAGGGGGACAGCAGCCCTCTGCTATCTCAAAGTGATCACTATTCAGTGAGCACTGTAAGTTAGAGACAGTGGGAAGGGGGAAGAAAACTGCTTAGTAACGACTTCATTATCTTTCCCACATCATGCTCTGACACTTATGTCTTGCAACTTCTCTTGGCAATTAGTTATTCAATTTATAATGTGTGGGCAATATACTTTGCACTTTTTTGAAGTGTAGTCACGGTTGTGATATAGGAAACATGGCAGCCAATTTGCACACAGCAAGGTGGCACAGACAGCAAAGTGATAGTGACCAGACCTTCGGTTTTTAGGTGTTGGTTGAGGGATAAATATTGGCCCGGACATCATTGAGATCTCCCCTGCTCTTCTTCAAAATAGTGCCATGGGATCTCTTATGTCCGCCTGAGAGAGCAGATGGGGCCCGTGTCTCATCCAAATTGACAGCACCTCCAAAATTGCAGCACTCCCTCAGTAATGTAGATAATATATAATGGGCCAGAACTTCAGGTCCCCACGGGTGAGTACGCGCTGGGTACTCACGCGTAGGCCCAACGAAAGTGCCGGTTTCGTGCATGCACTGCGCATGCGCGGGAAACTGGAACTTCCGTTCCCTTAAAGGAAGGGGTTCACAGGTCGAACGCGTGCGCCGGAGAGGCAGCGTGTACGCCTGGAATTTCCGTTTTTTTTGCAGGTTTCTCTGGGAGGGTAAGTCTCCAGTCGCAAGGCCTGCTTTTAACAAGGTAAGTGGTGAATTAAGTTAAATTAAAACATTTTTTCCACAGGTTTATTATTTTTAAATACTTTAAAGAAAGGTAAGTTTATTTTTAGCCCCATTAGAAACTGTAATTAATTTTTTCAAAAATTTAAATTATTGTTTAAAATAGTTATTTTATGTAATTTATAGTTATTTTAAAAATGTGATGTTTTTAAAAAATTTATTTGAAGTTTTAGTGATGTTTTGGGGCTGAATTGTATTCATAGATTTGACAGCTCTTCCTGTCAAATCTATGAGTACAGATTCCCTGCTACCATTGACTCTCCGTGGCCCATGTGATCCCAGGGGACGCTTCGAACTAACTGCGTCCCTGGGATATGCAAGCACTGTGCACCAGCAGCTGGAGGAGGCCCAGGATCGGAATCCCACGCGGGTCCACAGCACAATGGCCGGCGCGCAAGGTAAGTGTAGGTCGGAGGCCTGCACCCACGGGAAGCCTCCGACCCAAATTTCTGGGCCAACATTTTTTATTCATTCACGAGATGTGGGCATCTCTGGCAAGGCCAGCATTGATTTCCCACCCCTAACTGCCCTTGTGAAGGTGGTAGTGAGCCACCACCTTGAACCACTGCAGTCCGTAGCAGTTTTATTTAACTGCTGAGCCATTTCAGAGGGTAGTTAAGAGTCAACCACATTGCTATGGGTGTGGAGTCACATATAGGCCTGGACAAGGTAAGGACATTAGTGAACCAGTTTCTCTGGGTTTTTAACAACAATCCGGCAGCTTCATGGTCCCCATTACTGATATTAGCTTTTTATTCCAGATTTATTTAATTGAATTTAAATTCCCCAACTGCCGTGGTGGGATTTGAACTCATATCTCCGGATTATTAGTCCAGGCCTCTGTATTAGTAGTCCAGGATTTTCCAGGGGGTCAGCGGTGGTGGGTCAGGTGGGAAAGTGTTTTTGTTCCCCTGCGGGTCGGGACCCCGCTGTGAACCCGCCGCCACACGCCTTTACCAAATGTCGGGTCTGTCAGCGCTGAGCAGACCCGACACGCAGCGACGGGTTCACAGTGGGGGACCCAATTCAGGTAATTTGTGGCTTGTTGAGAGCTATTTAAGAATGAATTTCAGCTCATCTTCTGCATTTGACAGCTCGCCCTCGGGGTCCACGCTGGTCACGCACCATGTCGGTCAAGCTGAGGCGGGAGTTCAGTGACCGTTGAATCAGCTGTTCAGTTGACAGCTTCAAATGTACAGTAAAAGCTCCCACCTTACAGAGATATCTTCCCTCAGCCACAAACTCTTCCTCACTGCATTTCCACAACAGATTCACCATGCTGCAAGTCTTTACAAAAGTCTCCATCCAGTCTGACCTCATTATCTCTCTCACCATTGACAGATCACTTCTGTCATCTCTACTTCACCTGCCATCTATTCCATCAACTTGGGTGCCCTTTATACTCTCTCACCTTGGTCCTCAGAATCCCACCATGATCAGCAGCACCAGGCACACCAACAGCACCAGCAACAACACCAACCTTCTCCACAATCACCTGATGCTGCACAGGACAGAGGGCATCAACACCCGAGCACATTGCTGCCCGGGAGGCCAGGGATGGCCTCACCATGGTCAGATTTACTTCACTTGATGCCACATGCTGCACCAGGTTGGCACCACCCCACACCAACACCATAAAGCATCCCTACAATGTCCAAGCCATTCCTTTCACACTCATCACCATTGCAGGGGGTACCGTTATGTCTCACCATTCACTGCAAGTCACTAAGCCACTTCCAAAGTTGCACACGAATCTGTCCAAGAACGCAAAGTGTTGAAAATAAAGGTTTCAATGTTTGACACCACATTAACCGAAACTTTACATGAACATTGCATAAAACACCCAAGTGCCTACCCTTGTGTGTTGTTAGTTGGTATGATTGCAGTAGGTTCGCAAGCGTCCCTGGGATCACGTGGGCCAGGCCAGCCAATCGGAGAAGGGAATCCCCCTTCATACTTTTGACAGATAGACCTGTCAAATATATGAATGGAGATCACCCCAAAAACACACTAAAACATTAAATAAATGTTTTAAAAACCTTCACATTTTTCAAATGAGTTAAAATTACATTAAATTAAATATTTTAAACAAAAATTTAATTTTTTGAAAAAAATAATTAAAGGTTTTTACGGGGCTAAAAATAAACTTACCTTTTTAAAAAGTATTTTAAAATTATAAATGAGTGAAAAGAAATTTTAAAAACTTTTTTCAACTCTTATGCTGTTAAAAGCAGGCCTTACACTTTTACCAGGCGTAAGATTTCTAAGGGTTTTCTGCGGGCGGAGGTTCTGCTGAAAGTGGAACTCCCCCCCGCCCCCCCCACAGAGGCCCTTCTCCAGGGCAGGTGGAGGATCTGTCAGGAGCATTCTTGACAGATCGGAAATGCCGGTTTTCAGCGCATGCGTTTGGCCTGCCTGAAACCGGCATTTCCGATGTCCCTACGGGTGTGCGCACAGCTCCCACCCGTAGGCATCGGTAAAATACGGGCCGATGTGAGAGAATGTTGCATAGATTTTGTGCAACTGTGAAGGCTAATGTTTGCTTCAGTTATATTCAGTAATATTTTACAGTCATTTGGAAAGGCATCTGAAGAAAGCAGAATGACGGCATAATTTACTGGGTTTTTGCTGTTCTGTATTGCTTTCGTTTTAAGATATTGCTGAATTAAATTAGAGTTATTGAGGTTAGTTCACCTATTAAATTGTGAAAACCAGACTTTTATTGTGGCCATGGAGGGAGTGAAGCAAAGATTCACCAGGCTGATACCTGGGATGGCAGGAATGACGTATGAGGAGAGATTGGGTCGATTGGGCTTATACTCGCTGGAGTTTAGAAGAATGAGAGGGGATCTCATTGAAACTTATAAAATTTTAACAGGACTAGACAGACTAGATGCAGGAAGGATGTTCCCGATGGCTGGGGAGTCCAGAACCAGGGGTCACAGTCTAAGGATAAGGGTTAAGCCATTTAGGACAGAGATGAGGAGGAATTTCTTCACCCAGAGAGTGGTGAACCTGTGGAATTCTCTACCACAGAAGGCAGTGGAGGCCAATACATTAAATATATTCAAGAGGGAGTTAGATATATTTCTTAAGGCTAAAGGGATCAAGGGATATGGGGAGAAGGCAGGGACCGGGTGCTGAATTTGGATGATCAGCCATGATCTCATTGAATGGCGGAGCAGGCTCGAGGGGCCGAATGGCCTACTCCTGCTCCTATCTTCTATGTTTCTATGATTCTATGGTGAAATTCTGGTTATTGTAAATTATTTGAACAATCCCTAGTTATGACATGAGATTATCACATAAAAAAGTGAATGTTAAGTGTAACTGATGTGACTGGAGTTCTGCTAAGTTTCAGATCTAAGAAGACTAATTCCAAAAGTACATGTTGGTTGTACTAGAAAGCGATGGGTGCTCGTAAACTGACAGCACCCGTTGATCTTGTGCGTCATTGTGGTTGGAAGAAATAAATTACTGAAGAAAAACCCCGTAATTAAAGGACATCATGCCATCTCTACAGCATCAGTCTGGTGTCATTTTGTGGTTGGACTGTACTAACTACCTAAGAGTTAATAAAATGAGGGGTTTTGGGCACCTCTTAAATAAATGATCAATGATTTTACAAAATTTGGGGTTTAATCTGAATTGTAGGTACAAGGCCAGAAGAACCTACTCTTTTTTTAAAATGAGATGAACAAACTTAAATACTGTCTTCCCTGACAGGAATGTGTTTAGGATTAACAGTGATGTCACTAATTATTTCTGCTTGTTTTGACAGATTTTCAGTCCCTAAGGATGCAAAACAATTGGTAAAAATGTTGTGCCTTCACAGCTCAAGTTTGGAAATTGGAAGTCAGAGGACTGGTAATTGTAAGCACTTCAGTCGCTGCTGTAAAACCAACAAGCCTGGGCATCATTTGTTTCTGAAATTGAAATTGATCAGATACATTGATATGAGTTACTGTGCAAGCACTCGAGAATGGAAAATTTACTTGAAGTTAACGGGATCATCAATTTAAAAAGAAACACATAAGGATGCAGTCCAGGTAGTTCCTGCCCAATATCAAGGAAGAAAGTTTTTTTTGGGGAAATAAAATTGAACATTGGCAAGTCCTGTCATTCCAGCAATACCATTTCAAGTTTGAGCTCATTCCTGGGAGACTGTTGTGTTCCAAGTACCCAAAATCACACATCTTGCAGACGGGACTGCTCTCTAGAATTGGGATATTATTGAAAAGATAAAATGGACTCGGGCAGAATATAGCGGCATATTTTGAAAATAACGAGGTCCAAGAAGAGTTTAAATAAGATAAACAAAAATGTGTTGATAAATTAGACCAAGTTGGGAATTTTTAATCTGTGTTTTAAGGGGTGATGATAATATTGTATTGGATAGTAAAGTTCCTCCAGGGCTCACGAATGAGATGAAATGGTAATATAATGAGATGCGTAAAATTGGATGAGAGGAAGTGATTGGGCATATAAGATAGAAACAGGAAATTTACACCACCAAATTGGGTCGAAGGTCATTGGCCTTGGTGATTATGGGTGAATTTCTGGAACCCAAACCAAAGGGGTTAGAGAAAGATGTGTGAGTGCACCCATGAGTAACATAAATCACCCGGGCATGATTCACCAAAAGATATCAATCTGGTATCAATGTAGAATCTGGTGTAAGCCAGGAAAGTGTAGTTAAGAATATTTCATTGATAGCTTTCACTTGGGGATGTTTGTGTCTTTGCCTATACTGAACAGTGGGAAAAAAAATGCATTTGACAGACCGGCCACTACCCGAGACATCGGACCATGCAGGGGGGAAATAAGCAAAGACTGCCCCCCCGAGCCTTTGATAAGATAGCCCGAAAGAACAGGAATGGCTTGTATCTGATATCACGTGTGCGCAAATGTGGCAGGTTGTGTGTGAGGCACCTAGCATGTGGAATACATGATGAAGATGCACTGAAGAACAGGTCTCAGACATGCTCAGTCATGCTAACAACACCACTACAAGAAATGGTTAATGTGGCTCAGGAAAGTGAGAAAATCTTTTAATGAAGGTACTGACAAATGCTCCATAGAGAAGCCGACTTTTTAATGAAACAATCAGGATAGGGATAAACACAGTGGGTGCCCCGTTAACGCCCTAAGAGGGCACTAACGGGGCGCAAAGCAACTAGCTCCCGGGCCTGGCGCCGCCTACGCCTCCTGCGAAATTCAGCAGGAGGTTAGCGGCAGCGCTCATCGTTAGCACCCCATGGAGCTGCACCGCCGGCGATGATGTCATCGCCATGCACAGTGTCCCACTCACACCCCAGCCGTGATCTTCAGGAGCGCCCCCTCACTTACCGCCGGACGCTATGTCCAACGGGATCAGGGGGGCCTACCTGCGGCTGAGGAGGCGCTATTTAAAGGCAAGGTGCGGGGCGGCCATTTTTGTTGCTGGCTGCCTGCCAGCACCTGCCTCCGCTCCCGTACCTGGTCCCCATACCCGCCCCCCGTGGAGTGCCGGCTGCGCTCCATGAGCCCGGCACTTCTCGAGTGCTGGGCTCTTTTGCCGACACTCCCGATCCCCGGGGGCCCAGCTGGGCTTCGGGTCACGCTGCGCAAGGCCCCTCCCCTTTAAGAAGGGAAGGAAAGCCTGCAATACCACGGCGTGACGTGCCGCGATATTACCTCGCAGTGCTCCAGGAGGGTAGTGGGGTGCTTCCAGTAGCATCCCGCTACCCTCTTGGGGCGCTACCACTCAATTTCCGTCATGGGGGCATTGCTTTTTCTGGGGCGCTAGCACCCCGGCGAAGTCGCTACTCAATTTTTAGCCCAGTGTAACTACCAGAGGGATGGAAATTCAATTAGAGTAAGATGTAACATTGGAAATTACAATTCAGGGTGAACCCCCAAAATTTATATTAAAATTATCCACGACATGTATAAGAGTAAATTAAAACTGGAGGATATTTTAAGTCCAGAAGATGACACTTTGATATATGGGAGTACTTGGGGAGAAATAGGCATTAAGGCTTTGGATGTCATTCAATGTGTCATCAACAACAACTTGCATTTATATAGCGCCTTTAACGTAGCAAAATGTCCCAGGGCGCGTCACAGGAGCGTTATCAGAAAAAAAAAATTATAATATTTTTGATAGCATGTTATGTAAAACAAATAGGGAGAGCTTTGTGTGACAGACTAGATCGAGATAGATACATGATGCTGATGAAGTGTTTCGTGGCAGTCTTATATATACAGACTGTCGGGGGTGGGGATTGTCGGAAACTGTCCCCTCAAGTTTGAGAACTGTATTGTGTGAATCCCCCGGTAATTCATATTATCGTAAGCGTAATCTTAACTATACCTGTAATTATTATTAATAATATTTATCATTATATGCTTAATTCTTATGAAAACCAATAAACCCTTTGGAATCTTGTGGAATAACTTACAAATTTATAAGGACTGAGATGAGGAGAAATTTCTTCACTCAGAGGGTGGTGAACCTGTGGAATTCTCTACCACAGAAGGCTGTGGAGGCCAAGTCACTGAATATATTTAAGAAGGAGGTAGATAGATTTCTAGACACAAACGGCATCAAGGGGCATGGGGAGAGAGCGGGAATATGGTATTGAGGTAGAGGATCAGCCATGATCATATTGAATGGCGGAGCAGGCTCGAAGGGCCGAATGGCCGACTCCTGCTCCTATTTTTCTGTGTTTCTATAAGTAGAAACAATTACAACAGTGACTACACTTCAAAAATATTTCATTGGCTATAAAGCGCTTTAGGATGCCTTGAGCTCATGAGAGGCGCTTTATAAAGGCAAGTCTTATTATTTGCAGTCCAGGCAGAGACCCCAGATGTTTTGTTGCCACCCAAGTGCTTTGGCAAAGGACATTTTAGAAAGACTGGACAAGATTATGGAAGGAGAGGGAGAGTGGCTTCTCGTCGTGCATCGTTTGGGAAGCAACTATATAGGAAAGGAAAGGCCCAAAGTCCAGCAAGAGGAGTTCAGGAACAGATTGAGGAGAAAGACTTCAAGGGTGCCAATCTCTGGATTGCTCCCCAAGCCACGCACTAGAGCATGGGAGGATCGGGAAGATTAGAGAACTCAATGCTTCACGATAGGGGTGGTGTCAGGAAGGGGGTTTCCGATTTATGGGCCATTGTTACCAGTTCTGGGAAAGACAGAAACTGAACCACAACTGTGTGCTTCATCTGAACAGGAAAGGAGCTAATGTACTCGCAAAAATGATAAATAGGGAAGTGAAGAGTCATTTAAACTAGGGGAAAATAAAAGCAATCATCATAGTGGTTAGCACTGTTGCATCACAGCGCCAGGAACCCGGGTTCGAATCCGGCCTCGGGCGACTGTCTGTGTGGAGTTTGCACATTCTCCCCGTGTTTGCGTGGGCTTCCTCCGGGTGCTCCGGTTTCCTCCCACAGTCCAAAGATGTGCGGGTTAGTTTGATTGGCCATGATAAATTGACCCTTAGTGTTAGGGGGATTAAATACGTGGGGTTACGGGGATAGGGTGGGATATGTGTTGGTGTAGGGGTTACGGGGATCGGGTGGGATATGTGTCGGTGCAGGCTCGATGGGCCGAAATGGCCTCTATCTGCACTGTGGGGTTTCTGTGATTTCTGTGAATGCAAGTACAGAAAGCAGAAATAGATGAGATTGATGTACAAAACAAAAAGAATTGAACAAAAGAGATATGTAAGACAATTCGAATTTGACAAACCAAAAATGGTTGCAATGTAATCCTTTTACTGTATTCAACCAAGTCTTAAAAACATAGAAAAATAGGAGCAGGAATAGGCCATTCAGCCCTTCGAGCCTGCTCCGCCATTCAATATGATCATGGCTGATCCTCTAACTCAATACCATATTCCCGCTCACTCCCCATACCCCTTGATTCCTTTTGTGTCTAGAAATCTATCTATCTCCTTCTTAAATATATTCAGTGACTTGGCCTCCACAGCCTTCTGTGGTAGAGAATTCCACTGGTTCACCACCCTCTGAGAATAAATTTTCCTCATCTCAGTCCTAAAAGTCCTACCCCGTATCCTGAGACTGTGACCCCTCGTTCTAGACCCCCCAGCCAGGGGAAACATCCTCCCTGCATCCAGTCTGTCTAGCCCTGTCAGAATTTTATATGTTTCAATGCGATCCCCTCTCATTCTTCTAAACTCTAGTGAATACAGGCCTAGTCGACCCAATCTCTCCTCATACGACAGCCCTGCCATCCCAGGAATCAGTCTGGTGAACCTTCGCTGCCTTCCCTCTATGGCAAGTATATCCTTTCTTAGGTAAGGAGACCAAAACTGCACACAGTACTCCAGGTGTGGTCTCAACAAGGCCCTGTATAACTGTAGTAAGACATCTTTGCTCCTGTACTCAAATCCTCTTGTAATGAAGGCCAACATACCATTTGCCTTCCTAAATGCTGCTACACCTGCATGTTTGCTTTCAGTGACTGGTGTACAAGGACACCCAGGTCCCTTTGTACATCAACATTTCCCAATCTATCACCATTTAAATAATACTCTGCCTTTCTGTTTTTCCTCCGAAATAGATAACTTCACATTTATCCAAGTCTTTGACACACGCAATGTCTTTGAGCAGTAGACATACAGAGAAATAAACGCAATTACCCTGTTTTTCCCTGGGTAGAAACATAGCCTTCGTCGATCCTTTTAATCTTGACTCTACAAAATGCTAAGGAAAACTCAAGGGCCTAGAAATTCACTTGCGCCCCGTTTGGCTCGCCAGGGTGCCGGAAGTACCGCCTCGGAAGGAGTCGCGAATGCCCGCCAGAAATTCAGTTTCAGCGCCCCAGACGGAAGCGCAGCGCTACTTGAGGCGCCCCGCATCCCTCTTGGGGCACTGCAACTGAAAATCGCAGCGCAACGTGCCACAGCGCCACACTCTGCGGCACGGCTTGCTGCGGTACTGCAGGCCTTCCTCCCCTTCTTAAAGGGGAGGGGCCTGCTGCAGCGCGATCGCGAGTGCCGGCAAAAGAGCCCGGCACCGAGGAGAAGTGCCGGACTCTTGGGACACAGCCAGCACAACGCTGGGGGGGGGGGGGCTCAGGAGGCCGGGGACGGCGGCGCGGGGAGGTGCTGGCAGGCTGCCAGCAAAAAAAATGGCCGCCCCGCACCTCCGCGCCTCTACCGCCGCAGGTAGGCCCCCCTGAACCGGTCACAAATTGTGACCGGCGTTAAAGCAGGGGGCGCTACCAAATTTCGTGATCGGGGCGCTGCGCACACCGATGATGTCATCGGTGGCGGCACAGCGCTAACGGCTAGTGCCGCCATTAGCGTCCCGCTAAATTTAGCGGGAGGCGTGGCCAGTGGTGCAAAACCCACTAAGTGCCCTCTTTGGGTGCTAACGGGTGGCGCAGCCCACTGAATTTCTAGGCCAAGATCTTTATGGTTTACTTCTCTCACACACTGTTCTAGATGATTTCTTATGGCATGACAAATTTTAATGTGAACAAGACCCTCAGAAATGAGCTAGTTCCTTCCAAACATCAGGGGGACAGAAATTCTGTATTGGCCCGTTTGGGGCACGATTATCGGCCGGGCGCAAAGTTTAGCGCCTGGCGCTAATTATTGCCTCCAACTGCAAACTTGGCTTCTATCGCCCCTGGAGGTGATTGGAACACTAAATCAGGCACTACACACCTGTCTTAAGGCGCTAACGCCGAGGAGCGAGGCGCTAACTCAGAGCATGTGATGTCAGTCAGCAATGGCACACAGACACACTGGCGCCGGCCAGTTCTTAAAGGGGAGGGTCGATCTTGCTCTCCATCCACACCCTGCTCATTACAGCCTTGAATCTCAGCCTGGAGAGACCTGTACATCAAATCTGTTGGAAAGAACAATGGAGAGGCCCAGGGAAAGAGCTCAGAGTGCAGCCCCCATAGTCTCTTCTAAATCGATGCAAGGAAGATCAAATAAAAAAGAACCTGCAAAGTGCTGCTCAGTGCCCAAAACTCCTCAACACAGCTTTGAATCTCTCCTGCAGTCTCTCGCACTCACTCAGAATGCATGGTGAAAATATTTTGCAGACAAAAAAAGACCAGAAGCGATCGCCTTTAAATAGCGCTCCCCCAGTCCCTTCCTGACTGCAAAACGCTCCCCTCAACCTGTCATTGCTAGCGGCAGGCGGTAAGGCAGGGGGCGCCACTCAATATCCGGTCTGGGGCGCTACCGGGGCGTTGCACATTCGACTGATGTCACGATCTGCAGGCGCGGGGGATCGTGGCGGTAGTGTTTAGCGCTGCCGCAAAATGTCAAGTCAATTTGGTGAGCGGCGCAAACATCGCCGCGCCCGGGCGCTAGTTGCTTTGCGCCACATTAGCGCCCTCTTAAGGCGCTAACGGGAGGCGCAAACCAACCGAATTTTTCCCCCAGGTACCATCCTGGTCTATGGCCATTTCCTATCTGAAAACTCTCTTGGCTATCTCGTTTCACAATGCAGCTACAAAAATAAGTCAACAGGCATGAATCACACATGCTGTAGCTCAGCAGAAGCTAAACAGCAGAGTCAGCTAAATTGTACTCTGCCACATTAATCCCTAAAGCATCTAGGAATGAACAACTTTAACGCTTCCATTCTTTCTAGCTACAGTACAAATCCACAAGCCATTTATAAGTAAAAAGAAAACAGAAACCTTAATCATTTGAGATTAAACCAAATCCTAATCCTGCTAATGTATACACAATTAGGGTATCTTACAGATCGCATGCAGAACAAACAAAGAGAGCAGAGGAGGAAAATCAAATTGATCAGTTGTAAGTAGGGACAAGTCTGAAATAAAGGAATAAGGTGTTAGCTTGAAACGAAATCCAAGAGAAAGAGGGGTAGTGTCAAATATGAGGATAAAAAAGATATTTGCCCGTATTTCCCGATCCCTACGGGTGTGTACGGGCTGTGTACACACCTGTAGGGACATCGGAAATGCTGGTTTCAGGCATGCCAAGAATGCTCCTGACAGATCGGACGCATGCCCTGGAGAAGGGCCTCTGCGGGGGGGAGAGTTCTGCTTTCTGCACAACCTCCGCCCGCTGAAAACCCTTAGAAATCTTACGCCTGGTAAAAGCAGCGTAAGGCCTGCTTTTACCAGTATAAGAGTTGAAAAAAAATATTTTTTTCTCTCATTTATAATTTTAAAATACTTTATTTTTAGCCCCGTAAAAAACTTTAATTATTTTTTTCAAAAAATTAAATATTTGTTTAAAATATTTAATTTATTGTAATTTTAACTTTTTTTAAAACGAGATGGTTTTTAAAAATGTATTTAATGTTTTACTGTGTTTTTGGGATCTCCATTTATATATCTGACAGGTCTATCTGTCAAAAGTATAAAGGGAGATTCCCTTCTCCTGGCCTGGTCCACGTGATCCCAGGGACTCTTGCGAACCGCCTGCGCCTCTGGGATACGTGCGCCTTGCGCATTTCGACTATGGAGAGGCCCAGGAGCAGAAATGTCCGGACCTCGGGAGCCCTCAGGTAAGGGTGTAGATTTTTCGATAGGAGGCCTCCGCACGCAGGAAGCCTCCTATCGGAAATTACGGGCCAAAGTGTATGTATTGCAATGTTCAGAGTGTGGGGAAATAAACTGGCAAATTAGAAGCAATCACTTTGCTGAAGTGTCTCTCTAGATTTTATGACAAGTAGGTCTTCAACCCACAACCTTCTGGCTCACAGGCTAGAGTGTTCCCTCTGAGTCACAGCTGACACTCGCATTAGCCACTGGAACTGGTGTGCACAATGCAGCTAGTTACTACTTTTAGACTCCCCTGTGACAGGTAAACAGTTATCTCGCTCTGGATGTTCAGTTAGCCCACTTTGCCCGACAGTGCCTTTTGTAAATGGGTCGGAGCGCCGTTCCCCACCAGTTACCTCATGGCACTTTGGAGAAGTCTCACAAAGTGACCAGAAGTGAAGTCCTCGTCCTGATCAATGTGACGGCACAGTTGGACCAGCCTGAAAGAAACAGAAAAAATACACATTATACTCATAACCACGGGCATGAGCTGTGTGTGAGGGAATATATGTAGAAAATAATTAAGTGGGAACAATTGAGGATCGCGGCAACACACTAAAGAATCTATTTAAAGAATCGAGTTATTCAACATTGCAGACTTACAATCGGTGTGGACCTTAACTTAGAAACATCATTTGGTACATTGAGAAAAGAGGAGCCTAGGTGAAGAGCCAAGGCCCAAGAGCAGGGTTGAAGAATGCAGGAGAGGATTTGAGCTAATTTAACAAGTAATCATTAAGTGATACCAAGCTTGGCTTTAAAATACTGTGGACTGTAGGAGGAAGGGCGGGGAGGAATTCTACAGTGTTGTGGATAGATGCAGAGGACATGGGTTACAAGTGACAGACTACATCAGATCACCAATGAAACTAGGGCGCTTCCTCTGCCACTGTCTCATTGGTTGTTATATTTACACAAAATAAGTTTTAACTTTAATTGAATTATGTAGAATTTACAGGCTATTTCGCCCAATTGGTCTATGCCGGTTGTTTATGCCCCACACAAGCCTATTCCCACCCTACTTCATCTAACTTCATTAGCATATCCTTCTATTCCTTTCTTCCTCATCTACTTATCTAGCTGCCCCTTAAATGCAACTATGCTACTCACCTCAACTACTCCCTGTTCCACATTCTAAATACTCTCTGAAAAGAAAGAAAGACTTGCATTTCTATAGCGCCTTTCAGGACCTCAGCGCTTTACAGCCAATGAAGCACTTTTGAAGTGTAGTCACTGTTGTACTGTATGTAAAGAAGTTTCTCCTGAATTCTTTATTGGATTTATTACTGACTATCTTATATTTATGACCTCGAGTTTTGGTCTCCCCCACAAGTGGAAACAGCCTCTCTACGTCTACTCTATCAAACCCCTTCATAACTTTAAAGACTTCTATCTGGTCACCCATCAGCCTTCTCTTCTCACAAGAAAGGAACCCCAGCCTGTTCAGTCTTTCCTGATACAGGTAGACTATCCTTTATCCGAAAACCTCGGGACCAGCCGTGTTTCGGTTTTCGGAAAATTTCGGAAGGTATTTTATAAGACTGGGAAATTTGTCGGGGGTGGGTCGGCGGGGGTCAGGGTCGGCGGGGGGGTCCGCGCAGGGGTCGGCGGGGGTCCGCGGGGGGGTTGGCGGGAGTCGGCGGGGGTCCGCGGGGGGGGTCGGCGGGAGTCGGGGTCTGCGGGGGGGTCGGCGGGGGTCCGCGGGGGGGGTCGGCGTCGGCGGGGGTCCGCGGGGGGTCGTCGGCGGGGGTCGGGGTCGTGCGCACGACTTACGCTGACCCTCTGCTCAGCGTAAGTCGTGCGCCACTCTGGTCATGTCGTGCGCACGACTTACGCTGAACGAAAAAACCTTCGGTTTTTAGAGGGTTTCGGTTTTCGGAAGTTCGGATAAAAGGTAGTCTACCTGTAGTTATAACCTTTCAGTTCTGGTATCATCCTTGTAAATCTTTTTTGCACCTTCCCCAGTTCCTATACATTTTGTAATCTGGAGACCAGAGCTGCTCACAGTGTGGTTCCGTACAAGTTTAACATAACTTCTCTGCTTTTCAATTCTATCCCTATAGAAATGAACCCCAGTGCTTTGTTTGCATTTGTTATGGCCTCATAGACCTTGCTACTTTTAATGGCCCAGAAATTCGGGTCTCCACGGGTGAGTACGCACGGGGTACTCACCCGTAGGCCCAATGGAAGTGCCGGTTTCCTGCATGCACTGCGCGTGCGCGGGAAACCGGCACTTCCGTTCCCCTGAACAAAGAGGTTCAGAAGTCGAACGCGTGCGCAGGAGAGGCTGCGCGTGTGCATCGAACTTCGTTTTTTTTACTGGTTTTCCCGGGAGGGTAAGTCTCCAGAAGTTAGACATATAAAAAGCAGGCATAGGGCCTGCTTCTAACAAGGTAAGTGGTGAATTAATTAAAATTAAAACATTTTTTCCACAGGTTTATTATTTTTAAATACTTTAAAGCAAGGTAAGTTTATTTTTAGCCCCGTTAGAAAATAAAATTATTTTTTTCAAAAATTTAAATTATTGTTTAAAATAGTTATTTCATGTAATTTATAGTTTATTTAAAAAATGTGATTTAAAAAAATTTTTATTTGAAGATTTAGTGCTGTTTTGGGGCCGTACTATTTATAACTTTTGACAGGTCTTCCTGTCAATCTTATGAATGGAGCATTCCCTGCTCCAATTGGCTCTCCATGGCCCACATGATCCCAGGGGACGCATCGAACTAACTGCGCCCCTGGGATACGCAAGCACTGCGCTCCGGCAGCTGGACCAGGCCCCGGATCGGAATTCCACGGGGGCCCACAGCACAACGACCGGCGCGCAAGGTAAGTGCAGGTCGGGGGCTTGCACCCGCGGGAAGCCCCCGACCCGAATTTCTGGGCCAATGATTTGTGAATCTGTGCCCCTAGATCCCTCTGCTACTCTACCCCTTTCAGTCTCTTATTTTCCAAGGAGTATGTGGCCTTCTTATTCCTCCAAGCAAAATGCACTACCTCACACTTATCTATATTGAAATTAATTTGCCAATTACACACCCATTCTGCAAGTTTATTAACATCTTTTATTCTGTTGCAGTCTTCCTCAATGTTAACACTCAATCTGGTGTCAGAGCATTCCCATTTCAGTGGTAAGCTGTTTCAGTAAAGCAGTCTTGGAATCCGTGTATGCATTGGGTAAAAAGGCTTAAACTCCTTTCACTCTCAGTTTACATAAAGTTTCTTAAATTGTTTTAATTTCCTCCTCTGCTCTTCAAGTCTTAGACAAAGTTATCTCTTGGCTGAAGTGGATGGGGAGAGAGAGGGACTGCAAGAAAGAACATAAGAACATGAGAAATAGGAGCAGGAATAGGCCACTTGGCCCCTTGCGCCTGCTCCGCCATTCAATAACATCATGGCTGATCTTGGGCTCAAAGCCACTTCCCTGCCGATAACCCCATAACCCTTCACTCCCTTATCTTGCAAAAATCTGTCTATCTCCTCCTTAAATGTATTTAATGACCCAGCCTCCACGGCTCTCTGGGGCAGAGAATTCCACAGATTTACGACCCTCTGAGAGAAGAAATTCCTCCTCATCTCAGTTCTAAAAGGGCGACCATTTATTCTGAAACTATGCCCCCGAGTTCTAGATTTCCCCACGAGGGGAAACATCCTCTCTGCATCTACCTTGTCGAGCCCCCTCAGTATCTTATATGTTTCAATAAGATCCCCTCTCATTCTTCTAAATTCCAATGAATATAAGCCCAACCTGCTCAACCTTTCTTAATAAGTCAACCCCCTCTTCTCAGGAATCAACCGTGTGAATTGTCTCTGAACTGCCTCCAATGCAAGTATATCCCTCCTTAAATAAGGAGACCAAAACCAGTCTTCAACCAGTTTAGAGGTTTGAGCCTGGCTGTACTCCAAATCTGTTGGGAGTTGCAAAAGTCCTGCCTGTCTTCTGAACTTGGCCCATTACTGAATGATAGTCTGGGATAAAATACCATGCCCTGGCAGCCTTGTTATGGGAAGGCCACAAAGTTCATCTGACACGGAGGTGAGGCGAGGACGCAAAGTGATTGAACTGACAACAAAAATTAATTATTCATATGGCCTAGTTAACCACTGACTAATCTCAAGAAGTGAACACTGAAAATGTAAAATGATATTAAAAAAATTCCAATATAGTGATTACCTTTTGAGCTATTAAAATGTCATCATCATATTACAGTAAGAGAGAAACTCACAAACCAGCCTCACATACCTTTACTGGAATGAGTCAGAAGGGAGTACAAATGCACAGCAGGTTTTTTTTTTGCATGAGTACATAGTCAACCGAATGTGACAAATATGAGAAACATACCTAATGGATTGAATCAGCAGAAACGTGCTGCTCTCGATGTGATTATCATCGGCGTCCCCCAACTCCTTATCCTGGTGGTTGGGTATCCTATTTAAAAACAGATGGAAGTTAAACATTTTAGTTGAGTCTTTGCCCACTGTGAATGGTCAGCTTTTCAGAACAGAGAGTAAGGAGGGTGAGGTCGGGTACAGACTGAAGAACCTGTCTCCCCGTGGCCACCCCCTGCCCCCTCAATATAACTGACCCCTGACCTCAGCTGTGCTGTTGTAAGATGCCAGTGAGCTGAAGCCACCACCTCCAAATACAGCTCAAAAGGCGGGTGGGGAGGCTGAGGGCAAGATTGTCCCTATCCTAAATTTTCTTCTCTCCTTTGCTCAAGACTCTGATTCTGGAATATTTTTGTACAGGTGCTGGCTGCACTCAAATATCTTGCCCAAGTGGTCATTCTTCAGGCATGAGGCTGGACATTGAGTGTAAGCAAGCTGTCTGCCGTGAGTGCCGCAACCAGGTACAGTCATGTTCTCATCCAGCGTCCATAAGCATGCACTTTCCAGCAAGGGCCACTTGTTATGAAGAGAGCGAGGAGGGAGGTGTGTTGCAATTTTTTTGCACAGAGGGTTGCTGGATCCACAGGCAGTTTTTCAGTCGGCAACCATTGCATCTTTTAACATAGAAACATAGAAGATAGGAGCAGGAGTAGGCCATTCGGCCCCTCGAGCCTGCTCCGCCATTCAATGAGATCATGGCTGATCATCCAAACTCAGTACCCTGTCCCTGCCTTCTCCCCATATCCCTTGATCCCTTTAGCCTTAAGGGAAAACTGGATACAGTGAATATCTGAAGCAAAGTAAGATACAGGGCCTTAAGAAGAGAGTGGGACGATGGGTTTAAATTGGTCGAGCAAAATGCCGGCACAGAGACAATGGGCCAAATGGCCTCCTTCTGTGCTGTACACCTTTAATGTTCGATAGACAATGTTTAGGAAGAGAACCTGAGCTTATTTTTCCCTTTCCAAGTCTCCAAACACTGAAGCCAAATGTGATGTTGTGGCAGAGCCACTAAAGGACTCAGATCGTTTGTATATAATTTCCTTTAACAGCATGTTATCTACAGCCCGAGTCTGTATCTTTATTTATACTGTTTACTTGTACAGAGCGTGATTACTTTAACAGCGCGGGTAAACGCGATGACGTCACGCCGTTCATCACGTGATCCCCCACTGGTGGGAAGAACGTGATGACGTCATGATGTCAACCACGGGATCGCCCGGGCAGTCCTCGTGGAGCCTCCAAACTGAATAGACCTACACTCGATGTTCTCCTGCAGTTACTTGTTTAAACCTGTTAGTTTCCATTAAACTTCGTTTTGTTTAATCGCCTGAGTGGACCTCAGTCTTTGGATAGGAACTAGACATTCCTACAATGTATCTACTACACCCTTTGCCAAGACTATCTAACTGGACACAGACCAGGGGTTGAATCTGGGATCTTGCGGGCTGGATGTCATACTGTGCAACTCAATTACTCACTAAGCTATCGGTGAAGCAGCGGGGGAGGGAGAACTGTTGCCAGGCAGTTGTCTGCTTTCTCAAGAGCACTTCAGATTGACTCAGTCAAAGAGGCCTATGAATAGATTATCCCACCTACCCTCTCCACTGTAATTGATATGTTGCTTTGAGAAGGAGAGATTTTATTAAGAGGATCACAGTAGTAAATTATTAAAGAAAGACTTGCATTTTGATAGCGCCTTTCACAACCTCAGGACATCCCAAAGCACTTTACAGCCAATTAAGTATTTTTGACATGTAGTCACTGGTGTAATGTAGGAAACACAGCAGCCAATTTGCACACAGCAAGATCCCACAAACAGCAAAGAGATAAATGACCAGATAATTTGTTTTAGGTATTGGTTGAGGGATAAATATTGACCAGGACTCCAGCGGAAACTCCTCTGCCACAGTTTAACGCACCATCCGAAAGACAGCACCTCCAACAGTGCAGCACTCCCTCAGTACTGCCCCTCCGACAGTGCAGCATTCCCGCAGTACTGCCCCTCCGACAGTGCAGCATTCCCTCAGTACTGCCCCTCCGACGGTGCAGCATTCCCTCAGTACTGCCCCTCCGACGGTGCAGCATTCCCTCAGTACTGCCCCTCCGACGGTGCAGCATTCCCGCAGTACTGCCCCTCCGACGGTGCAGCATTCCCGCAGTACTGCACTGAAGTGCCAACCTGGATTATGCGCTTAAGTCTCTGGAGTGGGATTCAAACCCACAACTTTTTGACTCAGAGGCAGGAGTGTTACCCACTGAGCTAAAGCTGACACTCTATTAGCCCTTCACACCCTATATTACACCAGTGAGACTAAAGTGAGGAGGTTGGTGTGGGATCTGGTAGGTGAGTTAAACCTACTTCATATACAGTTCTTTACTCCA
Organism: Somniosus microcephalus; assembly: GCF_052327205.1. NCBI lineage: Eukaryota > Metazoa > Chordata > Chondrichthyes > Squaliformes > Somniosidae > Somniosus > Somniosus microcephalus. The sequence continues at coordinate 42,242,668 of NC_141012.1, read as the reverse complement.
AGCCTATTTGAAACATTGGAGGAATCATATCTGTGTCGGAATGACCCTGTTGGAATGAGACAGGGGCTTTCCAGTAGTGACTCATCTTTTTGACGTCAGGCACATCATTACATGTGCATGTGGGGTCCACAGTGCAGCAATGTTAAGAAGCATTACCTTCAGGAAGAAATGTTTGGTAAATCCTTTGCTGACTGGGGAGGGAGAAGAGTCCTTCACCATTTGTAATGGAGAGTGATGTCAATGCAACTGGGCACAACTTATGTCGCGCTAGATGTTTGTAAAGACATTGGGGTTGAATTTCCACGGGGGTTCTCTCGATCGACTGCCGTAACTTTAGTGGAAGATTCGCGGAACCCCGGGGCCAGTGGACATTTCTCTGGGGTTCCATACATCTTCCGCCAGATTTCCAACAGACGATCGGAAGAACCCACGCAAATATTCAACGGCATTCTCTTGAAGACAGGGCCCCTTTATCCCTTAAGAAGCTTCCTTTGGCCCATCGAGTATTATGTACATTTTGTGTGAGGACCAGGTATTAGAATAGGTTCCTTTTACTGGAATACACAGTTAATGAGTGACTAATCCAGCTATGCTGAAGGCAGTTTGTATCTGTCACCTTTACACATTGGCCTGATTTTTTGAGTTCAGTATGTGCTGCCTCGGCGAAGCTTCACCCACCAACACGCTTAAAGAAAAATTGTAGGCGCGCTGCGTGCAACTCCGCAGATTACGCAGCCGGTGAGCAAGGCTATCTGCTGGCAGCCACTGCTTCACAAATCAACCCAACCGTTGTGTACACACAAGTCAATAGACAGTGTTGAGCAGCACAGTGTATTGTGAATTCTCAGGTTGTAGACATTGCTTTCATTTGTACACAGCCATTACATCTTCTCCCACCCCCATACTGCAGTACTCTTCCCGAACACCCAAGGCTGTTCCAGCACACCGTACCATGCTCCCCAAAGAGTGAGCTCCTAACCCCAACAACACAGCAGTCATCAAGACAGACTCAGCGATATATTTCCAAGTCAGGCTGGTGTGTGGCTTGGAGGGGAACATGCAGATGGTGGCATTTCCTTGCACCTGCTGCCCTTGTCCTTCTAGGTGGTAGAGATCACGGGTTTGGGAGGTGCTGTCGAAGAAGCCTTGGTGAGTTGCTGCAGTGCATCTTGTAGATGGTACACACTGCAGTCACAGTACGCCGGTGGTGGAGGGAGTGAATGTTTAAGATGGTGGATGGGGTGCCAATCAAGTGGGCTGCTTTGTCCTGGATGGTGTCGAGCTTCTTGAGTGTTGTTGAAGCTGCACTCATCCAGGCAAGTGGAGAGTATTCCATCACACTCCTGACTTGTGCCTTGTAGATGGTGGAGGGGATTTGGGGAGTCAGGAGGTGAGACACTCGCTGCAGAATACCTAGCCTTTGACCTGCTCATAGCCACATTATTTATAACCCCCAGGATGTTGATGGTGAGGGATTTGGCAATGGTAATGACATTGAATGTCAAGGGGAGGTGATTAAGCTCTCTCTTGTTGGAGATGGTCATTGCCTGGCACTTGTAGCACGAATGTTACTTGCCACCTATCAGTCCAAGCCTGAATGTTGTCCAGGTCTTGCTGCATGCGGGCACGGACTGCTTCATTATCTGAGGAGTTGCGAATGGAACTGAACACTGCGCAATCATCAGCAAAGATCCCCACTTCTGACCTTATGATGGAGGGAAGTTCATTGATGAAGCAGCTGAAGATGGTTGACACTGCCCTGAGGAACTCCTGCAGCAATTCCCTGGGGCTGTGATGATTGGCCTGCAACACCCACAACCATCTTCCTTTGTGCTAGGTATGATTCCAGCCAGTGGAGAGTTTCCCCCTTGATTCCCATTGACTTCAATGTGACTATGGCTCCTTGATGCCACACTCAATTAAATGCTGCCTTGATGTTCAGTGCAGTTACTCTCACCTCACCTCTGGATTTCAGCTCTTTTGTCCATGTTTGGACCAAGTGCTCTAATGAGATCTGGAACTGTCTCTTGCATACATCTGATTGAAATCCGCTCTTGGGAGGGGTAACTCGCATGACTGCACAGGGGGGCACAGCGAAGTGTAGAAATACGGTTGTCATAGGGATTCAATATTTAGGGGGATAGACTGATGTTTCTGCAACCGCTGGTGTGAATCTCGCATCGGGTGTTGCTTCCCTGGTGCCAGGGTAAAGGCTATCAGTTGGGGGGGGCAGAAAATTGTGCTGGGGGAAGGGGAACAGCCAGGAGTCGTGGCCCATGTTGGGAGGTTAACTAGTGCTGTGGGGAGGGTTTAAACCAATTTGGCAGGAGGAGGGGAACCAGACTGAAGCATCAGAGAGGAGAACCAAAGTGCACAATCCTCTGCTTCAAACTGCAAAAGATTGCAGTCCTGCTCTTTAGTGGTTTTATTTTCCACACTTGGAACCTCCCATGGCTCAAGGGTCAGTAACTCAAAGGGATCATCATAATCCATAGCACATTGCAGTTCCACTCCAACATCTCATGCCGGCCCATCATCCCCCAACTGCAGCACACCGAACAAAGGGGGATTTTCTGTGCACACTGTGTAGAAAATTGATAAATTCAGTCCTTATGGATGTGGTTACAACTTCACGACATGTGCCCTAACTGGAAATCTTGGCTCCAGTTTCTACAGGGCGGGATGTTTGCAATGGCTGTGTTAAAGAAAGAAGGAAGAAAGAACTTGTATTTATACAGCGCCTTTCACGACTTCAAGATGTCCCAAAGCGCTTTACAGCCAATGAAGTACATTTGAAGTGTAGTCACTGTTGTAATGTAGGAAATGCAGCAGCCAATTTGTGCACAGCAAACTCCCACAAACAGCAAAGTGATAATCGCCAGATAATCTGTTATTGATGTTGGTTGACGTATAAATATTGGCCAGGACACCGGAAATGATTCACCATCTCTGCTTCAAAATAGTGCCGTGGGATCTTGTATGTCCACCTGAGAGAGTGGACGGGGCCTCTTTTTAACATCTCATCCATAAGACGGCACCTCAGACAGTGCAGCACTCTACCCAGTACTGCACTGAGGTGTCAGCCTGGATTACGTGCTCAAATCTCTGGAGTGAGATTTAAACCCACAGGGGGTGAAATTGGGTGCCTTTGTGCCTCCCGTTAGCACCCCCAGGGGGCGCTAACGGGGTGCAAATGGCTTTGCGACCGGGCACGGCGCTGATATCGACTCCCGCCATATTCGGCTGGAGTTTTGCAGCTGTGCTACGGCATTGCGCCCCGATCTCCTTCACCGGGAGATCGTGATGTCATCACCATGTGCATCGCCCCGGACCCAAAATTGTCTTCCGCCCCCTGCAGCAGCGCCAGGCGAAAACACCGACAGCTGCAGGAGACGGGCATCGGGGGGCCAGCCGCTTTGGGGGCGATGATTAAAGGCGAGGTGGCCGAGGTTTTTTCGCGAGTTTCTGCCTGCGATCGATCAGCCCGGCACTCTGCTTGAGTGATGGGCTGATCGCGCAGGATCGCGGCTGCCTTGGTGGTCCAGGTAGGTACTTTTTAAATTGCAGAGCCTGCAGCGATGGCCCTTCCCTTTAAGGGAGGGAAGGAGCCTTTGAACGTGGCAGCGCTGCACGGCTCAGTGTGCAGCACTGCTGAAGTCTCCGCCCTGCTCTCCGACGTTAACGCCCTAAGAAGGGCTTCACTTCCCTCTTGGGGTGCTAAAACTCAATTTCGCGGTCGAGCGCTGGCTGCTAAAGTTTGCGCCCAGATGATGTTAGCGCCTCAAAATGGTCGATACCAAATTTTGCCCCCACAAGCTTCTGATTCAGAGACAAGAGTACTACCGCTGATCCAAGGCTAATGTCTGTGGTCTGTGTGTCCAGATACAGGGAATTGAGGATACCATCATCCACGATTCAAGCAGAGTGATTGGAAAGCAGCCAGGGATAGTTTTAATCACCACCAGATTATCATACTTACTCACGAGCAACACGGAGGCAGTTGACAAATAGTTGAATGTTTCTTTGGATACTAGGCACTGTCGGATCCCTGCAGTTAATAAGAAGATTAATTTAAGAAAGAACAGCAAAACATACTTTAAACATAACATGGTTAAAAATCATTAAAATCTTTGATGTCCAGCTCATTTTGGTACAAACTGTGTAAATTTATTTTACAGATGCCAGAACTGACTGGAATTCGAGCTTCACTGAAGCAGCCATTTTGTTTAGGCCTCAGCTCATGTCCTGCAATACCAGGACAGACTCTAATATTACAGTAATAAAAATACTCATATCAGCAATAGCTTTATTCCGGTTTACTATTAACCTTATACAAGCAGAATAAACTAAAAAAAAAACAATTCAAATAATTCAAACACCTTACTGCCCCCTCTGGCTTCAGTTACCCATCTTCTTTCCTCTAGTTTGATTATTTTAAGTTTATTTTTCTTCGATTTGAACTCTTCCCCATTACAACATTTTGATACCTTTCCCCTAGTCTTTTAACATTTGAATTTGAATGATATGGGCCCTGTCTCCAGGATGTTTGGACCCCCAGAATCATCAGAAAATTCTTAGATGAAGTGCTTAAGTCATATAAGAACAGGGGAAGGTATTAAACAGTATTAACAATAATATCTACGGATCTATCTTAATTATCTTTCATATATCTATCAATTGATCTATCATCTATTACTCTTTCTATTATCTACCCATCAATTATCAATCTATCTAGCTATTGATCTAGCTGTGATCTATCATCTATCTATTACAATATATATATAAAATATCATCGAATCATAGAATCTTACCACACAGAAGGAGGCCATTCGGCCCGTCGTGCCTGTGCCGGCTCTTTGAAAGAGCTGTCAAGTTTAGTCTCACACCCCCGCTCTTTCCCCATAACCCTACAAATTAATCCATGTACAGTTGCCTTTTGAAAGTTCCTATGGAATCTGATTCCACCACCCTTTCAGGCAGCGTGTTCCAGATCATAACAACCCTCTGTGTGAAAGAGGGTCTACAGTTTCCCCTCTAGTTCTTTTGCCAATTATTTTAAATCTATGACCTCTGGTTACTACCCACTTGCCAGAGGAAACAGTTTCTCCCCATCTACTCTATCAAAACCCCTCATAATTTTGAACACCTCTATGAGGTCTCCCCTTAACCTTCTCTGCTCTAAGGAGAACAATCCCAGCTTCTCCAGTCTCTCCACATAACCGAAGTCCCTCATCCCTGGCACCATTCTAGTAAATCTCCTCTGCACCCTCTCCAAGGCCTTGACATCCTTCCCAAAATGCAGTGCCCAGAATTGTACACAATACTCCAGCTGAGGCCTAACCTGTGATTTGTAAAGGTTTCTTCCTTTTTAGTATTCAATGCTCCTATTTACAAAGCCAAGTATCCCATTTCTTAACCACCTTAACAACTTGCTCTGCCAGCTTCAAAGATTTGCTAATATGCACCCCAAGTCCCTCTCCTCTTGCATCCCCTCAAATTAGTACCATTTAGTTTTACTGCCTCTCCATGTTGTTCCTCCCAATGTGCATCACTTCACACTTATCTGCATTAAACTGCATCTGTCGTGTGTCTGCCCATTTCACCAGCCTGTCTGTCTATGTCCTCCTGAAGTCTGCTACTATCCTGTTCACTATGTTGCCAAGTTTTGTATCACTTGCAAACATCGAAATTGTACTTCCTATACCCAAGTCCATGTCAACAAGAAAAGCAGTGGTCCTAACACCGACCCCTGGGGGACCCCACTGCATACTTCTCTCCAGTCAAAAATAAATCCATTTACCACTATTCTCTGCCTTTTATCCTTAACCAATTACATCCCCAAGTTACCACTATCTCTTTAATACCATGTGCTTCTATTTTCTGAATAAGTCTGTTATGTGGTACTTTATCAAATGCCTTTTGAAGGTCTATATATACAACATGTACTGCACTACCTTCATCAGCCCTCTCTGTTGCTTCATCAAAGAACTCAATCAGGTTAATCAGACATGATTTGCCTTGGACTACAAGAGTAAGGAAGTCTTACTATTGTACGGGGCTTTGGTGAGACCACACCTGGAGTACTCTGCACGGTTCTGGTCTCCTTATCTAAGGAAGGACATACAAGCCTTAGAGGTGGTGCAATGAAGGTTCACTAGATGGATCCCTGGGATGAGAGGGCTGTCCTATGAGGAGAGAGTGAGTAGATTGGGCCTATACACTCTGGAGTTTAGAAGAATGAGAGGTGATCGCATTGAAACATACAGGATTCTGAGGGGGATTTACAGGGTAGATGCTGAGAGGTTGTTTCCCCTGGCTGGAGTGTCTAGAACTAGGGGGCATAGTCTCAAGATAAGGGGTCGGCCATTTAAGACTGAGATGAGGAAGAATTTCTTCACTCAGGGGGTTGTGAATCTTTGGAATTCTGTACCCCAGAGGGCTGTGGATGCTGAGTCGTTGAGTATATTCAAGGCTGAGATACATAGATTTTTGGACGCTAGGGAATCAAGGGATATGGGGATCGGGCAGGAAAGCGTAGTTGAGGTCGAAGATTAGCTATGATCTTATTGAATGGCGGAGCAGGCTCGAGGGGGCGTATGGCCTACTTCTGCTTCTAATTCTTATGTTCTTATCTTAACAAATCCATGCTGGCTGTCCCTTATTAACCCATGCTTCTCCAAGTGAGAATTAATTTATCTACCCATCACGATCTATCTATCTATAAAAAAATTGTGATTATTTTCATTTTCTAATGAACATTTGTTAGTTATAAAAATATTGGAGACGGAATAAAAAGGCTGATCGTCCAGTATCTTCCACTCGAGCAACTAGGAGCCTGTTTGCTGTCCAATTGGTGTGGGAAGGTGTTGTGCGGAGAGGATGGGCGAGTCGGGCGACCAATGGCGCGAGCGTGGGGGCGGGACGGTTGGAGGCAGGAGGTCATGTGATGAAACCTCCAGTAATACATCCAACCAGAGGTGGCGACCCTAGGTGAAGATAGATTGCTCTTGGCTATAGTGACAAATTAAAAGGCCTTTACTTACTGGGTGGAATTGCCAGTTGCACTGGGATTTAGCAAACAACCTTGTTCTTGCACGGGATTCCTGTGAAACAGATAAAATCAAATTGTAGTAAAAGAGGGTCACAAACCAGGAACTAGGCCGAGGCCTACTCTGCAAATATTGACGGTAACATCCGGAAATACCAACCAACTGAGCTTGACCCACCTCTTCACACCCTCTCCACAAAATAAGAGAGATTTTGTTAGTGAGGAAGCAAGTTTGATCAATCTCAAACTAAAAAAGGATTTGTTCGCCTTTTTGTCAGGCTTCTTTTATTCATTCATGGGATATGGGCGTCGCTGGAGAAGGTGGTGAGCCGCCTTCTTGAACCGCTGCAGTCCGTGAGGTGAAGGTACTCCCACAGTGCTGTTAGGGAGGGAGTTCCAGGATTTTGACCCAGCGACGATGAAGGAACAGCGATATACTTCCAAGTCAGGATGGTGTGTGACTTGGAGGGGAACTTTCAGGTGGTGGTGTTCCCATGCGCCTGCTGCCCTTGTCCTTCTAAGTGGTAGAGGTCGCGGGTTTGGGAAGTGCTGCCGAAGAAGCCTTGGCGAGTTGGTGCAGTGCATCTTGTAGATGGTACACACTGCAGCCACAGTACACCGATGGTGGAGGGAGTGAACGTTTAATGTACGCATTCAATTGTGGGAACAGCGCAATGGTAGTTTTAATCAGAACAAGAAGCTTTTAAAGGGGCCCTTTTGTCACTTGGTATCTATATGTTCCCTCCTCTACAGGTGCTGTTTGTGGGAGCTTGCTGTGCGCAAATTGGCTGCCGCGTTTCCTACATTACACCAGTGACTACACTCCAAAAGGTGCTTCGCTGGCTTTAAAGCGCTTTGGGACGTCCAGAGGTCGTGAAAGGCGCTATAGAAATGTAAGTCTTTCTTTCTGACAACGCAGTAAATACTGCTTTTGACATCAGTTCCGTCTCTCAGATGGTGTTGATCTAATTTCATTTACCAATACTTCATAAAAAATTGAAAAGCGCAGTGTTCAATCTAAACCTCTGCATTTTTCTTGAAATCTTATTGATTCAATAATAACAGTGGCAAGGTACCTTTCACAAGAATCCTCTTCAAAGCCCTTACCCTAGGAGGAGAGAGGAAAATTATTACCAAATAACTTTTATCATTTCCCTAACCGCTTTTGGAGAGCTGATTGCTGACAAGTTGCCATGGCAGTACACAAATGGAAAGTAGCTTTACTTCTTCCATGTGATTTCCTGGACTGGTTTCGGGCGCCTGAGGGGGTCCCCTTATTGGTCCTGAGGAGGGAATATTAACCCCGAAAAATGGGTGGGTTGGGTTGGCGTGGAAGTTAAAGTGTTAAAAATCTGAATCCCGACCCCAACCCGCCCACTTCTGGTTTCAACAGAGGCGGGTCACTCATTTAAATATTATAATGAGATTGGTGTGCCTCAGATTTAACCGGGTGGGGGTGGGCGGGGGGGAGGCGGGGGGAGGAAGTGTCTCGTCATAAAGCCCCAGCCATCATGAGTGTGGTACATTACACCAGTGACTCCACTTCAAAAGTACTTCATTGGCTGTAAAGCGCTTTGAGATGTCCGGTGGTCATGAAAGGCGCTATAGAAATGCAAGTCTTTCTTTCTTTTTACAGGCTTGCTGGAGCAGCTGGTCAATTCCTGCTCAACAAATTTGTAAGTTCGTAAGCTCGGCCGTAAGTATTCTTGTATTCGCGAGCAAAACCCAAACACCAAAAAGTGGGCAAATTCTCTCTTAAACCAGGTAAGCAGCCAGTCCTCCGGGGCCTTTTCCATCTCCCGAGGCATGTTCAAAACACAGAGGGTGCGTCAAATTTATTCCAAAATAATTCTGTAATATGTTTCGGTTTAAAGGACTCTAATTCAATATTGTAACAGATCATTAAACTCCAGCAAGTCTGAGCCTGGTGACAGGCTGCACACTGACAGCATGGAACCTGTTGCAATGTGAAATTTCAGGATGGATCAGATGTAGAGAGATTGCTGGAATATGGGAATGTTAATGCTGGTAAGACAAGGGGTAGCATCATAGTAATGGATGTATCTGGTATTCCCGAATCTATATATATATAAATAAGTATGTCTCTCTGTCTGTCTCTCTGTCTCTCTGTCTGTTTCTCTGTCCGGCTATACAATCAAAAGTTATAGAGCATACCTACACATATGTTATATCAAAAGAAAGCTTATCATTAGGGGACTCTCGTAGGTGTATTTACTTTTTCGTCACACAAAAATTGTTAGGACAGTATACAAAATTTTTAGGACAGTATACAAAAAAGGTTCAAAAATCCTACCTGTCATTAGCGTTGACTGACGTGCTGCTTGACCAATCCTACAGTTCACTCACCTGATGGTTGACCAATCAGTGCGTCACGGGCGGGTCCTAATCCTCCAGTCTCCCTAAACTTCGCCGCCATTTTTTCCATCCCCACAGTGACAGCAGCACCAAAAGAAACCCCCACATTGCGGCTCCCGATCCTGCTCCCACCCCGCCGGAGCGGCAGGTAAGTTGGGTTCACTCGGGCCGTGCCTCCCAACCGCTCGGCCCAACACACACAGCGGTCGGGGGAGCGGCAGCGGCCGGCCGTCAGCCGCGCGATCCGCGGGGGAGCTCAGCTCGGGTCCATCTCGGCCCGACAGCCCAGCCGTGCCTCAACCGCTAGGCCCCGCATGGCTGCTATCACAACGGCACCGGGCCTCAGGCGCTAGGCAGGGAGAGGGGAGGGAGGGGGAGGGGAGGGAGGGAGAGGACAGCACAGGGAGACGAGGAGAGGGAGAGAGAGGGGGGACAGACAGGGGCAGGGAGACCGCGTGGCCCAAAATTGCCCTGGCAACGCCGGGCACCCCTGCTAGTACTTTATATACTTGCAGATTTTAGACTATTGGCGATGGAAAAGGTTCAGAGCAGGGTCACAAGATTAATTCCCCAGTCTAAAACAGTTAGGCTCAAAGAGAAGGACTTAGGGGTGATTTGATTGAGATTTATAAGCTGATGAAGGGATTCGATTGTGTTTGAGTCAACTGAATAGGTTAGGGAGGACCAGCGGTCACAATCTCAAGTTATATCAGGCCAGATCTCAGTTAGATGTCTGGAGCTGGTTCTTTCCCCAGAGAATACTGGACCCCTGGAACAGGCTGCCGGCTTGTACAGCGAACGCTGATTCACTGAATTCCTTCAAGCGAGAGCTGGACCTGTTTCTGGCTGGGGCGGAGATCGCCTCATACAGAAGGTAGATACTGTATGATATTAATCAGGGCCACAGGGATCTCCTAGACTAGTGTTGATTGCCTAAGGGGCCTGGGTTTTGACCTGGTCTCTCACCTCACAGAGGAGATTACATGTGTCCGGGTGGGGAGTGCCTGTTTCACGATGCACAAGGCATCACGTTTGTATAGGACAGGTTGGATGGGCCAATGGGTCTTTTCCTGTCTTGTCATTTTTCATTTGTTTGTAAAAATAAGAGTGGTTTGGATTCCCACAATGTTTAAAACTCATTAAAGTGAGTTTGCTTCAAACAATTCTAACTTGCACAAACACACTTTCTTTGCTCATATTTCTCATTTCCTGAAGGCTCCTACTAGGAACATTTCTGCAGGCGGTGGGCACACTCTAGCATCTTGGCCAAGTGGAACTGTTCATGTGCGAACCTTGACTGTGAGCATTCCTGGTCATAGCCGGGTTAAAGTGCAAGGCAGCAGAACAAAGAGTGGCATTGCATCGTGAGTGATGGAGGGACAAGATGAAGGGGGCGACTACCCTGCTCAGAGTGCCCCCTTGGTGACTGGAGATATGGTGGCATTGGGAGAAGCCTAAAATGCAGAACATCTGCAACTTAAGCTGAGAAATTGTGGGTTTATTTCATTCATTTTCAGGACTGGCACGGCCGGCATTTATTTCCCATCCCTAATTGCCCAGGTTTGGTACAATTGAGTGGTTTGCTGGGCCACCTCAGAGGGCAATTAAGAGCCAACCACGTTGGTGTGGGACTGGAGTCACATATAGGCCAGACCGGGCAAGGAGAGGACGACAGGGTTCCTTCCCTAAAGCGCATTTGTGAGCCAGTTGGGTTTTTACGGCAATCCAACAGTTTCACAGTCACTTTTATTGACACCAGCTTTTTATCTCCAGATTGTTTAGTTTTATGCATCTGGACAACTTGTCCAGTGACACAACCACTGCAGTAGCGTACCGTGGGTAAGGGAGAGTGATAACAAGTGCCAAAGAAATAGTAAAAACAGGAACAGCCCAGCGAGGAGAAGTATGAATAATTTAAAACAAGTGAAAGGTACTTAAAAAAAAATGCACTACCAATAAAATGATCTAACAATCCTTTGCCTGGGGAAAAGAAAGCCGGTATATCATTTTCCTTATGATGACACACTTAAGTTACACAATGACATTTTGCAACACAAATTTGTCTGAACCGGATGAGTAAGGGTTTGTAGAACACATTTTCATGAAGATATCTGTGAGTGAGATGATGGTCTTACCACGTCGGCTATTGGCCTTTCCATCTTGGTTCACTTTCTGATAGCCTACAAAAGAGAAACACACCAAGTCATTCAACCAGGGCTTAAAATTAAGCACACCAGGCAACAGGAGTAATAGAGGAGGGACGACAGGCTTAATGAACAACAAACCTGTGCACTCTGTACCGTATACACATTGATGGCTAAGGGACAGGCTTTGGAAATAACCACCATGATAAATAAGCCTCCTGCAGAGAGCAAGCGGCAGAGTCGCTAGGCGGTGCTGGAACGCAGTATCTGTGTTTGGGCCTAGGGCTGGCTTTGGGCCTGATATTGGAGATACCCACCCAGTAAGTCACATGTCCCACATACACAACTGCACCCATTTTGTGATCAAGTTGACTGGTTTTGCGCAGATGCTCGTTTATTTCGTAATGCCTGGACTCCACACGCAAGCTCTTGCCCCATCAGGGTTTGGATAAGGCAACAAGGCCTAGAAATTCGGTGGGCTGCGCCACCAGTTAGTGCCTAAAGAGGGCACTCAGTGGCTTTAGCGCCACTGGCGACGCCTCCCGCAAAATTTAGCGGGGCGCTAATGGCGGCGTTAGCCTGTAGCGCTGTGCCGCCACCGATGACGTCATCGGTGTGCGCAACACCCCGCTACCGCCCCGAACGCAATATTGGGTCGCGCCCCCCCCGTAGCGCCGGTCGCAAATCGCGACCGGTTCAGGGGGGCCTACCTGTGGCGGTAGTGGCGCAAATTAAAGGGGTGGTACGGGGCGGCCATTTTTTACGGTGGCCGCCTGCCAGCACCTCCTCGCGCCGCCCCCTCCTGATCACCCCCCTGGGCAGTGCCGATTGTGTCCCGAGAGCCCGGCCCCTCTCCTCGGAGCCGGGCTCTTTTGCCGGCACTCGTGATCAGAGATCGCGCTGGTGCAGGCCCCTCCCCTTTAAGAAGGGGAGGAAGGCCTGCAGTACCGCAGCGCGCCGTGCTGCGGCACGTTGCGCTGCGATATTCAGTTTCAGCGCCCCAAGAGGGACGCAGGGTGCCTCGAGCAGCACCCTGCTTCCGTTTGGGACGCTCAAACTGAATATCCCGCTGGCGCTCCCGGCTCCTTCCGGGGCGGGACTTTCGGCGCCCAGGCGAGCTTGGCGCCCCATTTTTAGGCCCAAGTGTCAACCCTAAATTGGGTCGACCACCCTCTGACCTGTCAGAAATGGGCTTCTCTGTTGGTCAATCTAAGCCCATTTCACGCAGGGCACTGTGAGAGTGGGGCAACAGGCTGGAATCTAATCAAGTGGTTCGGTAGATGTAATAAAGCTTAAGAGATTTTGAATTAGACGGTGCACTGAAATTACTGTGCGGTATCTGTTATTTGTTAGACTTGCTGTTGAGTGTCAGCTGTGGCACAGTGGGAGCACGCTCACCTCGGAGTCAGAATGTCGTGGATTTGAGCCACACTCCAGAGATTTGAGCACATAATCAAGACTAACACTCCAGTGCAGTACTGAGGGAGTGCTGCACTGTTGGAGGTGCCGTCTTTCGAATGAGACATTAAACCGAGTCCCCGGCAGCTATGTTCGGTGGACGTTAAATGTCCCATAGCACTATTTTGAAGAAGAGCAGGGGAGTTTGGAACATAGGAACAGGAACAGAGAATTAGATCATGGCTGGTCTGTATCTTAACTCCATCTACCCGCTTTGGTTCCGTAACCCTTAATACCCTTGTCTAACAAAAATCCATCAATCTCAGTTTTGAAATTTTCAAATGACCCCCAGCCTCACATTTTTGAGGGAGAGAGTTGTAGATTTCCACTACCCATTATGTGAAGAAATACTTACTGACATCACCCCTGAACGGCCTATCTCTAATTTTAAGGTTATGCCCCCTTGTTCTGGACTCCCCACCAGAGGAAATAGTTTCTCCGTATCTACCCTATCAATTCCTTTAATCTTCTTTAACACCTCAATTCATCTTCTATAATCGAGGGAATACAAGCCTAGTCTGTGCAATCTGTCCTCATAATTTAACTCTCTTAGCCCCGGTATCATTCTGGTGAACCTGCGCTGCTCCCCCTCCACGGCCAACACACCCCTCCTAAGGTGCGGGGCCCAGAACTGAGCGCAGTGTCCAGATGGGGCCTGACCAGAGACAGAGCTTTACACAACTTCTGCTCACCCCTTGCCCCTCCCCTATCCAGTGATCACACTCTCATTTTTGTTAACTGTCTCTTATGTGGAACTTTATCGAATTCCTTCTGGAAGTCCATATAAATAACATCCATAGACCCGGCCTTATTCTACCACGTTAGCCACCTCCTCAAAAAGTTCAACTAGGTTCGTTAGACATGACTCCAAGCTGGCTCTCTCTGATCAGTTAATGTTTGTTCAAATGCTCAGTCACTCTGTCCCTAATAACTACCCCACAACAGGCGTTAGACTAAGAGGCCTATCATTTCCTAGTTTATCTCTCCTACCCATCTTAAATAATGGAGTGACATTGGCAATTTTCCAATCCAAGGGGCCAATCAAGCGAGTTTTGGAAGGTCATGACTAAAGCATCTATAATTTCCTCACCGACTTATTTTACAACCCTGGGTTGGAAACCATCAGGTCCTGGAGATTTTTCTATCATTAGTCTCAGTATTTTTTCACTGTTATCATTTCTTTACTTAAATTAAATCTAATAAGTTCCTCCCCTCGATTTATTTTTTAGTTTTCCTCGTATCTCTGGTACTTTATCCTCATCCTCTACTGTGAAGATCAATACAAAGTAAGTATTTAGCAGCTCTTTCATTTCCTGATTTTCAATTACAATATCACCTGCGTCTGCCTTTAAGGGGCCCACATTACTCTTAGCCACCCTCTTTCTCTTAATGTACCTGTAAAAACCTTTTGTTTTGTCCCTTGCAAGTTTTTTCTCAAATTCCCTTTTTGCAGCTTTTACCACTTTCTCTGTATCCCTTCGCTGTTCTTTATATCTCTCCAAGTCCGTGGGATCCCTGCTGTTGTTTGCCTTCGTATAAGCCCTTTCTTTCAGTTTTGCACTATATCTCACTTCTCTTGTTGACCCAGGTTGATTGATTACACAAGTAGAGCTCTTTATGTACAGGTCTTGTTTTCTCTCAAATACTTGCTTGAACCCGTCCCACTGTTCATCTGTAGTTTTATCCATTAATAGTTCTGCCCAGTCTACTGTGGCCAATTTCATGCCTCATCCCTCCAAAGTCCGCCTTACCTAAACTTAAAACCTTAGTTTGTGACTCTCTCTTCTCCCTCTCAAACCTAATATCGAATTCTATCCTCTTATGGTCACTGTTAGCTCAGTGTTCCCTCACCGTTCGATTGTTGGCTAATTCAATAATAATATAATAATAATAATAATAATAATCAACTTTATTGTCATTGTTAGTGCACAAGTGCAGTACAACGAAATGTAGGCTTGCGGCTCCCGAGAGTGTACATTTAGATTAAGACATTTAAACATTCAACATACATTTGGCTTGTAATACATTAACATAAACATAACCATAATAAAGTGCATTGGCAGATGTGCAGGCTTTAGAGTTTATTTGTGGAGTTCAGTAGGATGACAGCCCTGGGAAAGAAGCTGTTCCTAAATCTGGTCGTATGGGTGCGAATGCATCTGTAGCGTCTCCCAGATGGCAGGAGGGCGAACAGACTGTGGCTGGAGTGGGTAGGGTCTTTGATGATGGTCAGTGACCTCCGTAAACAGCGTTTCTGGTATATGTGCTCTATGGTCGGTAGCCGGGTGCCGGTAATGTGTTGGGCAGTTTTGACTACCCGCTGCAGGGCTTTCCGGTCATAGTAGCTACAGCTGCCATACCATACTGTGATACAGTTCGTCAGGATGCTCTCTATTGAGGCCCATTACTCATTACTAAATCTAAAACCGCCTGTTCTCTTGTTGGTTGAAGAACATAGGGGGGAAAATTGGGTGGCGCTAATTTCAGAGCCCCGAAAAAGTTAGCGCCCCTCTGCCGGAAATTCAGTAGTAGCACCCCAAGCAGGAGGCGGGGCGTTACTGGAAGTGCCCCACCTCCTTCTTGGGGTGCTACAACTATATATCGCGGTGCGACGTGCAACAGCGCCACGCGTGTCTGCACGTAGCGCCGCGTCACTGCAGGCCTCCCTCCCCTGATTAAAGGGGAGGGGCCCAGCACTGCACGCACCGAGGCCCTGATGGACCACCAGGCAGCGGGGTGCCGTGAAAACAGCCCGGCACTCAAGAGAAGCGCCGGGCTGAGCGATCGCGGCCGGCACCCCGAAGAAAAGGGAAAGGGGGCAGGTGCTGGCAGTCAACCAAAATAAAAATGGCCGCCCGGCACCTGCCTTTTAAGTGGCGCCGCCGCCACTGCAAAAACGCCCCATGACCCTGTCGCACATATCGTCTGGCAATAGGTCAGGGGGCGCAAGGGAAGTTTGCAGTGGGGGCGTGAGCAGGGCACTGTGCACGTCGATGATGTCATCGCTGGCGGTACAGCGCTGCGAGGTGCTACCGGCTACCGCCACCACTAACTTCCCGCCAAAATTCGCGGGAGGCGTTGGTGGTGCCGCTCCCAGGCGCTAGGAGATTTGCGCGCCCGTTACCCCCCCCCCCCGGGGCGCTAACGAGAGGCGCAAATCAACCCAATTTTCCCCTCATATTGTTTCCGAAAACTGTCCCGAAGACACTCAAGAAATTGCCTGCCTTTGGGTGTTTGGCTTCGCCCAGTCTGTGTGAAAATTAACGTCAAACAATCTTTTCATCTTTATGTTTATGCATTCCGTTACCTCTTCACTGCTATTAGGTGGTCTGTAGACAACTCCCACCAGAGTCTTACATTCGTTTCTGCTCCTCGGTCCCACCCTTACTGTTGTGTATGTCCCTTTAAGGGAATAACTGGTCTCAGACTGCAGTACCGGCAGTGACCATCCCTGTATAAAAGGCCCTAGCAGGCTTCTGTAGTTTCAGTTTCCAGATTGTCTCCATTCAGTAAAGACTTGTTAAACCAACTCCTGCAGTCCGTGTCTCCATTAACACACGGATTTAATACTTACTGATATCCCCTCTTTCTAATGCTGTAATACTGTCAATATTGCTGCTCCTCTTCCTGTTCCAATTTCCCTGTCCTTTCTAAAGACCTTATAACCTGGAATATTTATCTGAAGTAACAACAGAAAAAGCTGGAAAAACTCAGCAGGCCAGGCAACATCCGTGGAGAGAGAAACAGAGTTAACGTTTCAGGTCGAAACCCTTCGTCAGAACTGAGAAAAAAGCAGGAAATGAAACAGATTAAAAAGCAAGTTGGGGGCTGGGAAATGGGGGAGGGGATGAAAGAACAAAAGGGAAGGTTTGTGAGAAGTAAAGAGACATTAAGAGATATTCAAGGTGAGACGAGATGGTAATAGGACAGATTAAGAAACAAAAGACGGCTCGAGATGAAGTGTGAAATGCGCTGGCAGAGTGAGAGACAGCTGCCATGTGGGAGAGAAAAAAAAAGAAAAGGCACAAACCAAAAGTGTGGATAAAAAATATATAAATATGATAGGGGCCGAGGTTATGATCTGAAATTGTTGAACTCGATATTGAGTCCGGAAGACTGTAAAGTGCCTAATCGGAAGATGAGGTGCTGTTCCTCGAGCTTACGCTGAGCTTCAGTGGAACAATGCAAGAGGCCGAGGACGGTGAGGTCTGAGTGGGAGTGGAGCGGTGAATTAAAATGACAGGCGACCGGAAGCTCGGGGTCACCCTTACGGACTGAACGGAGGTGTTGCGCAAAGCGGTCACCCAATCTGCGTTTGGTCTCCCCAATGTAGAGGAGACCACAGCGTGAGCAGTGAGCAGAATATTTATCTCCCTGTTTGTAGCCAGGTCTCAGTGATGGCCACTACATTATAACCTTTAAGGTGGATTAGCGCTTCGAATGCACTTGTTTTATTCTTTATGCTATGTGCATTTGTGTACTGAACTCTTATTTAGACAACAGACCCCACCCTGATGCTGTTTCTCTCACTCTTTATAAACATCACACTTCTTTTTTTCATCACTTCTGTTGTATTTTTGTTATTATTTCCTTATATTATTATTTTTTTCTGAACCTAAAGTATTTATATTATCTTAAACACGAATTATTTGATCTGGATTTTGCTCTCATCTTTCGTTCTTTGTTCTGAGCTGAGCGCGATTGTTAGTTGCCAACTCATGACAGATGATACTTGGCTAGCTTTAAAATAATTTGAAAGGCTCACAGAATGTTGGGCTTGATCTCAAGAGGGCTGGAGTACAAAGGGGTGGAAGTTATGTTACAGCTGTTCAGAGCTCTGGTTAGACCCCATCTGAAGTAAAAAGAAAGACTTGCATTTCTATAGCGCCTTTCATGACCACCAGACATCTCAAAGCATTTTACAGCCAATGAGGTATAGTCACTGTTGTAATGTGGCAGCCAATTTGCGCACAGCAAGCTCCCACAAACAGCAATGTGACAATGACCAGATAATCTGTTTTTGTTATGTGGATTGAGGGATAGATATTGGCCAGGACACCGGGGATAACTCCCCTGCTCGTCTTCGAAATAGTGCCATGGGATCTTTTATGTCCACCTGAGAGAACAGACGGGGCCGCAGTTTAATATCTCATCCGAAAAACAGCACCTCCGACAGTGCAGCACTCCCTTAGAGTGTCAGCCTAACTTTATGTGCTCAAGGCCCTGGAGTGGGACTTGAACCCACAACCTTCTGATTCAGAGGTGAGTGTGCTGCCCACTGAGCCACTGCTGGGCTGAGCATTGCGTTCAGTTCTGGCCACCACACTGGAAGGATATGTTGGCCTTGGTGGGGGTGCAGCGTAGATTCACCAGAATGTTAACGGGGCTAAAAAGGTTAAATCATGAGGACAGGTTGCATACACTAGGCTTGTATTTCCTAGAATATAGAAAATTAATCTAATTGAGGTGTTTAAGATGATTAAAGGATTGGATAGGGTAGATAGAGAGAAACTATTTCCTCTGGTGGGAGAGCCCAGAACAACTTTAAAATTAGAGTCAGGCCCTTTAGGGGTGAGGTCAGGAAGGGTAGTGGAAATCTGCAACTTTCTTTCTCAAAAATCTGTTGAGGCTGGGTTGGCGGGGGATGGGGGCGGAGGGGGTCAATTGAAAATTTCAAAACTGAGATTGGTAGATTTTTGTTAGGCAGGGGTATTCAGGGTTACGGAACCAAAGTGGGTAGATGGAGTTAAGGTACAGATTATTCATGATCTAATTGAATGGCAGAACAGGCTCGAGGGGCTGACTGGCCTCCTCCTGTTCCTATGTTCCTCTGTAACTAGCTGTAGTTACCTGTAAGGGCAGTCAGTAAATGCATTGGGTGTCTCATAAACATTGACTGGGATCTGAGGCCTGGAAATTCCCGACTCCCCAATGTAGTGGAGTAGGTTCAGTGGAGTGGGACTAATGCGCGCTGTAATCAGAGGAGTCTGACCACGTCAGAACTCTCAGGGTCAGCTAATTTAAATTATTCTGAGGGCACACGGACAAAAGTCCTGGCAGTAGGGGGCCAGGTACACTGTGGAGGGGGTGGGGGGGTGGACAATTGAGGAAGGGGATGGAGCAGGGGCATAACTCCCGTATTTAAAGGGCTGCATGATACCGGGGCTAAAAGGGTTAAATTATGCACAAAGCTGTGCCTGTAGTCTTAAACAAGCTGCACAGTTAGGAAATGGAAAGCTTTGTGGTTGATAATATGGGGGTTTGATATTTGCGGCACGCATTGCTACATCGATGCAATCCTAGAGAATCAGGCAATTCTGGGAAATGATATGGTCGATATATAAATAATCTGAACCTCTCAATTGGATTCCAGCCTGTAACTCTCTCCTGGATATCCGTCCTACATCATATATAAACCATGCAAATGCCTTGTTTAGGCTGCAGACTCACAGATATCCATTATTATTCAGTAAATAAATTAGCTGAACCTCTCAATTCGATTACAATGACAATTTAAAACATTTCTTATTTTCCCTGCTCGCTAAAAATAGAAGTAAAAGAAATAGGTCAAGGTTTGCCGGATTTGGTAAGAGTTGCTTTGATGAGGTTGATCTAATTTTGGTCTCGCTTACCAATACCTGCAGCTATTTCCCCACCAACGTATAGTTTCTCTTCAAAGTTACCGTTGTTCTCGGTGAACCATGTTACGTAAAATGCGGGAAACTCCTTCCCAAAATGTTATATGTTGTATCATAAAATACTGACCACATCTGATGAAACTGTGGCGACCTTGAGGACAGGGCACAAGACGTTTCGTAAAGTCCAGCTCTGGGCTCCTTACAAAAAATTTTTTTGCAGTGTGTTGACGCCTTACCTCCGAATGAAACACTTCTGATTAAGGTGTTTGAGTCACACTTTTTTTTGTGTGTCACGAGAATTGAGTCATGCTTTTGGGTGGCCAACTATAATGCAAACATAACTTTAATTTGGCCGACACAATCTGATCAGCATCTTAAGTACTCAGTGGAGTATTCTTCCACAGGTTTGAAAATAAAAAGCAGGTCAGCAATTAAATAATAGTTTAGATTCATCTTTCGATCACTCAAGGTGTATTATAGCCCATCAAGGGTGATAATTTCCCAAGGGTACAAGGTACAAGGGCAGCACGGTGGCACAGTGGTTAGCACTGTTGCCTCACAGCGCCAGGGACCTGGGTTCGAATCCGGCCTCGGGTGACTGTCTGTGTGGAGTTTGCACATTCTCCCCGTGTTTGCGTGGGTTTTCTCCGGGTGCTCCGGTTTCCTCCCACAGTCCAAAGATGTGCGGGTTAGGTTGATTGGCTATGATAAATTGACCCTTAGTGTTAGTGGGGTTACGGGGATAGGGTGGGACATGTGTTGGTGTAGGGGTTGCGGGGAATTGGGTGGGATATGTGTCGGTGCAGGCTCGATGGGCCGAAATGGCCTCTATCTGCACTGTGGGGATTCTGTGATTTGCCTATTTTGAAGGCGGCATGTAGAGCGGGAAGGCATTGAAACAGTTGGTGGTGTGATTCAACCCTCTGCTGTTTCGCAACAGGTTAAGGCTGAGTAATCTCTTGACTATGAGCAGCCTGTTCTCCTTGGCTACAATCAATTTGATTATTTTAAAAATCATTTTTGGAGTAAGTACTACAAGAACATATTACACGTTAGACTTGCAAAAGTTACAGGGGATTTCCAGGCATCCTTTTGCCAGCTATTTTAAAGTTCCCTTGTAGTCACACTTAGGGAATGGGTGTTCAAATCCAGGTCAAAGCAGTCTGCTTGATCAGCAGCCCATCCACCACCTTAAACATCCATTCCCTCCACCACTGTTGCACCGTGGCTGCAGTGTGTACTATCTACAGGATTCACTGCAGCAACTCACTAAGGCTTCTTCAGCAGCACCTCCTAAACCCCCGATCACCACCAATTAGAAGGACAGGGCCAGCAGGCGCACGGGAACACCATCACCTTCCAAGTTCCCCTCCAAGTCACACACCATCCTGACTTGGAAATATATCGCCGATCCGTCATCATCGCTGGGTTAAAATCCTGGAACTCCGTCCCTCACAGCGCTGTGGGAGTACCTTCACCACACAGACTGCAGCAGTTCATGTCATGACTGCACCCTAGGCTCTGAAAATATTCAGTGGCCATTGTATATTGTGGATCTGTGGCTCTTAGAAAGTAGGATGATGTGCTTGGTAAGGAGAGAAGGGTTGTGTGTTGCAATAGTGAATGTATTACAGCTGTAATACATTTTAGTTAGCTTTAGGAATAAAGGAAATATTGGTTAAAAATTAAGATATAAATGTAAAGTAGATTAAATACTGGAGAGAAATGATATGGAAATTGAAATTACACAGAATTACGTAAGATATATGGCACAGAAACAGGCCATTCGGCCCAACCAGTCCATGCCAGTGTTTATGCTCCACTCGAGCCGCCTCCCGTCTTTCCTCATCTAACTCTATCACCATAACCCTCTATTCCCTTCTCCCTCATATGCTTGTCCAGCCTCCCCTTAAATGCATCCATACTATTCACTTCAACCACTCCCTGTGGCAGCAAGTTCCACATTCTCCCACTCTCTGGGTAAAGAAGTTTCTTTTGAATTCCCTATTGGATTTCTTGGTGACTATCTTATATTGATGGCCTCTAGTTATGCTCTTCCCCACAAGTGGAAACATTCTCTCTCTATCCACTCTATCAAAACATTTCATAATTTTAAGACCTCTATTAGGTCACCCCTCAGCCTTCTTTTTTCAAGAGAAAAGAGACCCAGCCTGTTCATCCTTTCCTGATATGTATACTCTCGCATTTCTGGTATCATCCTTGTAAATCTTCTCTGCACCCTCTCCGTTGCCTCTATATCCTTTTTATAATATGGCGACCAGAACTGTATGCAGTTCTCCAACTCCAACTCGCTACCACAGGGCGCAGTTGAGGTGAATGGCATAGATGCATTTAAGGGACAGCTAGATAAGCACATGAGGGAGAAAGGAATAGAAGGATATGCTGATGGGGTGAGATGAAAAAAAAAGACTTACATTTCTATAGCGCCTTTCACGACCACCGGACGTCTCAAAGCGCTTTACAGCCAATGAAGTACTTTTGGAGTGTAGTCACTGTTGTAATCTAAAGTCAGGTGGGAGTAAGCGCATGTGGAGCATAAACACCAGCATGGGCCTGTTGGGCCGAATGGCCTGTTTCTGTGCTGTAGACTCGATGTCATTCAATGTAAAATGCATGTGGTTCTCGAGGAACGCAATTGTTGTGACCAGAGGCCCAGGTGTGTCCCAAGTGAGACAGACACCCTTGTGCTCCCTAAAAGCTGCACTGCCTAAAAACACCACCTGCCATAAATCTATCAATCGGGTAAAGAGTCAAAGGGTAACACTTTTGAGGCGAGGTTTAATTTACTGTAAATAGTCTGTGAAATCCACATTTAATATGAAACATGGGATTGCAAAAAGGATTTTCAGGTTGTTACAGGTTAACTGGAAAATGTGAGTAAGCTTTTGACAGACGTATCAAACTCACTGATCTCATTTAACGTGCTTAACCGCAGGTGAAAAATGTGAACCATTCAATGAGCAATTAGAATATGTTATACTTAAGGTTAACCAATCCATTGTACAAACATTAGCGTTGGCTCTGTGCTCCCGCTCCGTGCTCACACTCTGGCCTCTACAATCCAAAGGTTGTGGGTTCAAGCGCCACTTTGGCGACTTGAGGACATGATGCAGGTTAACATTGCAGAGAAGCACTGAGGGAGTGCTGCACTGTCAGAGGTGCCGTCTTTTGAATGCAACATTAAACTTGAGGCCCTGTCTGCGCTCTCAGATGGATGTAAAAGATCCCGTGGCACTCCTTGAAGAGGTGCAGGGGAGTTTTCCCCGGTGTCCTGGCCAATATTTATCTCTGAACCACAGATTACCTGGTCATGTATCTCATCGCTGTTTGTGGGACCTTGCTGTGCACAAATTAGCTTCTGTGCTTCCTACATTGACTACAGTGACTACACTTCAAAAATGCTGGGGGCCATTGTGAAAAGCACAATATAAATTCAATTTCTTGTCTTAACTAAATAACCTGATAATGAATTATAAGAATTTTTAAATAGTAAGCAGGATTCCAGCAGTAGAAAGTCTGTTTATTTACAGAAGTTCTGTAACATGAAATTTTGGCACCTACACACTAAACCATTATGACTGCACATTCTGTGACCCCTGATGGAGCCTGTTGTGTATGTACCTTTAAGAGAAGAACTGATTCTATACTGCAGTACCGGCAGTGACCACCCCTGTATATAAAGCCATAGCAGGCTTCTGTACATCAGTCTTACATTACCCTCTGTTCAGTAAATACCTGTTATTATTGTTCTCCTGCAGTCCGTGTATTATTTATACTCGGACACTACATTGGCGACGAACAGGTTCGAACTCGCCTGCAGTACTGCATCACCTCACGCGGATCTTTCCCTGAGAAGAAGCTTCACAGAATCACAGAAACCCCACAGTGCAGATAGAGGCCATTTCGGCCCATCGAGCCTGCACCGACACATATCCCACCCGATCCCCGTAACCCCTACACCAACACATATCCCACCCTATCCCCGTAACCCCACGTATTTAATCCCCCTAACACTAAGGGTCAATTTATCATAGCCAATCAACCTAACCCGCACATCTTTGGACTGTGGGAGGAAACCGGAGCACCCGGAGGAAACCCACGCAAACACGGGGAGAATGTGCAAACTCCACACAGACAGTCACCCGAGGCCGGATTCGAACCCGGGTCCCTGGCGCTGTGAGGCAACAGTGCTAACCACTATGCCACCAAGCTTCTTGGAGGTCGAAGTCAGAACAACGGGCGTCGACCGCGGGCAACCGCCCAAGGATCCATCGGAGTTCGGAGAGTTGCAGGAGAGGCTGTGGAGAGCTGGGCTTGGCTCCCCAGTCAAGGTGTTCCAGCAAATCGTGCTGGTAGCAGGTAGTGCGTTGACCCTTCCGGACTGCGGTGGGCTCGAGCTCGATCGAGCGGCTCTGCAAAGGGGCCGTGCAGCGTCGTCGGGAGGAAAAGAGAGAGACAGAGGGTGGAGCGCACAGGGCGCGGTCGGTGCTCAAGAACCGGGCAGCGTGGCGAAAATAAAACAAGGGGAACGAAAAGTGAGACGCGCCGAAGCCGCGGGTCGCCGCCATTATCCTGCAGAACGCTAGGAGCAGCATGGCAGCAAGGGGAAGAAGGAAAAGCGCGGGAGGCACCATTTTATTCCATTGGGGAAGAAGAAAAAGCGCGGGAGGTGCCATTTTAAATCACCCAAGATGCCGAAAAGTGGCAGTATCACTGCTTTCGACAACGAGGTAGAAGACTGGACCACGTATGTGGAAAGAATTGAAGTGTACTGCAAGGCAAATGAGGTGGCCGATGGAAAGAAGGCGTCGGTATTATTAAATTTGATGGGCGCGAGAACGTACGGCCTATTGCGGAATTTAATTACCCCAGCTAAACCAATGGAGAAAAGTTTTGAGGAGATTGTTAATATCTTACAGGAACACCTAAACCCTACACCGCTGCTGATAACAGAAAGATTCAAGTTCCATAAAAGAAGCCAGCACAAAGATGAGAGCAATGCTGACTATCTTACGGAACTATGCAAGTTATCGAAGCACTGCCAGTTCAGAGTAGGACTGGCAGACACCTTACGGGATAAGTTTGTCTGTGTGCTCCAGAGTGAAGGAACCCAGAAATGACTACTTTCGGAAAAGGACCTGACGCTAGAACAGGCTTTCAGCGTGGCAGTATCCTACGAAGCAGCAGCACGGGGAGCTGCGGAAATACAACAGAAACCACAGGAATACAGCACTAACGAAATGGCGTATGGAGCAGAAAAGTGCTATCGCTGCGGCAGAACAACACATGACCAGAAGGACTGCTGGTTTAAGGACAAAGTATGCAGGCAATGTGGGAAAATGGGACACATAGCAAGAGTCTGCAGGTCGGGAAAGAAAACCAACACTACAAGAACTACTAAGGAAAAGTACAAGAAAGTAAAGAAATTGACAGACAGTAGTTCGGAAGATCAGGAGAGTGATAAGGACTCCGGGAGCAGGAGACTAAGTTGTCTAAATTTACACAATGTGATCGCAAAGGAGGATCACCGAACCATTTGGGTCACCCTCATGATAGCAGGGTCCCCAGTAAAGATGGAATTGGACACAGGATCAGCCCTAACTGTCATGAATCGACGAGACTATGAGTGGCTATTCTCACACATACCCTTGAAGGACACGTCCATTGTATTGAAGACATACACGGGGCAAAAAGTCTACCCCAGAGGAAAAATAAGGGTGCCAGTTGAATACAACGGCAAGGAAACACAGAAACTGTATCTATATATACTACCAGATGGAGGACCACCATTATTGGGATGTAAATGGATCCGAAAAATACAATTGGATTGGCATTCCATTCAGGCGCTAACTGTGACTGATAAAAAGGATGATGACGTCACACCTGGACGACTGTCAAAGATTCTAACTGACGCGAAAGAGGTGTTCCAACAAGGACTTGGGACTCTAAAAGGAGTAACGGCAACGATAGAGCAGACCTGGAGAGTCTGGAGCGTTCGGGTGTGCTGTCCAAGGTGGACTGGAGCGAGTGGGCCACACCCATCATTCCTGTAATGAAGAAATCATTGAGCAGCACGCCTGGGGAATCGAAGAAGGTTCGCATCTGTGGGGACTTCAAGGTAACTGTGAACCCAGTCCTGCACACAGTACAATATCCACTTCCATGGATAGAAGATATTTTTGCCTCACTATCTGGAGGGAAACGCTTTACAAAGATTGATCTGGCCCAAGCGTATCTACAAATGGAGGTGGAAGAAGCATCTAGGAAATACCTCACGATAAACACTCACAAAGGCCTTTACCAGTACAATTGACTGGTATTCGGGGTAGCATCAGCCCCGGCTATTTGGCAGAGGGCGATGGAACAAGTCCTGCAAGGGATCCCGGGGACCCAGTGTTATTTGGACGACATCCTGGTTACGGGCGAAAATGACAGTGAACACCTTGCCAACCTGGAGCAGGTGCTCACGAGATTACAGGAATATGGGCTACGAGCCAACCGCCCCAAATGCGAGTTCTTCAGGAGACAAATCTCGTATTGTGGCCACATGATTGATGAGGGAGGGTTGCATAAGTCGCCGGACAAGATTGAGGCTGTAGTCAAGGCTCCAGCACCGGAAAATGTGTCGCAACTGAGGTCGTTCCTCGGGTTGGTGAACTACTACCATAAGTTCTTGCCGAATTTATCTACAATTCTGCACCCACTGAACGCCCTACTGCAAACTGGAGTAACATGGAAATGGAGTGATGAGTGTAAGCATGCCTTTCAGAAATGTAAATGCCTAATCACTTCAAAAGAAGTATTGGCCCACTACAATCCAACACTACCGATTCGGTTAGCATGTGATGCGTCTCCCTATGGCATCGGAGCGGTGCTGTCACACAAATTCCTTGACGGTTCAGAGAGGCCAATAGCCTTTGCGTCGCGCTCGTTAACCTCAGCCGAGCGTAACTACGCCCAGATTGACAGGGAGACCCTCAGCCTGGAGTGGGGGGTGAAGAAGTTCAATCACTATCTGCACGGGCAGAAATTCACCCTACTGACTGATCATCAGCCCCGGTCTCCATTTTTAACCCAAAGAAGGGCGTTCCGGTGATGACGGCGCAACGGCTGCAAAGATGGTCACTTTTTCTAGGGGCACATCAGTACGACATAGAGTACAAGGGTACGAAACAGCATGGAAATGCTGATGGGCTGTCGCGCCTACCGTTGCCTACGGTAGAGGAAGCACCTGCAGTGGACCCTGTTGAGATATTCCATGCGACCATAATCGAATGTCTACCTGTTACAAACTCAAGTATAGAGAAGGAAACCCGAAATGACCCGACACTCTCTCGGGTCTATGATTTGACGGTGAAGGGATGGCCAGCACATGGCGACTCACTGTTGCCAGCATTCTCGCCAAGGAGAGAACAGCTGTCAGTGTGCCGGGGGACCTTGATGTGTGGATCCCGAGTGGTAATTCCACCCAAGTTGAGAGATAGAGTGCTCAATGAGCTTCATGAGGGTCATCTGGGAGGGGTAAAAATGAAGAGCCTAGCCAGGGCGTTTGTGTGGTGGCCGGGAATCGATAAAGAAATCGAGGATATGACCAAGAGATGCACAGGATGCCAGAAGGTCCAAAACGCTCCACCACAGGCCCCGCTACATCCATGGGAGTGGCCCTCATCTCCATGGCAACGGGTACACATTGATTTTGCTGGTCCATTTATGGACTCAATGTTCCTAATCGCTGTGGACGCCCATTCGAAATGGCCAGAGGTCATCAAAATGTCCTCCACTACCACGGAGAAAACTATTGCAGTCCTACGGACCATCTTCGCCAGGAATGGCTTGCCAGAACAGATTTACTCCGACAATGGGCCACAGTTTGTGTCCGAGGATTTCCGGAGGTTTCTGAGGAATAATGGGGTGAAACATTACACATCTACCCCATATCATCCAGCCACAATTGGATTGGCTGAGAGGTTAGTTCAGACCTTTAAAAAGGCCATAAAGGCAATGTATAATGACGACATACCACTACAACACAAGATGGATAATTTCTTGTTTGCTTACCGGAATGCGACACATGCAGTCACCAACCAAGCTCCAGCCGTAATGTTCTTCAACCAAAGGCTAAGATGTCACCTGGATTTGCTCAAACCAAACATAAGACGAGATGTTGAGGATAAGCAATTCCAGCACATAAATGAGAAGCCAACCAGGAGCTTCAAGATAGGGCAACCAGTCTTGGCCCGCGACTACCGAACAGAAAAATGGCAGCCAGGAACGATATGCACACAGCAGGGACCACTAATGTACACAGTTGACGTTGGAGAGAGCATCGTGAGACGCCATGCTGACCAGATTCTAGAGTCACAGGAACAAGCCAAACCCATACCACGAGCAGGTGCACCTGGTAATCAACCCGAAGTACAGATTGCGTCTACCTCAGAAGCAGTGGTATTGGAAGCTGACGAACCAACCAATGACAATGAGCCAGAATCAACTCCGCCGCAAGAACAGGATACTCGAGAAAGGCGCTATCCAGTCAGGATCAGGAAGCCTCCTCAAAGACTGAACTTATAAATGATTATTTCAGTTGATGTATATAGTACAGAGAAAATTGTAATTGTAATTAGTTATTATTTAGTTGTTAAATGAATGTTATGTACTGTTTATCTAAAAGGGGAGGAATTGTTGTGTATGTACCTTTAAGAGAAGAACTGATTCTATACTGCAGTACTGGCAGTGACCACCCCTGTATATAAAGCCATAGCAGGCTTCTGTACGTCAGTCTTACGTTACCCTCTGTTCAGTAAATACCTGTTATTATTGTTCTCCTGCAGTCCGTGTATTATTTATACTCGGACACTACAGAGCCCATTAGTCAGAACAATACTGTACAGTATATGAGCAACTTGAAAATTGTCGTGCGGTGAGTGCGGCGTGCTTGACAGGAACAGGTGACTTTGGACCTCTAGTTTCCAAAGCTCGCCACCACTGCGAGTTTCCCTCGCCTCATGTCTAGTTGTAGACTAATTGCTCGAGATTGATTGCTATAATTAGTCGACAACTCCATTATCGTCGTAGCATGCGGCTGCCAGGATGGAAGAAGGTGAATTAGATGGACCTTGCTCTTTTTTCATCCAGCACTTCTTACGTACCTAACAAAGGCATTCAACCAGCAGGAAGAAAAGAGAGAGAGAGATAGATTGAATGATCAAGGGAGAGATGGAGAGAGAGAGAGAGAGAGAAACTGATAGAGAGACAGAGACAAAGAACAAGAGACAGAGAGAGACAGTGACAGAGACAATGCAAAAGAAGAGCACTGGAGACAGAGATGAGTGAAACAAGTGCACCAGATAGAGAGTAAATGAGATTACAGTCATTTAAAAAATATATATAATTAAAATACTTTGTTAAGTCTAACAATAAAATCTACACAATTTACCGAAACCTTTTCAGGATGCTGAACAGATCTTAATAAATAAAGTCACATGGAAACATAGTACAGGCTGTGCGGGAGAAAGTGACAGAGAGAATGAGAGACAGGGAGAGAGAGCTACAAACCTTTTGCGAGCACTGTATTCTCACTGGAGGCCTCAAACTTGCATTTAACTTTGATGTGCAGAAGACATTTAAGCCGGGCGCTCATGTGTAGAACAGCTTTATGGGGCAACCTTGGAGCAACATGGGAGTTTAATTTGACCAATACCATCCTCTCAGAGGGGACCACCCTCAAAAGGAAATGGGGTGACAGCACTGTAGTGACTTTTCTCCAACCCACTCAATGCAGTTCCTCTCTGGAAGTGCAGGAGCACTGAGTTTACCGAATTTCGTATGAGCTGTGGCTCAGTGGGCAGCACACTCGCTTCTGAATCAGAAGGTTGTGCGTTCAAGTCCCCTTCCAGGGACTTGAGCACATAAACCCGGGCTGACACTCCCAGTGCAGTGCTGAGGGAGTGCTGCACTGTCAGAGGTGCCGTCTTTCGGATTAAACGTTAAACCGAGGCCCCATCTGCTCTCTCAAGAGGACGTAAAAGATCACATGGCACTATTTCGAAGAAGAGCAGGGAAAATAGATTAAAGGGTAAGACGATACATGATCAGTGCTGTACATTTAAGGAGTTATTTTACAACTTCCAAAAAATATATATTCCACCGAGAAGAAAAGGGTGTAAAAGAAAAGACAGCCATCCGTGGCTAAGTAAAGAAATTAAGGATAGTATTCGACTAAAAACAAGGGCATATAAGGTAGCCAAATCTAGTGGGAGGATAGAGGATTGGGAAAACTTTAAAAGACAGCAAAAAATAACTAAAAGATTGATTAAGAAAGGGAAGATAGATTATGAAAGTAAATTAGCAAAAAATATAAAAACAGATAGTAAGAGTTTTTATAGTTATATAAAAAGAAAAAGGGTGGCTAAAGTAAATGTTGGTCCCTTAGAGGATGAGACCGGGAAATTAATGGTGGGAAATATGGAGATGGCAAAAACACTGAATGAATATTTTGTATCAGTCTTTACAGTAGAAGACACTAAGAATATCCCAACACTGGACAAACAGGGGGCTATGGGGGGGGAGGAGCTAAACACGATCAAAATCACTAAGGAAGTGGTACTCGGTAAAATAATGGGACTCAAGGCGGATAAATCACCTGGACCTGATGGCTTACATCCTAGGGTCTAGAGGGAAGTGGCGGTAGGGATTGTGGATGCATTGGTAATCATTTTCCAAAACTCCCTGGACTCAGCAAAGGTCCCGGCAGACTGGAAAACTGCTAATGTAACACCCTTATTTAAAAAGGGCAGTAGACAGAAGGCTGGAAACTATAGACTGGTTAGCCTAACATCTGTGGTAGGTAAAATTTTGGAGTCCATTATTAAGGAGACAGTAACAGGACATTTGGATAATCATAATTTAATAGGACAAAGTCAGCATGGTTTTATGAAGGGGAAGTCATGTTTGACAAATTTGCTGGAGTTCTTTGAGGAAGTAACATATAGGGTGGATAAAGGGGAACCAGTGGACGTAGTGTATTTAGACTTCCAAAAGGCATTTGACAAGGTGCCACACAAAAGATTATTGCGTAAGATAAAAAATCACGGGATTGGGGGTAATATTCTGGCATGGATAGAGGATTGGCTATCTAACAGAAGGCAGAGAGTTGGGATAAATGGTTCATTCTCAGACTGGCAATCAGTAACTAGTGGTGTTCCGCAGGGGTCAGTGCTGGGTCCCCAACTCTTTACAATCTATATTAATGATTTGGAGGAGGGGACCGAGTGTAACATATCAAAGTTTGCAGATGATACTAAGATGGGAGGGAAAGTAGTGAGCGAGGAGGACATAAAAAACCTGCAAGGGGACATAGACAGGCTAAGTAAGTGGGCAGAGATTTGGCAGATGGAATACAATACTGGAAAGTGTGAGGTTATGCACTTTGGCAGGAAAAATCGTAGAGCAAGTTATCTTAATGGCAAGAAACTGGAAAGTACTGAAGTACAAAGGGATCTGGGGGTCCTGGTGCACGAAACTCAACAGGTTAGTATGCAGGTGCAGCAAGTGATTAAGAAGGCCAATGGAATGTTGGCTTTCATTGCTGGGGGATAGAATATAAAAATAGGGAGGCATTGCTTCAGTTGTACAAGGTATTGGTGAGACCGCACCTGGAATACTGCATACAGTTTTGGTGTCCATACTTAAGAAAAGACATACTTGCTCTCGAGTCAGTACAAAGAAGGTTCACTCGGTTAATCCCGGGGATGAGGGGATGGACATATGAGGAGAGGTTGAGTAGATTGGGACTCTACCCATTGGAGTTCAGAAGAATGAGAGGCGATCTTATTGAAACATATAAGATTGTGAAGGGGTTGGATCGGGTGGATGCGGGGAGGATGTTCCCGATGATGGGTGAAACTAGAACTAGGGGGCATAGTCTTAGAATAAGGGGCTGCTCTTTCAAAACTGAGATGAGGAGGAACTACTTCACTCAGAGGGTGGTAGGTCCATGGAATATGCTGCCCCAAAAAGCTGTAGAAGCTACATCATTACATAAATTTAAAACAGAAATAGACAGTTTCCTAGAAGTAAAGGGAATTAAGGGTTACGGGGAGCAGGCAGGAATTTGGACATGAGTCTAGGTTCGGATCGGACATGGCCCTGTGGGTAGCGGAGTGGGCCCAGGGGCCGTGTAGCCTGATCCTGCTCCTATTTCGTGTGTCTAATTCTGTTAGATTCAGGAGATGGTTCTGTGATAGTAGATTGGCGGTTAGGATCAGACCAACCATGATCTTATTGAATGGCGGAGCAGGCTCGAGGGGCCGATTGGCCTACTCCTGCTCCTATTTCTTATGTTCTTATGTTATCCCTGGTGTCCTGGCCAATATTTATCCCTCAACCAACATAACAAAAACAGGTTATCTGGTCATTATCACATTGCTGTTTGTGGGAGCTTGCTGTGTGCAAATTGGTTGCCGTGTTTCCCACATTACAACAGCGACTACACTTCAAAAGTACTTCATTGGCTGTAAAGCACTTTGAGACATCCGGTGGTCATGAAAGGCGCTATATAAATGCAAGTTTTTCTTTCTTTAAATCCCACGCTGATTTTTGCCAATTACAAATGGACACCAGATGAAAAACGTTACTCATCTGTGTTGTTTGTAGTTAGGAGCAACTTTAACGGGTTTCCCTTTAATTCACCAGGAGCTGTAAGCAGATAGTTTTTACAGAGTTGATTGAAGGAGTAATCTGCCTCTGTGGTAGGTGTAATAATTAGGGTGGGAACACTTGAGCTTTGAATGGGTTTCCTAATCTGTAAATTGTGATGAGCCTGTGCTATTTCATAGAATGGCTGTTGTGACGTTAGCCACGCTGGTGCCACCTTGTGTCGCTGTAAATGTTTACATTAAAAGGCCCCCTCCCCCACCTTCTTTCTTTGCAAACATCGCTCGTGAGCCCAAAGGCATTTCCTGTCAGTGCTGCTCTCTTTCTAGGGATGATTTTCGAGGGGAGAGTGTCGGGAAGCAGGAGAAAGCTAACGGGAACTGTCTCCCCGGAAATTGAGAATTTTTTTTCCTTAAAAGCAAGAATACAGCAACGTCTATATATTGCACCTGGAACAATCTAAGGCACTGAGTTATGCTCCAGTTAGTTAAATAATTCACAGATTCAATCTGGTCACACCTCAGCTAGTGAAGGCCACGTGCCACACATTGGAATAAGCATCAACATCTCTGAAAGTAGCACGAAGAAGCCCCATCCCAGGCACTAATGTATCTGCAAAGATATTTTCCATCAGTTACCAGTTATGGAGCCCTCTGCTTATCTAAAGGGAGCCCTTGGAATGGTTCCTGAAGCATCCCTTTGGATAAAGGAGGGCTCCTCATTAACCACATTTCCCCATACCTGCTACACAGGAGATTGGGATTTGTGTGTCTAACTCACTGTTCATATGTTACAAAGGGAAGAGAAATTAGCTCAAGGCATTGCGAGAATAGAGTGAAGCCATGAAGTAATGCACAATCATTTTGTCTACAGATGGTGTAAGCCCCTGGGACTGGCAACAGTTTGGGTCGGGAGAGAGAGGTTCACTCTCTTGCCGATTGCAATGTGCCCGAGGCTGTGAACTGCTTTCAACAAAAGCTGCACACCCAATTCCTCCAAAACCTCCCTTATCATGCACCATCAAAAACAACCTCCAACTTCAAACAAGTAACGCAACTTTCTGAAATTCCCTTGAGCTGGCAAGACAGCAGCTGATGTTCCTGACATCTTGCAACCTATGTTACTGTATAGAAAGATATAAAATGCCTTGTGTTGCCAGAATGAGCTGGATGAGCTGGAGAGGCCAATTTGTATCTTGGTACTGGGTGGAAGATTAGGTCAATGCTGGCGACTTATCCACAAATACCCACTTCAACTTTTTAAAATCGGTGTTCCTTCTTTTGTATGACCGAGGTGCATGCCCACGCATTTGCAAAACCACAGTAAAAAAAATACTTACAGTGAAGACAAGTCCTGCACCTTCCACAGACGCAAGTCAAGAGAACCTGCCAAAGCACAGGCTGTTAAGCAGAAGTTCCTCATGGGCGGATCCGCTCAAGATGTCACTCATCTCAGACGTCCACTTAACTCCACTGTTCTATTCACCTGACTGTCTGGAGGGGGTGGCAATGCAAATAACGGCATGAGTGATAACCAAGAGGGGTTTCCCCGCATTACCTCAGCCATCCAGCTGATGTTTGCTCAGGTCCTTCCTCTCGGGGATCAAACAAGTCTGACCAAGCTCAGCAGCACCGTCCTACCCCTTCCTTTTTATTGGCAGGGGATGAAGCGCGTGGAACGCAACGCCTCGTGCTGCAGACCAACCCTCGCTGGGGGAGGGGTTGCTGCCTTTGGCCTCAGAAGAAGATCATCCAGGATGCCCGTAGCTGACCAGGATACGTTGCTGGAAAGTGAGGGCGCATCGAACTTGAGGAGAGGGGTGGGCTTGTCCCTGATGTTTTGCATGATAAAATAGCCTGCTGGCACTTATTACCTACACTCACGTGCAAAGAATGGCCATTTGGGCAAGGTACCAGAGGACTGCCTGTGGCAGTGTACCCCTGTAACTGGGGTGGGGGATAAGGAAAGCTCCCGTTCACCAGCTTTGAGCGGCACAAAAACTAACAGTATTTTTTCAATGCATATTTATCACTCTACTACGTCCATGAACTTTGTATTGATTATTGGTGGTAGTGTTGCGGAGACTGGTGCTGGGGTGTGTTGTTCTGATCTGATTGTACTGTGGAAGGGGTCCTGGTCTGTGGTAGTACACTGAAGGTCAGGGTTTGGGAGCACTGGGAATGGGGATAATGGGATGTGGGATCAGAGAAAACGAAATAAAGAACAAACTTGCATTTATATAAGACCTTTTTTTTAATTCATTGATGGGATGTGGGCGTCGCTGGCTAGGCCTGCATTTAGTGCCCATCCCTAATTGCCCTTGAGAAGATGGTGGTGAGCCGCCGCCTTGAACCGCTGCAGTCCATATGGTGTAGGTACACCCACACAATGCTGTTAGGAAGGGAGTTCCAGGATTTTGGCCCAGCGATAGTGAAGGAACGGCGATACAGGTCCAAGTCAGGATGGTGTGTGGCTTGGAGGGGAACTTGTAGGTGGTGATGTTCCCATGCGTCTGCTGCCCTTGTCCTTCTAAGTGGTAGAGGTCGCGGGTTTGGAAGGTGCTGTTGAAGGAGCTTTGGCGAGTTGCTGCAGTGCATCTTGTAGATGGTACACACTGCAGCCACAGTGCGCCGGTGGTGGAGGCAGTGAATGTTGAAGGTGGTGGATGGAGTGCCAATCAAGTGGGCTGCTTTATCCTGAATGGTGTCGAGCTTCTTGAGTGTTGTTGGAGCTGCACTCATCCAGGCAAGTGGAGAGTATTCCATCACACTCCTGACTTGTGCCTTGTAGATGGTGGAAAGGCTTTGGGGAGTCAGGAGGTGAGACACTCGCCGCAGAATTCCCAGCCTCTGGCCTGCTCTTGTAGCCACAGTATTTATATGGCTGGTCCAGTTCAGTTTCTGATCAATGGTAACCCCCAGGATGTTGATAGTGGGGGATTCAGCGATGGTAATGCCATTGAATGTCAAGGGGAGATGGTCAGAGTCTCGCTTGTTGGAGATGGTCATTGCCTGGCACTTGTGTGGTGCAAATGTTACTTGCCACTTGTCAGCCCAAGTCTGAATGTTGTCCAGGTCTTGCTGCATATGGACACGGACTGCGTCAGTATCTGACGAGTCTCGAATGGTGCTGAACAGTGTGCAATCATCAGCGAACATCCCCACTTCTGACCTTATGATGGAGGGAAGGTCATTGATGAAACAGCTGAAGATGGTTGGGCCTAGGACACTGCCCTGAGGAACTCCTGCAGTGATGTCACGTGATTGAGATGAATGACCTCCAACAACCACAGCCAACTTCCTTTGTGCTAGGTATGATTCCAACCAATTGAGTTTTCCCCTTGATTCCCATTGACTTCAGTCCCAAAGCACTTCACAGCCAATGAAGTACTTTTGAAGCATGGTCCCTGCTGTACCGTAGGGAAATGCAGCAGCCAGTTTGCGCACAGCAAGCTCCCCCAAACAGCAGTGAGATGATGACCAGATAATCTGTTGTAATGATGTCGGTTGTGGATCCTTCCTGTGCAAGAAATTGGCTGTATAACGGGCGGCCGATCCGATATTGCCCGTTTTACAACCCCCTCCAAGAGTTGAAATTACCCCCCTCCCTCTTTCTAAAGCTTACCCCCTCTTTCTAAAGCTTAGGAGGCCTTCAATCTCCCCCAATTGAAATTATCCCAGTGAAAGCCAGGGATTGGTTCTCCTGGATCACGGTGACCCTTGGACCTGTGCTCCCGCTCGAGCGCAGGATTGCTGAGTTAACCCCTTAATGTTTGATAATATCAAATTTAAGAAAGGGTCACTACCGTGTTAAAAGTAAAATTATTTACCTAGTTTTGAACAGGAAAAATTCAAGAGGCAGAGTTTCCACTTTGGGCGCAATAGGCAAAACCGGCACATCTTGCGCACAAAACGTTTGCTCATTTGCATATCGGCAAATGCAAAATCTGCCATGAACCAATCAGGCAGCGTTTTAAAATGTAATTGCTGTTATTTTTTTTAAATTTTGCTTTAAAAAATATTCCTTGATATAGTTAAGAGCGGTAACTTGATGCAGGTTGATTGATACAGTTGGAAATGGGTTTATCACAAAAAATAAGCCTTATTAATCAGAGTGTCTCGTCCACCACCTGTAAGTAACCCAATGTTAAATTACGGGAAATTACTTTTAAAAAAATGCAGAACCATTTCCTAGTTATATTGGGGTACAGCAGTCAGTTTCTTAGTAAATTAAAGAAAAAAATTATATTCAAAAGCTTTTAAAACATTCCTATTGGCATCCTTGCGCCCAAAAGAAACAGTTTGATTTT
Source organism: Somniosus microcephalus (assembly GCF_052327205.1). Lineage (NCBI taxonomy): Eukaryota > Metazoa > Chordata > Chondrichthyes > Squaliformes > Somniosidae > Somniosus > Somniosus microcephalus. Next base: position 42,206,020 of record NC_141012.1, on the reverse strand, counting down.
TCGAGCCTCCTCGTAGGCCGGCAAGTGAGCGCAATTAGCGGAAACTCCCAATGGTCAGTAATTCACCCTGGGGGCGTGGCCAGTTTTTGTGGGCGGGGCCAGCTTCTAGCTTGATGTTTTTTAAACCAGCGCAAAGGATCGCGGAAACTTGAGTTGCGCCGAACGAAATTTATGCTTAAAATTCCGCCATCTTTCGCGCTGGTTACGCTGATTTTGGCCGAATTGCGTTGCGCAAACCAACGCTACCGAGCGGAAACTCCGGGCCGTAATATTAAATACAAGCGTGAAACATGTAATCAATGATAACTAAACAGTGGTCGTAAAATCATTTCATTATTTAACTTCACACGATAGTACAGATTCGAGGTAAATAGTAATTTAGTAACTTAACTATTTGACTGAGAATGTAGTAAAAATGACTTGCATAATATTTTGGAATTGTGCATCAGCAAGTATCAGAGAAGTCTACGAGCATTCAGATAGTAAAACCCTCTGTATTTATCTGCTTTTTGGGGAATTTAAATTGAGTTAATTAAATAAAAATCTGGACTACAAATTTAGCATCAGTAATGGTAACCATGAAACTACCTAATGTCACTAATGTCCAGACCCACAGCAATGTGGTTGACTCTTAACTGCCCTAGCAAGCCAACCAGTCCACTCAGTTCTACCAAACAGAAAACAATATAGGCCCAGGAATTCGGGTCCCGATGCGTGAGTACACACGGGGTACTCACCCGTAGGCCCAATGGAAGTGCCGGTTTCGTACATGCACTGCGCACGCGCGGGAAACCGGAACTTCCGTTCCCCTGAAAGAAGGGGTTGACAGGTGGAACGCGTGCGCCGGAGAGGCAGCGCGTGCGCATCGAACTTGCGTTTTTTTTCCAGGTTTCTCCGGGGGGGTAAGTCTCCAGCAGTTACACTTTAAAAAAGCAGGCACAAGGCCTGCTTTTAACAAGGTAAGTGGTGAATTGATTAAAATTAAAACATTTTTCCACAGGTTTATTATTTTTAAATACTTTAAAGAAAGGTAAGTTTATTTTTAACCCCGTTAGAAAATGTAATTCATTTTTTTTTTAATTTAAATTATTGTTTAAAATAGTTATTTCATGTAATTTATAGTTATTTTAAAAATGTGATTTTTTTAAAAGATGTATTTGAAGTTTTAGTGATTTTTGGGGCTTATAGTATTTATAGGTTTGACAGCTCTTCCTGTCAAACTTATGAATGAAGCATTCCCTGCTACCATTGGCTCCCCATGGCCCACGTGATCCCAGGGGACGCATCGAACTAACTGCGCCCCTGGGATACGCAAGCACTGCGCGCCGGCAGTTGGAGGAGGCCCAGGATTGGAATCCCACGCTGGCCCACAGCTCAACGGCCGGCGCGGTAGGTAAGTGCAGGTCGGGGGCTTGCACCCGCGGGAAGCCCCCGATCCGAATTTCTGGGCCATAAAGCATAAAACTGGCCATAGGGACTGCAGTGGTTCAAGAGGGCAGCTCACCTTCTCGAGGACAATTAGGGATGGGCAATAAATGCTGGCCTTGCCAGCGACGCCCACATCCCAGGAACGAATAAAAAACAAAACATCACTTAGTTTTGGCATCCGTCTTGTGAATATTGTTTGTATTTTGTTTGCCCACAGAGCAGAAAATATATAAATGTGTGACTGCTTCCACATGGTCGCAGACACAAAGTTTTGAATAAATAATGCAGACAGAAAGAATTTACATTTCACCTCAGGGAGTCCCAATTTACAGCCAATACTCTATTGTAATGTAGGATATGTAGTTGCTAATTTGGGCGTAGCACACAGCGTGCCTCAATCACAGATCCATTCATTCCCGTATTACAGCAGTTCATCTGGAAGTGGGACCTTTCCACCCAGAAAAGGGACATTCTGCAGTTACTATAAATAGATACACAAAGCTACAGTTTTGCAGCAACTAGAGAAGTCTGCAAGCAATTAGGAAGTAAAACCCTCTGTATGTATCTGTTTTTTTGGTGAACCAATAGATGTTTCTCAAAAGAGCTTTACACTGTGTGGTTACTTTCCGCCTTCGGACCCTGCAGGGATACCCGTACATCAAGGATCCTCCCAGATGGTGTGCGCTGGCGACATACTTCTTCCGCCAGCTGCACAGCCTCAATTCTGACACGCAGCTCTTGTTTGTAAAACCATGGGGTACCTGTGCCTCCTTGCGGGAGCTGCCTGTCTTCTACTAGGAACTGCTCAGGATCATGGTCATGGAACATGGTCGTCTGCAGACGGAGTTCTCCCCCGCCAGGAATGGCGGCTGTCCTGCGGGAGCCGCTGCTCAGGAATCCGCACCTCCACGAATGCGGGTTCATGTGGCTGGCGGAGGACAGAGCTGTGCCTGGCAAGGTGACCAGAGTCATCGACCTACTCGATGGCAGAGGAACGGGTTGGATGGCGCCGGTAGAGCTGGTGCAGCGCCTGTCCTGGGCCAACGCCCGGCTTGCGGCCAAAGCCATTGAGTCACTGAAAGTGGCACTGGGACCTAACTCCACTAGGTGTATCGAGGAGGCTCAAGCTCGTGGGGTGATCCCGTCTGAACTGAGCCCCGTTCAGACGGAATTCCTCATCGGCGCCCAGCCCCGAAACCCCTCTCGGGAGCCGGAGCCTCACAACTTGAGCCATCTCCAGGAAATCCCTTCCGTGCTTTTTCATTCTGCACGGAGGGGTTTCCTGTACGGGCTGCTCCTGCACACTCTCCACTTTGTCATCCTCGTCTGCCGTCCGGACACATCTTGCCGTCCGGCGGAGGCGGGGGTCCCCAATGGAGGGCTCTCTACGCGGGAGTCTCTCTATTGGGGACTTGGCCTAGAGGCTGTTGCACGGAGCAGTCCCGTACAATAAGGTTTTAAGTAGGTTCACGGACTCCCAGGCCGCCTGCCTTTTCTGCGGCCTGGAGGAGTCCGTGTTCCGCGTTTATATTGGGTTGAGAGGTTGCAGCCCCTCTTCCACTATTTGAAGGGGCTGCTCCTCGATTTTTGGCTGCACTTCAGTCCCACGCTCCTGATCTGTGATCGCCCGGTGTGGAGGGGAGCAGGCAGATCGGAGGACCTCCTCGTGGGACTGCTCCTGGGCCTGGCCAAGGTGGCCATCAACGGGTCCGGGCAGCGGGCGGCCGAGGGGATCGTTCAGCCCGACTGCCTGCCTCTCTTCCGTGGCCACGTTCATGCCCGGGTGGCCCTGGAGATGGAGCAGGCGGTGTCCGCCGGCACGCTCGAGGCCTTCCGCGACTGGTGGGCACTGCAGGGACTGGAGTGCATCATCACCCCCGGCAACCAAATTTCAATTTAAGTTGTGGTGTGGAGATGCCGGAGTTGGACTGGGGTGGACAAATGTAAGAAGTCACACAACACCAGGTTATAGTCCAACAGCTTTATTTGAAATCACAAGCTTTCGGAGCGCTGCTCCTTCGTCAGGTGAAGTGGAGAAATGCATAAAGACACAGCTTATATAGTCAGAGAATCATGTCAGATGTTTACAGGTAATCTTTCTAACTGCCATTTATCACACCTCGGCAGAGAGATAATCACAGCAATCAAAGGTGTGAATGGTGTCCAAACAGGTCAGTCAGGAAAACATTACATCAAAGAACAATGAGGTGGGGTCACAAGGGGTCAAATATTGCAGATGCTGGGGTCTGTATGAAAAACAAAAAAACAGACGAAAAACATTTTTTTTGCTGGAAATCACAGCAGGTCTGGCCGCATCTGTGTAGAGAGAACAGGCCAATGTCGACTCGAGTCTGGATGACCCTGCGTCAGGTGGGGTTACATGTAGCGTGACATGAACCCAAGATCTCGGTTGAGGCCGTCCTCATGGGTGCGGAACTTGGCTATCAGTTTCTGCTCGACGATTTTGCGTTGTCGTGTGTCTCGAAGGCCGCCTTGGAGAATGCTTACCCGAAGATCGGAGGCTGAATGTCCTTGACTGCTGAAGTGTTCCCCGACTGGGAGGGAACACTCCTGCCTGGTGATTGTTGCGCGGTGTCCGTTCATCCATTGTCGCAGTGTCTGCATGGTCTCGCCGATGTACCATGCTCCAAGAAGATCGCGCATATCGACACAGACATCAAGTTTCTACAGAGATGCAAGAAAGCAGACAAGATCCCGAAAGGACTACAGATCACGAACCCACTCAAGTCGACCTACAACACAGACTACGCTGAGAGACTCTGCCGTCGTACCTCTCGCACACTCCTCAACCATCTCGTACACCAGCTCTACAGCAGACGCCGCAACCTCGAAACCGAGATGGAGTCCATGTTCTCAGCCTGTGCTCAGGACACAGCAGACCAGCTACGAGACACCGCCAAACAAACAAGGCAACGGAACTACGCTACCTACATGCACACCAAGAACAGGAAGCTTGAGAAACTCGGCATCACCAGCAGCAGCAACCAAGCCTCCCCCGGTACCACGGTTGAAACCACAGGGAAATCCATCGTCAACCTGTCTGACCACACCCTTCAACCAGACGAAATTGAAGTTCTCAGCCGAGGGCTCAATTTCTGCCCCACTACCAAAATGGACCCCATCGGTCTCGCGGCAGACACAGAAGAATTCATCAGGAGAATGAGGCTCCGGGAATTCTTCCACAAATCCCAAGATGTCAGCAGTGAACCCAATGAGACAATCAATGATCCGGAACAGCAGACAGAGGGATCCGCAGTGCAGCAACCGAAGAAGAAAGAGTCAAATTGGACCCCTCCGGAGGGTCGCTGCCCTAAGCTTGACATGTATGCTCAAGCTGTCAGGAGATGCATCAACGCCAGATTCATCAGCCGCACTCACAAGACAGTCCAGAATGTCACCCGAGAACAACGCAATGCCATCCACGCTCTCAAGACCAACCGCAACATCGTCATCAAACCAGCAGACAAAGGAGGCACCATTGTCATACAGAACAGAACGGACTATTGCAAAGAAGTATACCGACAACTGGACAACCAGGAACACTACAGACAGTTACCCGCAGATCCGGCCAAAGAACACACCCGCCAACTCAACAGACTGATCAAGACCTTCGATCCAGACCTTCAAAGCATCCTACATGCTCTCATCCCACGTACTCCCCGCGTGGGAGACTTCTACATCCTCCCAAAGATACACAAAGCCAACACACCCGGACGTCCTATCGCATCAGGCAACGGAACCCTGTGTGAGAACCTCTCTGGATATGTCAAGGGCATCCTGAAACCCATCGTACAGGGAACCCTCAGCTTCTGTCGCGACACTACAGACTTCTTACAGAAACTCAGCACCCACGGACCAGTTGAACCAGGAACACTCCTCGCCACGATGGACGTCTCGGCACTCTACACCAGTATCCCCCACGATGACGGCATCGCTGCGACAGCCTCAGTATTCAACACCAACAACAGCCAATCTCCAGATGCCATCCTACAACTCATCCGCTTTATCCTTGACCACAATGTCTTCACCTTCGACAACCAGTTCTTTACCCAAACACACGGAACAGCCATGGGGACCAAATTCACACCCCAATATGCAAACATCTTCATGCACAAGTTCGAGCAAGACTTCTTTGCTGCACAGGATCTCCAACCAACGCTATACACCAGATACATCGACGACATTTTCTTCCTATGGACCCACGGCAAAGAATCACTGAAAAGACTACACGATAACATCAACAAGTTCCATCCCACCATTAAACTCACCATGGACTACTTCTCAGAATCGGTTTCATTCCTGGACACACGAATCTCCATCAAAGACGGACACCTCAGCACTTCACTCTACCGCAAGCCCACGGACAACCTCACGATGCTTCACTTCTCCAGCTTCCACTCCAACCACGTTAAAGAAGCCATCCCCTATGGACAAGCCCTGCGAATACACAGGATCTGCTCAGACGAGGAGGAACGCGATGGACACCTACAGACACTGAAAGACGCCCTTGTAAGAACGGGATATGACGCTCGACTCGTCGATCGACAGTTCCGACGGGCCACAGCGAAAAATCGCATAGACCTCCTCAGTAGACAAACACGGGACACAACCAACAGAGTACCCTTCGTCATCCAGTACTTCCCCGGAGCAGAGAAACTACGCCATGTTCTTCGCAGCCTTCAACATGTCATTGATGATGACGAACACCTCGCTAAGGCCATCCCCATGCCTCCACTACTCGCTTTCAAACAGCCGCCTAACCTCAAACAGACCATCGTTCGCAGCAAATTACCCAGCTTTCAGGAGAACAGCGACCACGACACCACACAACCCTGCCACAGCAACCTCTGCAAGACATGCCAGATCATCAACACAGATGCCATCATCACACGTGAGGACACCACCCACCAGGTACATGGTACATACTCATGTGACTCGGCCAACGTTGTCTACCTCATACGTTGCAGGAAAGGATGCCCCGGAGCATGGTACATCGGCGAGACCATGCAGACACTGCGACAACGGATGAACGGACACCGCGCAACAATCACCAGGCAGGAGTGTTCCCTCCCAGTCGGGGAACACTTCAGCAGTCAAGGACATTCAGCCTCCGATCTTCGGGTAAGCATTCTCCAAGGCGGCCTTCGAGACACACGACAACGCAAAATCGTCGAGCAGAAACTGATAGCCAAGTTCCGCACCCATGAGGACGGCCTCAACCGAGATCTTGGGTTCATGTCACACTACATGTAACCCCACCTGACGCAGGGTCATCCAGACTCGAGTCGACATTGGCCTGTTCTCTCTACACAGATGCAGCCGGACCTGCTGTGATTTCCAGCAAAAAAAATGTTTTTTGTCTGTTTTTTTGTTTTTCATACAGACCCCAGCATCTGCAATATTTGACCCCTTGTGACCCCACCTCATTGTTCTTTGATGTAATGTTTTCCTGACTGACCTGTTTGGACACCATTCACACCTTTGATTGCTGTGATTATCTCTCTGCCGAGGTGTGATAAATGGCAGTTGGAAACATTACCTGTAAACATCTGACATGATTCTCCAACTATATAAGCTGTGTCTTTATGCATTTCTCCACTTCACCTGACGAAGGAGCAGCGCTCCGAAAGCTTGTGATTTCAAATAAAGCTGTTGGACTATAACCTGGTGTTGTGTGACTTCTTACAATTTAAGTTGTTAAGTTTCCTTTAATTTTTTTTGTTAAGTTAGTTTTATTTGTTTTTGTTTTCACCAAAAGAGTACACTGTGGTTAAAACAAAGGCCACAGAATCACAAGGTAATGTCAAATGAGGACGGCTATTGTGCCCATTTTAACTCATCCATCCAGATCGCCCCTAAATAAACTCCCCGCCTTGCATCGTCCAATTGATTCTTAAATGATTCCAGGGTCTTTCCTCCACTACCCTACCTGGGAGCCCTAGTGCGCGGAGATGTGAGTCCTGGTCTTTGAACACTGGGTTGACATCCAGCGGGATACACCGCCTTCAGTGTGCCAGTGCAGCCTTCGGTCGCCTGAGGAAGAGAGTGTTTGAAGACCAGGACCTCAAACCCGGCACTAAGCTCATGGTCTACAGAGCAGCAGTGATACCCACCCTGCTGTATGCCTCAGAGACATGGACCATGTACAGCAGGCACCTCAAAGCACTGGAGAGGTACCACCAATGCTGCATCTGCAAGATCCTGCAAATCCATTGGCAGGATAGGCGCACCAACGTCAGTGTTCTTGCTCAGGCCAACAGCCCCAGCATCGAAGCTCTGACCACGTTCAATCAGCTCCGATGGACGGGTCACATTGTCCGCATGCCTGATACGTGACTCCCAAAACAAACGCTCTACTCGGAGCTCTGGCACGGCAAGAGAGCCCCAGGTGGGCAGAGGAAATGCTTCAAGGACACCCTCAAAGTCTCCTTGAAAAAGTGTAACATCCCCACCGACACCTGGGAATCCCTGGCCCAAGGCCGCACAAAGTGAAGGAGAAGCATCTGGGAAGGTGCCGAACACCTCGAGTCTCTTCGCCGGGAACAAGCAGAAGCCAAGCGCAAGGAGCGCACGTCAACCCAAGCACCCCACCCACCCGCCCCTTCAACCACCGTCTGCCCCACCTGTGACAGAGACTGTAGGTCCTGCATTGGACTCATCAGTCACCTGCGAACTCATTTTTAATGTGGAAGCAAGTCATCCTCGGTTCCGAGGGACTGCCTAAGAGAAGAGAGAGAGAGAGAGTGTCCGATAGTCGGTCTCTGTGGTGGGGAGTTGTGAGTCAGGCCAACGACCTGGCCATGTAAAAAGAGTGCTCGTTGCGGAAACAACTCTGAGCACGACCTGCTGGATGTAAGAGGCAGGGGAAGGAACAGGTTGCCTCATGTGCCACTAGACATGGAAGAGAAAGAAGGAGACTATCTGGGAGCCCAGTCTATGTGGGGGGAAAAACTTCCTGATATCAATTCTAAATGTGTTATTTAGTAGTTTAAACCTAATTTTGCAATTTAATTTAAAGTAATTTTCTGGATTTATGTGTTCCATGCTACAGGAAACTTTCGTTTAACCGGAGGTTAAATGTCCGGAAAGCTCTATCTACCGGCAAAATTCAGGAGCCGTTTCCTATAAGTTTTTTTTACTTCTCGTTGCTTTTTTTTTCCAGTCAGGCTCTGCAAGGTCTAGCTGAAGCTGTTGCTTAGCTACAGAGACGCTTTTAAGCTGTGGCCGACTGTTTTGAAGCTGTTGCTAAGCAACAGGGTTTGTTGATTCACACGGAGCTCAAAAGCTCTGTATGTTTTAACATTAGCGCTGGTTTCTACGGCAGTTTTGATGGTACGGCACCAGCTCGGTCCCGTCAGTGCCGGATACCAGAAATGTTCCTGTATTTACTATCTTGTATACCTCTATGAGGTTACCTCTCAGATGCCCTGCCCAATTACATATTTTGCCATTCTGTAATTTCAGAGCCTCCACTTCCAGCTCCACTGCTGCTCGTAGTTTGGTGTCATCTGCAATGGGCTTCAGTGTCCAAGGCGTTCATGTGGTTTAGAAACAGTCGTGGTTCCAACATTATTCCCTGAGTGCTAACGACCAGGGTGCCTCAGTCCTTGTTTCTAATAATTCTGCGGTGATTTTGTTCACGTGAGTCATCATAGGCCGCGTTAATTATACAGTCACATGGAGCAGCAGCCCCAGGGACGTACAGAGAGTTTACACCACAGAAACAGGTCATTTGACCCAACAGGTCTATGCTGGAGTTTGTGCTCGACACAATCCTGCTCCCACCTTACTTCAGCATAACCTTCTATTCCTTTCTCCCTCAACCACTCCCTGTGGTAGCAAGTTCCACATTCTCGCCACTCTCTGGGTAAAGACATTTCTCCTGAATTCATTACTGGATTTATTAGTGACTATCTTATATTTATGGCCCCTAGTTTTGATCTCCCCAACAAGTGGAAACATCTTCTCTATGTCTACCCTCTCAGAATAGTGCCGTGGGATCTTTAACATCCACCTGAGAGGCCAGAGAGGGTCTCAGTTTCACAATTCATCCGAAAGACAGCACTTGCAACAGTGCAGCATTCCCACAGTACTGCATTGGGAGTGACAGTCTGCATTTTGTGCTTATATTTCTGGAGTGCGACTGTGAACCCACAACTTTCCAACTGAGAGTGTTACCACAGAGCCAAGACTGAAAGTTGGTGCGAATAGAGCAATTGGGCCTCAGTTTACCGTCTCATCCGAAAGATGAAAATGCAAATTATTTTCCGTCCTCTGGCCCACTCTGCAGTGATCGAGCCATCTGTAGTGGTAAATCTAATTCTTGTTAATAGAAACAGGTTGCAACTTGTTTTTCTGTACAGAAATGAAAGTAAATGGTTGTTAAAGTTGCAAGCTGGCCTGTGTCTGAATTTTACCGCGATTGGTTCAGGGCTGACAATGCAATGTCACTGTGACAGCTCGGAGGAGAACTTAGCAGTGAACGTTTATGTGGTAGGTAATTAACAAGTGGGTGCGAACTGTAGTGTATGTAACCGTTCCACCTTTAAGAGAACTATTTTAAGAGTTGCACTACTTTATCTTGGCTGCTGTATACTGTAATACCGGTGGTGACCACACCAGTATATAAGTGCTGTGTAAGGATTTATTGGGCAGTTCCGCCCTGACCTTCGACTAGTAAAGACCTGTTAAAGTTTACTCTTGTGGTCTGTGTAGTAATTCTCATTATAACACACAGACTTAACAGTGGCGACGAGTACGATCTTACCCTGCGGCAGAGATACATCCAAGGCAGTTTAACGGGCGTCGAGAAGAGGCATCCGCCCTGAGAGAAGACTCGAGTCTGCAGAGCGAAGGAAGAATTCTGACACGAAGCCTTCCATCAGCAACAGGCAGTGATCATCCCTTCTATCACGGTGGTGGGTAAGCCAATCAGCGACGAGCAGCAAGTCAGCCACGTTGGCTGTGAAATAGGGGAGGGAAGAACGGAGGAGATAAGGGCGGAGAACTCGACCACGGCCGGGGGGAAAAGAGCCGGACAGAAGTCGGGGCCAGAGGCGCTGAGACTGGGGCAGCGTAAGGCACGGAAGCCGCGGTGAATACAAACGCAGCCGGTGTGAGAGACCGGGCTGCAAGCGGGCTGGGAGACGCAACAGCGTCGAGAGAGAGCTCGACCGCGACCGGTGAAAAAGGCCGGGCAGCTACCGAGGCCGCGAGGCGCAGCGACCGGGTCAGCGTAAGGCACGGTAGAAAATAAAAAAAACGCGGAGACCTCAGCCGCAGCCGGGGGGAAAGGACCGGACTACAAGAGGGGCTGGGAGGCATGATTTGAAAACCGCTGGGGAGGGCAAACGCAGCAATACGGCAATCGCCATTACAGCCAGCGGGGGAGAAAGGCAAACGCGGGAAGCCGCCATTTTAGTAGGCGGGGAAGAAGACAAGCGCGGGAGCAAACGCGGGAAGCCGCCATTTTAGTAGGCGGGGAAGAAGACAAGCGCGGGAAACCGCCATTTTGAAAAAAAAAGTTAAAGAAAAATTTCTTGTTGTTTCTCAAGAAGATTGCGAGGATGCCTAAGCGTGGTAACATCAATGATTTCGATCCCGATGTTGAAGATTGGGCCACGTATGTAGAACGCATAGAGATATATTGTAAGGCAAATAAAATATCAAATGAAGATAAAGCATTAACCTTACTAAACTCAATGGGTGCGAAGACATACGGGCTATTGAAGCATCTTCTATCACCAGCTAAACCGGCGGATCAGACTTTCGCTAATATTGTTGCTGTCCTGAAGGATCATTTGAACCCCACACCGCTGATGTTAGCGGAACGATTTAAATTTTATGCGAGAACGCAACTGAAAGAGGAAAGCAACGCGGAGTACTTAATTGAACTGCGTAAGCTAGCGAAATACTGTCAGTTTGGGGAAGGACTGACAGAGGCACTGAGAGACAAATTCGTGTGCGGATTGTCGAAAGAAGGAACACAAAAGCGGCTACTTGAAGAGAATGATCTTACACTTGATAAGGCTGTCTCTATTGCAGCATCGCACGAAGCCGCAGCGAGAGGCACTGCGGAAATGCAGCTGAAGGCAGCGGTACTCAGCGTAGATCAAATGGCTTTGGGTACAACGAAATGTTATCGTTGTGGGAAGACAACACATGATCAGAACCAATGCTGGTTTAAAAACCAGGAATGTAGAAAATGTGGCAAGCTTGGTCACATAGCTAAAGTATGCCGGTCAGGAAAGAAGACCAGCAACAAAAAGTCACCGCAGGAAAAGTGCAGCAAGGTACACAAGGTGGCTGAGAAGAGTTCGGATGAACAGAATTCGGATTCAGACTCCAACAGCAAGGAACTGGGTAGTCTGAGAATTCACAATGTGAGTAAGGAAGCTGACCGACAAACTATCTGGGTCACCCTGCAGATAGCAGGAGTCCAAGTGAAGATGGAATTGGACACCGGATCGGCGTTGACGGTCATGAATAAGCAAGATTACAAAAGGTTATTCACACATATTCCCCTACAGGATACGGAGATAGTATTAAAGACATACACGGGGCAAAGAGTATACCCCATCGGAAGGATAAAAGTCAAGGTGGTACACAAGGGCAAAGAACACCAAGGAATGGACATATATGTACTACCTGAGGGAGGTCCACCACTTCTGGGACGGGAGTGGATCAGGAAAATAAATATGGACTGGCACCCCCTAAAAGCAATAACGGGAGATTCCGGAAAAAGAAAAGATGTCAAACCTGCACGATTGTCCAGAATATTGGATGAGGGCATATGCAGCAGTGACAGTGACAAAGCAGAGAGTGAGAACTCGGTGAAGACAATCAGCTCAGACCCTGGAACTGATGATGGTAAGACCAGCCCATGTGCAAAAGACAAGTCTAAAATGGACTTGCAGACTAATGATGGAAAAACGAAGGAGTGTATAAATGCTTCAGGAGAGAACAAAGTATCAGAACAGAATTCCACTGAACAACAACAACATAGTTTGACAGAGAATTCTGAGTCTGTCCAGTCTACAGACATGCACATTTCTGAGGAACACCGGGCTCGAACTCAACTCAATTTCAAACTACAACAGCAATTAGAACAAATGATTCGCCGTTTTGAGCAAGAGATGAATGCAAAGAAAAAGTTCTTTGACACAGAGTGGGAGAATCTGGAAAGACAGCAGAAGCAGCTGATTGAGAAAATGGAACAGGAACACACAAACCGTCTGCGCGATGAGGCCAAACGAATCAAAGCTGAGCAAGAAAGGGAATATGTCAAATTCATCGATCAGTTGAAAGCTAAGAAGAAAGAGCACCCTTTGTGAGCAGTGTCAGCAGTAATAAGCCACTCAGGGAATTGGTGGCAGAGGCAAACACTGAAGATGCTGCAGAGATCAAGGTTGTTGCTGAAAGCGCTACTTCCAGAGCTTTGCTTCGAATTAAAGAATTGCCAGTTAAAATTGTGAAACCCTTAAGAGAGAAGATTGGCATGGAGAAACATTGTGTCATTTTCAAATGCAAGGTTTCCAGGCCAAATGCTGCTGTCAAGTGGTATTACAAAGACAAAGAGATTCATCCCAGTAATAAATATGAGATTGTGAGTGAAGATGTGTACCGGAAGCTCGTTATTAATAATGTCGCTTTTGAAGATGAAGGCAACTACATGTGCGATGCCATAGATGACCAAAGCCCAGCAAAGTTATATGTAGAAGAGCAATCAATTGCCATCATTAAACCCATATGTGATGTGGAAGTGACAGAGCCAAGTGACGCCATTCTTGAGTGTGAGCTTTCAGTTGCTGACGTGAAGCCTCCAAAATGGATACTAAATGGTGAAATTCTTCATGCTTCTGAAGATGTGGACATTGAGCATTGTGGCACTATTCATCGTCTCACTCTGAAAAAAAACAATTTGTAAGATGACCGGCTTGCTGCAGTTTACTGCAGGGAAATCAAAATCTAAGGCGAGGCTGACTATTAAAGAGCCTCCGTCAAAGGTAGTCAAAGAACTACAGAACATTACAGTGGAAGAGAAGCATTCTGCTACTTTGAGCTGTGAGTTTACACCTACTCCCAAGATGGTCAGATGGTACAAAGACCAGAGCTTAATCGAATCTTCTGACCGATACAAATTTAAACAAAATAAGAATGTGATAGAACTTACCATTACAAATCTCATACCCAAAGACTCTGGTGAATATAGCTGCAAATCAAGTAATGCACAGACCACAGCCACACTCACAGTTGAAGCTCCAAAAATAGAAATAATAAAACATTTGGAGGACGTAGATACTGAGGAGGACAGCAATCTAGTGTATTCATGTGAGTTGTCCCATGATGATGAAGATGATGACTCATCTGAACCATTATCACCCCTACCAGGTCACGCACGTGGTCCCTCCGAACTGAGCCAAATCAGTCTGGACGCAGAAAAACTTCCCAAGGTACTCGAGCCTTTAGAAGTCAACAATGCTGGTTCTGAAGTTACGAAAATTCAAGCTGTTAAGTCCAGTGAAGGACTATTAGATAAGTCACCCCAGCAACGAGAACCTACTACACCACCGAAAACTACTACACCACCGAGGCGTTATCCGGACCGAGTCAGGAGGCGCAGGAGGCGCCGCCTCAGAGACTGAATCTGTGAACTGTTTTTACATGAAGTTGTGTATATATGTTATGATGTTATGTTTAATGGGAAATATATACTGTTAAGCTAAAAAGGGAGGATTGTAGTGTATGTAACCGTTCCACCTTTAAGAGAACCGTTCCACCTTTAAGAGAACTATTTTAAGAGTTGCACTACTTTATCTTGGCTGCTGTATACTGTATACCACACCGGTATATAAGTGCTGTGTAATGATTTATTGGGCAGTTCCGCCCTGACCTTCGACTAGTAAAGATCTGTTAAAGTTTACTCTTGTGGTCTGTGTAGTAATTCTCATTATAACACACAGACTTAACACGAACCATGATTGTTATCTAAAGAGCCAGTACAAGTAAGGAAATGTGGGCTTTAGTTACACGAGAAAGTGAAAAATCACAAGTGAGTGAACACAGGCAACTAGGATATTCTACACTGTCCTGTTTTGCTGATTGTTCCGCACCATTCATTTACTTTAATTCGCCTGCTTGTGCTTTGCACCGCCAAACAGAATGTATAAGGATCAGAAAGACACTGGGCTAGATTTTCAGTTGCTTGCGCCAGCAGTTAGCGCCTTAAGAGAAGTGATTTTCGGGCGCTATGCGTGTAGCGCCCGGGCGCAGCGCAGTTTGCGCCCCGCCCCAAATTAAGTTGCCCATTAGCGCCGGCGCAAAGTTTAGCGGCCGCCCGGATGCGCGCGCAGAAAATGACGTCACATCCTCGTGCAACGCCCTTTGGCCGCCCCGACTCCAAACTTCAGTCGGACCGCCCCATTGTGCGGCTGGCGTCCAGAGCGTTTGTAAAATGGAACGCAACACACCCTGGGGAGCGCAAATTAAAGGCCACTCCTCCTGCACTATAACAGGCAGTCTGCATGTGTTGTGTGGAAGGATCCAGTGTGTTGTTGTGAACGGTGTATTTATGTTTCCGTCCTCCTCCTCCTCCTCCTCCTCCTCCTCCTCCTGCTGTTTTGTCCCCCAGACTCTGCCTTTGAAAAAAACACATGCACCCTTCCCCTTTAAGAGCTCACTGGCACCAGAGTGTCTGCCGTGCGCTGCGCCCGAGCTCGGGCGCTGCGCTCTGCACCGCCGGCTTAGCGCCTAGAGATAGTAGTGGAACGCCTCTTTTAGCGCTCCACCAACCTCTTAGGGCGAAGCCACTGAATTTCCGGCAATGGGGCGCTACTTTGGGGCGGGCGCTAAGGTTAGCGCCCCAAAACTGTCTATACTGAAAATCTAGCCCACTGAGTTTTCCTTGAAAAGTAGCCTCTGCAGGCTGCGATGGCAGTGCAAGGCAAACTGCAGCAACACGCTCGGGTCGTGACCCACCACCACCCCCACCCCGCCGATAAAATAATTAAAGAAATATTTAAAAATCAAATCAATGAATTATCTGCACCGAACTCCTAATTCATAGGAGCTGGAGGGTAGGACGTTCCTCAGGTGTGACAGCCAGATTTCAGGCAGGATCGGGACATCTGGAAGAGGGAAAATCGGTTGAAATCCTGCCCCACTGGGAATCCGGCAGTTTTATCTGCTGGTACATTCGGGACCATTAGATTGGGAAGAGCCTCATTTTAATGTATATTTGGGGCAGGCCCCTACAGTCTCTTGTCTATTTGGCCAACAGTGTGACTGACTTGACTTATTTTAAATGGGCTTTCAGGGTTTCTAGGCCATGGTGTAGACACCCAGGAAGGATACAGCAATATGAAGATTATTTTGTTTAACCATTTTAATGTATATGTTTTTCCTCTTGAAATTGTGCAAATTCAAGCAAGTTATTCCCCCCCCCCCCAAGCCACGCTACTGACACCAATGGGACTCGGTCATCCTGGGGTGAATGAAACTGCTTCAGATGTGCTGAATTCGGTGAAATGATCTCTGAGTTGGTTGCTGCAGATTTGTAGCTTATGGACTTTCCCCACCGTGTCATCTCGTGTCATCACTGTTGGCCTCTGTGACCCAGGCTGTCGAAAAGGCCTGCATCTGTGGCTTGATGGTTTTTTTACCCAGCTTGGAGGAAGTAACATAAACCATCAGCTGAGAAAACTGAGAGAGCAAGAGAGAGAGAGAGAGAGAGAAGGCTGATACTGAAGACAGAGAGAAAGAGATGGGTGGCAGTTTGGTGTGAAAGGGAGATGAAGCAAGTATGTGCACACACATGTACAAACAGGCAACATATAACACGCACGTGCATACACACATGCACATGCAGACAGAATAAATGCGCGTGCACACACAAACACGTAGCGTGCACACACACACACAAACGCACGCACATCTACGCGTACACACATAAACAAACACACATACATGTGCACACACACAAATGCATCTAACACACACACACACACATACACACACATACGTGAGGCATGCCAGAAGCGAAGAAAAAGAAGCAAGTTGTATCAGTACCTTGCCAATGCTGGGGCAATGTTAGGAGCGGCATTTACAAACATCAAAGAGTATAGGAGAAATTAAATGGGATTTAGGTTTGTGTTTGGGGTTTGATGTTTCATTTGACTCGTTATCCTACATAAGGCAACTCAATAAAAAAAATCCAGGCACAGCTCAGCCACCACAAAGCATGCAATGCAATATTAGTAGAAGTATCATTTAACTCTTAGCTATCTTTAAGAAAAGGAAAAGGACACAATGATATTCTACTACAGGAAACTCTCGTTTAAATGGCACCTAAATATCCGGAATTCTCTATTAACCGGCAAAATTCTCACTCCGAAAACAACACCTCAATAACCGGCAATGTTGCCGAGTCCGAGTCCGAGTCTCCCGTGGTGGCCGAGTTAGTCAGTGGGGGTAGTTCTCCAAACTACCACTACTCGGCTTCTTGGCGCTGTCAGAAGTCGGAACACCTCAATACCCCTGTAAGAGGAGTCTGACTCTCCCGTGCTGCCGGTAGTCTCTTCTGATCCGCCATTTTACAGGGGTACTGTGTGTCTCCCACGCTGCTGGTAGTCATTGCATTGCATTACCCTCAACTGGCAGTACTGTACTTAATCAAGCATCTTCCACCATCCATTTAACACAACATTCTGTAGGTGAATACCCAATTACTGTATACGGCACATTTCATGATTTTTTTAATTTTTCTTTGTTAAAAATAGCCTTGGTAGATAACCCTCTCCGTCATCCAGCAAGGGCTGCTGGCAGGAAACCACAACAACGTCCCAAGGCGCTGCACAGGAGTATTTTAAGACAACAAATTTGACACCTGAAATAACATTACCGAGCCACATAAAGATAACTTAGGGCAGGTGGCCAAAAGCTTGGTCAAAGAGGTAGGTTTTAAGGAGCGTCTTAAAGGAGGAAAGAGAGGCGGAGAGCTTTAGGCAAGGAATTCCGGAGCTTAGGGCCTTGGCAGCTGAAGGCACGGCCACCAAAGGTTGAGCGATTATAATCAGGGATGCTCAAGAGGGCAGAATTAGAGGAGTGCAGATTAGACTAGGTGCATGATACTCAACTCTGAGGGACCCAGCCTTTATTAGGTAAATGCAGTAACATTTGCAGACGTCATGTGGTCAGATCAGGTCATCTGATCAGGTGCCATGTCACATGATCGAACCTACAGGAATGCCCCCAAGCAGAATTGGCAAACCTATTCTAAAAGCCTGGAGATTGTAGGAGGAAGGGAAGAAGTTCCATAATTTAGAATTCCTGGAATTCAATGAATTAGAATAGTAGGTGGTGTGATGAGTCTTGATTTCAACGCAATGCGTATTAGAGAGCATGTGGGATGCTATATTTGCAGCTGAACAGGAACAAGAAAAGTCATAATAATATTGATAAAACAGACAAATTAGGCTGCAACAGACAGAGAGCTGCAATATGAATTCGATCTAAGCTAACACAAGTAGCCACTGTGAAGTGGTGACCACAGAGTTAATTTTATAATGGGTCAAAGGGAACAATATTTAAGTTACATTTCAAAACAAAGCATCAGCTGCAAAGTTATTTAATTATTGTGGTTGCTCACTGGAATTTTCAAATTTTTTTCAAAAAAGGAACTAGGTTGAAATAACCATTCCTTTCATAATAAACTGAATATCTCAGTTTAATGTTAATGGTAACAGGAAGCAGGCTGCCTCGATTCAATCCAGAAACGTGAAGCATTGCTTCATTCAGAATGGGTTACCATCACCCTTACAATCAGATAAACCCAGGCCAAGGGCTAAGTGTTTATGGGAGAATTTATTACCAGAGAATAATAGAAATTTCTACTCCTATACATCCAACTTTGCTGCTTTTAGTTTGAGGGCTAAAATGTCGAAATCCTCTCCTGTGCAACGGGCCAGCCAATGAAATTGGAGCAGTGTGCATTCTCTAAACCAGCTGTGACTGACAATTAGGAGACACTTAGGGCAGCTTTCAACTTCGGCGGGGTGTGTAAAACTGGCGGTATTGGATTGGCCGCTCGATACGTGCCACGCCCGTAATACACCCGCCTGTTACACACACCGCCCGTTATACACCCCGCCCGTTATACACCCAGCCCATTGTACGGCATGCCTGTTATAAACCCACCTGTTATACAGCCCACCCGTTATACACCCGCCCGTTACACACCCCGCCCGTTATACACCCGCCCGTTATACACCCCGCCCGTTATACACCCGCCCATTATGCACCCGACTGTTATACACCCGCCCGTTATACACCCGCCCATTACACACCTGCCCATTATACACCTGCCCGTTATGCACCCGCCCGTTATACACCCCGCCCATTATGCACCCGCCTGTTATACACCCGCCTGTTATACACCCGCCCGTTATACACCCGCCCATTACACACCTGCCCATTACACACCTGCCCATTATACACCTGCCCGTTATGCACCCGCCCGTTATACACCCGCCTGTTATACAGCCGCCCGTTATACACCCGCCCATTATGCACCCGCCTGTTATAGACCCGCCCGTTATACACCCGCCCATTATGCACCCGCCTGTTATACACCTGCCCGTTATACACCCGCCCGTTATACACCTGCCCGTTATACACCCGCCCATTATGCACCCGCCTGTTATAGACCCGCCCGTTATACACCTGCCCGTTATGCACCCGCCCGTTATACACCTGCCCGTTATACACCCGCCCATTACACACCTGCCCATTATACACCTGCCCGTTATGCACCCGACTATTATACACCCGCTTGTTATACACCCACCCGTTATACACCCGCCCGTTATACACCCCGCACGTTATACACCCGCCCGTTACACACCCGCCCGTTATACACCTGCCCATTATGCACCCGACTGTTATACACCCGCCCGTTATACAGCCGCCCGTTATACACCCGCCCATTATGCACCCGCCTGTTATAGACCCGCCCGTTATACACCTGCCCGTTATACACCCGCCCGTTATACACCCGCCCATTATGCACCCGCCTGTTATAGACCCGCCCGTTATACACCTGCCCGTTATACACCCGCCCATTACACACCTGCCCATTATACACCTGCCCGTTATGCACCCGACTATTATACACCCGCTTGTTATACACCCACCCGTTATACACCCGCCCGTTATACACCCCGCACGTTATACACCCACCCGTTACACACCCGCCCGTTATACACCTGCCCATTATGCACCCGACTGTTATACACCCGCCCATTATACACGCACCCGCTATACAATCCGCCCGTTATACAGCTGCCTGTTATACACCCGCCCGTTATACGGCCCGCCCATTATACGCCCCGAACGTTATACACCCGCCCATTATAGACCTGCCCGTTATAGACCCGCCTGTTGTACACCCGCCCGTTATACACCCGCCCGTTACACACCCGCCCGTTACACACCCGCCCGTTATACACCCGCCCGTTACACACCCGCCCGTTACACACCCGCCCGTTATACACCCGCCCGTTACACACCCGCCCCTCATACACCCCGCCCATTATACACACGCCCATTATGCACCCGCCCATTACACACCCGCCCCTTATACACCCGCCCGTATACACCCGCCCATTATACACCCCGCCCGATATACACCCGCCCGTTATACACCCGCCTGGTACACAGCCCGCCCGTTATACACCCGCCCGTTATACACCCGCCCGTTACACACCTGCCTGTTACACACCTGCCCGTTATGCACCCGACTGTTATACACCCGCCCATTATACACGCACCAGTTATACAATCCGCCCGTTATACGCCCTGCCCGTTATACACCCGCCCGTTATAGACCTCCCCGTTATACACCCGCCCGTTATACACCCTGCCCGTTATACACCCGCCCGTTATAGACCTCCCCATTATACACCCGCCCGTTATACACCCTGCCCGTTAAACACCCCGCCCGTTACGCACCCGCCCGTTATGCACCCGACTGTTATACACCCGCCCGTTATGACCCGCCCATTATACAACCCGCCCGTTATACACCCGCCCGTTATGCACCCGCCTGTTAAACACCCACCCGTTATACACCCGCCCGTTATACACCTGCCCGTTATACACCCCGCCCGTTACGCACCCGCCCGTTATGCACCCGACTGTTATACACCCGCCCGTTATACACCCTGCCCTTTATACACCCGCCCATTACACACCTGCCCGTTATACACCTGCCCGTTATAGACCCGCCCGTTATACACCCACCTGTTAGACAACCACCTGTTAAACACCCCGCCCATTATACACCCTGCCCGTTATACAACTGCCCGTTATACACCCGCCTGTTATGTACTCTCTGTTATACAGCCACCCGTTATACACCCGCCCATTATACACCCGCCCGTTATACACCCGCCCGTTATACCCCCGCCTGTTATACACCCGCCCGTTATACCCCCGCCTGTTATACACCCGCCCGTTATACACCCCGCCCGTTATACACCCGCCCGTTATACACCCGCCCGTTATACACCCCGCCCGTTATACACCCACCCGTTATACACCTGCCCGTTATGCACCCGCCTGTTAAACACCCCGCCCATTATACACCCCGCCCGTTATACACCCGCCCGTTATACACCCACCCGTTATACACCCGCCCGTTATACACCCCGCCCGTTATACACTCCCGCCCGTTATACACCCGCCCGTTATACACCCACCCGTTATACACCCCGCCCGTTATACACCCGCCCGTTATACACCCGCCCGTTATACACCCGCCTGTTATACACCCGCCCGTTATACACCCGCCCGTTATACACCCTGCCCGTTATACACCCACCCGTTATACACCCCGCCTGTTATACACCCGCCCGTTATACACCCGCCCGTTATACACCCCGCCCGTTATACACCCGCCCGTTATACACCTGCCCGTTATGCACCCGCCTGTTAAACACCCCGCCCATTATACACCCCGCCCGTTATACACCCGCCCGTTATACACCCCGCCCGTTATACACTCCCGCCCGTTATACACCCGCCCGTTATACACCCGCCCGTTATACACCCACCCGTTATACACCCCGCCCGTTATACACACCCGCCCGTTATACACCCGCCCGTTACACACCCCGCCCATTATACACCCCACCCATTATACACCTGCCCGTTATGTCATGCTGCAGTCCGAACCGGGAGGGCAGCTACAGCTCCCATGACTAGTAGCAAGTGGTCTGACCAGAAGTCACAAGCAAGGCCTTCTCCACTTGCAGCGCCACTCCCGGTCACCTGACCAACTTTAAACCACTCTGGAAAGCACCAAACACTTCCACAAACTTCCACAGAAATGAATCATCAACTAACCTGAGAGTGGTTGGTGAGCTCTTTAAATAGCGCTGGTTCAGCTGAGCATGTGTAAGACAGGGTGTTAGCTCCGTGTGAGAACAAAAGTGGCAGCGCTGGCGTCAAATCCCCATTGCATGCTGATTGACGTCACTATCTGCCTACTATACATACTTCTGGCGCTCACTCCTAATGCCTGCCATGCCGCCCTCATCAAAATGGCGTCCGGTGCGGCCCGCACCAGAAGTGTGCGCGCACGACACCAACGCCATTTTCGACACAAACCGACACCCGTAGTGCCGAAAAATCAGGAGCTACGCAGCCAAATTTCTAGCCCTAGAACTTTTACACAGAAATTTGTTAGAATGTAGAACTTCTTCCTGCAACAGGCGATTGTAGTGGCTGGGAGGACATTGGAGAAGAAAGTGATAATGATGGCACAACAGGGGAGAGAGCATGCACCAAGGTTCTCCGATGCAGCACTGGAGGCCTTGGTCCTGGAGGTCAAATCCAGGAGCGAGGTCCTCTTCCCACAGGGGGCCAGGAGGCCCTCTAGGCAACAGACCAGCCTGCAGTGGGAGCAGAGTGGCAATGTGGTCAATGCCAGCAGTGTAGCCCCGAGGACCTGGACTCAGTGCAGGAAGAAGCTTAATGACCTCACACGAGTGGTCAAGGTCAGTGAATTTATCTTCAAATGTCATATCCCAACATCTGCACCACTAGCCTCACACACTGTTCAATGAACCACACCCCCATCACTCACCTACCAACAATCTCTACCAAACACGACTCATACCTCACATTCATAGCTTCACCTCACCCGCACACACTTACCACTGCTGCAAGCCTCACACCCACATCTCACAGCTTGCACACACTGTCAGCTATTCAACTATGACAGCCACATCACCCAAACACATTACATCACACTCACTGAAACACTCACTTTCTTTGGCAGGAAAAGGTGGCGCATAACCGGCACCAGCAGACATTAACCGGCGGGGGACAGGCTCGCCTGCATTACCTCACCCTCTTGGTGGAGACAGTGCTGGCCATTCTTGGCAGGGGCATGACTGAGCCCGTGGCCTGCGGCGGGGCTGAAATCATATAAGATGCCGGTATCCTCATATGTTACCCTCCTTCTCACATCCGACTTCCCCACTCATCCCACAATCTCTTCTGATTTACAATCTGCACATTGTGTAAGCATGCACCTCTTGCTTTCCCCCTCCCCTCCCCTCACCACCCTTGTGCCTTTCTCATTTCAGACACCCAAGAAATCCAGCCTGCCCAGCCAGTGGGTCAACAAGAGGGAGAGGAGAGTGAAGAAGAAGAAGAAAGAAGAAAGAAGATTTCACACTCCCAGCCACCAGCTCAGATACTCTGCATACTTTAGAGGCTAGTGTTGTGTCCGAGAGTAATAAGACACAAGACGGCAGGGGAACGGTACAACAGGTATTTACTCAACGTGGCTCACTCTGGAACTGAACTGTACAGATTACTACTCAGTGCTATATACAGGTGTGGTTACTGCCGGTACTGCAGTATACATGAGCTGTAAAAAGTAGTTCCCCCCTTAAAGGTATATACATTACAATTCCTCCCCTTTTAGATTAACAGTACTATAACACTCATTTAACAATTAAATATCAAACTAATTACAATTAACACTTTTAACATACAATGTTAGCTGAAAATAGTCCATTTATATATTCAGTCTTTGGGGAGGCTTCCTGATCCTTTCTGGATAGCGCCTTTCCCGAGTGTCTCGCTCTTGGTGCGGAGGCGATTCTGGCACCCTGTCGTCGGTTGGGTCATCAGCTTCCGATGCTACTGTTTCTGGGGTAGATGCGACCTGTACGTCGGGTTCCTCACCAGGTACGTATGGGCGAGACATGGGGTTGACTTGTTCCTGTGACTCTAGGATCTGGTCAGCATGGCGTCTCACGATGTTCTCCCCAACGTCCACTGTGTACATTAGTGGGCCCTGCCGTGTGCATATCGTTCCTGGCTGCCATTTTTCTGTTCGGTAGTCGCGGGCCAAGACTGGTTGCCCTACATTGAAGCTCCTTGTTGGCTTCTCATGGATGTGCTGGAATTGCTTACTCTCAACATCTCTTCGTACGTTTGGTCTGAGCAAATCCAGGCGAGATCTTAACCTTCGGTTAAAGAACATCATGGCCGGGGCCTGGTTGGTGATTGCATGTGTCGCATTCCGGTAGGCGAACAGGAAATTGTCCACCTTATGCTGCAGCGGAATGTTGTCATTGTACATAGCCTTTATTGCCTTCTTAAAGGTATGTACGAACCTCTCAGCCAATCCATTTGTGGCTGGATGATACGGGGCAGATGTGTAATGCCTTACCTCATTCTTCTTCATAAACCTCCGGAACTCTTCGGACACAAACTGTGGTCCGTTATCAGAGCAAATCTGTTCTGGCAAGCCATTCCTGCCAAAAATGGTCCTTAGGACTGCAATAGTTTTCTCCGTGGTGGTGGAGGACATTTTGATTACCTCAGGCTATTTTGAGTGCGCATCCACGGCTATTAAAAACATTGAGTCCATGAATGGACCAGCAAAATCAATATGCACCCGTTGCCATGGAGATGAGGGCCACTCCCATGGGTGTAGAGGGGCATGTGGTGGTGCATTTTGGACTTTCTGGCATCCTGAGCAGCTCTTGGTCAGGTCCTCGGTTTTTTTATCGATTCCCGGCCACCACACATAAGCCCTGGCAAGGCTTTTCATTTTTACCCCTCCCAGATGACCCTCATGAAGCTCATTGAGCACTCTATCCCTTAACTTGGGTGGAATTACCACTCAGGATCCACACATCAAGGTCCCCCGGCACACTGACATCTGTTCTCTTCTTGTCGAGAATGCTGGCAACAGTGAGTCGCCATGTGCTGGCCATCCCTTCACCGTCAACTCATATACCCGAGACAGTGTCGGGTCATTTCGGGTCTCCTGTTCTATACGAGCGTTAGTTACCGGTAGGTACTCAACTATAGTCGAATGAAGTATTTTGACAGGATCCACTGCTGGTGCTTCCACGGCAGTAGGCAGTGGCAGGCGTGATAGCCCATCAGCATTTCCATGCTGTTTCATGCCCTTATATTCAATTTCATAGTGGTGCGCCCCTAGAAAGAGTGACCATCTTTGTAGTCGTTGTGCAGTCATCACCGGAACGCCCTTCTTCGGATTAAAGATGGAGACAAGAGGCTGGTGGTCAGTCAGCAAGGTGAATTTCTGCCCGTGCAGATAGCGATTGAACTTTTTCACTCCCCACACTAGGCTGAGGGCCTCCCTGTCAATCTGGGCGTAGTTACGCTCGGCTGAGG
Source organism: Somniosus microcephalus (assembly GCF_052327205.1). Classification (NCBI taxonomy): domain Eukaryota; kingdom Metazoa; phylum Chordata; class Chondrichthyes; order Squaliformes; family Somniosidae; genus Somniosus; species Somniosus microcephalus. The sequence continues at coordinate 42,180,850 of NC_141012.1, read as the reverse complement.
TTAGTGATCGTGACGCAAAGGCTATTGGCCTCTCTGAGCCGTCCGAGAATTTGTGCGACAGCACCGCTCCAATGCCGTAGGGTGACGCATCACACGCAAACCAAATTGGTAGTGCTGGGTTGAAATGGGCCAATACCTCTTTCGATGTGATTAGTGTTTTGCTCTTCTGGAAAGCTCGTTTACATTCGTCACTCCACTTCCATGGCACCCCAGTTTGCAGTAGGGTGTTCAGTGGGTGTAGTATTGTAGACAAATTTGGCAAGAACTTATGGTAGTAGTTTACCAGCCCGAGGAACGACCTCAGTTGTGACATGTTTTCCGGTGCTGGAGCCTTGACTACTGCCTCAATCTTTTCTGGGGACTTATGTAACCCCTCTTTATCGATAACGTGGCCACAATACGAGATCTGTTTTTTAAAAACTCGCATTTGGGGCGGTTAGCTCGGAGCCCATATTCCTTGAATCTAGTGAGCACCTGCTCCAGGTTGGCGAGGTGATCATTGTCATTTTCGCCCGTGACCAGGATGTCGTCCAAATAACACTGGGTCCCTGGGATCCCTTGCAGGACTTGTTCCATTGCCCTTTGCCAAATAGCCGGAGCTGATGCTACCCCAAATACCAGCCGGTTGTATTGGTAGAGACCTTTATGGGTGTTGATTGTGAGGTATTTTTTTGATGCTTCTTCTACCTCCATTTGCAGATACGCCTGGGCCAGATCAATCTTAGTGAAGCGTTTCCCTCTAGAAAGCGAGGCAAAAATATCTTCAATCCGTGGAAGTGGATATTGTACGGTGTGAAGGACTGGGTTCACTGTTACCTTAAAGTCCCCACCGATGCGAACCTTCCTTGGTTCCCCAGGCATGCTGCTCAATGACTTTTTCATCACAGGGAAGATGGGTGTAGCCCACTTGCTCCAGTCTACCTTGGACAGTACTCCTGAACGTTCCAAACTCTCCAGCTCTGCTTCGACAGCTGGGCGGATCGCATAAGGTACCGGTCTGGCCTTAAAAAATTTTGGGCTTGCGTTTTCTTCGATTTTAATTGTTGCTGTCATGCCTTTTAGTGTTCCGAGTCCTTGCTGGAACACTTCTTGTGCGTCGGTTAGGATCTTTGACAGTCGCCCAGGTGTGACGTCGTCATCCTTTTTGGCAGCCACAGTCAGTGCTTGTATGGAATGCCAATCCAGCTGTATTTTCCGGATCCATTCATGTCCCAGTAATGGTGGTCCTCCATCTTGCAATACATACAGGTCTAGTTTTGGTGTTTCCTTACCGTTATATATAACGGTCACCCTTATTTTTCCTTTGGGGTAACTTTTTGCCCCGTGTACGTCTTCAAAATAATTTTTGTGTCTCTCAAGGGTATGTGTGAGAATAGCCGCTCATAGTCCCGTCGGTTTATGACTGTTAGGGCTGATCCTGTGTCCAATTCCATTTTTACCTGGACTCCTGCTATCTTGAGAGTGACCCAAATGGTTCGGTGATCCTCCGTTTTGATCACATTATGTAGTTTCAGACAACTCAGCTCCCTGTTTTCGGAGTCGGTATCACTCTTTTGTTCATCTGAACTATTCTCCGTTGCCTTATGTACCTTCTTGTACTTTTCTTTTGGAGATTTCTTATTGCTGGTTTTCTTTCCCGACCTGCAGACTCGTGCTATGTGTCCTACTTTTCCACACTGTCTGCACACTTTGTCTTTGAACCAGCAATCATTGTGGTCGTGTGTTGTTCTGCTGCAGCGATAGCACTTCTCTGTTCTGTATGACATTTCGTTTGTGCCATATTCTTGCGGTCTCTGTTGTATCTCTGCAGCGCCCCGTACTGCTGCTTCATATGATACCGCAATGCTGAAAGCCTTGTCCAGCGTAAGGTCCTTTTCAGATAAAAGCCATTTCTGGGTTCCTTCACTTTGAAGCCCACACACAAACTTGTCCATTAAGGTATCTGCCAGTCCCGTTCCAAACTGGCAGTGTTTCGTTAGTTTGCGCAGTTCTGTTAAATATTCAGCATTGCTTTCATCCTTATGCTGGTTCCGTTTGTGAAACTTGAATCTTTCTGCTATCAGCAGCGGTGTAGGGTTTAAATGTTCCTGTAGTATCATCACTATGTCTCCAAAACTCTTCTCCACTGGCTTTGCTGGGGTTACTAGATTTCGTAATAAGCCATACGACTTTGCACCCATTAAATTTAACAATACCGGCGCTTTCTTATCATCTGACACCTCATTTGCCTTGCAGTATACCTCTATTCGTTCGACATATGTAGTCCAATCTTCGACTTCATTGTCAAATGCGGTGATACTGCCACTCTTCGGCATTTTGGGTGTGGTTTAAAATGGCTTAAAATGGCGTCTCCCGCGCTTTTCTTCCTCCCCCGCTGCTGCCAACGCCGCTCTCGGCGGTCCTCGTGGCAATGGCGGCGCCCTGTAGGTTTTGCGCGCTTCTCCTGCGCTGCTGCCAACGCCGCTCTCGGCGGTCCTCGTGGCAATGGCGGCGCCTCGCGGGTTTCTGCACGTCTCTCTCCCTCTCCTCGAGGCTGCTCGGCCCCTGAACACCGGTTGCGCCCTGTGCGCTCTACCCCCTCTCTCTCTCCCCCGTCTACGCTGCTCGGCCCTTTGCTGTGCCGCTCGGTCGGGCTCTAGCCCACCGCTGTCCGGGAAGGGTCTGCGCACTACCTGTTGCCAGCCCGTTTCGCTGGACCACCGTGACTGGAAAGCCAAGCCTGGCTCTCAACAGCCTCCCCCGCAATTCTCGAGTCTCTGCTGGATGACTGGGCGGTTGCCCGTGGTCGACGCCCGTGTCTCTGGCCTTGACCTCCAATCTACTGGTCTCCAGGAACGAATCCCTGGGAGGTGATGCAGAGTTGCAGGTAGGATCGAATTTGTCTCGTCGTCAATGTTGTGTCCGAGAGTAATAAGACACAAGACGGCAGGGGAACGGTATAACAGGTGTTTACTCTGGAACTGAACTATACAGATTCCTACTCAGTGCTATATACAGGTGTGGTTACTGCTGGTACTGCAGTACACATGAGCTGTAAAAAGTAGTTCCCCCCTTAAAGGTATATACATTACAGCTAAGTTAGACATGGGATCTGCACGTGGAGAAACACTAAGCACGAAGGGCCTGCAGCCAGAGTGCCAGCTCCCCTGAGGGTGTGGTCATACACGAGTTCTTCTGCACAGGACTCAGGTGGAGTCTTCGATAGGGCGGGGCGGCCTACAGAAGAAAGCTGACGGGTATCCACAATGAAATGTTTGGTGCATTGGCAGGTCTGCCAGAAAGCCTGAATACAACGTCAAGGAGCGTGGGGGAGTCCAGATCCAGCCTTGCACAGGGCTTTGGGCAGTGCTTGGAGCCCATCCTTTCCAATGTAGAAGGGCTGGGCAGATCCATTAATGCTCCTGTGGACCCGACCGTCATGCTGCGTCTGACGGCCGAAGTCTCAGCTTCCATTGCAGCACAAGCAGAAGCCACCCAACGTCTGAGTGGTGCAATGGAAGCTCCGACTGAAGTCATGCAAGCTCAGACTGCTGCCATCATGGCTGGGTTTAGCAGGGTTGAAATAGCCTTGCAGGGTGCCACAGCAGTCCAGCAGTCTGTACTCCATTAGACTACTAGGATTTCTGAGATGCTGCCTCTGGGGAGTAGCAATGGATCCACGGAGGCCGACCCTGGTGTCCTCTCAAAGGGTGACAGCATTCATCCTCCCACCACTGCCACTCTGCCAGTGCCCTTGATGTTGCCTGTCTGCCAGCCAGCCCAGACTGCTGCCGCCCATGACAAGCCTGCTAGGCCCAGAGCTCGATGTCGTCCTGCAAGGCCATCTGAAGTCTGAAAGTCAGCAGCCTTCCACCAGCCATGCCACAGCCATTGGCGTAGCACTGCATAAGAGCACTAGGATAGGCAAAGGCACATGCAAAACAACAACAACACAACTTGTATTTGTATAGCACCTTTAATGTAGTAAAAGCATCCCAAGGCGCGTCACAGGAGTGTCATAAAAAAACATTTGACACCGAGCCACATAAGGAGAAATTAGGGCAGATGACTAAAAGCTTGGTCAATGAGGTAGGTTTTAAGGAGCGTCTTAGATGAGGAGAGAGAGGTAGAGAGGCGGAGAGTTTTAGGCAGTGAATTCCAGAGCTTAGGGCCCAGGCAACAGAAGGCACGGCCACCAATAGTTGAGTGATTAAAATCAGGGATGCTCAAGAGACCAGAATTAGAAGAGTGCAGATATTTCGGGCGGCCACTATGGAATGCACAAGGGTGATTACTTGAGTTTTTGATGTAATATTGGCTGGATAGATGTATAGAGTTGGATTGGAATGTTTGCTTTGTGGTGGCTTTTATTTCAGCATTGTGGCCAAGAGGACGCTGCGATGGTCAGTAACAGAGGGAAGATAATGTGTGGGACTAATGATGAATGCAGAATTGGGGTTGCGTTCAATGGTATCGCAGGCGGATGGTTCGATCCCAGATATTCCAGCCAGAAAGGGGCTGTCTGGGTTGCCTCCTTCCTTCCACTTCCTCCTCTTCCATTTTCTCCTCTTCCTTCTTCTCCTCTTCCTCCTCCTGCTCTTCCTCCTGAGCTGGTGGCCGTATCCCTGGTGGCAAGGGCTGTGCCCTCATGGTGGCCAGGTTGTGGCGGATACAGCACAAATTGGGACACATGTTGTAGGGCTCTAGAGCAGTCCAGGCAGTGGAACCATTGCTTCAGCACCCCAATGGTCTGCTCGATGATTCGATGATGTCTCGTGTGGTAGCATGGCTCTCATTGTACGAATGCTAGCCACGTGTGGTTGGGTTGCGGAGCAGAGTCATGATCGCCCTTGTCACCCAGTAGTCATCCTCTAATTTATCTTGGTGGCTGAAAGACTGAGGAAAGTGCGGACTGGCACAGAATAAAAGCAACAGAAAATGCTGGAAAAACTCAGCAGGTCAGGCAACATCCGTGGAGAGAAATTTGAGTTGACGTTTCGGGTTGGACCCTTCTTCACATTTTGCTATCGTACAGAATAAAAGCATCCTGACTGCTGCCAGGATACTGGGCATTCACCATCAAGATGTGCTGAGCATGGTCGCACACCAACTGCACATTCAGTGAGTGGTAACCTTTACGGATGTGGTACATCTCAGCATTTCGATACAGTGCCTGCAAAGCCACGTGGGTGCAGTCAATGGCGCCCTGCACCATGGGGAAGCCCGCTATCCTGGCAAAGCCACGTGCACGCTCCGCCTGCTTCTCTCTGGTCAGAGAGAAGACAATGAAGTCCCCTCTCATGGCATAAAGAGCATCTGTCATCTCTCTTATACAGCAGTGGACGGCGAACTGGGAGATATTACAGATGTCACCTGTTCCAGCCTAGAAGGATCCCGGTGCAAAGAAATTCAGGGCCGCGGTCACCTTCACAGCCACTGGTAGTGCTGTCCTTGCCCTGGAGTGAGGCTGATGGTCTGGTTGCAAGAGGTGGCGGAGTGCTGTGAGCACATCCTTCGTAAAGCACAGACGCCTCACACACTGCTCCTGGCTCAGGCTGAGGTAAGAGAATTGCTCTCGGAGATCCTACGTGGGTAAGGCCTCCTGCTGAGAGCCCTTCTCCCCCTCCTCCTCACTCTGCGAGCAGCTTGTCCTCTTCTTCACTGCCTCTGCTCATGCTGCAGACCAAGGAGGATGACAACCAGAGCACCCATGACTGGGAGCAAGCGGTCTGACCAGAACCCTTGAAGTCAGAAGCAAGGCCTTCTCCACTTGCAGCACCACTCCCTGTCACCTCACCAACTCTAAACAACTCCAGAAAGCTCCAAACACGTTCACAAACTTACAGAATCAGTAGAAATCAAAAAAGCAAGTTACCTGAAAGTTGTTGATGATCCCTTTAAATAGCGTCGGTTGGGGGGGTGGTGGGGTCCTTCCTGCTGCTAACCGCATGTTCAGCCGTGCGAGGTTAACACAGGGCATTAGTTTCAGCGATGACGCTGTAAATGGCAGTGCTGGCGTCAAATCAGCGTTGATTGACATCGCGATCTGCCTACTTACCATACTTGCAGCGCACGCTCCTAATGGCCACCCTACCGCCCTCACCAGAAGTGCGCGCACGCTGCTCGGACGCCAGCTTTGACCCAATTCAGCACCCGTAGAGCCCAAACAACAGGCGCTATGCAGCCGAATTTTTAGCCCTAGAACTTTTATGTAGAGAGAGTTAGAATGTGGAACTCACTCAACCTGGAGTGCTTGAGGTGAGTAGCATAGATGCACTTAAGGGTAAGCTTGATAAGTACATGAGGGGGAAAGGAATAGAAGGATATGTTGATGGGGTGAGATGAAGAGGGGTGTGCGGACGCTTGTGTGGAGCATAAACTCTGGCATAGACCTGTTGAGCTGAATGGCCTGTTTCTGCGCTGTAATTGCTATGTAAGTTTGCTCTCTGATCTGTACCGCAGTGCAGTATAAATTTCCTTTTGGAAGATCTCACGAGCCCTGGGTGCCTGCTGCAATGGAGAAATAAATAAATAACAACAGGAAACGCTGGAGAAACTCAGCAGGTCAGGCAGCATCGGTGGAGAGAGAAACAGAGTTAACGTTTCAGGTCGATGACCTTTCGTCTGATGAAGGGTCATTGACCTGAAACGTTAACTCTGTTTCTCTCTCCATGGATGTTGCATGGCCTGCTGAGTTTTTCCAGCGTTTCCTGCTATTGTTTTGGATTTCCAGCATCTGCAGTATTTTGCTATCGAATAAATAAATAACATCTCGAACCACAGCCCCCGCCCCCTCCATCCCCCTACCCCCAACCCCCAACCCCGCTTCAAAAATCTGGTCAAATGTTCTTTGTCCCAAGTCTGTGGAGGTTCCATTACTTTTGTCCCTTCATCAAAGCCCTTATGAGCCCCCTGATGTTTAGAGGGATTAGATAGATAATCCGCCTGTTAAAACCTTGTCTCGACATCAAACATTATTTGTGAAGAGAGAAACAGAGTTAACGTTTCAGGCCATCCTTGGTTTCTTAACCTGTCCCATCACCATCTCCTTTTGCCTTGAATATCTCTTAACCTCTCCTGCCTTCCATCCTATCACAGACCTTCCCTTTTGTTATTTCATCCCCTCCCCCCTTTCCTAGCCCCTACACTTGCTTAAAAATCTGTTCCATCTCCAGCTTTTTTCCAGTTCTGACGAAAGGTCATCGACCTGAAACGTTAACTCTGTTTCTTTCTTCACAGATGCTGCCTGACCTACTGAGTATCTCCAGCATTTTCTGTTTTTATTTCAGATTTCCAGCATCTGCTGTATTTTCTTTTTGTATCAAACATTATTTCATTGCCAAGTGCTCGGCCTCTTGCTGGAATGTTTATTTTGCCCTGCTTGGATGTCCTGTTGCTGCTTGATTGGCGTCACCTTAAATCGAGAAATATAAGTAATAATGGAATCTGCACTCCTTGCTGCCTGCACAAAAAATATTTTACCTCCTCCAAGGCAGCCCAGCTCTTCATTCCTACCAGTTACACCCACAAAACATCCTGGCCACAGACCCGTTCTATTTAAGCCTGCGGGGAATGGTTTACCCTGCATCGGATCGCATCCCGATCCTGGAGAGAGCAGAGGCGCGGAGATTGCCCTCTGAGTCACACGGTCATAGTGGCCGGGAAATTCCGCCAAGTAAGCGGGGTTTCCTCACGCTGCAATGCAACTCAAAGCGGGAGTAGAACCGAAGCATTCTCCCGGCCGGTGAGTTCTAATGATATGACTGGGCTTCATATTGAAACCCAAAAGTAAGGGGGGGAAATTAAAACCGCTAAACTGCTGAAATATTTCCAGCTACATCTAAACATGACCTTGTAAATCTCCACCGGGATGGGACCCATGTCCTAGTGGAAAGGGTAAATAGAGAGGTGCCAAAGGCTTTAAACTAGTAAGATGGGGGGAGGAATCTACAAGAAATGAAATAAGCCTAAATATAAATGAAACAGGACAGACTAAACTACGGGAGGACATAAATGGCCAGGAGAGTTATAGATCAGACTAAACTATGGGAGGACATAAATGGCCAGGGAATAAATAGAGTTATAGATCAGGAGTGTAAAAAGATGGTTAAAATTAAAGTGAGAGGAACTGCTACTAAAAATGAGTTAAACTGTCTGTACAGCAGTGCACACTGTGTCCGTAATAAAACAGGGGAACTGGAGGCAATAATAAGTTGCAAGGAACCTATAGGGATTACTGAGACATGGCTAGAGAAAAATCAGGACTGGAAATTAAACATTGTAGGGTATAGTATATTTAGAAAAGATAGAGAGGGGAAAAGGGGAAGTGGAGTAGCTGTACTTATTTGAGATAACATAATGGCAGTAGAAAAAAAGTGATGCAGCTATCTGTAAGACAGAAATAGAATCCATGAGGATAGAAATAAAAGATAATAAAGGATCGATCACACTAATAGGGGTTGTCTATAGACCATCTAAATGAGAACTGAGTAAAAAAACATAGAATAATAATCATGGGGGATTTCAACTACCCCAAAATTAATTGACCAGAAGAGGTAGGTAAAGGTGATAAGGGAATGGAGTTCCTACAATGTGTACAGCACTCCTTTCTAACCCAATATGTAAGAAGCCCAACAAGGATCTGATAATGGGGAATGAACCAGAGCAGATAAGAGAAGTCAAAATAGGGGAACATCTTCACCCAGAGGGTTGTGGGGGTCTGGAACTCACTGCCTGAAAGGGTGGTCGAGGCAGGAACCCTAACCACATTAAAAAAGTACTTGGATGTGCACTTGGGATGCTGTAACCTGCAGGGCTACGGACCAAGAGCTGGGAAGTGGGATTAGGCTGGATAGCTTTTTGTCGGCCGGCGCGGACACGATGGGCCGAAATGGCCTCCTTCCGTGCTGTAACTTTCTATGATTCTATCTAGGCAATAGTGATCATAATATAATATGCTTTAAGATAATAATTGAGAAGGACATAAGCATGACAAAGACCAGGTTAATAGATTGGAGAAAAGTCAATTTTATGGGGCTGAGAATAGAACTTGGGAAAATTAAATGGACAACAATATTGGCAAACAATCAGTGGGAAACATTTAAAATGATGTTCAACAGATATCAGGAAAATATATTGCGCTAAAAACTAAACACTAATGAGGCACCATGGATGAGTAACGACATAAGGGCAATATTGAGGGTAAGAAAAGGGGCATACACTAAGTACATGAACAGCAGGGGAGAGCTTGAGAAGGGAGAAGAGAGGTCAAAAAAAATTAGCAAAACCAAGAGAAAATTCAATTATCAAGGAACATAACAAAATAGTAAAATATTCTATAGGCACGTAAATAAAAAAAGAAAGTCGGGATGGGAATAGGGCCACTAAGGGATGGACAGGATAAAATCACAGGCAGTGATAGAGAAATCGTAGAAATATTAAATAATTACTTTTCTTCCCTATTTACCAGGGAAACAGATCAGGTGGACATGACATCGGATGATAAGATTATAAATGAGATAACCGCATTTAAAATAAAAAAAGGAGAAATGTTAAATAAACTAATCAAACTCAAAGAGGATAAAACCCCTGGTCCGGATGGATTACATCCACGCATTTTAAAAGAATCTAGGGAAGAGATAGCAGAGGCATTACTACACATATTTAATAATTTGTTAGAAAAAGGTGTAGTGCCAGAGGACTGGCAGATAGCTAACGTAATACCGATATTTAAGAAGGGGGATAGAACATGTCCAGGGAATTATAGACCAGTCAGCTTAATATCGGTGGTAGGAAAAATAATAGAATCCCTACTAAAGGAGAAAATAGAAAAACATCTAGAAACCAAAAGTATAATAATGAATAGTCAGCATGGATTTCAAAGGGGAAAGTCTTGCTTGACCAACCTCATTGAAGTCTTAGAAGAGGTAACAGAGAGAGTAGACAAGGGTAATGCAGTAGATGTAATTTATCTAGATTTCCAAAAGGCCTTCAATACAGCCATAAAATCGACTAATTAATAAGGTGAGAGCATGCAGAGTCAGGGGACAAGTAGCAGAATGGATAGCTAGCTGGCTGCAAGACAGAAAGCAGAGAGTAGGGGTAAAGGGTAGCCAATCAGAGTGGCAGAAGGTGGAAAGTGGGGTCCCACAAGGATCAGTGCTGGGACCACTGATGTTCACAATTTATATTGATGATTTAGACTTTGGAATCAAAAACGCAATTTCTAAATTTGTGGATGACATAAAATTGAGGGGGGATGGTCAATACTGAGGAGGACTGCAACAAATTACTGGAAACTCTCGTTTAAACGGCAGCTATCCGGAATTCTCTATTAACCGGCAAAGTACTCGCTCTGAAAACAACACCTCAATAACCGGCAATGTGTCCGAGTCCGAGTCTCCCGCGGTGGCCGAGTTAGTCTCTGGGGGTAGTTCTCCAAACTGCCACTACTCGGCTTCTTGGCGTTGTCGGAAGTCGGAACACCTCAAAACCCCTGTAACAGGAGTCTGACTCTCCCGCGCTGCCGGTAGTCTCTTCTGATCCGCCATTTTACAGGGGTACTGTGTATCTCCCACGCTGCTGGTAGTCATTGCATTGCGGAAATCCCAAAAGTTGGTCCAAGCAAAAGGAAGAGAGTGGTGTTAACTTTAAAACAGAAAATCAACATATGCCAACGACTAGAAAGGGAAGAGAAGCATATCAACATTATGAATGAATTCAAAATCGGTTTGTCAACAATCTACGACATCAAATCGCAGAAGGATAAGCTGCTCAAGTTTTATTCAAGCTTGGAGACATCCAAGAGTGTAGAGAAACGGTGTACGCTTCATAAGCCTAAGCTTGAAGAGCTGGATACCGTGCTTTATGAGTGGTTTTCTCTTAAGCGTTCAGAGGGTGTTCCACTTTCCGGACCCATGCTAATCGAGAAAGCAAAGGATTTCTCTGTAAAGATGGAGCTCACTGACAAGTGTGCTTTCTCCGAGGGATGGCTAATGTGCTTCAAGTTACGGCACGGGATACAACGACTCAATATTTCCGGGGAGAAGAAATCAGCTGATCACGACGCCACAGAAGAATGCTGCGATTATTTAAATCAGATTGTGCAGCAACATGATTTGTCGCCAGCACAGCTATACAATGCCGATGAAACTGGCTTATTTTGGAGGTTTTTGCCACAATCAACGCTTGCTGGGGCTAGTGAGGCTAATGCTTCAGGTTACAAGAAAAATAAAGATCGTGTAACCGTACTAACGTGCGAACGCTGCTGGATCACACTGGGTTAAACTTCTTGTCATTGGGAAGTATAAAAATCCCCGTGCATTTAAAAATGTGAGGCACTTACCTGTTGAGTACAAAGATCAAAGAAATGCTTGGATGGATAAGGAAATCTTTTCAAATTGGTTCCATCATATTTTTGTTCCATCTGTGAGGGAACATTTCCGTAGAATAAGGAAACCTGAAGATAGCAAATGCATTTTATTGCTTGATAATTGTAGAGTCCATCCGCATGAATCTGAGTTAGTTTCTGGAAATATTTTCACCATTTATTTGCCACCAAATGTAACTTCTCTCATACAACCCATGGACCAGGGCGTTATCCAAAATCTCAAGTGCCATTACAAGAAAGATTTCCTACGTAAACTGATAAACCAAGATGACAATATTCACGCATTTCAGAAGGAATACAATCTTAAAGATGCCGGCCTAGAAATTGAGTTTTGGCTTAGCCAGGGCTTTAGCGCCGGAAGTTAGTGCCGGCGCTAAGTCCCCCTGCGCGCGCCAAAAATTCAGCAGGGCCGCGCCCAAACGGCTGCCGGCGCTACTGAAGGGTCTTTGCGGCGGTAAATCGGCGCTAACTGCCGTTTCGCGCCGCAATTCCGGTGCTGCGGCACCCGATGCGGTGCGGCAGGCTCGGGAAGTGCAGGCCTCCTCCTTCCCTTAAGGAGGAGCTGCCTGCACCCGATCGCGGCCCGCGAAAATCTTTTAAAAAATGAGCCCGGCACCTCGGACAAGTGCCGGGCTTGCTTCTGTTCCGGGGGGGGGGGGGGAAGTCCGGGGAGGGAGCTGCGGCCAGGCGGCCGGCGGGAAAGCGGCCGGCCGCCGCGGGGCCTTTAATGCGCCGGCGCAAAGACTCGTAAGACTCTGTTGCCAGAGTCTTAGTTGCGGCTGTCACGGGCGAGGCGGCCGCAACTGAATTTCGGTGCTGGGGCCCGTCGGCATGGCAACTGGGACGCTGCGCACACCGATGACGTCATCGGTGCCGGCGCAGCGCTACCGGTCTACCGCGGCGTAAGGGCCCCAGGCAATTTCGGCGCCGGCGCCAAATGCAGCGCTAGGCCCTCTAGCGCCGCAAAATCGGCGCTAAGGGCACTCAATTTCTAGGCCGCCATCTTTAATGCTGCATCTTCCTGGAACTTGGTGAAAGGTCACACTTTGAGACAAGCCTGGTGCAAATTGTGGCCTTCTGTAATGTTTGCTGAAGGTTCTTCTTCAGAGGAGGAATTTCATGGGTTCAATGTTCGTCCCAAGAGGAGTACAGTAATGGAAATGGCTGGCATGGTGAAAAATGTAGGCCCAGCAAACCCTCTACGTCACCTCAGTGAAAGTGATATTGAGCAGTGGGTTGATGCAAATAGAGAAGTTGCTGTTGTGCATATGCTAAGTGATGATGAAATAATTGAGAATGTTTTGAATCCAAAGAAAGAAAAGGAAAGTGAGATGGAAAGTGAAGAGGATGAGATTTCTGAAGAGAAGAAGATTTCTTGGGCTAAAGCTGCAGAAGGATTTGCTTCATTCCTCAGATTTGCTGAAAGGCATCCTTGCTACTCTGCCCAAGAAGTTATGCACCTCCATATTCTGCACTCCACCTTTCTACAAAAAAGGCAAGAGTCCACTAAGCAAGCAGACATCCAGGACATGTTTCGGAAAGCTTCCAAAAGAGTTGAAGCAGTGGAAGCGCCTGAAGAATCTGTTGAATTGCATGATCCTGATGACCCAGCTGACATGGATATTCCTGATGAACCAGCTGACTTGGAATAAGTGTAGTCAACTACAGTACTTTATACTGTACTGTACAGTCATTTATAAGTTTTGTTTTACTGTTAAGTAATTAAAGAGTTATGGATTACCCTCAACTGGCAGTCCTGTACTTAATCAAGCATCTTCCACCATCCATTTAACACAACATTCTGTAGGTGAGTACCCAATTACTGTATACTGCACATTTCTTTATTTTTTTATTTTTCTTTGTTAAAAATAGCCTTGGTAGATAACCCTTTCCGTCATCCGGAAATTTTGATCAACTGGCAACATGTCGGTCCCGCCGGTGCCGGATAAAAAAGAGTTTCCTGTACAAGAAGACATTAATAAACTTGCAGAATGGGCATATAATTGGCAAATGAATTTCAACATAGATAAGTGTGAGGTATTACAGTTCGGTAAGAAAAATAAGGTGGTCACATAATACTTGGAAAATAAGAATCTAAATGAGGTAGGAAAGCAAAGGGATCTCGGAGTAAAAATATACAAATCACTAAAAGTATCGACGCAGGTTAATAAGGCCATTAAAAAAGCAAACCAGGCACTAGGGTTTATTTCTAGAGGGATAGAATTGAAAAATAGAGAAGTTAGGCAAAACTTGTGTCGAACCCTGGCTATTCCACACTTGGAGTACTGCGTACAATTCTGGTCACCACATTATAAAAAGGATATAGAGTCACTGGAGAGGGTGCAAAAAAGATTTACAAGGATGATACCAGAAATGTAAGGTTATATTTATCAGGAAAGGATGAACAGGCTGAGTTTCTTTTCTCTTGAAAAAAGAGAAGGCTGAGGGGTGACCTAATAGAGGTCTTTAAAATTATGAAAGGTTTTGATAGAGTGGATACAGAGAGAATGTTTCCACTTGTGGGGAAGGGCAAAACTAGAGGCCATCAATATAAGATAGTCACCAAAAAATCAAATCGGGAATTCAGAAGAAACTTCTTTACCCAGAGAGTGGTGAGAATGTGGAACTCGCTACCACAGGGAGTGGTTGACTAGTATAGATGCATTTAAGGGGAGGCTAGAAAAGCATATGAGTTAGAAAGGAATAGGGAGTAATGCTGATAGAGTTAAATGAGGAAGGATGGCAAGGCTCGAGTGGAGCATAAATGCCAGCATGGACTGGTTGGGCCTGTTCCTGTGCCGTATATTCTATGTAATCCTATGTACACGAACATTAATTATGCAAAAATCCTGTTTCATGGTTTTAGTCGTGGATCAATGGTAGCATTCTTGCCTCTGAGTCAGAAGGCCGAGGGTTCAAGTTCCACTCCAGAGACGAGTGCAAAAATCTAGGCTGGCACTCCAGTGCAGTACTGAGGGAGTGCTGCACTGTCGGAGATGCCACCTTTCAGATGAGACATTAAACCGTGGTCATGTCTGCTCTCTCAGGTGAACGTAAACGATCCCATGGCACTCTTTGAAGAGGAGCAGGAGAGCTCTCCCCAGTGTCCTGGCCAATATTTAGCGCTCAATGACCATAAAAAAAGATTATCCGGTCATTACCTCACTGTTGTTTCTGGGAGCTTGCTATGCACAAATTGGCTGCCCTATGTTATAACAGTGACTACACTTCAAAAAGTACTTTCTTGGCTGTAAAGTGCTTTGGGACATCCTGAGGCTGTGAAAGGCGCTATATAAATACAAGTCTTTCTTTTTAGATGGGGCTGAACTTGGGAGATGAATCTCTAAAGGGCTCAGCAAAAATGGTTTGGGAACCTTTGTTCTAGACATCCAAATCCTAATGCGTGTGCCAGGCCTGTCCATCATCTATCAACAACAACTTGTAATTATATAGCGCCTTTAACATAGTAAAATGTCCCATGGTGCTTCACAGGAGCATTATCACATAAAGCGATATTAGAACAGGTGACCTAAAGCTTGATCAAAGAGGTAGGTTTTAAGGAGTGTCTTAAAGGAGGAGATAGAGAGAGGCAGAGTGGTTTAGGGAGGGAATTCCAGAGCTTTGGGCCTAGGCAGCTGAAGGCACGGCCGCCAGTGGTGGGGCAAAGGAAATCGGGGATGCTCAAGAGGCCAGAGTTAGAGGAGCGCAGAGATCTCGGAGAGTTGTAGGGGCTGAAGGAGGTTGGATAGAGAGGGACAAGGCTACTGTGGGATTTGAATGCAAGGATGCAAGTTTTAAATTTGAGTTCTGACGAAGGGTCACAGACTCTGTTTCTCTCTCCACGGATGCTGCCTGACCTGCTGAGTGTTTCCAGCACTTTCTGTTGTTATTTTAAATTTGAGGCGTTGTTGTACCGGGAGCCAATGTAGGCCAGCGAGCACAAGGGTGAACGGGATTTGAGTGCAAGTTAGGATACGTGCAGCAGTTTTGGATGAACTTAATAAAGGTCCTCATATGAAGGGCATTGACAATGAGCTATACGCCCCGTGAGTCTGACTCCCTCTCCTGAGTGCTCAGCAACAGGTCGGTGTATGCTGGGGGCGTACCTCCCTCCAACTCTTTCCCCTTTTGTTGCCGCAGTTCGGTCCTCAATCTCACACACAACCCAAGGAATCCTTTCTCTGGCCTATTCAACCCTTCCTAGCCTGTGAAAACTGAGGCCACCATTGGCCCGGCCGATGAATCATGAGCCAGAGATTGACCCTATGACCTTCCTGGTATGTCTACTTTATAGACGGTTTACTTCTAAACCACTGGGAAGTTGGAAATCAACTTTTCGTCATGGCTGCATTGTTCTAAGGGGACACCAAGTTTTCACAGTGCTCTGAATTGTACTATGTAAAGGACAAATGATTGTGAGAAGTGGTTTTAGAGCCTAGAAAGATTAGTAACAAGAGTAAGCCAGACAGCCCCTCGGGCCTGCTCCACCATTCATAGAAACATAGAAACATAGAAGATAGGAGCAGGAGTAGGCCATTCGGCCCCTCGAGCCTGCTCCGCCATTCGATGAGATCATGGCTGATCATCCAAACTCAGTACCCCGTACCTGCCTTCTCTCCATATCCCTTGATACCTTTAGCTCTAAGAAATATATCTAACTCCTTCTTGAATATATTTAATGAATTGGCCTCAACCGCCTTCTGTGGTAGAGAATTCCACAGGTTCACCACTCTCTGGGTGAAGAAATTCTTCCTCATCTCTGTCCTAAATGGCTTACCCCTTATCCTTAGACTGTGACCCCTGGTTCTGGACTCCCCGACCATTGGGAACATTCTACCTGCATCTAGTTTGTCCAGACTTGTCAGAATTTTATAGGTTTCGATGAGATCCCCTCTCATTCTTCTAAACTCCAGCGAGTATAATCCCAATCGACCCAATCTCTCCTCATACGTCATTCCTGCCATCCCAGGGATCAGCCTTGTGAATCTTCGCTGCACTCCCTCCATGGCAAGAACATCCTTCCTCAGATAAGGCGACCAAAACTGCACACAATACTCAAGGTGCGGTCTCACCAAGTACAACTGCAGCAAGACATCCTTGTTCCTGTACTCAAACCCTTTCGCTATGAAGGCCAACATACCATTTGCCTTCTTCACCGCCTGCTGCACCTGCATGCTTACCTTCAGTGACTGGTGCACAAGGACACCCAGGTCTCGTTGCACTTCCCCTTCTCCCAATCTATTGCCATTCAGATAATAGTCTGCCTTTCTGTTTTTGACACCAACGTGGATAACCTCGCATTTATCCACGTTATATTGCATCTGCCATGCTTCTGCCCATTCACCCAACCTGTCCAAATCATCCTGGAGTTTCTCGGTATCCTCCTTGCAGCACACACACCCACCCAGCTTTGTGTCGTCAGCAAACTTGGAGATATTACATCTAGTTCCCTTATCTAGATCATTAATGTATATTGTGAATAGCTGGGGTCCAAGGACCGATCCCTGCGGTACCCCACTAGTCACTGCCTGCCACTCGAAAAAAGACCCGTTAATTCCTACTCTCTGCTTTCTGTCCACCAACCAGTTCTCTATCCAAGTCAATACCTTGCCCCCAATCCCATGTGCCTTAACTTTACACGCTAATCTTTTATGTGGGACCTTATCGAAAGCCTTTTGAAAGTCCAAATACACCACATCTACTGGTTCTCCCTTATCTATTTTCCCAGTTACATCCTCAAAAAATTCCAGTAGGTTAGTCAATTAGATCATGGCTGATCTACACCTCTGATCATTATCACATTGCTGCTTGTGGGAGCTTGCTGTGCGCAAATTGGCTGCCACGTTTCCCACATTACAACAGTAACTACACTTCAAATAGTACTTCATTGGCTGTAAAGCACTTTGAGACGTCCGGTGGTCATTAAAGGTGCTATATAAATGCAAGTCTTTTCTTGTTTCATATCCCTTGATACTCTTAACTAATAAAAATCTATTGTTGTCAGTCTTGAAAGCTCCAATTTTCCCAAATTCCACAGCCTCTTGTGGGAGAGATTTCCAAATTTCCACTTCCCTTTTGCTTCTGAATGGCCTAGCTGTAATTTTAAGATTGTGGCCTCTTGTTCTGAATTCCCCAAGCAGAGGAAATAGTTTCTCCATATGTATCCCATCAACTCCTTTTAACATTTTAAACATCTCAATCAGATCACCCCTCAGTCTTCTAAATTCAGGGCAGTACAAGCCATGTGTATGCAACAATATTGGCCCTGAATCGCCGATCAGAGGCTTCCTGCAGGCGGATGCCTCTGATCGGAAAAAATCTACGAATTTACCTGCTGGTTCCGTAGCTCCTGAGGCTTGCGATCCTGGGCCTCTCCTGTTGGAAATGCGCAGAGGCCCAGGTATCCCAGGGGCGCGGTTCACAAGCACCCCCGGGATCACATGGGTCATGGGGAACCAAATGGAGGAAGGGAATCCCGCTTCACACTTTTGACAGGTCCGTACGCACAGAGCTGTCAAAAGTATGAATGAGGATCACATTTAAAAACACACTAAAACATTAAATAACTTTTTAAAAAACATTACATTTTTAAAATTAATTGAAATGCCATTTAATTACAGGAAACTTTGCGATATCCGGCACCGACGGGACCGAGCTGCTGCCGATCTATCAAAACTTCCGGATAGACCAGCGCTAATGTTGAAGGATACGGAGGTTTTCATCTCCGTATCTGACAACAAACACTGTTGCTTAGCAACAGCTTGTAAACACTCGGCCCGTACCTTGGAAGCGTCTCTGAAGCTGTTGCTAAGCTACAGAGACGCTT
This sequence comes from Somniosus microcephalus, assembly GCF_052327205.1. Taxonomy (NCBI): domain Eukaryota; kingdom Metazoa; phylum Chordata; class Chondrichthyes; order Squaliformes; family Somniosidae; genus Somniosus; species Somniosus microcephalus. The sequence continues at coordinate 42,162,656 of NC_141012.1, read as the reverse complement.
TCCAGAGCCTGACTGTTAAAAAAAAAATGCTAGGAGAAGAAAAAAAACCTAACCAAAACGGCTGCTGATTTCTGCCGTTAGATCGAGGTTTCCGTACATACAACCGCCGGATAAACCAAAGTTTCCTGTAAATATTTTCAACAAAAATGTAATTTTTTGAAAAAAAAATTTAATGTTTTTACGGGGCTAAAAATAAACGTACCTTTTTTGAAGAGTATTTTTAATTTATAAATGAGCTCTCAAATTTCAGTTTTCTATTTTTGTAAAACTCTTAAGCTGGTAAAAGCAGGCCCACTTTTACCAGGCGTAAGAGTTTGACGGTCATTCAGCGGGCGGAAGTTGTGCAAAAAGCGGAACTCTACGCCCGCAGAGGCCCTTCTCCCGGGCAGGCGGAGGATCTGTCAAGAGGATTCTTGACGGATCGCAAGTGCCGGTTTTCAGCGCATTCGCTTCACATGCCTGAAACCGGCACTCGCGCGGCCCCTACGGGTGCACCCTGTACACGCCCGTGGGAGTTCAAAAAATCCGGCCCATTACTTCGTCATAATTGAACTCTCCAAAAAATCCAGCCATTACTTCGTCATAATTGAACTCTCTAAGTCTAAAGGCGGAAGTCACACCCCCATCCACATCCATGGGGCTGTGGTGGAAAGGGTGGACAGCTTTAAGTTCCTCGGAGTCCACATCACGGAAGACCTCTCCTGGTCCCTCAATACCTCCTCTTTGGTAAAGAAGTCCCAGCAGCGCCTATATTTCCTAAGGAGGCTGAAAGGATGTAACCTGTCACCCCTGATCCTCTCTAACTTTTACCGCTGCACAATAGAGAGCATCCTGACAAACTGTATCACAGTGTGGTATGGCAGCTGTAGCTCCTATGATCGGAAAGCCCTGCAGCGGGTAGTCAAAACTGCCCAACGCATTACCGGCACCTGGCTACCGACCATAGAGAACACCTATCAGAAACGCTGTTTACGGAGGTCACTGACTATCATCAAAGACCCTACCCACCCCAGCCACAGTTTGTTCGCCCCCCTGCCATCTGGGAGATGCTACAGATGCATTCGCACCCGTACGACCAGATTTAGGAACAGCTTCTTTCCCAGGGCTGTCATCCTACTGAACTCTACAAATAAACTCTAAAGCCTGCACATCTGCCAATGCACTTTATTATGTTTATGTTTATGTTAATGTATTACAAGCCAAATGAATGTCGAATGTTAAATGTCTTAATCTAAATGTACACTCTCGGGAGCCGCAAGCCTACATTTCGTTGTACTGCACTTGGGCACTAACAATGACAATAAAGTTGATTATTATTATTATTATTATTCTGATTTACTGAGAAACAAATACTGGGCCATTTTCATTTTCTAGCATGTAGGTTCAATTGCAGCATCCATAAATAGAACATTTTTCCTAGTGAATCACAGTCATTTATTTATATTGCACCCAAACCTTACTGTAACTGAGAGAAAAAGCACGTGAAATTCTACATGAAGGAATTTGGGTTTCCTGGTTGTGGCCTGGTGGCTCATTGTTCTGCATCCAGTATGCCCAGCAGGCAACTAGATTCACAAACAGTCACAGCTTCAATTCTAGCACAAAATCTCCTTTTCTTGCAGTGTCTTCATTGCCGTCACAGATCACCCTTTGCAAATCACATAGAATCATTTGTGTTGGTAAAATGCCCCACGAAGACCCATGTTGTCTTTTTACTTGAGTAGTAATGAATTTAGTCATTAACTTCAGGCTCAATTCCTTTAATTCTTCAGTCAGCAGGCAAAGCACTTTACAAGCAAAGTAGACTGATCAGTTACCTGATTTTTGTTTTGTATTCTAAGCTAATTTCCCTTCAACCGCTCTGTCCCTTCCTGCTCCATGTTTCAACCGTTTGTGAAACAGGGTTCCGTGTTTTGAAAGTTTATTTTTTTTTTTTTTTAAACTGGCATATTTAAAAAATATATATTTCAAAAACTTCAATGAATTTCCCTCTGCAGCAGAGAAAGGGAAAAATCTGTTTTATTGCATTATTATTGTTATAATTAATCTGGGGAGGGAAGGCGTGAATAATCAGTCTCCTGACCGGCAACCACCCACCCCCTCAAATAAAAATAAGGAGGGGTGGGCACAGGCTGATTTTTCTTTTAGAGAGTCTAGCTGGCCAAAGGTAGGAGAAAGACAGGCGGCCGACAAAACCCGACAGGAGGAGGACTACAACAGGCAAAATGTTTTAAAATATTTAAAGATAAGCTTAAAAATGTACATAACTAAAATTCCAAATATTAAAACAAATGCGTCAAAAGAAACTCAACTTTAAAGCGTAACCTGCACAGAAACCAAGATGGCGGACTGTGACTCGGTGAAAATTTCCCAGAAACCCAGGGAGAAAAATTCGGTGGTGCCCCCTTTGGGGTGCTAACGTCGCCACGGCGCTAATTTTAACTCCCCGAAAAATTCAGTAGTAGCACCCCAAGCAGGAGGCGGGGCGCTACTGGAAAGCACTCCCCCCTCCTGCTTGGGGCGCGACCAGTGAATTTCACGGTGACACGTGCAACTGCGCCACACGCGGCTGCACGTGGTGCCACGTCATTGCAGGCCAGCGCCCCGCACACAGAGGTAAGAAGGAGCAGGTGCTGGCAGTCCGCCAAAAGAAAAATGGCCGCCTGGCACCTGCCCTTTCATTTGCACCGCCGCTGCTGCCAAAATGGCCCCTGAACTGGTCGGACATATCGCCTGGCGATGATGTCATTGCCAGCGGCGCAGCGCCGTGGGGCGCTACCGACTACCGCCGTCGCTAACCTCCCACTGAATTTCGCGAGACACCACTCCCGGGAGCCAAGGGCATTTGCGCCCCGTTAGGAAGTGCTAACGGGAGGTGCAAAGCAACCCAATTTTCCCCCTCCTCCAGAGCTTTTGACGAGGTCAAAACAGCAACATGGGTCTTAAGGTTTTAAACAGAGAACATTCGCAACTGGCTGATCAGTACATAAGATCTAAAAGAGGTTCAAGTTGGCAGTGACTCGTGACCAGAATTGATTTCTATGGTGTTGTTTCAGTGATTTAGCCCCGCCCTTTTCCTTCCTGCCTAAAGCCATTTCCAGGCTGTCACGAATGCTGAACAAAGCTAAATGTTTACAGCTATGGTGTGATAGAAATGGTGATGCCCAAATAAGGACACCACAGGAATTGTTGCGGTCAAGAGCATAGATTGCATTTAAGGGAAAGCTAGATAAGCACATGAGGGAGAAAGGAATAGAAGGTTAGATGAAGTAAGGTTGGAGGAGGCTCGTGTGGAGCATAAACATCAGTATAGACCTGTTGGGCCGAATGGCCTGTTTCTGTGCTGTAGACTTGATATATATACTGTAATAGCAAACTCAATATGTTACAGATGAAAATAAATTCATTGTAAGGACTTCAAAACAACATTACAGGGTCCAGTTACTTTTGTTGGGAATTTAACCCCAGATACATAAGCCCCTGAGCTTCCTGTGAGGTAATTTGCTAAACTGGGCGAGGAAAATTAGAGGGAAAAGTGTTAGCCCGTATATGGGCAGGACTATTTATAACATAAAGCAAATACAGGAAATGTGATGCTTGAGGTGTTTTCCTGTCTCGGTGGTGTAGCAATGTTTGTTGCTGGGAGGTCAGTGTTGCTAATGGCCTCGGGGAGGTAAATCTTAAAGGGGGAAACATTCGGTGTCGTCCCTTTTGAGGTGCTAACGTCGCCGGGGCTTAGCGCCCCTTCACCTGCAGTTCAGTTGTAGCGCCCCAAGCCGGCGGTGGGGCGCTACTGGATGAACTCCACCTCCTTGGGGCACTACAACTGAATATTGCGGCATTACGTGCAACCGCGCCACGCAGCACATTGTAGGCCTCCTCCCCCCGGCGGCGCTAATGAGAGGTGCAAATCAGCCCAACTTTTCCCCCCAAAAAAGTCAGCAGCATAACAGTAATGGCCAATTCTAAAATGTTTTGCGTTGTTCCTTGATACTGCAGCAAGGGACAATGGCAATTTCCCACTCCTTAAACAGCCCCTGACCCCTGGAGAGTGCTGCTGGCAAGGGGGTGAGCAAAAGGTGTGTAAAGCTCTGGTTAGAACGCATTTAGAATAATGCATTCAGTTCTGGGCACCACACCTCGGGAAGGATATATTGGCCTTGCAGGGGGTGCAGTGCAGATTCACCAGAATGATACCAAGGCTAAAAGGGTTACATTATGTGGACAGGTTGCATAAATTAGATTAGCCATGATCTAATTGAACGGCAGAACAAGTTCAAAGGGCTGAATGGTCTACTCCTGTTACTAAGGGCCGAATGGTCTACTCCTGTTACTAAGGGCCGAATGGTCTACTCCTGTTACTAAGGGCTAAATGGTCTACTCCTGTTACTAAGTCCTGTCCTTCAAAAGATCTGCTGCCATAACCTTGCACATGAACTCGAATCTGGACGCTCATCACGTCAAACAAACTGACTCACTATCACATCTGTTGCCAAGCACGTGATAGCCCAAAGCTAATGTCTGGGACTGGGGGGATAAGGGCGAGGCCATAACATTGACGTTCTGAGTGCTGAGTTCTGATAGTTAACCTGCCTTTTCTTATTTTACATACTAGATACCAATCAAACAGTGGTCTACTTTAAGGGGCTGCACCTTAATTTAGACCCCTACTCAGGAAACCCCTGCCACCCCGACACCCCCGCCCCGCCCCTTTCCCCCTCTCCTCCACCTACCTTAAGGGGCTGCACCTTAATTTAGACCCAAAAGGGATGACACCGAATGTTTCCCCCTTTAAGATTTGTTAAGTCTGTGTGTTCCAGTTATGGTTTATATGAATCACTGCACACAGACCACAAGAATAACTTTTAACAGGTCTTTACTAGTCGAAGGTCAGGGCTGAACTGCCCAATAAATCATTACACAGCACTTATATACCGGTGTGGTCACCACCGGTATTACAGTATACAGCAGCCAAGATAAAGTAGTGCATCTCCCAAAATAGTTCTCTTAAAGGTGGAACGGTTACATACACCACAATCCTCCCTTTTTAGCTTAACAGTATATATTCCCCATTAAACATAACTTCATGTAAAAACAGTTCACAGATTCAGTCTCTGAGGAGGCCTCCTGATCCGAGACGGATAACGCCTTTCAGGGGTCTCTGGTTCTCGTTGCTGGGGTGACTCATCTAGTTGATCCCCTATGGATAGGACATCATCATCATCATCATCAGGTATATTCACTTCTGAGGTAGATGCTTCAGGTTCACTAACTTCCTCCACGGTTGTCTCTGTCGTAACCATGGGCTCGACCCTTGTTCTCAATCCCACCAGTTGGTCAGCATGACGCCGTATTACATTTTCACCAACATCTACCGTGTACATCAGGGGTCCTTGTCTGGCCCGAATTGTTCCAGATTGCCATTTCTCGTTTTTATAGTCCCTGGCTAACACCGGTTGTCCTATATCAAAACTCCGAGTGGGCTTGTTATTGATATGCTGGAACTGTTTGTTTTCGACTTCCCTCTGCACATTTGGTTTTAACAAGTCCAACCTGGACCGCAACCTCCTGTTATAGAACATCATGGCAGGACTTTGGTTTGTTGTTGCATGGGTGGCGTTTCGATATGCCAGTAGGAAATTGTCCACCTTGTGTTGCAGTGGAATCTGATCTTCGCTCATGGCCTTTATTGCCTTTTTGAACGTCTGTATAAACCTCTCGGCCAGCCCATTTGTAGCTGGATGATATGGGGCAGAGGTATAATGTTTCACCCCATTCTTCTTCAGGAATTTCTGGAATTCCTCCGACACGAACTGTGGTCCGTTGTCTGAACATATTTGCTCTGGCAATCCATTTCTTGCAAATATCGTTCTTAGCACCGCGATCGTCTTCTCCGAGGTAGTGGTAGTCATTTTAATTACTTCTGGCCATTTAGAATGTGCGTCCACCGCAATTAAAAACATGGAATCCATGAATGGACCAGCAAAGTCAATATGTACATGTTGCCATGGGGTTGAAGGCCATTCCCATGGATGCAGCGGTGCAATTGGAGGTGCATTTTGGACCTTTTGGCACCCTGAGCAGCTTTTCGTCAGATCCTCTATCTGTTGGTCGATACCCGGCCACCACACATAAGCCCTAGCAAGGCTTTTCATCTTGACCCCCCCAGATGACCTTCATGTAGTTCTTTTAGAACTCTCTCTCTTAACTTAGGAGGGATAATCACCCTTGTTCCATACATCAATGTTCCCTGACAGATGGACAGCTGTTCTCGTCTTGCTGAGAATGCCGGTAACAGTGGATCACCATGGGCTGGCCATCCCTTTACTGTCAATTCGTAGACCCAGGACAGTGTCGGGTCATTCCTAGTCTCCCTTTCAATATTTGCATTGGTGACAGGTAAACATTCGATGATGGTCGAGTGAAATAACTCCACCGGGTCAACCGTCGGTGCCTCCTCCTCAGTAGGTAGTGGCAGGCGCGACAGCCCATCAGCATTACCATGCTGCTTTGTACCTTTGAATTCTATCTGATATTGATGTGCCCCTAGGAAAAGGGACCATCTCTGGAGCCTCTGTGCTGTCATCACCGAAACACCCTTCTTAGGGTTAAAAATGGATACCAACGGCTGGTGGTCTGTCAGCAGTGTAAACTTCTGTCCCTGCAGGTAATGATTAAACTTCTTTACTCCCCACACAAGGCTGAGAGCCTCCCTATCTATCTGAGCATAGTTGCGCTCAGCGGAGGTCAATGATCTGGATGCAAATGCGACTGGCCTTTCCAAGCCATTTGGCAACTTGTGTGAGAGTACTGCTCCAATACCATAAGGAGAAGCATCACAAGCTAAACGAATAGGTAGCGTTGGGTTGAAGTGAGCCAACACTTCCTCTGAGGTGATCAATGCCTTGCTTTTGCGAAAGGCCTTCTTACAGTCCTCGCTCCACTTCCATGGTACTTCTTTCTGCAAAAGAGCGTTCAGCGGGTGCAGCACCGTGGATAGATTTGGCAGAAACTTATGGTAATAGTTAATCAACCCTAGGAACGACCTCAACTGGGATACATTTTCCGGAGCGGGAGCCTTCACAACAGCTTCGATCTTGTCAGGTGACTTGTGCAGCCCCTCCTGGTCAATGACATGACCACAGTACGAGATCCGTTTCTGAAAGAACTCACATTTCTGGCGATTAACTCGAAGTCCATATTCCTTCAATCTGGTGAGCACCAGTTTCAAATTTGCAAGGTGTTCCTCATCGTCATCTCCTGTAATCAGGATATCATCCAAGTAACATTGAGTGCTTGGAATTCCCTGTAATACCTGCTCCATGGCCCTCTGCCAAATTGCTGGAGCCAAAGCCACTCCAAAAACCAGTCTATTATATCGATACAAGCCTCTGTGCGTGTTGATTGTGAGATACTGGCGCGACTCTTCCTCAACTTCCATCTGTAAGTACGCTTGCGCCAGGTCTATCTTGGTGAAGTGTTTCCCACCAGACAATGAAGCAAAGATATCCTCAATCCGCGGAAGCGGATATTGCACCGTGCGAAGCACCGGATTAACCGTGATCTTGAAGTCTCCACAGATGCGGACCTTCCCCGGTTCCCCTGGCTTGTTACTCGATGAACGCTTCATGACGGGAACAATGGGCGTGGCCCACTCACTCCAGTCCACCTTAGACAGTACTCCTGAACGTTCTAGCCCTTCCAGCTCAGCTTCCACAGCAGGTCGTATCGCATAAGGTACCGGTCTGGCTTTGAAAAATTTTGGGTTTGCATGTTCTGCAATCTTGATTTTTGCCTTAATTCCTCTCAGTGTTCCCAGTCCCTGTTGGAACACCTCTTTAGCCTCATCCAATATTCTGGACAATCGTTCAGGTTTGACATCTTTTTTTCTGGAACCTACCGTTATTGCTTTTAGGGAGTGCCAGTCCATATTTCTTTTCCTGATCCACTCCCATCCCAGAAGTGGTGGACCTCCCTCAGGTAGTACATATATGTCCATTCCTTGGTGTTCTTTGCCCTTGTGTACCACCTTGACTTTTATCTTTCCGATGGGGTATACTCTTTGCCCCGTGTATGTCTTTAATACTATCTCCGTATCCCAACCTTTTGTAATCTTGCTTATTCATGACCGTCAACGCAGATCCGGTGTCCAATTCCATCTTCACTTGGACTCCTGCTATCTGAAGTGTGACCCAGATAGTTTGTAGGTCAGCTTCCTTACTCACATTGTGAATTCTCAGACTACCCAGTTCCTTGCTGTTGGAGTCTGAATCCGAATTCTGTTCATCCGAACTCTTCTCAGCCACCTTATGTACCTTTCTGCACTTTTCCTGCGGTGACTTTTTGTTGCTGGTCTTCTTTCCTGACCGGCATACTTTAGCTATGTGACCAAGCTTGCCACATTTTCTACATTCCTGATTTTTAAACCAGCATTGGTTCTGATCGTGTGTTGTCTTTCCACAACGATAACATTTCGCTGTACCCAAAGCCATTTGATCTACGCTGAGTACCGCTGCCTTCAGCTGCATTTCCGCAGTGCCTCTCGCTGCGGCTTCGTGCGATGCTGCAATAGTGACAGCCTTATCAAGTGTAAGATCATTCTCTTCAAGCAGCTGCTTTTGTGTTCCTTCTTTCGACAATCCACACACGAATTTGTCTCTCAGTGCCTCTGTCAGTCTTTCCCCAAACTGATAGTATTTCGCTAGCTTACGCAGTTCAATTAAATACTCCGCGTTGCTTTCCTCTTTCAGTTGCGTTCTCGCATAAAATTTAAATCGTTCCGCTAACATCAGCAGTGTGGGGTTCAAATGATTTCTCAGGACAGCAACAATATTAGCGAAAGCCTGATCCGCCGGTTTAGCTGGTGACAGAAGATGCTTCAATAGCCCGTATGTCTTCGCACCCATTGAGTTTAGTAAGGTTAGTGCTTTATCTTCATCTGATATTTTATTTGCCCTACAATAAATCTCTATGCGCTCTACATACGTGGCCCAATCTTCAACATCGGGATCGAAATCATTGATGTTACCACGCTTAGGCATCCTCGCAATCTTCTTGAGAAACAAAAAGAAATTTTTCTTTTATTTTTTTTTCAAAATGGCGGTTTCCCGCGCTTGTCTTCTTCCCCCGTCTACGAAAATGGCGGCTTCCCGCGTTTGCCTTTCTCCCCCGCTGGCCGTAATGGCGATTGCCGTATTGCTGCGTTCGCCCTCCCCAGCGGTTCTCAAATCGTGCCTCCCAGCCCCTCTTGCAGTCCGGTCCTTTCCCCCGGCTGCGGCTGAGTTCTCCGCAGTTTTTTTATTTTCTCCCGCAGCTTACGCTGTCCCGGTCGCTGCGCCTCGCGGCCTCGGTAGCTGCCCGGCCTTTTTCACCGGTCGCGGTCGAGCTCTCTCTCGACGCTGTTGCGTCTCCCAGCCCGCTTGCAGCCCGGTCTTTTACACCGGCTGCGTTTGCATTCACCGCGGCTCCTGTGCCTTACGCTGCCCCAGTCTCAGCGCCTCTGGCCCCGACTTCTGTCCGGCTCTTTTCCCCGGCCATGGTCGAGTTCTCCGCCCTTATATCCTCCGTTTTTCCCTCCCCTACTTCACAGCCAACGTGGCCGACTTGCTGCTCGTCGCTGATTGGCTTACCCACCACCGTGATAGAAGGGATGATCACTGCCTGTTGCTGATGGAAGGCTTCGTGTCAGGATTCTTCCTTTGCTCTTCCAGCCCGCGTCTTTTCTCAGCAGGATGATGAGGGCGGATGCCTCCTCTCAACGCCCGTTAAACTGCCTTGAATGTATCTCTGCCGCAGGGTAAGATCGTACTCGTCGCCACTGTTAAGTCTGTGTGTTCCAGTTATGGTTTATATGAATCACTGCACACAGACCACAAGAATAACTTTTAACAGGTCTTTACTAGTCGAAGGTCAAGGCTGAACTGCCCAATAAATCATTACACAGCACTTATATACCGGTGTGGTCACCACCGGTATTACAGTATACAGCAGCCAAGATAAAGTAGTGCATCTCCCAAAATAGTTCTCTTAAAGGTGGAACGGTTACATACACCACAAGATTTACCTCCCTGAGGCCCTTAGTAACACTGAACTCCCAGCAACAAACATTGCTACACCACCAAGATAGGAAAACACCTCAAGCATCACATTTCCCTTATTTGCTATAATAGTCCTGTCCATATATCTCTTTGTAAAATCTCAAGACACGCTCATTCGAACCCTGTCAAAATGTTTGTTGTTTCCTTGTATTGAAAGCAAAGTCCATTGCACATCCCGATCATCAGAAAACAAAGCTAACATGTGTTCCGATGGGAGGACGAGTTGGAGAGCAAATCCGATGGATTCTGGTGCATTCCTCATTCCTGGGGAAGGGGTGAGACCTCCCTGGAATTTCCGAGGTCGCTTTTGCATTCTGGTTCTGCATTCTGGGAAGGTGGAGGAGAGGGGGAAAGGGACGGGGCGGGGGTGTGGGGGGGAGCAGGGGTTTCCTGAGCAGGGGTCTAAATTAAGGTGCAGCCCCTTAAAGTAGCCCTTACAGAAGAACATAAGAAATAGGAGCAGGAATAGGCCACTTGGCCCCTCGAGCCTGCTCCGCCATTCAATAAGATCATGGCTGATCTAGAGCTCAAAGCCACTTCCCCGCCCGCTCCCCATAACCCTTCACTCCCTTATCTTGCAAAAATCTGTCTATCTCCACCTTAAATGTATTTAATGACCCAGCCTCCACAGCTCTCTGGGGCAGAGAATTCCACAGATTTACGACCCTCTGAGAGAAGAAATTCCTCCTCATCTCAGTTCTAAAAGGGTGATCCTTTATTCTAAAACTGTGCCCCCGCGTTCTAGATTTCCCCACGAGGGGAAACATCCTCTCTGCATCTACCTTGTCGAGCCCCCTCAGTATCTTATATGTTTCAATAAGATCACCTCTCATTCTTCTAAATTCCAATGAGTTTAGGCCCAGCCTGCTCAACCTTTCCTCATAAGTCAATCCCCTCATCTCTAGAATTAACCGTGTGAATCGTCTCTGAACTGCCTCCAATGCAAGTATCTCCTTCCTTAAATAAGGAGACCAAAACTGTACGCAGTTCTCAAAGTGTGGTCTCACCAATACCCTGTACAGTTATAGCAGGACTTCCCTGTTGACTGCAAATAGCTGCCGTTCAGTAGCGCGGTGTGATCTGCCAGCTCGCGAGGGCAGGAGGAGGAGGAGGAGGAGGAGAGGTCCTTCTCCTGAGACAGCCCTGGCGGTCGTGCTGGGAGAGGTCACGGCGAGGACGGTTTGCCGTTTTTTGGCAGTCGGGGCAATGCAGGAGTTAGGGCAGTTCCCATTCTTAACGGAAGAACAGGTGATCTCCTGGCGAGGGCCCAGCTAAAAGAACGTGGCTTGTAGCCAGTAAACTGTGGGAGCATGATTCATCACACACGTGTTTTCTAATGATCGAGACTTCCTTTCAATACAAGAAAACAAAAAAACATTTTATCAGGGTTCCAATGAGCAATGGTCATTTTGAGGTTTTATAAAGAGAAAAATGCACCACTGGTTGATCGGTACCTAGTATGTAAAAGAAGTAAAGAGAGGTTAATGTTCGGGAGCGATTCTTTATCAGAACTCCGCACTAAGGTTCTACTTTAATTTTATGGCCTCACCCAGTGTTTTACTTCATCCCATCAGGAGGAATTTTCAAATACGATGACTGAGGAATTTCTTCACCCAGAGAGTGGTGAACCTGTGGAATTCTCTACCACAGAAGGCAGTAGAAGCCAATTCATTAAATATATTCAAGAAGGAGTTGGATATTTTTCTTAAGGCTAAAGGGATCAAGGGGTATGGGGAGAAAGCAGGGACAGGGTACTGAATTTGGATGATCAGCCATGATCTCATTGAATGGCGGAGCAGGCTCGAGGGGCCGAATGGCTCCTATCTTCTATGTTTCTATGTTTCTGCGATTGGGGTGGAAGAACTTGAGGGCCTTCGCCCGGCTGGAACAGGGGGAACAGCGCTCCCCAAAATCACCGCAGGCCATTCCCACTCCGCTCGCGCCATTTAGCTGGGCCCTCCCCAGGAGCCTGCCTATTTCAGCCATAGGGTTGCCAAGTCTGGTTGGACTTATTCCAGGAGGTTAGAGCAAAGGAGGTTGAGGGGTGATTTGATAGAGGTGTACACGATTATGACGGGTTTGGATAGGCTAGATGGGGAAAGGCTGTTCCCACTAGTTGATGGTACAAGGACTAGGGGACACAGGTATAAGGTTTTGGGCAAGAGATACAGGGGGGGACATGAGGAAAAACATTTTTACGCAGCGAGTGGTGAGGACCTGGAACTCGCTGCCGACGGAACTGGTGGAAGCGGAGACACTCAATGTTTTCAAGGGGAGACTGGATAGGCACTTGAGGGAAATAAACTTGCAGGGCTACGGGGATAGAGCGGGGGAATGGGACTGACTGGATTGCTCTACAGAGAGCCGGCATGGACTCGATGGGCCGAATGGTCTCACTCTGTGCCGTTTGACTCTATGACTCTATGACATCTATGACTATGACGTGATCCTTCAACCGCCCCGCCCAATCCGACAGCAATTTTTCTCCCACCCCCAATATTTTTATGACTTAAGCAAAAGTGTTCAAAGAAAATGAACAATGTTTTAATAATAATAATAATCAACTTTATTGTCATTGTTAGTGCACAAGTGCAGTACAACGAAATGTAGGCTTGCGGCTCCTGAGAGTGTACATTTAGATTAAGACATTTAAACATTCAACATACATTTGGCTTGTAATACATTAACATAAACATAACCCTAATAAAGTGCATTGGCAGATGTGCAGGCTTTAGAGTTTATTTGTGGAGTTCAGTTGGATGACAGCCCTGGGAAAGAAGCTGTTCCTAAATCTGGTCGTACGGGTGCGAATGCATCTGTAGCGTCTCCCAGATGGCAGGAGGGCGAACAGACTGTGGCTGGGGTGGGTAGGGTCTTTGATGATGGTCCGTAACCTCCATAAACAGCGTTTCTGGTATATGTGCTCTATGGTCAGTAGCCGGGTGCCGGTAATGCGTTGGGCAGTTTTGACTACCCGCTGCAGGGCTTTCCGGTCATAGTAGCTACAGCTGCCATACCATACTGTGATACAGTTCGTCAGGATGCTCTCTATTGTGCAGCGGTAAAAGTTAGAGAGGATCAGGGGTGACAGGTTACATCCCTTCAGCCTCCTTAGGAAATATAGACGCTGCTGGGCCTTCTTCACCAAAGAGGAGGTATTGAGGGACCAGGAGAGGTCTTCCGTGATGTGGACTCCGAGGAACTTAAAGCTGTCCACCCTTTCCACCACAGCCCCATGGATGTGGATGGGGGGGTGTCTTCCGCCTTTAGATTTCCTGAAGTTCACAATGATTTCCTTGGTTTTCTTGATGTTAAGGGCCAGGTTGTTATCGGCGCACCACTTCACGAGGTACTGGACCTCCTCCCTGTAGGCTGACTCATCGTTGTTGGTGATCTGGCCTACCACCGTGGTATCATCCGCAAACTTGATGATGGTGTTCGAACCATGAACAGCCACACAGTCGTGGGTGAAGAGGGAGTAGAGGAGGGGGCTTAGCGCACAACCTTGTGGGGCCCCCGTGTTCAGGGTCAGGGTGGGGGGAGGTGTGGTTACCTAATTTGACAGACTGGGGTCTGTTTGTTAGGAAGTCCAGGGTCCAGTTGCAAAGGGAAGTGTTCAGGCCAAGAGTATGGAGTTTGGTGGCCAGCTTGTTGGGGACGATAGTGTTGAATGCTGAGCTATAGTCTATGAACAGCATTCTGATGTAGGTCTCTTTACCGTCTAAGTGTTTCAATGCAGAATGGAGAGCAGTTGTGATTGCATCCTCCGTTGATCTGTTTGCATGATAGGCAAACTGGTGTTGGTCAAGAGAGGTGGGAACACTGGCTTTGATGTGAGCCAGGACCAGTCTCTCGAAACACTTCATTATGATGGGTGTGAGTGCGACAGGGCGATAGTCATTCAGACACGTCACAGCCGTTTGTTTTGGCACAGGAATAATGGTGGTGGTCTTGAAGCATGTAGGGACTACTGCCTGGGCCAATGACAGATTGAAGATGGCGGTGAAGACATCAGCCAGCTGATCAGCACATTCCTTGAGTACCCGTCCAGGGATGCTATCCGGTCCAGCAGCCTTACGTGTGTTCACTCCGCGTAGAACACCCCTTACGTCGGAGGTCGACAGAGTGAGTACCTGGTCTTCCGGGGGTGGCAAGGCTTTGGTAGCCGGCTCCCTGTTGTCCCTGTCAAAGCGAGCGTAGAAGTTGTTAAGCTCCTCCGGAAGGGAGGCATCGCTAACCGGGGGGCTGGTGTTTTTACTCTTATAGTCGGTGATCGACTGGATGCCTTGCCACATGCGCCGGGGGTCCGAGTTGTTGTGGAAATGATCCTCAATCCGCAGTGTCTGTTTTCTTTTGGCAGTCCTGATACCCTTTTTTAGGTTGGTCCTAGCTGCACTGTAAGCCACCGCGTCGCCAGATTTAAATGCTACGTCGCGTGCTACGTCGTGTGCTTTTATTACCCCAGTGATTTTGCTCCCCGAGTTGCTTGCAGCCGAGTGTTAGAGATTAAACGTTAATTGCTGGAGACTCCAGGGCAATCCTGGAGGGTTGGCAACCCTATTCAGGCAGGAGCCGCCTTCTGCCATGTGTCCGATCATGTACACGGGGCCCTGGTGCAATCTTGGGGTACCGATGGATGGAGCGCGCATCGCGCGTGCTCCGTTTATTGGTACCAGGCGATTAGCGACATGACCAGTGGCCATTAACGGGACCACTGCACCTCTCGGCCGCACTAAAATCTCCTGGTCTGCTGCCGGCCTGTCCATGATGCTGAACAAGCACCAGCACCCCACACCCCCCTCCCCTAAACCCCCCGTCACGCCACCGTGATTGCCTCCCGCCCCTGGATAAAAGTCACGGCTTGAAACCCCATCTGTCGAGCTGCCTGTGAGAGCTGGAACGGTGTCTCGCCGGGGTACGGCAGCATAGTGGTATTGTTACTGGACTAGCAATCCAAAGATGAGAGTTCAAATCCCACCACGGCAGCTGGGGAAATTAAATTCAGTTAATTAAATAAATCTGGAATAAAAAAGCTGGTATCAGTAATGGTGACCATGAAACCACTGGATTGTCGGGAAAACCCAACTGGTTCACTAATGTCCTTTAGGGAAGGAAATCTACTGTCCTTACCCGGTCTGGCCTATATGTGACTTCAGACCCACATCAAGGTGGTTGACTCTTAACTGCCCTCTGAAATGGTCCAGCGAGCCACTAATTTGTATAAGGCGGCTCACCACCACCTTCTCGAGGGCAATTAGAGATGGGCTATAAATGCTGACCTTGCCAGCGGCGCCCACTTCCCACCAATGAATAAATAACAAAATTATTGGAAATGAGGCCCGGTCTTCAAATCGGCTCAGGCCGGGCAGGCAGCCCCTCCCCTGCCTGATCTCTGCCCGGGGTTAACATCGGCACCCGTGCTCTGTAAAGGACTGGCTCCACAGCCAATCGACCCTTTCAAAAGTGAGTCGAAAAATGACTACGAATGATTTATCTGTAGTTACTGTTTTCAATATTCCATCATCAGCCAGTCAACACTGTCGCAGGGTTAAAAATCATTGCCTGCATCTTCACCTTTGACACTGTCTGTGCATGTGTTTGTGGGAGTCTGCATGAGTCCTTGTGCATGTGTTTACAGGCGTGTATGTACATCGGCGCTTGTGTGTAAGGGTCCGTGTGCCTGCGTATTGATGGATGTGCATGTGTGTAATTCGGCGTGTGTGCATGTGCAGCCTGCATGCAGGTATACACTCATGCTGTACCTGCCCTGTGAGTGTTTGATGGGACAGTGTAGAGGGAGCTTTACTCTGTATCTGACCCGTGCTGTACCTGCCCTGGGAGTGTTTGATGGGACAGTGTAGAGGGAGCTTCACTCTGTATCTAACCCGTGCTGTACCTGTCCTAGGAGTGTTTGATCGGGCAGTGTAGAGGGAGCATTACTCTGTATCTAACCCGTGCTGTACCTGCCCTGGGAGTGTTTGATGGGACAGTGTAGAGGGAGCTTTACTCTGTATCTAACCTGTGCTGTACCTGCCCTGGGAGTGTTTGATGGGACAGTGTAGAGGGAGCTTTACTCTGTATCTAACCCGTGCTGTACCTGCCCTGGGAGTGTTTGATGGGACAGTGTAGAGGGAGCTTTACTCTGTATCTAACCCATGCTGTACCTGCCCTGGGAGTGTTTGATGGGACAGTGTAGAGGGAGCTTCACTCTGTATCTAACCCGTGCTGTACCTGCCCTGGGAGTGTTTGATGGGACAGTGTAGAGGGAGCTGTACTCTGTATCTAATCTGTGCTGTACCTGCCCTGGGAGTGTTTGATGGGACAGTGTAGAGGGAGCTTTACTCTGTATCTAACCCGTGCTGTACCTGCCCTGGGAGTGTTTGATGGGACAGTGTAGAGGGAGCTTTACTCTGTATCTAACCTGTGCTGTACCTGCCCTGGGAGTGTTTGATGGGACAGTGTAGAGGGAGCTTTACTCTGTATCTAACCCGTGCTGTACCTGCCCTGGGAGTGTTTGATGGGACAGTGTAGAGGGAGCTTTACTCTGTATCTAACCCGTGCTGTACCTGTCCTGGGAGTGTTTGATGGGACAGTGTAGAGGGAGCTTTACTCTGTATGCGCAAGAGGCCCGACTTAGAGGAGGGCAGAGATCTTGGAGAGTTGTAGGCACTGTTTCCTGAAAGGTGTGCGGCCGCGCGACGATCTGTAAGGTCCCGCACACTTAAATACAAAGGCCACACAGTGAGCTGGAGCGGGGGGGAGCGGCCCAATACACAATGGCCCAGGAATCCTCAGAGAGAGTCGTTTGTGACCTCGGAGCCGATCTGAGTTGGAACAGCATTTGCTAAGATACAGAGCTCTGGAACCCAGCGAGCATTGTCTTGGGATTCTGTCAGTACTTTATCAGCCGTGACTCAGTGGGTAGCACACTCACCTCTGAGTCAGAAGGTTGTGGTTTCTGTAAGATCCGTGATCTTTAAGGTATGATGTTTCCCAATAACTACACGGAGGCTGTAACTTAACAATTAACAGGTGTTTACTGGAGGAGGGTAGTCTCAAGACTGGGGGTACAGAGGCATGCGCAAAGCTTATATACAGGTGTGATCACTGCCGGTACTACAGTATACAGGAGCTGTAAAAGTAGTTCTCTCTTAAAGGTACATACACAACAATTCCTGCCCTTTTAGATTAGCAGTACCCATAATATTCAAATAACAATTAACACTTTAACATGCACATTAAACAGAAATAGTCCATTTATAGATTCAGTCTTTGGGGTGGCTTCCTGACCCTTTCTGGATAACGCCTTTCCTGAGGTTCTTGTTCTTGGTGCGGAGGCGATTCTGGCTCCCTTTCGTCGGTTAGTTCATCCGTTTCCACTGCTACTGTTTTGGAGGTATATGCTACCGGTATGTCGGGTTCATCCCCAGGTTGCCATTTCTCAGTTCGGTAGTCACGGGCCAAGACTGGTTGGCCTACATTGAAGCTCCTTGTCGGCTTCTCATTGATGTGCTGGAATTGTTTATCCTCAACATTCCTTCGCACATTTGGCCTGAGCAAATCCAGACGAGATCTCAACCTTCGGTTAAAGAACATCATGGCCGGGGTCTGGTTGGTAACTGCATGTGTCGCATTTCTGTAGGCTAACAGGAAATTGTCCACCTTATGCTGTAATGGAATTTCATCATCGCACATGACCTTTATCGCCTTTTTAAAGGTTTGTACGAACCTCTCAGCCAATCCATTTGTGGCTGGATGATACGGGGCGGATGTGTAATGCCTTACCCAATTCCTTTTCATAAATTTTCGAAACTCTTCGGACACAAACTGTGGTCCATTATCAGAGTTCCTGGCAAATATGGTCCGTAGGACTGCAATCGTTTTCTCTGTAGTGGTTGAGGACATTTTTATCACCTCAGGCCATTTCGAGTGAGCATCCACTGCTATTAAGAACATTGAGTCCATGAATGGACCAGCAAAATCAATATGCACCCGTTGCCATGGAGAGGAGGGCCACTCCCATGGGTGTAGAGCGGCATGTGGTGGTGCATTTTGGACCTTTTGGCATCCTGAGCAGCTCTTGGTTAGGTCCTCGATTTGTTGATCGATCCCCGGCCACCACACATAAGCCCTAGCAAGGCTTTTCATTTTCACCCCTCCCAGATGACCTTCGTGAAGCTCATTTAGCACTCTCTCCCTTAACTTGGGTGGAATTACCACTCGGGATCCACACATCACTGTCCCCTGGCATACTGACAGCTGTTCTCTTCTGGATGAGAATGCTGGCAACAGTGAGTCGCCATGTGTTGGCCGTCCCCTCACCGTCAAATCATATACCCAAGACAGTGTCGGATCATTGCGGGTCTCCTTCTCTATATCCGCGTTAGTTACTGGCAATCATTCAATTGTTGACGAATAAAATATCTCGATAGGGTCCACTGCTGGTGCTTCCTCCACAGTAGGCAGTGGCAGGCATGATAGCCCATCAGTGTTTCCATGCTGTTTTGTGCCTTTATATTCTATTTCATATTGGTGCGCCCCTAGAAAAAGGGACCATCTTTGTAACCGTTGTGCAGTCATCACCGAAACGCCCTTCTTTGGATTAAAGATGGAGACAAGTGGTTGGTGGTCAGTCAGCAAGGTGAGCTTCTGCCCATGCAGATAGTGGTTGAATTTTCCCACTCCCCACACCAGGCTGAGGGCCTCCCTGTCAATCTGGGCGTAGTTGCGCTCGGCTGAGGTTAGTGACTGAGACACAAAGGCTACTGGCCTCTCCAACCCATCCGGGAATTTGTGCGACAGCACCGCTCCAATACCATAGGGTGATGCATCACATGCCAAACGAATTGGTAGTGCTGGGTTGAAATGGGCCAACACCTCTTTTGATGTGATCAATTCTTTACACTTCTGGAAAGCTCGTTTACATTCGTCATTCCACTTCCATGGTACCCCCGTTTGCAGCAGGGTGTTCAGTGGGTGTAATACTGTAGACAAATTTGGTAAGAACTTATGGTAGTAGTTCACCAGCCCGAGGAACGACCTCAGTTGTGACACATTTTCCAGTGCTGGAGCCTTGACTACTGTCTCAACCTTTTCAGGGGACTTATGCAACCCCTCTTCATCAATAACGTGGCCACAATATGAGATCTGCTTCTGGAAAAACTCGCACTTGTGGCGATTAGCTCGTAGCCCATATTACTTTAATCTAGTGAGCACCTTCTCCAGGTTGGCGAGATGATCACTGTCATTTCCGCCCGTGACCAGGATGTCGTCCAAATAACACTGGGTCCCTGGAATCCCTTGCAGGACTTGATCCATCGCCCTTTGCCAAATAGCCGGAGCCGATGCTACCCCGAACACCAGCCGGTTGTATTGGTAGAGACCTTTATGAGTGTTGATCGTGAGATATTGTTTCGAGGCTTCTTCTACCTCCATTTGCAAGTACGCCTGGGCTAGATCAATTTTGGTGAAGCGTTTACCTCCAGATAGCGAGGCGAAAATATCCTCAATCCGTGGAAGCGGATATTGTACCGTGTGAAGGACTGGGTTCACTGTCACCTTGAAATCCTCACAGATGCAGACCTTCTTTGGTTCCCCAGGCGTATTGCTCAACGACCTCTTCATTACAGGAACGATGGGTGTAGCCCACTCGCTCCAGTCTACTTTGGACAGTACTCCTGAACGTTCCAACCCTTCCAGCTCTGCTTCGACTGCTGGTCGGATCGCATAAGGCACTGGTCTGGCCTTAAGAAACTTTGGGCTTGCATTTTCCTCTATTTTAATCGTTGCTGTTATGCCTTTTAGTGTTCCGAGTCCCTCCTGGAACACTTCTTGTGCGTCAGTTAGCATTTTTGACAGTCGTCCAGGTGCGACGTCGTCATCCTTTTTGGCCACAACCTGCAGTGCCCGTATGGAATGCCAGTCTAATTGTATCTTCCGGATCCATTCACGTCCTAGCAGTGGTGGTCCTCCATCTGGCAATACGTATAGCTCCATTTTAGGTATTTCCTGGCCTTTGTATATCATTTTCACCCTTATTTTTCCTTTGGGGTAGACTTTTTGCCCCGTGTACGTCTTCAAGACAATCTCTGTAGCTTTCAAGGGTATATGTGAAAATAGCCGCTTGTAGTCCCTTTGGTTTATGACTGTTAGGGCTGATCCTGTGTCCAGTTCCATTTTCACTTGGACTCCGTCTATCTTGAGTGTGACCCAGATAGTCTGGTGATCCTCCATTTTGTTTATCGTATGTAATTTCAGACAACCCAGCTCCTTGCTTCTGGAGTCTGTATCACTTTCCTGTTTGTCTGAACTACTGTCCATCACCTTATGTACCTTTTTATCCGTCTCCTGTGGAGATTTCTTGCTGCTGGTTTTCTTCCCTGACCTGCAGACTCTTGCTATGTGTCCTGCTTTTCCACACTGTCTGCACACTTGGTCCTTGAACCAACAATCCTTCTGGTCGTGTGTTGTTCTGCCGCAGCGATAACACTTCCCTGCTCCATATGACATTTCATTGGTGCCATATTCTTGCGGGCTCCGTTGTATCTCTGCAGCGCCCCTTGCGGCTGCTTCGTGTGATACTGCCATGCTGAAAGCCTTGTCCAGTGTAAGATCCTTTTCTGATAGAAGCCATTTCTGGGTTCCTTCGCTTTGAAGCCCACACACAAACTTGTCCATTAATGTATCTGCTAGTCCCATTCCAAACTGGCAGTGTTTCGATAGCTTGCGCAGTTCCGTTAAGTACTCAGCATTACTTTCGTCTTTATGCTGGTTCCTTTTGTGGAATTTAAATCTTTCTGCTATCAGCAGCGGTGTGGGGTTTAAGTGGTCCTGTAGAATTTCTACTATGCTTTCGAAATTCTTATCCGCGGGCTTCTCTGGGGTTATTAGGTTTTGCAGTAAGCCATATGTTTTTGCACCCATGGAATTTAACAAAACCAGTGCTTTCCTAGCATCTGGCACTTCATTCGCCTGGCAGTACACCTCAATACGTTCCACATATGTCGCCCAATCTTCGACTTCCTTGTCGAACGTAGAGATACTGCCACTCTTCGGCATCCCTGGGTGTGATTCAACTGTCAAAAATGTCGTCCCCCGCGCTCTCCCTTCTTCTCCACTGGCACAAAATGGCATCTCCCGTGCTTTCCCTTCTTCTCCGCGGCTCAATGGCGTCTCCCGCACTCTCCCTTCTTCTCCCTGCGGACAATGTTCAGCCCTTGAGCCCTGGCTGTGCTCTGTGCGTTTTTCTGTGCGCCTTCCCGTTTCCGCCGCTCGGTCCTGAACCCGGCTGCTGTTTTACCCTCTCTCTGTCCGATTTGTTTTTCCTCAACGCCGCTCGGTTTCCAACCCCCCCGGCTGCGCCCTGCGCGCTTCACCCTCTCTCTTACCCCGTTGATGCTGCTCGGCTTTTCCTCTGCCGTCGGTCGGCTCCAGCCGCCGCTGTCCGGGAAGGGTGTGCGCTGTACCTGTTGCCAGTCTGTTGCTGGATCGTCGTGGCTGGGGAACGAAGCCCGGCTCTCAACAGCCTCCCCTGCGATGTTCACTCTCTGCCGGACGACTGGGCGGCTGCTCGTGGTCGACGCCCGTGCTTCTGGCCTCGACTTGCTTCCACCGCCCTCCCGGAACGAATCCTTGAAGGGATTGAATCTTTTAATCCTTGCCGTCGAAGCAGAGCTGCAGGTGGATTCGAATCGATCTCGTCGCCACTGTAAGATCCGTGATCTTTAAGGTATGATGTTTCCCAATAACTACACGGAGGCTGTAACTTAACAAATAACAGGTGTTTACTGGAGGAGGGTAGTCTCAAGACTGGGGGTACAGGGGCATGCGCAAAGCTTATATACAGGTGTGGTCACTGCCGGTACTACAGTATACAGGAGCTGTAAAAGTAGTTCTCTCTTAAAGGTACATACACAACAGTTTCAAGTCCCACTCCAGAGACTTGAGCACAAAAAGCTAGGATGACGCTCCAGTGCAGCAGATAACGAGGAAACACTGAGGGAGTGCTGCACTGTTGGAGGTGCCACCTTTCGGATGAGACGTTAAACTGAGGCCCCGTCTGCTCTCTCAGGTGGACGTAAAAGATCCCACGGCACTATTTCGTAGAAGACCAGGGGAGTTCTCCCCGGTGTCCTGGCCAATATTTATCCCTCAATCAACATAACAAGAACAGATTATCTGGTCAATATCACATTGCTGTTTGTGGGAGCTTGCTGAGTGCAAATTGGCTGCCGCGTTTCCCACATTACAACAGTGACTACACTTCAAAAAGTACTTCATTGGCAGTAAAGCACTTTGAGCCAGCCGGTGGTCGTGAAAGGCGCTATAGCAATGCAAGTCTTTCTTTTTTTCTATTTTTTCTGTGGAGACACGTGTAGTCCGTTCCCGGGGACTGAGCGGCGGCCGCACTTTAGAACAGCACAGCTGGAGGCCCAGCACATGTATAATGGCCGCTGGAAGGAGGCTAAAGCAAACAAGTTTTAGGCCCCTGGTGAAACAAAAATGAGAGAATTTTTTTTTTTAAGTCGGAAAATTGTTGAAAGCCGGAAAGAAATATGGGAAAGTGAGGTTGAATGTCCCGCGGTAACTTCCAGTTAAATTTTGCCAGGTGTTGTCCCCTTTTTGAAAGAGTCTATCAGGGTTATTTAAATCATGTTGTGAGAGAGGGGAATGAGTTTGTGCACCTGTTTGTACCTCAGAGTCTGTGAGAGACGGAGGGAACGGCAGCAGATAAAGAGGAAACAACTTCTCCAAAACTGTTCCCAACTCATCGCCAAGACTGGGGATAGATAACCTCATCGCCTTCTTAGGATTGGGGAGTTTAACTACTTTATTCACTTTCTTATTTGAGCTCTGATTCAAATTACAGTTTATTTATTTTTGTTGTTGTTGTAATGACAGCATTGTAGAGGGAAAGAGAAACTTGGAGCAACATCTTCTGTCAAAGCTGTAATGAGACTTGAAAAAGAATTTAAAGATTTTTAATGAATTTTTCACCAAAAATGAGTGTTAAATACACTTTTGTTCCCCTTAAGTTTCAAAAAAGGTTTTGGAAGAAACAAGCAAAAATTAATTTTCCCCTCATCTAAACAAGTTTCAACCAGGTCTTGAAGTGCAAATGCTTTTGAAGAGGCTCTGAAATGCTCAAAACATTTTAACATTGAAATTTCTCAATATTTGATTTTGAGCGATCGAGTAAAGTGAGTAGCTTTACACAAACATGCAACCATGGTTTTGAGGAGAGGGGAGGATTTGTAGGAGTTGCATATTACTTTTTATTGACTTTTTAAAATCATTCACAGGAAGAGAACCAAAAAAGGGGAAAAACACAAACCATTTTATTTTGACTGTTGTTCTATAGTCCGAACAAGTTTCAGGAATAATGTAAATATAGATTTCCTCTTAAACGTTTAGTGGAGTGTTAATAAAAACGAGAGTTATGTAATGATGTATAAAAATTGCAGGAAGCTACTTCAGAAGAAACCACTACCTGTATTTGTTTATTGAGAAAGACAATGATGTACAATTTTGATTTGGTATAAATGTTTGAAATAGGAGATTAAAAATTGAGCGTACAATGAAGTTTGTTTCCCGCTATTTAATTACAAAGTACCTAAAGTAATTCGACGCTTTGTGACAAGAGCAGGGATTAACATTGTGGAGAATGTTTGAGAGAAAAACAGTAGAAGTGAAATTCGTAAATTAACATCTTTGCGTCACCATATTGGTAAACATTTCCAACTCAGTCTGATTGGTTCTCCTGTCCAGGAAGAAAGATGAATGTTTATTTCTGTTAAATCATAGCTTTTCCTGCCTTTTTAAAAATTTGGTGACTCAAATAGTGTATGTGTTTTTCTGCACTTGTGAATAAGTGCTGCATTTCTGACATGTTACATGGGGGGGCGCTGGTTCAAGAAGACAACGTTTATTAATGGAAGTGATTGAAGTTGGAAATACGGATACCCGTTTTTGTTCAGTTCTTTTTAATGCTGTGAACTAAAGCCATTTGTTGGTTGTCTGGTTGCATTGTGATTAATATTCTAATTACTTATGTGGACGTACAGCACCAGCTGCTTGTGCAGCCATTGCTATAGTGACATGAGGGATGGGCTAATACATTGAAAACTTTAAAATGAATACTAATTGCACAATTGGATATGCCTCTTTCAGCTCACCTTGGGCTTTTGGATTGTTTGTCAATGCATAACCGTGTAACTGAGTGACGTTTCTGAAGTGTTAATGCATTATTATGCAGTTCTTTTATATCCCAGTCATTTCCAACAAGTATTTTTTTTAAATAGCATTTGTACATGGCGAACTAAAAACTTTTGATTAATTCTACTGTAAACAAACATGCAGAATGGGTGTGTAAATGACAAATTAATTTCAATATAGATAAGTGTGAGGTGGTGTATTTTTGGTAGGAGAAATAAGGAGGCGACCTACTCCTTGGAAAATAAGGCCGGAATTTTCCAGGGGGTTAACGGGCGGGATGGGTGGCGGGTCAGGTGGGAACATGTTTCTTTTCCCCAGCGGGTCGGGACCCCGCAGTGAACCCGCCGCCACGTGTCTTTCCCAATGTCGGGTCTGTCAATGCTGAGCAGACTCGTCCGACAGTGACGGGGAACCTAATTAAAATGATTAGCATCCAGTTGTCAGATGCTTAACAGCCTTTTTTCACTTACCTTTTGTCTTTAACTTCATGATCATGGGATCCCCGCTGTGCGCAGACCAAGGCTGTCAACCTGAGGCGGGAGTTCAGTGGCCGTTGCTCCAGCTGATTATTTGACAGCTTCAAATGTATAGTAAAAGCTCCCACCTGACAGATCATCACTTCCCTCAGGCAGAAGCTGTTTCTCAGTTCATTTCCAGCACAGATTCTGCAGGCTTTCCACTTTCCACTCTCCATCCAGTCTCACCTCATTGGAAGAACTCTCTCATTATTGACAGATCGCTTCTGTCATCTCTACTTCACCTGCCATCTGTTCCATCAACATGTGTGCCCTTTATACTGTCTCACCTTGGTCCTCGGAATCCCACCATGATCAGCCCCAACACCAGCAGCACCAGGCACACCAGCAGCACCAACAACACCAACCATCTCCGCAATCAACTGAAGCTGCACAAGACAGAGGGCATCAGCACCTGACCACATTGCTGCCCGGGAGGCCACCATGGCCAGATTTACTTCACTTGATTCTGTACTCCACATGATGCACCAGGTTGGCACCACTCCACACCAACACCATAAAGCATCCCTACAATGTGAAAGGAATGGCTTGGACATTGTAGGGATGCTTTATGGTGTTGGTATGGGGTGGTGCCAACCTGGTGCATCATGTGGCAACCAGGGTGTACAGGGTCAATTGAAGTAAATCTGGCCATGGTGAGGCCATCCCTGGCCTCCTGGGCAGCAATGTGGTTGGGTGTTGATGCCCTCTGTCCTGTGCAGCATCAGGTGATTGCGGAGAAGGTTGGTGTTGTTGTTGGTGCTGCTGGTGTTGGGGCTGATCATGGTGGGATTCTGAGGACCAAGGTGAGAGAGTGTAAAGTGCACCCATGCTGATGGAATAGATGGCAGGTGAAGTAGAGATGACAGAAGCGATCTGTCAATGGTGGGAGAGGTAATGAGGTTAGACTGCATGGAGACTTGTGTAAAGACATGCAGCTTCCCGAATCTGCAGTGGAAATGCAGTTTAGAGATCCTAGTACTTAAGGGAAGATATCTTAATCAGCTGGGAGCTTTGAGTTGACATTTGAAGCTGTCAATTCATCAGTTGATTCATTGGCCACTGACCTTTCGCCTCAACTTCACTGATGAGGTCTAGGCACAGCAGGAAACCGTTGGGAGACCTGTGAAAGTTAAAAAGCTGGGAAAAAAGCATTGTTGAGTGGCTGTAAATGAGCCACTAATGATTTGAATTGGGTCCCCCGCCGCTGCCTGTCGGGTCTGCTCAGCGCTGGCAGACCCCACATCGGGAAATGCAGGTGTGCGCATTCTAACAGCGGGTTCCCGACCTGCTGTCAATCATTTTAAATTTTACAGCTGACCCACCACCAATCGGGTCTGCTGAGCACCAGCAAAATCGCAGCCATGGTTGCAGAGTGACCAAGGTTGGGAATTAAATAGTCCAGGATACTTGACTTTTAGAAGAGATAGGCAGAATGGAAAAGGAGGGGGTAGTCCTTATAATAAAGGCTGGGATAAAGACAGTAGAGAGAAAGGATTTTAGCTCAGATAAACAAAATGTAGAATCACTTTTGGTGGAGCTAAGAAACAACAAGAGGCAGAAAACGCTGGTGGGAGTAGTTTATAGGCCGCCCTAACAGTAGTTGTAGAGTTGGGCACAGTATAAATAAGGAAATTAGAGATGCATGTAATAAGGGTAATACAGTAATCATGGGGGACTTTAACTTTCATATAGACTGAGCAAACCAAATTTGCAGTAATAGTGCTGAGGACGAGTTCATGGAATGTATACAAGATAGTTTACTAGATCAGTACGTCAAGGAACCAACTAGGGAAATGGCTATTTTAGATCTATTATTGTGCAATGAGACAGGGTTAATAACCTTGTATTAAAGGAGCCTCTGTGGAGCAGTGACCATAATATGATAGAATTTTATGTTGTGTTTGAGAGTGATTTAGTTAAGTACAAAACTAGGGCCTTAAATCTGAACAAAGCAAACTATGTAGGTATGTCAGGCGAGCTGGCTAAGATAGGTTGGGAAACTAGATTAAAAGATATGATGGGAGATAAACAATGGCAAACATTTAAAGAAATAATTCATAATACACAACGAAAATACATTCCCTTAAGGAATAAAAACCCCACAGGTAAAATGGTCCAACCGTGGCTAACAAGAGAAATTATAGGTAGTATTAGATTAAAAGAAGAGGCTTATAATGTTGCCAAAAGGAGTGGTAAGCCTGAGGATTGGGAGGATTTTAGAATTCAGCAAAGGAGGACCAAGAACTTGATAAAGAGAGAGAAAATAGAATGAGAGTAAACTAGCGAGAGACATAAAAATAGATTGTAAAAGCTTCTATAGCTATGTAAAAAGGAAGAGATTAGCGAAAGTAAACCTGGGTCCCTTACAGGCGGAGGTGGGAGAAATTATAATGGGGATAAGGAAATGGCAGAGACATTAAACAAAGATTTTGTATCTGTCTTCATGGAAGAAGACACAAAAACATCCTGGGTGACCGCTTTGAGGAACACCTCCATTCAGTCCGTAAGGGTGACCCCGAGCTTCCGGTTGCCTGTCACTTTAATTCTCCTCTTCACTCCCACTCAGACCTCTCTGTCCTCGGCCTCTTACACTGTTCCAACGAAGCTCAACGTAAGCTCGAGGAACAGCACCTCATCTTTCGATTGGGCACTTTACAGCCTTCTAGACTTAACATCGATTTCAACAATTTCAGACTATAAATTGGCCCCTGTAGTTCTTTATGTATTTTTTTAATTAATTTTTTTCTCTTGTTTCCTCACATGGTAGCTGTTAATGTTGCCGCCATCATCATTCACACATCATCTAGAGCCATCTTTTGTTTCTTAACTTGTCCCATTACCTCTCCTTTTGCCTCGCACCATCATCCCTTTTGTCAGTCAATCTCTCCTGCCTTCCATCCTGTCACAGACCTTCCCTTTGTTCTCTCCTCCCTGCCCCTGTTTAAAAATCTCTCTTCCCTAACCTTTTCCAGTTCTGATGAAGGGCTCGACCCTCCTCGATGCTGCCTGACCTGCTGAGTGTTTCCAGCATCCGCAGTATTTTGGTATAACATTCTGGAAATAGTGGGGAACCAAGCATCTAGTGAGAATGAGAAACTTAAACAAATTAGTATTAGTAAAGAAATAGCACTGGAGAAATTAATGGGTCTAAAAGCTGACAAGTCCCCTGGACCTGATGAACTGCAGCCTAGGGTTTTAAAAGAGGTGGCTGCAGAGATAGTGGATGCATTGGTTTTAATCTTCCAGAATTCCCTAGATTCTAGAACAGTCCCCACAGACTGGAAGGTAGCAAATGTAGCCTTGCTATTCAAGAAAGGAGGGAGAGAGGAAACATGGAATTTTGACCAGTTAGCCTGACATCAGTAGTAGGGAAAATGCTAGAATCTATTATTAGGGACATGGGCCTAGAAATTCAGTTGCGTGCGCCAGCCGTTAGTGCCTTAAGAGGAGTAGACTTCGAGCGCTAGGCACTTAGCGGCCGGGCGCAGCGCGATCTGCGCCTACGCCCAACTTCAGTAGACATTTAGCGCCGGCGCAAAGCGTTTGTGCGCGCTCAGCTGCGCGCGCAGCTTATGACGTCATTTCGTCGTGCAACGCCCTTTGTGCGCCCCAAACCGGAACTTCAGTCGCGCCCGCCCAATGTGGGCGTGGCGGTGCTAAGAACTGTGAAGTGGAACGCAGCAGAGGCCCTGCGGGCCTCGGGGAGCGCTAATTAAAGGGCACTTACACTGAACTATAAAGGCCAGCCATTTTGCTGCAATGACTTTTGTGCAACGGATTTCTGGACAGAGACCAAGGAAGAGACCTTACTGATTTGGCCCAACACAGGAGAGGTATTTTTGGCTTCTGGCCAGAGCTTGGAAATTTGCCTCATTGTGATTTCATTGTTTGCCAGTATATTATGGGGGCTGCATGGGGTGCCAACCCTCAGTTCCAACATTATGTGCGAAGGGCTCGCAGACGCTGTGTGAGAGGGGCAGCCATGCCTAGACGCAGAGGGGGCATCAGGCGTCGGCAACGTAG
Organism: Somniosus microcephalus; assembly: GCF_052327205.1. NCBI lineage: Eukaryota > Metazoa > Chordata > Chondrichthyes > Squaliformes > Somniosidae > Somniosus > Somniosus microcephalus. The sequence continues at coordinate 42,133,804 of NC_141012.1, read as the reverse complement.
GCCTTACCCACTCAGGGAATACCGGCAGCAGGTGTCCTATCTCACCATGACTGCCGCGCAGTGTGTTAAGAGGCTGCGCTTCAGAAGGGAGGTGGTTGCAGAGATCTGCCAGCTGCTTCACAGAGATCTGCGTCCACAGCTGATGTGCAGGACGTCTCTGTCGGTGGAAGTGAAGGTCACGGTGGCTCTGAACTTTTATGCAAGCGGCTCCTTCCAAGCCGCTGCTGGGGACATAGCTAACATATCCCAGTTCGCCGTGCATCGCTGCATCCGGCAGGTCACCGATGCCCTTTTCACAAGGAGACACCAATTCATCTCCTTCCCCATGACCCTGGAGAGGCAGGAGCAGCGTGCAGTCGGATTTGCGAGGATCGCGGACTTCCCCATGGTGCAGGGCGCCATTGACTGCACGCATGTGGCTTTGCGGGCACCTATCGACAATGCCGAGGATTACCGCAACCGGAAGGGCTACCATTCCCTCAATGTACAGCTGGTGTGTGACAACAGGCAGCGCATCCTAGCTGTCAATGCCCGCTTTCCAGGCAGCAGCCACGATGCATTTATCCTGCGCCAGACTACTGTGGCTGACATGTTCCAGGCACAGCCTCCCCCAAGAGGATGGCTTATCGGGGACAAAGGCTATCCTTTGTGTACATGGCTCATGACCCCGCTCCGCGCGCCCAGGACCCCTGCTGAGGAGGCATACAACGAAAGCCATCAAGCCACAAGGAACATCATAGAGCAAACGATTGGCGTCCTCAAGCAACGGTTCCGCTGCCTGGATCGCTCCGGCGGATCTCTGCAGTATTCGCCGGATAGAGTCTCCCAGTTCGTCGTCGTTTGCTGCATGCTGCACAACCTGGCTATCCGCAGGACTCAGGCACTGCCACCTCACGTTGGACCACCACCTCAGGAGGAGGAGCAGGAGGAGCATGAGGAGGAGGAGGAGGAGGAGGAGGAGTACCAGCCCAGGAGGGAGCCACAAGGTCCAAGGGCCGTCCGTCGGCGGCTTATTGAACGACACTTCTAGGCCCCCTGTCAGGGAATGGCTTGTGGCAATGAAGGGACATGAATGCAGCCGCTCCGCAAGCCCTCAGCCGGTTAACGCAACAACCACTTCAAACATCAAACATGGACAAGCTGAATAAAGAAAAAGCTTTATTGAACAAACTCAGGGCCCTTCCCACATGAAACCCAAAAACAGACAACACCCCCAAAAAACAGTCAAACACATGACTCACTCCCACAACCTGGGGAGGAATAACAAAACTTTTCCATCCAAATGGCCTTCATCCTCGGCCTTACCAAAACAACCACCCCCATAGACAACACAACCACCCCCATATAAAAAAACATTTGGCAACACCCTCTACTTTGTGTGCCGAGAGGGCGAGTCCTTGTCCAGCCTTTTCCGGCCCCTGGCCGACCTGCTGCTCCGCCTCAACCTGGGCCCTGTGGGTGCTGCAAGGCTGGGGGAAGGCTCCTGAGGGGCACATGGCGTGACGGCAGATGCCCTTGGGGGTCGGCCTAGACGAGCTCTGGCCCTCGAGGGGCCGGCTGCTGACTGCTGCAGCTGTGGCTGGGCAGCATCAGTCTCTCCAGCAGCTCGTGGCAGCTTCACTGGGGGAGTGGCAGTGGCGGCTGCAGCAATGGGGGCAAGCTGGCTGATGCCAGGCGCTCGCTGCTCGCCTGAGACACTGGCACTCGGCCGGGCTGGCACTGCAGCAAGCGCAGCAATCTGCTGAAGGCCAGACCGCTGTGCTGCTGCAGCGCGGCGGGTGCCCTGGCGATGCCTGGCTGAGACAGCGAGTGTGGCAGCAGTGAGTGCCCGTACTGCCCTGGTCTGTGCCCGCATCAGACCAGCCAGTGACTGCACGGCACCACTGATCAACTGGCCACTCACTGCCTGTGCTGCCCTGAATTCGGCCCGACTCGTGTCCTGTGCTGCCCCGAATTGCTCGAAACCCCTGGCCTGTGCTGCCCCGAGTTGCTCGAAACCCCTGGCCTGTGAGGCCCCGAAATCGGACACACTATGAGCCAGGGACTCGATGGCCTCAGGCAACCATGCCACAACCCCCATGAACTCGGTGTGCCGGCGATCCGAGTCCGCGGACATTTGATCGAGGAGGCGCACCTCCTGGGCGAGGACCATCTCCGGACTGGAGGCCGGACTCTCCCTCTGGGGAGAAGGCCGCCGAGCTGCCCGACCCTTCCCGCGTGGCTGGACGCCACTGGGCCCCGCAACTACACTCCCCTGCAGCACTTCCCCCCTCTGGGGAGAAGGCCGCCGAGCTGCTCGACCCTTCCCGCGTGGCTGGACGCCACTGGGCACAGGAGCTACACTCCCCTGCAACACTTCCCCCCTCTGGGGAGAAGGCCGCCGAGCTGCCCGACCCTTCCCGCGTGGCTGGACGCCACTGGGCACAGGAGCTACACTCCCCTGCAACACTTCCCCCCTCTGGGGAGAAGGCCGCCGAGCTGCCCGACCCTTCCCGCGTGGCTGGACGCCACTGGGCACAGCAACTACACTCCCCTGCAACACTTCCCCCCTGGCTCTCCTCCAGGGAAGACGTGTCCCCTCCATTGCCATCCCCTGGCGCGGATGAGGGTTCCCCCGATGGGCCACCTTCCTCTTGCTCCTCCTCGTCCTCCTCTTCTGAGGGACTGTCACTGGCAGCTTCAGGGACCTCCTCCTCACCAGCTGAAGGCAGGAAGGCACAAGAGTAGCTTTAGAGTGAGGACAGGGCGTCAGCGAGGGAGGCATGAGTGGTGGCATTCAGCGCATTGGTCGGACAGTGGCAAAGGATGTAGATCTGAAGCGCAAGGGGAACGAGAGAGGTCCAAAAGGTCATGTCCTTACCATTGGGGCCCAGCACAGGGTCGGCATCTCCACATGCAACGGGGCCAATCAGCCGGCCACCCATGAGTCGACCCACGCGCTCCTCCAGGTCACTGAGCTGCTGGAACTGGGGACGGCCTCCCCCGGTGTCAGTCCGGCTCCTCAGATTCTGGGCCAGCTTGGCCTGCAAGAGAAAGGACGGCCTCTAAGTACAGTGTGGTGCCCTGTTGTTGCGTGCACTGCCTCCCATGGTCGAATAGCTTGGCCAGTGTGGTGCCCTGTTGCTGTATGCACTGCCTCCCATGGTCGAATAGCTTGGCCAGTGTGGTGCCCTGTTGCTGTATGCACTGCCTCCCATGGTCGAATAGCTTGGCCAGTGTGGTGCCCTGTTGCTGTATGCACTGCCTCCCATGGTCGAATAGCTTGGCCAGTGTGGTGCCCTGTTGCTGTATGCACTGCCTCCCATGGTCGAATAGCTTGGCCAGTGTGGTGCCCTGTTGCTGTATGCACTGCCTCCCATGGTCGAATAGCTTGGCCAGTGTGGTGCCCTGTTGCTGTATGCACTGCCTCCCATGGTCGAATAGCTTGGCCAGTGTGTAAAGTGCAGAAAGTGCAATTGATGTTCATGCCAGTGCCATAGCTGCTGGATGAGGGCTGGCCATTAGGGCTTTGAGGTCCCTTTGCCCATAATGTGAGGTGCACATGCAAGGATGAGGAGGACACTGGAAAGGGTTCTCACCCTGACAATCCGAGTGAGGTCGTTAAACTTTTTCCGGCATTGGTCACCAGTCCTGGGGACATCGCAGGTGGCTGTGACCCTCTGGGCGACATCCCTCCAGGCTCTCCTGTACACCCTGGTGGCAGGCTTCTTGCCACTGTCCGGGAACAAGATATGGCGTCTCCTCTCCAAAGCCCTAACCAGCACCTTTAAATCATGGGCAGAGAAGCGCTGCGCTCGCTCACGGGCCCTCTGCATCCTTCCTGGCGCTATTTCTCTCCAGCAGCAGTGTTTAGGCCTAGCTGGAGGGCTGCAGTATCCAGGGCGTGGCAGCAGACCAAGTCGACCCTTCCCCCTTTAAGAGCTGGCTGGCGCCAGGGTGTCTGCTGCCAATCAAGAAATGACCGCACCTGCGCTGCGCCCGGCCTCGGCGGTATCACTCTGCACCGCCGGCTTAGCGCCTAAAGATAGCCGTGCATCGCCAGTTTTAGCGCTCGAGCAAACTCCTTGGCCAAAGCTACTGAATATCGGCGAAGTGGCCTCCACTTTGCGCCGGGCGCAAACTTTAGCGGCCGCCCGACTTTACCGCCCCAAAAGTGGCTATACTGAATTTCTAGGCCACGGTAACAGGGCATTTAGAAAATCATAATATGATTAGGCAGAGTCAACACAGATTTATGAAAGGGAAATCGTGTTTGCCAAATCTGATAGAGTTTTTTGAGGTTGTATAGCAGGGTAGATAAGGGGGAACCAGCGGATGTGGTGTATTTGGATTTTCAGAAAGCATTCGATAAGGTGCCACACAAGAGGTTATTACACCATATTAGGGCTCATGGGATTGGGGGTACTGTAATATATTAGCATGGATTGAGGATTGGTTACTGGACAGAAAACAGAGAGTAGGAATAAGCGGGTTATTTTCGGGTTGGCAGGCTGTAACAAGTGGGGTACCGCAAGGATCAGTGCTTGGGCCTCAGCTATTTACAATTTATATCAATGACTTAGATGAGGGGACCGAGTGTAATGTATCCAAGTTTGCTGATGATACAAAGCTAGGTGGGAATGTAAGTTGTGAGGAGGATGCAAAGAGGCTTCAAGGGGATATAGACAGGTTAAGTGAGTGGGCAAGAACATGGCAATGGAATATAATGTCGACAAATGTGAAGTTATCCACTTTGGCAGGAAAAATAGAAAAGCAGGAACATTTTCTAAATGGTGAGAGATTGGGAAATGTTGGTGCTCAGAGGGATCTGGTGTATTGAAATGTTTCAGGTGGTCCTGTACCTGGTGTATTGAAATGTTTCAGGTGGTCCTGTACCTGGTGTATTGAGATGTTTCAGGTGGTCCTGTACTTGGTGTGTTGAGATGTTTCAGGTGGTCTTGTACCTGGTGTATTGAAATGTTTCAGGTGGTCCTGTACTTGGTGTGTTGAGATGTTTCAGGTGGTCCTGTACCTGGTGTATTGAGATGTTTCAGGTGGTCCTGTACTTGGTGTGTTGAGATGTTTCAGGTGGTCCTGTACCTGGTGTATTGAGATGTTTCAGATGGCTCTGTACCTGGTGTATTGAGATGTTTCAGGTGGTTCTGTACCTGGTGTATTGAGATGTTTCAGGTGGACCCGTGTACTCGCCCGAAATATCTAAATGCTTCAACCCTGGGATACTACTTCTAAATTACCACAACTTGGAGTGTTGTGTATGTAATATGTGTGCTACTTTAAACCTATGGACAGGACTGCACTACTTGTAGGGCGTAGTGATACGCAGTACCACTCCTGGCCATAGGGGTATAAATAGTACTGTGGGTACTGATCTCCCCTCAGTTCCCGCCTGTGGGCATGAAGTAAAGACCTACGTGTAGTCCCCACCTCCAACCAGTAAAGACCTGTTTGAGTTATACGTTTAAGTCTTTGTGTTAATTGTTCAATACAATACACATACTTAACACTGGCGACGAGTCAGATTCTTACCCTGCGGCAGTTATTCCACGGCGGCTTCGTCCACAGACAGGACGTTGAAGAGAGGTTTCAAACCGCACCACCCCACTGGAAGCGACAGGCATTAGGACCCTGAAGCCTCCATCAGCGACTGAAAACTGGAGGACAGAAGACATCCTGCAGCTTCTTTTTCAACCTCGGTGGTGGGTAAGCCGAGCAGCGTGGGCTGCAAAGACAGGGCTGGGGGAAGTCGGAGGTACAAGGGCGATCGCGATCGGGAGATAAGGGCCATCGATCGCAATCCCTGATAAGGGCCGCACTCGGGCTGAAAGGCGCAGCGTCGGCAGACACTGAAGGCGCGAGAGCCGCGGTGAAAAGCGCGGGCCATCGATCGCGGCGGAGATAAGGGCCGCACTCGGGGCTGAAGGGAGATGGCGTCGGGGGACGGGTGAAGACCGCCAAGCGCGGGAAAACCGCCATTTTGTGGGCGGAGGACGACGGCAAGAGCGGGAAGCCGCCATCTTTGATAACAAGTAAAGAAAATAAAATCTGAGAAATTGCAAATCTACAATGCCTAAACATGGGAATATTAGCACCTTTGATAGTGACCTCGAAGATTGGGCCATATATGTTGAAAGAGTAAAAAATTATTGTAAGGCCAATAAAATTCGTGACCAAGATAAAGCTCTAACATTATTAAATTTAATGGGTGCGAAGACATACGGGCAATTGAAACACCTGTTATCACCAGATGAACCGGCGGATAAGACGTTCGATGAGATTGTTACTGTCCTGAAAGATCATCTAAACCCCACGCCGCTGATGCTAGCGGAACGATTTAAATTTTACGACAGAAGGCAGCTACAGCATGAAAGCAATGCTGAATATTTGCTGGAATTGCGTAAATTAGCGAAATATTGCCAGTTTGGAACGGGACTGACAGATGCACTACGAGACAAATTTTTGTGTGGTTTATTTAAACAGGATACACAAAAGCGACTGCTCGAGGAGAATGAGCTGACACTTGAGAAGGCGGTCACTATGGCAGCAGCACACGAAGCCGCAGCGAGAGGCACGACAGTAATGCAGCTACGGTCACCAGAGCTCAGTGCACACAAATTGGGTGTGAGTTCTGGCAAATGTTATCGTTGTGGAAAGACAACGCATGATCAGAACCAGTGTTGGTTTAAAAACCAAGAATGTAGAACTTGTGGTAGGCTTGGACACATAGCTAGAGTATGCAGGTCAGGGAAGAAGACCAGCAACAAGAAGTCACCGCAAGGAAAATACGCAAAAGTACACAAGGTGGCCGAACAGGAGTCCGATTCAGACGCTAGCAGTAATGAACTGGCTGGCTTAAGCAGTATTGAACTGGCTAGCTTAAGGGTACTCAACGTGGGTAAGGGTGCAGACCTCCAGACAATTTGGGTCACTCTTCAGATAGAAGGAGTCCAAGTAAAACTGGAATTGGACACTGGATCGGCATTGACGGTCATAAATAAGAAAGATTATGGAAGGTTATTCCAACATATTCCCCTACAGGATACGGAGCTCATATTGAAAACATACACGGGGCAAAGAGTGTACCCCATCGGGAAAATTGAGGTCACAGTGGTCCACAAGGGCGAAGAAAGTCAAATAATGGACTTATATGTGATATCTGAAGGAGGTCCTCCACTACTAGGACGGGAGTGGATTAGGAAAATGAATATCGACTGGCATTTCCTACAAACAATAACGAGTGAGAACTCGGTGAACATAATCAACCCAGACTCTGGAACTGATGATGGTAAGACCAACCCGTGTGCAAAAGACAAAGTTTCAGCACAGAATTCCACTGAGATAGAGAATTCTGAGTCTGTCCAGTCTACTGACATGCACATTTCTGAGGGACACCGGGCTAGAACTAAACTCCATTTCAAACTGCAACAGCAATTAGAACAAATGATTCGCCGTTTTGAGCAAGAGATGAATGCGACGAAAGAGTTCTTTGATATAGAGTGGGAACATCTGGAAAGACAACAGAAGCAGCTGCTGGAGCAAATGGAGCAGGAGCACACAAAACGTCTGATGTCAGAGGAGTTAACGGTCAGCCAACTCCTGCATATGCTGAAGGACAGGACTCTGAAATGGGAAAAACTTGAACACGAACTTCAATATTCAAACGAAAGGGGTTCGGAGCTCTCAAAGGTTATTGGAAGAGCTGAGGTGGCAACACAGACTGAGATGACTGCAACAGAGCAGCCCTTGGATGCCAAAAGTACGCTGACTCACGTCAACGTAGAACAACAGACCGCTGAAACAGCTGCTCCGGTAGAGGGATTGATAGTCCGATCAATCAATCTCCAAAAGAAGTTGAAGTAGTAAAATCTCAAATGAGGTCATTAGTAAACGACTTGCTGAAAGCCCAGAAAAAGCTGGATGAAGAGGTACGCATGAAGAAGTCTCTTCAGGAAAGATGTCTGGACTTGGAACAAAAGCTGGCTAACGCCCAGCTGGGTATGGAGGAAATAGAAGACCCTCTCGCTGGCCTAGATCAGGACGACACCGAATATTACCATGACCTATTGAGTGACACTGAATATTATAGTGACCTGGTCTGCCCAGCTTGTGATGAAAACTCCCAAAGTGCAGAAATCAGGATGAATCACTTAAAGTCTAAGGAACATAGGGAGATGGTGGCGCTACAGCTGGCAGCTGACAGGGGAGCCCAGAGAGTCTCTAAGAAGCAGAAAAGGAAAAGACGAAGCAGAAGATGATAACCATCTGAACCATTATCACCCCTACCAGATCACACACGTAGTCCCTCCGAACGGAGCCAAATCAGTTCGGAAGTTCAAGCTGTTAAATCCATGGAAGGACTATTGAATGAGTCACTCCAGCAACGTGAACCGACTACACCACAGAGACTGAATCTGTGAACTATTTTCCGCAGAGATTGAATCTGTGAACTGTTTTCCGCAGAGACTGAATCTGTGATCTGTTTTGACATGAAGTTATCTATGTATCTATGTTATTCTGTTATGTAAACCTGAAGTTATATATGTATATATGTTATTACGTTATGTTAAATGGGGAGATGACTGTAAAGCTAAGAAGGGAGGAATGTTGTGTATGTAATATGTGTGCTACTTTAAACCTATGGACAGGACTGCACTACTTGTAGGGCGTAGTGATACGCAGTACCACTCCTGGCCATAGGGGTATAAATAGTACTGTGGGTACTGATCTCCCCTCAGTTCCCGCCTGTGGGCATGAAGTAAAGACCTACGTGTAGTCCCCACCTCCAACCAGTAAAGACCTGTTTGAGTTATACGTTTAAGTCTTTGTGTTAATTGTTCAATACAATACACATACTTAACATGGAGCTGAGGAATTTCTGGGTGATAAAAGAGCAAGGTCCCTTTAGTTTGCCTTCTACCCTCCTGGAAGTGGTATGATAATGGAGTTGTTGACTAATCATAGCAATCAATCTCTACCAATGAGTCTACAACAGACTCAGACATGAGGTGAGGAAAGCCCCCTGTGGTGGAGAGCTTTGGGAACCATAGGACACCTGTTCCTCCCAAGCATGCTACACTTACCCTATGTCATGTCTCAAATTACTCATATACTGTATACTGAAATTAATTTTTTTGAAAATAATCACAAATGCATCACCATAGTTCCTCTCAGTTTGATACTGTACTCAGTGTAAAGGTTCTTGGACTTGACACCAATTTTAGGTTGCAATTATCTTTATTGAGTTCAACTGAGTCTTGACTCATTCAATGTCGTAAACAATTGGCACACAGAGAAATAAACAATATTACCCGCTTTCGTACTCGGTAGAGAATGTAACCTTCATCGATTCTTTCATTCTTGTCTCCCTCTACAAGTTGTGAAAGAAAGCTTAAGATCTTTATAAGCCTCGAGTCATGCAAAGCCATCCCTTAAAACAAGTTGTTTTTCAGTTTTCTAACTGATCTGCTGATCATTGTCTTGTTTGTTCGTGATATAGGCTACCCTCTTACTATTGACCCCTTACTGAGTATTTGCTAACAATGGACCTCTCCTCACTGGCAAAACTTTTTCTTGCTAAATGTCATCCATACCCTGAAAAGTTCTGAGAATGAGCAACATGGCCATTTTATTATTTCTAACTATAGTACAAGACTACAAGCTATTTGTAAATGAAAATAAAACAAAAACCGTAATCATATGAGATTAAACTAAATTCTAATCCTACGTATATATCTATACAAGGACAGAGTATCTTATACCAGGATACCGCACACTGCTTTTTGGTAAAGTGCTGCCTTGATGTCACAGTGCCAGAGATACAAAGGTTGCTTATTTTATCAAATATTTGATTGTGAAGCAGGTGAAACACTAGAACCAGTTGGTTTTGTTGAGTGAGGAAATAGTCTGTTTATATTAGTTAAGAAATGGGGTACATCTGATTGAGTGATGTGATTTGTTCATAGTAAACATATGATTGCTAATGCAGTATCAGGTCCCCTGGTTACCACAGACCAATCCCCATACCACTGCTCTCAAGTCAGACTTCCTACTCCCTGAAAGCCTCTTGGCTACTCCTTGCAGCCTAAACTCAGTCTTTACCACTCCTTCCAATGCTTAGAAACAGGCCTCTGCACCCAGCTTGCTTGCTTGCTCTATCCAGATAGCAGATCCCAAGACCCTTCTGTAAAGTCTGTAGGTATTATGGCGAATTAATACACAGACTACAAGAGTAACTTTAACAGGACTTTACTATTCAAAGGTCAGGGCGAATCTGCCCAATAAATCCTGACACAGCACTTATATACCGGTGTGGTCACCGTCGGTATTACAGTATACAGCAGCCAAGATAAAGTAGTGCCACACCTAAAATAGTTCTCTTAAAGGTGGACGGTTACATACAATAGTTCTCTTAAAGGTAGAACAGTTACATACACTACACCTTCCTCCTTCCCTGGACCCACCTCTTGCCTAGCTCTGGCCACCAGTTCTTGGCCTACCTGGACTCACCTATTGTCTGGCCCAGGCACCAGCCCTCAGTCCAGGGAGGGTGATCAGTAGGCCCTGGGTGTGGACCTGCAGAACACGTGAAACCAGGGAGCCTGAGGTGCGGGCCGCACCCGAGCAGTTAAAGTATTATGCACTTTGTAGCCACAGCTATAAAAATATATTCAATGTTTTGAAAAATAGAAGGCCTTTATGAGCTTAACATGAAATCTACAGTCACTTGTTTGTAAAACTGAGGTCACAGAATATTAGATGTTTCCATGAAGATGATTGTGAGGTCACAAACTATCACATGGAGCCTGAAGCCCACAAAAGATGAGAGAACTTCAACCAGACGTGACAGTGCTACCTAGAGAGGAGGAGAGTCGTGAATGGAAAGAGGAGCAGAACATATAAAAATTGAGAATGTTTCTATTAATTCACCTCTTTCTTTCATAGGTGTCAGAAACTTAACTGGACCAGCCACATAAATACTGTGGCAATAAGAGCAGGGCAGAGGCTGGGAATTCTGCGGCGAGTGTCTCACAGCCTTACTCCCCAAAGCGGCTCACCACCACCTTCTCAAGGACAATTAGGGATGGGCAATAAATGCTGGCGGTTAGAAGGGCTGAAGGAAAGTGCCAAAGGCTTCATTGAGGTAATCAGTGACTGCTTTTTAACACAATTACAGAGAGAACTAGGGCCCATAGTGCATTAGATTTAATATTCAGCAGTAACCAGGAAATGGTTAGTAACCTGAAAGTAGATGAGCACTTGATTTAAGGGATCGTTGCAGAGTCTGATTTGACACCGTGATAAAGGCCAAAAATAGCAACAGCGATTTTACAAAAAGAGAAACACAAGAACATAAGAAATAGGAGCAGGAATATGCCACTTGGCCCCTCGAGCCTGCTCCGCCATTCAATAAGATCATGGCTGATCTTGGGCTCAAAGCCACTTCCCTGCCCGCTCCCCATAACCCTTCACTCCCTTATCTTGCAAAAATCTGTCTATCTCCCCTTTAAATGTATTTAATGACCCAGCCTCCACGGCTCTCTGGGGCAGAGAATTCCACAGAATTACGACCCTCTGAGAGAAGAAATTCCTCCTCATCTCAGTTCTAAAAGGGCGACCCTTTATTCTGAAACTATGACCCCACGAGGGGAAATATCCTCTCTGCATCTACCTTGTCGAGCCCCCTCATGTTTCAATAAGATCACCTCTCATTCTTCTCAATTCTAATGAGTATAGGCCCAACCTGCTTAACCTTTCCTCATAAGTTAACCCCCTCACCCCTGGAATTAACCGTGTGAATCGTCTCTGAACTGCCTCCAATGCAAGTATATCCTTCCTTAAATAAGGAGACCAAAACTGTACGCAGTACTCCAGGTGTGGTCTCACCAATACCCTGTACAGTTGTAGCAGGACTTCCCTGCTTTTATACTCCAACCCCCTTGAAATAAAGGCCAACATTCCATTTGCCTTTTTGATTACTTGCTGTACATACATGCTAACATTTTGTGTTTCATGCACAAGGACCCCCAGGTCCCTCTGAACTGTAGCATTTTGTAATCTCTCTCCATTTAAATAATAATTTGCTTTTTTATTTTTCCTGCCAAAGTGGATAAGCTCACACTTTCCCACATTATACTCCATCTGCCAAATGTTTGCCCACTCACTTAGCCTGTCTATATCCCTTTGCAGATTCTTTGCGTCCTCTGCACAACTGCTTTCCCACCCATCTTTGTATCATCCGCAAACTTGGCTACATTACACTTGGTCCCTTCATCCAAGTCATTAATGTGGATTGTAAATAGTTGAGACCCCAGCACCGATCCCTGTGGCACCCCACTAGTTACCGTTTGCCAACCGGAAAATGACCCATTTATCCCAACTCTCTGCTTTCTGTTAGTTAGCCAATTCTCTATCCATGCTAATATATTACCCCCAAATCTATGAGCTCTTATTTTATGCAGTAGTCTTTTATGTGGCACCTTATCGAATGCCTTCTGGAAATCCAAATACACCACATCCACTGGCTCACCTTTGCCCACCCTGCTCGTTACATCCTCAAAGAACTCCAGCAAATTTGTTAAACATGATTTCCCTTTCATTAAACCATGCTGACTCTGCTTGACTGCATTATGATTTTCCAAATGTCCTGCTACTGCTTCCTTAATGAAGGACGCCAGCATTTTCCCAACAACAGATGTTAGGCTAACTGGTCTATAGTTTCCTGCTTTCTGTCTCCCTCCTTTCTTAAATAGGGGTTTTACATTTGCGGTTTTCCAATCCACTGGGGTCTCTCCAGAGTCCAGGGAATTTTGATATATTGCAACCAATGCATCCACTATCTCTGCAGCCACTTCTTTTAAGACCCTGGGATGCAGGCCATCTGGTCCAGGGGACTTGTTGTCTTTTAGCCCCATTATTTTACCAAGTACTATTTCCTTAGTGATAGAAACATAGAAGCCTTAAGAAATACCATCTTTGCCAGATGTTAACTAACCTATTTGTCTGCCATTATAAAACACAAGGGCCTAGAAATTCACTATGGCCCCGCCAGCTGGCTAACGGCCAAAAGTTAGCGCTGGGCGCGGAGCCATGTGCGACCGTCCGATATTCACTTTTTGCGCCCCAAGTCGGAACCGGCCGCTATTCCAGGGTGTGCCCGCCCCCGCTTGGGGCGCTGAAACTGAATTTCAGCGCTCTAAGTGCCGCTGCGCCACCCGATGCGGTGCGGCAGGCTGCGGTACTGCAGGCCTCCTCTTTCTCTTAAGGTGGAGGTGCCTGCAACGGGGAGATCGCCGCTGGATTGTGCCGGCAAATGAGCCCGGCACCACGGAGAAGTACCGGGCTCGCGGAAAGCAGCCGGCAATGCCGCGGGGGGTGGGGGGTGGAGGAGGCCAGGGAAGGAGGTGCGGGCAGGCGGCCGCCAAAAAAGCGGCCGGCCGCACCTCCACCTTAAAGCGCCCCAGTAGCGCAGCAGTACGGCCCCGTTTTTCAATCGCTGTTTGCGGCCGCTGCAGAAGAGGCGGCCGCAACTAAATATGGGGTTTGGGCCGGAAGCGGGGCGGAACCGGGGCACTGCGCACACCGATGACGTCATCGGTGTCGGCGCAGCGCTACCGGCTACCGCCACCATTACCGCAGCGCTGAATATCAGCGCACCCTCTTACACTGGCGCAGAAACCCTATTTGGGCGGTAACTGGGCGCAAAGCCCACTGAATTTCTAGCCCAAGGAACCTAATATTTTGGACAGAAATTTTCAAAACAAATCAAAATGCCAAATGTAAAATAATGGCTTTATTTCATCATTTAAAATATACAGTACAGGAAGTGTGCTTAATCAAATTTACGTCATTTTCAGTGATGCTGGCAGAGTGGAGAGGCAGATCCTACTTCTAATCATGACGTTTACATGACAGACATGAAGACTTTAAAAAAGCAGACACATTCCTCTAAATAAAAACATTTTATGAGAAAGTACAACATTTATTGAACTATAACTTTGAGGTTTTATAAACAGTATGCCACTTCCTACATTTCAGTGAGATTTGTTCCAAAAAAGGTCAATTACCAGCTCACAAGCACCTCCTCTTCAGGTCTTTAAAAAAAAAGAAGAAAGGAACAACCCATAACTGTCATCACAAGGCATTTACAACACTTTTGTGAACTGTACCAAAAGTGTCAAATTTCTGTCGACTACAAATCATCTATTCCCCACCATTTACCGCCGCCCCCCCCCCAACCACGTTGAAGCCTGCTGAGGAACAGCAGTCAGGCACACACTTGCTAGCAGCCAGTGCTAACAATTAGGAGCCCTGATGCAGGTTAGAGAGCTACAGTACTATTTTAATATTCTTCCATCTCAGGGGGAGCAGTCATGTTTGCTGTTCTGAGGCAGCAACCATGGTTCAGTATATCACAGCAGATAAATCACAAGTAGTAATCTAATCCAAGCAAGCTGACAGATACACTTCACACAAAGGGGGGGGAAAAAAGTTAAAAATGGAGACAAACTGGTACATTCCAAGTCCGAAAAGGCAATGCCAGAGTTCCTGGTTTTATTTCTTGGCTTGTTTTGTGATCATGCTCCTTGGTGGCATTACAGGCCAGCTTGTATTAGATTTCTTTTTCTCTGAGATAGTGATTGTCTTTAGTTCCCCCCTCCCTGTGGCCCCTAGATTATCCATGATTGGGATGTTGTTGGTGTCTTCTACCATGAAGACAAATACAAAATATTTGTTCAGGGTCTCTGCCATTTCCCCGTTCTCCATTATTAATTCCCCAGTCTCATCCTCTAAGGGACCAATGTTTACTTTAGCTACTCGCTTCCTTTTTATATACCTGTAGAAGCTCTTACTATCTGTTTTAATATTTCTTGCCAGTTTACACTCATAATTCATCTTCTCTCTCTTTATTTTTTTTTAGTCATCGTTTGCTGGTTTTTAAAAATTTCCCAATCCTCTGGTCTCCCACCAATCTTGGCAACATTGTATGCCTTCGTTTTCAATTTGATACCATCCTTTACTTTCTTAGTTAGCCACGGATGGTGCTCCCTTCTCTTAAAATCTTTCTTTCTCACTGGAACATATTTTTGTTGAGAGTTATGAAATATATCCTTAAATGTCCGCCACTGCATTTCAACTGTCTTACCCTTTAATTTATTTTTCCAGTCCACTTTAGCCAGTTCTGCCCTCATGCCATTGTAATTGCTTTTGTTTAAGATCAGGACACTGGTTTGAGATACAACTTTCTCACCCTCCAACTGAATTTGAAATTCAACCATGCTATGATCACTCTTTCCTAGAGGATCCTTTACTATGAGATCATTTATTAATTCTGTCTCATTACACAGTACCAGATCCAAGATAGCCTGCTCCCTGGTTGGTTCCATTACATAATGTTCTAGGAAACCATCCTGGATGCACGCTATGAGCTCCTCCTCAAGGCTACCATGGCCAATTTGATTTGTCCAATCAATATGGAAGTTAAAATCACCCATGATTATTATCGTACCTTTTTTACAGGCCTCCATTATTTGTTGATTTATACCCTGTCCAACAGTATTGCTACTGTTTGGGGGCCTGTAGACTACGCCCACCAGATTTTCCCCTTATTATTTTTTATCTCCACCCAAACTGATTCTACATCTTGATGTTCTGAGCCAATATCACTTCTCACCACTGCACTGATCCCATCCTTTACCAACAAAGCCACTGTAATGTTATCTTAGTAACGTAATTACGAGTCTCACAAGCAGTTGTTGAGGAGAACCATTTTAATCAGTCCTGCTTCTGTGTCTCCCAGTACAGTCTGAAAGCATGGCCAAGATGGCGTTGGATCCCACCCCCGGTTATGACATCAGCCATCAACCAGCTGTCAATCAAACCCCCGCTGTCCTTACAACTTCCCCCTTCAATTAAGACATAACACAGTAACAACATAACATAACATAACACATAGAACTTGTTAACATCATATAGAACCAGTCAGTGTAACTAATTGCAGGTAGGTATAAACCTTACCCACACCCATGAGTCCATTAACTGTTTACAGTCTTATCAATCCCTGTCTACAGGTCAAGTTTAACTACAGGCTTTCTGGTGTGCTGTGACCTGCGTCGCTGGATGGGTGTTTGCTGAACCACCCCAGTTGTATCCACATTATCACTATTGTGTCCTTCGTCTCTTTGTGGCATTTCCCTCATCTCGTCTCTTTGTGGCATTTCCCTCATCTCGTCTCTTTGTGGCATTCCCCTCATCTCGTCATCCTCTCCGTCCTCCTGAGGCTGAAAGGTCTCTGTGGTTTTCAGTAGGTGCCTCCTGTTTCTGCAAAGCACATTGCCGTTCTCTGTCATGACACTGTATGACCTGGGGGCGGCCTGTTGTAGAACTGTGGCTCTTGTAGGCCATGACTCAGGCCCTTCAATGCAGACTATATCCTTCTCCTGTAGCGGCACTAGTGTAGTGGCTGTGTGGTCATGAAGTGTTTTTTGTTTCTGTTGTAGCTTACGAGCCTTGTCTGCCCACACCTCATCTCTGTGGTCAGGTGTGACATAACTGGGAAGTCGTGTACGGATTTTCCGACCCAGTAAGAGCTCAGCTGGAGACTTGCCACTTGCTAGCGGGCCCGCCCTGTACGACATCAGGGCCAGATATGGGTCAGTGTTGCTGTGTGCTGCTTTCTTTAATAGTCTTTTCACAATCTGTACCCCCTTCTCCGCCTTTCCATTAGCCTGAGGATAGAGCGGGCTGGAGGTTACATGATTAAACTCATACTCTGAAGCAAATAACTGAAACTCATGACTGGCATAGGGAGGGCCATTATCAGAGACCAGGGTTAGAGGGATGCCCTGCCTGGCAAAGATTGACTTCGGGTGAGTTATCACAGCTCTTGATGTAGGACTGGACAAGAGAGCAATCTCCGGATAATTGGAATAATAATCAATAACTAACAAATAGTCTTTTCCTTCATAGTGAAATATATCAGTTCTGACCTTTTCCCAAGGTTGTGATGGGAGCTCTGTGGTAATGAGGGGCTCTTTTGCTTGCTTGTAGTGATACTCCTGACATGTAGCACACTCGCTGATCAACTGGTCAATATCAGAGTTCATGTTTGGCCAGTAGAGTGCCTCACGTGCTCTCCTTTTTGACTTTTCTGCACCCAGATGCCCTTCGTGTATCCTGTTGAGCATTTCTCGTCGCGTAGAGGTGGGCACTACTATCCTGTCACACTTAAGCAGTAATCCATTGACCACAGAGAGCTCAGACTGAATGTGATAATACCCTTTCTTCCAGCCCTCTTGAAGATTTCTCATTACTTTACTCAGGACTGGGTCCTTTGATGTCTCTGTGACTATCACTGATAGTTTCTCCTGTGTGGCGGGCAATGCTGCGTAGACCATATCCACATGAAGAGCCTCATCCTCTTCTGATTCACTGTTTTGTGTGGCGTAAGGTGCAGCCCTGGATAGTGTGTCTGCAATGAACATTTGTGTCCCTGGCATGTATGTTAGCTCGAAATCGTAACATTGAAGCCTCATCATCAGGCGTTGTATCCGTGGTGACATGTCACACAGATTCTTCTTTGTGATTCCTAGCAGTGGCTTATGGTCCGTTTCTAGGATAACCTTGGGAAGACCATAGATGTAGGTATGAAATTTTTCACACCCAAATGCCAAGCCAAGGCACTCCTTCTCGATCTGCGCGTACCGGCACTCTGTAGCCGTCATGGAGCGTGACGCATACGCCACTGGTCGCCATTCTCCTTCATCTTCTTGTAGAAGGGCAGCCCCTAATCCATTCTTAGAGGCATCTGTGGACACTTTTGTCCTCTTTTTAGGGCAGAAGAACTTCAGTAGGGGTTCACTTGCTAGAATGTGTAGCAGCCCCTTCCATTCTTTCTCATGTTCATGTCCCCATTGGAACTCAGTCGCTTGGTGCAGCAGTTTTCTCAGATGAACAGTTTTCTCTGCTAGATTTGGAATGAATTTTCCTAGGTAGTTAACCATGCCAAGGGCCCGCTGAACCCCTTTCTTGTCCTTTGGTTTCTCCATGTCATGTATAGCTTTTACCTTTGACTTGTCTGGCTGAATCCCCTCTGCAGAGATCTTGTCTCCGAGGAATGTGATTTCATTGACACCGAACTGACATTTGCCTTTATTTAGTTTGAGTCCATACTGCTGTATTCTCTGAAGTGTTTTCTCCAGTCTGGTGTCGTGCTCCCCCTGAGTGGAGCCCCATACTACCAGATCATCCACATACACCCGCACTCCCTCCAGGCCCTCGATGATTTGCTCCATTGCTCTGTGAAAGATTTCTGGGGCGGAGCTAATACCAAAGGGCAGACGCTGGTAAGTGTATCGACCAAACGGGGTGTTAAAAGTGCACAGCTTAGCACTTTCTTCATCAAGTTTCAACTGCCAGAAACCATGTGAGGCGTCCATTTTGGAGAAGACTTTCGCTTCTGTCATTTCGCTGACTATTTCCTCTCTCTTTGGAATTTGGTAGTGCTCTCTTTTGATATGGGCGTTAAGGTCCTTGGGATCCATGCAGACATGCAATTTATCAGTTTTCTTTGAATTGACGCAGACCCTGGAATTTACCCAGTCAGTCGGTTCCTCAATTTTCTTTATGACAGCTAGTCCCTCCATGCGGTTTAACTCTTTCCTCAGTTTTTCACGGCGAGCCACTGGAACTCTCCTGGGTGCGTGAATCACAGGTTGTGCATCCTCTCTCAGTTTGATGGAGTATGTAAAGGGCAGTGCTCCGAAACCCTGAAAGACATCTGCATATTTGTGTGCTATAGTCTCATGAGTCAGATTTGTAGTATCTTGGGGGGCACTCTGCACACAGTTCTGTTCATTGATGGTATAGATTTGTTTTACCAAGCCCAAATCCACACAGGCCTTGTCCCCCAGCAGTGACTCATGTCCTTCAGGCACTATAACAAAGGCCAGAGGGTGTATGTGATTTTTTACCTTAACATTCAGCCTACACGTTCCTTTTGTTTCAATGCTTTGTCCATTGTATGCCTTCAAAGACACAGTCTTGTTCAGTATTTTAGGTCACACTTTGAGATTCCGTGCATCACTCCAACTTATGAGGTTTGCCTTAGCACCTGTATCTAGCTTAAAGGGAACAATGGTGCCATTTACCAGCAAGGGAGCTATCCAAACTTCAGTCTGTAGTCCTACAGACTGCACTTCATTAGCATTGTTGCCCTGTTTTGACTCATTTTGCACCATTCCAACAAAGTCTCCGCTCCTGTCTCTTCAGTCGCAATAGCATGCACTGTCTTTTTACCTTCAGTTTTCTGTTCTAAAAAACACATCTTGGCAAAGTGATTCCTGCCTTTACATTTTGCGCAGTTCTTCCCATAAGCAGGACACTGTCTGGCCACGTGTTTATAACCGCACCGTCTGCATTCGTAAGGCGTATTCGTCTTGAACTCCGTGGGCCCTCTTGTGTCCCTTTTGTGTATCACATCCACTGGCAGGTTTTTTAGCTCCAGGGCGCTCTCTTCTGCTATGCTGCTCCCTTCGAAAGTTTTCATGTGCATGGCTGAGAGTTCACTAGCATGACAAATTTTCACTGCTGCATCCAAATTTAGGTCATTATCTCTAAGCATTCTCTCCCTCACCTTCTTATCGAGTATTCCAAAAACGACTTGATCACGTATCATCGATTCCTTCAGGTCCTTAAAGTTGCATGTTTGTGCTTTTATTTTCAAGT
Source organism: Somniosus microcephalus (assembly GCF_052327205.1). Lineage (NCBI taxonomy): Eukaryota > Metazoa > Chordata > Chondrichthyes > Squaliformes > Somniosidae > Somniosus > Somniosus microcephalus. Next base: position 42,114,085 of record NC_141012.1, on the reverse strand, counting down.
CCGTCAAAAAAACATCAAAGGATTCTCCTTGCTTTTGCACACAGGAGCGAAACACGAATCTCTCATACGTTTCATTCTTTTTTGGAGTGCAGTATTCGTCGAACCGTTCTATCACCTTGTCCAGATCATTTTTATCAACTTTGGCTGCAAACGTAAATGTGTTAAACAGCTGGATTGCCTGCGAGCCAGCCACTGTTAGCAACAAAGCTACTTTACGTGTTCCAGGGCTAGTCGAAGCGTCAATCGCTGTGAGGTAGAGAAGAAAGCGTTGCTTGAAGACATGCCAATTTTCATCCACATTTCCTTCTAGTTGCAGATTAGCCGGAGGTTTAATTCCTTCCATTGTTGTAGTATGTCCTTATCGTGAGTTCTATAAATCCTGGTACCATGTAATGTTATCTTAGTAACGTAATTACGAGTCTCACAAGCAGTTGTTGAGGAGAACCATTTTATTCAGTCCTGCTTCTGTGTCTCCCAGTACAGTCTGAAAGCATGGCCAAGATGGTGTCGGAACCCGCCCCCGGATATGACATCAGCCGTCAACCAGCTGTCAATCAAACCCCCGCTGCCCTTACAACAGCTACGGTTATCCTTACAGCCACCCCACCTCCCTTTCCTTTCTGTCTATCCTTCCGAATTGTCAAATACCCTGGAATATTCAATTCCCAGCCCAGGTCACCTTGCAACCACGTCTCTGTAATGGTGATCAGATCATACCCATTTGTGTTTATTTGTGCCGTCAACTCATCTATCTTGTTACAAATGCTGCGTACATTCAGATACAGAGCTTTTAACTTTGTCTTTTTACCATTTCTCTGTGTTTTGGCCCCATTTTCTGTTGCACTCTTATTTTTAAACATTCTGTCCCTTCCTGTCACATTCTGGTTATTATTTCCCCCCATCTCTATCCTGCTCTATTATTTTCTCATTTCTCATTGACTTTTTAAATTCCCGCTCACCTGGAGCCTACCCCCCCGCCCCCCCCCCCCGCCCCCTCTCTCTACCTAGATGTGTGAGCCGAGTTCTGGAGATCATCAAGTGGAAAGTAAAACTGGAAAATAAAGCAATGGTACAAAAATGAAGTTTTGAAGATTATTTCTGGGAATGTGGAAGGGAATGCATCTCCACAGAAAGGCAGGACCCAGACCATAGTGGGAGAATAAGAAAGTTAGAAGTAAAGGCTCAGCACCAATATTTAAAAGCTTACATGGAGCCAAACAGTGTGAACTGGAATTCATGTAAAAATCAGCTGAGAGTAGCTAGTGAAAATATTGGTAGAGGGAAGGTGGCAGAGGGAAGTCATAGAGTCATAACGGCACAGAAGGAGGCCATTCGGCCCATCGAGTTCGTGCCAGCTCTCTGCAGAGCAATCCAGTCAGTCCCATTCCCCCGCTCTATCCCCATAGCCCTGGAAGTTTATTTCCCTCAAGTGCCTATCCAGTCTCCCCTTGAAAACATTGAGTGTCTCCACTTCCACCACTTCCGTCGGCAGTGAATTCCAGGTCCTCACCACTCGCTGCGTAAAAAAGTTTTCCCCTCACGTCCCCCCTGTATCTCTTGCCCAAAACCTTAAATCTGTGCCCCCTAGTCCTTGTGCCATCAACTAGTGGGAACAGCCTTTCCCCGTCCAGCCTATCCAAACACATCATAATCTTGTAGACCTCTTTCAAATCACCCCTCAACCACCTTTGCTTGAATGAAAACAAATCCAGCTTCTCCAACCTGCCCTTGTAGATTATTGGTGTTATTGGGTGGGATTTTCCCAGACCCTGTGGGTATTTATCGGTGATTATTGGTGTTATCGGGAGGGATTTTCCCGGTGGCAGAGGGGAGGTGGTATTACAGGGCATAATTTCCGACTTCACACTGCTGCCAGGGAAATTTCAAATTGTTGCCCACATTATTCCATCCCTATGGATGGGAAATCCTAAGCAGCTTGCCTATTATTTTCCCAATATTTGCTACCAGTGGGCGAGGCTCCCTAGGAAGAGGCCAAGCTCAGACTATTGCCCTCTCGAGAGGCTGATTGTAGCCAGAGTGTTTTTAGCTAAGTGATAGACGAAAGCTCAATGACCGAATGGATCCTTCAAGGCAGGGGTTCTCAACCTTTTTATTTCTGAGGCCCCCCCCCTCCCGTGTAATAAAAATTCCAAGGACCCCCTGTATCACAAGACAACAACAACAACATTAACAACATCTTATATATTTATATAATAATGCCTTTAACGTAGTAAATGTCCCAAAGCACTTCACAGAAGCGTTATCAAACAAAATTTGACACCGAGTCACGTAAGGAGATATTAGTGCAGATGACCGAAAGCTTGGTCAAAGCGGTTAGGTTTTAAGGAGCGTCTTGAAGGAGGAAAGAGAGGTTTAGGCAGGGAATTCCAGAGCTTAGGGCCTAGGCAGCTGAGGACATGGCCGCCAAAGGTGGAGCGATTAAAATCGGGGATGCTCAAGAGGCCAGAATTGGAGGAGCGCAGATATTTGGAGGGTTGTAGGGCTGGAGGAGATTACAGAGATAGGGATGGGCGAGGCCATGGAGGGATTTGAAAACTTATACAATTAAACATATCAACTTTAGGCATTAGTGATACATGTTAGGACTATGGTTACGGTGTTACAGTTAGGGGATGGGGTTAGGGATTATGTTAGTGTTTTGAATTATGATTTTATGGTTACGGGTCAGGGTTAAGGATCGGGGTTACAGTTATGATAATTAGGTTTAGGGTTGGGCATACCAAGGCTAGGAGAGGCACTCTAGAAGGTATGTAGAGTCACCATTTCATTTACAGACGCTCCATGACCAGTCACCATTTCCCTTCATTTAAAGATGCTCCCTGACCAGTCACCATTTCTCCTTCATTTACAGACGCTCCCTGACCAGTCACCATTTCCCTTCATTGGTCAGGGAGCGTCTGTAAATGAAGGGAAATGGTGACTGGCCAAGGAGTGTCTGTAAATGAAGGAGAAATGGTGACTGGTCAGGGAGCATCTTTAAATGAAGGGAAATGGTGACTGGTCAGGGAGCGTCTGTAAGTCACCATTTCCCTTCATTTAAAGATGCTCCCTGACCAATCACCATTTCCCTTCATTTACAGATGCTCCCTGACCAGTCACCATTTCCCTTCATTTACAGACGCTCCCTGACCAGTCACCATTTCTCCTTCATTTACAGATGCTCCCTGACCAGTCACCATTTCTCCTTCATTTACAGATGCTCCCTGACCAGTCACCATTTCTCCTTCATTTACAGACGCTCCCTGACCAGTCACCATTTCCCTTCATTTAAAGACGCTCCCTGAGAGTTCCCAGGACTTGCTGTTGCTCCCAGAGTTTGGCGTTTACACTGTGCTTTCCAGCTGGGGTGAACTCGGGAACTGGTCCTCCCGGGGTTTATTAAGCCGCTCCCTCCAGATGTCTTGCCTGTTTTGTCTCCACCAGTCAGCACCGCCCGCGCATGCTCAGCTCACATTGCCCGGGTAATTGACGTGAGCTCCAGACCAATAGTTTGCAGATGATACAAAAATTGGCCGTGTGGTTGATAGTGAGGAAGAAAGCTGTGGACTGCAGAAAGATATCAATGGATTGGTCAGGTGGGCAGAAAAGTGGCAAATGGAATTCAATCCAGAGAAGTGTGAGGTAATGCATCTGGGGAGGGCTAACAATACACAATAAATGGTAGGATACTGAGAAGTGTAGAGGAACACAGGGACATTGGGGTGCATCTCCACAGATCCCTGAAGGTAACAGGACAGGTAGATAAGGTGGTTAAGAAGGCATACGGGATCATTTCCTTTATTAGCCGAGGCATATGATGTAAGAGCAGGAAGGTTCCTGATTGATCCCTGGGATGAGAGGGTTGTACTATGAGGAGAGATTGAGCAGATTGGGCCGATACTCTCTGGAGTTAGAAGGATGAGAGGTGATCTCATTGAAACATATAAGATTCTGATGAGGATTGACAGGGTAGATGCAGAGAGTTTGTTTCCCTTGGCTGGCAAGTCTAGAACTAGGGTGCATAGTCTCAGGATAAGGGGGTCAGCCATTTAAGACTGAGATGAGGAGGAATTTCTTCACTCAGGGTTGTGAATCTTCAGAATTCTCTGCCCCAAAGAGCTGTGGACACTGAATCATTGAGTATATTCAAGGCTGATAGATTTTTGGATTCTAGGGGAATCAAGGGAGATGGGGATCGAGCGGGAAAGTGGAGTTACATAGGGTTACATAGGATATACAGCACAGAACCAGGCCATTCGGCCCAACCAGTTTATGCTCCACTTGAGCCTCCTCCCGTCTTTCCTCATCAAACTCTATCAGCGTAACCCTCTATTCCCTTCTCCCTCATGTGTTTGTTCAGCCTCCCCTTAAATGCATCTATACTATTCGCTTCAACCACTCCCTGTGGTAGCGAGTTCCACATTCTCACCACTCTCTGGGTAAAGAAGTTTCTTCTGAATTCCCTATTGGATTTCTTGGTGACTATCTTATATTGATGGCCTCTAGTTATGCTCTTCCCCACAAGTGGAAACATTCTCTCTCTATCCACTCTATCAAAGTTTTTCATAATTTTAAAGACCTCTATTAGGTCACCCCTCAGCCTTCTTTTTTCAAGAGAAAAGTGACCCAGCCTATTCATCCTTTCCTGATATGTATACTCTCGCATTTCTGGTATCATCCTCGTAAATCTTTTCTGCACCCTCTCCAGTGCCTCTATATCCTTTTTATAATATGATGACCAGAACTGTGCGCAGTATTCTACGTGTGGTCCAACCAAGGTTCGATACAAGTTTAGCATAACTTCCCTAGTTTTCAATTCTATCCCTCTAGAACTAAACCCTAGTGCTTGGTTTGCTTTTTTTATGGCCTTGCTAACCTGTGTCACAACTTTTAGTGATTTGTGTATTTGTACACCGAGATCCCTTTGTTCCTCTACCCCACATAGACTCGCACCCTCCAAGTGATAAGTGACCTCCCTATTCTTTCTACCAAAATGTAATATCTCGTATTTATCTGTGTTGAACTTCATTTGCCAATTATATGCCCTTTCTGCAAGTTTATTAATGTCCTCCTGTAACCTGTTGCAGTCCTCCTCAGTATTGACTATCCTTCCCAATTTGGTGTCATCCGCAAATTTAGAAATTGTGTTTTTGATTCCTAAGTCTAAATCATTAATCATTAATGTAAATTCTGAACAGCAGTGGTCTCGGCTCTGATCCTTGTGGATCACCTTCTGCCACTGTGAATAGCTACCCTTTACTCCTACTCTCTGCTTTCTGTCTTGAAACCAGCCAGCCATCCATTCTGTTACTTGTCCCCTGACTCAGCATTCTCTGACCTTGTTCATCAGTCTATTATGGGGTACCTTATCAAAGGCCTTTTGAAAATCTAGATAAGTGACATCTACTGCATTACTATTGTCTAATCTCTGTTACCTCTTCAAAAAATTCAATAAGGTTGGTTACAGGAACAAGGATGTCTTCCTGCAGTTGTACAGGGCCTTGGTGAGACCACATCTGGAGTATTGTGTGCAGTTTTGGTCACCTTATCTGAGGAAGGATGTTCTTGCCATGGAAGGAGTGCAGCGAAGATTCACCAGGCTGATACCTGGGATGGCAGGAATGACGTACGAGGAGAGATTGGGTCGATTGGGCTTGTACTCGCTGGAGTTTAGAAGAATGAGAGGGGATCTCATCGAAACTTATAAAATTCTAACAGGACTAGACAAACTAGATGCAGGAAGGATGTTCCCAATGGTCGGGGAGTCCAGAACCAGGGGTCACAGTCTAAGGATAAGGGGTAAGCCATTTAGGACAGAGATGAGGAGGAATTTCTTCACCCAGAGAGTGGTGAACCTGTGGAATTCTCTACCACAGAAGGCAGTAGAGGTCAATTCATTAAATATATTCAAGAAGGAGTTGGATATATTTCTTAAGGCTAAAGGGATCAAGGGGTATGGGAAGAAAGCAGGGACAGGGTACTGAATTTGGATGATCAGCCATGATCTCATTGAATGGCGGAGCAGGCTCGAGGGGCCGAATGGCCTACTCCTGCTCCTATCTTCTATGTTTCTATGTTTACAGCCAAGGAAGTATTTTTGGAGTGTAGTCTCCGTTGTAATGTGGGAAACGCAGCAGCCAATTTGCACACAGCAAGCTCCCACAAACAGCAATGTGATAATGACCAGATAATCTGTTTTGGTTGTTGATTCACGGATAAATATTGGCCAGGACACCAGGGATAACTCCCCTACTCTTCTTTGGATGGGATCTTTTACATCCACCTGAGAAAGCAGACAGGACCTCGATTTAACGTCTCATCCAAAAGACGGCACCTCCGACAGTGCAGTGCTCCCTCAGCACTGCACTGGAGTGTCAGCCTAGCTTTATGTGCTCAAGTCCTGTGGAGTGAGACTGTGAACCCACAACCTTCTGACTCAGAGTCGAGTGTGCTATCCACTGAGCCACAGCTGACACTGCATTAATACGTAAACCAACCCATGATATTATTATACATTATTATTGAACCAACCCAGGGCTCCGCAGATATACGTGGTAATACGATATTATTATACATTAACCGCCACAGATTTATGCGCAGAACGCTGGGGTGCAGCTTCCGGTTCGTAAGCAGCAGTCACTTGGATCAAGGTGTTCTGGTAACAAGCTTGTAAACACGTTAAACTCCACAGTGTGTGTCTGACATTATTGACAGGTTCCCCGCCCGGAAGTCAGGTTGATTGAATTGATGATGTCAGACGCATGCTGTTGAGTTAAAGGTGTTTACAAGGTTATTTTTAGTTCGAAGGATTTGTGAATGGCTGAAAACATCCCTCTCTTCCTTTCGATAGCAAAATACTGCAGATATTGTCTCTTCTACTTCTTTTGTCTCTTTCACTTCTTTTGTCCGATCGCAGCCCTGCCTTCGATCTATTTTCTTTTCTTTCCAGTTTTGAAGAAGGGTTCGACCCGAAACGTCAACTCAAATTTCTCTCCATGGATGTTGCCTGACCTGCTGAGTTTTTCCAGCATTTTCTGTTGTTATTTCCTCTCTTCCTTTCACCTTGTTACCAGGATACCAAACACCTTGTGTTATTGTGATGTTGTGGCAAAGCCACTAAGAGACTCTCACAGTGACTTGTACAATTGCCTTTAATCATGTTTATTACCTTTTAATGTTGGCTCTGGTTAAACAGAGCTAGATCGACACGATGATGTCATCACGTGGGTCATGTGACATTCCCAACGGCGGGAAACATCATGACGTCAGAGGTAGAGGGCGTTTCCAGCAAGTCCTCATGTGGAGTGATAGTGAATAGACCTGTTTAGAGCTTCTCCTGCATTTTCTTGTTTTGTAAAGTTTTAGTACATTAAACTCAGTTTGTTAACTACTATTGAGTTTATAGATTCTTTGCTAGGAGTGCAGAGACTCCTACCATGTCATCATACCATAGGAGTTACTCACCACATAACCAGTTTGTTTATAAAAATCATTTGATTTTATAACAGTTGTTGCAGGAATTCAGAGTGCCTTACTGAGTGAGTCATAAGTAGATGATTATTATAATGGTCCAATAGTCAAATACTGCAGATGCTGGAAATCTGAAACAACAACAGAAAATGCTGTAATTACTCAGCAGGCCAGGCAGCATTTGTAGAGAGAGAAACAAAGTTAACGTTTCAGGTCGATGACCCTTCGTCAGAACTGGAAAAAGTTGCAGAAGTAACAGATTTTTAAGCAAGTGCAGGGGCAGGGAAAGGGGGGAGGGGAGGAAAGAACTAAAGGAAAGGTCGGTGATAGGATAGAGATTAAAAGACAAAAGGGATGATGGTACAAGGCAAAAGGAGATGGTAATGGGACAAGTAAAGAAACAAAAGATGACTCTAGATGAAGTTTAATTGACAATGACAGAATCATCAACAGCGACCATGTGAGAGAGAAAAGAAAACATAGGGGCCGAGGTTATAGTCTGAAATTGTTGAACTCGATGTTGAGTCCAGAAGGCTGTAAAGTGCCTAATCAAAAGATGAGGTGCTGTTCCTTGAGCTTACATTAAGTTTCATTGGAACAGTGTAAGAGACCGAGGATGGAGAGATCAGAGTGGGAGTGGAGCGGAGAATTAAAGTGACAGGTGACCAGAAGCTCGGGGTCCACCTTACGGACTGAACGGAGGTGTTCCGCAAAGCAGTCACCCAACCTACATTTGGTCTCCCCAATGTAGAGGAGACCGCATCGTGAGCAGCGAATGCAGTACACTAAATTGCAAGAAGTACAAGTAAATCGCTGTTTCACCTGAAAGGAGTGTTTGGGGCCTTGGAAAGTGGGAAGGGAGGAGGTAAAAGGGCATGTGTTGCATCTCCTGCCCTTGCACGGGAAGGTGCCGGGTGAAGGAGCGGTCCCTTCGGAATGCTGAAAGGAGAGGGGAGGGGAAGATGTGTTTGGTGGTGGGATCACGGTGGAGATGGCGGAGGATGATCCGTTGAATGTGGAGGCTGGTGCGGTGAAAGGTGAGGACAAGGGGAACCCTATCATGGTTCTGGGAGGGAGGGAAAGGGATGAGAGCAGAAGTGCGGGAAAAGGAACGGACACGGTCAAGGGCCATGTCAACCACGGTAGAGGGGAATCATCGGTTGAGTCCAGAAGCACGGGTGTCGACCATGGGCAACCGCCCAGTCATCCAGCAGAGATTTGAGCATCGCAGGGGAGGCTGTCGAGAGCCAGGCTTGGCTTTCCAGTCACGGTGGTCCAGCGAAATGGGCTGGCAACAGGTACTGCGCAGACCCTTCCCGGAAAACGGCGGGCTAGAGCCCGACCGAGCGGCACAGAAAAAGGCCGAGCAGCGTCGATGGGGGAGAGAGAGAGGGCAGAGCGCACAGGGCGCAGCCGGTGTTCAGGACCGAGCGGCGTCAACGGTGGAGAGAGACGAGAGAGAGCAGAGCGCAGCCGGTGTTCAAGGGCCGAGCAGCGCCAACGGGGGAGAGAGGCGCGCAGGAAAACGCGAGGCGCTGCCATTGCCATGACGACCGCAGAGAGCGGCATTGGCAGCAGCGCAGGAGCAGCGCACGAAACCCACAGGGCGTCGCCATTTGCCACAAGGACAGCCGAGAGTGGCGTTGGCAGCAGCACGGGAGACGCCATTTTAAGCCGCAGCGGGGAAGAAAGGAAAGCGCGGGAGACGCCATTTTAAGCCAGTCTAACCACACCCAAAAATGCCGAAGAGTGGCAGTATCACAGCGTTCGACAATGAAGTCGAAGATTGGACGACATATGTCGAACGCATAGAAGTATACTGCAAGGCGAATGAAGTGCCAGATGACAAGAAAGCACTGGTATTGTTGAATTCAATGGGTGCAAAAACGTATGGCTTACTACGAATCCTAGTAACCCCAGAGAAGCCAGTAGAAAAGGATTTTGAAAACATAGTGTCAATCCTACAGGACCACTTAAACCCCACACCGCTGCTGATAGCAGAAAGATTTAAGTTTCACAAAAGGAACCAGCATAAAGATGAAAGTAATGCTGAGTATTTACCGGAACTGCGCAAGCTATTGAAATACTGCCAGTTTGGAACGGGACTAGCAGATACTTTAAGGGACAAGTTTGTGTGTGGGCTTCAAAGTGAAGGAACCCAGAAACGGCTTTTATCTGAAAAGGACCTTACGCTGGAAAAGGCTTTCAGCATTGCGGTATCATATGAAGCAGCAGCACAGGGCGCTGCAGAGATACAACAGAGACCGCAAGAATATGGCACAAACAAAATGTCATATGGAACAGAGAAGTGCAATCGCTGCGGCAGAACAACACACGGCCAGAATGATTGCTGGTTCAAAGACAAAGTGTGCAGACAGTGTGGAAAAGTAGGACACATAGCACGAGTCTGCAGGTCGGGAAAGAAAACCAGCAATAAGAAACTGACCAAAGGAAAGTACAAGAAGGTACATAAGATAACGGAGAATAGTTCAGACGAACAAAAGAGTGATAACGACTCCGAAAGCATGGAACTGAGTTGTCTGAAACTACATAATGTGATCACAACGGAGGATCACCGAACCATTTGGGTCACTCTCAAGTTAGCAGGAGTCCAGGTAAAGATGGAATTGGACACAGGATCAGCCCTAACAGTCATAAACCGACGGGACTACGAGCGGCTATTCTCACACATACCCTTGAGAGACACAAAAATTATTTTGAAGATGTACACGGGGCAAAAAGTCTACCCCAAAGGAAAAATAAGGGTGACCGTTATATATAATGGTAAGGAAACACCAAAACTAGACCTGTATGTATTGCAAGATGGAGGACCACCATTACTGGGACGTGAATGGATCCGGAAAATACAAATGGATTGGCATTCCATACAGGCACTGACTGTGGCTGACAAAAAGGATGACGACGTCACACCTAGGCGACTGTCAAAGATCCTAACTGACGCGAAAGAAGTGTTCCAGCAAGGACTCGGAACACTAAAAGGCATAACAGCGACGATTAAAATTGAAGAAAACGCAAGCCCAAAATTTTTTAAGGCCAGACCGGTACCTTATGCGATCCGCCCAGCCGCCGAAGCAGAGCTGGAGAGTTTGGAACGTTCAGGTATACTGTCCAAGGTAGACTGGAGCGAGTGGGCTACACCCATCGTCCCTGTGATGAAAAAGTCGTTGAGCAGCACGCCTGGGGAACCAAGGAAGGTTCGCATCTGTGGGGACTTCAAGGTAACAGTGAACCCGGTCCTTCACACCGTACAATATCCACTTCCGCGGATTGAAGATATTTTCGCCTCGCTATCTGGAGGGAAACGCTTCACTAAGATTGATCTGGCCCAGGCGTATCTGCAAATGGAGGTAGAAGAAGCATCAAAAAAATACCTCACAATCAACACCCATAAAGGTCTCTACCAATAGAACTGGCTGGTATTCGGGGTAGCATCAGCTCCAGCTATTTGGCAAAGGGCAATGGAACAAGTCCTGCAAGGGATCCCAGGGACCCAGTGTTATTTGGATGACATCCTGGTCACGGGCAAAAATGACAGTGATCACCTTGCCAACCTGGAGCAGGTGCTCACTAGATTGCAGGAATATGGGCTCCGAGCTAACCGCCCCAAATGCGAGTTTTTTAGAAAACAGATTTCGTATTGTGGCCACGTTATCGATAAAGAGGGGTTACATAAGTCCCCAGAGAAGATTGAGGCAGTAGTCAAGGCTCCAGCACTGGAAAATGTGTCACAACTGAGGTCGTTCCTCGGGCTGGTAAACTACTACCATAAGTTCTTGCCAAATTTGTCTACAATACTACACCCACTGAACACCCTACTGCAAACTGGGGTGCCATGGAAGTGGAGTGATGAATGTAGACGAGCTTTCCAGAAGAGCAAAACACTAATCACATCGAAAGAGGTATTGGCCCATTACAACCCAGCATTACCAATTCGGTTGGCATGTGATGCGTCACCCTACGACATTGGAGCGGTGCTGTCGCACAAATTCTCGGACGGCTCAGAGAGGCCAATAGCCTTTGCGTCACGATCACTAACCTCAGCCGAGCGTAACTACGCCCAGATTGACAGGGAGGCCCTCAGCCTAGTGTGGGGAGTGAAAAAGTTCAATCACTATCTGCACGGGCAGAAATTCACCTTGCTGACTGATCACCAGCCTCTTGTCTCCATTTTTAATCCAGAGAAGGGCGTTCCGGTGATGACTGCACAACGACTACAAAGATGGTCACTTTTTCTAGGGGCGCACCACTATGAGATTGAATATAAGGGCACGAAACAGCATGGAAATGCTGATGGGCTATCACGCCTGCCACTGCCTACTGCGGAGGAAGCACCAGCAGTGGATCCTGTCGAAATATTCCATTCGACTATAGTTGAATACCTACCGGTAACTAATGCTTGTATCGAAAAGGAAACCCGAAATGACCCGACACTGTCTCGGGTATATGATTTGACAGTAAAGGGATGGCCAGCACATGGCGACTCACTGTTGCCAGCATTCTCGACAAGGAGAGAACAGCTGTCAGTGTGCCGGGGGACCTTGATGTGTGGATCCCGAGTGGTAATTCCACCCAAGTTAAGGGATGGAGTGCTCAATGAGCTTCATGAGGGTCATCTGGGAGGGGTAAAAATGAAAAGCCTAGCCAGGGCTTATGTGTGGTGGCCGGGAATCGATAAACAAATCGAGGACCTGACCAAGAGCTGCTCAGGATGCCAGAAAGTCCAAAATGCACCACCGCAGGCCCCTCTACACCCATGGGAGTGGCCCTCATCTCCAGGGCAACGGGTGCATATTGATTTTGCTGGTCCATTCATGGACTCAATGTTTTTAATAGCCGTGGATGCGCACTCGAAATGGCATGAGGTCATCAAAATGTCCTCCACCACCACGGAGAAAACTATTGCAGTCCTACGGACCATTTTTGCCAGGAATGGCTTGCCAGAACAGATTTGCTCCGACAACGGACCACAGTTTGTGTCCGAAGAGTTCCGGAGGTTCTTGAAAAAGAATGGGGTAAAGCATTACACATCCGCCCCGTATCATCCAGCCACAAATGGATTGGCTGAGAGGTTCGTACAAACCTTTAAGAAGGCAATAAAGGCTATGTACAATGACAACATTCCACTGCAGCACAAGGTGGACAATTTCCTGTTCGCCTACTGGAATGCGACACATGCAGTCACCATCCAGGCCCCAGCCATGATCTTTAACTGAAGGTTAAGATCTCGCCTGGATTTGCTCAGACCAAATGTACGAAGAGATGTTGAGAGTAAGCAATTCCAGCACATCCATGAGAAGCCAACAAGGAGCTTCAATGTAGGGCAACCAGTCTTGGCCCACGACTACCGAACAGAAAAATGGCAGCCAGGAACGATATGCACACGGCAGGGCCCACTAATGTACACAGTGGACGTTGGGGAGAGCATCGTGAGACGCCATGCTGACCAGATCCTAGAGTCACAGGAACAAGTCAACCCCATGCCTCGCCCATACGTACCTGGTGATGAACCCGACGTACAGGTAGCATCTACCCCAGAAACAGTAGCATCGGAAGCTGATGAACCAACCGACGACAGGGGGCCAGAATCGCCTCCGCACCAAGAGCAAGATACCCGGGAAAAGCGCTATCCAGAAAGGATCAGGAAGCCTCCCCAAAGACTGAATTTATAAATAGACTATTTTCAGCTAATGTTGCATGTTAAAAGTGTTAATTGTAATTAGTTGATATTTAATTGTTAAATTAGTGTTATGGTACTGTTAATCTAAAAGGGGAGGAATTGTAATGTAGGTACCTTTAAGGGGGGGAACTACTTTGTACAGCTCATGTATACTGTAGTACCGGCAGTGACCACACCTGTATATAACGTCGAGTAGTAACCTGTACAGTTCAGTTGCAGTCTGAGCCACGTTGAGTAAACACCGTTTGTACCGTTCTCCGCAGTCTGTGTCTGATTATACACGGACGTAACAGAAGTGTCACAATCAGGGGACAAAAATTGTGAAATCCTTTTAGAAAGGCTCAAGAAGACATCTACAGTACAAATCCACAAGTTAAAAAGAAAGCAAAAACCTTCATCATAAAGATTAAACCAAATCCCAATCCTATAAAAGGAAACAATAGTATTAGGATAGATATGCCCTCAAAGCTGCTCAATTACTCTTCTTTTTGGCCCATTAAACTTACCTTCGATATGCTCCCCAGCACATAGTAACCCTGGGTGCCCATTCACAAGAACATTTTATAGAAGTGGCATAGACCCCAGCATGTTATTAGCATCTGTTTTAAATGGGAGCTTCCTTCTCATCAGCTTTGGCCATCAGATATGTGCACAAAGAGTGGAGACCCGTTGCACCCCTCAAACTGGCACAGACGAGATATTAGGGAAGGAAAATCGCTCACATTATGCACATCTTGTTGAGTGATATGATAAGAGTCAATATTATAGGATCATCTGGTTACTGCAAGCCAGTCGCCAATGTTTCTGCTCCATAGCTAGCCACTCCACTCTCAGTGGCTCCCACTCACAACCCAATCCAGCACTTCACCACTCTCTCCCTGTGTCAGGTAGCCAGGCCCTGGCTACTGGCCTATTCAACCACTTGCTCCATCCAAGTAGCAGATCCCCAGCACCTCTTTCCTCTTCTCACCCACGATGTTTGGTCCTGTAGCCAGGATACTACATGCAGGATATAAGGAGTTGCAGTGATGCTGCTGTGTCAGAGAGACTGTAGTTGGCCATTTCATAACTGATTTTTTTTAATGAACAATACAGTACAACAGCTACAGTACAAATTCACAAGTTAAAAAGAAAGCAAAAACCTTCATCATAATGATTAAACCAAATCCCAATTCTACATGTATATATGTATATACATAACTAGGGTATCTTACAGTCCCCTCTTTGAAGGTGATAAAAGCACTTTCTGATCCTTCACTGATGATTCAACAACCCCACCATTTTTGCATTGTCCGTACTGGAGTTTTAAGCTTCTCACTAACCTTTGAACCCACCAAACACTAATTAACAATGCTTCAATTGCTACCATCTGGACAATGAGGAACACATGAAACAACAATCTCACCCAAGGTGTTTCTCCAGCATTGTACACATTCTGCCACCAGGAATGAGCTCCTAACACTCATTTATATCATTTGCAATTCATTTAGCAAGTTCGGGAAACTCTCTTTTAACCGGCACCTAAAATAACCGAAAATCTCTGTTAACTGGCAAAATGCAGGAGTAGGTTCAGGTAAGTTTTACTTCATATTAGTGGCAGTTCCTGGATCTGTGGCTGTGTAACTGGGGTTCATGCACTTGTTACTAAGCAACAGGGACGCTTGGTCTGTGGCTGGCGTTCCTGCACATGTTGCTAAGCAACAGGGAAGCCTGGATTTGTTGCTGTGTACGGAGCTCTTGTACCTTTTAAACTATACCTCTCTGTAATCCGGACTTTTTGATAAACCGGCACCACGCCGGTCCCGTTGGTGCCAGATAATAAAGAGTTTCCTGTTCTAAGTAATCTGCTTTCTTTTTACTTCCTGAATTAACCAATTAAGTACACACAATTATTTTACAGCCAAAATTTACAACCACCCGTAAGGCTTCTGTCTTGAGCGTCAACTTAACTTGAATTTCTGTAACATTGTGGACCCTAACAGGCACCAATATTTTAACCCCAAATTTAAGTCATTCTTGTTTTTGTTTATGTTTTTGTTTTTGTTTGTGTAAGGCAAAATGTTAATCACCAACCAATAGGAATCACTTTCTGATCCCTCACTTACGATTCAACAACCCGACCATTTTTAATTGTTCAAACTGGAGTTTTAAGCTTCTCACTAACCTTCGAACACACAAATAGTGTGTAACGCAATATCTTCCTCACGCCGAACATTAATTCTCTTCAAGTTCCAGCGGTCAACCTGTATAGTGCAGTTAGGGATTCTTCATCCAGGATGATGGCGCATCGCGATGCTAAACTCTACAGTGCATCACAGCCACGTAGCCAAGCACCACCTATCCTGGAACTGTGCATGATGTGTCTGGTGCAATCCAGAGCACTTCTTTTCCGCTCACTAACATTTTTAGATAGTTCGCAAATTCGTTGTGTAGATCATCCACCAACAAACATTGGCCCGTATTTTCTGACCCCTACAGGTGTGTACGAGCTGTGTACACACCCGTAGGGACCTCGCAAGTGCCGGTTTCAGGGTTTTAAGAGTTTAAAAAGTAAAAAAATATTTTTTTCACTGATTTATAATTTAAAAATACTTTTAAAAAAGGTAAGTTTATTTTTAGCCCCGTAAAAAACTTTAATTTTTTTTCAAGAAATAAAATTTTTGTTTAAAATATTTAATTTAATGTAATTTTAACTCATTTTAAAAACGTGATTTAAAAAAATGTTTTTAATATTTTGATGTGTTTTTTGACTGATCCCCATTCATACTTTTGACAGGTCTAAGCTGTTAAAAGTATGAAGGGGGATTCCCTTCTTTCATTGGTTCCCCATAGCGCACGTGATCCCAGGGACACTTGCGAACCACCTGCGCCCCTGGGATACCTGGGCCCTGCACATTTCGTAGAGCAGAGGCCCAGGAGCGGAAATGTCCGGACCTCCGGAGCCCTCAGGTAAGGGCATAGATTTTTTTCCAGGTCGGAGGCACCCGCACGCAGGAAACCTCCGATTGGAAAATACGGGCCATTGATTCCACTTTAAATACTCCATCAGTTTGTCATTCGCAGGTAATAATAGTATTGCCATTATCACAGGAACAATCGCAAAACAACCTCACTTCGCTTGCAAGGCTTCTTAACATAACACACCAATGAAATCCTTCACCATACCCCAAACCATATTCCAATCTGTTCCAGATTTTCATTTATTCTCCTAATATATAAAATTTGAAATCCAATTGCTTATACTACCATTAACCCCTTTTTGATTCTAATTTAAGTCGAAAAACCCTTCATATGTACTATCTTTGAGATCAGTTGTTCTTAATAGTGTTTGTTCTGATATAACATCCCCTGTAAAGTCACTTTAATTACTTGTGCATTGATTTATCATTTGCCAACATTCTTTTATGTCTATTCACCTGATTTTCTTCCTAAATTGCTCTTAGTAAAATTATGTACTATTTCTCTTAGCAGTGAATGATTAAATTTTATATATATATATACAATTATATAAATCAAAAGGCAAATATCAAAAAAGGAAAAGTTAACAGAACAGGAAAATTCCCAAAGCGCAAATTACTATCTGTCCATTATTTAATCCTTCTAGTTTTGGACATTTCATTGATTCATCCTGGTCCAATTTAGTTTTGTTTTCTTTTGGATCTTGCCTTTGCCCTTTAACATGAGTCCACAGTTCAAACAATTGCCACAACTGATGAGTATTAATTTATCCGCCTTCATGTGAAAAAATGTAAAGTTTTAGATGCCTCATTCTACCAGGTAAATATCAGCCCATTTTGAAGCAACAATTGTCATTAGTTACAGAAGTATTCAGGTACCCTGGTATCTCCTTCCTCAGAACAACAACGAATAGCCACGACATCCTTTCAACCTAAAAAGAAATAACTCTCCATACAGGTTAGGATTTAATCAGCTATCAACCAATTTATGAACTGAAAAGGAAGGCCTTTCAATGGTCGGTGTCCCTGAAAGGGATAAGCAGCGATGGTTTGTTTTAACATATCAGTCATGGAGGCAGCATAGAGGTGTTTCAGAGATGCCCTTTTATAACCTCCATCAAAGATGGACACCTCAGCACTTCACTCTACCGCAAGTCCACGGACAACCTCAGGATGCTCCACTTCTCCAGCTTCCACCCTAACCGCGTTGAAGAAGCCATCCCCTATGGACAAGTCCTGCGAATACACAGGATCTGCTCAGACAAGGAGGAACGCGATGGACACCTACAGACGCTGAAAGACGCCCTCGTAAGAACGGGATATGACGCTCGACTTGTCGATCGACAGTTCCGGTGGGCCACAGCAAAAAATCGCATAGACCTCCTCAGAAGACAAACACGGGACACAACCAACAGAGTACCCTTCATCGTCCAGTACTTCCCCAGAGCGGAGAAACTACGCCATGTTCTTCGCAGCCTTCAACATGTCATCGATGATGACGAACACCTCGTTAAGGCCATCCCCACGCCTCCACTACTCACCTTCAAACAGCCGCCTAACCTCAAACAGACCATCGTTCGCAGCAAATTACCCAGCTTTCAGGAGAACAGCGACCACGACACCACACAACCCTGCCACAGCAACCTCTGCAAGACATGCCAGATCATCAACACAGATACCATCATCACACGTGAGGACACCACTCACCAGGTACATGGTACACACTCATGTGACTCGGCCAACGTTGTCTACCTCATACGTTGCAGGAAAGGATGCCCCGGAGCATGGTACATCGGCGAGACCATGCAGGCACTGTGACAACGGATGAACGGACACCGCGCAACAATCACCAGGCAGGAGTGTTCCCTCCCAGTCAGGGAACACTTCAGCAGTCAAGGACATTCAGCCTCCGATCTTCGGGTAAGCATTCTCCAAGGCGGCATTCGAGACACACGACAACGCAAAATCGTAGAGCAGAAACTGATAGCCAAGTTCCGCACTCATGAGGACGGCCTCAACCGGGATCTTGGGTTCATGTCACGCTACATGTAACCCCACCTGACGTAGGGTCATCCAGACTCGAGTCGTCGTTGGCTTGTTCTCTCTATACAGATGCGGCCGGACCTGCTGTGATTTCCAGCAAAGAAAATGTTTTTTGTCTGTTTTTTGTTTTTCATACAGACCCCAGCATCTGCAACATTTTACCCCTTGTGACCCCACCTCATTGTTCTTTGATGTAATGTTTTCCTGACTGACCTGTTTGGACACCATTCACACCTTTGATTGCTGTGATTATCTCTCTGCCGATGTGTGATAAATGGCAGTTAGAAAGATTACCTGTAATCATCTGGCATTATTCTCTGACTATATAATCTGTGTCTATAGGCATCTCTCCACTTCACCTGATGAAGGAGCAGCGCTCCGAAAGCTTGTGATTTCAAATAAAACTGTTGGACTATAACCTGGTGTTGTGTGACTTCTTACATTTGTCCACCCCAGTCCAACACCGGCATCTCCACACCATGGCTTTTATAACCTATTATGGCTTTAAAATCAAAAGACTGTGGGGGATGGGGGGGAGAAATTCATGTGGTTTGCCCCATGAGATGGAGCTAAAATGCCGTTGAGAGCTTTAACGCCACCTAATGTCGGTTCCAGCACAGCACGCCATATCGGTGTTGCCAGTAGCGCTGCCGCTGAATGCGACCACCGGGGACCTCACCATCATGGTGATCGTGACATCAGTGAGTGTGCAACGCTCACTTGATGCCTGATCTCCCAACTTCGTTACAGCCAATGAACTTATCGGCTAGAGAAAACAACGACAGCTTCAGGTGGCGTGCAACAACAGGAAACCAGCTCCAGCGATGCTATTTAAAGGGATCATCACCAATCACTCGGACCTGACAGGTTTTTGAAGTTTGAGTGGCTGTGTGCGACTTCCTGCTACTGGAAGAGTTTTCTTTATTCATTTCATGGTTCTTTGGTATCAAGGAGTGTTGTGGCAAGTACAAAACTCCACAACCTACAACAAAAGTCATGGGGGCTGTACTGGCAGTGGACCTCGCCCTCCTGGATCTATGGCGGAGGGAGTGGAAGCAGTGAGACAATTCGACTTCCAGACGAGTCGTCCATGGCCAGCTCATCAGACTCCGATTTGTATGAATGAAACCCCAGATCCTCGTAGCTCACCACATCCCCATCATACAATTTCCGTCTCATGGTGTATCACAGCGTCCTTCTGGGTGCAAAGGTGGAATGAGAGAGACCACAAAATATTCCAAACACAATTAATACATTTATCTATAAACATATCACATGAATTCTAATAACTAATAACCCTTGTGCCTGCCATAGTTGAATAGCTGTCATTGTGTGCAAGGTGTGAGATGTGGGTGTGAGTGTTGCTAGGTAGAGATTGTTGGTGGGTGAGTGCTGGGGGGTGTGGAGCATTGAGCTGTGTGTAGTATGTAGTATTTATTGAAGCCTTCACTCACCCTGACCACCCTTGTGAGCTTGTTAAACTGCTTCCTGCACTGTGTGTGGGTCCTGGGGAGCACAGTGCTGCCCGTGATGTGGTGTGCCACCTCTCTCCACATAGTCTGGCAGACTTGTGGCGAGGGCCTCCTGCCAGTTGGTGGGTACAGGACTGCCCGCCTTCCCTCCACCACTAAAACCAATGCCTCCAAAGCTTCATCGGAAAACCTCCGGGCTCTCTCCCTGGGGCAGCGATCTGCTATCAAGATTTGTAAATAAGTGCTCCTTCTCCTTGTCCTTCTTCTTATGGTTGTTGAGGCAGCTGCACACCCAACAGTGCTGAAAATGAGGTGCTGCAGCATCAATGAACATTCAGTTCTGACAAAAGGCCATCAACCTGAAATGTTAACTCTGTTTCTCTCTTCACAGATGCTGCCTGACCTGCTGAGTGTCTCCAGCATTTTCTGAAGTTGTTAATTACTCATTCATTATGAAAAAATCATTGCGCTTTTGGGGGATGAGTCATCCAGCACAATAGCAGTTTCGGATGTGCGGCTAAGTCAATTAAAAAAAAAATGCAAATGTTCAAACTGTAACTTTGTAATTCCCCAAAGCTGTTTTTACCTTTCCCCCCAAAACTCTGCATTTGAACAGTGGTATAATGTAAATTACAGGCAAGATAAGTCCATACCACACGTCTTTAACACAGAAAGTATACAACCAAACACTTGTTATGCAACCTCAAAGGCTTCCTTAAATCTCCCATTTCTTTGGGGGCACAGTCTTAAATTTAAATGAACATACAGTAATTTTAACAACTACATTCATGCTCTCATAACAACTCCAGGTATCTTAATCGCACTCAATCATCCATGCCTTATTTGATCTCATCTACTTTGAAATATTGATTCCTTGTTATGGATTGATTAACTCAAAAGTGCCACATTTTATGTAACAAGCCCAAGTCGCAAGCTAAAAATTGTTCACACAATTTACAGGACCAGTTTTCTAGAAGTGACCACTAATAATAACCAGCCTTCATAATTTTGTTTTATTCATTCATGGGCGTCGCTGGCAAAGCCAGCATTTATTGCCCAACCCTAATTGCCCTCGAGAAAGTGGGGGCTGTTGGACTGCTTTCCTGTTCTTTTTTGTTTTGCTGCTTGAAACGTCAGACTACACACACACACTCAGTTGTAGTAATGCAGGACCAGGTTGTGGTAAACCACTGTTATAGTTATCACTGTATATTGTTCTCACTGTTCTCACTGTCACATCACTACACGAGGTCGCCTCTTGTCGCACTGTTATACCTGGGCTGACCACCTCCGACTCCGCCCATTACCTGCCCAGGTATAAAGGTAGCTGACTGGCTAGTATTCCTCCCTGTTGGATCGGATCACCCACGAGGGTGGGCTCTGTTATTTAGCCAATAAAAACCTTCAGTTACGTTCTTAACTCGTCGCCTTTTATTGGACTAATTGATAGGCATATCAATTTTATTGGCTAAATTTTAAAGATGTCTGATAATGAACAGCAACAGCAAGGAGCTCACCCAGCAGCACAGCAACAGCAGCCTCCAGACAACGGGCCACACCAGCCGGCTTGGCTGCAAGCCTTGAAACCACCATACCTGGATCTAAACCCACAGGCACCAAACTCAGCCAACGACTTCAAACACTGGCTGGACTGCTTCGAATCGTACCTGGAGGAAGCCGTCGTCCCTCAGAGATCCAAACTAAGAGTCCTGAAAGCCCAAGCGAGCCCGAGAGTATATACACTCATCCAGGACATGACTACGTACGACGACGCCATCAACCTACTGAAACAGCAGTACCGGAGCCCGGTAAACTACATGTACACTAGGCATCTCTTAAGATCTCGCCAGCAACAGCCAGGAGAATCGATAGCTGAATTTTCACGAGCGCTGAGACAACTCGGCAGGAACTGTGACTTTAAAGCGGTGACGGCTACTGCGAACATGGAAGACAATGTCCGCGACGCCTTGGTGAGAGGCCTACGTTCCGACTACACACGGCAAAGACTGCTTGAAGCTAAGGACATAGACCTGGACAAGGCCGAAGCCCTCGCCCTCACCCTAGAGGCCACCCAGCAAGACCAGGAAGCGTTTGCCAGGTACTATTCGCGACCCTGGGACTCGGGCCCGACCCCCACCCCACCACCCTTCACAGCGCTGCCCCCGGGACCTACCTCAGCGTCTGCATCACGGATCCGACCGGGCCCGCTAGCCCCGGTACCGGCCCCGACATCAGGCAACCCCGATCGGGCCGCTGGCTGCTTCTTTTGCGGCCAGGAGAAGCATCCGAGGTCGCGCTGCCCAGCCAAAAACTCGACCTGCAAAACCTGCCTCAAGAAAGGCCACTTCTCCAAGGCCTGCAGAAGCAAATCCTCAGAAGCCAGCAGTGCCTCATGCGAACCCTGGGGGCGGCCATCTTTGTGCGGGGCAGCCGAAGCCTGCAGAGCCTCATGGGAAAACCAGGGGCGGCCATCTTTGTGCGGGGCAGCCGAAGCCTGCAGAGCCTCATGGGAAAACCAGGGGCGGCCATCTTTGTGCGGGGCAGCCGAAGCCTGCAGAGCCTCATGGGAACAGCAGGGGCGGCCATCTTTGTGCGGGGCAAACGATTTAAACAGAGCCTCATGTGAACTACGGGGGCCGCCATCTTCGCCGCCATCTTGTCATGACAACGACGCGCTCATCTACACCCTAGCTTCCGTGACCCTGGATCAAGCCCGCCCGCACCACCTGGCCAGCTCAATGATGGACATCAAAGTCAACGGCCACGCCACGACCTGCCTGTTCGACAGCGGAAGCACGGAGAGCTTCATCCACCCAGACACGGTGAGCCACTACTCCCTCCCCGTCCTGCCAACGCGCAGCCGCATCTCGATGGCATCGAGGTCGCACGCCACAGACATCAGCGGCTACTGTGTCGTGACATTGTCGGTTAAAGGGACAGAGTATAAAAATTTTAAACTCCTCGTACTCCCCCAGCTGTGCGCTGCCGTCATACTAGGGCTGGACTTCCAATCCCACCTCCAAAGTGTAACCCTAGCATACGGTGGACCCCTCCCCCCACTCACAGTCGACAACCAGCGAAAGTTAAACCGCCCACCGCGTAACACCTGCAGCCTATCCACCCTCAAGGTACCGCCACCTTCCCTGTTCGCTAACCTCACCCCCGACTGCAAACCTGTCGCTACTAAGAGCAGGCGGTACAGCGCTGGGGACAGAGCCTTCATTAGCTCTGAGGTGCAGCGACTCCTGAAAGAGGGCATTATTGAGGGGAGCAGCAGCCCCTGGCGTGCCCAGGTGGTGGTAGTCAAGACCGGCGACAAAAATCGCCTGGTTATCGACTACAGCCAGACCATAAACAGATACACCCAGCTGGACGCATACCCCCTCCCCCGCATATCGGACATGGTCAATGAGATTGCACAATACCGCGTATTCTCGACCATCGACCTCAAGTCGGCCTACCACCAACTCCCCATCAGCCCGGAGGACAGCCAGTACACCGCCTTCGAGGCGAATGGCCGCCTCTACCAATTCCTTAGGGTCCCCTTTGGTGTCACCAACGGGGTCTCGGTTTTCCAACGGGAGATGGACCGGATGGTTGACCAGAACGGACTACAGGCCACTTTCCCCTATCTCGATAACGTCACCATCTGCGGCCGCAACCGGCAGGACCATGACGTGAATCTGGAGAAATTCCTCCGTACGGCCCAACGGCTGAACCTCACCTACAATAAGGAGAAATGCGTGTTTAACACAGCGCGCCTTGCCATCCTTGGCTGTGTAGTAGAGAACGGAGTCATCGGCCCCGACCCCGAAAGAATGCGCCCCCTCATGGAGCTACCCCTCCCCCACTGTCCAAAAGCACTTAGGAGAACCCTGGGGCTTTTCGCCTACTATGCCCAATGGGTACCCAATTATGCGGACAAAGCCAGACCCCTCCTGAAAACCACATCCTTCCCCCTCACGGAAGAGGCGTGCGCGGCCTTCTCCCTCATTAAGGGAGACATAGCCAAGGCCACAATGCACGCAGTGGATGAGTCAATCCCCTTCCAAGTGGAGAGCGATGCATCCGACTTCGCCCTAGCCGCTACCCTTAACCAGGAGGGTAGGCCGGTAGCCTTCTTCTCAAGGACCCTACAGGGCCCCGAGACCCGACACTCGTCGGTCGAGAAGGAAGCCCAGGCAATTGTGGAGGCAGTACGGCGCTGGAGGCACTACTTGGCAGGCAAACGATTTACCCTCCTCACCGACCAACGCTCGGTTGCCTTCATGTTTAATAACAAGCTGAGGGGCAAGATCAAGAACGACAAAATCTTGAGGTGGAGAATCGAGCTTTCCACCTATGATTATGAGATCTTGTACCGGCCCGGTAAACTGAACGACCCCCCTGATGCTCTTTCACGCATTACATGCGCCAGCGCGCAAAGTGATAGACTTCAGACCCTCCACAATGACCTCTGCCACCCCGGAGTCACCAGACTCTACCATTTCATTAAGGCCCGCAACCTGCCATACTCCATCGAGGAGGTCAGGACCATGACCAGGAACTGCCAGATCTGTGCTGAGTGCAAACCGCACTTCTATAAGCCGGACAGAGCAAGCCTGATCAAGGCCACCCGCCCCTTCGAGCGTCTGAGCATCGACTTCAAGGGGCCCCTACCGTCATCCGACCGTAATGTGTACTTCCTCAACATCGTTGATGAGTACTCCCGTTTCCCCTTTGCCTTCCCCTGCCCAGACATGACCAGTAACACGGTCATTAAATGCCTGAACAAACTCTTCGCCTTGTTCGGGTTCCCGAACTATATACATAGTGACCGGGGCGCCTCCTTCATGAGCGAGGAACTCCGTCAGTTCCTATTGGAGAGGGGTATTGCAGCAAGCAGGACCACCAGCTACAACCCCCGAGGGAACGGCCAGGTGGAAAGAGAGAACACGACGGTATGGAAGGCCACCCTCTTAGCCTTAAAGTCTAAGGGCCTCCCAACCTCCCGCTGGCAAGAGGCCCTCCCGATTGCGCTGCACTCCATCCGGTCACTACTTTGCACTGCCATTAACACCACCCCCCATGCTCGAATGTTTGTCTTCCCCAGGAAGTCGACTACGGGAACCACCCTACCAACCTGGCTGACCTCTCCGGGACCCGTCTTGCTGCGAAAGCACGTGAGGGCCCATAAAACGGACCCCCTGGTCGAGAAGGTGAACCTCCTGCACGCCAACCCCCAGTACGCCTATGTGGCTTACCCAGACGGACGGGAGGACACTGTCTCCTTACGAGACCTCGCACCCTCACCCCCCCCTCCCAACCCCCCGAGTCCAGCCGAGGTAGACGGCATGCCGGAACCCCACGAGCCTTTGCCGACTACGCAGACACCAGCTTTAACACCGGATAATGTAACACCGCCGCTGCGACGATCGGAGAGGCTAACGAAGCCTCCGGACAGACTGACATACCAGAGCTGGTAATACACTTCACCCCGCCGGACTCTAATCTAAACAAGGGGTGAATGTGGTAAACCACTGTTATAGTTATCACTGTATATTGTTCTCACTGTTCTCACTGTCACATCACTACACGAGGTCGCCTCTTGTCGCACTGTTATACCTGGGCTGACCACCTCCGACTCCGCCCATTACCTGCCCAGGTATAAAGGTAGCTGACTGGCTAGTATTCCTCCCTGTTGGATCGGATCACCCACGAGGGTGGGCTCTGTTATTTAGCCAATAAAAACCTTCAGTTACGTTCTTAACTCGTCGCCTTTTATTGGACTAATTGATAGGCATATCACAGGTCTATATTGAAACCTCATGCTATCTGTGGTGTATGTAACTTGTTCCACCTTAAGAGAACTTAAACCTGTTCCACCTTAAGAGATGTACTACTTTCTCTGGCTGCTGTATACGGTAATACCGGTGAATGAAGTATTCCATTCATCACTCATCAGTATTTCTCTGCCTGTGACTGTGGTTGGTTTCAGTTTCATTTCCATTGTATTGTACTGTGTGTAGGGCTCCGCCCATACCTGGCTCCTATGTAAGCTGGCCCAGCCTGCAGCACATCCAGTACGGCAGACCTCTGGATGGAAGATACATTCTCCTCTGTGTGTTACCTTCTAAGTCAATAAAAGCCTTGTTTTGTTTCGCTAACATCGAGTCTCGGATTTATTGAGGCACATCAACCACACCGGTATATAAGTGCTGTGTAGTAATTTGCTGGGTAGTATAGCCCTAACCTCCGAATAGTAAAGACCTATTGAAAAGTTATTCTTGTAGTCTGTGTCAGTAATTGACCTTAAATATAACTGGAACACACAGACTCAACAGTGGCGACGAGTCCGATCTTACCCTGCGGCAGTTTACATCCACGGCAGCTTCGTCCTCAGAACGGGCGTCGAGAAGAGGCATCCACCCTCATCATCCTGCTGAACAGCACGTCGCGCGGGAGGCATCGAGGACCCGGAGTGAAGAAGAGAAATTCTGAACTCGAAGCCCCCATCAGCGGCAGACAGCTATCTTCCTTCTACCACGGTGGTGGGTAAGCCAATCAGCGAAAGTCGGCCGCGTTGGCTGTAGCGAAGGGGAGGGAAGACGGAGGAAAGAGGGCAGTGAAATCGACCGCGGCCGGTGAAAAGGGCCGGGCCGCACTTGGGCCGAAAGGCGCAGCGACTGGGGCAGCTGAAGGCGCGAGAGCCGTGGTGAATTCGAACGCAGTGGGTGCACATAACCGGGCTGCAAGAAGGGATGCGAGGCGCGACGGCAGGGAAGCGCGAATGCCCACGGGAACCGCGGTGGAGTAGAAGCAGCGTTGGGGGAGTTGTTAACCACTGGGGAGGCGAGACCGGCAGCAGCACAGCAATTGCCATTGCAGCCAGCGGGTGAAGAAGACGAGCGCGGGAAGACGCCGCCATTTTGAATAAAAAAATTGCAAAGATGCCTAAACATGGGAACATTAATACTTTTGATAGCGACATCGAAGATTGGACCACGTATGTAGAACGCATAGAAGTTTATTGTAGAGCAAATAAGATACCAGATGGGGAGAAAGCACTAACCTTATTAAACTTAATGGGTGCGAAGACATACGGGCAATTGAAACACCTTCTATCACCAGAGAAACCGGCGGATAAGACTTTCGCGGATATTGTTACCATCCTGAAAAATCATTTAAGCCCCACGCCGCTGATGCTAGCGGAACGATTTAAATTTTACAGCAGAAAGCAGCTGAAAGATGAAAGCAATGCTGAATTTTTAATTGAATTGCGTAAGCTAGCAAAGTACTGTCAGTTTGGAACAGGACTAACAGATGCGCTAAGAGATAAATTTGTGTGTGGATTGTTAAAAGAAGAGACACAAAAGCGACTGCTTGAGGAGAATGAGCTGACGCTTGATAAAGCTGTCGCTATGGCAGCATCGCACGAAGCCGCAGTGAGAGGCACGGCGGTAATGCAGCTACGGTCACCGGAACTCAGCACAAATCAAATGGTCTTGGGTACAGTAAAATGTTATCGTTGTGGAAAGACAACGCACGATCAGAACCAGTGCTGGTTCAAAAATAAGGAATGCAGAAAATGTGGCAGGCTTGGTCACATAGCTAAAGTATGCCGGTCAGGAGAGAAGACCAGCAACAAAAAGTCACCGCAGGGAAAGTACAGAAAGGTACACAAGGTGACAGAGAACAGTTCGAACGAACAGAAGTCAGATTCAGACGCCAGCAGTAATGAACTGGGTAGCTTAAGAGTACACAACGTTGGTAAGGAAGCAGACCTCCAGACAATTTGGGTCACACTTCAGATAGCAGGAGTCCAAGTGAAGATGGAATTGGACACTGGATCGGCATTGACGGTCATGAATAAGAAAGATTACAAAAGGTTATTCCAACATATTCCCCTACGGGATACGGAGATTGTATTGAAAACATACATGGGGCAAAGAGTATACCCCATCGGAAAGATAGAGGTAAAGGTGGTCCACAAGGGCAAAGAAAGCCGAGGAATGGACTTACATGTGCTACCTGAAGGAGGTCCACCACTACTGGGACGGGAGTGGATTAGAAAAATGAATATGGACTGGCATTCCTTAAAAGCACTAACGGTAGATGCCAGGGAAACAGATGTCAAACCTAAACGATTGTCCAGAATATTGGACGATGCTAAAGAGGTGTTCCAGCAGGGACTGGGAACACTGAGAGGAATTACGGCAAACATCAAGATTGAAGAACATGCACAACCAAAATTTTTCAAAGCCAGACCGGTACCCTATGCGATACGACCTGCTGTGGAAGCGGAGCTGGAAGCGCTAGAACGTTCAGGAGTACTGTCTAAGGTAGACTGGAGTGAGTGGGCTACGCCCATTGTTCCCGTGATGAAACGTCCTTCGAGCAACAAGCCGGGAGAACCAGGGAAGGTTCGCATCTGTGGAGATTTCAAGATCACTGTTAATCCGGTGCTTCACACGGTGAAGTATCCGCTTCCGCGGATTGAGGATATCTTCGCTTCATTGTCGGGCGGGAAACACTTCACCAAGATAGACCTGGTGCAGGCGTACTTACAGATGGAAGTTGAGGAAGAGTCACGCCAGTACCTCACGATCAACACGCATAGAGGCTTGTACGGGTATAATAGACTGGTTTTTGGAGTGGCATCGGCTCCAGCAATTTGGCAGAGGGCCATGGAGCAGGTATTACAGGGAATTCCAGGCACACAATGTTACCTGGACGATATTCTGATTACAGGAGATGGTGACGAGGAACACCTCGCAAATTTGGAACTGGTGCTCATCAGATTGAAAGAATATGGACTTCGAGTTAATCGGCAGAAATGTGAGTTCTTTCAGAAGCGGATCTCGTACTGTGGCCATGTCATTGACCAGGAGGGACTTCATAAGTCTCCTGACAAGATCGAAGCGGTTGTGAAGGCTCCCGCTCCGGTTAATGTATCTCAGTTGAGGTCGTTCCTAGGATTGATTAACTATTACCATAAGTTTCTGCCAAATTTATCCACAGTACTGCACCCGCTGAACGCTCTTTTGCAGAAGGGAGTACCATGGGAGTGGAGCGAGGACTGTAAGAAGGCCTTTCGCAAAAGCAAGGAATTGATAACCTCAGAGGAAGTGTTGGCTCATTTCAACCCAACACTGCCTATTCGTTTGGCTTGTGATGCTTCTCCATATGGTATTGGGGCAGTACTCTCACACAAGTTGCCAAATGGCACGGAGAGGCCAGTCGCGTTCGCATCCAGATCATTGACCTCCGCTGAGTGCAACTATGCTCAGATAGATAGGGAGGCTCTCAGCCTTGTGTGGGGAGTAAAGAAGTTTAATCATTACCTGCAGGGCCAAAAGTTTACGCTTCTGACAGACCATCAGCCGTTGGTATCCATTTTTAACCCTAAGAAGGGTGTGTCGGTGATGACAGTACAGAGACTCCAGAGATAGTCCCTTTTCCTAGGGGCACATCAATATCAGATAGAATTCAAAGGTACAAAGCAGCATGGTAATGCTGATGGGCTGTCGCGCCTGCCACTACCTGAAGAAGAGGAGACAACGAAGGTTGACCCTGTTGAGTTATTTCACTCGACCATCATCGAGTGTTTACCAGTCACCAATGCAAGTATTGAAAGAGAAACCAGGAATGACCCGACACTGTCCTGAGTCTACGAGGTGACAGTGAAGGGATGGCCAGCACATGGTGATTCTCTGTTACCGGCATTCTCGGCAAGACGAGACCAGCTGTCCGTCTGTCAAGGAACATTGATGTATGGAACGAGAGTGATTATTCCTCCTAAGTTAAGGGAAAGAGTTCTAAAGGAACTGCATGAAGGTCATCTGGGGGGAGTCAAGATGAAAAGCCTTGCTAGGGCTTATGTGTGGTGGCCGGGTATCGACCAACAGATAGAGGAGCTGACGAAAAGCTGCTCAGGGTGCCAAAAAGTGCAAAATGCACCTCCGATTGCACCGTTGCATCCATGGGAATGGCCTTCAACCCCATGGCAACGCGTACATATTGACTTTGCTGGTCCATTCATGGACTCCTTGGCCTAGAAATTGAGTGGGGTTAGCGCCCAATTAGAGGCGCTAGAGGGCCTTGTGCCGGAATTATAGCCGCTTCGGAAATTGATTTGGGTCCTACCATCGGCGTTAGCCGGTAGCGCTGCGCCGGCACCGATGACGTCAGCGGTGTGCGCAGCGTCCCGGTTGCCGTGGTAACGCGGCCGGACGCCGAAATTCAGTTGCGGCCGCCTCGCCCGTGGCAGCCGCAACCAACGATTTTTCAAAAGTTTCTTGCTGGACTTAGCGCCGGCGCATTAAGGTGGCGCGGCGGCCGGCCGCTTTCCCGGCGGCCGCCTGCCCGCACCTCCCTCCCCGGACTCCTCCACCACCCCCCCGCGGCACAGATGTGTGTGGGCCTCGAGCCCGGCACTTCTCCGAGGTGCCGGGCTCATTTTTCGTGCGATTCCACCGGCCAGCGGTCGGCTGCAGGCAGCTCCTCCTTAACAGAAGGAGGAGGCCTGCAGTACCCCAGCCTGCCGCACCGCATCGGGTGCCGCAGCGGGGGATTAGCGCCGCAATCCTGCATTCAGCGCCCATTGCGAGGCGCTGACACCCTCCATTAGCGCCCGCAGCCGTCTGGGCGCGGCGCAGCTGAATTTTTGGCGGGCGCAGCGGCAATTAACGTTGGCGCTAAATTTCGGGCGCTACAGCCCTGGTGGAGGCAAACTCAATTTCTAGGCCCATGTTTCTAATTGCGGTGGACGCACATTCTAAATGGCCAGAAGTGATCAAGATGACTACCACTACTTCAGAAAAGACAATTGCGGTGTTAAGAACGATATTCACAAGGAACGGATTGCCAGAACAAATATGTTCCGACAACGGACCACAGTTCGTGTCAGAAGAATTCCAAAAATTCTTAAAGAAGAATGGGGTGAAACATTATACCTCTGCCCCATATCATCCGGCTACAAATGGGTTGGCCGAGAGATTTGTACAAACATTCAAAAAGGCAATAAAGGCCATGAGCGAAGATCAGATTCCACTACAACATAAGGTGGACAAGTTTTTACTGGCATATCGAAACGCCGCTCATGCAGTGACAAACCAAAGTCCTGCCATGATGTTTTATAACAGGAGGTTGCGGTCCAGGTTGGACTTGTTAAAACCAAATGAGCGGAGGGAAGTTGAAAACAAACAGTTCCAGCATATAAATAACAAGACCACTCGGAGTTTCGAGGTAGGACAACCAGTGTTGGCCAGGGACTATGGAAACGAGAAATGGCAATCCGGAACAATTCGGGCCAGACAAGGACCCCTGATGTACACGGTAGATGTTGGTAAAAATGTAATACGGCGTCATGCTGACCAACTGGTGGAATCAAGAACAAGGGTCGAACCCATGGTTACGACAGAGACAACCGTGGAAGAAGTTAGTGAACCTGAAGCATCTACCTCGGCAGTGAATGTACCTGATGATGATGTCCAAGACATAAGAGACCAACTAGAGGAGTCACCTCAGCAACAAGAATCAGAGACCCCTGAAAGGCGTTATCCAACTCGAATCAGGAGGCCTCCTGAGAGACTGAACCTTTGAACTGTTTCTACATGAAGTTGTATATGTATATATGTTATTATGTTATGTTAAATGGGGATATAACTGTTAAGCTAAAAAGGGAGGATTTTGGTGTATGTAACTTGTTCCACCTTAAGAGAACTTAAATCTGTTCCACCTTAAGAGATGTACTACTTTCTCTGGCTGCTGTATACGGTAATACCGGTGGTGGCCACACCGGTATATAAGTGCTGTGTAGTAATTTGCTGGGTAGCACAGCCCTAACCTCCGAATAGTAAAGACCTATTGAAAAGTTATTCTTGTAGTCTGTGTCAGTAATTGACCTTAAATATAACTGGAACACACAGACTTAACACTATCCACAACCAGTATGAGTGCACAAGTCTTTTTCATACTACCAGGAGATCCAGGAGCCAATAAGCCGCAAGCGCAAGGCATTCCTGATCTGGAAACAGCAACACAACTCGAGAGCAAGAAAGCAGCTCTACAGAAGCCTGAAGGCCGAGGTCCAACAAACAACTCGCGACCTAAAGAACAGATGGTGGGTGGAGAAAGCGCAGGAGATCCAGCAGCTAGCCGACAACCACGACGTGCGTGGATTCTTTAGCACAGTCAAGACCATCTACGGCCCAAGCACCCAAAGCCCTACCCCACTGCGGGTCAAGAACGGAGAGGTACTCATCAAGGACAGAGAGGCAGTCAGTGCCCGCTGGAAGGAGCACTTCGAAGATCTCCTTAACCGCGACTCTGACTTCGATGCGAGTGTCCTCAACTCCATCCCACAGCATGCTACCCGCCACCATCTCAGCACAACCCCAGCCCGGCATGAGGTTGAAAAGGCCATCTGACAACTGAAGAACAACAAGGCCTCAGGAGCAGATGGAATCACCGCCGAGGCACTAAAGCATGGTGGAGAAGCACTACTGGCATGAATTCATTTCTCTTATCTGGAAGGAGGAGAGCATACCAGGGGATCTCAGAGATGCCGTAATTGTGATCATCTTCAAGAAAGGTGACAAGTCTGATTGCGGTAATTACAGAGCAGTTTCCCTGCTGTCTGCCACAGGGAAAGTCATCGCAAGAATCCTCCTCAATCGCCTTCTCCCAGTGGCCGAAGAGCTCCTCCCAGAGTCGCAATGCGGATTCCACCCACTAAGGGGCACAATGGACATGATCTTCACCGCATGTCAATTACAAGAGAAATGCAGGGAACAGCACCAACCGCTGTACATGGCCTTCTTTGATCTCACAAAGGCCTTCGACACTGTCAACCGTGAGGGATTATGGAGTGTCCTCCTCAAATTCGACTGCCCTCAAAAGTTTGTCACCATCCTCCGCCTTCTTCACGACGACATGCAAGCCGTGATCCTGACCAACGGTTCCACCACAGACCCAATTCACGTACGAACCGGGGTCAAGCAAGGCTGTGTCATCGCACCAACGCTCTTCTCGATCTTCCTTGCTGCAATGCTCCATCTCACCCTCAGTAAGCGCCCCACTGGAGTGAAGCTAATTTAGAGAACAAATGGGAAACTGTTCAACCTCCGTCGTCTCCAGTCCAGATCCAAGGTCGTCCCATCCTCTGTCGTTGAATTACAGTATGCAGATGACGCTTGCGTCTGCGTTCACTTGGAGGTCAAACTCCAAACCATCGTCAACACCTTCACCGAAGCGTACGAGAGCATGCACCTTACACTAAACATCCGTAAGACAAAGGTCCTCTACCAACCTGCCCCCTCCACACAGTACTGCCCCCCGATTATCAAAATCCACGACAAGGCCTTGGACAACATGGACCACTTTCCATACCTCGGGCGTCTACTGTCAACAAGGGCAGACGTCGACGACGAAGTCCAACACTGCCTTCAGTGTGCCAGTGCAGCCTTTGGTCACCTGAGGAAGAGAGTGTTTGAAGACCAGGACCTCAAACCTGGCACTAAGCTCATGGTCTACAGAGCAGCAGTGATACCCGCCCTGCTCTATGCCTCAGAGACATGGACCATGTACAGCGGGCACCTCAAAGCACTGGAGAGGTACCACCAACGCTGCCTCTGCAAGATCCTGCAAATCCATTGGCAGGATAGGCGTACCAACGTCAGTGTTCTTGCTCAGGCCAACATCCCCAGCATCGAAGCTCTGACCACACTCGATCAGCTCCGATGGACGGGTCACATCGTCCGCATGCCCGATACGAGGCTCCCAAAACAAGCGCTCTACTTGGAGCTCCAGCACGGCAAGAGAGCCCCAGGTGGGCAGAGGAAACGCTTCAAGGACACCCTCAAAGCCTCCTTGAAAAAGTGCAACATCCTCACCGACACCTGGGAATCCCTGGCCCAAGACCGCACAAAGTGGAGGAGAAGCATCCAGGAAGGCACCAAACACCTCGAGTCTTTTCGCCGGGAGCAAGCGGAAGCCAAGCGCAGGCATTGCAAGGAGCGCACGTCAACCCAAGCACCCCACCCACCCGCCCCTTCAACCACCGTCTGTCCCACCTGTGACAGAGACTGTAGGTCCCGCATTGGACTCATCAGTCACCTGAGAACTCATTTTTAATGTGGAAGCATGTCATCCTCGGTTCCGAGGGACTGCCTAAGAAGAAGACACAAACCTGTGTGAGAGCTGCTGAGACACACACTGTCCAATTCTAGTGTGAGCTGCTAAACAGTGTTTCCTTTCATTTCTTATACTAAATGTTGCCTTTGATCACTACATTCGATGCATACTATCAATAAATCCTGGTACATCAAAGGTACATACAAATACCACAGAATAACAACATAAACTAAACATCCAGGCTCTCAACTCTTCTAATTGCTGCAATAACACGCTTGCCATCCATTTTATTACTAACTAGCTGGAGTGCCCGGCGGTGCCGAGGCTTTGTTGAGGGCATGTTGTTGTTGGAAGAGAGAGAGAGAGCGACTGGGGGGAAGAGAGAGAGAGAGCAACTGGGGGGAAGAGAGAGAGTGACTGGGGGGGAAGAGAGAGTGACTGGGGGGAAGAGAGAGAGCGACTGGGGGGAAGAGAGAGAGCGACGGGGGGAAGCGAGAGAGCGACTGGGGGGAAGCGAGAGAGCGACTGGGGGGAAGCGAGAGAGCGACTGGGGGGAAGAGAGAGAGCGACTGGGGGGGAAGAGAGAGAGCGACTGGGGGGGAAGAGAGAGAGCGACTGGGGGGAAGAGAGAGAGCGACTGGGGGGAAGAGAGAGAGCGACTGGGGGGAAGAGAGAGAGCGACTGGGGGGAAGAGAGAGAGCGACTGGGGGGAAGAGAGAGAGCGACTGGGGGGAAGAGAGAGAGCGACTGGGGGGAAGAGAGAGAGCGACTGGGGGGAAGAGAGAGAGCGACTGGGGGGAAGAGAGAGAGCGACTGGGGGGAAGAGAGAGAGCGACTGGGGGAAGAGAGAGAGCGACTGGGGGAAGAGAGAGAGCGACTGGGGGAAGAGAGAGAGCGACTGGGGGAAGAGAGAGAGCGACTGGGGGAAGAGAGAGAGCGACTGGGGGAAGAGAGAGAGCGACTGGGGGAAGAGAGAGAGCGACTGGGGGAAGAGAGAGAGCGACTGGGGGAAGAGAGAGAGCGACTGGGGGAAGAGAGAGAGCGACTGGGGGAAGAGAGAGAGCGACTGGGGGGAAGAGAGAGAGCGACTGGGGGGAAGAGAGAGAGCGACTGGGGGGAAGAGAGAGAGCGACTGGGGGGAAGAGAGAGAGCGACTGGGGGGAAGAGAGAGAGCGACTGGGGGGAAGAGAGAGAGCGACTGGGGGGAAGAGAGAGAGCGACTGGGGGGAAGAGAGAGAGCGACTGGGGGGAAGAGAGAGAGCGACTGGGGGGAAGAGAGAGAGCGACTGGGGGGAAGAGAGAGAGCGACTGGGGGGAAGAGAGAGAGCGACTGGGGGGAAGAGAGAGAGCGACTGGGGGGAAGAGAGAGAGCGACTGGGGGGAAGAGAGAGAGCGACTGGGGGAAGAGAGAGAGCGACTGGGGGAAGAGAGAGAGCGACGGGGGGGAAGAGAGAGAGCGACTGGGGGGAAGAGAGAGAGCGACTGGGGGGAAGAGAGAGAGCGACTGGGGGGAAGAGAGAGAGCGACTGGGGGGAAGAGAGAGAGCGACTGGGGGGAAGAGAGAGAGCGACTGGGGGGAAGAGAGAGAGCGACTGGGGGGAAGAGAGAGAGCGACTGGGGGGAAGAGAGAGAGCGACTGGGGGGAAGAGAGAGAGCGACTGGGGGGAAGAGAGAGAGCGACTGGGGGGAAGAGAGAGAGCGACTGGGGGGAAGAGAGAGAGCGACTGGGGGGAAGAGAGAGAGCGACTGGGGGGAAGAGAGAGAGCGACTGGGGGGGAAGAGAGAGAGCGACTGGGGGGGAAGAGGGAGAGCGACTGGGGGGAAGAGAGAGCGCGACTGGGGGGAAGAGAGAGCGCGACTGGGGGGAAGAGAGAGCGCGACTGGGGGGAAGAGAGAGAGCGACCGGGGAGAAGAGAGAGAGCGACCGGGGGGAAGAGAGAGAGCGACTGGGGGGAAGAGAGAGAGCGACTGGGGGGAAGAGAGAGAGCGACTGGGGGGAGGAAAGAGAGCGACTGGGGGGAAGAGAGAGAGCGATAGATAAGATACACACCGGTGATCAAATTGACACATTCAAATATAGCTGAAAAACTCACCTTCTCACATCTTCTTTTCTGTGAAAACATCCTCTGCTTTTATCTCTTACCCAATTTACAACCCATGCTCAGCAGAAAGCTGCTTGACCTTTTCACCCTGATCTCACAGACTGCACAGAAAGAACAGCGATTCGGGTAAAACGGACTTTCGCTCCCACAGTGGTGAGCCGCCTTCGTGAACCGCTGCAGTCCGTGTGGTGAAGGTGCGCCCACAGCGCTGTTAGGGAGGGAGTTCCAGGATTTTGACCCAGCGACGATGAAGGATCAGCGAAATACTTCTAAGTCAGGATGGTGTGTGACTTGGAGGGGAACCTGGCGGTGGCGATGTTCCCATGCGCCTGCTGCCCTTGTCCTTCTAGGTGGTAGAGGTCGCGGGTTTGGGAGGTGCTGCCGAAGAAGCCTTGGCGAGTTGCTGCAGTGCATCTTGTAGATGGTACACACTGCAGCCACGGTGCGCAGTGGTGGAGGGAGTCAATTTTTCCGGTGGTGGATGGGGTGCCAATCAAGCGGGCTGCTTTGGTGGTGTCGAGCTTCTTGAGTGTTGTTGGAGCTGCACTCATTCAAGCAAGTGGAGAGTATTCCATCACACTCCTTACTTGTGCCTTGTAGATGGTGAAAAGGCTTTGGGGAGTTGGGGTGAGACACTCGCTGTAGAATACCTAACCTCTGACCTTCTCTTGTAGCCACAGTATTTATGTGGCTGGTCCAGTTAAGTTTCTGGTCAATGATGACCTCCAGTATAATGATGGTGGGGGATTTGGTGATGGTAATGCCGTTGAATGTCAAGGGGTGGTGACTAGACTCTCTCTTGTTGGAGATAGTCATTGCCTGGCACTTGTGTGGCGTGAATGTTACCTGCCACTTATCAACCCAAGCCTAAATGGTTGTCCAGGTCTTGCTGCATGCGGGCACAGACTGCTTCATTATCTGAAGAGTTGCGAATGGAACTGAACACTGTGCAATCATCAATGAACATCCCCACTCCTGACCTTATGATGGAGGGAAGGTCATTGATGAAGCAATTGAAGATGGTTGGGCCTAGGGCACTGCCCTGAGGAACCCCTGCAGCGATGTCTTGGGGCTGAGATGTTTGGCCTTCAACAACCACAACCATCTTCCTTTGTGCTAAGTATGACTCCAGCCAGTGGAGAGTTTCCTCCTGATTCCAACTGCCTTCAAATTTTTTTGATAATTTGATCAGACACGTGGTCTGTTAATTTCAGTTTTCAAACCCAAAATCAGAAGAACGCAATATTGCTAAAAAAAACATATTTGTTTAAATATACAGGGAAAACAATTGACCATGAAAGTCAGCATCTGACACTGACCAAAATGCTTACATTACTGTTAATAGCAACGGGGACTACAAAGGGTTACACTGATTTTAGTTCTATGAAACACTACAACATAAAACAATAAAAAGAACACACATTTAAAGAGACAGTACCTTTAAAGTACACACAACACAAGAGAAAGTCTCTTAGTCTGTTAGTTCAGTCTTGTTAACTCACAATTTCAATCTCTGATACTTGCTGTGGGCTTTCAATTTCTTTCTCTTCCTAAATCTGTTCTTACTCGTCTCATATCTAATAAAGGACTTTCTACCAAACTGCTTTACAGCCTTTGCTGCAAAAGTGCTCCTGAACAAGCCACAGCTGCTTGTTGATCAATAATCTTATCTCTAAATTTATGAATTTCCTTTTCCTGTGCTTCTATTGCTAAGTGTTCCTGCTTATTCTCTTTTTCGAAATCCTCTGTTTGGGTCACTACGGTGACCAATACCGCACTACCGGCTACATCAATTAGCTTCTTTTGAAGAGCTTCCTTGACATTTGCCATGGTTTGCAACTTAATCGTTTTATTATGTTCGACCCCACACAATGTCTCTAAGCAGTAGACGTACAGAGAAATAAACAATATGACCCCATTTCCCCTCCGGGTAGAGCTGTAGACTTCATCAATCCTTCTGATCCTGACTCTCTCTACAAATTGTTAAGGAAAGCTCAAGATCTTTAGAGGCCCTCTCGCACGCTCTAGATGATTCATTATGACATGTCAAGTGTTATTGAGAACAAGACCCCCAGAAATGAGGCAGTTACTACAAAACTTCCAGATAATCATATAATTAATCATCTTAGCCCCATTGTCTGTTTCCCTATCTGAAGACAATCTTGGCTATCTTGTTTCACAATGTGGCATCAAAAAGAAGTCAATGGGAACGAATCACCCATCCTGCACCTCAGCAGAAAATAAATAGCAGTCAGCCAAACTGTACACTGCTACATTAAGCCCTAAAGCGACCTGGGAATGAACTATTTTAACCATTTCATTATTTCTAGCTACAGTAAAAATCCACAAGCCATCCACAAGTTAAAAGGAAAGCAAAAACCTTAATCATAAGAGATTAAACCAAATCCTACATGTATATGTGAACACAAATAGGGTGTCTTAAAAGAGTGACTTTGCTCATTGCCTGGCCCTGGCCCAGTTTCTCATCAGCTCTTGGCCCTGGGCTCCATTTCTCAGCCTACTCACACCTGCATCTTCCCTGGCTTTGCCTCCAACTTAATAGTAACAGGAAGACCATCCAGCCTGGTGTGGAGATGCACCACAGACCTAAGCCCCAACCTCAATTTCCCTTTCTCCCACTCCTGCTGGGATCGCCACTGGCTGCCCTTTCCCCTACCCATCAGACAAATACTGGCATGTGGTGGGGCCCAGGGCCTTGGTTCATTTCCCTCCCATCTGCCCCAGTTACTGCCGCTTCCCTGGATCGGTAGATGTTAGTAGGTCTGGTAGCAGTGGTTCTGACCATACGACTAGGGAATCAAGGGAGAGGGGCTCCGAGGAGATTCTAGCTCAATGTGTGAAAAGTATATGGAGAGAGTGGGAAAATACAGGAGAAGAGAAATGATAAAGGGAAGGAGAGACAGCAAGAGGGAGAAAGAGAAAGGGTCAGCAATGTAGAGATACAGTGGTGACAATGTGAGAAAATAAATGTGTGAAATACAGTGAAAAAGAGGGAGAGTTAAAGAGCCGAAGATTGATAGGGAGACAAAATCAAGGAGTGAGAGATGAGCAGAGAGTTAGTGTAAGACAAACACAATTTATTTTACTTTCTGCCTGTGAGCAATGGCCTTGGCCGATCAACCAATGTTTAAATTTTTTTTTTAATGGTACTGTAGGAATGGTCAAATTCCTATCTAGAGATTGAGTTCGACGCAGGCAATCAATCAAAAAGGTTTTTAATGTCAAACTAACGAGTTTAAACAGATTGATGCAAGAGAACTATGAATACAGGTCTTAACAGGTCGGAGGCTCCACGAGGACTGCCTGGGCGGTCCCGTGGATGGCGTCATGACGTCATGACGTTTTTCCTGCGTTTGGGTGATCACGTGATTAGCGGCATGACGTCATCGCGTTTGTCCACGCTCTTAAAGGGGCCGCGCATTGTACATGCAAACAGTATATACAATGGCACAGATTTAGTTTGTAGCTAACACATCATTAAAGGGAATTATGTACAGTTGTTCAGAGTCCCTCAGTGGCTCTGCCACAGTACCATTTTTAAAAAATGACACATCTAGTGACGATGACATTGTCAATAGCGGTTTCTAACCCTATCCCTAACACTGACACCCTGACCCTTACGCCTTAAACCTGACTCCAACCCTAAACCTTAACCTCTAGTCCTAACCCTAAATCACATGGTGTTAACAGCGCGATGCAGGCTAGCTGCAGCGCTAAAAAATGGGACTTGTTTCTAACAGTGAGCTGTCAGAATATCAGACACGTTTCCATGGAGATGATTGTGAACTCAGAGTGTCAGAATGTGTCAGGTAAGTGACATCAGCGCACGGGAAGGAGCTGATTGGTGAGTAGTTGGTGATTGTTTTTTTTTAAGTCTTCAGTTTATTTCTGTTAAGTTAGTTAGTAGTCTATTAAGTAGAGGCATGGCAGGGCACCTTGGTCCCGTGGAATGCACATCTTGTGCCATGTGGGAACTCCAGGATGCGTCCAGTGTCCTGGACAACCACATCTGCAGGAAGTGTCATCAGCTGAAGGAGCTTGAGCTCCAGATTTTGGAGCTTGAGCAGCAGTTGGCGTCATTGCAGCGCATCTGTGAGGCCGAGAGCTTCATCGATAGCACGTTTCAGGAGGTGGTCACTCTGCAGCATAAAAGTGTGCAGGCAGAGGGGGAATGGATGACTGCCAGACAGACAAGGAGGACCAGGCAGGTAGTACAGGAGTCCCCTGAGTGCATTTCACTCTCCAACCAGTATTCAGTACTGGTGAGAGCGATGGTTCCTCTAGGGAGTATAGCCAGAGCCAAGTCCATGGCACTACGGGTGGCTCAGCTGTACGGGGGGGGGGGGAGGAAGATTGGGAAAGCAATAGTGATAGGAGATTCGATAGTATGGGGAACAGACAGGCGTTTCTGCGGCCACAGACGTGATTTCAGAATGGTATGTTGCCTCCCTGGTGCCAGGGTCAAGGATGTCACTGAGCAGCTGCAGAACATTCTGAGGGGGGAGGGTGAACAGCCAGAGGTCATGGTTCATATCGGTATCAATGACATAGGTAGAAGGAGGGATGAGGTCCTGCAGGCAGATTTTAGGGAGCTAGGAAAGAGATTAACGAGCAGGACCTCAAAGGTAGTAATCTCCAGATTACTCCCGGTGCCACGCGCTAGTGAGTATAGAAATAGGAGGATAGAACAGATGAATGCGTGGCTGGAGAGATGGTGCAGGAGGGAGGGCTTTAAATTCCTGGGACATTGGGACTGGTTCTGGGGAAGGTGGGACCTGTACAGGCTGGACGGGTTGCACCTCAACAGAGCCGGGACCAACGTCCTCGCAGGGTGGTTTGCTAGTGCTGTTGGGGAGGGTTTATACTAATTTGGCAGGGAGATGGGCACCAGGATGTAGCATTAGAAAGGAGAAACAAGGTGCACAAAGGATTGGGAGAGGCAGATAGCACTAGAGTAAAAAATAGTAAGGTATTAGGTGGGGTCAGACTAAGAGAGAATACAAGAAGGTCTCAGATAGGTTTACAGTGCATGTGTGTGAATGCACGAAGTGTGGTAAATAAGGTTGGTGAGCTGCAGGCGCAAATAACCACATGGGAATATGATGTCGTGGCGATAACGGAGACCTGGCAGGATTGGGTACTAAATATTCCTGGATATAAGGTGTTCAGGAAAGATAGGGAAGGAAAGAAAGGAAAAGGGGTGGCAGTATTGATTAAAGAGAATATTACAGTGCTGGAGAGAGAGGGTGTCCTGGAGGGGTCAAGGACAGAATCTAGTTGGTTAGAGTTAAGAAACAATGGAGGTGCCATTACACTACTGGGTGTATTCTATAGGCCGCCAGTTAGTGGGAAGGATATAGAGGAAGAAATTTGCAGGGTAATTACAGAGAGGTGCAAGAATTATAGAGTAGTGATAATGGGGGACTTCAATTATCCTAATATAGACTGGGATAGTAATAGTGTAAAGGAGAGAGAGGGGGAATTTCTGAACTGTGTTCAGGAGAACTTTCTGGATCAGTATGTTTCCAGCCCAACGAGGAAGGGGGAATTGCTGGATCTGGTTCTGGGGAATGAGGTGGGTCAAGTAGAGCAAGTGTCAGTAGGGCAACATTTAGGAAACAGTGATCACAGTATCATAAGGTTTAGACTAGCTATGGAAAAGGACAGGGAGCAATCTAGAGTGAAAATACTTCATTGGAGGAAGGCCAATTTCAGTGGGTTGAGAATGGATCCGGTCCGGGTAAATTGGAATCAAAGATTGGCAGGCAAAACTGTAATCGAACAATGGGCTGCCTTTAAAGAGGAGATGGTTCGGGTACAGTCGAGGTACATTCCCACGAGGGGGAAAGGTAGGGCAACCAAAGCCAGAGCTCCCTGGATGACGAAAGAAATAGTGAGTAAGGGGAAGCAAAAAAAGGGGGCATATGACACTTGTCAGGTTGAGACTACAAGTGAGCACCAGGCTGAATATAGAGGGGAAGTGAAAAAGGAAATAAGAGGGGCAAAGAGGGAGTATTGAGAATAGATTGGCAGCTAACATAAAAGGGAATCCAAAAGTCTTCTATAGGCATATATAAATAATAAATAGGTAGTAAGAGGAGGAGTGGGGCTGATTAGGGACCAAAATGGAGACCTACGCATGGAGGCAGAGGACATGGCTGAGGTACTAAATGAGTACTTTGCATCTGTCTTCATCAAGGAAGAAGATGCTGCCAAATTCATAGTGAAAGAGGAGGTAGTTGAGATACTGGATAGGATAAAAATTGATGAGGAGGAAGTACTAGAGTGGCTGGCTGTACTTAAAGTAGATAAGTCACCAGGACTGGATGGGATGCATCCTATGATACTGAGGGAAGTGAAGGTGGAAATTGCGGAGGTACTGGCCATAATCTTTCAATCCTCCTTAGATACGGGGCTGGTGCCAGAGGAGTGAAGAATTGCAAATGTTACACTCTAGTTCAGAAAAGGGTGTAAGGATAAACCCAGCAACTACAGGCCAGGCCAGTCAGTTAAACCTCGGTAGCTTTTAGAAACAATAATCCAGGACAAAATTAACAGTCACTTAGACAAGTGTGGATTAATTAAGGAAAGTCAGCATAGATTTGTTAAAGGCAAATCAAATTGTTAAAGGCACCCACATGGGTCCTGGCTATGCCTGCCTTTTCATGGGATATGTGGAACATTCTTTGCTCCAGTCCTACTCAGGTCCCCTCCCTCATCTCTTCTTCCGGTAGATTGATGACTATATTGGTGCCATTTCCTGCTCTCGCCCTGAACTAGATAATTTCATTCACTTTGCTTCCAATTTCCACCCTTCCCTCACCTTCACATGGTCCATCTCCAACTCTTCCCTTCCCTTCCTCGACTTCTCTGTCTCCATTTCTGGGGATAGGTTATCGACAAGCATCCACTATAAGCCCATTGACTCCCACAGCTACCTGGACTACACTTCCTCCCACCCTGCCTCCTGTAAGGACTCTATTCCATTCTCCCAGTTTCTCCGTCTCTGCCACATCTGTTCTGACGACGCCACCTTCCATACCAGTGCTTCCGGCAGGTCTTCCTTTTTCCTCAACTGAGGATTCCCCTCTACCGTGGTTGACATGGCCCTTGACCGTGTCCGTTCCATCTCCCGCACTTCTGCTCTCACCCCTTCCCCTCCCTCCAAGAGCCATGATAGGGTTCCCCTTGTCCTCACCTTTCACCCCACCAGCCTCCACATTCAACGGATCATCCTGCACCATTTCCGCCACCTCCAGCGTGATCCCACCACCAAACACATCTTCCCCTCCCCCCCACTTTCAACATTCCGAAGGGACCGCTCCCTCTGCGACACCCTGGTCCACTCCTCTATCACCCCCAACACCCCTTCCCCTTCGCCCAGCACCTTCCCATGCAAGTGCAGAAGATGCAACACCTGCCCTTTTACCTCCTCCCTTCCCACTGTCCAGGGCCCCAAACACTCCTTCCAGGTGAAACAGCGATTTACTTATACTTCTTGCAATCTAATATACTGTATTCGCTGCTCACGATGCAGTCTCCTCTACATTGGGGAGACCAAATGCAGATTGGGCGACCGCTTTGCGGAACACCTCCATTCAGTCCGTAAGTGTGACCCTGAGCTTCCGGTCACCTGTCACTTTAATTCACCGCTTCACTCCCACTCTGACCTCTCTGTCCTCGGCCTCTTACACTGTTCCAAGAAAGCTCAACATAAACTCGAGGAACAGCACCTCATCTTTCTATTAGGCACTTTACAGCCTTCTGGACTTAACATCGAGTTCAACAATTTCAGACTATAAATTGGCCCCTGTAGTTCTTTATATTTTTTTTTAATTAATTTTTTTCTCTCTTGTTTCCTCACATGGTAGCTGTTAATGTTGCTGCCGCCATCATCATTCACACATCATCTAGAGCCATCTTTTGTTTCTTTACCTGTCCCATTACCTCTCCTTTTGCCTCGCACCATCATCC
Source organism: Somniosus microcephalus (assembly GCF_052327205.1). NCBI lineage: Eukaryota > Metazoa > Chordata > Chondrichthyes > Squaliformes > Somniosidae > Somniosus > Somniosus microcephalus. Next base: position 42,070,233 of record NC_141012.1, on the reverse strand, counting down.
CTTTTGTCAGTCAATCTCTCCTGCCTTCCATCCTGTCACAGACCTTCCCTTTGCTCTCCCCTCCCCTCCTCCCTGCCCCTGTTTAAAAATCTCTCCTCCCTAATCTTTTCCAGTTCTGACGAAGGGTTCGACCCGAAACGTTGACTCTGTTTCTCTCTCCTCGATGCTGCCGGACCTGCTGAGTGTTTCCAGCACTTTCTGTTGTTAGTTCATGTTTAACTAACTTGATTGAGTTTTTTGATGAGGTACCAGAGACGGTTGATGAAGGCAATGCAGTTGACATAGTGTATATGGACTTCCAAAAGGCATTTGATAAAGTGCCACATAATGGCCTAGAAATTGAGTGGGCTTTGCGCCCATTTTGCGGCGCTAGAGGTCATTGCGCTGGACTTACAGCCGGTTCAGAAATTCCCTGGGGCCCTACCATCGGCGGTAGACCGGTTGCGCTGCGCCGGCACCGATGACGTCATCGGTGTGCGCAGCGTCCCGGTTGCCGTGGTGACGGGCCCCAGCGCCGAAATTGAGTTGCGGCCGCCTCGCCCGTGGCAGCCGCAACTAAGACTCTGGCAACCGAGTCTTACAGGAGTTTGCGCCGGCGCATTAAGGTCGCGCGGCGGCCGGCCACTTTCCCGCCGGCCGCCTGCCCGCACCTCCCTCCCCGGACTCCTCCACCCCCCCCCCCGCGGAACAGATGCTTCTGGGCTGCGAGCCCGGCACTTCCCCGAGGTGCCGGGCTCATTTTTGTGAAGATTTTACCGGCCAGCGGGCGGGTGCAGGCAGCTCCTCCTTAACTGAAGGAGGAGGCCTGCACTTCCCGAGCCTGCCGCACCGCATCGGGCGCCGCAGCGCCGGAATAGCGCCGCAATGCGGCAGGTAGCGCCCATTTTCAGGCGCAAACACCCTTCAGTAGCGCCGGCAGCCGTTTGGGCGCGGCGCTACTGAATTTTTGGCGCGCGCAGGGGGACTTAGCGCCGGCGCTAACTTTCCGGCGCTAAAGCCCTGGCGCGGCGCCAACTGAATTTCTAGGCCAATAAGTTTGTCAGCAAAGTTGAAGCCTATGGAAAAAAGGGACAGTGGCAGCATGGATACAAAATTGGCTAAGTGACAGGAAACAGAGAGTAGTGGTGAACGGTTGTTTTTCGGACTGGAGGAAGGTATACAGTGGTGTTCCCCAGGGGTCAGTACTAGGACCACTGCTTTTCTTGATATATATTAATGACTTAGACTTGGGTGTACAGGGCACAATTTCAAAATTTGCAGATGAAAAAACTTGGAAGTATAGTGAACAGTGAGAAGGAGAGTGATAGACTTCAAGGGGACATAGGCAGGCTGGTGAAATGGGCGGACACGTGGCAGGTGAAATTTAATGCAGAAAAGTGCGACGTGATACATTTTGGTAGGAAGAACGAGGAGAGACAATATAAACTAAAGGGTACAATTCTAAAGTGGGTGCAGGAACAGAGTGGCCTGGGGGTATATGTGCACAAATCGTTGAAGGTGGCAGGGCAGGTTGAGAAACCAGTTAAAAATGCATATGGGATCCTGGGCTTTATAAATAGAGGCACAGAGTACAAAAGCAAGGAAATTATGATGAACCTTTATAAAACACTGGTTCGGCCTCAACTGGACTATTGTGTTCAGCTCTGGGCACCGCACTTTAGGAAGGATGTGAAGGCCTTAGAGAGGGTGCAGAAAAGATTACAAGAATGGTTCCAGGGATGAGGGACTTCAGTTACGTGGATAGACTGGGGAAGCTGGGGTTGTTCTCCTTAGAGCAGAGAAGGTTGAGAGGAGATTTGATGGAGGTGTTCAAAATCATGAGGGGTCTAGATGGAGTAGATAGAGAGAAACTGTTCCCATTAGCGGAAGGGTCGAGAACCAGAGGACACAGATTGAAGGTGATTGGCAGAAGAACCAAAGGCGAGTGGTTATGATCTGGAATTCACTGCCTGAAAGGGTGGTGGAGGCAGATTCAATTATGGCTTTCAAAAGGGAATTGGATAAGTACCTGAAAGAAAAAAATTTGCAGGGCTACGGGGAAAGGGCGGAGGAGTGGGACTAGCTGAGCTGCTCTTGCAGAGAGCTGGCACAGGCTTGACGGGCTGAATGGCCTCCTTCTGTGCTGTAACCATTCTATGATCTTATGATTCTACGTTTCCATGGGGATGATTGTGAGCTCACATACTATGACAGTAACATGGTCACAGGGAGATTGAGGAAAACCTGCCGCAAGATCTGAGAGAACCAGAAGTGACAGCACGGCCTCGGAGTAATCACTTCCAGAGAGCAGCAGGGCAATGAGCTGAGAGAGGAGCAGATCTTATACAAATTGTGACTGTTACTTATTCTATCTTTAAAAGTCAGAATTTAAAGGACAACCAGAAGCGATGGGGGAAACGACCAACTAATCAGTGTAACCAGTAATTGCTTCTTAACACAACATGTTAACTGGAGACAAAAGCAAAATACTGCGGATGCTGAAAATCTGAAATAAAAACAGAAAATGCTGGAAATACTTAGCAGGTCAGGCAGCATCTGTGGAGAGAGAAACAGAGTTAACGTTTCAGGTCGATGATCCTTCGTCAGAACTGGAAAAAGTTGGAGATCGAACAGGTTTTTAAGCAAGTGTAGGGGCAGGGAGAGGGGGGAGGGGAGGAAAGAACAAAAGGGAAGGTCTGTGATAGGATGGAAGGCAGGAGAGATTAAATGACAAAAGGGATGATGGTGCAAGGCAAAAGGAGATGGTAATGGGACAAGTTAAGAAACAAAAGACGACTCTAGATGAAGTGTATTTGACAATGGCAGAATCAACAACAGCTGCCATGTGAGAGCAAAAAAAGGAAAACAAAATAGGGGCTGAGGTTATAGTCTATGTTCACCGGAGAACTAGGCGACAGAGGGGCCGATTTTAACTTTAGGTGGACAAACATCACTAAAAGAAATAACTTGCCTCGGCAGGGAATGTGAAAGCTCCACAGTGCATTCGACTTACTGTGTAGCAGCACACAGGAAGTGGTTAGTTGACTTGCCACAGCGACAAAGGACAAGGGCAAAAATAGCAACAGAGGAAACTTAAGAGAAATTTTGGAGAATAAATCCTACATGGAGATCGGTTAGTGTCAGTGAGAGAGCTGCAGATTACCGGGAATGTTGATTTAACCTTTATACTGTATGTGGTTCTTATCTATGAAGTTGATGATGCACAAAGCTCATACTTCCTCTGGTCAGGATGAGTCAGAGGGTCTCTTGTTTTGAGTAAAAGGGACTTTTGGGTCCAGAGCTGCGCTTCATTTTCAGAACAACAAGGTCACAAGGACACTTTCAAAACAGTGGAGGTACACAGAGGGAGAAAACCTGCCACGTCTCAGGGCTGAGCAGGGAGCAGCTGATCATTCTTGACAATTTTGAAATTTCTATGCACTCAATGGGAGAGGCCATTTTCTCTCCTCCCCTTTCAGAGTCCCACATCCCCTCCATTGCTTCACACCTCTAAGCTGCCCATTGCCTCCTTCATTGCACCAAGATTTCCCCCTGTTCATTCCATCTGTTCTAGCTCCCCACTCAATTCAATTCAATTCAAATCGCTTTATTGGCATGACAAGTTACATCTTATGTTGCCAAACCACTCCCTCTCTATTTCTCTCCCACCAGTGTATCCCCAGGATTTCTCGGCCTGCTCTGTGCTTCGTCAGGGAGCCTCCCTTCAAGTGCACCAGTTGCAATTCTTGGTGATTTTCCCCACTCTCCCCACACGCCTTTCAACTTCAATAATCACCTTCCACTGCTCACTTGAACCGTCCAAAGTGCTTGACTCCGAACCCCTTCTCAACCCCAGCATCTCTCCGCTTCAAGGCCTCCTTTACCACTGTGGATCCCTCTCTGTGCTGTGTGTGCTGCACTCCCTAATGGAGCTGAGAGGGACTGAATGAGACGGGCTGAAATTGACACCGAACACGATAGAGAATAATCAACTAAGACAAGTGGGAAATGAGAGGTCTTTCACCCACTGGGAGCAGAAATTTAGCCACCTGGTCCTCATAACTTTCTATCCAACGGTTTTAATAGGTGAGGAATCAGTGGGTGTGCACCTGGATTCCTGATCTTCACTCAAGGCTCCACTCCAAGAGTACAGTTTCATAAAGGTATTTGTACTTTTTCTCTCTCTCCCTCTTGTAATGCCAGTATTTCATACTGCACAGACACCGGCAGCCCTCCATTCTCAACATGTGCATGTCGGTAGACCATATGACCCACTGAGAGGCCTGATCCTTTACAGCCCCAGGATAGAAGGCAGTAAGTGAGCAAAGGCTTATACTGGTGCCTATGTGTCACCTGCAGTAACCAGGAAGCTTTGCAGGCTTTCAGCTTCCTCCAATTGAACATTCAGCCTTAAATCCTACAATTCTTTATCAAACGTCTTAAGACGTACTTAAAAAATATTCAGCTCCAACACAGACCGCTGCAAAGATCAGGAGATGATACAGGTTTACACTTACTCCGGACTGGGTCATTTTATTCAGCAGCCGATACCCAACCTGCCCACTTGGGCCATTTCCCCTTTCATAAGAACATAAGAAGTAGGAGCAGGAGTAGGCCATACGGCCCCTCGGGCCTGCTTCGCCATTCAATAGGATCATGGCTGATCCGAATCTAGACTCACGTCCACTTCCCTGCCCTCTCCCCATAACCCCTAATTCCCTTATCTGCTAGGAAACTATCTATCTCCATTTTAAATTTATTTAATGTTGCAGCTTCCACAGCTCTCTGGGGTAGCAAATTCCATAGATTTACTACCCTCTGAGTGAAGAAGTTTCTCCTCATCTCAGTTTTGAAAGGGCAGCCCCTTATTCTTAGACTATGCCCCCTAGTTCTAGTCTCACCCATCAGTGGAAACATCCTCCCCGCATCCACCCGATCAAGCCTCCTCACAATCTTATATGTTTCGATAAGATCGCCTCTCATTCTTCTGAACTCCAATGAGTAGAGTCCCAACCTACTCAACCTTTCCTCATACGTCAACCCCCTCATCTCCAGAATCAACCGAGTGAACCTTCTCTGAACCGCCTCGAGAGCAAGTATATCTTTTCTTAAATATGGAAACCAAAACTGCACGCAGTATTCCAGGTGTGGCCTCACCAATACCCTGTATAACTGCAGCAAGACTTCCCTGTTTTTATACTCCATCCCCCTTGCAATAAAAGCCAAGATTCCATTGGCCTTCCTGATCACCTGCTGCACCTGCATACTAACTTTTTGTGTTTCATGCACCAGGACCCCCAGATCCCTTTGTACTGTAGCACTTTGCAGTTTCTCTCCATTTAGATAATAACTTGCTCTTTGATTTTTTCTGCCAAAGTGCATAACCTCGCACTTTCCAACATTATATTGCATCTGCCAAATCTCTGCCCACTCATTTAGCCTGTCTACGTCCTTTTGCAGGTTTTTTATGTCCTCCTCTCTCATTGCTTTCCCTCCCATCTTTGTATCGTCAGCAAACTTGGATATGTTGCACTCGGTCCCTTCCTCCAAATCGTTAATATAGATTGTAAAGAGTTGGGGTCCCAGCACTGACCCCTGCGGAACACCACTAGTTACTGATTGCTAACCCGAGAATGAACCATTTATCCCAACTCTTTGTTTTCTGTTAGATAGCCAATCTTCCACCCATGCCAGTATATTACCCCCATCCCGTGATTTCTTATCTTGATCAGTAATCTTTTGTGTGGAACCTTGTCAAATGCCTTTTGGAAGTCCAAATACACTACATCCACTGGTTCCCCTTTATCCACCCTGTATGTTACATCCTCAAAGAATTCAAGCAAATTTGTCAAACATGACTTCCCCTTCATAAAACCATGCTGACTCTGTCCTATTAAATTATGTTTATCCAAATGCTCTGTTACTGTTTCCTTAATAATGGACTCCAACATTTTGCCAACCACAGATGTTAGGCTAACTGGTCTATAGTTTCCAGCTTTTTGTCTACTTCCCTTCTTAAATAAGGGTGTTACATTAGCAGTTTTCCAATCTGCTGGGACCTTTCCTGAGTCCAGGGAGTTCTGGAAAATAATCACCAATGCATCCACAATCCCTACCGCCACTTCTCTCAAGACCCTAGGATGTAGGCCATCAGGTCCGGGGGTTTTATCCGCCTTAAGTCCCATTATTTTACTGAGTACCATCTCCTTAGTGATTTTAATTGTCTTTAGCTCCTCCCCCCCCCCCCCATTGCCCCCTGTTTGTCCAGTGTTGGGATATTTTTAGTGTCCTCTATTGTAAAGACTGATACAAAATATTTGTTCAGCGTCTTTGCCATCTCCATGTTCCCCACCACTAGTTTCCCGGTCCCATCCTCTAAGGGACCAACGTTCACTTTAGCCACCCTTTTTCTTTTTATATAGCTGTAGAAACTCTTGCTATCTGTTTTTATATTTTTTGCTAGTTTACTTTCATAATCTATCTTCCCTTTCTTAATTAATCTTTTAGTTATTGTTTGCTGGCTTTTAAATGCTTCCCAATCTTCTATCCTCCCACTAGATTTGGCTACTTTATATGCCCTTGTTTTCAGTCGGATACTATCCTTTATTACTTTACTAAGCCACGGATGGCTGTCTTTTCTTTTACTCCCCTTTTTCCTCAGTGGAATATATTTATCTTGAAAGATGTGAAATATCTCCTTGAATGTAGACCACTGCTCTTGTACCGTCTTACACTTTAATCTGTTTTCTCAGTCCACTTTAGTCAATTCTACTCTCATACCTTCATAGTCTCCTTTATTTAAGCTCAGTATGCTGGTTTGAGATCCAACTCTCTCACCCTCAAACTGAATTTGGAATTCAACCATATTATGGTCACTCATTCCAAGGGGATCCTTTACTAGGACATTTTTTATTAATCCTGTCTCATTACACAGGACCAGATCTAAGATTGCCTGCCCCCTGGTTGGTTCAGTTACATACTGCTCAAGGAACCCATCCCTAATACACTCTATGAACTCTTTCTCAAAGCTGCCATGCCCAATTTGATTAGTCCAGTCAATATGAAAGTTAAAATCCCCCATGATTATAGCTGTTCCCTTATTACAAGTCCCAACTATTTCCTGATTTATACTCTGACCAACAGAGTTGCAACCTCTGGAATATATCTATAATAAATAAACTGATGCACAGGATCCATCGAACTGCAGTCTGCTTTTTTTTGGTGGTTTTTATTCAAGAGAGAAATATGCTGATTGTGTTTTCTGCCTCAGTGACACTTCTCGCTGTGACCTCCAGGTGCAGGTTAGCAAAGCCTGTAGGATAAGACAGGAGAGATTAAGTTGAGGATTGAAAGGTGTCAGCTGTGGCCCCAGTGGGTAGCACGCTTGTCTTCTGGGTCAGAGGGTTGCGGGTTCAAGTCCCACTCCAGGGACTTGCGCACATAATCCAGGCTAACACTCCCACTGCATTACTGAGGGAGCGCTGCACTGTTGAGCATCCCTGATTATAATCGCTCAACCTTTGGTGGCCGTGCCTTCTGTTGCCTAGGCCCTAAGCTCTGGAATTCCCTGCCTAAACCTCTCTTTCCTGATTTAAGATGCTCCTTAACACCTACCTCTTTGACCAAGCTTTTGGTCACCTGCCCTAATTTATCCTTATGTGGTTTGGTGTCAAATTTTTTGTCTTAAAATACTCCTGTGCAGCACCTTGGGACGTTTTACTACATTAAAGACGCTATATAAATGCAAGTTGCTGTTGTTGAATGCGCCACCTTTCAGATGCGATGTTAAACCAAGGCCTTGTCTGCTCTCTCAGATGGATGTAAAAGATCCCCCGGCACTTTTTTGAAGAAGAGTAGGGGAGTTCTCCCCGATGTCCTGGCCAATATTTATCTCTCAACCAATATCACTGAAACAGGTTATTTGGTCACTTATCTCATTGCTGTTTGTGTCACTTCTCCCAAATTTACCCCTACAGTCACTGCATGCAGTTTGTTGGAGGGCGGGGGTGAACTGATCAAGGGTTTGAGGTCAGCCAGATGTGCGCGCACCGACGGAGCAGGCAATGCTGTCTGCAGCAGGTAAGCAGAGGTGAGTGTTTTTCCATTGTCAGGGCCCACACCAGGGGCTCGAGCTGCTCGCGGAGCCCCGTGGGTCCACTCGTGGAGGGCAGCCCGGAGGGCGGAATGTGACAGGCGGCTGACCGACCGACCGACTGAAAAAACCCAAAAAGGTGACGTGACTGTTTAAAATAAACCAGTAAACTCACGGGAACCATGACTGCCAGGACCTTACCAGAGAACAACATGAAAACCCAACATACCCAACACTCCTACAGTGCAGCAATCTCCTCAACCACTGAACCCCAAACTACCCTTTAACTGCATTTGATAGGATTGCGGCCCATGAATATATTTAACTGTATTTCCCTGCCAAGGTAAAAGGTTAACAAGTAGTGGATCAAGAAAATATTCAAGAACATGTAAGATGAGTGACTTTCAAAAATGGCCAATTTGTTTTTTAGCTGTAATTGCTCCAAAGGACACACGGTGGCAGTGGTACCTATCACTTTAGTATTTTATTTCTGCGCTGCAGTCAGTTCTGTGGATCCTATTCAGTCCTTTTATCTGTTACAAACCAGCTGTATCTGTCACCCACTGCATGCACATTGGGCTGAACTTCTCTGACATTCATCAATGGCAACAGCTGTGCAAAACGTGCCTCTGGTTTCAAACTTTCTTTTTTTATATTCATTCTCATGATGTGGGGTATTGTTGGCCAGCATTGATTGCCCATTCCCCAGCTTCCCTGGGAAGGTGGTTAGTGGTTGGCCTTCTACTTGAGCTGCCACGGACCACATTTGTCGTAGCGGTTTGATACAACGGAGGGGCTCGCTAGGCCCACTTCAGAGGGCAGTTAAGAGTCAACCAGGTTGGTGTGGGACTGGAGTCACGTGTAGGGCCAGACCAGGTAAGTGTAGTGTATGTACCTTTAAGGGGAGAACTACTTTTTACAGCTCCTGTATACTGTAGTACCGGCAGTGACCACACCGGTATATAAACCCTGAGTAGGGATCCGCCCTCTGCCTCAGCAGCTTTTTGGGGAGAGAGTTCAAGATTTCCACTACCCTTTGTGTGAAAAAGTGCTTCCTGATTTCTCTCCTGAACGGCCAGGCTCTAATTTTAAGATTGTTCCCCTTGCTCTTGATTCCCCCACCAGAGGAAATCGATTTTTCCGTATCTACCCTTACAGATCCTTTTAACATTTTAAACACCTCGATCCACAGGTTCACAACCCTCTGAGTGAAGAAATTTCTCCTCATCTCAGTCCTAAATGTCCTACCCCATATCCTGAGACTGTGACCCCTCGTTCTAGACCCCCCAGCCAGGGGAAACATCCTCCCGGTGCACCCCCACCAAGGCCAATATATCCTTCCTGAGGTTCGGTGCCCAGAACTGAACGCAGTGCTCCAGGTGGGGCCTAACGAAGGCTCGACACAACTGAAGCCTAACTTCCTCCCCTTTGTATCCAGCGGCTGTTTAATTGCTGAGGTCCCCCTCTCTCCATCTGCTAATTAGGCCCCGAAGTGAATTCAGTGTTTTTAAAATAACAAGCTTTATTTAGCCACCGTCTTACCTCCAAGTTGACTGGTGAGGGAGCTGTTCTGGGAATGCTCCCCCAGAACAATACCGGCAGTCACTGGGCGCGCAGGTACCAAAGAGTGAAGCAGCGGCACAGAAAGATCAAGAGAATCACGGGAAGCGTTGCAAGATCTAAGTAAAATTAAATTAAAAATTAAAAAGAAAAATCAGTGCGGAGGAACTGGCGTCAGCTTTTACAGCGCGTTCCCAGGAAGTTTAACAAAGACTTTCGAGAACATCAACAATCCGCACAGAGACCGAAGAACTAAACCACTGGCAGATACACCAGGAGGGCCACAGACTCCATCGGGAGCTCTGAGCGTTACTGAGGGTGTACGTATATCAGGGTGGACTGGGACAGTTGGACTCCAGCAATCCTATGCCTGAAGCAAGAGCTTGACCAGGAAACTAGTACGTATAAAGCTTGATTCTGCAAAGCCCCCAAAATCCTCAGCTATCAGGTAACAAAATAGGGGAGAAGGTAAGAAAAACGGATGAGTAATTCTGGGTGTTTTCTTAAAGGCCAGCACAGGCAGAAGTAGATTTAAAGAGAGTACACTTGAGAGAAGACAAGGTTAAAGGGGGGCAGGGGAGAGGACCAAGGTGATTGAGATTCCCCTATGAGAAGCAGGTGACAAAGGAACGCAGCTGAGATAAGCCAAATTAAATAATATCTGAGACAGGTAAAAATTAAGGAGGGAAAATTGGGTTGGTTTGCGCCTCTCGTTGGCGCCTTAGGCCAATCTTTGATTTTCTTGCCCTCACCCTTTGCTTTGAGACATGGCTTCTCCAATGCAGCACACTCAGATGTCGGGCGTACATTTCTTTCTGAAGGTCCTTTTCGGACACTCTGGAAAGCAAAAGGAAAGCTATGATTAGATGCAGGGTCATTGTTGCGATAGAGGGCATGAGGACATGTTGCCTTATAATACCAACATGTGGGGAATGCCAGCCTCCCTCAATCGGGGACTTAATAAAAAAAATTCAGCTCAGAAACTCTCTCGCTGAAACAAACACTAATAATACAGTAATAAATAACTCAAATATTCGGAGCTGCTTTACTACTGTAACATAGGAAACTAAAATAAGCATGAAAAATACAACTTTTAGATTTAACAGTTTATTCCTACTTGAACTGATTTTCCCTCTCTCTTTTTCTAGTTTCCTCCATTCTTTCGCTTTCCTATTCTCATTTTAACTACTTTAACTCGATTTCTAAATTATATAAAATGCCCCATTCCATCTATGCTAGCCTTTGTATTAAGAAAAAAAACAAGGGCTTCCACTCAATTAATGTACAATTTGTATGCGATGACAAGACGAGGTTCATGCAGGTATGTGCCCGCTACCCAGGGCTGCCTTGATGCATAAGAACATAAGAACATAAGAAATAGGAGCAGGAGTAGGCCAATCGGCCCCTCGAGCCTGCTCCACCACTCAATAAGATCATGGCTGATCTGATCCTAACCTCAAATCTTCTATCACTCTGCATCCACCCGAACCCATGTGATCTCCCGGGAGAGGCGAAAAACCAGATAAAGACCCAATGGCCAATTTGGGAGAAAAAAATCTGGGAAATTCCTCTCCGACCCATCTAGGCGATCGAAATTCTTCCAGGAGATCACTCTGTCCCTATATTTTCTACAGTACTTACCTTCTGTAAAGGCGATCTCCACCCCAGCCAGGAACAGGAATAAAACCATCTCCTGAAATCTAACAGAATTAGAACACAGTAGGAGCAGAACAAGGCTACACGGCCCCTGGGCCCGCTCCACTACCCACAGGGCCATGACCATTCCGAACCCAGACTCATGTCCAATTTCCTGCCCGCTCCCCGTAACCCTTTATTCCCTTTACTTCTAGGAAACTATCTATTTCTGTTTTAAATTTATTTAATGATGTAGCTTCCACAGCTTTCTGGGGCAGCAAATTCCACAAACCTACCACCCTCTGAGTGAAGAAGTTTCTCCTCATCTCAGTTTTGAATGAGCAGCCCCTTATTTTAAGATTATGCCCCCTAGTTCTAGTTTCACCCATCATTGGGAACATCCTCACCGCATCCACCCGATCAAGCCCCTTCACAATCTTATATGTTTCAATAAGATCGCCTCTCATTCTTCTGAACTCCAATGAGTAGAGTCCCAATCTACTCAACCTCTCCTCATATGACCACCCCCTCATCCCCGGGATTAACCGAGTGAACCTTCTTTGTACTGACTTTATTATAAGGCAATCCAATATCACCCCAATGTTCCAACTTGGCCCCAATCTGCCAGGATGGTTGCTTGGAGACAAGAGGTGCCCCCTTGTACCGTGGCTAATAACACCTCTCTGAAACCTCACACTCCACAACAGAACAGATACAGCAGCAGCCATATCACCACAAGGTGCGTCATTGAGCAGGCTAGCGGGATGCTCAAGTTAAGGTTCAGGTGCCGTGATAGGTCCGGAGGCTCCCTGCAATATTCGCCAACCAGAGGCTCCGGAATCATTGTGGCTTGCTGCGTCCCACATAACATCACTCAACAGAGAGGATTAGAGGTGTAGGAGGAAGAAGACGTACAGAACTCATCATCTGATGAGGAAGAGGATGGTGAAGAAATTCTGGAGGACATGACGCACGGCGTGAGGATCACCTTGTGGCCCGAGATGCGAGGGATACACTCATAGCGCAGCAATTCACAAAATCTTTCTCCTCCGACTCCTCTGTGACCAGAACCCCTTCCACTAACAGTCCTGCAACCATCACTCCAGTGTTGTTGAATCCTCCACTTTGTCACCTTAAAAATCATTGAGCCAACTTCCACATCAAGGACATAAGGACAAGGCAGACACAGAACTTACCTTGAAAGCGCAATGCACATGAAAGTGACGGAAGTGAAAAAGGTTTTAATGTGCACAAGAAAACAAATAGTTCCATATCAAGTAATGAAACACCCAAGTGTCAACCCTCAGTGCTCTTTTCAGCTGCTGGCATCCTAGGTCTATCACTTCGACAAGGTGCAACCCCAGTGGCTTGAGCAGAGCTGGTGGTAGGCTGCTGTGCATCTTCCTGAGACTCCCGAGATGCTCGCGGACAACAACCTCCAAGTGTTGGAGCCCCTGAGGGCCCTGCTACAGACTGCTGCTCCTGGACTTTAGCCGAGGCAGTCTGGGCCAGCGGGAGCTCGGGCACCATGTCGGGTACTGATTGAGGGGGTGGTGAGGGAGGAGACGTGCTGACATCCAGTGAGAGGTCGCCACGTTCTGCGCCCGTTCCATCAATCTTCCTCCCTGGGGGCATCAGCCCTGCAGGTCTGCGGGAGAGCAAACTGGCAGAGATGAGTGACTGATGCCTTGGAAGCCCCGATCTAGTCTGCCCACCAGGTAAAACAGACGTTGGAGCTCAGAGTCTGCATTGTAGCTGTCTGAGCTTCTATCAAGGCCACAAAGGCTGGTAACACTGCCCTCCTGCTATGAGCAGTGGCTTTGGAGGTGACCACGGGTAGATTGCAGAGTTGCAGAGTTGAGAACCCCTGCGAAAGCACGCCACAGATGGTGGAAGTGGGACTTCTCCATCCTCTCTGCCGTAGTGGACAGAGTGCCTGGCAGGACTGCCAACACCTCATGGATTTGTTCCTGTGCCTCAAATATTCTCCTTTTCATGGCAGGCCCCAGAGTCGTTACATCTCTGTCTTGCTGAGCAGAGCTCGGAGAAGGCAGCACCCTCCAGCGCTTATTCTCCTCTCCTGTGCCTGCCACCGCTATCTGCTCCTGCTCACTTGTGCTGTGAGACTCACCAGGTGCCGGCCCATCTGTCTCAGTAACATGCCCACTTCGGTTTGGCAGTCTCTGGAACGCTTGTAGGGTGTAATGGTTTACCCTCAGGGGGGATGCGTTCCTTCGAGGAGTCTTCTTTCATGAAGGGCTGGGGTTTGTGTTCTTCTGGTGAGGGCTCTGGAGGGAAGAAAGGGTGAAGATTTAGTAATAATAGTAAAAAAATGGGTAAATGAAGCACTTGAGCATACTGTTTGAGGTGTGGTCAGCTGAAGGTGCAATTGGTTATGTGAGATGAGGGGGAATCTAAGTTTAAATCAGTCACCCTACTCTGCGGATCCGCTAACCTCACCATCACCAACGCTGAGCGTGTTACAGGCATCACTTATCTCCAGTGCCTCCTCCTCCACCAGGGTCACTTCCACATACTCCGGGGGCCTTCCACTTGTCCTGGCCCTCTCCCGTCTATTCTGCACTCTCTTCTCCTACGAAAGGGGTGGGACAGAGTTACGAATGGCTGGCCAGGATGTATGCTTCTTCTGGGTGTAATGCATGAAGGTGAAAGGGAAAATGAGGTTGTGAGAGTGGAGACGTCATGCGTTTACAGTAGGTAGCTACAGTGCGAATTGAGGTTTGCTGAGAGGAAGGGCAGGTTGAGCAACTTAGAGGAGATGAGATGAGGATGTGGTTAGTGGCAGCAGTGAATCGGGAGGTGAGCTTGTGCAAGGAGTGAGGATGAGAGGTGATACAGTGTGCCATTGTGATTGGTGGTGAGGAGAGTGAAGAGTGGTGTATGAGGGACAAGAGGAAGTGAAAGGAGGTGCATTGCAGGAGGTGGGTAAAGAACGACCTGCAGTGACCTCTCCTGACCTAGTCAGGTCATTGAAACGTTTCTTGCACTGGATCCAGGTCCTCAGAGTCACACTCCCGCTGCTGACTTCCTCCGTCATCTCAATCCAGACCTTCTTGGTTGTGGCAGCGGCTTTCCTCCTCCTCTTTTTCTTCTTCTTCTTCTTCCCACTCATCCCTCATGGACCTCACTGCACCCAGCAGGACCTCTGGGGAAGCAGAGAACTTGGGAGCCGCCTCCTCTCTCTTTGCAGCCATCTTCACAATTTGCACCAATACTTTTCTGTTACTGTAATACTGAATGCAGCCTCCCTTGAAGAGGCTGATGCTTCAAATAGTGGCCGGGACTCTGACTGGGACTTGCAACATGCGGGAGTGGGCGGGACACCCGCAGACACGTGAACGGGCTGAGAAACCCGGACGCATTGTTAAAATTGACCAGGCCTTGATGTCTCGCAAAGTTGCGGGCTCATCGCCCGCTACAGCCCTCGCATTCTCTGTTCCCGTCCCCATATTAAAGTCGGGGACCATGATTTTCTAATTCAATGGCCCAGAACTTGGTGTCGGGGGCTTGCCGCGCGTGCAAGCCCCCGATGTGCACTTACCCGGCGCGCCGACATCTGAAACCTGGCCCGCAGTGGATTTCCTGTCAGTGGCCCGGTTCTGATGTCGGCGCGCTGTGCTAACCTGACCCAGCGGCGTAGTTAGTGCGATGTGCCGGCTGGGATCAGGTGAGCACTGTTCAGCCAATCAGGGGAGGGGAAACTTCATTCATAAGTTTGATAGTAAAGACTGTCAGACTCATGAAAAGTACGGCACCCCAAAACACTACTTAAACTTTAAATAAAATTTTAAAAAGCATCCCAATAATTAAATTAACTATGAATAACTTTAAAAAACTATTTTAAACAATTAATCAAATTTTTGAAAAAAATAAATTTTTAATAAATAGGGTCTAAAACTAAACTTACCTTACTGTAGATTCTTTAAAAATAATAAACCTGTGGAAAAAAAAATTCTAAATTGTACTAAAAGACCACTTACCTGTAAAACTAAGTACTTACGTGTGGTTTTTCAATGTGTAAAAACCGGAGCCCTTTACACACGCGCAAATCTGTAAAAATACAGGAAATCCAAGTCGCACGCGCTGCCCAATACCGCGCATGCGTTCAGCCTCTTAACCCCTTGGGTCAGAGGACAGGAAATGCTGGTTTTCAGCGCATGCGCTGTGCGTGCTGAAAACCGGCAATTCTTTCTGGCACACGCGTGAGTACCCTGTCCGTACTCACGCGTTGTGACAGGAATTACTGGGCCATTGCAAATGTTTCCTAGAGCAGCTTCAAGTTTGTTCTCGAGCTGGAACAATTGTGTAAGACGCGAGTGTGGATACTCTTACCTTAAACCTAGACGTTACTGTTTGTGATACAAGTGTCTGAATGCTTAACACATTCATGTGACATTTCTCTGCTGGCTATGTTAACAGATTATTTCAAATGGATTATAATGCTATAAAACAGCCAGCAAATTGGCAGAGAGCTATGGGCACTTAAAGAAAGGTTTTTCTTAGATTCAGTAAAGTTTATATTCTTTCTTTGGTTCTGGTACATTCCCGGTCACGTTACATGGTCCTTGCAGATACAAAATCAGACTTACATCGTCCTTACATTTTGATTATGCTAAGTATCCAGGGTTGACAAGACCAGAGCCTTCCCTAGGTAGGAAGGGGCTGAGGTTCCTTTGGTTGGGGTGGGGTGGGGGGGCCAGAGCTGATCAGCATGCCTAGCCCTCTGCATTTGGAAGAGAATGAGGCAGCTAAGCTTTGGCCCCATTCAGACTCTTCTAGGGTTGATGTGCTCTCTGGGGGTTAGTTTGATTTCTGGCACGGAAGGCCACAAATACTTGGGCTCTTTTTTTTTTAGGTTAGTCAATACCTTTTTGAGAGGGCAGCCAATTCTCTGACATCCAGCACTAACATTCTAACATCAGCCCCGCTGGAGGTTGGTTTACATT
The DNA here is from genome assembly GCF_052327205.1 of Somniosus microcephalus. Classification (NCBI taxonomy): domain Eukaryota; kingdom Metazoa; phylum Chordata; class Chondrichthyes; order Squaliformes; family Somniosidae; genus Somniosus; species Somniosus microcephalus. The sequence continues at coordinate 42,054,000 of NC_141012.1, read as the reverse complement.
ATTGTGGTGTTAGGTCGGCCTGGAAACTCCATGTAGTCTGGTCCATTGCCCAGCTCGATTAGGGGTTCAGGCTGAAATGACTGTGGTGGCTGCAGGAATCGCCCTTGCTGTGCCCCATTGGCATAGGGGCTCGTTCCCTTTCTTTGCTCTTCATGCTCCGTCTTTCTGTACACCAGGTTCTTTATTCCATTTCTGGATGCCTCTCCAGAAGCAAATACAAGTTTGACATTTCCAAGTTCATATGAGGATAAATAATTCCGCCCCCCCCCCCCCCCCCCCCCCCACTCTCCTCAGCCCCTTCAACACAAGTCTCGGGTTGGGACAAAACCTTTTTTCCTGATTGTTGGATGAGGGGAGGGGGCAGTATATGTTTGGCCCTTCCCTCATGCCCTGTCTAGCCTAGTTAGTGGGTGATGCGCTATCAATTACTCATAAAAGACTGAGAGTTAAGAGAGTAACTAAAGGCTTTTATTAACTAAAGAATGAAGGTCTGCCTCGAGTGGTCGACCGGTCCAGAATACAAAGGGCTGGGGAACAGTCACCTTTATACTAGGACTTGTGGGAGGAGTCAGCCGAGGCATGTCCGGGCATGTACACAGTGGAATACAAACAGTGGTTTACCACAGTGGGGCAATGCCTATACGTGGTCCCTGAACTAACTGAACAGGCAGGAGGTCCTCAGCTCCTGACTGTTTTGCAGTAGAGTCCCTAACACTTAAAATGTCCATGTTTAAAATGGGCAGTCGCTTATAATGGCCAAAAAGGGATAACCGTTACCCATTAACATCAATTTCAAAGTTGTCTGTTTATAGCATCTTAAGTTCTCCTTTTATTTTGGACAGAAATAGCTGTGCTTACTCACTAGTTTGCACCTCGTTAAGGTACACTGAATGAAAAACTTGTTCCATAAAAACCACAATCTTCAAATTAAGAGGCTATTCTGTAAATGCTAGGTTCAAGAAGGCGGCTCACCACCACCTTCTGAAGGGCAATTAGGGACGGGCAATAAATGCTGGCCTTGCCAGCGACGCCCACATCCCATAAATGAATATAAAGAAAAAATACTATCGCATAATTGCCACCAGCAAAATGCTTTACACTAATGGCAATTTCTAGGCTTCATAGATTTCTACAATTCCTGATCAATAACTTAATAAATGTTGGTACAGATATTACAGAGTTGCACCTCCACTGAGGCATTAATCTCTCCTGTTCTGTAAGCGTTGCTGCAGCCCGCGTTTCAGATGTAGTGTCTGTCGGTCTGCATTTGTGGATTAAGATCATTGGAGTGCCACAATTTTCCTGTTCCACTACCTGGTGCCGCTACTCCGGGAACCTAAAGTCCACTACACATTGTGTACAGGAATTCCAGATTTACAAAAACTACTGCCGACAGCAAGCAGGAGAGTTTCAATTCCTCCAGACCAGCAGGTAGGCGTGAAGGGAGAATCGGGGAAGAACAGTGTGAGCAGTAACTGGGAGGGGAAAATCGGAGAAAGCATACATCGTTATATCAGCTATTGCACATAGCGGGCAAGTGGCATTTGCTCGAAGGCACCCGCTATAAGCATTGGGACTGTATCATCTTTAAATATTATCTACGGATCTCATAGCATTGTGCTAGATCCTTACCTGTGCGTGAGGCAGTGTTTGCGTTACAGATGATATCTGCAAACAAGGAGGAAATAATTAAACAGGTTACCTTGTTTTTAATTCGTTTGTGGGATGTGGGATGTGGGTGTCGCTGGCAAGGCCAGCATTTATTGCCCATCACCTAATTGAGAAGGTGGTGGTGAGCCGCCATCTTGAACCGCTGCAGTCCGTGTGGTGAAGGTACTTCCATAGCGCTGTTAGGGAGGGAGTTCCAGGATTTTGACCCAGCAACGATGAAGGATCGGTGATATACTTCTAAGTCAGGATGGTGTGTGACTTGGAGTGGAACTTGGAGGTGATGGTGTTCCCCTGCGCCTGCTGCTCTTGTCCTTCTAGGTGGAAGAGGTCGCGGGTTTGGGAGGTGCTGCCGAAGAAGCCTTGGCGAGTTGCTGCAGTGCATCTTGTAGATGGTACACACTGCAGCCACGGTGCGCCGGTGGTGGAGGGAGTGAATGTTTAAGGTGGTGGATGGGGTGCCAATCAAGCGGGCTGCTTTGTCCTGGATGGTGTCGAGCTGCTTGAATATTGTTGCAGCTGCACTCATCCAGGCAAGTGGAGAGTATTCTATCACACTCCTGACTTGTGCCTTGTAGATGGTGGAAAGGCTTTGGGGAGTCAGGAGGTGAGACACTCGCTGCAGAATACCTAACCTCTGACCTGCTCTTGTTGCCACAGTATTTATGTGGCTGGTCCAGTTAAGTTTCTGGTCAATGGTGATCCCCAGGATGTTGATGGTGGGGGGTTCGGCGATGGTAATGCCGTTGAATGTCAAGGGGCAGTGGTTAGACTCTCATTTGTTGGAGATAGTCATTGCCTGGCACTTGTGTGAAGCGAATCTTACCTGCCACTTATTAGGCCAAGCCTGAATGTCGTCCAGGTCTTGTTGCATGCAGGCATGGACTGCTTCATTATCTGAGGAGTTGTGAATGGCGCTGAACACTGTGCAGTCATCAGTGAATATCCCCATTTTTGACCTTATGTCGCAGCAGCTGAAGGTGGTTGGGCCGAGGACACTGCCTTGAGGAACTCCTGCAGTGATGTCCTGGGACTGTGATGATTGACCTTCAACCACCATAACCATCTTCCTTTGTGCTAGGTATAACTCCAGCCAATGGAGAGTTTTCCCCCCGATTCCCATTGTCTACAGTTTTCCTAGGGCTCCTTGATGCCACACTCTGTCAAATGCTGCCTTGATGTCAAGGGCCGCCACTCTCACCTCACCTCTGGAATTCAGTTACTTTGTCCATGTTTGGACCAAGGCTGTAATGAGGTCGGGAGCCGAGTAGTCTTGGCGGAACCCAAACTGAGCATTAGTCAGCAGGTTATTGGTGAGTAACTGCCGCTTGATAGCACTGTTGATGACACCTTCCATCACTTTGCTGATAATTGAGAGTAGACTGATGGGGTGGTAATTGGCCGGATTGGATTTGTCCTGCTTTTTGTGGACAGGACATACCTGGGCAGTTTTCCACATTGTCGGGTAGATGCCAGTGTTGCAGCTGTACTGGAACAGTTGGCTAGAGGCGCGGCCGGTTCTGGAGCACAAGTCTTCAGCACGATAGCCAGGATGTTGTCGGGGCCCATAGCCTTTGCTGTATCTAGTGCGCTCAGCCGTTTCTTGATATCATGTGGAGTTAATCGAATTGGCTGAAGACTGGCTTCTGTGACGATGGGGACCTCAGGAGTAGGCCGATATGGATCATCCACTTGGCACTTCTGGCTGAAGATGGTTGCAAATGCTTCAGCCTTGTCTTTTGCACTCACGTGCTGGGCTCCACCATCATTGAGGATGGGGATTTTCATGGAGCCTCCTCCTCCCGTTAGTTGTTTAATGGTCCACCACCATTCACGACTGGATGTGGCAGGACTGCAGAGCTTTGATCTGATCCGTTGACTGTGAGATTGCTTAGCCTTGTCTATAGCATGCTGCTTCCACTTTTTAGCATGCATGTAGTCCTGTGTTGCAGCTTCCCCAGGTTGGCACCTCATTATTAGGTATGCCTGATGCTGCTCCTGGCATGCTCTTCTATACTCCTTATTGAACCAGGGTTGGTCCCCTGGCTTAATGGTAATGGTAGAGTGAGGGATATGACGGGCTATGAGGTTACAGATTGTGGTGGAATACAATTCTGCTGCTGCCCCACAGTGCCTCATGGATGCCCAGTTTTGAGCTGCTAGATCTGTTCTGAATCTATCCCATTTAGCACGGTGGTAGTGCCACACAACACGATGGAGGGTGTCCTCAGTATGAAGACGGAAGTTCATCTCCACAATGACTGTGTGGTGGTCACTGCTACCAATACTGTCATGGCCAGATGCATTTGCGACAGGTAGATTGGTGAGGATTAGGTTAAGTAGGTTTTTCCCTCGTGTTGGTTCTCTCACCACCTGTCACAGGCCCAGACTGGCAGCTATGTCCTACAGGTCTTGGCCAGCTCAGTCAGTTGTTGTGCTACCGAGCCACTCTTGGTGATGGACATTGAAGTCCCCAACCCAGAGTACATTCTGTGCCCTTGCTACTCTCAGTGCTTCTTCCAAGCGGTGTTCAACATGGAGGAGTACTGATTCATCAGCTGAGGGAGGGCGGTAGGTGGTAATCAGCAGGAGGTTTCCTTGTCCATGCTTGACCTGATGCCATGAGACTTCATGGGGTCCGGAGTCAATGTTGAGGACTCCCAGGGCCACTCCTTCCCGACTGTATGCCACTGTGCTGCCACCCCTGGTGTGTCTGTCCTGCCGGTGGAACAGGACATACCCAGGGATGGCGGCACAGACCTACGTTGAACTAACACAAAACTGTCCTAAAACATTAACCTAGCCTCAAACTCAAACCTACCCTCAAACCAGTCAAATTTGAAGTGGAGCTACCGTCATCCTCAGTTATTGGATTTGAAATCGTCACTGAGCCATAGACTATTATCTAACCTTTAAATGCTACCCTACCTGAAGTCCCTTAACTAACCAATCTGTCAATTAACCTATTCTTAAACAATAACCTACCCTCAAATACTAACTAACACTCAAACACTAATCTAACTTCAAACACTAAGCTGCCCTCTAACATTAACTGCCCCTTAAGTATCAACTTACCCTTAAACACTAACCGATTCTCAAACACCAGCCTATTTTCAAACATTAATCAACCCTCCAGCATTTATCTAATCCGTAGATATTTGCCATTGTTCGAAAGTTTTTATTATTTTCAGCAAAGTTTGCATGTTTTTTCTTTGCTATCTGATAGTCACAGTATTTACAGGTAAACAGAGTCAGAATCTCTCCGGTCGAACTAATTGAACAGGCAGGAGGTCCTCAGCTCCTGACCGTTTTGCAATATCATCTTTTAGTTATCATTCACAGATCTCACAGCATTGTGTTAAATCCTTACCATTGGATGTGAGGGTGCTTGAGTTACTGACGGGATCTGCAAACAAGGAGGAAATGATTAAATTGGTTAACTACGGTGAACTAACACTATTTATAAGGGGAGGTTCCAGTTCCTGTGCCAAGTACAATGGAAGCCCCAGTGAATGTGTTCCTTGGTTACCAGTCAAATTTAAAGTGTAGCTATTGTCATCCTCCGACAGTTATTTAATTTCAAATCCTCACCGAGCCATAGACTATTATCTAACCGTCAAATGCTTGTTTACCTGAAGTCCCATAACTAACCACATAAATGCTGGAAGCACTCAGCAGGTGAGGCAGCATCTGTGGAGAGAGAAACAGAGTTTACGTTTCAGGTCTGGGACCCTTCGTCAGACGACCTGAAATGTTAACTCTGTTTCTCTCTCCACAGATGCTGCCTGACCTGCTGAGTATTTCCAGCATTCTCTGTTTTTATTTCAGATTTCCATCATCTGCAGAATTTTGCTTTTGTTTTCTCTTAACAAACCAGTTTGTTATCTAAACCTCAAACACTAACCTAGCCATCAGTCATTGCCTTAGCCATTACCTAACCTTCAAACAGTAAAGCTGCAGAGCCCTCTGATCAGACCACACCTTGAGTACAAAACGTGTCCACTTATAGCCACCAGGCTGCAAGGGAAATAATCTAGTGCCACAAAGAGCCCAAGGCTGTCCACTAGTGTTGGAATGGACCTCCTCTATCTTGTGATCTTATGAATCACTGTCAAACATTGCCCTACTTTTAGACACAAACCTGTTCTCAAACAAGAACCTACCATCAAACAGTAATTAACACTCAAACACCAACACTCAAACCTGTTGCTCCAGCTCAAGCTCGGAGTTTCAGAGCTTGAGTGGTTGGCAGCACTGCAGTGCATCCGAGAGTCGAAGGGTTTCCCGGAGTGTGTGTTGGGAGGTGGCCACCCCACTGCCACAGGAGGTGAGGGAATGGGTGACCACCACAGGGTAGGAGGAAGACATAGGTAGTGCAGGAATCCCCCAAGCCAGTGGCACTCGCTAACCGGTTTACAGTGTTGAACACCGGGGAGGGCGACGGCTCCTTGCAGTAAGAATCAAACCCTTGGCACGGCAGGAGATTTGACTGCACATACAGGAAAAAGAAAGATCAGAAATGCAGTAGTCATCGGGGATTCGATAGTTAGGGGCATAGACAGATGTTTCTGCTGTAAAGGAATAGCCATATTCAGAAAAATACACCATCTATGAACAGAATTCTGACTTTATTAAACATGACAAACTGGGTTTGAAAATCTAAAAGCCACAACGATGGAAAAGCTGTAAACAGCATACAAGCTTTTGAGATAAGATCAGTTGTTGACACTGAAACAATAGCCCTATTGAAGCAGAGGGTTAGAGCTTCCAGAAAGTCTGAGCTTTGGAGGGAACACAATGGAATGCCCAGTTAAAAGTGTCATAAACCAACACTTTGGAAAGAAACACAAAGATTAAAGAAACATGTGCCTTTGTAAAAAATAACATCAAATGAAACACGGGAGGCACCAGCCATTACATTGTTTTTGTGTTAAACTTGGAACACCTAGGAGACACAAAGTCTGCAATATGACCAACTGAGGTAAATAAGAATTGCATAGATCACCCTAGTTGAAGTGTTTTTAATTTACACATTGTAAAAAGATACAAACAGAAGACCTTCGTAAGAATGGCATCAAGTACGTGACTGCTGTCATATTGTTTTTATGATAAGTTTTGAACACCTAAAGGAGAGACACAAGTCTGAATGCTACAAGCTGAGCTAACTGTAAGAGTAGCAGGGGTCAACAGAAAAATGACTAGAGATAATTAGCTTACATCAGCAGAAAACTTCAAAGGACATACCGCTGAAAAACGGGTATAAAAATTGGACTTTCAAATAGGAAGACAGAATTCACTGGAAGGGGCAAAGCGATTCTCGGCTTCAGAGTCTCTGTAAGCCTACAACTCTTTGAGTCTCGGTTAATCAAAGGAATTTGATTTTGGTGGATATCCTGGAATAAGACTAAATAAGAAATGTAAAAATGTAACGAAGTTAAGATTTGAGAATAAGGATCTCTGAGAATAAGAATTGTAAGCTATTGTTTTTGGAACTGTTAATGTTGCGATTGAATCACCAGCTGTAATTACATATTGGTTCTTTAATAAATCTATATATTTTTTTTGAATTTTTTCACATGGTACTTCTGTATCAAACTCACGAACTCAATCTCTGTACACTCTTTGGTGAGGAGTTGCAGAATTCTGGGGGAGTTTTCCAGACCCTCATAATATCTGGAAGGTTACAGTCTAGTTAAACTTATTAAAAGTGCTATCTGGAGGACGGTAACATCTTCAGGTCGTTCCTTTCCTTTAGGGAGAGATAGTCCGGACCTTTAGACACAATTAATCATCTTATAGGATTTGGCTACCTCTAACTTTAGTTGAAGGTGAATGTCTGGGGAATACGCCTGATCCGGGGTAGTCCGAAAAGGGCTAGGACTAGTAATTATCCCTTCACTGCAACTGCAAACATGGGGAGGATTTTAACCACACAAAACAGGTGGGTTGGGGTTGGGTGGGATGTTAAAATTTTAAAAATCTTAAACCCAACCCCAACCCACCTCCAACCCTCCCACTTCTGGCTTTAACGGCGGCGAGACAGGTACGGATAACCAACTCGCTCCCAGGAGGTAGGGTTGGCCATTTAAATATTATAATGAAGCTGTGTGCCTATCTTTCAGGTTTAACCCTGGCCGGCCGGGTTTCCCGGGCCTCGGGAAACCAGGCAGCTCAATTATGTAATGATAAGAGAAGGAAAAGGAGGAGGGGCGTGGCAGTATTGATTAAGGATGATGTTACAGTTCTAAATAGAAAGGATACACGAGATGGTTCTAGGACTGAATCTATTTGGCTTGAGTTGAGGAACAGAGGGGAAGCTGTTACATTGCTGGGAGTTTTTTTATAGAGCTCCACACAGTAAAAAGGAGATAGATGAGCAAATTTGTTCACGAATTTCAAAGGCATGTAACAAAAATAGAGTAGTAATATTAGGAGACTTTAATTACCCTAATATATAGACTGGGAAAAACATAGTGCTAAGGGTAGGGAAGGAGAGGAATTTCTGATATGTGCTCAGGAGAACTTTCTTGATCAATATGTCTTCAATCCAACAAGGAAGGAAGCCGTGTTGGATCTGGTTCTGGGAAATGAAATAGGACAAGTGGGGGGTGTTACAATAGGAGATCATCTAGCCAACAGTGACCACAATATAATTTAGAGTTATTAGGAAAGAGACCAGAAAATACCGAAGTTAAAAATGCTCAACTAGGGAAGAGCTCATTTCAGTGATTTAAGATGGGACCCAGCACAGGTGGATTGGAAAAGGGAATTGCAGGGTAAAGCAGGAACGGAGCAATAGGGGGCATTCAGGGAAGAGTTAGTTCAGGTACAAACTAGGCATATGCATTTAGGGGAAAAGGTAGAGCCCTCAAAGCTAATGCACCCTGGATGACAAAGGAAATAAAATATAAAATAAAACAGAAAAAGGAGGCTTATGACAAATGTCAGGAGCAAGATTCAGTTAATAACCAGGAAGATTATGGAAAGTACAGGAAGAGATTGAAAAAATTATTACGGGATGCAAAAAGAGGTCACGAGAAAAGATTAGCAGGCAACATTAAATTGAACCCGAAAACATTTTTAAACATAAAGTGTAAGAGTTTAGCTAGGGAAAAAGTTGGGCTTATTAAGGACCCAAAGGGAAATCTTCAAGTAGAAGCAGAGGACATGGCAAAAGTATTAAATTAGTATTTTGCATCTGTCTTCACAAAGGAAGTGGATGATGTGAAGGCTACACTAAAAGAGAAGAGGGAAGTTATGGACGGGATAGTAATAGATTGAGAAGATCAGCATTACTGAAAGGTGGTGAGTCACCTGGTCCAGATGGAATGCATCCGAGGTTGCTGAAAGAAGTAAAGGTAGAAATAGCAGAGGCATTGGTCACAATCTTTCAATCCTCATTGGATACAGGAGTAGTGCTGACGGAATGGAGGGTTGCTAATGTTGTGCCACTATTCAAGGAAGGGGCGAGGGATAAACCAGGAAACTACAGGCCAGTCAGCCTAACAATGTGGTGGGAAAGTTATTGGAAACCATTATCAGGGGGCAAAACAAACTTTCATTTGGAAAGGCATGGGTTAATCAAGGAGAGCCAGCATTGATTTGTTAAAGGCAAATTGTGTCTGTCTAACTTGATGAGGCAACAGAGAAGATTGATTAAGGTAGTGCAGCAGATGTATATATGGACTTTCAGAAGGCATTCGACAAAGCGCCACACAGGAGGTTTGTTAAGAAGATTGAAGCCCATGGAATTAAGGGGAAAGTGGCGGGATGGACACGGAATTGGCTCAGTGACAGGACGCAGAGGGTGGTGGTGGATGGATGTTTTTCAGACTGGGAGGTGGTTTGCAGTGGTGTTCCCCAAGGATCAGTTTTGGGTCCATTAATCTATTTAATTTTTGTAAACGACCCAGACTCGGGGTACTAGGAGCAGCATTATAAAGTTTGCAGATGATAAAAAAAAATTGCCAACATAGTGGATAGTTGTAGATTTCAGGCTGACATAGACAGGATGGTGAAATGGGCAGAAGCATGGCAAATGGAGTTCAATGCAGAGAAGTGTGAAGTGATGCACTTTAGGAGGAATAATATGACAAGACAGTGTACTATAAATGGCACGATTTTGAAAAGTGTAGATGAACAGAGAGGCCTTGGTGTCCATACACAAAAATTCTTAAAGGTGGCAGGGCAAGTTGATAAGGTGTTTAAAAGAAAGCATGATTGACCTGAAACATTAACTCTGCTTTTTTTTTTATTCGTTCATGGGATATGGGTGTCGCTGGCAAGGCCAGCATTTATTGCCCATCCCTAGTTGCCCTTGATAAGGTGGTGGTGAACCGCCTTCTTGAACCGCTGCAGTCCGTGTGGTAAAGGTACTCCCACAGTGCTATTAGGGAGGGAGTTCCAGGATTTTGACCCAGCGACGATGAAGGATCGGCGATATATTTCTAAGTCAGGATGGTGTGTGACTTGGAGGGGAACTTGGAGGTGGTGGTGTTCCCATGCGCCTGCTGCCCTTGTCCTTCTAGGTGGAAGTGGTCGCGGGTTTGGGAGGTGCTGCCAAAGAAGCCTTGGCGAGTTGCTGCAGTGCATCTTGTAGATGATACACACTGCAGCCACGGTATGCCGGTGGAGGGAGTGAATGTTTAAGGTGGTGGATGGGGTGCCAATCAAGCGGACTGCTTTGTCCTGGATGGTGTCGAGCTTTTTGAGTGTTGTTGGAGCTGCACTCATCCAGGCAAGTGGAGAGTATTCCATCACACTCCTTACTTATGCCTTGTAGATGGTGGAAAGGCTTTGGGGAGTCAGGAGGTGAGACACTCGCCGCAGAATACCTAGCCTATGACCTGCTCTTGTTGCCACAGTATTTATGTGGCTGATCCAGTTAAGTTTCTGGTTAATGGTGACCCCCAGGATGTTGATGGTGGGGGATTCAGCAATGGTAATGCCATTGAATGCCAAGGGGAGGTGTTTAGACTGTCGCTTGTTGGAGATAGTCATTGCCTGGCACTTCTGTGGCGCGAATGTTACCTGCCACTTATCAGCCCAAGCCTGAACGTCGTCCAGGTCTTGTTGCATGCGGGCATGGACTGCTTCATTATCTGTGGAGTTGCGAATGGCGCTGAACACTGTGCAGGCATCAGCGAAAATCCCCATTTCTGACCTTATGTTGGAGGGAAGGTCATTGATGAAGCAGCTGAAGATGGTTGGACCTAGGACACTGCCCCGAGGAACTCCTGCAGCAATGTCCTGGGGCTGTGATGATTGACCTTCAACCACCACAACCTTCTTCCTTTGTGCTAGGTATGACTCCAGCCAGTGGAGCGTTTTCCCCCTGATTCCCATTGACTTCAGTTTTACTAGGGCTCCTTGATGCCACATTCGGTCAAATGCTGCCTTGATGTCAAGGGCTGTCACTCTCACCTCACCTCTGGAATTCAGCTCCTTTGTCCATGTTTGGACCAAGGCTGTAATGACGTCGGGAGCCGAGTGGTCTTGGCGGAACCCAAACTTGGCATCAGTCAGCAGGTGCCGCTTGATAGCACTGTCGATGACACCTTGCATCACTTTGCTGATGATTGAGAGTAGACTGATGGGGCGGTAATTGGCCGGGTTGGATTTGTCCTGCTTTTTGTGGACAGGACATACCTGGGCAGTTTTCCACATTGTCAGGTAGATGCCAGTGTTGTAGCTGTACTGGAACAGCTTGGCTAGAGGCACAGCTATTTCTGGAGCACAAGTCTTCAGCACGATAGCCAGGATGTTGTCGGGGCCCATAGCCTTTGCTGTATCCACTGCGCTCAGCCGTTTCTTGATATCACGTGGAGTGAATCGAATTGACTGAAGAATGGCTTCTGTGATGGTGGGGACCTCGGGAGTAGGCCGATATGAATCATTCACTCGGCACTTCTGGCTGAAGTTGGTTGCAAACGCTTCAGCCTTGTTTTTTGCACTCACGTGCTGGGCTCCACCATCATTGAGGATGGGGATATTCTTGGAGCCTCCTCCTCTTGTTAGTTGTTTAATGGTCCACCACCATTCACGACTGGATGTGGCAGGACTGCAGAACTTTGATCTGATCTGTTGATTGTGGGATTGCTTAGCCCTGTCTATAGCAGGCTGCTTCCGCTTTTTAGCATGCATGTAGTCCTGTGTTGCAGCTTCCCCAGGTTGGCACCTCATTATTAGGTATGCCTGGTGCTGCTCCTGGCATGCTCTTCTACACTCGTTGTTGAACCAGGGTTGGTCCCCTGGCTTGGTGGTAATGGTAGAGTGAGGGATATGCCAGGCCATGATGTTACAGATTGTGGTGGAATACAATTCTGCTGCTGCTGATGGCCCACAGTGCCTCATGGATGCCCAGTTTTGAGCTGCTAGATCTGTTCTGAATCTATCCCATTTACCACGGTGGTAGTGCCACAGAACACGATGGAGGGTGTCCTCAGTGTGAAGACAGGACTTCGCCTCCACAATGACTGTGCGGTCGTCACTGCTGCCATGGGCAGATGCATCTGCGACAGGTAGATTGGTGAGGACGAGGTCAAGTACGTTTTTCCCTCTTGTTGGTTCACTCACTACCTGTCGCAGGCCCAGACTGGCAGTTATGACCTTTAGGACTCGGCCAGCTCAGTCAGTAGTGGTGCTACCGAGCCACTCTTGGTGATGGACATTGAAGTCCCCCACCCAGAGTACATTCTGTGCCCTTGCTACTCTCAGTGCTTCTTCCAAGTGGTGTTCAACATAGAGGAGTGCTGATTCATCAGCTGAGGGAGGGAGGTGGTAATCAGCAGGAGGTTTCCCTGCCCATGCTTGACCTGAAGCCATGAAACTTCATGGGGTCCGGAGTCAATGTTGAGGACTCCCTGGGTCACTCTTTCCCGACTGTATACCACTGTGCCATCATCCCTGGTGGGTCTGTCCTGCCGGTGGGACAGGACATACCCAGGGATGGTGATGGAGGAGTTCAGGACATTGGCTGAAAGGTATGATTCTGTGAGTATAACTATGTCAGGCTGTTGCTTGACTAGTCTGTGGGACAGCTCTCCCAATTTTGGCACAAGTTCCCAGATGTTGGTGAGGAGGATTTTGCAGGGTTGACTGAGCTGGGTGTGCCGTTGCCGTGTCCGTAGCCGGTGCCGGGTGGTCTGTCCGGTTTCATTCTTATTATTTTGCTTCGTAGCAGTTAGTTACAGCTGAGTGACTTACTGGGCCATTTCAGAGGACAGTTAAGAGTCAACCACATTGCTGTGGGTCTGGTGTCACCTTATAGGCCAGACTAGGAAAGGACATAGAAACTAGGAGCAGGAGTAGGCCATTCGGCCCCTCGAGCCTGCTCCGCCATTTAATGAGATCATGGCTGATCATCCAAATTCAGTACCCTGGCCCTGCTTTCTCCCCATATCCCTTGATCCCTTTAGAAATATATCCAACTCCTTCTTGAATATATTTACTGAATTGGCCTCAGCTGCCTTCTGTGGTAGAGAATTCCACAGGTTCACCACTCTCTGGGTGAAGAAATTCCTCCTCATCTCTGTTCTCTGTCCTAAATGGCTTACCCCTTATCCTTAGCATGTGACCCCTGGTTCTAGACTCCCCCGCCATCGTGAACATCCTTCCTGCATCTAGTCTGTCTAGTCCTGTTAGAATTTTATAAGTTTTAATGAGATCCCCTCTCATTCTTCTAAACTCCAGCAAATATAGCCCAATCGACCCTTATACCTGCCCTCCCAGGTATCAATCTGGTTTCCTTTCCTAAAGGACATTAGTGAACCAGATGGACTGTTACGACAACCCAATAGTTTCATGGTCACCATTACTGATACAGTACTAGCTATTTATTTCAGATTTATTTAATTAACTGAATTTAAATTCCCCACATGCCATGGTCAGATTTGAACTCACATCTTTGAAGATCATTAGTCCAGACCCTAGCCCAGTGACATTACCATTATGCTACCATTCCTGTTCTGTCTCCACAGCTGCTCCCTGACCTGCTGAGTATTTCCAGCATTTTCTGTTTTTGGTTCAGATTTCCAGCATCCACAGTATTTTGCTTTTGTGTTACCAGGATGTTGTTGTGTATGTACCTTTAAGAGAATAACTGGTCTCAGACTGCAGTACCGGCAGTGACCACCCCTGTATAAAAGGCGCTAGTAAGCCTCTGTAGTTTCAGTTTCCCGATTGACTCCTTTCAGTAAAGACTTGTTTTGTTCAACTCCTGCTGTCCGTGTCTCAATCATACACGGACATAATACTGGCGACGAGCAGATACGAACTTACCTACAGTCTGCACCACCTCCTGGGATCCATTCCTGCAGCGAAGTGAGCAGAGGTCGAGGCCAGAAGGAAGAAAGAAGCAGTAGAAACGGGCGTCGACCGTGGGCATCCGCCCCTGTGTTAGCAGAGTTGAAGATTGCTGGAGAAGCTGTCGAAAGCGGGGCCTGGTTCCTGTCGACGGTGCTTCAGCTAATCGGGCTGGTGGCAGGTAGTACACTGATCCTTCCTGGGCTGCGGCGGTCGCGAACTCGAGCGGGTTGCTTGCAACGGGGCCGAGCAGCGTTGTCGGGAAGAGGAGAGAGAGAGGGTGGAGCACACAGGGCGCGGCCGGTGCTACGAAGCCGGGCTGCGTATAGACCCGAGAAGAGGGAGGCAAGTGTCCCACAGGGTTGTTCCACGATGGGAAAATAATAAAAAAAGAAATATTAAACGCACAGGAAACCGCGAAGAGCTGCAGGTTGCAACGGAAACCACGGAAAGCAGCGCTAGCAACAGCGGGGAAGAAGGCAAAAGCGCGGGAGGCACCATCTTAATCAGCGGGGAAGAAGGCAAAGCGTGGGAGGTGACATTTTGTTAAATCGGGGAAGAAGGCAAAGCGCGGGAGGTGCCATTTTAGATTTTCAAGATGCCGAAGACTGGCTGTATCACTACCTTTGATAATACAATAGAGGACTGGACCACGTATGTGGAAAGAGTCGAGGTATATTGCGAGGCAAACGAAATAGCCGATGAGAAAAAGGCATCGGTATTGCTAAACTTAATGGGCGCTAGAATGTACGGCCTATTGCGGGACTTGATTACTCCAGCCAAACCGAAGGCGAAGAGTTTTAACAAAATTGTTGCTGTCCTACAGGAACACCTAAACCCTGCACCGCCGTTGATAGCTGAAAGATTTAAATTCCACAGGAGAACTCAGCATAAAGATGAGAGCAATGCTGAGTACCTTACGGAACTATGCAAGCTATCAAAGCACTGCCAGTTCGGAGCAGGACTGGCAGATACACTACGGGACAAATTTGTCTGTGGACTCCTGAGTGAAGGAACACAGAAGAAGTTACTCTCAGAGAAAGAGCTGACGCTAGATAAGGCTTTCAGCATGGCAGTATCGTACGAAGCAGCAGCCAGGGGAGCTGCGGAAATTCAACAAAAGCCACAGGAATACGGCACCCACGAAATGACACGATGATTTGCAAAATGTTATCGCTGCGGCAGAACTAACCATGACCAGAAGGACTGCTGGTCCAAGGACAAAATATGCAGGCAATGCGGAAAGATGGGACACATTGCACGAGTTTGCAGGTCTCGGAAGAAGACCAGCGACAACAAAAAAGCTACTAAGGAACTGTACAAGAAAGTACAAAAGATGACGGACAGTAGTTCCGAAGACCAGATGAGCGATAGTGAATCCAGGAACAGGAGACTAAGCTGTCTCAAACTTCACAATGTAATCGCAAAAGAGGATCACCGAACCATTTGGGTCACCCTCACGATAGCAGGGTCCCAAGTTAAAATGGAATTGGATACAGGATCAGCGCTAACCGTCATGAATCGACGAGACTACGAGTGGCTATTCTCACACATACCCTTGAGAGAGACATCCATCGTCTTGACGACGTATACGGGGCAAAAAGTATACCCCAGAGGAAAAATAAGGGTGCCTGTCGAATACAACGGCAAGAAAATATGGAAATTGTATCTCTACATACTGCAAAATGGTGGACCACCGTTATTGGGACGTGAATGGATCAGGAAGATAAGCTTAGATTGGCACTCCATTCATGCAATGACGGTGGATGGTAAAAAAGATGAAGACGTCACTCCTGGACGATTGTCAACAATCTTAGCTAACGCCAAAGAGGTATTTCAACAAGAACTGGGCACTCTTAAAGGCATAACCGCCTCAATAAAAATAGAAGAGAATGCAATTCCCAAGTTTTTCAAAGCAAGAC
The DNA here is from genome assembly GCF_052327205.1 of Somniosus microcephalus. NCBI lineage: Eukaryota > Metazoa > Chordata > Chondrichthyes > Squaliformes > Somniosidae > Somniosus > Somniosus microcephalus. Next base: position 42,038,107 of record NC_141012.1, on the reverse strand, counting down.
CGGTACCATATGCAATTCGCCCAGCCGTCGAGGCAGAGCTGGAGAATCTGGAGAAGGCAGGCGTGTTGTCTAAGGTCGACTGGAGCGAGTGGGCGACACCCATCGTTCCTGTCATGAAGAAAGCGTTGAGCAATAAGTCTGAGGAGCCAAGGAAGGTTCGCATCTGTGGGGATTTCAAGGTGACGGAGAACCCAGTCCTTCACACAGTACAATATCCTCTTCCAAGGATAGAAGACATCTTCGCCTCACTGTCTGGAGGGAAGCGTTTTACAAAAATTGACCTAGCACAAGCATATTTGCAGATGGAGGTTGAAGAATCCTCTCGGAAGTATCTCACGATAAACACTCACAAAGGTCTTTACCAGTATCATCGATTGGTATTTGGAGTAGCATCAGCTCCGGCGATATGGCAAAGAGCAATGGAACAAGTCCTGCAAGGGATTCCGGGGACTCAGTGTTATTTGGACGACATCCTTGTGACAGGTGAAGATGACAGTGTACACCTTAACAACCTAGAACAGGTGCTCACTAGACTACGGGAACATGGGCTACGAGCCAACCGCCCCAAGTGCGAGTTTTTTAAGAAACAGATATCGTATTGTGGCCACGTGATTGATGAAGAGGGGTTACATAAGTCCCCTGACAAAATTGAAGCGGTTGTTAAGGTCCCAGCGCCTGAAAATGTGTCGCAACTGAGGTCATTCCTCGGATTGGTGAATTACTACCATAGGTTTTTGCCGAATTTGTCGACAATCCTGCACCCACTGAACGCCTTGCTACGAACGGAAGTAGCATGGAAATGGAGCAATGACTGTAAGCGGGCCTTTCAGAAGAGTAAGGACTTAATCACTTCAAGAGAAGTATTGGCTCACTACAACCCAGCACTGCCGATCAGACTGGCGTGTGATGCGTCTCCCTACGGCATTGGGGCGGTACTGTCACATAAATTCCGTGATGGTTTAGAGAGGCCGATAGCTTTTGCGTCACGCTCGTTAACTTCTGCCGAGCGTAACTACGCCCAGATTGACAGAGAGGCCCTCAGCCTAGTGTGGGGGGTGAAGAAGTTCAATCACTACCTGCACGGTCAAAAATTGACTCTACTAACCGATCATCAACCTCTTGTCTCCATTTTCAACCCTCAGAAGGGCGTACCGATAATGACAGTGCAACGGCTGCAGAGGTGGTCCCTTTTCCTAGGGGCACACCAATATGACATCGAGTACAAAGGAACTAAACAGCATGGGAATGCTGATGGATTGTCACGTCTACCGTTGCCAACGGTGGAAGAAGAAGACCTTGCAGTGGATCCAATGGAGTTATTCCACTCGACCATAGTCGAATGTCTCCCTGTGACGAATGCAAACATAGAAAAGGAAACATGGAATGACCCGACACTATCACGGGTCTATGATTTAACGGTGAAGGGATGGCCAGCACATGGCGAACCACTGCTGCCAGCATTCTCGCCGAGAAGAGAACAGCTGTCAGTGTACAGAGGAACCTTGATGTGTGGATCCAGAGTAGTAATTCCACCTAAGTTGATGGATAGTGTGCTCCATGAGCTTCATGAGGGTCATCTGGGTGGGGTAAAAATGAAGAACTTAGCCAGAGCGTTTGTGTGGTGGCCGGGAATCGATAGAGAAATCGAAGAGATGACCAAGAGCTGTGCAGGATGCCAGAAGGTCCAAAACGCCCCACCACAAGCTCCTCTACATCCATGGGAGTGGCCCTCATCTCCATGGCAAAGGGTGCACATTGATTTTGCTGGTCCCTTCATGGACTCGATGTTTTTAGTTGCGGTGGATGCACATTCAAAGTGGCCAGAGGTAATAAAAATGTCCTCAACCACCACGGAAAAAACTATCACAGTTTTACAAACCATATTCGCCAGGAATGGGCTGCCTGAACAGATTTGCTCTGACAATGGACCACAGTTTGTGTCTGAAGAGTTCCGGAGGTTCTTAAAGAACAATGGTGTTAAGCATTACACATCTGCCCCATATCATCCAGCCACTAATGGATTGGCCGAGAGGTTTGTTCAAACATTCAAGAAGGCTATCAAGGCAATGTGTAATGAAGATATACCCCTACAACACAAGGTGGACAACTTCTTGTTTGCCTACCGGAATGCGGCACATGCGGTTACCAACCAAACTCCAGCCATGATGTTCTTCAATCGAAGACTACGATGCCGCTTGGATTTGGTTAAGCCAAACGTCCGAAGAGATGTGGAGAACAGGCAGTTTCAGAATATGAATGAAAGGCCGACCAGGAGTTTTAAGATAGGTCAACCAGTTTTGGCCTGGGACTACCGCACTGAGAAATGGCAGCCAGGAACGATTTGTACACGGCAAGGACCTCTCATGTATACCGTGGACGTTGGAGAGAGCATTGTAAGACGCCATGCTGACCAGATTCTAGAGTCACTGGAAAACGTCAACTCCACACCACGATCTGATACACCTGGTAATGAAATCGATGTACCAATTGCAGTTACCGCAGAATCGGTGATATTGGAAGCAGATGAACCAAACAACGACATTGATCCCGACTCAACCTTGCCAGAGGAACCTGATACCCCAAAGAGGCGTTATCCAGACAGAATCAGGAAGCCTCCTCAAAGACTGAACTTATAATTGCTTAAACTTAACCAATGTATCTAGCAACCGTAATTGTGATTGTAATTAGTTATCATTTAGTTGTTAAATGAATGTTATGTACTGTTCATCTAAAAGGGGAGGAATTGTTGTGTATGTACCTTTAAGAGAATAACTGGTCTCAGACTGCAGTACCGGCAGTGACCACCCCTGTATAAAAGGCGCTAGTAAGCCTCTGTAGTTTCAGTTTCCCGATTGACTCCTTTCAGTAAAGACTTGTTTTGTTCAACTCCTGCTGTCCGTGTCTCAATCATACACGGACATAATAGATGTTACCAGGGATGAGAGACTTCAGTTATGTGGAGAGGTTGGAAAAGTTAGGACTGTTCTTCTTGCAACAGAGAAGTTTAAGAGGTGACCTAATAGAGATTCTGAAGATGATGAGTGGCTTTGATGGAGTAGATGGAGAGAAAAGCTGTTCCCTTGGGCGAGTGGGTCAATAACCAGAGGCCCTAGATTTAAAATCATTGGCAAAAGATCTAGAGGGGAGACGAGGAGAAATGTTTCACTCAGGGATTTGTCGGGATCTCGAACTCTCTGCCTGAAAGGATGGTGGAAGCTGATTCAATAAATCATTTTAAAAGGGAGTTGGACAGGTGCTTGACGATGAGCAACTTACAGGGTTAAGAACAAAAAGCGGGAGTGTAGGATCAAGCACGACTGCTCTGTCAAAGAGCCAGCATGAGCAAGACGGGCCGAATGGCCTCCTTCTGTGCTGTAAGTTTCTACGATTCAATAAAAACCAATCTACCATCAAACACTATTTGTAGGGAAATGGTGTTAGGGAAATTGACGGGATTGAAGGCCGATAAACATAGAAACATAGAAACATAGTCTGTCCAGTCCTGTCAGAATTTTATAAGTTTCAATGAGATCCCCTCTCATTCTTCTAAACTCCAGCGAGTATAAGCCCAATCGACCCAATCTCTGGAAGTGGCCCTAGAAATAGTAGATGCATTGCTGGTCATCGTCCAAAATTCTATAGACTCTGGAACAGTTCCCATGGATTGGAGGGTAGCTAATGTTACCCCACTATTTAAAAAAGGTGGTAGAGAGAAAACGGGGAATTATAGACCGGCAAGCCTGACATTGGTATTGGGGAAAATGCTAGAGTCCATTATAAAGATGTAATAGCAGAGCACTTGGAAAACAGTGACAGGATCGGACAAAGTCAACATGGATTTATAAAAGGTAAATCATGCTTGACTAATCTACTGGAATTTTTGAGGATGTGACTGGTAGAATAGATAAGGGAGAACCAGTGGATGTGGTGTATTTGGACTTTCAGAAGGCTTTCGATATTAATAAGAGATTAGCGTGCAAAGTTAAAGAACATGGGATTGGGGGTAAGGTACTGACTTGGATAGAGAACTGGTTGGCAGACAGGAAGCAAAGAGTTGGAATAAACGGGTCTTTTTCCGAGTGACAGGCAGTGACTAGTGGGGTACCGCAGGGATCGGTGCTAGGACCCCAGTTATTCACAATATATATTAATGATGATCTAGATGAGGGAACTAGATGTAATATCTCCAAGTTTGCAGATGACACAAAGCTGGGTGGGCATATGTGCTGTGAGGAGGATGCAGAGAAACTACAGTATGATTTGGACAGGTTGGGTGATTGGGCAGATGCATGGCAGATGCAGTATAATGTGGATAAATGCGAGGTTATCCACTTTGGTGGCAAAAACAGAAAGGCAGATTATTATCTGAACAGCAATAGATTGGGAAAAGGGGAAGTGCAACGAGACCTGGGTGTCCTTGTGCACCAGTCGCTGAAGGTAAGCATGCAGGTGCAGCAGGCGGTTAAGAAGGCAAATGGTATGTTGACCTTCATAGCGAGAGGATTCGAGTACAGGAGCAAGGATGTCTTGCTGCAGTTGTACAGGGCCTTGGTGAGACCACACCTTGAGTATTGTGTGCAGTTTTGGTCGCCTTGCCTGAGGAAGGATGTTCTTGCCATGGAGGGAGTGCAGCGAAGATTCACGAGGCTGATACCTGGGATGGCAGGAATGACGTATGAAGAGAGATTGGGTCGATTAGGCTAGAGTTTAGAAGAATGAGAGGGGATCTCATTGGAACTTATAAAAATCTGACAGGACTAGACAGACTAGATGCTGGAAGGATGTTCCCGATGGTCGGGGAGTCCAGAACCAGGGGTCACAGTCTAAGGATAAGGGGTAAGCCATTTAGGACTGAGATGAGGAGGAATTTCTTCACCCAGAGAGTGGTGAACCTGTGGAATTCTCTACCACAGAAGGCAGTTGAGGCCAATTCATTAAATATATTCAAGAAGGAGTTCGATATATTTCTTAAGGCTAAAGGGATCAAGGGACATGGGGAGAAAGCAGGGACAGGGTACTGAATTTAGATGATCAGCCATGATCTCATTAAATGGCGGAGCAGGCTCAAGGGGCCGAATGGCCTACTCTGTTTCTATGTAAACACTAACCGCCCCTCAAGTGCCAACTTACCCTTAAGCCCTAATCTAGTCTCAAACACCAGCCTGTTTTCAAACATTAATCAACCCTCAAGCATTTATCTAACCCTTAGACATTTGCCATTGTTAAAAAGTTTTTATTAATTTCAGCAAAGTTTGTATGTTTTTTCTTCGCTATCTTATAGTCACAGTACATGGTATTTACAGGAAAATAGAGTCAGATTCTTTCACACATTATTGTTCATTTCAGAAACAGGAGTGTTGAGTGTTGACAGGACCAATGCTATGTTTTGGCAGAGTGCAGTTTGGGTGGATTCCCCAATCGAACTACAGTAATTGAACAGGCAGGAGGTCTTCAGTTGCAGACAGTTTTGCAATATTATCTTTTAGTTATCATTCACAGATCTCACAGCATTGTGTTAAATCCTTACCTTGGATGGAGCCAGTTTTTGAGCCACAGGTATCATCTGCAAACAAGGAGTAAATGATTAAATTGGGTACCTATGGTGAACTAACGCTATTTATAAGAGGAGGTTCCAGTTCCTGTGCCAAGTATAATGGAAGCCCCAGAGAATGTGCTCCTTGGTTACCAGTCGAACTTAAAGTGTAGCTATCGTCATCCTCCGACAGTTATTTAAACAAATCCTCACCAATCTGTAGACTATGATCTAACCTTTAAAAGCTAGCCTACCTGAAAAGTCCCTTAACTAACCAGTCTGTCATCTAAACCTCAAACACTAACCTAACCATCAGACGTCACCTTAGCCATTACCTAACCTACAAACAGTAAAGCTGCCTAGCCCTCTGATCAGCCCACACCTTGAGTACAATGTATCCACTTATGGCCGCCAGGCTGTAAGGGAAATAATCAAGAGTTTGGAGAAGAGCCACAAGGATGTTCCCTAGTGTCAGAGTGGACCTTCTCCATCTTCTGGTCTTGTGAATCTCTGTCAAACCTTGGCCTACCTTCAGACCCTGTCCTCAAAGACTAACCTACCCCTAAACAGTAACACACGCTCAAACACCAAGGGTGGTAGTGGGCGGGTCAGGTGGGAAAGTTGTTATTTTTTACAGCGGATCATCTCGCTCTCACGCGCCTTTCCCCCTGGCGCGTCTGTCATCGTGGAGCCGACCCGACCGGCAGCGGCGGGCGACCCAGTTGAGATGATTATCAGGTAGTTTACAGGCACTGAACAGCCTTTTTTCACTTATTTTTTAATTTCCCTGCATGACCACGGGATTCACGCAGCTCGGGAACCACATCTTTATACCTGAGGTGTGAGTTCCGTGGCCATTGCTCCAGCTGATTACTTGACAGCATGAAAACAAACCAAAATAAAAACATGTTGATTACAACAGCTAACAGATTGATGGAGATTCTGTTCCACTTGAAAAGCTACTGGTAAGTGTCAATTCAGAAATTCCTGAAGGGATGTGAGTGCTGACGGCTCCCCTCCTACCCTGGATGGTGAGGGAAATACATTTTTCACCGGCCTTTCTCAGCTGTTGCCTCCCAACTCAACAGTAATTGCAGTGAATTGATCAGCGTTATAAAAAATGACATACCCCATTTAAATAAATTTTTGTGTTGTTTCTGGTCAGGTTTTTCTCACAGTATACTGTGATTGTCCAGTTACATATTAAATCAAGTCATCAACCATAACAATTTCATTCTCATCACTCATTCCACTGGTTCAATTTGCTTTCAGTCCCTGATGTGACTAATTTAATTTTTCAGTCTGAGACTTTAGGGTGAATTTCTGCGGAGGTTCTCTCACCTGTCCATTGTTAACTTCAATGGAAGAGCTGCAGAAATCGCAGAAACACATTGTAAGCACCACTTACACTGTTTGTCAGGGATTCCGCAGCTCTTCCACTGAACTTGCATAAGATTGTAAATCCACCCCTTTACAATTACATTTAAAATCTGCTTATTTTTATGTATTACCTATACACACACATCTTTTATTTGTACCAGTTACTGATACAAAAGTCTATAGATTTATGACTAAAGCACCAATAACTTCACAATTAATGTACCTTTTAATTATCTTTTTGATCGTATTTATAGATGATGTCATATTAATTAATGATAATTTTATTAAAATATTTCTTTGTCACTCATATATAACTTTTATTATATTATTGTAGAGTAAAGATTCAACACACTTTGTTAGATTAAACTTCAAATGTAATGTGGCCAGGGTCCCTTTAAGGATCCCGGCTGAAAACGCATCATGAATGACATCACCCGCTCTATCTAATTGGGCTGGGTAATGCGCTGGGTGAGCTTAATGGGCCCCATTAAGGTAAGTTCATTTTCTACAGCAGGATGGAGCCAGCAGCGGGGTCGCGACCCGCCATGGACACTGCCCGCACCGGACCTGCTGAGGTAGGCAAAATTCCAGCCCAAGTAATTGTCAAAAGTAACCTACAATAATATAATAAAAGTTATATATGAATAACTAAGAAATATTTAAATAATATTAATAATAAGAACCTTCTGTCAAGTATTAATCAACACTCAAACACCAATCTACCTTCATACACTAAGGCCGCGATTTTGCCGGCGCTCAGAGGACGGGTTTGGAGGTGGGTGCGCTGTCAAAATCAAAATGATTGACAGCGGGTTGGGAGTCCACTCCAAACCCGCCTCCATGTAAGTTTCCAAAGTGCCGCGTCTGCGATTTCAGAACAGACCCGACACCAAGCAGCAGGGGAGGCATTTCAAATAGTTAAATGCTTGTTAAACGCTTGTTAACTACTATTTTGCCAGCCTATTTCTATTTTCCTACTTTTTTAACGGGGTTCACGTTGTTCAGAGATAACGTCAGGTAAGTAGGTCGGATTCTCTATGTCTCCCCATTGCTGTGAATAGGTGACAGCTGCGAAAGTGGTCTGAAAGCTACCATTTCACAGCTGTTCACTTTCCAATGTCAGAAGTTTGAGCCTTCAGGACTTGGAAGACACTTTTGAGCTTTATGCAGTTTGGAAGTGTTTGGAGTAAACTCTCTATCCACTGTCACCTCCTTGGAGCAAGCTCTCTCACCACTGACCGATCGCTTCTGTCGTCTCAACTTCAGTTGCCATCTATTCCAGCAACATCGGTGCCCTTGAAAAAATCTCACCTTGGTCCTCTGAATCCCTCTACGATCAGCCTCAGCACCAACATCACCAGGCACACCAACATCATCAGGCACACCAACATCATCAGGCACACCAACATCACCAACAACAATACCAACCTTCTCTGCAATCACCTGCTGTTGCACAGGACACCCGACAACATTGCTGCTTGGGAGGCCAGGGATGGACTCACTATGGCCAGATTTACTTCACTTAACACTGTACACCCTGGCTGCCACATGATGCGCCAGGTTGACACCACCCACACCAGCACCATAAAGCACCCTTAAAATGCCCAAACCATTCCTTTCACACTCATCACCATTTTGAGCAGGGAGGGGGAGGGGAGGGGAAGTTAAGTCTCAACAGTCACTGGAACTCACTAAGATACTTCCAAAGGTGAGCACAAATCTGTCCAATAAGTTAAAGTGTTGAAAATAAAGATTTCAATGTTTGACAACACATTAACAGAAACATCACATGAACATTGGCTAAACCACCCAGGTGCCTACCCTTGTGTGTTGTTAGTTGGTATGATTGCACTAGGATGAGGGTGAGTGTGAGGGGTGGCTAGTGAGATGGGGAAGTGATAATGTAGATAGAAAGGGATGGGTGGAGGTGCAAGGTAAGTTGGTGTGAGTAAGGATGTGCATGAGTAGGGTAGGGAAGGCAGAGTGATGTGGATGTGATGAGAGGTACAGCAGGATGAGGTTGAGTGTGGCATGGCAGTAACATTTCGTGATCTACTGAGATCATTGAAAAGTTTGCGCCACTGCAGCCTGGTCCTCCTGACAATGTCCCTGCTTGTGCCCTCCTGTGCAATGTGCAACCAGGCTGCTTTGATCTCCTGGGGAGGTCTCTTCTGCCTATGGGAAGGGAAGAGAATCTCCCTGCGTGCTGTGACTCCATCCATAAGCATATGGAGGGAGTCATGGGAGAGCCTGGGTGCAGCCGTGCACCTCTGTGCAGTGCTCGTCAGTGTTTGCAGCACCTCAATGCTGTAGAACACTGACAGCAGAACTGTCAAAATCAATTTGGACATGACCCCGGTAAGGAAATCGGCTGATGACGCGTCATCAAATGATGTCATCAGACCCGCTTCCTATTAATTGGCCGGGAACCTCGCAGGACGGGCTTAACAAGCCCTATTAACGTAAAATCACTTGGAGAGTGTGGGCTGCAGTAGGCAGCAGGCTGGGACCGCGACACCGACCCCGGCCGCCACAGACCCGTCTCGGTCGGTGAAATCGCGGGCTAAGTTCCCCTCAAACATTAACCGCCCCTCAAGTATCAGATTACCCTTAAACGCTAATCTATTCTCAAACACCAACCTATTTTCAAACATTAATCAACCCTCAAGCATTTATCTAACCCTTACACATTGGCCATTTTAGAAAGTTTTTATTATTTTCAGCAAAGTTTGTATGTTTTTCCTTTGCTATCTTATAGTCACAGTACATGGTATTTACAGGTAAACAGAGTCAGAATCTTTCACACGTTATTGTTCATTTCAGAACCAGGAGTGTTGAGTGTTGACAGGGCCAATGCTATGATTTGGCAGAGTGGAGCTTGGGCCTCATTCCCCAGTCGAACTAATTGAACAGGCAGGAGGTCTTCAATATAATGGAAGCCCCAGAGAATGTGCTCCTTGGTTACCAGTCGAACTTAAAGTGTCGCTAACGTCATCCTCCGACAGTTATTTAATTTCAAATCCTCACCAAGCCGTAGACTATGATCTAACCTTTAAAAGCTAGCCTACCTGAAAAGTCCCTTAACTAACCAGTCTGTTATCTAAACCTCAAACACTAACCTAACCATCAGACATCCCCTTAGCCATTACCTAACCTACAATCAGTAAAGCTGCCTAGCCCTCTGATCAGCCCACACCTTGAGTACAATGTATCCACTTATGGCTACCAGGATTCGAGTACAGGAGCAAGGATGTCTTGCTGCAGTTGTACAGGGGCCTTGGTGAGACCACACCTTGAGTATTGTGTTCAGTTTTGGTCGCCTTATCTGAGGAAGGATGTTCTTGCCATGGAGGGAGTGCAGTGAAGATTCACCAGACTGATACCTGGGATGGCAGGAATGACGTATAAGGAGAGATTGGGTCGATTGGGCTTATACTCGCTGGAGTTTAGAAGAATGAGAGGGGATCTCATTGAAACTTATAAAATTCTAACAGGACTAGACAGACTTGATGCAGGAAGGATGTTCCCGATGGCCGGGGAGTCCAGAACAAGGGGTCACAGTCTAAGGATAAGGGGTAAGCCATTTAGGACAGAGATGAGGTGGAATTTCTTCACCCAGAGAGTGGTGAAACTGTGGAATTCTCTACCACAGAAGGCAGCTGTGACGTGTCTGAACGACTATCGACCTGTCGCACTCACACCCATCATAACGAAGTGTTTCGAGAGACTGGTCCTGGCTCACATCAAAGCCAGTGTTCCCGCCTCTCTTGACCAACACCAGTTTGCCTATCGTGCAAACAGATCAACGGAGGATGCAATCACAACTGCTCCACATTCTGCATTGAATCACTTAGACGGTAAAGAGACCTACATCAGAATGCTGTTCATAGACTACAGCTCAGCATTCAACACTATCGTCCCCAACAAGCTGGCCACCAAACTCCACACTCTTGGCCTGAACACTTCCCTTTGCAACTGGACCCTGGACGTCCTAACTAACAGACCCCAGTCTGTCAAATTAGGTAACCACACCTCCCCCCCCCACTGACCCTGAACACGGGGGCCCCACAAGGTTGTGTGCTGAGCCCCCTCCTCTACTCCCTCTTCACCCACGACTGTGTGGCTGTTCATGGTTCCAAAACCATCATCAAGTTTGCGGGTGATACCACGGTGGTAGGCCAGATCACCAACAACGATGAGTCAGCCTACAGGGAGGAGGTCCAGCATCTCATGAAGTGGTGCGCCGATAACAACCTGGCCCTTAACATCAAGAAAACCAAGGAAATCATTGTGGACTTCAGGAAGTCTAAAGGCGGAAGTCACCCCCCCATCCACACCCATGGGGCTGTGGTGGAAAGGGTGGACAGCTTTAAGTTCCTCGGAGTCCACATCACGGAAGACCTCTCCTGGTCCCTCAATACCTCCTCTTTGGTGAAGAAGGCCCAGCAGCACCTATATTTCCTAAGGAGACTGAAGGGATGTAACCTGTTACCCCTGATCCTCTCTAACTTTTACCGCTGCACAATAGAGAGCATCCTGACGAACTGTATCACAGTGTGGTTTGGCAGCTGTAGCTCCTATGACCGGAAAGCCCTACAGCGGGTAATCAAAACTGCCCAACGCATTACCGGCACCCGGCTACCGACCATAGAGAACATCTACCAGAAACGCTGTTTACGGAGGTCACTGACCATCATCAAAGACCCTACCCACCCCAGCCACAATTTGTTTGCCCCCCTGCCATCTGGGAGACGCTACAGATGCATTCGCACCTGAACGACCAGATTTAGGAACAGCTTCTTTCCCAGGGCTGTCATCCTACTGAACTCTACAAATAAACTCTAAAGCCTGCACATCTGCCAATGCACTTTATTATGTTTATGTTTATGTTAATGTATTACAAGCCAAATGAATGTTGAATGTTAAATGTCTTAATCTAAATGTACACTCTCGGGAGCCGCAAGCCTACATTTCGTTGTACTGCACTTGTGCACTAACAATGACAATAAAGTTGATTATTATTATTATTATTATTATTATTATTAATAATTCATTAAATATATTCAAGAAGGAGTTGGATATATTTCTTAAGGCTAAAGGGATCAAGGGATATGGGGAGAAGGCAGGGACAGGGTACTGAATTTGGATGATCAGCCATGATCTCATTGAATGGCGGAGCAGGCTCGAGGGGCCAAATGGCCTACTCCTGCTCCTATCTTCTATGTTTCTATGTTTCTATATTTTTGTATATTTCAGGCAGGAGGTTCTCAGCTCCTGACCGTTTTGCAATATCATCTTTTAGTTATCATCCATGATCTCACAGCGTTGTGTTAAATCCTTACCTGTGCGTGTGCCAGTGCTTGAGCTATTGTCGGGATCTGCAAACAAGGAAGAAATGATTCAATTGGGTACCTACGGTGAACTAACGCTAGTTATAAGGGGAGGTTTCAGTTCCTGTGCCAGGTACCAGGAAGCCCCAGAGAATGTGCTCCTTGGTTACCAGTCGAACTTAAAGTGTAGCTATCATCATCCTCCGACAGTTATTTAATTTCAAATTCTCACCGAGCCCTCAGACCATTTTCTAGCCTTTAAATGCTAGCCTACCTGAAGTCCCTTAACTAACCAGCTTGTTATCTAACCTTCAAACACTAACCTAACCATCAGTCATTGCTTTAGCCATTACCTAACCTTCAAACACAGAAGGTGCCTAGCCCTCTGATCAGATCACACCTTGAGCACAATGTGTCCACTTATGGCTGCCAGGCTGCAAGGGAAACATTCATAACATAATAACATAAGACGTAGGAGCAGGAGTCGGCCATTTGGCCCCTCGAGCCTGCTCCGCCATTCAATAAGATCATGGCTGACCTGATCTTGGCCTCAACTCCACTTCCCTGCCCGCTCCCCATAACCCTTGACTCCCTTATCGTTCAAAAATCTGTCAAAAATCTCCACCTTAAATATATTCAATGAAAATATTCAAGAGCCAGAGAAGAGCCACACGAATGATCCCTAGTGTTTGAAGGCTTCAATATGAGGAAAGACTGGATAAACTTGGGATTTTTAGCCCAAGAGCTGAATCGTGATCTCGTAGAGCTAGCCGAGAATAAACAGTATGGAAATGAAAATCGGGAGAGATGGAGAACTGAGGGTGGCTGAATCGATATTGCCCATTTTACACTATTGACCAAAGTCAAAATTTATCCCCGCTGTGTTCATTTGCTTCTGAAATGACTCCAGAATTTTCACTTTCACTACTCTACCCAGGAGACAGTCGACCGACGACCGTGGAAAAACGTTGCCTTTACATTACAGACCTGAGAGAGTTGTGTTACTTTACCTACCTTTGCGTGACGCATTGTTCAACACACCCTTCAGGCAGTCTGCAAGAGAAACATAGTTAAGCAAGAGAAAAGTAATTGAACAGGTCACATGTGGTGAGCTAACATCACGTCTGAGGTGAGGTCAAGGATTTGGTGCTTTGTACAGTGGAAGCCCTGGGGCTTGGTCGCTTTAGTCAAGGGTAAAGTGTAGTGACACTTGCCTGGGGTTGGTGGACCTCTCCGTGTGCAGTTGGGTCGGGTGGCTCAGGATGTTGGTGTCATTGCTTTGGGGGAGGAGTGTTGGTTGCAGTATCTTTGCCGCAGTTATGCCTGATCTTGGCTGGGTGTGTATTTGTTGTGCTTGACTGGACTCCTCGAGGGTGTTGTTGCCAAGTTGGGAGGAGGCAGTGCCTTTCACCTTTAGGGTTATGAAATGCGACCAGAGGCCACCCCCGCCCCCCAAAACTAAAGGAAAGGTTTTACAGTTATCTTGGAGGTGCCTCTTCTGTCTGCTGATCAGCTGCAGACCTGCTTCAGCCTGGCGGAGTCTCCAGCTCAGGCCTCCCTGCTCGGGCTTCCCCGCTCGGGCCTCCTCGCTCAGGCCTCCCCGCTCGGGCTTCCCCGCTCGGGCCTCCTCGCTCGGGCCTCCCCGCTCGGGCCTCCTCGCTTGGGCCTCCCCGCTCAGGTCTCCCCGCTCAGGCCTCCCCGCTCGGACCTCCCTGCTCAGGCTTTCCAGCTCATGCTTCCCCGAGGATGGTGTTTCTGAGGTCCAGGTTGAACCCCATTTAGAGTACTGCACCTCAGGAAAGATGTATTGGCCTTGGAGGGGATGCAGTGCAGATTTACCAGAATGATATTAAGTAATGAGGACAGGTTGCATAGACTAGGTTTGTATTCCCTCGCGTATAGAGGATTAAGGAGTGATATAATTGAGGTGTTTAAGATGATTAAAGGAGTTGATAGGGTAGATAGAGAGAAGCTATTTCCCCTGGTGAGGGAGTCCAGAACAAGGGAGCAAAACCTTAAAAGTAGAACTAGGGTGTTCAGGGGTGATGTCAGTTATTTCCTGGAAGTATTCTCTGGAGAAGACATTAGCGCATTCCACTGATCTCAGGAAGTTCTACAACTAAACCTAATGGCCTAGAAGTTGTTCCACTCTGGCCTGCGGAGTGATCCCTACACTGGGACGGGTAGGCCCAATCACACCCAATATTGGGCCTCGGGGCCTCATTTAAATGATACTGGTGAGGTGCAGACACCTGCTGGGCCTCCTCAGGCAACTCACCAGAGAATTGACATTGAATTTCGGGCCGCTGTGGCGCTGGCCGTGGCATTCAAGTAGGACTTGGTAGGGGGAGGGAGGCGATCGGATGGGGGGAGGGGTGGGGGGAGGTGAAGGCAGTGGGAAGCCATCAGGATGGAGGGGAGTGATCAGGAGGGAGGGTTACGACTGGGAGGGAGGTGGGCGATTGGGAGTGAGGTGGGTGAGCGGCAGGGAGGGAGGGGCCCGACCGGGAGGGAGGTGGCTGATCAGGAGGGTGGGAAGCGAGCAGGAGGAAGGGGGGTGATTGGGAGGGAGTGGACAATTGGGAGGGGCATGACCAGGTGATTGGGAGTGGGGGGCTAAGTGATCGGGAGAGGGCCGAGCAGGAACTGGTAATGGTCTACATTTAGTTAAGTACTTTTTTAACAAACTCCTCTTTTTTGGTGGCGGCCTCCAGCTGTCCCTAAAAGGATCACTGGTTAGGCTGCATGGAGGCCATGTTTTTAGGGCAGTCCAACTTTGCAAAAAAGGCCTCAAGTAGGCGTTAGGACCTCTTATTTGCATATGTTTCAGGTATGGGCCCTGGATGTCCAGACTCCTTTTTCCGGTGTAAATGTAATCTTTAACAGTTCGGGTCCCGAGATGAAATATCCTCAAACGTGCAAAGTTCAGATGTCATCGTGCTGACGCTCGGAACACGGGGCCATGAATAAAGCTCAATTGCAGACTGAGAGCGACCTCAGAGAGCCAGGATAAATGACCTCTCTGTATCTGCATACACCACTGGAGCAACTTCCCTTCGTGCACTGTAGCTTCTCCGGTAGAGTACGGAGTGGCTTTCCCTATGCTCAAGAGTACGGGTAGCAGCTGCCACCACTTTGACCCACGTACCTTGTGGATCCATCCCTATCACAGCACCATAGTTCTCTCCCAACTGAAATCTGGGATCAGATGGCGAAATGCACAAGAACCTTCAGAGGAGGAAAATAGTGCAAAGGGACTACGTAGACACATGCTAATGCCTCATTGATTTTAAACAGATTAACGCCTGCACTAAAATAATGGACAGAGGAATGTTATAGGAATGTAGCAAGCTTTCGTCCTCTGATACGATAAACAGTCACATTTGAATGCGTGCCCTGGGTGCCCCTTTTTCTGCCTTTACCAATATGGCGGACGGCCCACTGATGGCAGAACTTCAGTAACCACACCCGGAACTTTAGAATTCTCTTCCCTGAACCTCTTTGCTTCACTTACCTACCTCTCCAACTTCAAAATGCTCTACAAAGCCTGATCTCATTAACTCTTTGTGCCTTCAATCATCTCCGCTAACTTATCTTCCTTTTTTATCCTCAAGTCCCCAAAAGTGCCTGTAAACGTACTTGGAGCCACTGCGTTACGTGAAGGATTCTCCAACAGCGCAAGTTGTTACTGCTAATGTACCTCCAACTCCCGCATTTTATTCTAAAAGTTCTTTACTTTAACCTTGGATTAATTTAGGTCTTTAATGTATGTTTACCTTGCCTGAATTTATTTTCTGCTTTGATGTTGTTCTATTCTTCCCCTTGATCATTCTCCAAGATCCACTTACCCACAATTAAAGTCTTATTCCTCTTCCTCTTCATATGTCTTTTGAACGAAACTGAACATTTTTCTCTCTATTTATAGCTAGTCTGTTTAGACGCAACACATGTCTCCTCCATCAACCAAATTCATCCCAAAAGCCGGCCCAGATATTTATAATCACAATACTATTTGACCTGCTTTGAGCTAGCCAGCCACTCATTGTCAGTGACCAGTTGTGTTACATTCTTACCTATACGTGTCGCAACGCCTGTGGGTTTGTTGCTTGCACCTGAAAGCAAGAGTGATATCCTTAAAAACATTAGAAGCAGTAAGCAAACAGCACCTGAAAAATGAGGTTACAATTTCGCATCATGGACAGTGGATGCCCAGAAGCTGGTTCCTTTTGCTGGCAAATTAAGCGTACAGTACGGTGGGGGCAGTCCAGGGCCGGTATGCCTTCTATAGATAAGTACATCACTTGGATGGGATGTTTCTAGATGTGGAGGTGTTATTGTCTGGGTGTGGGTGTTGCAATATTGAATCATAGAGTCATAGAATGATACAGCACAGAAGGAGGCCATTCGGCCTATCGTACCTGTGCCAGCTCTTTGAAACAGCGATCCAATTTTCCAATTAGTCCCACTCCCTGCCCTGTCCCCATAGCACTGCAAATTTTTCTCTTCCAATTAGTTATCCAATTCCCTTTGAAAGTTATTACTGAATCTGCTTCCACCACCCTTTCACGCAGTGCAAAGTTGAAGCCCATGGAATGAAAGGGACAGTGGCAGCATGGATACAGAATTGGCTAAGTGACAGGAAACAGAGAGTAGTGGTGAACGGTTGCTTATCGGACTGGAGGAAGGTATACACTGGGGTTCCCCAGAGGTTGGGTACTAGGACCACTGCTTTTCTTGATATATTTTAATGACTTGGACTTGGGTGTACAGGGCACAATTTCAAAATTTGCAGATGACACAAAACTTGGAAGTATAGTGAACAGTGAGGAGGAGAGTGATAGACTTCAAGAGGACATAGACAGGCTGGTGGAATGGGCAGACACATGGCAGATAAAATTTAACGCAGAAAATGTGAAGTGATACATTTTGGTAGGAAGAACGAGTAGAGGCAATATAAACTAAAGGATACAATTTAATCAGAAGGAACCAGTTAAAAAAGTATACAGGATACTGGGCTTCATAAATAGAGGCATAGAGCACAAAAGCAAGGAAATGATGATGAGCCTGGTTCAGCCTCAACTGGAGTATTGTGTCCAATTCTGGGCATCGCACTTTAGGAAGGATGTGAAGGCCTTAGAGAGGGTGCAGAAAAGATTACAAGAATGGTTCCAGGGATGAGGGACTTCAGATATGTGGATAGACTAGAGAAGCTAGGGTTGTTCTCCTTAGAGCAGAGAAGGTTGAAAGGAGATTTGATAGAGGTGTTCAAAATCATGAGGGGTCTATACAGAGTAGATAGAGAGAAACTATTCCCATTGGCTGAAGGGTCGAGAACCAAAGGACACAGATTTAAGGTGATTGGCAGAAGAACCAAAGGCATCATGAGGAAAAACTTTTTTACTCAGCGAGTGGTTAGGATCTGGAATGCACTGCCTGAAAGGGTGGTGGAGGCAGACTCAATCGTGGCCTTCAAAAGAGAATTGGATAAGTACTGGAAGGAAAACAAATTTCAGGGCTACGGGGAAAGGGCGGGGGGAGTGGGAATAGCTGAAGTGCTCTGGCAGAGAGCCGGCACGGGCTCAATGGGCCGAATGGCCTTCTTCTGTGCTGTAACCATTCTATGATTCTATGCATTCCAGATCATATCAACTCGCTATTTAAAACAAATTCTCCTCATTTTGCCTCTGGTTCATTTGCCAATTACCTTAAATCTGTGTACAATATATCTGGTGTACTTTGATTTATCCTCTTGAGGTCTATATTGTTCACGTGTGTTGGAGTGGTCTTGGTGTTAGTGTATGCTTTTTTACTCCAGGAATGTTCACACAGGTGTAGTGCCGGAGGACTAGCGAATATCTAAAGTTATACCTATATTTAAGAAGGGAGAGAGAACATGTCCAGGGAACTATAGACCAGTCAGCTTAACATCGGTAGTAGGAAAAATAATGGAATCCCTACTAAAGGCGAAAATAGAAAAATATCTAGAAAGCAAAAATATAATAGTGAATAGACAACATGAATTTTAAAAGGGAAAGTTTTTTGACTAACCTCATTGAATTCTTTGAAGAGGCAACAGAGAGAGTAGACAAGGGTAATGTAGTAGATGTAATATATCTAGATTTCCAAAAGGTCTTCGATAAGGTACCATATAATAGACTAATGAATAAGGTCAGAGCATGCGGAGTCAGGGGACAAGTAGCAGAATGGATAGCTAACTGGCTGCAAGACAAAAAACAGAGAGTAGGAGTAAAGGGTACCTATTCTCAGTGGCAGAAGGTGGGTAGTGGTGTACCATAAGGATCAGCGCTGGGACCACTGTTGTTCACAATTTATAGTAATGATTTAGACTCTGGAATCAAAAACACAATTTCTAAATATGCAGATGACACCAAATTGAGAGGGATAGTCAACACTGAGGAGGACTGCAACAAATTACAAGAAGACATTAATAAACTTGTAGAATGGGCATATAATTGGCAAATGAATTTCAACATAGGTAAGTGTGAGGTATTACATTTTGGTAAAAAAAATAAGGAAGTCCCATATTACTTGGAAAATAAGACTCTAAATGGGGTAGAGGAGCAAAGGGATCTGGGAGTACAAATACACAGATCACTAAAAGTAGCGATGCAGGTCAATAAGGCCATAACAAAAGCAAACCAAACACTAGGGTTTATTTCTAGAGGGATAGAATTGAAAAGTAGAGACGTTATGCTAAACTTGTATCAAACCCTGGTTAGACCACACTTGGAGTACTGTGTACAGTTCTGGTCACCATATTATAAAAAGGATATAGAGGCACTGGAGAGGGTGCAGAGAATATTTAGAAGGATGATACCAGAAATGCGAGGGTATACATATCAGGAAAGGATGAACAGGCTGGGTCACTTTTCTCTTGAAAAGAGAAGGCTGAGGGGTGACCTAATAGAGGTCTTTAAAATTATGAAAGGTTTTGATAGAGTAGATACAGAGAGAATGTTTCCACTTGTGGGGAAGAGCAAAACTAGAGGCTATCAATATAAGATAGTCACCAAGAAATCCAATAGGGAATTCAGAAGAAACTTCTTTACCCAGAGAGTGGTGAGAATGTGGAACTCGCTACCACAGGGAGTGGCTAAGGCGAATAGTATAGATGCATTTAGGGGGAAGCTAGATAAGCATATGAGGGAGAAGGGAATAGAGGGTTATGCTGATAGATTTAGATGAGGAAGGATGGGAGGAGGTTCGAGTGGAGCATAAACTGCGGCATGGACTGGTTGGGCCGAATGGCCTGTTTCTCTGCTGTATATTCTATGTAATCCTATGACTGCTTTGGGAGTATCAAAGTGGGATTTTCAGCTTCAAACATTTTGCAAACCTTCAAACACTTACTTAACTGACAAATATTTGCCATAAGTTTTTAATAGGTGTAATGCAGTTTCCAAATTAATTTATAATGGATGGGCAAGTTCATGATACAGTACAATTACTTTTCATTGCATAAAGTTCCAACGCATCAAACTTACTTGCAAAACCCTTTCTATTTTCCAATTCATAGAATCCCAGTGGATCAAATCCCTTCTCACACATTCCCATTGTACAGGATCCCAATAGACCAAGCCCCTTCCCATTCACTCCAAGTTATAGAATTTCACTGTAGCAAACCCTTCTTTACTCACTCCAATTGAATAGAGCTTCAACAGAGCAGATCACCTTAACATTCACTCCCAATGGATAGAAATCCCGATCAAAGCAAGAAGTGTTCCTGAATGATTTGTTATTTAATCTGTTGTTGACGTTGACAAATTGGCAAGCATTTATTGTGCTTGGGAAGGTTGGTGGTAGGTCAATTGGTTACTTTAGAGGGCTTTAAAAGTCAGCCACATATTGTGGTATTGGAGCGACATACAGGCCCGCCCAGGGTAAGAGTTTTAACTTATACTTATTATATTTATACTACCATATACTTATCATATTACATTACTATTACTTCCAGTGGTAATAGAGGCTTTTTGCACCATTCATCATATCCTGCAACTTGGACTGTCATTGCTATACTTATTTGCTTATTGTTTCTATATTTATACTTGTTTTTACTTTTGCTTTTTATATTTATACTTATATTGTGGGAGTGAGTGGGGAGTAAGCATTCCATTGTACCAGTTACATATGGCAATAAAATAATCTTGAATCTTGAGTTGCAAGTTCCCTTCCCTGCAGGACGTTAGGTTTTTACGTCAAAACAGTAACTTTCATGGTCATTTTTGTTCCCTGTTGCCAGCCCACTAATTACTAGCTTTACCGAATTCAACTTCAAAACTTGCCATGGTGGGTTGTGAACTCGATCTTTGAGTAGCTAGTCCGTACCATGACTACATTACTCTCCCCTATAAATGCTCACTGCTCTGACATTGTTAGTCCACTTGCAAATTTGATCTTGCAGCCTTAGCACAACTGTAATGTCAAATTACATCTGTGAATTGGGTTATGTTTCTGTTAATTCCATGCTTCAGGCTGAATGAAGGCGTGGATGAGGTCTGCAAATTGGTGATTTTGTCTGCACTTGATAGTGATTCTGGTCCAATTATAATGTTTTCCAATAAAGCAATTATGAAGTTATCAAGATAAAAACCTGAACTGGTCCAAAATCACATGCATGCACGTAGAGACTAAACATGTTACAACTTATTCCTACCCTTTTGGGATGAGGGTCCACCTGATATATGGTTTCCGATGAATGACAGTGTCCACTCGTACACTGCTTCCCCTAAAAGAAAAATTAACCAGGTTGTAACAATCATGGTCTTCCCGCCTGGTCTTTGATGAACTGACAACGTACTCACTTGCACCTGCTTTAAGTAGGCTATGAGGTCATTGTGATGTTTGCTGACACTGTGAAGCGTCACAAGCAGTGTAACAATGGTGTAGCATCATCAGATGTAACCTCTGCAGGATACCTGTGGGTACATTACCAATCTGTGCCTAAATATCTGTAATATTCCAACCACCCTGGAATCTGGAATCCTGTTGCTCTATTAAGAAGCTATGGGATGTGAGCTCTGTAGGTGCAGTGCAAAAGTCAAAAGGGCAGCAATTTGGATTTTACCCATGATCCTATTTACCCAAGACTTGCATTTCTATAGCGCCTTTCACGATCACCAGATGCCCCAAAGCACTTTACAGCCAATGAAGTACTTTTTGAAGTGTAGCCACTGTTGTGGGAAACACGGCACAGCAAGCTCCCACAAACAACAATGTGATAAATGACCAGATAAGGTTTTTTAGTGATGATGGTTGAGGGATAAATATTGGTCCCAGGACACCGGGGATCTTTTACGTCCACCTGAGAAAGCAGACGAGGCCTCGGTTTAACGTCTCATTCAAAAGACGGCACCTCTGACAGTGCAGCACTCCCTCAGTACTGACCCTCCGACAGTGTAGCACTCCCTCAGTACTGACCATCCGATAGTGCAGCGCTCCCTCAGTACTGACCCTCCGACAGTGCAGCACTCCCTCAGTACTGACCCTCCAACAGTGCAGCACTCCCTCAGTACTGACCCTCTGACAGTGCAGCACTCCCTCAGTACTGACCATCCGACAGTGCAGCACTCCCTCAGTACTGACCCTCCGACAGTGCGGCGCTCCCTCAGTACTGACCCTCCGACAGTGCAGCACTCCCTCAGTACTGACCCTCTGACAGTGCAGCACTCCCTCAGTACTGACCCTCCGACAGTGCAGCACTCTCTCAGTACTGAGCCTCTGACAGTGCAGCACTCCCTCAGTACTGACCCTCAGACAGTGCAGCACTCCCTCAGTACTGACTCTCCGACAGTGCAGCACTCCCTCAGTACTGACCCTCCGACAGTCCAGCGCTCCCTCAGTACTGACCTTCCGACAGTGCAGCACTCCCTCAGTACTGACCCTCCGACAGTGCAGCGCTCCCTCAGTACTGACCCTCTGACAGTGCAGCACTCCCTCAGTACTGACCCTCCGACAGTGCAGCACTCTCTCAGTACTGAGCCTCTGACAGTGCAGCACTCCCTCAGTACTGACCCTCAGACAGTGCAGCACTCCCTCAGTACTGACTCTCCGACAGTGCAGCACTCCCTCAGTACTGACCCTCCGACAGTCCAGCGCTCCCTCAGTACTGACCTTCCGACAGTGCAGCACTCCCTCAGTACTGACCCTCCGACAGTGCAGCGCTCCCTCAGTACTGACCCTCTGACAGTGCAGCGCTCCCTCAGTACTGACCCTCTGACAGTGCAGCGCTCCCTCAGTACTGACCCTCCGACAGTGCAGCACTCCCTCAGTACTGACCCTCCGACAGTGCAGCTCTCCCTCAGCACTGCTCTGGAGTGTCAGCCTAGATTTTTGTGCTCAGGTCCCTGGAGTGGGACTCAAACCCACAACCTTCTGACTCAGAGGTGAGGCTGACACCATTATGAGAAAATGCAACTGATGTTTGTGTGCATTTATAATTACAACTTCAGCCTCACGACAAAGTGATGTGGATCCTTGGCCTACTTAGCATCTGAAAGTGAAGCCCCGAGCATCACATTCCTTTTCCTGGTGCGATTGTAACCTTTAAGAGTTCGGGTCCTGCGATGAAATATCCTCAAACGTGCACAGAGATCTGATGTCATCGTGCTGACACTAGAAACACGGGGCCATGAATAAAGCTCAATTGCAGACTGAGAGTGACCTCAGAGAGCCAGGATAAATTACCTCACCGTAGCTGCGTACACCACCAGAGCAACTTCCCTTCGTGCACTGTACAATACAATACAATACAAATCGCTTTATTGGCATGATAAGGTACATCTTATGTTGCCAAAGCATCAAAATACATTTATGGTTGAACACATAAACGCGGTTCCATTCATACAGTGTATAAACAGGTATATCCCTGAGTTTATAAATATACATTCGCCTTGTTTATATATACTCTTGTCTTAGTTTACTGGTTGTCCCTCTGTTCATGGCAAGCTGTAACATAGTGTGCCGCCAGTGTTACACAGCTTCTCTCCTCCCCCAGTAGGAATGGGAGTTTTTGGTTGTCAGTCAGATTTCTGAATTCAGGGCATATTTGTGAGAATTTTTGGTAGAAATTCTCTCTGATGCCCTGATATTTTCCACAGGCTGTGAGGAAGTGCATCTCTGTCTCAACTACTCCCTGACTGCAGTGAGAGCATATCCTGTCTTCTCTTGGCAGCCTGGTCTGCCTGTGTCTGCCTTTTTCGATCGCTAGGCTATGTTCGCTAAGTCTGTACCTTGTCAAGGTTCTTCTCAGTTTGTTATCCTTTACCATGGTCAGGTAATCAGCTATGTTGTATTGTCTGTTTAGGGCCAAGTAGCAATTGAGTTTGCTTTGGGTTTTTGTTGTTTCTGCCCAATATGACAGATATTTTTCCTTTTGCTTAGCGACGATTGTGTTGGGTCGAATTCTTTGTGTTACCCTGTCACTGTCCTGGGACTGGTTATTGTTAGTATTGTTATTAGTTACTTTATTGAGTCCCAGGACTAGTTGACTGAGGGTATTCTTCTTTATGGTCAGCTCTTGGCATTTCAGGGCGTCGTAGTGATAGCATTGGGGGTTGCTCATTTGTAGGTGATTCCAAAATTTGGTGGCTCTTTTTTGGATAGTGATTATTAATGGGTATTGGCCTAGTTCCGCCCTGCATGCGTTGTTTACTGTTTTCCTTTGAGTCCGGAGGATACTTTTACAGAATTCCGCATGTAGGATCTCAATTGGGTGTTTGTCCCATTTTGCAAAATCTTGTTGTGTTAGTGGTCCCCAGACCTCACTGCCATAGAGTGCAATAACTGCTCCGATAGAGTAAGGAGTGGCTTCCCCTACGCTCAAGAGTACGGGTATCAGTTGTCACCAATTTGACCCACATACCTTGTGGATCCTTCCTTATCATGACGCCATCTTTCTCTCTACTCATGAAGGGGAAATAGTGCAAAGGGACTACGTAGACACATTCTAAAGCCTCACCCATTTTAAATAGATTAACGCCTGCATTATAATAATGGGCAGAGGAATGTTATACGAATGTAGCAAGCTTTTGTCCTCTAATATCTCTAACAGTAGTTTTGAGGATTTTACGATATTTAGTTTTAAAGCCCGAGCTTTTAACGTCTGAAAACCTTAACAGGAGGTTCTTGGAGTAGTGTTGGATCCTGTTAAATAGAGATAAAATCCTTTTCACTTGCATGTAGGCGGCATTAAACGTCCTGCATGTTTGCATAGCTCCTCTAATATTAACTGTAAGGTAATTTAAACTCAAACTTGCTCCTATTTATTGAAAGCTGTGATGTAAGTGGAAATGTCCAGTGTGGAGCAGCTCATTGCCCCTGGCAGGGATGTGCTTTCTTGTCTGCCAGGAGCACTTGTTGGAAATTGGGAATCTCCATGATCTTCTGCCCACTAATTACCAATTGACAGGAAACTTTGAGCACGCTCCCAAGTTTGTGATGTGCATCCCCAGCAGGTGACTTAAAAAAAAATTTGTTCATGGGATGTGGGTGTCGCTGGCATTTATTGCCCATCCCTAATTGCCCTTGAGAAGGTGGTGGTGAGCCGCCTTCTTGAACCACTGCAGTCCGTGTGGTGAAGGTACTCCCACGGTGCTGTTAGGGAGGGAGTTCCAGGATTTTCACCCAGTGACGATGAAGGTGATGCTCCACACTGGGTGCTCAATCTCCTAAAATTACTCCTTTAGGAGGAAGATCTTCATAACTCACTTGAGAAATAATCTCTTGCGTGTTGTAATGATATCAGCAAATAGAGATAGTATTTGCCTGTTCGATTATGATGCCTTAATAGCATGTTTGCATGTATTGATTGCTTGTGCCTGACCAGCAGAGGGCATGTGACCGAGAGAAGCAAGGCAGTTAGTTTGGTTTCAGTTTTGTTCTAGATGCATCACAAGCATCGTGTCTCCTGTAAAAGCTGTATAAAAGAGTTGAACAAGCTTTAGATTAAAAGTCATTCTCTTTCATAAATGTCTCGTCATTGAACCCACAAAGAAATCAATACATGGTGTCAGAAGTGATTGAAAGAGATGAAGAGGAAAAATCTGAAGTTAAATCAGCTCTCCACAGATTAGCAAGCCAAAAGAGAACATCTTTACTTACCATTAGAGAATAGCTAACGAAGTGAAAAATGGAAGGTTTACTCCCACCGGCGACGCTTCAGTTGACAGGTAATGTGGCTGAAAATTGGAGGAAATTCAAACAACGTTTAGAGTTGTATTTAGCGGCAATCGGAGCTGATGAGAAAAGTGATAATAAGAAATTGTCAGTGTTCTTACATGTCGTGGGTGATGAAGTGCTGGAGGTGTATAATAACTTCACATTCGCTGCTAATGGAGACAAAATGAAGCTAGATAAAATAATGGAACAGTTTGAGGCCTACTGCATACCTAAACGTAACGTGACGTTTGAGAGGCACAGATTTTTCACATGTGTTCAGAAAACGGGTGAGACTAATGATCAGTATGTGACTGAACTGAGAAACAGAAGCAAATCGTGTGAATTAAGGGGACTGACAGACTCGCTGATAAAAGACAGACTGGTGTGTGGTATTCCAGATAATGGTCTAAGGGAAAGACTGCTAAGAGAGCAAGATCTAGACCTGGGAAAAGCCATAGCACTGTGTAGGGCTACAGAGACTGTGAAGTTGCAGGCAAAGGAGCTGTTCAGTGACAATAGCTGCAACGTGGATGCAGTGAGAAAGAACGGATACAAACCGTTTAACAAAAAGAGCGCCAATGTGAAAAAAGAGGTGTGGCCAGCGAACAAAAATGAAAGGGACAATCGAAAGACATGTAGTCGATGCGGTACACAACATCCACCAAAAAAGTGTCCAGCATATGGTAAAAAATGCAATAGTTGCAACAAAAACAACCATTATGCCCGTTGCTGCAAGAACCAAGCGCAACAAAGCAAGGTCCACACAGTAGATGAAAGCGAGATAGAGGAGTTCAATGTAGATGTTGTGTCTGAAAACAAAACAGAAGAAAGAGACTGGATGTTGACACTAAAAGTGAATAACATACACATTCCATTTAAATTGGATACTGGAGCACAAGTTAATGTGATATCAGAGACTGATTTTAAGAAAATTAGACCCAGACCAAAGATACATGGAATCAAAGTGAAAGTGACAGGATACTCAGGTACTGATATACCAGTGAAAGGAAGATGCATTGTCAAAGTGACACACAAGGACAGAGAGCACACGTTAGCATTAATCGTGGTGCCAAAGGAGGTGCAAGCCATACCAGGTTTAAAAGCCTGTGAGAGACTGAACCTGGTAAAGAGAGTCCTCGTTGTGGAAAGCGAAGGAGAGACAGTCTATGATGAACTGAATGTTGCGTACACACCGGGTAAGCTGAGGTATACAGCAGACACGTTGTCCAGAGCTGTTAACCCAGGAGAGCCCGCAAACACAGTGAAAAGACTGAAGTACAAGGCAAAAGACAGTGGAACTGACTTCTACCAAAGCATGCTTGTATACCGCACAATGCTGCTCGAGTGTGGTATGTCACCAGCCCAACTCCTTATGGGACGTCGGCTAAGGTCAAACCTACCCATCCCGGAGAACCTCCTGAAAACAAAAGAGGGGGAGAAAGTGAGGAGGTTCAAGAGCAACAGAAAGAAAAGCAAAAGTATTACTATGACAGAGGAACACAAAACCTACCTGAACTCCACACTGGTGACCAAGTAAGGTTGAAAGACAAAACAAACACATGGACTCAGAAGGGAACTGTCCTGAGTGAAGTTCAACCAAGATCATACACCATTCAGACAGATGAGGGTGCTGTTCTGAGAAGAAATCGTCGAGATCTTCTCATGGGACCAGCCACAGCAGGTCAAGAGACTGATACTGTTGAACAACCTGATCACACAGCTGAGAACCAATCATCTGAGGCAACAACTCAGATTCAAGGACAATCAATCAGAAAATCCTCAAGACACGTGAAGCCTCCTGAGAGACTCATTGAGCAAATTTAAGGACTATTGTTATAGAAGGAAGTAATGTTATCTTATTCTTTCTTCAAGTTCTAGTGTATTGACATATTTCATGTGAACACACAAAGCAAGGTTAAAAAACCTTGATCATGATAATGTAAGTTCATTAAGTGTTACAGTTAAAATGCAGATTAATACAAAGAAAACATGTTGTTAGTTAAAAGTAAAATACTTTTGTTTTAAGAAAAGGAGATGTAATGATATCAGCAAATAGAGATGGTATTTGCCTGTTCGATTATGATGCCTTAATAGCATGTTTGCATGTATTGATTGCTTGTGCCTGACCAGCAGAGGGCATGTGACCGACTACACATGCACAACCTCACATGCTGTTCATCAGTGTTTAGTTTGCACAGTCAAAGAAGCTGAAAATTGGTGTTAGTTTTCAGCAACTATTGTGCATGAGCATTTGGAGCTTGTGTTTTTAATTTTCCCTTCTCTTTAAGGAAGTACTGTGCCTTGGTTTCTCCCTGAGATGGCCACACTCAGGGACTGGTAAGTAGGGAACCTTAATTCCACCACTCCGCCTATTTCCACCTCTGTAACATCACCCAACTGCGCCCTTGCCTCAGCTCATCCGCTGCTGAAACCCTCATCCATGCCTTTGTTACCTCTAGACTTGACTATTCCAATGCACTCCTGATTGGCCTCCCACATTCAGCCCTACATAAACTTGAGGTCATCCAAAACTCGGCTGCCCATGTCCTAACTCGCACCAAGTCCCGTTCACCCACCACCCCTGTGCTCACTGACCTACACTGGCTCCTGGTTAAGCAATGCCTCGATTTTAAAATTCTCATCCTTGTTTTCAAACCCCTCCATGACCTTGCCCCTCCCTATCTCTGTAATGACCTCCAGCCCCACAACTATCTGAGATATCTGCACTCCTCTAATTCTGCTGGCACTTAGACTTGCATGAATATCACCCCCCCCACTGCACCCCCCCCACCGCTCCGCCACCTCACCCCCCCCAGCCCCACCGCTCCGCCACCCACCCCCCAGCCCCACCGCCCCCACACCCTCCCATGGGCTGCCCAATGGGAATCCTCCTATCCGATGTGATTGGAAGAAGAGAAAAATCTACAAAGGGATGCCAGGCAGATTAAGTTGCAGGAGTGATGCTCCATACCCCTCACTCCTTAACCAACAAGCTTTATTTACATTGACTATTAACAGTATTAGTCAACTGTTCTACAGCATTATATTAACTGACAAGATGACGTGCAAATAATACAAAGTGAGGGAAGGTGTCGTCGACAGTGCTATCCAGCGACACTTACTCATCATTAACCTGCTCACTGATGCCCAGTTTGGGTTCCGCCAGGACCACTCGGCTCCCGACCTCATTACAACCTTGGTCCAAACATGGACAAAAGAGCTGAATTCCAGAGGTGAGGTGAGAGTGACTGCCTTTGACATCGGGGCAGCATTTGACAGAGTGTAAAACTGAAGTCAATAGGAATCAGGGGAAAGCTCCCCAGTGGCTGGAGTCATACCTAGTGCAAAGGAAGATGGTTATGGTGGTTGAAGGTCAATCATCACAGCCCCAGGACATCGCTGCAGGAGTTCTTCAGGGCAGTGTCCTAGGCCCAACCATCTTTAGCTGCTTCATCAATGACCTTCCCCCCAACATAAGGTCAGAAATGGTGACTGCACAGTGTTCAGCGCCATTCACAACTCCTCAGATAATGAAGCAGTCCATGCCCGCATGCAGTAAGATCTGGATAACATTCAGGCTTGGACTGATAAGTGGCAAGTAACATTCGCACCACACAAGTGCCAGGCAATGACTATCTCCAACAAGCGAGAGTCTAACCACCGCCCCTTGACCTTCAATGGCATTACCATCGCTGAATCCCCCACCATCAACATCCTGGGAGGGTCACCATTGACCAGAAACTTAACTGGACCAGCCACATAAATACTGTGGCGACAAGAGCTGGTCAGAGGTTGGATATTCTGCGGTGAGTGTATCCTCCTGACTCCCCAAAGCCTTTCCACCATCTACAAGGCACAAGTAAGGAGTGTGATGGAATACTCTCCACTGGCCTGGATGAGTCCATTCCAACAACACTCAAGAAGCTCGACACCATCCAGGACAAAGCAGCCCGCTTGATTGGCACCCCACCCACCACCTTAAACATTCACTCCCTCCACCACTGGCGCACCGTGGCTGCAAGATCCATCTACAAGATGCACTGCAGCAACTCGCCAAGGCTTATTCAACAGTGCCTCCCAAACCCGTGACCTCTACAACCTAGAAGGACAAGGGCAGCAGGCACATGGGAACACCATCTAAGTTCCCCTCTAAGTTACACACCATCCTGACTTGGAACTATATCGCCGTTCCTTCATCGTCGCTGGGTCAAAATCCTGGAACTCCCTCCCTAACAGCACTGTGGGAGTACCTTCACCACACGGACTGCAGCTGTTCAAAAAGGTGGCAATTAGGGATGGGCAATAAATGTTGGCTTTGCCAGCGACGCGCACTTCCTTGAATGAATAATTTTTTTTTTTAAACCTGGTTTCGAGGCCTGGGGTGATTACTTTCTTCTCTCTAGGCTGCCTGTGTGGGTCTGGGTTTCTGACTACCCTGAGAGTGCTCCGACCCCCAGGAGAAAAACACAACCCGGTTCCCAGGCCTGGAGTGACTAGCTCCAGTCCTCCAGGCCGTCCACGAGGCTGCGTGGCTCCTGGCCACTCCGACAATGCTTTCACCTTTAAGAGAAAAATGTCCCATCTCGGAAGGGGTGCACGCAGATTCTCCAGAATTATATCAGGGCTTAAAGGGTTAAATCAGGAAGCCTGGTTGCATAAACGTGGCTTGTATTTCCTTGAGTTTAGAAGGCTGAGATGTGATCTGATTGAGGTAATTAAAATGATTAAAGGATTTGATAACATAGATACAGAGAAAAAAATTTCCTCTGAGGGGGGAATCAAGAATAAGGGCATAATCTTAAAATGAGAGCTAGGCCATTCACACAAAGGGTAGTGCAAATCTGGAACTCACTCCCTCAAAAAGCTGTGGCTGCTGGGTCAAATGAAATTTTCAAGACTGAGACCGATAGATTTTATTAGGTAAGTGTATCAAGAGATATGGATCAAAGGTGGGTAAACGGTGTTGAGGTACAGATTGGCCATGATCTAAACTGAATGGCGGAACAGGCTTGAGGGGCTACTCCTGTTCTTATGAAAATAAGAAGGTGTTATTTGAGTTTAGCTTGGTTTCACTGTAGGCACTAGAGGGGTAATTTTCTGACTTTATCCTGCCAGTAGAATGCCTCGCCCATCTGATTTGTGTATTGGAAATTTGAGTGCAATATGAATGCCATGGTCAACGCTGTCTGTGAAGTGTGGATCGTAACAGATTCTTCAGCCCACAGTGAAGGGGGTGCTCCACTGCCCCAAGGTGTTTCATCTTGGTGGTAATTCTCCAACTTTGCACTGCTAGCAGGAAACTTGACCCACTAGGGATACACCAGTAAATACTTGGTTCACTTCACACTAGGATATTTCAATAGACATCTAGGCAGCTAGTGACACTGCAATGGTGCACTGTACACCTGTGCATGAGGGAGTGAATGCACGAGCGAGTAAGAAACATAAGAATGAAAAACAAAGAATGATACTACCCATTGGCTTTGTCTAACTTCCAACCTCACCCTGCCCCAATACCTCTGTTGCCTCCATGTCCAGAATCTCCAGTGGCCTACCCTTTTAAAGAGTCAAGGGTTGCAGCTTAGATGCCCCCTCCCCCTCCCTCCTGATGCTGGTTATGTGTGGCCTTCTCCTGTAGATAGGAAAGGGAGATGTGTTGGAGTAACGAATATAAGAGAAGGTACATGTGATGAAATATATGCCTTCATCAGCCCATGTGTTTTACCTGCTTGTATTGTGTGAACCGCCCCCTTTTGTTCCTATTGTGTGTATTGGCTACGCCCCTGTCTTTTGCCATATAAAGGTCTCAAAAGCTGTATGAGTCATTCCTACCAGACGAACCCGATGTGGGAAGACCTGTAATGCTGCAATGTTCTTAGTGATTAAAAGCCTTTAGTTGAATCCTTAAACTCCTTGTCTTTGAGTTATTGAAGGCACATCAATTTTAATCACTAAAACACCAGGATGGATCGACTCCTGAAACCAGAGCGCTTGGATCTGGACCCCCATGCCTCAGACGCAGCCACACAGTTCGGACACTGGTTCCAATGCTTCGAATTTTTCATTGCAAACTCATCCACCACCATAGCAGCCGCAACCGCTACCAGAGACATGAGACTGGGAATCCTGCGAAACTGGGTGAGCCATCGGGTCTCCCCTCTCATCCAAGATGCCACCAGCTACGGGGATGCCTGCACCATTCTGAAGGCCCACTACGTGCGGCCAATAAACGAGGTGTACGCCAGGCATCTTCTGACTACTCGCACGCAGCGGGAAGAAAGGACACTTCAGCAAAGTCTGCCGAGGGAACCCCGCCTCCAACTCCACCACTGCCGCGTGCGCGCCATGGGAGCGGCCATCTTGGAAGCCATCTTGTCCACCCTCATGGAGTCCACCATCTTGCCCCGACTACACGGACCTCCAGGACCCACTGGTGGCCTCGATCACAGTGGATCAATCCAGGCCGCATCCGTTGGCTAAATCGATGATGGACATAGAGGTAAATGGGAACAAGGTTAAATGCTTGATTGACTGCGGGAGCACCGAAAGCTTTATTCATCCTAGCCTGGTAAAACGACTTTCACTAACGATAGTCCCCACACAGGGCAAAATCGCCATGGCCGATAAGACTCATACCTCAAAAATTACAGGTTTCTGCGCGGTTATGTTGTCGGTAAAAGGCAATGACTACAGAGATTTTAAACTATTGATAATGCCAGATCTCTGTGTGAGCGTGATCTTGGGTCTGGACTTCCAGTGCCACCACCAAAGTATCACGCTTACCTACGGTGGGTCCCAGCCGCCCCTCACAGTGTGCGGTCTGGCTACCCTGAAGGTCAAGCCGCCCTCTCTGTTCACCAACCTCGCACCCAACTGTCGACCCATAGCGACCAAGAGTAGGCGGTACAGCTGGGAGGACAGACGGTTCATTGCGTCGGAAGTAGAAAGACTCAAGCGGGAGGGTATCATCGAATGCAGTACCAGCCCGTGGCGCGCCCAGGTAGTAGTAGTTAAGGGTAGCGAAAAGAAGCGGATGGTGATAGATTATAGCCAGACGGTTAATCTATACACCCAGCTAGACGCCTACCCTCTGCCCCGCATAGCGGATATGGTTAACCAAATCGCACAATACCGGGTGTTTTCCACCATCGACCTAAAATCGGCATACCACCAGCTCCCCATTAGGCCGGAGGACCATCCATACACCGCCTTCGAGGCGAACGGACGTCTCTACCACTTCCTCAGAGTCCCCTTTGGGGTAACGAACGGGGTCTCGGTCTTCCAGCGGGAGATGGACCGCATGGTCGATGAGAACCAGTAAACAGCCACCTACCCATACCTAGACAACGTCACCAACTGCGGCCATGACCAGCAAGACCACGACTCGAACCTCGCGAGATTTCTGAAAACCGCCCTCAGACTCAATCTCACCTACAACGAGGATAAGAGTGTCTTTAGCACCACGCGCCTCTGTATCCTGGGCTGCGTGGTGGAAAACGGGGAAATCGGTCCGGACCCCGACCGATTGCGCCCCCTACGGGAGCTACCCCTACCAAACACTCCCAAGGCCCTGAAAAGGTGCCTGGGGTTTTTCTCCTATTACGCCCAATGGGTCCCCAATTATTCCGACAAGGCCCGTCCCCTCCTGAAATCAACGTCCTTCCCGCTCACGGCCGAGGCCCACGCCGCCTTCAACAGCATTAAACACGACATTGAGAAGGCCGCGCTGCGGGCAGTGGACGAAAACATCCCTTTCCAGGTCGAAAGCGATGCGTCCGACTTCGCTTTAGCAGCCACCCTCAACCAGGATGGGCGGCCCGTAGCCTTTTTCTCAAGAACCCTCCAAGGGCCCGAGATCAGGCACTCCTCGGTAGAGAAGGAGGCCCAGGCCATAGTGGAGGCAGTGCGGCACTGGAGGCACTACCTAGCCGGCAAACGCTTCACCCTGCTTACCGACCAGCGGTCGGTAGCCTTCATCTTTAACAACAAACAGAGGGGGAAGATCAAGAACGACAAAATTCTCAGGTGGCGGATCGAACTCTCCACGTTTGAGTACGACATAATATATAGGCCGGGGGCCCTCAACGAATCCCCCGACGCCCTATCACGAGGGATGTGTGCCAGCATCCAGGGGGACAGGCTACAGGGCCTCCACAATGGCCTCTGCCACCCGGGGGTCACCCGGCTATTAATAGACTTTATAAAATCCCGTAACCTGCCCTATTCCATCGAGGAGGTCCGGTCTATGACCAGGGACTGCCGCACTTGTGCGGAATGCAAGCCCCGTTTTTTCAGGCCCGACCGAGCCCACCTGATCAAAGCTACACGGCCATTCGAGTGCCTGAGCTTAGATTTCAAGGGACCACTCCCCTCCACCGACCGCAATGTGTACTTTCTCAACATTGTGGACGAGTACTCCCGCTTCCCATTCGCCTACCCCTGCCCTGATATGACCAGTGCCACAGTCATCAAGTGCCTCGGCAACCTGTTTTGCACGTTCGGCATGCCCAACTACATCCACACTGACAGGGGGGCGTCGTTCATGAGCGATGAACTGCGCCAATACCTGCTGTCAAAGGGAATAGCCATGAGTCGGACCACTAGTTATAACCCCCGGGGTAATGGGCAAGTGGAGAGGGAGAACGCGACAGTGTGGAAGGCGGTCACCTTAGCACTAAGGTCTAAAGGCCTCCCCACCTCCCGCTGGCAGGAGGTCCTCCCAGACGTACTCCACTCGATAAGGTCGCTACTGTGTACTGCTACTAACGCCACTCCTCACGAGAAGATGTTTGTTTTTCCCCACAAATCAACCTCAGGAGTATCCCTACCCTCGTGGCTCTCCACCCCAGGGACAGTCCTGTTACAGAAGCATGTGAGGGGCCACAAAATGGATCCCCTCGTGGAGGCAGTACACCTACTCCACGCAAACCCACAGTACGCGTACGTCAAGCATGCCGACGGGCGTGAAGACACCGTGTCCATAAAGGACCTCGCCTCGGCAGGAAGCGACGACGACGACCCATCACCACCACCCCCAGAAGAACCTCCACCATCCCCAGAGGTATCCTTACCACCCCCAGAAGTACCTGCAACACCCCCAGAACATGGGTATGCCCAGGAGGGCAGCACGGACTCCCGGTCAGAACCCGAGGTACTGTTGCGACGTTCAGGAAGGACTATCACACCCTCGGACAGACTAAATCTGTAGAAGGGGTGAATGTGATGAAATATATGCCTTCATCAGCCCATGTGTTTTACCTGCTTGTATTGTGTGAACCGCCCCCTTTTGTTCCTATTGTGTGTATTGGCTACGCCCCTGTCTTTTGCCATATAAAGGTCTCAAAAGCTGTATGAGTCATTCCTACCAGACGAACCCGATGTGGGAAGACCTGTAATGCTGCAATGTTCTTAGTGATTAAAAGCCTTTAGTTGAATCCTTAAACTCCTTGGGCTAGATTTTCAGTATAGACGGTTTTGGGGCGCTAACCTTAGCGCCCGCCCGAAGTTAGCGCCCGCCCCATTGCCGGAAATTCAGTGGCTTCGCCCTAAGAGGTTGGTGGAGCGCTAAAAGAGGCGTTCCACTACTATCTTTAGGCGCTAAGCCGGCGTTGCAGAGCGCAACACCCGAGCTCGGGCGCAGCGCACGGCAGACACTCTGGTGCCAGTGAGCTCTTAAAGGGGAAGGGTGCATGTGTAGCAGGAGGAGGAGGAGGAGGAGGAGGAGGAGGAGGAGGAGGAGGAGGAGGAGGAGGAGGAGGAGGAGGAGGAGGAGGAGGAGGCGGCGGTGGTGGTGGTGGCGGCGGCGGCCGGAAACATAAATACACCATTCACAACAACACACTGGATCCTTCCACACAACACATGCAGACTGCCTTTTATAGTGCAGGAGGAGTGCCCTTTAATTTGCGCTCCCCAGGGTGTGTTGCGTTCCATTTTACAAACGGTCTGGACGCCAGCCGTACAATGGGGCGGTCCGACTGAAGTTTGGAATCGGGGCGGCCAAAGGGCGTTGCACGAGGATGTGACATCATTTTCTGCGCGCGCATCCGGGCGGCCGCTAAACTTTGCGCCAGCGCTAACGGGCAACTTAATTTGGGGCGGGGCGCAAACTGCGCTGCGCCCGGGCGCTACACGCATAGCGCCCGAAAATCACTTCTCTTAAGGCGCTAACTGCTGGCGCAAGCAACTGAAAATCTAGCCCCTTGTCTTTGAGTTATTGAAGGCACATCAATACACACATGACTCAAGTGCCCAGGCCAACTATTGCCTTATGTGAGTGTGCGATCGCATAGCGTGCAGATACCTTGTGTGGGCAGTGTGCTTGGTTTTTGTTCCTTGCCACATTTAACGGGCCAAATTGGAAACATATTGCGAATGCCTTAATAAAACATTGACATGTCACTGAAGATTGGGTGGACAGTTGCTATAGGAGCTGTGCTTTGACCCTCCCTGACCTGACGCTGCACCAAACTTACATTGAAATGCTATTAGGATGCCTTGCAAGCCAACATTGCAAAATCACACAAAATGTGAGCACGCTTACCTTGACAGCACTCGCCAGCAGATTTCTTCCTCACCTGCTCTCTCAGGTTTGCGGCATGGTTGAGACGGCATTCGTTCTCTCTGCAGCCTCCATGCAGGCTACTCATGTGATCCTGTTGGCTGGAGGCTGCTGTACCACTCCGAAAAGATCCAGCCTTCTGCAGAACCAAGTGCCTCCAAAGCAGCACCTCAGAATGGCACTGTTCAGTCTCAGCTTCTTCCTCCTGCCGTTTAAAACATTATTTTTTTCGAGAGCCAGTGCCCCTTTAAGAATGACCAGCAGGCCTTTAAGAGCTGCTGCCAGCAGACATTTCACCCCCTGACCCCTATGTGGTCCCGGCACATCGTGCGGTTAAAATGACATTTAAATTAACTGACTTTGCTTTGCAGGATTTAAGTGCCATTATGCACTACAGGGGCATGCAAAGTCTAAGGCACCTTTGTGCTGGGATATTATTGATTTCAAAGTCTATAACAGCAGGTGAGATCGTGCCTGATAGATAACATTTAATAACATTTTCTGAAGAAATGTATTGTTTATATACACTATATATTATAAAGAGCTAAGTGGAAGTAATTATACAAGTGGAATGTCACTAAATCCATCTTCCAGTTTGTGCTCTTCCAGCAGATCATCATCTTCCTCCCCCTTACTTTGTTCAGGCGATCTTATCTTAAGTTTCACTCTCTGTGTCAGCTGGTGGAATTGACTTCTGAACTTCTTCTTGACCCCTGTGCTCCAGCTCTCTAATCTGTTGATCAGTTTTAACTGAGAGTTTGCTGTTTCGTTGGACATCTGATGTAAAGATTCTGGGTCAACAATCAATTGTTTCAGAGGCTCTGATTCTGACGGCGGGTCCCACAATGTGGACCAGAGGGACAGGTCCTGGTCATTAGAGAAGATCGGACCGTCGCTGCTTATTGATAGGGAATCGCCGTCACTCTCTGAACTGACCGAGCCACTGAAATCTGCTGGTATTTGACAAATTAGAATGATCGGTTCGGCGATCCCCTCGGTGTTTGCATCTGTCACGCAAATTTGCGTCTGTACCTTGGCAATGTCTTTCATAATTGTAAAGTCTTCAGACTTCCCGTTGGTTAACTCCATCTTCACCTCCTTATAACTACCTGCCTCTGGACCTTCTTTCCTCTTTTTATTCCCCTTCATATCCTTGTGCTTTGCAGTCACCTCCTCCCCTCGCCTTATCTGCAGGCTGCCCACCTGCTCTCTATTTGCAGCCTCTGGGTGCTCCTTGACCCGTCTTGATACATCGCAGCACTTTGCAATGTTTAGCGATCCACCGCGTGCACAGCTGTTAAAGTCCTCTCCATTTTGGGGGACCTCAAGTTCTTCCTCAGTTGCCTCTATAAGTCTTTCCTCTGGACTCAGTTGTGCATGTTTATTCCATGGTTCTACCATCTTACCTCCTGGCTTATTGAAGAAAGATTCTTCAGAGGCCTCCTCATTGCAAAATGTCTTTAGTTCTTTTTCTTTGTCCCCAGCTATTATGTCAACCAATACCAAAGTCAATAATAATGTATTGAATAAATCATAATATTGATTTGACCCCCTATCTGTCAGTTGCTTAAAATACTTGTGTATATGGCTGCTTTATCGATCACCAGACTTTTTGGGCTTTGTGATGTTAGGTACAAATGTGATGGGTTGCAAGTTGATG
This sequence comes from Somniosus microcephalus, assembly GCF_052327205.1. NCBI lineage: Eukaryota > Metazoa > Chordata > Chondrichthyes > Squaliformes > Somniosidae > Somniosus > Somniosus microcephalus. Next base: position 42,000,467 of record NC_141012.1, on the reverse strand, counting down.
TAACAGTGTAGTTTAACATCACCAGTCATAACCAGTCTGGTCAGGTTTGAACTTTGAACTTCTGGCGGCTGCAATAGTGACAGTAACCCAGGATCAGGGACCTTCCTCATTTCTAAAATATCAGCTGTAGCTCAGGGGGTAGCACTCTTGCCTCTGAGTCAGAAGGCTGTGGAATCAAGTCCCACTCCAGAGACGACAGCACCCAAAATCTAGGTTGACGTGCCAGTGCAGCTGCCGTCTTTTGGATGAGACGTTAAACCGAGGCCCCGTCTGCCCTCTCTCAGGTGGATGTAAAAGATCCCATGGCACTATTTTGAAGAAGAGCAGGGGAGTTCTCCCCGGTGCCCTGGCCAATATTTATCCCTTAAACAACATCACTAAAACAGATTATCTGGTCCTCATCACATTGCTGTTTGTGGGAGCTTGCTGTGCGCAAATTAGCTGCTGCGTTTCCACAACAGTGACTACAAAAAAGTACTTAATTTGGCTGTAAAGCACTTTGGGCTGTCCTGAGACCGTTGTATAAGGGCAAGTCTTTCTCTCTACTATTTCCTTTCTGGAAAAAGGTGGACAGGCGGCCTCACTGTATGGGGTTAATCTTTACGTTGTATGTGGAGGACGCGGTTGTATGGGGAAGTTTTGAGGTTTGTTTCCATAATGATTGTCATTGGGACAGAATTCTTGACAATTTGACACGCACAAAGTTCCTGTGGTAAACCACTGTTTGTATTCCACTGTGTACATGCCTGGACATGCCTCGGCTGACTCCTCCCACAAGTCCTAGTATAAAGGTGACTGCTCCCCAGCCCTTTGTATTTCTGGACCGGTCGACCACTCAAGGCAGACCTTCATTCTTTTGTTAATAAAAGCCTTTAGTTACTCTCTTAACTCTCAGTCTTTTATGAGTAATTGATAGCGCATCAATTTTATTAACAAAATTTTTATAATGGAGAAGATCCTCACACCAGCATGCCTGGACTTAGATCATCGGGAGGCGGACTCATCCACCAAGTTTACTCACTGGCTTAAGTGTTTCGAAAAATTCCTGACCGCCTCCGCAGCAATCAAATCGGACGAGGACAAACTGGATGTCCTGACCTCCAAAGTGAACCACCGAGTGTACTCGGTCATCCAAGACGCGACCTCGTACGCGGACGCTATCAAGCTCCTCAAGGACCAGTACACACGCCCAGTGAACGAAGTGTACGCCAGGCACCTTCTGGGGAGTCGTAAACAACAACCTGGGGAATCGACCGTGGAATACCTTCAGGCACTGTCTGTGCTTGGCCGGGCCTGTGGTTGTAAGGATGTAAAGGCCGCCGTGTACACAGAGGAACTTATCCGGGACGCTTTTGTAGCGGGCCACAGATCCAATTACACCCGACAGCGGCTGTTGGAGCAGAGTGACCTCGACCTCAACAAGGCCTCTGAACTCGCACTGTCATTGGATGCAGCCTACCGGGGCATGGATGCCTACTCCTCTGCACCGTGGACGCCGCGGGGAATGACAGCCTGGGACACGGTAGGACCGCCTCATAGCGCCGTGCCACCCCAGCCACACCCCAGCAACGGCCCAACTACCGCAGCAGTGTCCCAAGGCCAGACAGCAGTGCCCCAAGGCCAGAAATGCTACTTCTGTGGCCAGGCAAAACACCCCAGAGCGCGCTGCCCGGCGAAAAACGCGATCTGCTCGGGCTGCGGGAAGAAGGGACACTATGCTAGCGTCTGCAGGGCCAAAGCCACCCCGAACCCCAGCAGCGCCGCGTGTGGGCCATGCGAGCCGCCATCTTGGGCCTCCCCGGCCATGTGCGAACCACCGGTACAGCAGCCATTTTGGACGCCTCCAGCCACATGGGGATCATGGACGCCGCCATCTTGGACGACAGCCGGAACGCAGCAGGCCCCCAACACCACCTCATCTGATACCCGCAGCGACACACCGACCCCTACGCTGGCATCCGTTACACTGGACCAAGCGAGACCGCACCAGCTGGCCAGTTCCACAATGGACATTAAGGTAAATGGTCACGAAACAATCTGCCTTTTTGACTCTGGGAGCACGGAGAGCTTCATCCACCCCGACACGGTGCGGCGTTGCTCTCTCCCAGTCCTGCCTGCGCACCAGCGGATTTCTATGGCCTCCGAGTCCCAGTCGGCGGACATCGGCGGCTACTGCGTGGTGACACTCGTAGTAGACGGGACTGTGTACGATCATTTTAAACTTCTGGTCCTGCCCGACCTCTGCGCTGCCGTCCTGCTGGGGTTAGATTTTCAGTGCCACCTTAAAAGTGTTACGATGGCGTACGGTGGACCCCTACCCCCACTCACAGTCCGCAGCCAGCAGCTTCCAAATTGCCCGCCGCGCACCAGGTGCAACCTCTCCACACTCAGAGTCACCCCCCCCCCCCACTGTTTGCTAACCTCACCCCCGACTGTAAGCCCATCGCCACAAAGAGCAGGCGATACAGTGCCGGGGACAGGGTTTTCATTAAAACCGAAGTGGAGCGGCTCCTGAAGGAAGGGATTATTGAGGGCAGCACCAGCCCCTGGCGAGCCCAGGTTGTGGTCGTTAAGACCGGCGAGAAGCAGCGCCTGGTCATCGACTACAGCCAGACAATAAATCGCTACACCCTGCTGGACGCCTACCCACTCCCCCGCATAGCTGATATGGTCAACCAGATCGCGCAGTACCGCGTCTTCTCGACCATTGACCTGAAATCAGCGTACCACCAGCTCCCTATCCGCTCTGAGGACCGCCAGTATACTGCCTTTGAGGCAAACGGCCGCCTCTATCACTTCCTTAGGGTTCCCTTTGGCGTCACCAACGGGGTCTCCGTCTTCCAAAGGGAGATGGACCGGATGGTAGATCAAAATGCGTTGCAGGCCACTTTCCCATATCTGGACAATGTGACCATCTGCGGCCGTGACTTGCAGGACCATGACGCAAACCTCGAAAAATTCCTCCGCACCGCCCAACTCCTGAACCTGACATATAACAAGGAGAAGTGCATATTCCGCACAAACCGCCTCGCCATCCTTGGCTGTGTTGTGGAACACGGAGTCATCGGCCCCGACCCCGACCGGATGCGTCCCCTTATGGAACTCCCACTGCCCCACTGCCTCAAGGCCCTGAAGAGGTGCCTAGGGTTTTTCTCCTATTACGCCCAGTGGGTCCCCTACTATGCGGACAAGGCCCGTCCGCTGATCAAGTCCACCTCTTTTCCCTTGACGGCAGAGGCCCTCTTAGCCTTCCACCATATCAAGGAGGACATTGCCAAAGCCACCATGCACGCAGTGGACGAATCCATCCCCTTCCAGGTGGAAAGCGACGCGTCCGACTTTGCCCTGGCCGCTACCCTCAATCAGGCGGGGAGACCCGTGGCCTTCTTTTCACGAACCCTCCAAGGCCCGGAGACCAGACACTCCGCTGTTGAGAAGGAGGCCCAGGCGATTGTGGAGGCTGTGCGTCATTGGAGGCACTACCTGGCCGGAAAACGATTTACCCTGCTCACTGACCAGCGTTCAGTTGCTTTTATGTTTAACAACAAGCAGAGGGGCAAAATCAAAAATGACAAGATCTTGAGGTGGAGAATCGAACTTTCCACCTACAATTATGAGATCTTGTACCGGCCCGGGAAGCTCAATGAACCCCCGGATGCGCTATCGCGTGGCACCTGCGCCAGCGCGCAGATCGATAGACTGCGGGCCCTCCACAATGACCTCTGCCACCCGGGGGTCACCAGGTTCTTCCACTTCATCAAGGCCCGCAACCTGCCTTACTCTATTGAGGAGGTCAGGACCATGACCAGGAACTGCCAAGTCTGCGCTGAGTGCAAACCGCACTTTTATAGACCAGATAGGGCCCACCTGATAAAAGCCACTCACCCCTTCGAGCGCCTGAGCGTTGATTTTAAAGGGCCTCTCCCCTCCTCCGACCGCAATGTGTACTTCCTCAATATTATTGATGAGTACTCCCGTTTCCCGTTCGCCATCCCCTGCCCGGACATGACCAGTGCCACGGTCATTAAATGTCTGAACGACCTCTTCACCCTGTTCGGTTTCCCCAGCTATATCCATAGCGACCGGGGCTCATCGTTTATGAGCGACGAACTCTGTCAGTACCTGCTAACTAGGCGTATTGCCACAAGCAGGACCACCAGTTACAACCCCCGGGGGAACGGACAGGTGGAAAGAGAAAATGCGACAGTTTGGAAGGCCGCCCTGCTAGCCTTAAAGTCTAGGGGCCTTCCGACCTCCCGCTGGCAGGATGTGCTCCCCGATGCGCTCCACTCTATTTGGTCACTGCTCTGCACTGCCACTAACGCCACCCCTCATGAGAAAATGTTTGTCTTCCCAAGGAAGTCCACATCGGGGACATCGCTACCGCCATGGCTGACGTCCCCAGGGCCGGTCCTACTGAGAAGACACGTGAGGACCCATAAAACGGACCCCCTGGTCGAGAGGGTCGACCTCCTCCACGCCAACCCCCAGTATGCTTACATTGCATACCCGGACGGGCGGGAGGACACAGTCTCCATAAGAGACCTTGCACCCTCGGGGGTCGCAGTAACCCACTACTCACTACCACCCCCCCCCCCCCACGATCCGATATCCAGCCCCAGCAGACGGCAGGCCTGGGCCCGGCGACCCGCTCGACATCTACGAAGACGACACGCCTGTGCCACAGCCTACGCAGGACTCGACGCCGGAAGCTCCACTACCCCTGCCGTCGCCACGCCGATCACAGCGGCAGACAAGACCTCCGGAGAGACTCCAATACACTAACTTTTAATACACTTCACCCCGCCGGACTCAATTTTAAACAAGGGGTGAATGTGGTAAACCACTGTTTGTATTCCACTGTGTACATGCCTGGACATGCCTCGGCTGACTCCTCCCACAAGTTCTAGTATAAAGGTGACTGCTCCCCAGCCCTTTGTATTTCTGGACCGGTCGACCACTCGAGGCAGACCTTCATTCTTTTGTTAATAAAAGCCTTTAGTTACTCTCTTAACTCTCAGTCTTTTATGAGTAATTGATAGCGCATCAGTTCCAAACTGAGTCATTACCAAACAGTAAATGATAAAAATGCTATTTCACTATTGGGCTTTTAACGCCTGCGGTCTTCTCTTTAAAATTAATTACTTTTTCAACAAATATGGGAAATACATTAGTGCTGATTTCTCACCATTTCCAATCCTTCCGTGTGTTGATATTGTTCTACCTCCAATCCTTTAGTTGATTTGTGTTTATTCCTGCAACTCTAATCCTTCAATATGTCAGCCTGACACATGGGTTTTGATGTACAACCTATGTCCACTGCTCAATGCAGCAGAAGCTGAGAGCTGATGAAGGAATAGCAAGCCTGCAGCTTCTCCAAATATAGGGAAAGGGACTCTGAGGAGGAAGCATGTCATGGGGGAGTAGGAGGCCTGACCCCAGTTTAGGGTTGGCGGAGTCTCCATCCTATTGAGTCGCACATCCACTGATACTGAAGCGGACATTGAACAGCGGGGTCTATACCCGGCCTGCAGGCCAATGCTACAATTATTCCTGTGCCCGCTCCCAGGCCATGGGAAATGTGCCAATGAGGTGCACAGCCAGCAATATGTTGGTAATGTCCTGTTCACTAATGCACAGGGCGCTACTGACATGAAAACGGTCCCCAGTGCCACTGCCACTGCAGCACTCTCTCAGCACTGCCCTTGGTGCCAGCCTAGGTCATGCACTGATGTTTTGATTTGGGGCTTGAACCCACGAAGAGTGCCAACAACTGACTTGTGACGTGGCAGGATTTTAACTTGTAAAGAGCTGGTTTATGAATAACTGTAAAATTCCATGTATATAAAACATTGCAAACCTTTATTGTCAATCATGTTAGCATTTTCAAGTTACAACTTTATCATATATTGCAATAATTTGACATATATTGGTTACAGAAGTATATTTTAAAGAGACAATATCGCTTTTTTTTAGTCGAACTGCAAGGCTGTGTTTAAATCTGTCTGTAGTGGTTTTCGCTAGTAGCAGAGTGCTTCAATTTTGTTGCTCTGGCTGACTCCCACCAATTGGCGATGCTCAAATCCACCAGCTCCCTCTATGGTCAGTCTCAGAATTTCCTACCCTAAGGCAGAGGGATTCATTCCTGAACTGGATCATCCCATCTTGGAACAACTCCATTCACCCCATAGTAAGTGGAACTCCTGCTTTGGGTGAGGGTTCGTGTGGCTTTGATGTGGGGGAGAGAAATGTGGTACAAAAAAATGTGTCTTTAAAAAAAAAAGAAAATTAAACTAGGTGGCCCCCAATACAAGGGCAGGAGATAAGGAGGCCCACCTCATAGCTTAATGGTGGTCTATTCGAGGCCGTGGACTGTCTCCCACTCCATTCTGCCTGCTACTGTGGGTGGTGAGTACTGTCAATCATTGGCTGGGCTAATTTGCATCATGCTCCATTGGTGGAGGAGGGAAGGAGGGAAAAAGCTAGAGTTTGCTCTTCTCCAACACCCCTCATGCTGACCAATCATAAAACACTAGTGATGTTGCCGGGGGGGGGTGGATACTAAGTGGTCAATACTAAGCCCCATTGACTATGGCAAGCAGGAGGTAGGCCAATAACTAGTGCACTGGACTGTCGGACTCTGAACTTGCACACCCGAGTGAAACCGCTGGAGCAAAATGCACGCATGTGTCAACCAGAAAGTAGCAAGTGGAAGCCAAGCGCAGGCAGCGCAAGGAGCGCACGTCAGCCCAAGCACCCCACCCGCTCGCCCCTTCAACCACCGTCTGCCCCACCTGTGACAGAGACTGTAGGTCCCACATTGGTCTAATCAGTCACCTGCGAGCTCATTTTTAATGTGGAAGCAAATCATCTTCGGTTCCGAGGGACTGCCTATGAAGAAGCAGCAGCAGCACTGGAAGGAGCCTGGACATTGGACCATCCTACCTTGTCAAATAATGTAATAAGATGAATGTGGGAGAGGAGAGGAAGTCCAGAATGATCAGAGCACAAGAGCAAAAAAGAGGTTAAATGGGTATTGTCTCTTTAAAGGTGGAACATTAGAAGTTGTGTACACATCATTACAGGAAGACAGTGAGACGTTTGTTTGGCAGAATCTCTGGTTCCATTCTCTCACTGTATTAAAAAAAAATCAGCATGATCAATATTAATGTTTGTGCTCCAGTATCAACGAAACACATCCACTTATCGGCCCGAGTGACACCACACTCAATCCAGATACGTTGCCTCTCGCCTTATTGACACAAGGTTCAATTGTTGACTCTCTCCTTCATGACAACATCCATCAGCCTTTGAAAAAAGAAACCAGAAAATACTGCAATTACACAGCAGGTCCACCAGCATCTGTTAAGACGGGCTAATGTTTCGATGGAGACCCTTTATCTGGACACAAGTTCTTCTAATGAACGGTCTCCATCCAAATTGTTGAGCCCTCTTCTCTCTCCAGAGGCTCGTGAACTTGCTGTATTTCTGGCATTTCCTTGTTTTGATTTTAGATTTCTAGTGTTTGCAGTTGTGAATCACAGTACTTGGATTCCAACCACTGGAGACCCTTGGGACCTGTAAGTTTAGAGTCTCCTTATTCCCTCCAATTTACAAACACTCATCCCGTGTGGAGTCCAGTTGCACACCTGTTCAAATGTGCAGACCACAACCACTGCTTAAAATAAGATAGATCATGAGTTACAGCTGTTGGTTGTAAGTTGGAGTATTGGCACCAGGATTTTTAACACTTATTTTGTCACAAGTTACGAACGTCAATGTTGGAGGAACACTTGTTTTTACTTTGGTACCCCTGGCCCGGTTGGGCACACTCAAATCTGGGACAGCATGAGTTACAAGCAGAGTAAGGCGCTTTTTACACTGCCCCATCGAACCCGCCCAGATCAGCTATAACATTGGTAAAATGCAGAGTAACGTTTCTGCTACTCCTCACAAACAATGCGCCTTAATCTCTATCTCAGCAAAAGCTTCCCCTCCCTCACCCCAGCATAACATTTCCAATTCCTTATCAGCAAGCCTTGCAACCTCTCTGAGGGAGACTGCCAATCAGTGACAAATTGTGGGCAGCTTTGCCTTGTGGATTCACAACACTGGGCACTGGCTTGACTCTACAAAAACTCATTTCAGTTAGGGTCAATTTTTATGTCTGTTACACCCTGTGTGTACACCAGTTCACGGGCCGGAAAAGTGGGTGGCGACCCCACAAGCCGCAATTTCATGCCAGACACATGTTTCTGACGGACAGGTACAAGAAGCTCTCGCTGAAGTGGGGGCAAGGGTCAAAATGACCCCCAGTGTGCGTAACTCATGGTGCCATCCATTTCCTTGCTGCGGCAGGATATGAATCTGCGATGATGGCTGCCACCAAACACACGGTTTAAAGTTTGAACTTCACTTTGCAGGAGTGTTCTGGTTTGGATCCTTATGCTGATTGAACTTCTTGCACATGTTTCAAATTGCACATCTACCTCAGGGCCAGAGCTGAAACTGATGGAGACTCCCTAACACAAGAGGGGCTTCCCCCATCGCTCCGTACACGTACAGGAACTGAATGCTTGCTTCAGCGAAAAAGCAGTCAATCCGCCGTTATTGACGTCAGGAGACGAAAACATAGGAACAGGAGGAGGCCATTCAGTCACTCGATCCTGTTCCATCATGTAGCTTAACTCCATCTACCCGCCTTGGTTCTGTAATCCCTCAATACCCTTGTGCCTAATAAAAATCTGTCAATCTCAGTTTTGAAATCTTCAATTGACCCCCCCCAGCTTTTTGGGGGAGAGTGTTCCAGATTTCCACTACCATCACCAGCAAGATTTGCAACACAGTTTAAGAATTGTAACGCTATTAATTTTTAAAGGTTTCTGAGATGCTGAGTCTGTGGAAATATCACATTAAGGAAGGCGACCGACCAAGGATGAATAATGTAGGTTGGTAAGGTTAGATTTTTCAAAGGCTCATATTCTGTAAGTCTACTGTCCGAGAGGCTGCGTTTTCCTCTTTATATAAACCGCATTCATCTTGGAAATAAATAAATAATCAGAGCACCACTGAGGTAATACTGAACGATGACTGATCTTCAAGCTTATTGGGCACGAGTCTCCCTTCCGAAGCACTAAACTCGAACAATATTTACACAATCTGCAATGTGTTGAGCAATCTATCTTTACCATTCAGGATGTGAACGATGCGACGTGACAGGGACATGTCTGCTGAAAGAATTCTGGTTTCTAAGGCAACACAGCAACCAATAGGAGTAGGGATGTGAAATGCTGAGGAGCAGGGATTAGCAATCAGAAAGCAATTTGTTCCTCTATGGGAGATTTTTTTCCTGAATGAGAATTGAAGTGAATTTATTTGGGTTGACTGCTGCACCTCCAACCCCAGCATCTGCTAATGCCTGACTCCTCCCATGGTGTAAATGTCACAAGTTGTGCAGTGGGAACTCGCCTCGTGAGAGGCTTGATGTTTTGAATGAACTTGGAAGCAAGAACTGTAACCTGGTACTTTCCCCCCCACCTCCCCCGTCAGCCAACAATCCTGCAGCTTTGCTGTTGCTATAGGCAACGTTGACTTGGTTACGTGCATGGTTTATGCAAAATAAACAGAAAAGCCATGGCCAAAAATGCACACATCCTGCATCACAGAGGGAAGCACTCCATTGAAATCAAAGCAGCAGATTCAAACTCCAGGCAGTTTAAAGAGAGATGGAACCGGGATACATGAGGAAGCTGAAATTAAGGGGGCTGAATTTCTGCAGGGATTCTCCCGGTCATCCACTGTTATTCTGGGGGAAACGCTGTTTCTCCAAGGTTTCCACTAGGGCTGAAATTCTGGACAGGCTCATTCTGTTTTAGTGGAATGAATAGATTCAATGCCAGTTCCAGGGCTGAACGAGTTCAATGGTCCCGCCTCCATTTGGCACTGCCCTCATTTGAAATCACATATGTTACTTGAAAGGAGAAGAACTTGGGACTGAAACAGAGAGGAAAAACAGAGTGGCCACTGCACAGAGAACACTGCTCAAAGAAAGGCCATCTCCTAGAGAGAGGCCACCTCACACAGAGAGGCTGCCTCACGGAGAGAGGCTGCCTCACAGATAGGCCATCTCAGAGAAGCTGTCTACAGAGAAGGGGCATGTGAAAGTAAGGGCACATTACAGAGAGGGCAACCTATAGGAGGGTGCCTCACAAAGGGACCACCACACAAAAGAGAAAGCATGCTAGAAAGGACACTTTATAGACATGGCATTTTATATAGAACGGTCACCTTATAAAGATGACACTTTATTACCAAGCATTTAACAGAGAAAAGAGCTGACAGAGACCCTTATAAGATAGGAGAGCAAAAGTGACATGTTAAACAGTCAGGCTTTGTGTTGGCACGGCATGGCACAGGAATGGGGGCTGGCTGCAGCAGGATGTCTGACTGTGCTTTGATCGTGTAATGGGGAAGTTGTTGAGGACTTTGTTAACGAGGGAGAAGCCTGGACTGGATTCTTCATCAAATGGTGTCGCAGTTGGGTTTCTCTTTGCTTCTGGGAGCAGTGCTGATTGGCTGGCTATTCCACTCATGTCTGTCTACGAGCATGGGTTTGGTTTAAAATACACCAACCATGAAGACCGTATAGCTAGTGCTGGATAACGCACGTTCGTCAGGATGACTTCGCAGTGCCTACCACCTTAACGTGGCCCGTGCCCCTGCTATTGGAGATCGCTGTCCTGAAGTTGTAACTGATTTCATAAATCGTTGTTAAAGATTTGAAGGTGTTTCTCACCAGATATGAAATATGGAGCCGACACCACAACAGAAATCAGCTGGCACGGTGAGAGACATTGATTCATGGTGACTTCACCATGAACCATTTTCAGAGATCTGTGCAACAATATAGATTGCACTTCAAGTGAAGATTTTCAGCTATCTTACCAAACGTGTGGCGTACCCAGAATGAGAAAACATGGAATATGACTTCCCACTGGGTGGCAATTACTAGAAGTTATCAGGTCAGCTCCTGGTAATATTGTTACTTGCCCTGCTGATCCCCTCCGTCTCTGGAGCATGCCTGCTAATGTTCCGATCTGGTACACACTCAACTTCAAGTTCGCTATTTACTACGTCAGGACTGTGGCGCATTGCAATAACCATAATAACATGGCTGCCCTGCAACTCTGGCGAGACCGCCACATCTTTTGACCTTGCGGCCAACAACAGAGGATCTGTGTGATCCATCACGGACGTGGAGTTAACTCAGAATGGATGGAACTGCAGCGATTCTTACCGGAAATCCCCCAAACCAGGAGTGGATTAGGGACCGTTGGATTATTATACAGGCCTGAATTCCCCTAATCCCAGCACAGAGCATGCCCAATGATGAAGACGTGACAGATTAAGTACAGCTAGATTGTTCCTGTTAGTTTCCATTCTCTTTGTGGATACTTTCTGATATTGGATTATTGACGTCGACCCCAATGTCGGTTGACCCTTAAAAATATATTATTTACAAAACCTTTCCCGAAGCTTAAGAAACCACATTCCTTTCATTTGGTCATGCCCATTCTTCTAGTTGATGGAGACAGTTTCACGTGGTTAGCATGTCGGACATTATTTTGGCCTTGAGATGCAGTCAGCAAGCGGGAATCTGGCAGCCCAGCCAAGCCTGGCTTTCCACGGGGACAACACCTGGACTTAAGTTGGGCACAAAACTGGAAATGAAAAGACACAAGTCAATACATAATGGAGCTGTGAAGGGCAGGAGGCACATGACTTATCAACATGAAGCTAACACGTCAACCCAACCCTGTCAAACTGCATACAGCATCTTCCTAGCACTATCCCAGAAGGATACAAGATCCCAGCTGTTCATTAAACATTAATATCAACTTCCAGCTATTCCTGTTGTATTCACTATTCAGCCTAGGGGGAGTTTGTGGCCTACCTCACTGTCAACCCTGGCAGAATTGCTGCTCCGTGTACCCCTGGGCCTCCATTTATAGTCTGTCCTCTTGTGGGCTCTTGGCTGAATTGAGATTCAGTGCTTTTATCAGCCTTGGCTCACTGGTAGCACTCTCACCTCTAGAGTCAGAAGATTGTGGGTTCAAGCCCCACTCGAGACTTGAGCACATAATCCAGGCTGACACTCCCAGTGCAGGAGTGAGGGAGTGCTGCACTGTCAGAGGTGTTGCCTTTCAGATGAAAAAATAAACTGAAGCCCCAACTGCTCACTTATAAAAGATTCTGTAGTGCTATTTGAAGATGAGCAGGGGACGTGTCCTGACCAACATTTATCCCTCAACTAACACCACTAAAACAAATGATGTGGTCATTTGTGTCCTTGCTATTGGGGGACCTTGCTGTGCGCAAGTTGGCTGCTGTGTTTCCCTACATTACAACAGTGACTGCACTTCAGAAGTACTTCATTGGTTGTAAAGCACATTGGGATGTCCTGAGGTGCTATATAAGTTCTTTCTTTTTTTTGCTCTTCAGCTCTAAGAGAATGTTATTAGGAGGTAGGGTTAACCCACCTTCCACACAGCAAGTGAAAGGGCCACTTTAAAAGTAGCACCAGTTAATGGGGCAGTGATTTTTTTCTTTCTTTTCCTGTGGGGAAATGCCTGGTCTCCACTTGGCAGCTGCCCACAGGATCAGGATTGAAATCAGGAAGCAACTGTGTGGGGAATCACGCCCATCACTCTGTAGTATTACAGCATCCTGACAGTGGCCTTCAACCAAGACTATGGCTAGGTTTGTGGCCCTTAAGAAAAAGTTAGTGAGTAGCACTGGAGTATTGCAGGATACTCAAGCAACCATATTTCATAAGAATGATATTTAGAAAGCTTATTTTTGCTCTCTCAGTCTCAATGTACTGCTTTTATACTTTCCAGACTCCAGTGCAGCTCATGCTCTGAGTAACTGCTCAACAAATTGCAGAAAAATCAATTCTTAACTACCATCCATCGCATGATTGAGGATCAGAGAGGGACCCTCACCTCTCCTGACCTCACTGAAGGTCAATAGGGAAACAGGGAAACATCAATGCCAAACTGTACAGTCCACACGGCTACATCAACTCCTGTAGTTTTAACCACATATCTCATGGCGATGTATCGGTAACCCTGTGCACTGCACAACAAACTGGCCAGGCATTGGTCAACACCAATGAGGGTGTCCTTGAAGCATTTCCTCTGCCCACCTGGGGCTCTCTTGCCGCGTCGGAGCTCCGAGTAGAGCGCTTGTTTTGGGAGTCTCGTATCGGGCATGCAGACAATGTGACCCGTCCATCGGGGCTGATCGAGTGTGGTCAAAGCTTCGATGCTGGGGATGTTGGTCTGAGCGAGAACACTGATGTTGGTGCGCCTGCACCTCGAGTCTCTTCGCCGGGAGCAAGCGGAAGCCAAGCGCAGGCAGCGCAAGGAGCGCCTGTCAACCCAAGCAGCCCACCCACCCGCCCCTTCAACCACCGTCTGCCCCACCTGTGACAGAGACTGTAGGTCCCGCATTGGACTCATCAGTCACCTGAGAACTCATTTTTAATGTGGAAGCAAGTCATCCTCGGTTCCGAGGGACTGCCTAAGAAGAACACCAATGATCCTTCATGCACTGAGTTTCCCATCCACAAAGCCCAGGACCACGGCTGAGCATCTTCCCAAAGGGACAGAAATCAGAAAAAGTCATTCATGATTTCACTTTGTTGCGGCCAGGCTCAGAATAACATTGGTGGAGAAGGCCATCAGGCTGCCTGATTGGGAATCGTGCTGGGTGTGGGGACGAAGCAAGAGAGGTCAAAGGAAGTATGTTCATATATTAATATATTTTTAAAAACTTTTTTACCTTTTAAAATGTAGTCAGTCAGTAAAACTGGAACCTTCTCACTGTCCTCCTTCATCGCCAGAAGAACTAAGGGAAGATAATCGTTTGATTAGTGGCTTGAAACACTGAACTTTCTGGTACATGTCTACCATCTTTGCTCTGTACCCTTGTTACTTTGCGTTCCCTTTTTTAAATTCTCTACTCTCCCCCACACCTGATGTTGCTTTCTCGAGCCGTGAGAACCTCAATCCTTCAGCGCCCCACCCAACCGGCCATTCTTCCGATGACTGCGGACAGCGAGTGATGGTGGCCTGTGGTGGGAGGGGGAAATACGAGCAAGCAAGATCCCACCCTCTCCTGACAGCCACGTGCAATTTTGCCAACAGGAGTTATTGGATGGTAACCAGGGGCAAGGGTCCCCCTCAGATTCAATTGTAGGGCCCCCACTGCTGCTCGGGCTGAAGTCAACTAACTCAGCACAGAATGCGGGAATTTAATGAGAGAGCCAGTATCTGTCAGGATTTGAAAATTAAAGTGAGAGGTTGATCAGAATGATAAGTAGATTCTCAGATCATAACTTTGGAATCTATATTTAGGTGTCAGCTGTGGCTCAGTGGGTAGCACTGTTGCCTCCGAGTCAGAAGGTTGTGGGTTCAAGTCCCACTCCAGGGACTTGAGCACTAGGTTGACACTGCAGTGCAGTACTGAGGGAGTGCTGCACTGTCGGAGGTGCCGTCTTTCGGATGAGACCTTAAACCGAGGCCCTGTCTGCCCTCTCAGCTAGGTGTAGAAGATCCCATGGCATTATTCGAAGAAGCACAGGGTAGTTCTCCCTGGTATCATGGCCAATATTTATCCCTCAACCAACATCACTGAAAAAGGTGATCTGGTCGTCGCTGTTTGTGGGAGCTTGCTGTGTGTAGATTGGCTGCCGCATATCCTATATTACAACAGTGACTAAAGTTCAAAAGTACTTAATTGGCTGTAAAGCACTTTGGGACATCCTGAGGTTGTGAAAGGAGCTATATTACAGGATCACAGAAAGGCCATTCAGCCCATCGTGCCTGTGCCGGCTCTTTGGTAGAGCTATCCAATTAATCCCATTCCCCTGCTCTTTTCCCATAGCCCTGCAAATTTTTTCCCTTCAAGTATTTATCCAATTCTCTTTTGAATGTTACTACTGAATATGCTTCCACCACATTCTCAGGCAGCGCATTCCAGATCACAACAACACATTGGCCCCGATTTTCCCCGAGCCGTCAGGCGGGGTTTCAGGCGTGTGGGCAGGGGAAAATCCCGAATTTGGGGGTCCCGACACCATCCTGCCCAAAACCCCGCCCCACGCAACTTTCAGGGGCGGCGGGTACCTGCCCCGCACTGGGACTCACCGAAACCAGGCGGGAAGGGATTAGTGCCAATTAACTGCCTGTTAACAGGTAGTTAACAGGCAGTTTTTAGCCTAATCCCTATTTTGAGGGGTGTCATGTGGGATTCCCGACGGCTCCAAACCACGCCAGGTTAGAGCAGGCGGGCTGTCGGGTTGAAGGAGTTGGAGGGGTCGCGATGTCGGTGCTCAGGTGAGTGATGGGTGCATGAGTGCAAAGGTAAGTGTGTTTGGTGTGTCTAATGTGTGTAAAGAACTTATACTTACCTGTACTTACCTTAACAGCCTTTCTTCCTGTAGCCATCGGGAGCCCATCACTCAGCCGGCACTTAAAGCTGAACGGCTGCGATCTGTGAAAAGTGACAGCCTTCAGCTTTGAGTGCTGCTGAGAGTTCTAACTGAGTCTGTGCAAGATGACTCATGGTAGAACTCAGACTGTCAGTGTTTCACAGCTTCAAATAGCTGTGAAACACTGATATTTCATCTGTCAAGAAATCTTGACAGATGAAATTGCAGTCTGTGACGTCACCTGTTGCCGGGTGGCCCTTAATTGGCCTGCTGAGCCCGCTGGGTGGGCTCAACAAGGTCAATCAAGGGAAGATCGCGTCGATTGGCCGGACGTCAATGGAGGCGGGACTAAAACCCGAAAGTTGAAGTCCTGCCTTCTTCCCGACAGGTTCGGGAAAATCGACCCCATTGTGTTTCCTCATGTCACCTCTGGTTCTTTTGCCAATTTCCTTCAATCTGTGCCCTCTGGTTACCGACCCTTCTGCCACTGGAAACAGTTTCTCATTATTTACTCTATCAAAACCCTTCATGATTTTGAACACCTCTGGCAAATTTCCTCTTAACCTTCTCTGCTCTAAGGAGAACAACCCCAGCTTCTCCAGTCTCTCCACATAAGTGAAGTCCCTCATCCCTGGTACCATTCTAATCTCTTCCACACCCTCTCCAAGGCCTGTAAATGCAAATCTTTTCTTTTATATAGTCCCACTTTTTGCCCTTTGTCAGCATCAACTATTCCCAGGTCAGGTTTGACATAGTTAGGTGCAGAGCACAGCTCCCTCTACTCCGTCCCAACAACCTGTCTCAGTGCCAATCTCAGAAGAGCATCACTACTGCACTCGTATGCGAATTTGGTGTTCCACAGTAGTCATTCTTGTGGCCTCTCTGACTGACCTCAGCAATCTTTCACCAGTTTTGCACGGTCAACCTCAAACCACTTGGCCCGTGCTGGATTCACATCCAGTCCCTAGAGTCGAAAGATCAATGTCTGACTCAAAGCACCATCCAGTCTCAATAAAATACAACTCTTAATCATGCCACAAGAAAGAAAATTCATAATGTAAAACAAAAAAGATAAAAGGTAATTGCTAGTCATTTGTACCCTAATCTTTAAAGTGGGCAATTAACAAGGGCATTTGGCCGGGAGCAGAGAGTAGGAGGAGCCTCATCACTAAACAAAGTCAGTGTGCTGTTCCCTGCCAGCCAATGGCATTTTCTCTCTCATGCTGACTGAGCATAAGGCTGTCATTAGACAAAGACTTAAGCTGTATCGTGAATTAACCCAATGAGATTGCAAACGGAGGTCTGGAGGTAAGGTGCCAATACTTGCAGTCAGGATTAAGAAACCTGAAAGAAATGCTTTTGAAAACCACTTGAATGGTTGATATCACTTAGAGGCTTTTTATATTGATCTGAATGAAATCAGCTTCTAGCCAACAGTTTGAGGAGGATTACTCTGGTCACTGCAGATGTGTTTATGAAGATTTTGGTCGATATTTCTAGCGAAATCATAAAGATGTTCCTTTGAAAGTCTTTATGCTGTTGCTGCACAGTGCTGTGTAATTCATCCTCAGTATCTTAGGAAAATTGATTGTTAAACATCTTCAAAATCATCAAACAAGAAAGCTTTTGATTGTAAAAGGAGAGCATTAGTCTTTTGGGTGCGTTGCTAATGCATTCTCAGTATATAAATACATATGGGATGTACATTGGGGAGAAACCAATTGTGAGAAATAAGCCATCAAGTGATGCAAGGTCAGAAGGAGCATTGACCATTGGCCAAGTGGCACATTCAGCAATCCACCATTATTCCAGCTATGTGTATAAGGCTTACTCTGCATATCCTGGTGTATTTCATTGAATGTATACAGGCTGCCTGTTACTGTGACTAGTCCATTGTCTAGAGCCAAGATGGATGGTGCTATGGCCTGTTGAAGGTCAGCCTCATTAATCACTCAGTAAGGGGTTATGGAACTTACTGTTCACATCGCAAAACAAGAGGAGGAAGGGGTGACATAGTGAAGCTCAGCATTGCAGCACTGATGCTCAGAGCTTTGGAGTAAAGGCAAAGCGTAGGATGAAACCCTGATCTAAGTGTCAGCTGTGGCTCAGTGGGTAGCACCCTTACCTTTGAGTCAGAAGCTTGTGGGTTCAAATCCCCCTCCAGAGACCTGAACTCAGAAATCTAGGCTGACGCCAGTGCATTACTGAGGGAGGTGCCGTCGTTCGGATGAGATGTTATACCGAGGCAGTCTGCTCTCTCAGTGGATATGAAAGATCCCACAGTGCTATTTTGAAGAAGAGCAGGGGAGTGATCCCCAGTGTCCTGGCCAATATTTATCCCTCAATCAACATCACTAAAACAGATTATCTGATCATTATTACATTGCTGTTTGTGGGAACTTGCTGTGTGCAAATTGGTTGCCGTGTTTCCTATACTACAACAGTGACTACACTTCAAAAAAGTACTTCATTGGCTATAAAGCGCTTTGGGACATCTGGTGGCCGTGAAAAGCGCAATATAAATGCAAGTCTATGGTTCCAGGGATGGGGGATTGAAATGTTGGCCAATCGGAACCAAGTTGCCACTGAGCATAAAACCACCTGTAATTTCACTCAGCGAGATCAAAAGGATGGCTATTTTTAATGGAGATATCACACTGGTGATGCAGTGGTTCACTTCCGACTGGATTAAGGCAGATAGTTAATGCAGGGCTTTACTCTGCAATCTAACCTTTGCAAGATCATAACACGCGGCCCCAGAAAACACAATCTCACCAAAGAAACCGTTCAGGGAAAACTGGAGCTCATGGTTTGTTTTTTTTATGACTCACTTGTGGTCAGTATTTGAAGATCTTCAACTGTCGGAGGCGTGCCCTTCTTCTCATAAGGAATTACTGTGGTTAGGTACTAGATACAAAAAAACACACACAGTTAGCTAGTTCAGTGGGAGAATTTTTACTACTTTCCCTCCACCACACTACTGGTGCTGAGATGCTGTTTACCATGAACCCCTCATTCTGGACCACATGAAAGTGATAGAAGTGTGTGGGGAGAGGGGGGATCTCAGACCAGTTACTGCCACAGTGCCTATAAAGTGAAAAGTTCAAATATATACACACTTCCAATTTCTTTCAAACACACTCAATCTTCTCACTCTCTGTACTAATCAAGTTGTGTGTGTCTGTCAATAGATTAAGATTTGCATATGCTTTGTATTCAGACCATGTCCCTTTGAAACCCAGTAGTGATATATTAGTAATATGTTCAGATTCTATATACAAACAAACAGAATAACAGAATGATTATGAGTCATCACTTGCTCCACATTCTGTTGTAGAAAGAGTGGCTTTCAGCAGGGTTTGGCTATATCAATTTGAGTATAAGAATTAACAGGTATTCCCTTAATACCGCTGAGTGCTTTAGCAATGTTGCAATTGATCAACCAGTTAGAAACAGTTAGGTGGCCTGGCAAGGTGGAGTTTGAAAGCTGGCAGTGAGCTGCCGACTGCTGCCGATTTCAGCCATGATAAATCCAGTTGTTTTCCTTCATCATCCAATGCTGGCTCATCACAGGGCTGCCAACTGTGATTGGATGTATTCCTAGAGGTTTCGCCACATGACCCCCAGCCACCCCGCCCACTCTAACAGCCTTTCTCACCGAATCTCCAATAATTTTATAACAAAAGTGTTCAAAGAAAATGAAACCAAAAACACGGCATTTTAATCAATGCCCCACCCAATGATTGTTCTCCTGGGAGGCTCGCAGCAATGCCCAGGAGATTAATCGCTAATTCCTGGCGACTCCAGGGCAATGCTTGAGGGTTCGCGGCCCCTCTTCTTCTTCTTAGGCAGTCCCTCGGAACCGAGGATGACTTGCTTCCACACTAAAAATGAGTTCTCGGGTGACTGATGAGTCCAATGCGGGACCTACAGTCTCTGTCACTGTTGGGGTTGTCCATGAGGGTCCTTACGTTCCAGGTCCCGAACTTCATTTTAAAGGGTGGAAGATGCCTGTGCGTGAATTCTTTTAACGTGGGGTGGCCGTTACACACCAGCTACCACACGGGCTTGACAGAGCAAGGTCTTGGTCCAATGGCAAGGGGATCCAAGACGATTGGAGACCAGGCTCATGAACCCCATACAATATAACAGGGGAATGACACAAAGAGCAGCTACCTGTTTTTCATTGCCTGAGTTTCCGAAGGTCTGTCGAATGCCACTCTGGATAACACTGGAGATTCCTTCCATGCTGAAACGCTGAGGACCATGTTTAATAGAAGGAAAGGAGGTTGTCAGTACAGCAAGGTGACAAGCAGAAGCAAGAGCTTGCATTTATATAGCGCCTTTAACGTAGTAAAACGTCCCAAGTCACTTCACGGCAGCATAATCAGACAAAATTGGACACCGAGACACAGAAGGAGATATCACAACAGGTGGCCAAAAGCTTGGTCACAGAGGTAGGTTTTAAGGAGCGTCTTAAAGGAGGAGAGAGATAGAGAGGCAGAGAGGTTTAGGGAGGGAATTCCAGAGCTTAGGGCCCAGGCAGCTGAAGGCACGGCCGCCAAAGGTGGAGCAAAAAAAAAAACAAAAAAAAAATCAGCGATGCTCAAGAGACCAGAAACCGAAGCAATGACCCTGGAACTGAGGCACTGATTGACTTCCCAGGACACATCTGATTGTTGCATATTATACCATATGATGTCAATATAAGCGAGTGAGTCACGTGACTGATAGCTAATATGCAGCAATAAATTTACATGAATTAACCGTTATCCAATCACAATGCGGAAATGGTCACAAACCCATATTGTGTCACAATCACCCCAACACCCTGAAATTATTAGATTTCTTTTTTGGCTCCCCATTAAGCCAGAAACTTACATAGAATTTCCAGCATAGAAACAGGCCATTCGGCCCAACAGCTCCGTGCCGGTGTTTATGCTCCACACGAGCCTCCTTCCATTCCTCTTCATCTAATCCTTGACTTGAGTCTAAGGGGGGAATTTTCACCTGAAAAAATGGGTGGGTTGGAGGCGACTGGGGGGTGGGTGGGGGAAGTTAAAGTTTTAAAAATCTAAATCGCAACCCCAACCCACCCACTTTCACCTTCTACTCAGGCGGGACAAGAAGCGAGCAGCTAATCCGCTGCCAGGAGGCGGGCTGGCATTTTAAATGTGCTAACGAGGCCTGAAGCCTCTGCTTTAACCTGTTGTGCAGGTTTTACTGTAGCTGGCCGGGGATCCCGGGCCTCAGGATTCCCGATAGCTGCAGCGAGGCGAGCTCAGCCTTGGGGAGCAATCCATGTGGGCCAGGAGGAGCAGGAGTGCTTCCTCCAGGCCCCCCCCAAACTCACCCACCATACAAACACCACCCCGGGGTCTGGGATCAAACCCTCCTAGGATGTGACCCCCCCGGGGATCGAATTAACCCCGGGGTCGGGGATCGAACTCCCCACCCGAGATCGGAACTCACCCCGGGGTCGGGGATCGGACTCCCCACCCAAGATCGGAACTCACCCCAGGGTCGGGGGTCGGGTCCCCCTCCCCCCTCCTCGAGGATCGGACTCCCCACCCGAGTTTGGAACTCACCCCGGAGTAGGAGATTTGGCCCCCTAGAGCCTGCTCCGCCATTCAATAAAATCATGGCTGATCTTCTACCTCATCTCCATTTTCCTGCACTAGCCCCATATCCCTTGATTCCCTTAATATTCAAATATCTATCGATCTCTGTCTTGAGTATACTCAATGACTGAGCCTCCACAGCCCTCTGGGGTAGAGAATTCCAAAGATTCACCACCTTGAGTGAAGAAATTTCTCCTCATCTCAGTCCTAAATGGCCGACCCCTTATTCTGAGACTGTGACCCCTGGTTCTAGACTCCCCAGCTAGGGGAAACATCCTCCCTGCATCTACCCTGTCAAGCCCCGTCAGAATTTTGTATGTTCCAATGAGATCACCTCTCATTCTTCTAAACTCTAGAGAATATAGGCCTAGTCTACTCAATCTCTCCTCATAGGACAATCCCCCCATCCCAGGAACCAGTCTGGTGAACCTTCGTTGCACTCCCTCTATGGCAAGTATATCCTTCCTTAGGTAAGGAGACCAAAACTGTACACAATACTCCAGGTGTGGTCTCACCAGGGCCCTATATAATTGCAGTAAGACGTCTTTACTCTTATACTCAAATCCTCTTGTAATAAAGGCCAACATACCATTTGCTTTCCTAATTGCTTGCTGTACCTGCATGTTAACTTTCAGTGATTCGTGTACAAGGACACCCAGGTCCCTCTGAACACCAACATTTCCCAATCTCTCACCATTTAAAAAATACTCTGCTTTTTTATTTTTCCTACCAAAGTGGATAACTTCTCATTGATCTACATTATATTCCATTTGCCATGTTCTTGCCCACTCACTTAGCCTGTCTATATCCCCTTGAAGCCTCCTTGCATTCTCCTCACAACTTACATTCCCACCCAGCTTTGTATCGTCAGCAAACTTGAATATATTACATGTGGTCCCCTCATCCAAATCATTGATGTAGATTGTGAATAGCTGAGGCCCAAGCACTGATCCTTGCGGTACCCCACTAGTTACAGCCTGCCAACCCGAAAATGACCCGCTTATTCCCACTCTCGTTTTTCTGTCTGTCAACCAATTCTCAATCCATGCTAGTATATTACCCCCAATCCCATGAGCCCTAATTTTGTTCAACAACCTCTTGTGTGGCATCTTATCGAATGCCTTCTGAAAAGAAGAGGAGCAGGGGAATTTTCCCAGAGTCTTGACCAATATTTATCCCTCAACCAACACCTAAGAAACAGATGACGTGGTCATTTAGTTCATTGCTGTTTGTGGGAGCTTGCTGTGCACATATTGGATGCCACGTTTCCAATGTTACAAAGAGTGACTACGCTTCAAAAATACTTAATTGGCTGTAAAGCACTTTGGGACGTCCTGAGATTGTGAAAGGTGCTATATAAATGCAAGTCTTTCTTTATTTAAGGTTATTTTCTACCCTCACCTCAAACACCAAGGCCGAGATTTTCCTTATCTCGTCAGGTCCGGTGCGGCCGGGGTCGGTGGCGGGTTGCAGCCCTGCTGTTGGCTCCATCCCGCTGTGGAAAATGAGTTACCGTTGACAGGGCTTGTTAAGCCCGCCCAGCGCGATTCCCGGGCCAATTAGAGGAAGCGGGTCTGGTGACGTCATTCATGGGACCATGGCCAACTTTCTTTTGACATTTCTGCTGTCAGTGTTCTACAGCATTGAGGTGCTGCAAATACTGACAGTCACTGCACGGAGGTGCAGGGCTGCACCCAGGTTCTCCAATGACTCCCTCCATTATGGAGGGAGTCACTGCACGCAGGGAGGTCCGCTTCCCTGCCGATGGGCAGAAGAGACCTCCCCAGGAGACCAACACAGACTGGTTGCACATTGCAGAGGAGGGCACAAGCAGGGATGTGGTCAGGAGGACCTGGGTGCAGTGCCGCAAACATTTCAATAACCTCATTAGATTACGAAATGTTAGTACAAAGCCATACTCAACCTCATCCTGCTGTGCCTCTCATCACATCCCCATCACTCTGCCTTCCCTACCCTACTCCTGCACATCCTTAATTACACCAACTTACCTTGCACCTCCACCCATCCCTCTCTCTCTATCTACATTATCACATCCCCATTTCACTAGCCACCCCTCACATTCACCCTCATCCTAGTGCAATCATACCAATTAACAACACACAACTGTAGCCAGTTGAGTGTTTTATCCAATGTTCATGTAAAGTTTCTGTTAATGTGCTGTCAAACATTGAAACCTTTATTTTCAACACTTTTGTGTTCTTGGGACAGATTTGTGTGCACCTTTGGAGGTGGCTTAGTGAGTTCCCATGAATGGTGAGACATAACTGTACCCCCTGCAATGGTGATGAGTGTGAAAGGAATGGCTTCGATGTTGCAGCGATGCTTTATGGTGCTGGTGTGGGGTGGTGCCAACCTGGTGCATCATGTGGCAGCCACGGTGTACAGCATGTGGCAGCCACGGTGTACAGCATCAAGTGAAGTAAATCTGGCCATGGTGAGGCCATCCCTGGCCTCCTGGGCAGCAATGTGGTCGGGTGCTGATGCCCTCTGTCCTGTGCAGCATCAGGTGATTGCGGAGAAAGTTGGTGTTATTGTTGTTGCTGCTGGTGTGCCTGGTGCTGCTGGTGTTGGGGTTGATCGTGATTGGGTTCTGAGGACCAAGGTGAGACAGTATAAAGGGCACCCATGTTGATGGAATAGATGGCAGGTGAAGTAGGGATGACAGAAGCATTCTGTCAATGGTGAGAGAGTTCTTCCAATGAGGTGAGAGTGGATGGAGAGTGGAAAGTGCAAAACCTGCAGAATCTGAGCTGGAAATGGACTGAGAAACAGCTTCTGCCTGAGGAAAGTGATGATCTGACAGGTGGGAGCTTTTACTGTACATTTGAAGCTGTCAAGGAATCAGCTGGAGCAATGGCCACTGAGCTCCTGCCTCAGGTTGATAGCCGTGGTCCCCGAACAGCGTGGTTCCCGTGGCCATGACGTTTAAGTCAAAAGGTAAGTTAAAAAATCCTGTTAACCATCTGTCAACTAGATGCTAATGAGTTTAATTGGGTCGCCTGCTGCTGCCTGTCGGGTCTGCTCAGTGCTGACAGACCCGGCATTGGGAAAGGCGCATTGCGGTGGGTTGACTGAGGGTTCCTGACCCGCTGTCAAAATAAAACATTTTCCCACCCGACCCGACCCGCCACCGAACCTGTCCGCTGACACCCCAGAAAATCTCAGCCCATAATATTCCCCAGCTGACGGAGTGGAGGTTCAATTGTTTCCCAGGCCTCGGGCCTGCGCTGTTCTTAAGCTAGCCATTAGGAGGCACAAGAGAGCAGCATGGATTGCCTCATATTTCCTGATGTTGCATCTTTCCCTGTGGGCTTGATCCTTACCTCACGCACCACCTTTTCCAGGCAGCCTGACTGAGGGCAGGAACTTACTGAGTGGGAAATCGCGGAAAATGTCTTTCATTTGAACATCATTATAATCTACCGACAACATTCTGTGCTAATGGCTCAAAGGTAAAGGTTTTCTGTCTCTGAGCCATACAGACCAGACATCACGGGTTTGTTGCCGAGTTATCTGACCTCAGCCATAATAGTAGTAGGGATGTAAAAATTGGATTGAATGTCCCTGAGTAAGAGAAAGGAAAATCAGCCGAGGTTCCTGCTCCTGATCACTACAGAGCGACCACTTACTAGAAGTGTGGGTGTGCTGACATCAGAGTGAGGACAGGGTTGGACTCCACTATTGCCCACCATAGTCAAATAATCTGCTGCCATTAGCTACCAAAGCTGACGTGAAAAATGGGCACTTGGTCAAGACCATAGCCCATAAAGAAAGAGCTTGCATTTATATATCGCCTTTCACAACCTCAGGACATCCCAAAGTGCCTTACAGCCAACCAAGAACTTTTGAAGTGTAGTAATGCAGGAAACGCAGCAGCCAATTTGCACACAGCAAGCTCCCACAAACAGCAATGTGATAATGACCAGATAATCTGCTTTAGTGATTTTGGTTGAGTGATAAACATTGGGCAGGACACCAGGACAACTCTTCAAATAGTGCCATGGGATCTTTTATGTCCTCCTGAGAGGGCAGACAGGGTCTTGGTTTACCATCTCATCCGAAAGACAGCACCTACTGACAGTGCTGCACTCCCTCAGTACTGCACTGGAGTGTCAACCTAGATTTTGTGCTCAAGTCTCTGGAGTGGGACTTGAACCCACAACCTTCTGACATAAAGGCAAGAGCGCTACCCACTGAGCCACCGCTGACACCTTTTACCTATTGAGGAAGTTAATGTCTTCAGAAGAGGATGGGAGGGGAGGAAGAAAAAGATAGTCTTCCGTTTTACAGATACTCAGGGGGAAAATTCAGTTGGTTTGCGCCTCCCGTTAGCGCCTTAAGAGGGCGCTAATGGAGCGCAAAGCAACTAGCGCACGGGCGCGGTGATGTTTGCGCCGCTCACGAAATTAACTAGACATTTTGTGGCGGCACTAAACACTACCGCCACGATCTCCTGCACCGACAGATCGTGACGTCAGTCGAGTGTGCAACGCCCCGGACCGAATATTGAGTGGCGCCCCCTGCCTTACCGCCTGCCGCTAGCGACGATAGGTTGAGGGGAGCATTTTGCAGTCAGGAAGGGACTGGGGGAGCGCTATTTAAAGGCAACCGCTTCCTGCCTTTTTTTTGTTGGTGACATTTTTGCACCACGCATTCGGAGAGAGAGAGAGACTTCTGGAGAGATTCAACGCTGTGTGAAGGAGTTTTGGGTACTGAGCAGCACTTTGCAGGTTCATTTTTATTTGCCCTTCCTTGTATCGATTTAGAAGAGACTGTGGGGGCTGCACTCTGAGCTCTTTCCCTGGTTCTCTCCATTGTTCTTTCCAGCAGATTTGATGTACAGGTCTCTCCAGGCCGAGATTCAAGGCTGCAATGAGCAGGGTGTGGATGGAGAGCAAGATCGGCCCTCCCCTTTAAGAACTGGCCGGCGCCAGTGTGTCTGTGTTCCATTGCTGACTGACATCACATGAGCTTCGCCAGCGCTCTGAGGTAGCGCCTCGCTCCTCGGCCTTTGCGCCTTAAGACAGGTGTGAAGCGCCTGATTTAGCACTCCAATCACCTTCAGGGGCAATAAAAGCCAAGTTTACAGTTGGAGGCGATAATTAGCTCCAGGCGCTAATCTTTGTGCCTGGCTGATAATTGCGCCCCAAATGGGGCGATATTGAATTTCTCCCCCTCAATCTTTAGAGAGGATGGAAGTTTAATCCCCAAACACTGCAGAATGCCACTTGTCTGAATATCAAATCCAAACTGGCTGGTTGACTAAAGGGGCTGGAGTTCCGAGCATGCCCTGTGTACATAATTATTTAATCAGACTGGATTCAGCTTGTATACTGAAAGGATTCGCAAATTTCATGTCTCCCCCGAAGGTTTACTTTTGGTTTAGCACAGAAACCCTGGTTGGACTGAGTTTGGAATCCAGGGCTCAACAAGATGGCTGCGGTCAGCCTCATGGCCAAGGCCTGTAAGTTTCAGTTTGGACTGACAAACTTGTATTCCGATGACTGTGGGAAGGAACTTTCCAGAATTTAGAATGCAGACAGACCTTCTGCATTTATGCATGAGAAGCAAACCCAGTGGCATTCGGGCCTCTGATTAAAACCCATCAAGGTTGTGTGGTAAACCACTGTTATAGTTATCACTGTATATTGTTCTCACTGTTCTCACTGTCACATCACTACACGAGGTCGCCTCTTGTCGCACTGTTATACCTGGGCTGACCACCTCCGACTCCGCCCATTACCTGCCCAGGTATAAAGGTAGCTGACTGGCTAGTATTCCTCCCTGTTGGATCGGATCACCCACGAGGGTGGGCTCTGTTATTTAGCCAATAAAAACCTTCAGTTACGTTCTTAACTCGTCGCCTTTTATTGGACTAATTGATAGGCATATCAATTTTATTGGCTAAATAACAGAGCCCACCCTCGTGGGTGATCCGATCCAACAGGATCCAACTTCCCCAGGAAGTCGACTACGGGAACCACCCTACCAACCTGGCTGACCTCTCCGGGACCCGTCTTGCTGCGAAAGCACGTGAGGGCCCATAAAACGGACCCCCTGGTCGAGAAGGTGAACCTCCTGCACGCCAACCCCCAGTACGCCTATGTGGCTTACCCAGACGGACGGGAGGACACTGTCTCCTTACGAGACCTCGCACCCTCACCCCCCCCTCCCAACCCCCCGAGTCCAGCCGAGGTAGACGGCATGCCGGAACCCCACGAGCCTTTGCCGACTACGCAGACACCAGCTTTAACACCGGATAATGTAACACCGCCGCTGCGACGATCGGAGAGGCTAACGAAGCCTCCGGACAGACTGACATACCAGAGCTGGTAATACACTTCACCCCGCCGGACTCTAATCTAAACAAGGGGTGAATGTGGTAAACCACTGTTATAGTTATCACTGTATATTGTTCTCACTGTTCTCACTGTCACATCACTACACGAGGTCGCCTCTTGTCGCACTGTTATACCTGGGCTGACCACCTCCGACTCCGCCCATTACCTGCCCAGGTATAAAAAGGTAGCTGACTGGCTAGTATTCCTCCCTGTTGGATCGGATCACCCACGAGGGTGGGCTCTGTTATTTAGCCAATAAAAACCTTCAGTTACGTTCTTAACTCGTCGCCTTTTATTGGACTAATTGATAGGCATATCAGGTTGTTTGCACAGACAATCAAGAGCAGGCAAGGCCTATTCAATATGTAATAGCTGCATTCAGACCTTCGTTAGAGAACATCAACACTGTTTGCAAACGATCAACGGGGCATTCAAACTGGAATGGCCCCATCATGAAACCAGTTGGACAAAGGGGAACACTGATGAGACGTTTAAAACCGATTAACCGGCCATTCAGGTTGATGGGCCCAGATCGGTACCCTTTGTATGAGCTTCAACACGTCCAGGTCAGACAAAAGAAATGAGCTGATCTGGCGGGAGATAAGGGCTACTGGGAGGGGTATAACTAGTCCCTCGGGAGGCCATCTCTCTCTTTCTCTCTCTCTCTTGCCTCGCCTCCAGTGCCCTGCCGTATCATCAACCCAGCGAGAGGATCGTCGACGAAGAGCCCGTCCAGGGAAGTAGGACACCACAGTTACGTTTGAATTACTGGGGTATCTCTGCTCTGGGCCGGTGAAAACCTAAAAACATCGACAAGCAACAGGGCACGGAACAGGCGTTTCAACATCCTAGACTGGTGAGCATCAACTTTCTGGCCCATTACAAGACAATCTAGATAGGTGTAAAAGGGTGGGAGTTAAGGGGAATTGCTAAAGTGTCATTTTAGTCATTTTCCCTCGATGTGTCCGTTTCTCCTCCCCCGTTAAGTGTAATTGTGTTGCATCCAGTGATTTTCTCTGTATAGTAATTGTTTCTCTATTTTAATAAACATTGGTTTTCTTTGCACCGAACCACTGGTCTCGTTTGTCTATATCGCTACTTGTAAATAAGTCCGGTGGTCAGAACCAAAGGGGAAGCGATTCGAACCGCACGGGGCTGGAGCAGCTCAGACACGACTGACTGGCCAGACACAAACCCCAAACCAAAAACCCCAACAATATTGAGTCAATATTACTCAACACAGTACAACACTCAGGTTAATATGTGATCAGGAATCTGAATGGCTCTGCATGGGGAGATTCCCCGAGTTGTTCAAATAAACAATGACTCACCCTATAATTTAAATTGATACTGTCCCTTTGTCAAGCCCCTACACTTGAAGTGAAAGTTTTCGCCTCACAGCCCGTGTCCTTAATAAGTGCAGGAGCCAACAGTTCCCTCGTGGACTGCTGACAACCTGATGTTATTAGTTGAATACGTGGAGGTCCTTATCCAAGGGTCGTAAGCGCTGAAATTAGGGGAAGGGAGGTTGAATGTAACTGAATGCCCATTCCCAGTGTCTGATGGGGGCACTACCAGAAGATGCAGTAAATTCAGCAAAATTTACAGGGCAGCACTCAGTCTACTTTAGGAACACAGGAACATATAGGAACAGAAAAAAAGTGTGTTGGCCTCAGAGCTTAAAAACAGAATACTCCATCCAACTCTTAAAATTATTGATGTGATCAGCAATGTTTACAGGCTTCTTCTAGGTGATAGTTACCTCGTTACTCCCCACAGTTGGGTAATCAATGGCTTTATGCCTGGATCAGGAAGTTGTCTGTAGCTATGATGTTTGAAGGGTTTTGGCAGTGAATGGAAACTTTAGTCTATCGAAGTCCTGTAAATGAGAGTGACTGAAGGGTTGGTCTTATTGGGGTCAATAGAGTGATATATTGATAGGAGTCGATATACTGATAGCAGTCAATGGGAAGATTTGATCATTAGGTTTCTGTACAATGGGAGTGAATGGGATAGAGTCTGCTACGAGAGACACTATGCTTACATCAGGTTTGTGTTCATCTGCAGTGACTGTGCTCCACAGACTGTTATAATATTGTTACAAATTGTCAGCAAAGTCTATGGGCGAACATGGCTTATTTCATCAATAAAATGATTTAATTATATAATCTGTGCTTTCTTCTTCATACTTTTAACAGTTTCCTAAGACATAACTTCCAGTGATGGAGGGCTGATAATGAAAGTTGAACAGAGGCCAATTAATTTTCTGGGATTGCGGAACCTGGCCCTCGTCTTGCCCAGTTTATTTCTGCCAACTCTTCAGGCGCCCCCCCTCCCCACCACCAATGAGTTGCACACCGCCTTGAGCCAAGAGGGTGACAATGGGTGTCAATGTTCCGCAGATTGAGTTATGCGGTCATGGGTTCAATCCCCACTCTGGGACTTGAGCGCACGATCCAGGCTGACACTTATCAGTGCAGTACTGAGGGAGCGCTGCGCTGTCAGAGGTGCCCGTGTTTCAGATGAGACGTTAAACCGAGGACCCGTCTGACTGTTCTGGTGGATGGCAAAGATCTCATGACATTATTCAAAGAAGAGCCTGATGTCCTAGCCGACATTCCCCAATCGATACCAACAAAAAGCAGATTATTGGTAATTCATCTCATTGTTGTTGGCAAGGTCTTGCTGTGCTCAAAATGGCCGGTGTGTACACGTAGAGAACAGTTCTAACATGTCAAAGTCATTCATTGCATGAGAAGAGCTTTGGGATGTTTCTGTAAGATATGATATAGCGCTGTATATTTCAGTTCCTTTCCACTCCTCCCTTAAGCTGAGCTGTATGGAACATGTGAAAACAGAAAGGGGCAAGTCACCCACCACTTTCTCTCCCAATGTAGGGGTGGTGGGGGGCAGTTAAGCCCTTCACTTCTTACCTTCCCCGGAGGAGAAATATCCAGCAGGGTTCGGAAAATGGCAGCCTTGCCCTCTCCTCCCACCAGATCATTCATCAGTAAAACACGCAAGGACTCTATCCCGTTCACCAACGCTCGGCCGGTAAAGAAGAACATCGCTGCTGCTTTCACCGCACAATGACCAGGGTCTCACCTTCACAGGCATGTGGCTCCCCCTCTCCTGCCGGATGCTCGGCGGAATCCCGCCTTTCTCCTTCTTTTTCTTCTTCATTGTTTCCCGGTGCTCCTTCTGTTTATTCTGCACCTCGATGAGTATGGAGATGAAGCTGTTCTTCACCTCCTTCTCAAACTCCAGCTCGTCACGCAGCGCCAGCTGCTGTATCAGCTCCTCCGAGTAATCTTTAATGGCCAATTCAATCTGCACCAACAGCTCACCCACTTCAGCCTCGGTCATCTGTTTCACGTCTGCACGACCAAAACACACGAGCGTGTTTTAAACCTTTCAATCGGAATCTACCTAATTCCTCCCTATCTGGTTCTTCAGTCTAGCTGTCTTTGTGTGTACCCCTCTCCCTCATTCTAACATCTCTGAGACCATTCCTCCTTCTTATTCCTACTGTGGTTGAATCAACCTCCCCAGAACTCCCTGTTCCTCCGACTCTGGTCTCGTGTGCATCCCCCATTCCCATCGCTCCACCATTGGTGGCCGTGCCATCAGTTGTCTAGGCCCCACGATTTGCAATTCCTTCTCTAAACCCCTTCTCTACTCTTTTAAAACTGTCCTTTAAACCGGTCCCTTTGAGCAACACCCTATTATTATCTCTTTCTTTGGCTCAGCAGGGTGTTGTTATAAATCAATGGACTCCCTCAGTTGGACTCCTGCCTGTAACTCATACCCAGGTATCTATTATTCTCTATATAAACCATACAAACCCCTTGATTAGATTTTAGTCTGTGTTAAAAGTTTTCCACCTGATGCACATCAGCCGTGCAAAGCACACTGATTGATTTGAATTTCACAGTAACACTTGTGTCACTATCTATCTGCCCATATTTATTGATATGCCTCTGATCTGGAGCCTGAAACTCTCGAGCATTTTTCAATCTACACAGATCCCTCATGAAACAACAATTAAACTCTGATAGGCCTGAAAATGTTGTTACTTGAAAAATAATTAAATGTTGTGGTCTTTACAGGGACACAGGGTTGCCTTAGTAACAGAATAATACATTCTGGGTTATGCAGTTCATGCACACAGATGTGGGAAAAGTGGCCTAAAATTGGCTAGAGGATTGAGATAGTGCTCCAGCCATCATAACACAGTGGGCTGGATTTTCATTCAGCAGTCGGGAAGGAGGTGGGACTACAACTTTTGGGTTTTAGTCCCGCCTACATCGATATCCGGCCAATCCACGCGATTTTCCCTTGATTGACCTTGTTGAGCCCACCCAGCGGGCTCAGCAGGCCAATTAAGGGCCACCCGGCAACAGGTGACGTCACAGACTGAAATTTCATCTGTCAAGATGTCTTGACAGATGAAATATCAGTGTTTCACAGCTGTTTGAAGCTGTCAAACACTGACAGTCTGACTTCTAACCTGAGTCCTTCTACACAGACTCAGTTAGAACTCACACCGGCAATGAAAGCTGAAGGCTGTCACTTTTGACAGCTCGCAGCCATTCTGCTTTCTGTGCCGGCTGAATGATGGACTCCCGAAGCCTAGAGGAAGGAAGGCTGTAAAGGTAAGTACAGGTAATTTAAACTTCTTTACACACTTTAGACACACCAAACACACTTACCTTTGCACTCATGCACCCATCACTCACCTGAACACTGACATCTCGACCCCCCCAAGTCCTTCAACCCGACGGCCCGCCTGCTCTAACCTGGCGTGGTTTGGAGCCGTCGGGAATCCCACACGACACCCCTCAAAATAGGGATTAGGCTAAAAACTGCCTGTTAACTACCTGTTAACAGGCAGTTATTTGGCACTAATCCCTTCCCGCCTCAGGTCGGCGGGTCCCAGTGCGGGGCAGGTACCCGCCTCCTTTGAAACTCACGTGGAGGCGGGTTTTGGGCGGATGGTGTCGGGACCCCCGAATTCGGGATTTTAGCTCCCCCGCACGCCTCCAATCCCAACTCCACGGCACACTGGAAATCGAGGCCAGTGTGTTTTTGTTAGTTGAGGATATTAAGGGATATGGGGTAAAGGCGGGTAAGTGAAGTTGAGGTGCAGATCAGCCACGATCTAACTGAATGCGGAACAGGCTGGAGGGGTTGAATGGTCTCCTCCTGTTCCCGCGTTCCTATCCTCCAACTCATTGTGGACATGACCACAGGAAATCTGCTTTCAACTGTAATTTAAAAAAGGAGCCTGGGACAGTGAGGTGTGAAGAGCTGATCTATTTTTAACCGATCAGTCAGGGCAATTTTCTCCAAACCACTGATGTAAACGTTCCCCTGCCCCCACCCCACCTCCTACAGGGGTCCACGGAACATCAAATCACTGACACCTCACCTTCTGTCGGGATGTTGTTGTTGCTGCTGGACGGTTTCAACACCTGTACCTCCTGCGAGAGGACAGAGAGCTGGTCGGGCTGTGATGGAGTCTCCGCGACGTCAGGGTCGGGGGAATTCTGCATCATCTCCTCAATCTCCTCAATGACCTGTAGGTAGATTATCAGATGCTTAAATCCCAGACACTCCATTAACTTCAACCCTTGTCAGCTGTCATTCTTTTTCTCAAAGCGCTCTGTTAACATTTTGCAGTTGCCTGACTGGTCAGTGGGTAGATGCACTGCCTGGTGTGATACTGACCCATGGAGACCATGTACATTTCAGCGTCAGTCACCATCCTATGTGGAGTTAGTGCGGTGGTAGTAGGTGTGCTACTATTGGAAAAAAGTCACTTACAATTTAACTTTCAAGCTGCCAACTGCCTTACCTTTGGCTCTCCATTCACCCAGAGTTCTACAGTTGCTCAACCACTCCTTCTCCTTCACCTTTGATGCTGTTGCCCCCAGTAAAAACGTTACTCTTCCCCATGCTAGGTGTTTCCACCCCACCCACCACCCCCAACCCCGATATGGCTCAAACACAGACTTGAGTGTAACTGGTTTAGCCATCCTTCACCAGATCTGACTAGCACCACATCAAGCTCTATCAAGTTTCACTCTCCTCTGCCAGAACCTCATACTACTCCAGGATCATCCTGGAGAGCAAAGATAACCTGTGGCTTCTTTTCTCCACTACCAACCATTTCCTGATACCCCTCTCTGCTGTCCTTTCCACCCTCACCTCCAACAAGTGCAAGGAACTCACGGACTCCTTTGGTCACTGAGAATACCATTTGTTCAGCTGCCTCTATTGCTACTCTCCCTTCCTCTTGCCCACCAAGCCATCCTACCACCATTCCCCCCCCCCCAATCCCAAACAGGCTCCCCGCTGCTCAAGCTGAACCCATGTCTTTCTCCAGTTTCTTCTGTATCTCCCCTCATAGCCACTCTGGGCTCATTGTGACCATGTGACCCACCTTCTGCTCTCTCAACCCCATTCCCACTAAACTTCTAACCACCTAACTTCCATTCCTGGCCCTCAGGCTAGCTGACATTGAAAATGGTTTCCTCTTCTCAGGTCCCTGCAGCAACTCGCCAAGGCTTCTTCGGCAGCACCGCCCAAACACACGATTTCTTCCAGCTAGAAGGACAAGGGCAGCAGGCGCATGGGAACACCACCACCTCCAAGTTCCCCTTCAAGTCACACACCATCCTGACGTGGAAATATATCATGAGTTCTTTGATCCAGTCCCTTTCCCTTCATCGTCGCTGGGTCAAAATCCTGGAACTCCCTACCTAACTGCACTGTGGGATTACCTTCACCTCACAGTTCAACAAAGCGGCTCACCGCCACCTTCTCAAGGGCAATTAGGAATGGGCAATAAATGCTGGCCTTGCCAGCAATGCCCACATCCCATAAACGAATTTAAAAAAAGCTAATGACTGTAGATGGGATTTCAAGTACTGCTGCAGCCCCTAACCCGCCATCTCAGAACAATATCGACATGAGTAGTGGTGGGTGACTAACCAGCCAATATACTTCGGTCACATTTCCAGCTTTTACAGGAAGTGATAGTTCACCAGCCTTGAGCTGAACTCAAACATTTCAGCCAATACTTTGAAGAATGAAGCTCAGGGGCATTGTCAGCTGGGCCTCAATGTGACTCGCTCCATTTTCAGTGTCCCTGGCCCTGGGGACAGACTGTGCTGAGTGATAGGAGTTGATGGGCAGCAGATGACTCAGCACATTCTGTCCCAGATGCCTGGCTGCATTGAAATGCTAGACTTGCTCTTCCAGCCAGGCTGATGGTCTCCCTTGAAGATGATGCCAACAATGGTTCACTTCAGTTGCTTTTCATTTTGCTTCTGCGGATGTGTGCGTGTTTGTGTTCGGTGTTGGCTTTGAAGATTCACCTGCTCTGCTGTGAAGAGAGGCTCCTCGCTCGTGCAGGATACGATGATGTCCAACTTCTCGATTAACTCTCCATCCTCGGTGATATTGTCCCTGTCAGTGGCCTGAACAACACATGGGAAAAGAGGTAAAAATAGAGCCGTTTAGTCGCAGCCGTTCAACATAAATCTTCTTCACTATATGAATCACGAGTTCTTTGATCTAGTCCCTCTCCCAGTGTATTTGGCTTTCCAGGCAACAGCAGCTCCATATCCTTGATCAACTGCCTTCCGTACGTTAATGAAGTGTTGCAATGTTAAGTGGGTGGAGCTTCTCTCTGGGACAGGACTCTTGCCCATTTTCAGCTGTTAGTGAGTCGATTAATGCCACTACTGCAGGCAGCTGGTAGTGGAAAATCCAAGCTGGGGAACCTAATCAAAGTCACAAATGACATCGCCTGTGATTGTCACTGTGGCGCACTATCCCTCCTCGACGTCTCTACAGCCTTTGATATGGTTGACCACACACCATCCTCCTCCAACGCCTCTTCTCCATTCAGTTCAATGGGACTGCCCTCACTTGGATCCACTCTTACCTATCCAATTGTAGCCAGAACATTTCCAGCAATGGTTTCTCTACCCGGCCCTGCACTGATTCTGAACTAGGAGCCCATTGATATTATAGTCCTGCCTTCGGAGCTGGCGCTGTAATGTAAACAAGGGAGCGTGTGTACCGCCTTGTGTGATGGCTTTGTCCCCCACCCCCTATCGCAGAATTAAAGTGTGACACAGCATTGAAATAGGTCATTTGGCCCGTCACCGGGGCTTTTTTCTACATGAGCTTGGATTTTCCGCTACTAGCTGTCTGTGGTCATGGCATTAATCAATCGGTCAGTAGCTGACCATCCTTTCTCACAGGAACCCTACCCACATTGCTCTTGTGGATCCCCGACTTCCTTCGCCCCATCATTGGCGGCCTTGCCTTCAGCCGTCTAGGCCCTAAGCTCTGGAATTCCCTCCCTAAACCTCTCTGCCTCCACCTCTCCCTCTTGACAACAACAACACCTAGCGTCTTTAACGTAGCAAAATGTCCCAAGGCGCTGCACAGGAGTATTTTAAGGCAAAAAAAAACTTCTTAAAACACTCCTTAAAACCTATCTCGTTAATCAAGCTTCACTAGGGTCCAGAAGAATGAGAGGGGATCTCATTGAAACGTATAAAATTCTGACAGGGCTAGACAGACTGGATGCAGGGAGGATGTTTCCCCTGGCTGGGGGGTCTAGAACCAGGGGTCACAGTCTCAGGATACGGGGTAGGACATTTAGGACTGAGATGAGGAGAAATTTCTTCACTCAGAGGGTGGTGAACCTGTGGAATTCTCCACCACAGAAGGCTGTGGAGGCCAAGTCACTGAATATATTTAAGAAGGAGATAGATAGATTTCTAGACACAAAAGGCATCAAGGGGTATGGGGAGAATGCGGGAATATGGTATTGAGATAGAGGATCAGCCATGATCATATTGAATGGCGGAGCAGGCTCGAAGGGCCGAATGGCCGACTCCTGCTCCTATTTTTCTATGTTCTATGTTTCTATGGTCACCCCTTCCTAATATCTCCTTTTAACTGATTAAGCTCCTGTGAAGCACCTTGGTACAGTTTACTATGATAAAGGTGCTATATAAATGCAAGCTGTTGTTGTAAAGTTTACGACAGGAGGGTGGGAATGACCAGCAACACTTCATTAACATATGCATATGGAACAGGGGCATTCTGCATGCAATTTCCCAATTCTGGGACATGGAGGACATTCAAACTAAAAGACAGCCATTAGTAAACATTGGCCGCAATTCTTCTGACCTTGGCGGGTCCCGGCCCCGCTGTTGGCTCCATCCCACTTTTTGAAATGAATTTCCCTTGATGGGGCTTGTTAAGTCATGGGCGGATGAGACCTCCCCAGGAGACCAACCCAGCCTGGTTGTACATTGCACAGGAGGCACAAGCAGGGATGTGGTCAGGAGGAGGTGCAGTGGTGCAAACCTTTCAATGATCTCAGTAGATCACGAAACGTTAGTACAAAGCCACACTCAACCTCATCCTGCTGTGCCACTCATCACATCCCCATCACTCTGCCTTCTCTACCCTACTCCTGCACATCCTTACTGACAACAAATTACCTTTGTGTTCTTGGACAGATTTATGTGAACCTTTGGAAGTGGCTTACTGAGTTGCAGTGAACGGTGAGACATAACGGTACCCTCTACAATGGTGATGAGTGTGGAAGGAATGGCTTGGGCATTGTAGGGATGCTTCATGGTGTTGGTGTGGGGTGGTGCCAACCTGGCTCATCATGTGGCAGCCAGGGTGTACAGCATCAAGTGAAGTAAATCTGGCTATGATGAGTCCATCCCTGGCCTCCCGGGCAGCAATGTGGTCGGGTGCTGATGCCCTGTATCATGTGCAGCATCAGGTGATTGTGGAGAAGGTTGGTGTTGTTGTTGGTGCTGCTGGTATTGGGGCTGATCGTGGTGGATTCTGAGGACCAAGGTGAGAGAGTATAAAAGGCACCCATGCTGATGGAATAGATGGCAGGTGAAGTAGAGAGGACAGAAGCGATCTGTCAATGGTGAGAGAGGTAATCAGGTCAGACTGGATGGAGACTTGTGTAAAGACTTGCAGCATGGTGAATCTGTTGTGGAAATGCAGTGAGGAAGAGCTTGTGGCTGAGGGAAGATACCTCTGTAAGGTGGGAGCTTTTACTGTACATTTGAAGCTGTCAACTCAACAGCTGATTCAATGACCACTGAACTCCCGGCTCAGCTTGACAGACATGGTACACGACCAGCGTGGACCCCGTGGGCGAGCTGTCAAATGCAGAAGGTGAGCTCAAATTCATTCTTAAATGGCTCTAAACAAGCCACTAATTACCTGAATTGGGTCCCCCGCTGTGAACCCGTTGCTGCGTGTCGGGTCTGCTCAACACTGACAGACCAGACATTGGGGAAAGGTGTGTGGCGGCGGGTTCTCAGCGGGCTCCCGACCCGCTGGGGAACAAAAACACTTTCCCACCCAACCCACCACCGATCGCGCCCACTGGCCGCCCGGAAAATCTAGCCCGTGGTTTCTGGGGATCAGCTGTAACAATAAGTTTGGGAGAAGACTATGAGGACTTATGGAGCCATGCCAGCAAGGTCAGGATGCTTGAGCGGGGCTCTGCGCTCACCCGCTGGGATATACAGTGGTAGCACCCTTGCCTCAGAGTCAGAAGGTTGTGGGTTAAAGTCCTACTCTACAGGCTTGAGCATAACATCTTGGCTGACAATCCAGTGCAGTACTGCGAGAGTGCTGCATTGCTGGAGGTGCCGTCTTTTGGATGAGATGTTAAACCCTCTCACGTAAAAGATCCCATTACACTATTTTGAAGAAGAGCAGGAGAGTTCCTCCTGGTGTCCCAGCCAATAATCCCTCAACCAATATTTATCCCTCAACCAACATCACTAAAACAGATGATCTGCTGATTATCATATTGTTGTTTGTGGGACCTTGTGCGCAAAATTTACTGGCGTGTTTCCTACATTACAACAGTGATTACCCTTCATAAATTACTTCATTGGCTGTAAAGCGCTTTGGGACATCCTGGGGTTGTGAAAGGCTTTATTTCTTTTCACACCATATCTGCACACAGAATTGCCAAGACCTTGCTTTGACCCCTCTTCCCAAAGGTAGCATGGACAGCAGACTTGATGGCACCACTTGGATATGTGAGTGCTAACAAACTGTAATGTTTGAAACTTCATCGGAATGACCCTGACTGCAGTATGTCCTGCTTTCAGTGTCACTACATAAAAGGCGGCATGTCAGGATGATGGACAGCCACCATAACCCGATGATGGACAGCCGCCATACCCCTATGATGGACAACCGCCATAGCCCGATGATGGACAGCCGCCATACCCCGATAATCGACAGCCGCCATACCCCGATAATCGACAGCCGCCATACCCCGATAATCGACAGCCGCCATACCCCGATAATCGACAGCCGCCATACCCCGATAATCGACAGCCGCCATACCCCGATAATCGACAGCCGCCATACCCCGATAATCGACAGCCGCCATACCCCAATGATGGACAGCCGCCATACCCCAATAATTGACAGCCGCCATAGCCCGATGATGGACAGCCGCCATACCCCGACGATGGACAGCCGCCATACCCCGACGATGGACAGCCGCCATACCACGATAATCAACAGCCGCCATACCCCGCCGATGGACAGCCACCATACCCCAATGATGGACAGCCGCCATACCCCGATAATCGACAGCTGCCATACCCTGATTGCCTGCAACCACCAAAGATGCTACCAACCATATCTGCAGAGCCTGCGACACCTACCTGGTAATGCCCGTGGGGGGCTGTTATCAGATACAGACCTGTGCCATC
The DNA here is from genome assembly GCF_052327205.1 of Somniosus microcephalus. Taxonomy (NCBI): domain Eukaryota; kingdom Metazoa; phylum Chordata; class Chondrichthyes; order Squaliformes; family Somniosidae; genus Somniosus; species Somniosus microcephalus. The sequence continues at coordinate 41,961,184 of NC_141012.1, read as the reverse complement.
TGCAGCAAGGACGCCCGAAGCTACCCTGTATCATAGAGCTGGTCCAGCCAGTGACTGCAACGGTCAGATGCAACTTCTTGCTGGTATCCAGCAAAGCTAGCCTGTGGGGATGGGGCCATAACACTGCCCTCCTTGCAACTGCCTCATGCAACACCACCTTCTTTAGTGGCCATCTGAAGGTTAGGTCCTTCACTGCTCCGTCACTTGCTGCCAGGTCACGGCTGGATCTTGGGTTTCTTTCTGCCGTAGTCACTTCTTAGTCTCTGTCTGCTTCAGCCTTGGCAATGGCTGCTAAGGGGATGAGATGTCTTGTGAGACTTTCAGAATTGTTGTACTCCTAATCTGACACTCTCCTTTAATTGTCCTTTGCTGTTAAATTTCATTTTAATGCAATATTCCACTCCCAGCAGTGGTGTGCTCTCTGCACCCATTCATCCCTGTACCGGAAGCTATGCAAATGAGCAGAAAATTGGATGTAAACAGCGTAATAAAACCCAACAATAAGCATTCGGATCTAAACCGTTGGGAAATCCAGGCTACCCAATTTAATCCCACTCCCTCGTTCACTCCCCATAACCTTTAATGTTTCTGAAGCAACTAGCTGATTTATTTGTGACAGAATTCCACATTCTAACCACCCTCTGTGTAAAGAAATTCTTTCTAACTTCCCCGAGGAAAAATCCACAGCAAAAATTCACCAAGTTGCAAAAGTGACTTTACAGAGAGAGAGAGAGAGGGGGCTCGAGTCCACACCTGGCTCATGAGCTGCAGTTCCAGGGTCGCTGACGGAGCTCCAATCCTGCCCTGCAGCGCACACGGGGAGAATTCAGAACAACCGCAGCCCATTTACATCACTGGGCCACTCCCACTGGGATATAAATGGGGCCTTCGTGACAGGTGTTAGTGTGAGCTAAACCAATTTGAAACCATTCGGAGTTCACTAATCTGCTGGGCGTTTACAGTGATCTTTTGTTTTTCACATTCAATCTTTCCACTTGAATTCACTAAAAGCTGAATGGGGTATATTTTAATCTTGGGCAGTAACACAAAACGGGTGGTAGCCAATTGGCCGCCTATTTTGCCCTCAGCTCGATTTTCTTTTCCATTAAACTACGGCCCAGGACGAACGATATCCCAATGTTTGCAATCAGTGTAACTACTGCAAATTCTGTTACACATCCAACCTATGGTGTGCTGTTTCTAGAGCACTGATCTCTAACCTAATGTAATAACGCTAAAGGAAAATGTGTTAGCATCACTGGTGCCCTTCTGTAGCAACTTATGTAGCCGTGAGTCAGTGGCAGCGCTCTCGCCTCGGAGTCAGAAGGTCGTGGGTTCAAGTCCCACTCCAGAGAGTGGTGCACAAAATCTAGGCCGACACTCCAGTGCAGTGCTGAGGGAGTGCTGCACTGTCCGAGGTGCCGTCTTTCGGATGAGACGTTAAACCGAGGCCTTGTCTGCCCTCTCAGGTGGACAGAAAAGATCCCGTGCCACTATTTGGCAGAAGAGCAGGGGCGTTCTCACCGGTGAACTGGCCAATATTTATCCCTCAATCAACAACTCAAAAAAAAAAAATCTGGTCATTATCACATGGCTATTTATGGGATCTTGCTCTGCACAAATTAGCTGCCGCGTTTCCTACATTACAACAGTGACTACACTTCAAAAGTACAGTACTGTAAAACGCTTTGAGATGTCCCGAGATCGTCAAAGGCGCTACATAAATGCAAGTCTTTCGGTAACTGTTGAGGGGATATTTTGTTACGGTGCTTTCGCAATACTGGTGGAAACTGAATGAACAGGACTGCGCCCATGTTGTCAACCAGCTTGTGTGAGAAAGGTAGACTATTTGAATCCGGCATATACATGTTCACAATTAAAATTAAAAGTAGTTCACAGAGCTACAGGGGCATCACCGCGAGAAAGAAAGAGAGACTGATCCCCCATTTATCAGTCAGTCAGTGAGCACAGACGGACTTTACAGTTGTCTTACTCCGACCTTTGATCATCAGAATAAAGTCAGTGTTCTGTAACACTCCAAATGTGAAGCACACTGCAGGCTGATCTGTTCTGGAGCTAGTGCAATGTGAAGAAATGAGGTATGTGAGGAAAACGATCACCTCCCAGAGAATCACATAGGACCTGCGAATTGCAGTGAAACGCAGGTAGACGCATCATTCAGTGAGCACATTCAGCCAGACAATTTGCACATCTACAGATTGCTGGCTTCAAAAGGTGCCGACTAACAGTCAACAGCGTAAACACGGCAGCACTGCATCAGATCGCAAGACTGTGTTAAACCCAGTGACTGAGACTGAGGCTGAATCTAAACTGGGATCTACACAGATGTACAGATTGGCCCTGGTCCAAGTTCATTGTTAGCGCATCGGTGACAAGTTTATATTAAACCACCAATGTTCAGACTTGCCTTAAACCGGGGATCCCAAAGTGCAGCTCTTTAGGCGCTTCTCTGTCGCTCAGATTCCAGTCAGAATATAGAGGCGTCTCTGTCTGTTCCCAAGTGCACTCCGGTGACAACTGGTGCTGGAGAGTCTCTGGAAGGCCACCTTCTGGTAGGCTTTATGCTAATTTTGTGTTAATTAAATTCTATGCTAATTGGCGTGGCCCTCGTACCATGTGCAGGGGCAGCACAGCTGGCCTCAGTGAGGTTGGGAATCATCTGCCTTCAGCCCCGCGCTCTGCATTTCCTCACAGGACAATGTGTCCTTTCAAATACAATCCCACTGCCGTCATTTGGAAAGTGACAATCTGATTTAATTTGCAATAATAAAAAAAATCTAAAAATAAGTTGCTCTGCATCTCAGATATTTAACACTCTAGTGGGTCTATATTAGTACAGAGTTTTACAGCACAGAACCAGGTCCATGCCCGTGTTTATGCTCCATTCGAGCCTCCTCCCACCTCACCCTAGCAACATAACCGTCTAATCCTTTCTTCCTCATACAAAGTACTCAGGCAAAATGATCAGCATCAGTGCACTTGAAACTATCTCACCTTGGTCCTCAGAATCCCGCCACGATTAGCCCCAACACCTACATCACCAGGCACACCAGCAGCACCAACAACACCAACTTTCTCCGCAATCAACTGCTGCTGCACAGGACACAGGGCATCAGAACCCGACCACATTGTTGCCCGGGACACCAGGGATGGCCTCACCATGGCCAAATTTACTTTACTTGATGCTGTACACCCTGGCTGCCACATGATGCGCCAGGTTGACACCACCCCACACCAACACCATAAAGCATCCCTACAATGTCCAAGCCATTCCTTTCACACTTATCGTCATTGCGAGGGGTACCATCACCATTCACTGCAACTCACTAAGCCACTTAAAAAGGTGCATACAAATCTGTCCAAAAATGCAGTGCTGAAAATAAAAATTTCAATATTTGACAGCACAGTACCAGAAACTTCACATGGACACTGGCTAAACCTCTCAAGTGCCTACCCTTGTGTATAGTTAGTTGGTCTGCTTGCAGTAGGATGAGGGTGAGTGTGAGGGTGGCTAGTGAGATGGGGAAGTGATAATGTAGATAGAGAGGGATGGGTGGAGGTGCAAGGTAAGTTGGTGTGAGTAAGGATGTGCAGGAGTAGGGTAGGGAAGGCAGAGTGATGGGGATGTGATGAGTGGCACAGCAGGATGAGGTTGAGTGTGGCATGGCAGTAACGTTTTATGATCTACTGAGATCATCAAAAGGTTTACACCACTGCAGCCTGGTCTTCCTGATGCCATCCCTGCTTGTGACCTCCTCTGGAATGAGCAACCAGGCTGCGTTGGTGTCCTGGGGAGGTCTCTCCTGCCCATTGGAAGGGAAGAGAACCTCCCTGCGTGCTGTGACTCCCTCCATAAGCACATGGTGGGAGTCATGGGAGAGCCTGGGTACAGCCGTGCACTTCTGTGCAGTGCTCGTCAGTGTTTGCAGCACCTCAATGCTGTAGAACACTCAGCACAAATGTCGAAAAGATTGTGGACATGGCCCCTTTAAGGAAACCGGCTGATGATGCATCATCAAATGACGTAATCAGACCCGCTTCCTTGTAATTGGCCAGGAACCTTGCAGGGTGGGCTTAACAAGCCCAATCAACAGAAAATTCTTCTCACAGAGCGGGCTGGAGCCAGGAGCGAGGTCGCAACCCGCCACCTACCTCGGCCATACTGAGCCTGCCTCGGTAGGCGAAATCGCAGCCTAGGCCTTGCGCTGACAATCTAAGCTGACACTCAGTGTAGTATTGAGAGAGCATTCCATTGTCAGAGATGCCATCTATCAGATGACACAGCACAGGAGGCGGCCATTTGGCCCGTCGTGCCTGTGCCGGCTCTTTGAAAGAGCTCTCCAATTAGTCCCACTCCCCCTGCTCGTTCCCCGTAGCCCTGCAAATTTTTCCTTTTCCAGTATTTATCCAATTCCCTTTCGAAAGTTACTGTTGAATCTGCTTCCACCACTCTTTCAAACAGGGCAATCCAGATCATAACAAATCTCTGCGTAAATATATTTTTTCCTCATATCCCCCTTTTTTTTGCCAATTACCTCAAACCTGTGTCCTCTGGTTACCGACCCTTCTGCCACTGGAAACAGTTTCTCCTTATTTACTCTATCAAAACCCTTCATGATTTTGAACACCTCTATCAAATCTCCTCTTAACCTTCTCTGCTCCAAGGAGAACAACCTGAATGTCTCCAGTCTCTCTACATAACTGAAGTCCCTCATTCCTGGTACCATTCTGGTAAATCTCCTCTGCGTCCTCTCTGAAGGCGTAGCGATCGTTCATAAAGTGTGGTGCCCAGAATTGGCCACAATACTCCAGCCAGGGCCCAACCAGTGATTAATAACGGTTTAGCATAACTTTTGTACACTAGGCCTCTATTAATAAAGCCAAGGATTCCGTGTGCCTTTTTAACAGCCACCGCAATTTGTCCTGCCACCTTCAATGATTTGTGAAATGAGGAAAGCAGAAATAGAAATGCCCTTTTTTTGAAAATTGTCAGCAAGGTGATGAGTCCAGCTCCAGATCTCAAAGACTTGGCGTCAACAACAGAGCAAACCAAGTGTTCAAGTATCAAATGCATAACTAGTAGTTGAAATAGATTCTATTGAAAGATCAAACGTGTCATTATAATAAAAGGGAAAACTGCAGTTCTGTCACTGGCACATCTACTAAATATTAATATTTACGAAATAAGTTAAAGGCATCACTGTGTCCCCCCCCCCCCCCAACAACTCCATATTGAGTTTGACTCCTTGGACTCAGCCTTGGTTGGGAACTTCCTTGGAGCTGCTCCCGGTCCACTGCCGTAACTTTGCGGGAAGTGTGACGGAAACCCCAGTGAACGCGTGTAGGTGGCGTGGCCGCCGCTCTTTCCCCAAAGTTACAGCAGCAGAGAGGGAGCAGCTCCGAGGAAATTCGCAGCCTTGGATTATCAGGGCTTCTCCTGCCTGTCCACCAGGACTTTGTTCTCTCCGGGGTCTCGTGTGGAACGTCCCCCAAAGTTAGGCGGATGAGCGGGAGAATCCCCTGTGGAAATTCAAACCCACCCCACCCCTTGCCCTGTGAAATGCACATGTTTGTTGTGTGGTTGGTTAAAGCCTCACTGACCCGATCCGATGGACGAGATGATAACCAGTGAATACCATCAATGGCAGCATCAAAAGAACTAAAGCTGAATTGTAATCTGATTTGAGCTGTTTCTATAACGGGTAGCAAGTTGAAAATCAGCCTTCATGTGTTCATTAATCTTTGTGTGAAATAGTTCTGTCTGAATTCCCTCTGAATTGACTCGAGCTCATTTACGCTCTCCCCTTCATTGGCCGTCCCTGATAACTCATTTCACATCTCTATTACCCTTGGTGTAAATTATTCTAGCTGTGTTCACTTCTTTCGTCTTAGTCTAAAGTTCCTAGGGCTAGAAATTCATTATAGCCCAGGAATGGGAAGTATCATTCGAAAAGTTGGAGAATTAGCGCCAGGCGCTAATGCTTTAGACTGCACGCAAAATTCATTCTCACTGCTCAAAGAAATGCTTGGAGTGCTAATTCGAGCCTTAAAGCCCAAGCTCATTGGCGTTACACTCAAAGGGTGGACCAAAATTGCGTGCCGTCTAATCGCAAGTAATCACTGCTACAGGCTATTTCCAGTTCTTAAAGGGGAGGTTCATTGATGCTGCAGAACCTAATTCTCAGCACTGCTGGCTGTGTAGCTGCCTCAGCAAGCAGGAGCAGGTCAAGGCGAAGGAGCCGGCGGACTGAAGCAGCTGTACCCATGGCAGATCCCCGGGGAGAGAGCTTGCAGATTCTGCGATCACGCATTGGAGGCATTGGCGTTCGCTGTGGAGAGATGGAAGGCGGTGCTGTACCCGGCAAGTGGCAGGAGGCCCCCACCGCAAGCCTTCCGCACCATGTGAGGTAGCGCAGCACATCTCGGGCAGCACTGTGGTCCACAGGACCCACACACAGTGCAGGAAGAAACTTAACGACCTCACTCGGGTGGTCAGGGTGAGTGAATGCTTCAACAAATGCTACATACCGCCATTTGAACCACAGTCTTCACACACTGCCCAAAGCACCACACCCCCCAGCACTCACCCACCAACAATCTCCACCTACCAACACTCACACCCGCATCTCACACCTTGCACACAGTGACAGATATTCAACTATGGCAGGCACATCACCCAAACACATTGCTCCACACTCACTCACACACTTTCCTTTCTCTTGCAGGCCAAGGTGGCTCACAACAGGAGGGAGCAGGAGCGCACAGGCGGGGGACAAGCTGACACCCAACCATTGTCTGCGCTGGAGACTCGAGTGCTGCAGATTATTGGGCACCAGGTGGTGGGCGCGCAGGGTTGGCCCCGTTGGGGACAACAACAGTATGTTCATCCCTACTCCTTCTTTTCACATCCCACTTCCCCCTCATCCCACAAGTGTTTCGCACTTTCCAGCTAATCATGATGTATACATGCATTTCTCCCTTCCTGCCCGCCCTCTGCTCACCTTAACCCGATTCTTGTGCCTTTATACTTTCAGATAATGAGCAAGCACTGGAGCAGCCTGTCCCCGAGGGCACCATAGAGAGCGAGGCGAGAGAAGAGGAGGAGGAATAACACACCGCGTCACTGCATCTCTCACCCACAGGCACCAGCTCAGACACTGGCGCTACGCGTTCTTTAGAGGCTAGTATAGTAGTGGGATCTGCACAGGGTGAGGCACCGGGGACGAGTGGGCTTCAGCAAGGCCAGGGGGGAAAAGGTAGCTCGGGGGCCAGCTCCCCGGAGGGCGAGTTCGCACGCGAGTTCTGCTGCTCAGGACTCAGATGAGGACATCGATGGGGAGGCCTTTAGAAGAAGGGTGATGGGCATGCACACGGAGATGATAGGTGCAATGGCAAGGGTGCCCGAGAGCCTCTCGGCAATGGTAAGGAGCGTGGAGGAGTCCGCCTCCAACATTGCACAAGGCTCTGCGCACACCTTGGAGCCCATCATTTCCAGTCTGCAAAGGATGGTGGACTCCCAGAGAGACCGTGGCGACCCAGACCTGTGGCGCGTGTGATGGATGATCTGACAGCTTCCATTGCAGCACAGGCGGGAGCGACGCAGCGTCTTAGTGCTGTAATGCAGTCTATGCTCGTATTTGAGGTGCAGAAGATGCTATGGCTGCTGATAAATAACGTGCATGGGGTTTACTTTTAATACATAATTACATATGTAATTATATATATTTATAGATATATATAGAATATATATAATTACAGCGGTTTAAACGGATGTCAGGTGAGGACAGGATTGGGCTGTGATGCCCTTTGCAGTTGAATAGCTCTCACATAAAGAAAGGCAATTTGGCCAAGTACTGTGGGGGGGGGGGGCTAACACCTGCTCAGCTTTAATCAAGCAAGGTGTCAACATCTTCAGCAGAGGAGAAGGGAAGGGAGAAATCTGGCAGAACAAAAGAGGAAGAAGTCGTGTGTTAATCCAGTGCTCCACTTGAGCTCCTTAGGCTAAACTTCCAGTGAGAGACCGAGTGAAGAGCAATTAAAGCCCAAGTGAGCTTCAATAGCCAGAGGACACAGATTTAAGATAATCGGCCAAAGAACCAGCGGGGAGATGAGGAGAATTATTTTGACACAGCGAGGTATGATGATCTGGAGTGCACTGCCTGAAGGGGAGGTGGAAGCAGATTCAATAGTAACTTCAATGGGGAATTGGATCTGTACTTGAAAAGGAAAAGTTTGCAGGGCTGTGGGGAAAGAGCAGGGGAGCGGGATTAATTGGAGAGCTCTTTCAAAGAGCCGGCACAGGCACGATGGGCCAAATGGCCTCCTTCTGTGCTGGATGACTGTATGGGGGGAATTTTAATCTAAAAAAAACAGGTGAGTTTGGAGCGTGGGGGCAGTTAAATTGTTAAAAATAAGATTTCCGACCTGAACCTGCCTCCAACTCGCCCACTTCCGGTTTTGACGGAGGCGGGATGGGGGGTGGCGGGCAGCCAACCTGCTCCCAGGGGGCGGGATGTCAATTTAAATATTATAATGAGGCTGGAAGCCTCTTTTTTAACCTCAGTTTTGTTTTTTAACTGCATGTGAACGGGTTTCACACAATTCGTAAAACCCGGCAGTTACAGCAAGGCGGGGACTGCTGGATCGAGGAGGTAAGTGGCTTTATACCTACCTCCTGGATCCAGGATCCCTGCCTAACCCACCCTCTGCGATCGGAGGCCCCCTCACGAGACCTGTGATCACCTTCCCGGAATCTCCCCCCCCCCACCCCCCATTGATAATCCTGAGGCCCCGCAATGTTCTTCCCCCCGCTTCCCCGCCGATGATCTTGAGGCCGGCCACGATCCTATGGTGGTAAGCCCCGATGTGATGTTCCCTCCCTCCCCCCGCCCTCCGCTGGTCCTCAGGCCGGCCACAATCCTCTGGTGGCCAAACTCGATCTTCCTCCCCCTTAAGGAAAGCTAGATAACTATATGAGGGAGAAAGGAGTAGAATGATATGTTGATGAGAGGAGATGAAGTAGGGTGGGAGGAGGCTCGTGTGGAGCATAAACACCAACATGGCTCTGTTGGGCCGAATGGCCTGTTTCTGTGCTGTAAAACTCTATGGCCTAGAAATTCATTATAGCCACTTTTGGGGCGGTAAAGTCGGGCGGCCGCTAAAGTTTGCGCCCGGCGCAAATTCGAGGCCACTTCACCGATATTCATTAGCTTCGCCCTAAGAGTTTGCTCGAGCGCTAAAGCTGGCGATGCACGGCTCTCTTTAGGCGCTAAGCCGGCGTTGCTGAGCGATACCGCCGAGGCCGGGCGCAGCGCAGGTGCGGCCATTTCTTGATTGACAGCAGACACCCTGGCGCCGGCCAGCTCTTAAGGGGGAAGGGTCGAGTTAGTCTGCTGCCGCGCCCTGGACACTGCAGCCCTCCAGCTAGGCCTGAACACTGCTGTTGGACCCAAATAGCGCCTGAAAGGATGGAGAAGGCCCGTGAACGAGCGCAGCGCTTCTCAGAGCATGATCTGAGGGTGCTGGTTGGCGCTGTGGAGAAGAGACGCCATATTTTGTTTCCGGACAATGGGAAGAAGCCGGCGGCCCGCGTCTACCGGAAAGCCTGGAGGCATGTCGCCACCAGGGTGACATCCAACAGTGAGGTCCCCAGGAGCTCTGTACAATGCCGCAAAAAGCTAAATGACCTCACCAGGATTGTCAGGGTGAGTACCCTTTCCAGTGTCCTCCTTATCCTTGCATGTGCACCTCACATTATGGGCAAAGGGACCTGAAAGCCCTAATGGCCAGCCCTCATGCAGCAGCTATGGGACAGTCATGAACATCAATTGCACATTGTGCACTTAACACACTGGCCAGGCTATTCCACCATGGGAGGCAGTGCACACAAGATCAGGGCTACACACTGGCCAGGCTATTCCACCATGGGAGGCAGTGCACACAAGATCAGGGCTACACACTGTACTTAGAGGCCGTCCTTTCTCTTGCAGGCCAAGCTGGCCAATAAGAAGAGGAGCCGGACTGAGACCAGGGGAGGCGGACCCCAGATCCAGCAGCTCACCGAGCTGCAACAGCACGTGGAGCGCATCATGGGTGCCCGGGTGATTGGCCCTGTTGCATCTGGAGATGCCGACCCTGTTCTGGGCACCAATGGTAAGGACATCACCTTTTGGACCTCTCTCGTCCCACTTGCGCATCAGATCTACATCCTTTGCCACTGTCCGACCAATGCGCTGAATGCCACCACTCATGCATCCCTCGCTGACGCCCTCTCCTCACTCTAAAGCTACTCTTGTGCCTTCCTGCTTTCAGATGGTGAGGAGGAGGTCCCTGAAGTTGCCAGTGACAGCCCCTCAGAAGAGGAGGAGGAGGAGGAGCAAGAGGAAGGCGGCCCATCAGGGGAACCCTCAGCCGCGGCAAGCCATGCCAATGTAGGGGACACGTCTTCCCTGGAGGGGAGCCTGGGGGAAGTGTCGGAGGGGAGTGTAGCTCCTGGGACCAGCGGCCTGCAGAAACGCGGGAGGGGGGTGGAAGCTCAGCGGCCTTCTCCCCAGAGGGGGGGAAGGGTCGGAGGGGAGTCCAATTGCTGGGCCCAGCGGCGTCCAGCAACGCAGGAAGGGTCGGCCAGCTCGGCGGCCTTCTCCCCAGAGGGAGAGTCCGGCCTCCAGTCCGGAGACGGTCAACGCCGAGGAGATGCGCCTCCTCGAGGACATGTCCGCGGACTCGGAGCGCCGGCACACGGAGCTCATGGGGGTAGTGGCATGGATGCCTGAGGCCATCGAGTCCCTGTCTCGGAGTGTGACCGAATTCGGGGCCTCACAGGCCACCAGTTTGGCGGAATTCGGGGCAGATCAGGCAGCGAGTCGGGCGGAATTCGGGGCAGCTCAGGCAGCGACTGGCCAGGTGATCAGTGGTGCCGTACAGTCACTGGCTACTCTGATGCGGTCACAGAACAGGGCAACACGGGCACTCACTGCTGCCACACTCGCTGTGTCAGCCAGGCATCGCCAGGGCACCCGCCGCGCTGCAGCAGCACAGCGGTCTGTCCCTCGGCAGATTGCTGCGCATGCTGCAGTGCTGGCCCGGGCGAGTGCCAGTGTCTCAGGCGACCAGCGAGCGCCTGCCATCCGCCAGCTTGCCCCCATTCCTCCAGCCGCCACTGCCACTCCCCCAGTGGAGCTGCCACGAGCTGCTGCAGCGACTGATGCTGCCCAGCCACAGCTGCAGCATTCACCAGCCGGCCCCTCGAGGGCCAGACCTCGTCTAGGCCGACCCCCAAGGGCATCTGCCGTCACGACATGTGCCCCTCAGGAGCCTTCCCCCAGCCTTGCAGCAGCCACTGGCCTCACTTTGAGGAGGAGCAGCAGGGCGTGCAGGGGCCGCCAAACTTTGCAGAAGGCATCGCCCTCGCAGGCCACAAAGTAGAGGGCGTGTCCAAATGTTTTGTTTTTTGGAAAGGGTGTTTTGTGAAGGCCGAGGATGAAGGCCATTTTTGTTTACATCTTTTGCTAATCCTCCCCAGGTTGTGGGAGTGAGTCATGTGTGTGTGTTTTTTTGGGGGATTTCGTGTGTTTTTGGTTTTCATGTGGGAAGGGCCCTGAGTTTGTACAATAAACCATTTTATTTATTCACATTGTCCATGTTTGATCTTTGAAGTGTTTGTTGCCTTAACCGGCTGAGGGCTTGCGGAGCGGCTGCAATCATGTTCTTTCATTGGCACAAGCCATTCCCTGACAGGGGGCCTAGAAGTGACGTTCAATAAGCCGCCGACGGGCGGCCCTTGGACCTTCTGCCTCCCTCCTGGGCTGGTACTCCTCCTCCTCCTCATGCTCCTCCTCCTGAGGTGGTGGTCCAACGTGAGGTGGCAGTGCCTGAGTCCTGCAGATAGCCAGGTTGTGCAGCATGCAGCAAACGACGCCGAATTGGGAGACTCGCTCCTGCGAATACTGGAGGGCTCCCCCGGAGCGATCCAGACAGCGGAACCGTTGCTTCAGGACGCCGATTGTTTGTTCGATGAGGTTCCTGGTCGCTTGATGGCTCTCGTTGTATGCCTCTTCAGCAGGGGTCGTGGGCGCGCGGAGCGGGGTCATGAGCCAGGTACACAAAGGATAGCCTTTGTCCCCGATAAGCCATCCTCTTGGGTGAGGCTGTGCCTGGAACATGTCAGCCACAGTTGTCTGTCGCAGGATAAAGGCATCGTGGCTGCTGCCTGGAAAGCGGGCATTGACAACTAGGATGCGCTGCCTGTGGTCACACACCAGCTGTACGTTGAGGGAATGGTAGCCCTTCCGGTTGCGGTAATCCTCGGCATGCTCCAGAGGTGCCCGCAAAGCCACATGCGTGCAGTCAATGGCGCCCTGCACCATGGGGAAGCCCGCTATTCTTGCAAATCCCACTGCACGCTGCTGCTGCTTGTCCAGGGTCATGGGGAAGGAGATGAATTGACGTCTCCTTCTGAAAAGGGCATTGGTCACCTGGCGGATGCAGCAATGCACGGCGAACTGGGAGATGTTAGCGATGTCCCCAGCAGCGGATTGGAAGGAGCCGGTGGCATAGAAGTTGAGAGCCACCGTCACCTTCACTGCCACCGACAGAGACGTCCTGCGCATCAGCTGTGGACGCAGATCTCTGAAGCAGCTGGCAGATGTCTGCAACCACCTCCCTTCTGAATCGCAGCCTCCTAACACACTGCGCGGCAGACATGTTGAGATAGGAGAACTGCTGGCGGTATACCCTGGGTGGGTAAGGCCTCCCTTGGCGACGCCTGTTGCCCCCTCTGCATCTAGCCAGGGCTGCCACTCTCTCACGGCGTCTGTAAGCCCTTCCAACATAATGCTGAAACTCAGCGTTGGCACCCAATGCAGCCCCCATAATATGCTGGCAAACACTGAAGGCAAAGATAATTGCAAAGCTCTGGCCTGAAGCCAAAAATACCTGTCCTAGTGTTGGGCCAAAGCAGTAAGCTCTCTTCCTTGGTCTCTCTCCAAAAATCCGTTGCACAAGAGTGAATGCTGCAAAATGGCTGCCCTTTATAGTGCAGGGTAAGTGCCCTTTAATTTGCGCTCCCCGCGGCCCACCTCAGCTGTGTACCGTTCCACTCAACAGTCATTAGGGCCGCCCGGCGCACAATGGGGCGGCGCGAGTGAAGTTCCGGTTCCGGGCGCACAAAGGGCGTTGCACGACGAAATGACGTCATGATCTGCGCGCGCAGATGAGCGCACGCAAAGACTTTGCGCTGGCGCTAAATGTCTACTGAAGTTGGGGCGAGGCGCAGATCGCGCTGCGCCCGGGCGCTAAGCGCCTAGCGCTCGAGATCTGCTCCTCCTAAGGCGCTAACGGCTGGCGCAGCCAACTGAATTTCTAGGCCTATGAATTTGAATTCAGCTTATAAATTCTGGAAATAAAAAGCTGGTACCAGTAAAAGTGACCATCCAACCGGTTCACGAATATGAAGGAAACCTGCTGTCCTCACCCAGTCTGGTTGGTTTTTGACTCTAGTCTCTCACCAACGTGGTTGACTCTAAACTATCCTCTGAAATGGCCCAGCAAGCCACTCGGTTCAGGGCAAATCATGTTGTCCTTGCCAGCAATGCCACATCCCAAGAATTAATTTTTAAAAATAGGTTCCCATGAGGGAAGAAAATCAATACTTAAAATGGCAATAGCTACCACAAGGTGTGAAGTTTTTCACTCAATGTTTTGGTATTTCAAAATGGCAAGTGTTTGTTTACCAAAAGTACTTGTCCCAGTTCTATCCCCTGATCTGTGGCAGTACTTGTGTCTTTTTCTACCTGCAGTGAGAAGTTCCGATATTACACAAAAAATCCATTAGAGTTTTTACACAGAACGGATTGGTGAACACCGAGGCCTTGGAATTACGTCGCGGGAGACTAGCGGACAAATGCTTGACGTGTTCCGATGAAAATTTGTTCTGTTATTTTTATGGCGGCTTTAACCCGTTAATTCTACAGTAGCAGATGAAGGAATCGCAGATGGACATTTGCAAACTGAGAATCCATTTCAAGGCCTAAGTAAGAACATAAGAAATAGGAGCAGGAGTCGGCCATTCGAGCCTGCTCTGCCATTCAATAAGATCATGGCTGATCTTCTACCTCAACGCCACTTTTCTGCACTATCCCCATATCCCTTGATTCCCTTAATATTCAAAAATCTATCGATCTCTGTCTTGAATATACTCAACGACTGAGCCTCCACAGCCCTCTGGGGTAGAGAATTCCAAAGATTCACCACTAAAGCTAACATACCATTTGCTTTCCTAATTGCTTGCTGTACCGGCACATTAACTTTCAGTGATTCGTGTACAAGGACACCCAGGTCCCTCTGAACACCAACATTTCCTCGTCTCGCACCTTTTGAAAAAATATTCTTTTTTATTTTTCCTACCAAAGTGGATAACGTCACATTTCTCCACATTATACTCCATCTGCCATGTTCTTGCCCAATCACTTAACCTGTCTATATCCCTTTGCATCCTCCTCACAGCTTATTTTCCTATATTTGTATCATCAGCAAACTTGGATACATTACACTCGGTCCCCTCATCTAAGTCATTGATATAGATTGTGAATAGCTGGGGCCCAAGCACTGATCCTTGCGGTACCCCACTAGTTACAGCCTGCCAACCCGAAAATGACCCGTTTATTCCTACTCTCTGTTAACCAATCCTTAATCTATGCTAATACATTACCCCAATCTTGTGTAATTTTGTCTCCACTTTTGTTGAAGAGGGTCATTGCCTGGCACTTGTGTGGCACGAATGTTACTTGCCACTTATCAGCCCAAGCCTGAATGCTGTCCAGGTCTTGCTACATGCGGGCAAGCACTGCTTCATTATCCGAGGAGTTGAGAGTGGAACTGAGCACTGTGCAATCATTAGTGAACAGCCCCACTTCTGACCTTATGATGGAGGGAAGGTCATTGTTGCAGTAGCTGAAGTTAGCTGGGCCAATACCGATTGTGAAGTAACTGGCTACACCAGCTTTCAGGCCTCACTTCAGCCATTACTGAACACATCCTCTATCTTTAACAGCTGAAACCACCTCGAGTGCCAGTATAGTGGAACTCCATCTGACCCTGACACACCAACAAGGTCAAGTGAGCAAATGTATGCACTTCCCAAAGTAAAGTCCCAGAGACAGTGATGTCCCTCTAAACTCCAAGGGGGAAACATTTGGTGGTGCCCCCTGGGGCACTACTTTTAGCGCCCCGAAGTAGTTTGCGCCCCTGCGCCGTAAATTCAGTGGTAATGCCCCAAGCAGGAGGCAGGGAATTGATGAGGGCAGCCCTGTAGAGTTGCCAACTCTGGTTGGATGCATCCCTGGAGGTATTGTCACGTGACCTCCTGCCTCCAACCACCTCGCCCCCCACACTCGCGCCATTGGCCACCCAACACGTCCAACCTCGCAGGACTCCGCTGTCCCATGGAATTGGAAAGCGAACACTCATCGGTAGCTGATTGATTTGCAGTCAAGAATCATCCAAACAACTTTTTTCCCATCTCGAATCCTTTTATAACTAAAAAAACAGAAGTGTTCAAAAGATGAAAAAAATGCACATATTTTTTTAAAGCCCCTACGATTTTTCTCCCGGGTTGCTCGCAGCAGTGACCTGGAGATTAGTCTTCAATTCCTGGAGACTCCAGGCGAATTGGAGAGTGGGGAACCCCACAGACATGAGATAATCAGACATTCCGCTATGTTTAATACTTGTCTGAAAGGCCGTCTTTCTCCTCACTGGGAACCAGTGACTCTGTAATAATTTCTTGTCATCTTCTCTTTCCCACATCTTCTGAAAAGCCAATTAGATGGTTGTAGCTTTGTTTACAATAGATTGGGCTGGCCCTAGAGTGACTCATTCCGAAAATCACACAGAATCACAGAAACCCCACAGTGCAGATAGAGGCCATTTCGGCCCATCGAGCCTACACCGACACATATCCCACCCGATCCCCGTAACCCCACGTATTTAATCCCCCTAACACTAAGGGTCAATTTTTTTTTTATCATAGCCAATCAACCTAACCCGCACATCTTTGGACTGTGGGAGGAAACCGGAGCACCCGGAGGAAACCCACGCAAACACGGGGAGAATGTGCAAACTCCACACAGACAGTTGCCCGAGGCCAGATTCGAACCCGGGTCCCTGGCGCTGTGAGGCAACAGTGCTAACCACTATGCCACCGTGCTCTCCAAAACTCCACCACGCTCCATCCATTTAAATCTCCCCATTCAATTCTCGGAAATCTACAACTTTCATTTCATTTTGTGCACAATCTCCAGACACTGGCTCCGGAGCTGATAACTCCGGATGTGGTAACATGCAATGGAACTGGCACTTGCTGTGGTCTCAAGAGACAGAGACAGCTGAGAAGGAAAGAATTTCACTTGTTACATGAAGCTGGTCGCCAGAAAAGAAAGACTTGCATTTCTATAGCGCCTTTCACGACCACCAGACGTCTCAAAGTGCTTTACAACCAATGAAGTACTATTTGAAGTGTAGTCACTGTTGTAATGTGGGAAACGCGGCAGCCAATTTGCACACAGCAAGATTCCTCAAATAGCAATGTGATAATAACCAGATAATCTGTTTTTTTTGGTTGAGAGATAAATATTGACCAGGATACCAGGGATAACTCCCCTGCTCTTCTTCGAAATAGTGCCATGGGATCTTTTACATCCACATGAGAAAGCAGACGAGGCCTCGGTTTAACATCTCATCCGAAAGATGGCACCTCTGACAGTGCAGCACTGGAGTGTCAGCCTAGCTTTATGTGCTCGAGTCCCTGGAGTGGGACTGTGAACCCACAACCTTCTGACTCAGAGGCGAGCGTGCTATCAACTGAGCCACAGCTGACACCAGATAAACACCAGAACATAGGACCCTCTGTTAAATCTCTGCGAGGAATTCAAGAAGTTCTTTACCTTGGGGTTGGTGATTGGGTGCCCATGAATGAGAGTAGATTTACAATGTGTCAGATGAATACTGCATACATTTTTAAATGACATATTACAAAGAATTTACAGCACAGAAACAGGCCATTCGACCCAACTGGCCTGTGCCGGTGTTTATGCTCCACACGAGCCTCCTCCCACCCCTCTTCATCTCACCCTAACAGCATAACCTTCTATTCCTTTCTCCCTCACGTGTTTATCTAGCCTCCCCTTAAATGCATCTACGATATTTGCCTCAAACACTCCTTGTGGTAGCGAGTTCCGCCTTCTAACCTGTTTTGGGGTAAATTCTCCTGAATTACAATTTCTGTTTTTTTAAGACCAGGAACAGATGGACTTTAATTTTGCCGCATTAAAACAAAAATGCTGCTGATAAAACAATGCGCGAGGTTTGAACGCAACATTGCTGTGGCTTGTCCCATTCTTAAATCTGCATCGCATTGACCTGCGATCGGAGGGGCTGTGTTGATTGGTTTCAGGATGGTTCTGCCAATATATTGTCGAGAAGGACAGTTCGAAATTTTCAATTACTTGAAAATGTTAAAGTACGAGTGTCCTTAGGGTCAGCTCCCATCAAGCGTAATTCAATATAAAATGCATCTCCTTTTACAGAGAAATATTGACTTGCTTATGAGCGAGTGACACCGATTCATTTCCAGGGATAGACTTTGTCACTTTCCGATGCAAAATTTAGATTCATAATTTATATTGATATTTCACTGTTGTAAAGGCTCTACTATAGGAACTCAGGCAGAACTGTACCATGAGTAATATTGTGTGCACATTACACACAATATATCCAGCTACATTTATAATTCTATTCATATTTACCTCTAACATATAAAACATTTCTTATATCTATTATAAACGTGCTTCCTCGTTGGTTAATTGTGTCTAGTCTGTTTTACTGCTTTTTAATTGGTTCTTTTCTGTATTTGTTATCCTCCTATCACTTCACAGCAAAAAACATTTTGTTGGCGTATAACTGCCGTGACACTTACTCGTCCGTCCCACGACATATTCCCGAGAATAAACCGATAACGCATAAAAAATATGAACCTTTAAGAAAAATAAATCATAAGCTTATCCAGAAACGTATCCATCTCATTTTACAATCACATAACAAATTCACCCCTCCCCACAACAGCCTGATGTGTTCCCTTGGGCCTCATCAGCAGCGCTGTACTGAGATACACACTCCACGTTACTCCAGTCTGGCAGCTATGTCCTTCAGGACTTGGCCAGCTCGGTCAGTAGTGGTGCTACCGAGCCACTCTTGGTGATGGACATTGAATTCCCCCACCCAGAGTACATTCTGTGCCCTTGCTACTCCCAGTGCTTCTTGCAAGTGGTGTTCAACATGGAAGAGTATTGATTCATCAGCTGAGGGAGGGCAGTAGGTGGTAATCAGCAGGAGGTTTCCTTGTCCATGCTTGACCTAATGCCATGAGACTTCATGTGGTCCAGAGTCAATGTTGAGGACTCCCAGGGTCACTCCCTCCAACTGTGCCGCCACCTCTGGTGGGTCTGTCCTGCCGGTTGGAGGAGTCTCGGACATTGGCTGAAAGGTATGATTCTGTGAGTATGACTATGTCAGGCTGTTGCTTGACTAGTCTGTGGGACAGCTCTCCCAATTTTGGCACAAGTCCCCAGATGTTGGTGAGGAGGACGTTGCAGGGTTGACTGGGCTGGGTGTGTCGTTGTCGTGTCCGAAGCCGGTGCCGAAGTCGATGCCGGGTGGTCCGTCCGGTTTTATTCTTATTATTGTTTCTTGTAGCGGTTAGGTTACAACTGAGTGGCTTGCTAGGCCATTTCAGAGGGCAGTTAAGAGTCAACCACATTGCTGTGGGTCTGCAGTCACATATAGGCCAGACCGGGTAAGGATGGCAGAT
This sequence comes from Somniosus microcephalus, assembly GCF_052327205.1. Classification (NCBI taxonomy): domain Eukaryota; kingdom Metazoa; phylum Chordata; class Chondrichthyes; order Squaliformes; family Somniosidae; genus Somniosus; species Somniosus microcephalus. Next base: position 41,942,301 of record NC_141012.1, on the reverse strand, counting down.
TTCCTTCCCTAAAGGACATTAGTGAACCAGATGGGTTTTTACGACAATCCGGTAGTTTCATGCTCACCATTAATAATACTAGCTTTATATTCCAGATTTAGGCAGGCAACCGAAGTTCAAACACATTACACGTTAACAGTGAATGTTGCGCGCCGTGTAATTTCACCCCAACAGTGCCTTACTGTATGATAGTTTACATCCAATAACACACAATGCATGTGGGAGGATCATTTCTAGTAACATATAGCGAATTATTATATATCTATAGGAGGGCTATACCCACAATACACCGTGGATTATAATTATTTTACAGATATAAGGCACTGCATATCACTGAATATAGCACTCAGTTACTTACTTGATATAAACGTTATACTGAGTAATGCCAGCAGAGATTATTATAATATAAAACATTGCCTTATTTAAATATTTTGCTACAAAAGTATGTAAAATGTTGGTGTTTGTTCGACACTCAATATAAAGAGGAGGCTTCTCTGGTAAATCTATCAGAGAATACATTGCCGATCAGCTAATGTGAGGCAGAGATTGCTGTTTTGGGGATCTGAAAGACACATGGAAACTGGAAGTGTAAGAATGTGAAGCAGTCTGCTGTTTTTAGGATCAGTTACTGCGGGCGGGCGGGCAATACAGTAACGTGCACCAGTGAGAAAAGGCATCAACCTCAGATCGTATATCACTTCATTGTGGAGTCATCTCTCTGGTGCTGTGGAGAGTGTTTCGATTCAATGTCCGGTGCTTCCTCTTCAGCACTGAGCAGAGTGCTAACTAGCACGAGAGGAGAGAACCTCTGGGTTGTGGAAACTGAGAGTCTCACCGCAGGGTGTGCAAGACCCAGTCAATCCCAGCAACATCTCGGAGGTGTACAATCCCCTGGATCTGAGAGATCGCGCTCGCAAAACCGTCGGGGGGCAAACGAAGTGCCCTCTCCCAGCTACAAAAGCAAAATCGCTCTATTTCCTTTTCGTGCGTGGTCCCATTAATTGGCTGCGCAGCCCATTCAAATTTTCGGGCATGCGCGGTTTCTTCAATGTAAAAGCCGGTGAGTGGCCTGCGCGGGACCTCCAGACCAGCTGCGTGCCCGCGCGGCTTAGCAGGAACATTGCTCATCGGCCTGTAAATATAGTGCGGAGGTTACAGACTGTGCAAATTGCTCATAGAAACATAGACGATATGAGCAGGAGTCGGCCATTCGGCCCCTCGAGCCTGCTCCGCCATTCAATGCGATCAAGGCTGATCATCCAAATTCAGTACCCGGTCCCTGCCTTCTCCCCATATCCCTTGATCCCCTTAGCCTTAAGAAATATATCTAACTCCTTCTTGAATATATTTAATGAATTGGCCTCAACTGCCTTCTGTGGTAGAGAATTCCACAGGTTCACCACTCTCTGGGTGAAGAAATTCCTCCTCATCTCTGTCCTAAATGGCTTACCCCTTATCCTTAGACTGTGACCCCTGGTTCTGGACTCCCCGGCCATCGGGAACATCCTTCCTACATCTAGTCTGTCTAGTCCTGTTAGAATTTTATAAGTGAGAGTTACCGAATGTATTTATACACCTTGTGTGGGATTTACAAACTGTTTATATCCATTGTGTGGAGGTTATAAGCCATGGTTACAACACTCATATAGGGATTACGGACTATGGTTATACCTCTCACGTGTGGAATATGGACCATAATTATACCCCTCCTGTCGGCTGGTACAGACCATTTAATACATTTTTGTTATTTGGTCTCATTCGCATAATTTATTCAGGTGCTGAGGAACAGTCGATTTTAACATTTCTCAGCTCTAGCCGGAATCTCTACCTTCTTGATTTCTTGACACTTTAAATATAGACCAGCCACTTGGATCAGCTGAAGTGCGAGGTCTCTCACCGATGCTGGGGCTTAGCAGGAAGCAGCAGATTGGTACAGATAAATGTTCATTTATAATCCTGCAATGATTTGGTTGGGGGAGTTCGAAATTAAATCAAGTTCCATGGCCAGTTACTCTTCTTCTTCTTAGGCAGTCCCTCGCAACCGAGGATGACTTGCTTCCGCATTAAAAATGAGTTCTCAGGTGACTGATGAGTCCAATGCGGGACCTACAGTCTCTGTCATAGGTGGGGCAGATAATGGTTGAACGGCCAGTTACTACAACACAGAGCAACACCACTTCCCCACTGGCTAAGTTGGAACTTCACTGCCCGCAACTACTGGGGGGGAAGTTTAACTTCTGCCGGTGAATGCCAGCGGAATCGGCAACGGAAGGGTAAATCAGGCGGGGTGTATAATGGCGGCTGATCTGATATTGCCCGTTTTACCTCAGCACTGAAAACTGAAGCGACCCTCGGTGAGCCTGAAGCGACCCTCGGTGAGTCTGAAGCGGCCCTCGGTGAGTCTGAAGCGGCCCTCGGTGAGTCTGAAGCGGCCCTCGGTGAGTCTGAAGCGGCCCTCGGTGAGTCTGAAGCGGCCCTCGGTGAGTCTGAAGCGGCCCTCGGTGAGCCTGAAGCGACCCTCGGTGAGCCTGAAGCGACCCTCGGTGAGTCTGAAGCGACCCTCGGTGAGTCTGAAGCGACCCTCGGTGAGTCTGAAGCGACCCTCAGGTGAGTCTGAAGCGACCCTCAGGTGAGTCTGAAGCAGCCCTCAGGTGAGTCTGAAGCAGCCCTCAGGTGAGTCTGAAGCAGCCCTCAGGTGAGTCTAGCAAGGTGCCAGGTTTGATTGCCAGTCTGGGCTGTTTTTTACTTGATCTGAGCTGAGGAAGCAACAGGGGCTGTACAAACAGATTATCAGCTATTTGTGGGAGCTCGCTGTGTGCAAATTGGCTGCCGCGTTTTCCTACATTACAACAGTGATTGCCCTTCAAAAGTACTTAATTGGCTGTAAAGCACTTTGGGATGTCCCGAGGTCGTGGAAGGCGCTACATAAATGCAAGATAACAGAAAATGCTGGAAAAACTCAGCAGGCCAGGCAACATCCGTGGAGAGAAAATAGAGTCAACGTTTCGGGTCAAACCCTTTGTCAAGGCTGAAAAAGCACAGGAAATGAAATAGATTAAGAGGCCAGGCTGGGAGAGAACAAAAGAGAAGTGAAGAGACATTAAGTGGTATTCAAAACGAGACGAGGTGGTGATGGGACAAGTGGAGACAAAAGACAGCTCTAGATTAGGTGTGAAATGCACTGGCAGAATGGGAGACAGCTGCCATGTGGGAGAGAAAAAAACTCCACTTGTCCTATCACCATCTCATCTCGTTTTGAATACCTCTTAATGTCTCTTCACTTCTCTTTTGTTCTCTCCCCAGATCAGCCGGGATAGTGATGGAAACAGTGGGAAAATGGGACAGTGAGGCCTACTGTCACTTCCCCACCCGCACTTTAACTTTCCTCATCCTTTGCCTGCTGGGAAGGCCGCTGGTGGTCGCTTTACCCCCCTCCCCCACCCCATTTTCCCTTGTTGGCACTGCTGTTTCCACTGAACCCAGGAGCCGCCAGGGGAAGAGTGGTGCTAGGCCCTTGGCTATTGGAGGTAGTCCCTCGAGGCTGCTGGGTGGAGGGAGAATGGCCTAAGAGCAGCCTCCTCTCCCTCCATAATGGCCCCAAATGCGTAGCTGCTGAAGGCCTCGGTTCAGACTGAGACCTTCAGTGCTGAAGTTGCTGTAGTCACTGGGGGGGGGGGGGGGGGGGGGGGGAGGGCATTCTGCCCCCTTGAAGGCTCGCCCCATCTCTTCTGGTGCTGTAGTAGGTGCTGCACTGCAGGACAGCCTCGCCTTCTTGGTCCAGCGGCAGCGGATTCACTCGGAGGCGAGGATCCTGCCCTGCAAAGCTAACGAGCCCCGTCCTGGAGGCGTTAAAACCTGTTGTAGCGCCCTTTCATTCACACTGGGCTGAGACCAGCTAATTAACTACAGACCTGAAACTAAACCTGGGACCTTCTGAACTGTAGGGCTTAGTGCCTCATTACATAATGCCTTTTCCCAACAGGCTATCAGGGGAACTTGAGCAACAGGTCAAAGCTTAAAATACAAGTCTGAGAGGCACCAGTGAGCATAGAGCTTTCTCTAATTAGAACTTTGAGGATCCATTGTTGATTATAAAGAACATAAAGGAAGAACCTGCATTTATATCGAGCTCTTCACGAGCGCAGGTCGCCACAAAGCACTTTCCAGCCAATGAAGTACTTTTGAAATGTAGCCACTGTTGTAATGTAGGAAACACGGCAGCCAATTTGTGCACAGCAAGCTCCCACAAACAGCAATGAAATAAATGGCCAGGTCATCTGTTTTTTCTTTGGTGTTGGTTGGGAGTTAAACATTGGCCAGGACACTGGAGGGGGGGGAAACACCACTGCTCTTCTTCAAATAGTATTGTGGGATCTTTCACATCCACCCGAGAGGGCAGACGGGGCCTCAGCTTATCATCTCATCTGAAGGACGGTGCCTCCGAGAGTGCACTGAAGGTCTCTGAATTGGGGCTTGAACCCATGACTTTCTGACTCAGAAGCGAGAGTCTACCACTGAGCTAAGATTACTCCTTTAAATGATGACAGCTCCTGATCACTGCACGAACAAACCGATCCAGGGGCTATCATTGTGCATGTATTGTCTATCCTTCATCAAAGGATCTCTTTGATGGAAGAGCAGCTAGGAAAGGATATGGAACATAAAATAAGCCCAGTTCTAGGCTAGCCAGAAAGATTTAATTAGCATGTATTGAATTCCTTTTTGTTCTGAAAATGCTTCCCGCCCCAAGCGTTGACGATAGTGTAAGTGTTGCCTCAGCCATGGCTTCAACGTTACCTCTATGTTGGAGAGATTCATGTTGAGCTCCTGCAGCCGCGCTGTCCTCCAGTCCTCAGCCGCGCTCGTTATGTAGTTGTCAGTCAGAGCATCCCAGATTCTGGAATGAGAAAAGTCATTGTTAGCTGTCAGCTGCACGCAGCCCCTCCCTACGGCCCAGCCTCATGCTTGGAGTACAAGTGCCCTTTGTGACTGCACACTGGAGCAGCATCTGGGGGAACAAGTTTCCACAGCCAACAATCAGCACCTTTATCTGATGAATCCCTTGACTGACAGAAACATGTCCGTGCCTGTCCAGTGTCAATCCAAAGGTGTTATGGGACACAAGGGTCTTGGGTACAAACATGAGGAAAGATTAGGTGTAAACAGCTCACAGACAACATAGCCATTTATCCAGCTTTACCTCTCCATCTCTCTCAACTCCACTCTATAACTCTCCCAACTACCCGCTCTTCCTCTCCAACTCTCCCAACTACCCGCTCTTCCTCTCCATCTCTCCCAAGTCTGCTCTATACCTCTCCAACTCTCCCAACTACCCTCTATACCTCTCCAACTCTCCCAACTCCCCTCTATACCTCTCCAACTCCACTCTACCTCTCCAACTCTGTCAGCTATGCTCTATACCTCTCCAACTCTCCCAACTACCCTCTATACCTCTCCAACTCTCCCAACTCCACTCTACCTCTCCAACTCTGTCAGCTATGCTCTATACCTCTCCAACTCATTATAATTTCACTACAATTCTGGATTTGTCAAAGTAACCGGGGTTATTGATGGCACCCATGTGGCTATGCAGACTTGTAGGTACAATATAATGGTCTACATGTACAAAAAGGAGCGCTCCTTCATCAATATGCCATTGATCAAAGACCACCAACACTGTATCATGCAGGTCAATGCCCACTTCCCAGCCAGAAGCCATGAAGTTTTCATTTTAAAACAATCATCTGTATCTAGCTTTTTGGAAGGTGCAGAGAATGGTTCCTCAGAGAACAAGGCTACCCTCTTCAACCCTGATACATGGAACTTTTATTGCAGCCACAGACAGGTGCAGAGTGCAGATACAACAAGGCCACCACAGCTACCAGGATCAATATTGGCATCGGAAGCAGTGTCATGAATCTTACCATTCACGTAGAAATGACTCATGAGATAACACTGGGCGGCCAGCTGGTGGCGCCGTCCAAGGAAAGTATAAATACTCAGGCGTGGGCCCAGCTTGCTCAGGATGTTTCTGTAACCAGGAACTAGTGATGTAACTAGAATCTCATGGTTGTGAAACAGTTGATTAAAGCCTTGTTTTATACTCAAACCAAGTGCTCAGTAGTTTTCTTACATCAAGCAGTGCCTACTTATCCTGTCAGATTGGGGCCACCTTACAGTAAAGCCTGCTCCCTTTCCCAGTGACTCCAATATCATTGTCATCTGCTGCACACTCCACTGTTTTGCTGTAGATAGAGTACAAACCATGGAGATGGAGGAGAACAACCTATAATCAAGGTCAGAAGCCAGACACAATGGCCAAGAGGATGTAGCTGCAGAGACACCAGTGCCTAGAAAGACTGAAGATGCTGCTGTAGTTGTCACGTATTCGCAAACCTCTTGACAACTGCACAGGCATGGCTAGTGGACTCCTGCCCATTCCTAGTCAGACCTTGCAGGGTATTCTACAAAGACTGCTGTAGACAATCCTGCTGAGGCAGCAATCCCATTTTATACGTAGGCTCTGTGAGGTCCGAATCAATAGATAGCACAACCGTGGAAGGGACCATGCTATCCCCAGGATGCAATTACCTGCTTCTCCTCTGCCACCACCCTTTGTACATGGTGATTCACCCAATGTTACCTCCTCAAGCTCAATATCTAATGTTTCTAAGGTGTGTATAGCTAGTGATTTTTAGCTGGCACCTTGCTGGTGATGTTTTATCACAACTATGTCCCTGGTCTGTTGACCCTCAATATAACAGACCCACAGCTGACACAATGGCCAAGAGGATGTAGCTGCAGAGACACCAGTGCCTAGAAAGACTGAAGATGCTGCTGTAGTTGTCACATATTCGCAAACCTCTTGACAACTGCACAGACATGGCTAGTGGACTCCTGCCCATTTCTAGTCAAACCTTGCAGGGTATTCTACAAAGACTGCTGTAGACAATCCTGCAGTTGTACAGGGCCTTGGTGAGACCACACCTTAAGTATTGTGTGCAGTTTTGGTCGCCTTATCTGAGGAAGGATGTTCAGCGAAGATTCACCAGACTGATACCTGGGATGGCAGGAATGATGTATGAGCAGAGATTGGGTCGATTGGGCTTATACTCGCTGAGTTTAGAAGAATGAGAGGGGATCTCATTGAAACTTATAAAATTCTAACAGGACTAGACAGACTAGATGCAGGAAGGATGTTCCCGACGGTCGGGGAGTCCAGAACCAGGGGTCAAAGTCTAAGGATAAGGGGTAAGCCATTTAGGACAGAGATGAGGAGGAATTTCTTCACCCAGAGAGTGGTGAACCTGTGGAATTCTCTACCACAGAAGGCAGTGGAGGCCAATTCATTAAATATGTTCAAGAAGGAGTTGGATATATTTCTTAAGGCTAAAGGGATCAAGGGATATGGGGAGAAAGCAGGGACCGGGTACTGAATTTGGATGATCAGCCATGATCTCGTTGAATGGTGGAACAGGCTCGAAGGGCCGAATGGCCGACTCCTGCTCCTATCTTCTATGTTTCTATACAAAAGCAAAATACTGCAGATGCTGGACATCTAAAATAAAAACAGAAAATGCTGGAAATGCTCAGCAGGTCAGCCAGTATCTGTGGAGAGAGAAACAGAGTTTCAGGTCGATGACCTTTTGCCAGACGATCTGAAATGTGAACTCTGTTTCTCTCTCCACAGATGCTGCCTGACCTGCTGAGTATTTCCAGCATTTTCTGTTTTGTTACAGCTGACATCCCTTGGTTCTCTTTCCAATCCACTAAGAATACTTAGAAAATTGGTAAATTAAACATGGACACATTACCAATTAACCATCTGCCTCAGGCCCCGTTTGTGTCTTCAGCATTGACCAAAGTTTAGAAAAAAATCTCTTGCTACTGGGAATTTTATATCATCAAATTGCTAGCCAAGTCCTTGTTTATTACATCTGAGGGCCTGACCTCGGTGCGATGCACAGACTCCAGCTACAAGATGCAAAGCCTCTTGAAAAAGTCCTTGGGCATCTCCAACTCAGCAACAAGAACAATCATTATGTTTCTCTGCGTGGCTCCTCATCAAGGTAGGCAACGTCACAAGTCTGTCCCTTTGAAAACAAATCATTACTTTGTGAGATGAAGCACAATGATTGACTCATTTAGGGTCTAGCTGGTGCAACTATTTGAATTTAATGTAGGGAACAACCCTCTGTTGGCAAGTCCTGCAAAGAGGTCACATTAATATTAACAATGGCTTCTCCTCCTCCTTGCTTCTCTAAGTTTTTATTTCTGCTTCTTTTTATATCATCGACTGGCTCAACCTTTACTTGTAGATTACAAACTAAATCATCCGTGAGTGTTGCAGTCTTCCAACTCGTTGACCTGGTTTCTACATTAATTATCTTGCTGGAAAGCACAGTAATAGATCCCCGAGTGCTGATTAGAGATTCATCCAATAAGTATGCTGATTCAGGCCCTGGGGTGTCTTGTTTGAGCTCTCCGAGTCCCACAGGTAACTACTATTCCTTATCAGCATTCGTCAGCATAGTTCAACTGCTTGTGTGCATCAGCAGGCCCACTCGTTCCCCTGTGTTGCTTGTAGAGATAAAATTCATGGTGCATTTCCAATTGTAGTCAAGCTCATGGCAACCAACAAAATACCTCAAAAGAAATAAAAAGAGAAAATTCTGCAAATACTCAGCAGCTAAGACAGCATCTGTAGAGAGAGAGAAAGAGAGTTAGCGGCCCCGCTATTTACTGGGGCGGGGTTTCAGAATGGGGGGTGATGGTGGATTCCCCGATCGCCGTGGAGTATTCGTGGCGTGCATGTTTTTATTTCAACAGGTTCCCCACCCGGAAGCCAGCCTGATTGACTGGCTTGGCTGCCTGGGGCAGGGAAATCGTGCCGCAGCCCAGGAGCAGGTAGGTTTCGTGGATGTTAGGGGTTGAGATCTTGTCGGGGGAGGCGAGTGTGGGGATTAGTGCATGGTTGGGAGGGTTGGGGTGATCCCGGGGTGGTCGGTCAGGGAGAGATCGGAGGGGGAGGGGAGAGATGGGGTGGCAGGGGGCGAGTCGGAGATCGACGGCGATAGGTGATAGGGGGGTCGGTGATCATGGGGGTGCATCAGTGATTGTAGGGGAGGTTTGTTGTGTATGTACCTTGAAGGGAATAACTGGTCTTAGACTGCAGTACCGGCAGTGACCACCCCTGTATAAAAGGCCCTAGCAGGCTTCTGTAGTTTCAGTTTCAAGCTGCCTCTTGTTCAGTAAAGTACCTGTTAAACTGTTCTCCCGAAGTCCGTGTATTATTGAGGCGTGGAATTTACAAGGTTGGTGACGGGGGTGTTGTTGGGGGGAGATCTTGGAGGTGGGGGTATTTACAGGTTAGCTTGTTGGGCTAAGGGAAACACTCCTGCTCCTCCTGGGCCACAAACAGTGCTGTAAATGCACTTACCTGGTGGATTTTACCCGACGGGTTTCCCGAGGCCCGGGTAACCTGGTCAACATGGGTTAAAAATAGAAACCCTATTAAAATGAAGGCACGCAGCCTCCTTAAAAGGTTTCACCGATCGACCCGCCTCCTGAGAGTGGTTTGGTGTCCCGCCTCCGCCGAAACCGGAAGTGGGCGGGTTGGGTTCCTGTTTCAGATTTTTAACTCCCCATCAAACCCACCCATTTTTGGGGGTTAAAATTGCCCCCGTTGTTTCAGACCAATGACCTTTTGTCAGAACTGAAAAAAGTTAAGAGATGTAACAGATTTTAAGCAAGTGCCGAGGCAGGGAAAGTGGCGGGTGGGGCGGTGGAGGGCAGTGGAGGGTCCACCTCACCAGGACTTCAACTTCTACAGACCACAGGCTGGATTTCTCTGCTCCTGGCAGGGGAGGGGTGAGGTGGGATCTCCACCCACCTTCCTTCCTGTTACCGATGCAGGGTGGGCTTGTTGCAGGGTCCCCAGTGCTGCAGAGGGGTGCCTGGGACGGAAAATGTGGCGGTGTTGCTGCTGCCACAGAAGAGGAGGAGGCCATTTACAGTGGTGGACCAACCCTCAAGTGCAGACCATTAACTTGTTGTTAGGCATAAGCTTGGGAGCCAGCCTAAAAATGGTAAGTAGATCATACACTAGCCTTCCACAACTGCCCCTAGGACTAGCGCCACCCCTCTCTTGACGGTCCCTGGAGTCAGGGGGAACAACAGCGCAAGGGAGGGAAATCGGATGAGTGGCCAGGGTATATGCGGTGAAGGGGTAGCCGGGGGTCTTCCCGGCAAGGGTGGGGACGGTGGAGAAAGATAAAGGTCATGAAAGGAACCCAGCAATTTTCCTGCTGTTTCCATCACTATACCATCCGACCGGACACTCAGCTGGGCCAGGAAGTAGGTTTGTTCCAGCTGAGGTTTGTTACAATCCACTGCAGTAGAGAAGAGCACTCGGAAGTCAGGCTCAGCAAGGTCTTTCCCCTGCTTAATTTCACTGCATTTAAAGCTGGAGTCAAGGTTGAATCATCTAAAAACTGGGCCACCATTTGCTCTTACTCAGAAGTGCATTTAGGTATTTGGCTGACACATCAGCTCCCCCAGTTGTTCAGATAGTAAAAGCAAAGTGAACTGATCCGTACAGAAGGTCCTACGTTTGATCCTGGTGTGACCTGAATGATCTGAGCTGGGGCAGCAGTTCGGGTGCGATAACTGGCCTTGGTGCCTCTGTGTGACAGGGAGAAATCTGCCAGGATTTCTGTCACAAAACCCCCGCTAGAAAGTGCCCTCATATGGTTGTTGAGTCAGGACAGGCTGGGTCTTGGGCACAGTTAGGAAGATAGAAATATAGGAACAGGAGAAGGCCATTCAGCCCCTCGAGCTTGCTCCACCGTTCAATTAGATCATGGCCCATCTGTACCTCAACTCCATTTATCTGCCTTAGCTCCGTACCCTTCTTTCCCTCACCTGACAAAAATCTATCTCAGTATAGAAAGCTTCAATTGTCCCCACATCCACAGCCTTTTGGGGGGCAGAGAATTCCAGATTTCTACAACCCTTTGAAAGAAAGAAAGACAGACTTGCATTTATATAGTCACCTAGTGTCAGCTGTGGCTCAGTGGGTATCACACTCGCCTGTGAGTCAGAATGGTTGTGTGGTTCAAGTCCCACGCCAGGGACTAAAGCACATAAATCTAGGCTGACACTCCAGTGCAGTGCGAGGGAGTGCTGCACTGTCGGAGGTGTCGTCTTTCGGATGAGACGTTAAACTGAGGCCCCGTCTGCTCTCTCAGGTGGACGTAAAAGATCCCACGGCACTATTTTGAAGAAGAGCAGGGGAGCCCCGGTGTCCTGGCCAATATTTATCCCTCAACCAACATATCAAAAAAAGCCAGATCATCTGGTCATTATCACATGGCTGTTTGTGGGACCTTGCTGTGCGCAAATTGGTTGCCGCGTTTCCCACATTACAACAGTGACTGCACTTCAAAAGTACTTCATTGGCTGCAAAGTGCTTTGAGATGTCCGGTGGTCGTGAAAGGCGCTATATAAATGCAAGTCTGTTTTTTTTTCACCACCACCGGACGTCCCAAAGCACTTTACAGCCAATGAAGTACTTTTTGAAGTGTAGTCACTGTTGTAATGTGGGAAATTTGTGTGAAAAAGTGCTTCCTGATTTTCTTCCTAAACGGCCTGGCTCTAATTTTAAGGTTATGTCTCCTCATTCTTGATTTTCCACCACCAGAGGAAATAGTTTATTTGTATCTACCCTATAGAATCTTTTAAATATTTTAAACACCTGGTCAGATCACCCCTCCATTGTCTATACTCTAGGAAATACAAGAATCATAGAATGGTCTCCTACTGTGCTGTAACCATTCGGCCCATCGAGCCCGTGCCGGCTCTCTGCGAGAGCACCTCAGCTAGTCCTACTCCCCCGCCCTTTCCCCGTAGCCCTGCAAAAATTTTTCCTTCAGGTACTTATCCAATTCCCTTTTGAAAGCCACGATTGAGTCTGCCTCCACCGCCCTTTCAGGCAGTGAATTCCAGATCCTAACCACTCGCTGCGTAAAAAAGATTTTCCCCATGTCGCTTTTGGTTCTTTTGCCAATCATCTTAAATCTATGCCCTTTGGTTCTCGACCCGTCTGCCAATGTTGAATAGCTTGCCGATACTTGGATGATGAAAGATGGTAATTTGGAACAGTTATCGGGAGGCTGTGGAAACAGCGCGTCAGCAGATGTTAAGGCTTTGAACTGATGCTTTGCGAAGGTTAGCACTTATTGCATTTATATGCAGTTCCTCGGTCTGCTATTTTAATGGAGATGTTGACTCATTTAACCAATCCATTAAAATAATGGCCAAAGAAACTTCATGCATTAAGTGTTTGTCACTAATCTTTGCACAGCACAATTTCAAGGCCTTACATCCATTAGATCCGTTAAAAAATGATTGTACTCCTAGCCGTGACAAAGTACTCCCTTATCAACAGGGATTCCTTAATTTACAGGGGGAGGTACAAATGCAAGGAAAATAAGTTGATTCCTACAGGAATATGACCGAGAGAAGGGTGGATGAGATTTCCCTTTTATTGGATTGCCTGGGCACAGCAGATGGAGGAAAATTGAAGGGGCTCCGTGATGGACGTGACCCACAGGCTGGACTTTCCTCTATGTGCTCCACCCCAGTGGTCCGATACGCCCGCACACGACAGCGGGGATATCAGCCCCAGTGTGCCTTGCCAGCCTCATTACTATCCCAGTAACATGTTGTAGTTATTTTAACTTGGGGCATTACATGAGTCTAGATATTATTGTTGGAGGTATTAACGGGCAAAGGTTTTAACGTTTTCTCTGCCCACGATTTCAACCCATTTAAAATCAATGGCTTGAGGCCTGTGTTGAAGCATCAGAGGAATGTATTGGGGATGTGCTCAGAGTTTGCTGTTAATATCTGTGATATAAGGTAAGAAATAAAATAGGCAGGACATGTGCTTTCTCTCTGCTCTGTAACTGGGCATCACCGAACCAGTCATTTACAACGCATGGGGCCCATTGTGGAAGTGGTGCTCCTGGGTTGATGAGGTACAGCAGTCTCAATCAGGTAGAGCTACTGTCATTCTCCATTCATTAGCATGGCTTCAGGTGCAGAATTGGAATAGGGGGTCATTTTGACTTTGGGCGCTAGTGTAAAACAGGCATTAGCAAATCAGCTGCTCGTTATACATCTCTTGTGATGGTTGAAAGTCGGGAGAGGCGTATAGAATCATAGAAATGTACAGAAGGAAGTCATTTGGCCCATCTTGCCCGTGCCAGCCGAGAAAGCTATCCACCCTAATCCCACTTTCCAGCACTTGGTCCGTAGCCTTGTAGGTTACTGCACTTCAAGTACATATCCAAGTACAGGAAACTCTCTGGTATCCGGCACTGATGGGACCGGGATGGTGCCGGTTGATTAAAAATTCCGGATGACGGAGAGGGTTATCTACCGGGGCTATTTTTAACAAACAAAGAGTCAGACTCCTGTTATTGAGGTGTTCTGACTTCTGACAGCACCAAGAAGCCGAGTAGTGGCAGTTTAGAGAACTACCCCCACTGACTAACTCGGCCACCGTGGGAGACTCGGACTCGGACTCGGACTCGGACTTGGCAACAATTCCAGTTATTGAGGTGTTTTTGGAGTATGAATTTTGCCGTTTAAATGAGAGTTTCCTGTACTTTTTAAATGTGATGAGGGTCTCTGCCTCTACCACCGGGGGGTTGATCCGAAATTGCCCACTTTACACTATCGCTCAAAAGTCATAATTACCTCCACTGTCCTCCCTGGGACCACCAATTAAATCACCCCCTAGAATGAAGCTACTACATCCTGACTGATGGATATACGAAGGAACCAGCCTGCTCTCTCAGGCAGGTTGTCTCTCATAGAAAGTGCGGGTATTATCTGGATAATTTCTACCCAAAATTACCCCCAATTGGTGGGAGCGGAAAATTGCGTAAAAATGAAAATGAAAGGGACGGGGACAACTAAAGGGGAGTGTTATGATGGGGTGACAAAAATTCTGAAAGACTTTGGAAAGCCTCAATAGCTCATCTCAACCCATCAGCATCCTTTGCCAAGGCTGAAGGGGCAGGGCACTGAAACATGACGGGCAAACGTGAAGGGAAAGGAAACTCAAGTTGCAAGTATGGGTCTGCAGGTAGATGCTGATGCAGTCCCACAGCCGATCCCGCTGTTGGAAGGCTGCCTTGAAGAGCAGGTGGTGCAGCACGAGGTGGTTGCAACGATGGTTCCACTCCACAGCCCAATCCCCGTTCTCGGGTGTTGCCCTGTGCCGGCTGGGGGCAGGGACGAGGCTGCAGCTGACCGCCGCGGTCACTGGATGTACCAGCTCTGTGACGCATGGTCACTGCAGCTGATGGTACAAATTGGCACCTGCCACTCCCACCCAGAGAAAACAGTTTCCCACTGCCCGGTCAATGCCCCAGCATCGGCAGAAATGGTTGGTGGCATTTTGGCGGGCGTGGCTAATTAGGATAAACTGGGTGTTGATCACGAATGCCTTCTTTCCTGCAGTTCCATTGAAAGCACGGCATACTATGATCAGGGTACTTCTAAGGAAGTATTCAGAAGTGCAGCCAGTCAGACATTCATGTACTAGGTTCTGCTGTTGCAGCTTCCGTTATGAATCAGAGTCTCCACCTGATTGTTTACTAAAGTAAGGGACGTTCACCGCTGTCTGCATACACAGTTGTGTCAGTACTGGCAGGTGAGCCCAGTACATCTCCTGTGCCTCCTCATGTCAACCTTGATTCAGTGGGTGGCACTTTCACCTCGGAGTCAGAAGGTCATGGGTTAAAGTCCCACTCTAGGGACATGAGCACATAATCTAGGCTGACACTGTCGGAGGTGCCGTCTTTCGGATGGGACATTAAACTGAAGCCCCGTCTGCTCTCCCAGGTGGATGTAAAAGATCCCATGACACTGTTCGAAGAAGAGCAGGGAAGTTATCCCCAGTGTCCTGGCCAATATTTATCATCACTAGCATCACTAAAACAGATTATCTGGTCATTTATTTCATTGCGGTTTGTGGGAGCTTGCTGGGTGCCAATTGGCCACCGCCTTTTATACAGTACAACAGTGACTACACTTCAAAGGTACTTACTTCATTGTCAGTAAAGCGCTTTGGGTCATCTATGGTCGTGAAAGGCGCTATATAAATGCAATTCTTTCTCTTTCTCTTCCAAATATGTCAGATAGGGGACCCCCATTAGGAAACCCATTGGTGCATAATGGTGCTGGGAACACAAAGTAAATGATTTAGAACAACTGGCACAAAGGCTAACAAAGAGCATAAATACTGGCAGACAAAAATAAAAAGGAAAAATGATTAAACGATGGGTTAAATGGATCTTGATTTTAGCAACCCTGGATGCTCAATTCAAATGGGTATGGTTTGTGTTGGATGCCCGAATGGTGGGAAATGGCGTACAGGCAAGACATGCCCCAGATTCACACTGAAATGAAGAACCTGTCTGATCTGTGCAGGAATTTTCACTGCAGTTTGTCCCGCCTACTGTAAAATGTGTCAGTGTGAAAAGAGGGCGGAGTTTGGCGGGTGAGGCGTGACCTCTGCCCATTCTCCAATAGCAGCCACCCAATTCACACGGCGACAACGAGCAGCCGGCATCGGAAAATCCAGGCTAACTACTTCAGCCATTGGGTAGTGAATATGAAGAACAGGCTGCCTGGAGAAATGGTGTCAGGAAATTCAAAAGGGACCTGGGAGGAAACTTAGCCTGTTTACGGGCGTGATCAGCGACACTGAACTCAATAATTTAACATAACTGTATTTTCCAACATTGAAACCAGCCAAGTGAACCCCAGTCTTCTCTCCCAGTTGTGCATATTCCCATATTCCTAGATCGCTGTGGATACCGCACTTAACAATTGGACCACACAGTCATACCCTTTGACCTTCAGCCATCTCTCCAGAGGAGGGACAAATGAAGAAAGCTGTTTCTGCTGTCCTCGGCACTCATGACCTGATTTTACATTTGCTACTGCTCGCAGAGCCAGGAGATCTCTTCATCTGTGACCACAGTGTCAGCAGCAGGGGTCACTGCATAGCAATCAGGAGTGGGAGAACCCTGGCTAAATATAATTTCCTTGTACGAGTTCAGGTGCACTAAGGTCAACCGTGCACTCCACCTGCCCTGGATCAGATCAACTAACTCAGCACAGAACAGGGATCCGAACAAGTAGAAAATGATTTGTTTTGCACCTAATTCACATAGAACAGGAGAAGTCCCAGATTGAGTTCCTGATCTGTGCTGAATCAAGTCTGATCAAGCTGAACAGAAGTCGAGTGTTACCATGCCTCAAGTAGGGAAATTTCATTTTGTTTGTATATGACTTTAGTTAAAGACAGTGTAAACAGGGATTATGCTGATCATCTGCTGAAGTTATGTGGCTGATTGGGAGAATCTCCAGGGTAATTCCTGGCGATAATTGGGTCATTTATCTCATTGTTGTCTCTGAGACCTTGCTGAGCGCAAATTGCGTTTCCCTACATTACTGTACACCAGTGACTATACTTCAAAAGTACTTAATTGGCTGGTTCGCTTTGAGTTCTGAGCCCTGAGTTCATCGCTACAGAAATGCAAGTTCTTTCTTTCTAATTGTCTTTTCAAAATTGTCTTCAGGGGAGCTGCATCTTTAACAGATTCGTTGTGACTGGGTAGAAACTGTCCAGAGAATATCTTTCTAAGAGAGTCAAGCTGTCTATGAGAGGGCAGGCTGGCTCCTTCGTACGTCCATCAGTCAGGATAAAGTAGCTTCATTCTAGGGGATGACGGTGGTCCCTGGGAGGACAATGGAGGTAACTATGACTTTGGGCGATAGTGTAAAATGGGCAATATCGGTTCAGTTACACATCTCTTCCCACTGACTTCAATGGAAATTAAAATGGGGAGAGCTGTACAATGAGCGGCTGATCCGATTAACGCCCGAGAATGTTGCTGCAATACCGTGAGATCTAGTGAGGTACCTTTAAGGGGCAGAAGTGCCCAGAAGACCAGGCTTGTTGTGCCAGTGCAGGCCGCGGTTGAGACTGGGGCATTCAACGGGTGAGTGTCTGGTGCTGACTGGAGAAATGCTGTATGCTGGAGCCTGCTGTATGCCTTAGAGACATGGACCATGTACAGCAGGCACCTCAAAGCACTGGAGTGGTACCACCAACGCTGCCTCCGCAAGATCCTGCAAATCCATTGGCAGGATAGGCGCACCGACGTCAGTGTTCTCGCTCAGGCCAACATCCCCAGCATCGAAGCTTTGACCACGCTCGATCAGCTCCGATGGACGGGTCACATTGTCCGCATGCCCGATACGTGACTCCCAAAACAAGCGCTCTACTCGGAACTCCGACACAGCAAGCGAGCCCCAGGTGGGCAGAGGAAATGCTTCAAGGACACCCTCAAAGCCTCCTTGAAAAAGTGCAACATCCCCACCGACACCAGGCCCAAGACCGCACAAAGTGGAGGAGAAGCATCCGGGAAGGCGAACACCTCGAGTCTCTTCGCCAGGAGCAAGCGGAAGCCAAGCGCAGGCAGCGCAAGGAGCACACGTCAACTCAAGCACCCCACCCACCTGTCCCTTCAACCACCGTCTGCCCCGCCTGTGACAGAGACTCATCAGTCACCTGCGAACTCATTTTTAATGTGGAAGCAAGTCATCCTCGGTTCCGAGGGACTACCTAAGGAGAGAGAGAGAGAGAGAGAGAGAGAGAGAGAGAGAGAGAGACGAGGCTGCTACTTGGGTCTCTCCCTCCGCGGTGGCACCTCAGGGCTGTTACCACCACTGCCTGGGACCTGCCGTAACCTTGCCCATGGCAGCTCCAAGAAGCGGCGGTAAGCGGGACGGAAAGTAGGAAAATCTGCCGGGGAATCAGACCCTACATCCCCGCTGACCTTTGCATGCAATGGACAGGGAAAAAGTGGGTTGCGGCGGTTCCAGTGTGGGAAAGGAGGAAGGTAATCCCAGTTGGAGAAGAGAGGCAGCAGAAAGCTTCACTACCCCGTTCTCTCAATTTCAGATGGGATTGAGGAGGAATATCCTCCCTCCCCCCCTCCAAGAAGAGAGTCTGTTCCTTCAGGCGACAAAAGCAAACAAACCATCATTGTGGAGACTGGTGTTCCCGCTTTATCTACTTAAATGTTCGAAATGGTCAACATCTTAATTGCCTGATCATTGCGAAGAATCATTCAATAGTTAAAGGGGACTGCTTCAACGTCAAAGTGAAACAGCAACGGAATAGCAGCTGTGGGGTCCTCAGCCCCCTACTTCTCTCTGTCTATTCCATGCAAGGTGGCTAAGGTCTACTCCATGGTGTCATTGCCCATTTAATGCTTCATCAGCACCTCAGGCAAAAGCTAAGAACCACTAACACCCTGGACTCTTTCACTGTTTTGAAACAGTTTATGTATTGTGTAAGTCAAGTCTTGTATGGCGCGCTTCTTGCTACAGTTTTCTGCTTCTATGTAATTAACTTTCTTGTAAATAAATCGATTGTTTTAGCCTACGCCTAACTGTCCGACAGTGTGGTATTTACTGTGCGCTGGGTATCGTCAGCGCGCTGAATCAACATCTTCAGATGATGTCACCAATTGGTAGCATGTAGATGAGGGAGAGGAGAGGACTCCAGAGATAACGGTGTGGGGGCAGGAAGAGAAGCTCTGGCTCCGGTTGGATAGGCAATAGCTGAACCAAATAAGGGCAATCTCACTGAGCTAGACAATGGAGTAGAAAAGTGAGTATCCCACGTAGTCTCTAGAGCACCACCCCAGAATGAAAGGCTAATTATTAGTCTACAGCACACTATCCCACTCATAGCACACATACAAGGGCAAATTAATTCTTCTGACAGAAACTTTTTTGCTCTGAAAATAGCACTGGCAAAAGGCCCAAATCATAAAGCAGAATGAGCTAATCTCAGCTAGGGTGGCAGAAGAAGCGTTACAAATCATTTCAGTGTCCTCAGGGTAGGGGAGGGAACATCGGCCAAGGTTCCAGCTCCTGTTTCTTTCCCTGTGTGACTGTTGGGTGAGGAAGGGTCGGGCTCTGCTAGCAGAAAGAAAGTAGTCAATTCGCCAGCACTCACATCTTGCTTTGTTGAGTCGCAAAAATACTAAATACTTGCATTTATATAGCGCCTTTAATGACCTCAGGATGTCCAAAAGCGCTTTACAGTCAATGAAGTACTTTTGAAGTGTAGTCACTGTTATAATGCAGGAAACACGGCAGCCAATTTATGCACAGCAAGCTCCCACAAAAAGTAATTTGTGATAAAGACTAGTTCATCTGTTTTAGTGATGTTGGTTGAGGGATAAATATTGGCCAGGACTAAAAAGCATGACTTATAAAAATCTCAGGATAGCTACCCCTTGTCTGTAATCCCTCATCCTGGCACCAGTGAAAAGGACTCATTTACTGGCATTCTGCCACCCTATTCACACTCCAATTTACCCAGTCATTGATCATTTCTGACTATAAATATGGAATACATCCTTTGAGTGTACTTGAAAAACATAACATTGCTTTTGATTTGGGTTCTCCCATTATTCTTGTGCCCGATACTGAAATCACTTTACCTGCAAATGGAATAGATTCAAATCCCTCCATGGCCTCGCCCCTCCCTATCTCTGTAACCTCCTCCAGCCTACAACCCTTGGAGAACTCTGTGTTCCTCTAACTCTGGTCTCTTGTCCATCCCCGATTTCCTTCACCCCACCATTGGTGGCCGTGCCTTCAGCTGCCTGGGCTCTAAGCTCTGCCATGCCCTCCCTTAAACCTCTCCTCTCTCTCTTCCTTTAAGATACTCCTTAAAACCTACCTCTTTCACCAAGCTTTTGGTCACCTCTCCTTATGTGGCTCAGTGTCAAATTTTGTCTGATAACACCTTGGGACATTTTACTATGTTAAAGGCACTTGTTGTTGTGGCCGTGACAGGCTCAAAATTTGCTGGTGCTACAGACACAAATGAGTAGGCAAAGACTCAGCTTATTATCAAAGTCTGCGTCACTTTCGGCAAAACTTTGTTCCATTGGGGTTCAAAGTGATTCCTGAAGGGAGGGTGGGCTGTGCTGCACTTCAACATTTCTGCCTCCAGTTATTGTTTTGTTTACTGGGTAAATTCAGCGATTCCGCACTCCCAGCATGGAACGTTGATAGACGGCAGTGACATGAATCAGTTATTCATATATTCATAAAAGAAAGACTTATGAAATAATACTGAGCAGCTTGCGGGTGGTGCTGTCCAGGGAGAGTATAAATACTTGGGCAGGGGCCCAGCTTGCACAGGACATTCTTAACAGGAACTAGTGAAGGACACAACTAGACCTCCATGTTGTAAAACAGTTGATTAAAGCTTTGTTTAATGCTTAGACCAAGTGCCTAGTAGTTTTCTTAAGTCAGGCAGCACGGGGGAGATAGGAGGACCACTCCATCGTGCCATTAACCAACCTTCATTCCCTTCGAGTGAGGCTCAGGATCACTGAATAAATCCTTATATCACCACTATAGAGAATTAAACACACACTGCAATGTGTTAGACACAAGATAAGGCACAGACAGAATGTGGGCACAGAGAGTTGAAATAACATCACAGACCATAAGGGGCAAAGCTTAACTGTTTAGTCAACGTCATGCAAATACCAAGATGTGTAACCTCCGTTGAACACACTCCAACCTGTGTTATTCCAAATAATATATGCAGGCAGCTTTCATGGAGACAGTTCCATCTGTTCTTCAGAGCAAGAAAACGAAAGAAAGACTTGCATTTATATAGCGCCTTTCACAACCTCATGTTGTCCCAAAGCACTTTGCAGCCAATGAAGTACTTTTGGAGTGTAATCACTGTTGCAATGTAGGAGACGCAGCAGCCAATTTGCGCACAGCAAGCTCCCACAACCAGCAATGTGATAATGACCAGATCATCTGTTTTTAGGTGTTGGACACCAGGGAGAACTCCCCATGCTCTTCTTCGAAATAGTGTCATGGGATCTTTTTCATCCACCTGAGAGAGCAGACGGGACCTGGGTTTAACGTCAGTTGATTCTGCCACCTTGCTGTGGGATCACGAATGCTGCTTCATTGGCTGAGGTCATCTAACAGCACAGAATATCGAACAAATCCGAGACATCCCTAATCTTGGTCGCTCCACATCACTCAGTTACCAACTGAACCATTGGGGGTCATTTTAACCTAACCTGCCATGTGGGAAACCCATGGATCGGCTGCAGCTTACACCCACGCAACAGTGACTTCAATGGAGGGTAAAATTGAGTGCTGTGCAAAACCAGCATTGCACCCCATCCCGTCAGTCTCCTGATGGGCGGGTTAGACTAAAATTGGCCCCATTGAGAGAAGAACCCCCATGTATAGGTGGATGGCTGAATGATAATAGACACTGGCCAAGGTTTTCCACGTATGCTATCACCGGCCCGCTATATAAAGTAAATGGGCAAGAAAACAAGGACTGACGAACACAGAAGCAGAAAAGCCCGGGCAATATTACCTCCATTGACATATTACTTTTCACACTGAGGTGTCTCAAAACACTTTTACCATCATGAGTTACTTTTAGAGTGTAGCGACTGTTGTTATGCAGTCAAATGCAGCAGGCTTTCTGCATTGGGAGAGCACTGTTGGCCAGGACACCAGCTAATGCACTGCTCTTCTTTAAATAGTTACAGGATCTTTACTGAACTACTGGAAGAGGCAGGTGGTGTCTGTTTTATGCCTCATCTGGAGGGCAGCATCTCTGACCATGCAGCACTCCCTCAATAGTGCTGGTCAGTGTTGGAAGGTCAGCCTAGACAATGGCCCAGAAATTCGGGTCTCCACGGGTGAGTACGCGCTGGGTACTCACCCGTAGGCCCAATGGAAGTGCCGGTTTCCTGCATGCACTTGCGCATGCGTGGGAAACCGGCACTTCCGTTCCCCTGAAAGGGGTTCAGAGGTCAAACGCGTGCGCAGGAGAGGCTGCACGTGCACATCGAACTTCCGTTTTTTTTTGTTTTTTTAAAGTACAGGTTTTCCCGGGAACGTAAACCTGCAGAATTTAGAAATGCAAAAAGCAGGCGTAAGACCTGCTTTTTACAAGGTAAGTGGTGAATTAATTAAAATTAAAACATTTTTTCCACAGGTTTATTATTTTTAAATACTTTAAAGCAAGGTAAGTTTATTTTTAACCCCGTTAGAAAATAAAATTACTTTTTTCAAAAATTTTAATTATTGTTTAAAATAGTTATTTCATGTAATTTATAGTTTATTTAAAAAATGAGATTTTAAAAATGTATTTGAAGATTTAGTGCTATTTTGGGACCATAGTATTTATAAGTCTGGACAGCACTTCCTGTCAGACTTATGAATGGAGCATTCCCTGCTCCGATTGGCTTCCCATGGCCCACGTGATCCCAGGGGATGCATCGAACTAACTGCGCCCCTGGGATACGCAAGCACTGCGCGCCGGCAGCTGGACCAGGCCCCGGATCGCAATTCCACGGGGGCCCACAGCTCAACGGCTGGCGCGCAAGGTAAGTGCAGGTCGGGGGCTTGCACCCGCGGGAAGCCCCCGACCCGAATTTCTGGGCCAATGTGTTAAAACCTGATGTGGAGATCAAGCCCATACCCTTCTGACTTAAAGAAGAGTGCTCCCAACTGGGCCAAGCTGGTTCACAGCTAGATAGTAGGTAGATCATTGGATAGATTTTTGTCTGAAGTGATATTAATGCTTGATTAGTTCAGGAAGCTTCAGACCACTTATAGCGCTGGCAGGAACTTCCATATAACCATGGTATTGATCTCGTGTAAAGGTTCTTCACTGATCTGCCATTTTGAATTTGATTGTAGCTGATGAAGGTTCCAGATCACATTCCAAAATATCCTAAAGTAATCATGCCTTAATGTTACTGACTACGAGACTGCTTTGAACTGCGGCACCATCACCAATGCACAAATGGAACTAGTTTGATCCTCGGACCATTTATCATTTCACAATTTTTTCCTCTCCTCAGAGTGTGCACTCTGTTACAAATCTATGGTCCACTTGCAGCCCTCCCAAGTGACCATATTTCACATGTAACTGGGCAATGAGTACTAGCAGGCACTTTGACTGTGGGCAACATCACACCTTATCCTTATTTACTGTATGAGCGCATGGCAGACACACTCACACTCCCGCACACACACAGTCACATGCACGCATGCACATACCTTCCAGGTTGCTAGATAGTGATCAGAGGAAGAGTTTATTTTGAGCCTTCTTTACCCAAATTACGGAGGCCAACTGTAGCACCCTTGAGCACAATAAATCTAGGCTGACCCTCCAGTGCAGTGCTGAGGGAGTGCTGCACTGTCGGAGGTGCCGTCTTTTGGATGAGACATTAAACCAAGGCCCTGTCTGCTCTCTCAGGTGGATGTAAAAGATCCCATGGCACCATTTCGAAGAAGAGATGGGGAGTTATCCCCGGTGTCCTGGCCAATATTTATCCCTCAATCAACATCACTAAAACAGATTATCTGGTCATTATGACGTTACAGTTTGTGGGAGCTTGCTGTGCGCAAATTGGCTGCCGTGTTTCCTACATTACTACAGTGACTAAACTCCAAAAAGTACTTCATTGGCTGTAAACTGCTTTGGGGCATCCTGAGGTTGTGAAAGGCGCTATATAAATGCAAGTCTTTTTTTTCGTGCAGTGGCAGGTGAAACCAGCCAACTCAACATACACTGGGGATGGAGTCTGGCACCCTCCTGGGGGTTAGGGCTCAGTACCACACCGGCTAAAGCCCATACCCACAGAGCCATCAAGGGAGCTACAGTTCTGACTAGTTCACAGTAATTGGGGACACGACAATGACAAAGGACAGGCTTCAAACTGGCGGCTCGGATTTCCCAGAGTAGGTGAATGTGGGGCACAGCCATTGAGGGTTAGCTGTGTGATATCATCATAGCGCTTTTATTGAGGAATGCTTCCCCACTGCTGAGTCTAGATGTTCAGAATCGGTCTCTCCTTTAAGTCGCTGTCCTTATCTTCTGCCCTTATTAGAGAAACACTGGGGCTAAATAAAGAAAACCCAAGCAGAGTCTTTGGGCAATAGTGTGGACTGATGTACCTCAGGGTAACAAAGTGGCCTCAAGTGGGCAGTACTGGCATCAGCCTTTGGAAATGGTAGGATGTAATGCATCACATGTGAATACCCTGGGGCCTGTGGTCTGCCTTTATAACACTCTGGTGCAGTAATTATCTGTAAAATCTCTCTCTCTCTCTACATATATCTACACATATACATACAGCTTTGTGCCTCACTGCAGGGTTAGATGCAGCACCACATTCCTCCAGTTTTGATCAAATTATTTATTTATAAACATAGATAAAATACATTTTGGAATCTGCAGAATATTTTTTTTTAAAACACATCGCATGTATACAGCCCAACATTTTAATGAAAAATATCTGAAATCTCATTCTGTGTTGAAAGCCCCGTCAGGGGCAGGACTGCGTGACACAAGGGCTTTGCAATGCCAGTTTGTGCATGATGGAAAGCCCTTTTTATGAATTTGCTTCTTCCTTCGGTATCCTGCCGGTGATGCACCGGATCGCTGCTGAAACACACCTTCTAAATGACAAAAGGGGGAATAAGGAATGCGGAGCGCGGAGTGTCCAGCCTTGCAATGGGAAGCTGCCAGTTACATTCTAACATGCACCAAAAAGCCCGTTGACTTAATTCAACTCCCAGGGTGAATTAAGAATCGAATAAATACGGTTTTTTGTGTGGAATGTTTATAAATAAATTCTTCAAAGCAGCATAAATATTAATTCAGGACACGCCTCTTGGAATGGTTCGAAGTAAAGCCTCAATCGGTCATTTTGAAATGAGTATTTCTGTCAGATTATTACAAAGCACTTACTCGTCATCTCGAATCAATTCTTCCTCCTCTTCCGCCGCCTGTTTTCTCACCGGAGCCAAATTCTCCGTCTTCTCGTTGTAATTTCGGAAACAAACGTTGAGTTTCTCGTCGAAATCGTTCACCAGGTCCTCCATGGACTTGAAGCTCATCATCTCGGTGCCGAAATTGTCCAGTTCGGTCATGTCTTCCAGGTGGGAGAGCCCCAGGGTCCTCACCGACCCCAGCTCGTTCAGGTTCTCCTCTTCCTCCTCCTCCTCCTCCTGCTCCAGCTGCCCCCGTCCCCCGGCTCGGTCAGGCTTCAACTCGTAAAAATCCTGCCATTCCTCGTCCAGGGTGACCAGCGGAGCTGCCATCGCGCCGGGGATGTGAGAGGCGATCGCTCCGAGGACAGGGCTGCGGAGAGACTGCGCACTCAACAAGGTGAGATCATCTCCTCTCCAGCTAAGAGCAGGAGGGAGAGCTCCCCCACCAAACCGTACCCCTTTCTCAACAATTACTCACTCTCACCTCCTCCTCCTCCTCCTCTCCCGAGGGTGCTGCTCCATGATGGGCTACAGTTTGAGGGGCGTTGGGCAACCCTTCACCACCTCACCCAAGTGACCTTCCGTCCATCTGTGACCCTGACGGCATCAGCAAGATATTGGGAGGAGGGAGGGGCTTCAAGACCAATCCCATCCCTCTCGCCTCCCAATATCCCACAGAGGTCACTGGATAGTGGTCAAGACTGCAATCCTGACCAGCCAGCCCTTCCCTACCCCAGAGGTTCTAAGGTCCTTGCAGTGCCCCAATTATTGACCTGGTTGAAATCAGCTGACTTAGCACAACAACAACTTGCATTTATATAGTGCCTTTAACTTAGTAAACCATACCAAGACACCTCACAGCAGCGTTATCAAAACAAGATTTGACACCGAGCCACATAGGGAGATATATTAGGACATAGAACAGGTAGGTTTTAAGGAGTGCCTTAAAGGAGGAGAGAGGTAGAGAAGTGGGGAGATTTAGGGAGGGAATTCCAGAGCTTAGGGTCTACACAGCTGAACGCACGACCACCAGTGGTGGAGCAGTGAATATCAGCGATGCTCAAGAGGCCAGAATTGGAGGAGCGCAGATATCTCTGGGGGGTTGTGGGGCTGGAGGAGGTTACAGAGATAGGGAGGGGCGAGGCCATGGAGCGATTTTAAAACAAGGATGAGAATTTTAAAATCGAGGTGTTGCCGGACCTGGAGCCAGTGTAGGTCAGCGAGCACAGGGGTGATGGGTGAAGGGGACGTGGAATGGGCAGCAGAGTTTTGATTGAGTTCAAGTTTACGGAGGGTGCAAGGTAGGAGGTCAGCCAGGGGTGCGTTGGAATAGTCAAGTCTAGAGGTAACAAAGGCATGGATGAAGGTTTCACAGCAGATGAACTGATGCAGGGATGGAGGCAATTTTCCCTGTAATTTTTTTGGGGGGCTTCACGGTCCCTTTAAGGGGCTGTGGGGCCCATTCAGAATACCACGCATGGGCAGTTTTCTATTTAAAAGCCGGCTGCGCGGGACCTTCAGAGAGCTTTGCGACCGAGAGCTTAACGGAAACATTGGATGGAGGCGGGCGATGTTACAGAGGTGGAAGAGCAGTAAGCCTGAGGATTGGGAGAATTTTAGAATTCAGCAAAAGAGGGTCAAGAAATTGATAAAGAAAGGGAAAATAGAATATGAGAGTAAATTAGCGAGAGACATAAAAACAGACTATAAAATCTTCTATAGGTATGTAAAAAGGAAAAGACTAGTGAAAGTAAATGTGAGCCCCTTACAGGCGGAGACAGGAGAATTTATAATGGGGAACAAGGAAATGGCAGAGAAATTAAACAAATACTTTGGGCTGGATTTTGTTACTGAGGCGGGCTGGGGTCGTGTAATCCGCTTTTCGTGTTAGCCACCCGATTCTAAATCAAAGTGGGAGAATGATGCAATTTTAACTTAAGTGGGCAATTGAGTTCCAGCGTGTGGGAACCCATGGCCCAATTAGTTTTTTCAGTCTGAAACTCGCCTCCGATGATGTCATCATTGCTGCTGCATTTAAGGTTTGCAACAAGCTTTGCTTTTTCTGCAGACTGCCAACCTTATGGCCTTTCATGTTAGAGGGACCTGGAGGCAGAACGACCAGCGAGAGACCGAGGTCTGCTCCCAGGTTTGATGACGTTGCCCTGCAAGCTTTAGTGGAGGGAGCAAGCGCCAATAAAGAGGTGCTCTTCCCTTCTTCAGGGAGGAAGAAGCCTCCCCAGCAGACCAAGGCTGTGTGGATCCAGGTGGCCCAGGAGGTCAACTCTTTGTTGATAACCTGCAGAACCTGGCTTCAGTGCAGGAAGAGGTTTCATGACCTTCTGCGCACTGGAAAAGTGAGTATGACTTTCCCATCACCCTCAATCTGATCCCCATTGCCTCTCCTCACCAGCACTCAGCTTTAGCAACCTCTTCCTCCACATCCCACTTGACACTGACATCCATGCACCCTTACCCATTCCCTCTCTCTCTATGGTCACATTCACCTAACTATTCGACTATGCAGCCCTTGCACTCCCTATCACTGTGATGCTATGAAAACAACCAAGGAGGGCCCTTGGTCTTGCCACCTCACTCCATCTTTGTCTCCTTCTAAGCATCTATGCTATGGATTCTCTACACTCACTCCTTCATTCTCACTCAAACCCCACTCGTCTCCCTCATTGCAGGAAAAGAGAGCTCACAATAACAGGGAAAGAGCGAGGACAGGAGGAGGGCCACCCTCAGTAGCCCAGCTCACCCCCTGGAAGGATGCGGTCCTGGAGATTGTGGGAGTGGAGGACGATGCGCAAGTGGGGGACGGACAGACGGGCGCATCACAGCAAGCTGGTGACAGAATAGTTTTCCATCTCGCTCACTGACATTGCATGAGTCGCTGATAATGATTCTGAAGCTCTAACAGATGGACTTATGATTATCTGCAATATGCAATGTGCATGTAACCTTGGCATCACATCTCTGACTCTTTCCTTTACTCCCCCACAGGACCATCGCAAGCACCCGTCCCCACTAGCCAGGAGGAAGAGCTTGAGCATTCAGACTCCTCAGAGGAAGCTGCAACCTCTGAGGGCGCAGCGTCAACAGAGTTCAGCACACCCAGCACCAACGCAGACACTCACGCCTCGGTGGGACCTTCGGGACATAGAGTAGTGTTGTCACCTGGTGTATCACAGCTCACAAGTGAGCATCAGCAGATTGTGCAGACAGGGACAGCAATGGAGAGTCCTAGTTGGAGGGCGCAGGACTCTCCCAGCTCAGCTCAGCTGCATGTCGACCCCTTGCCTCTGGGTCCATCCACAAGATCAGTGGTGCTGGAACTCCAGGAACAGATGCAGGAGTCTCTGGCAGGTTTTGTCTCCAGGGTCGCTGCGAGTGTGGAGCGAATGGAGGAGTCCATTGCGAACATGAGCAGAGCCTTTGTGGAGTCATTGGCGCATGAACGCATCACCATGGAAAGGATGGCAACCTCCATGGAGGTGATAAGTCACCAGAGTGCAGAAAACATGGTGAGTGTTCTGAATAGAATGACATCTCTTGAGGAGCGATGGTCATCTATTGAACAGAGAAATGATACCTTCATGGAAGTCCTTCTGAGTAGGACTGCCAGTGCAGATACGGGTCCCCATGGCCCCCCTGATGTGCAGCAAGGTGCTCTTAAGCCACTTGCAAGCGCTGAGGGGGACCTGACCCATGAGAGGGAAGTTGGTGGCAGACATCAAGGAAGTGGGGGCTCCTCTCCAAGCGCTCACACTTCCATGCCACTGCAGAGCCCTCAGTCAGAGCCCCACCAGAGTCCCCACCCAACTGAGATCGGCGTCTCAACCCCTGCACAGCCGCAGGAGCAGCAGACTGTTGGCGAGCCCTCACAGGTTCGCAATCCCAGAGGACGCCTGCCAAAGGTGTCGAGACAGGAGCAGCAAGAAACTGAGCAACGGGCCTCCACAGCTGCTGAAGCCACAGGGGAAGCACCACGTAGGAGCACGCATAAGAGAAAGATACTACACAAATAGTCACAAGGGTAGTCACTTGGGTGAAATTTGAAGTTTAATGTTAAAAGCCATCAGATGGTTACTGTAAATAAAAAAATCTGATGGCTACTGCTGCAGTTGTGGCGTGTGTCATTTCGCTAATGGGACTTCCACATTGAGGGCTTAAGATTACTTGCAATTGTCAGTGTGGTGGTCAAATTGTTAGGAATCCGTTGGTTCTTAGCCATTGTCGAAGCTCTGGTAAGAAGCTGCGAGGCAAAAGGGCTTGATTGGCTAGGCTAAGCCAATCTGGCCAAGATGAGTGCGTTCCTTGCATCCCGGGCAGCAATGTTCTCACGTATTGCTGCCGCTGGTTGATGGGCCTCTGCAAGATGTTCGTTTTCGCTCTTCTCCTCCACCTACTCCTCCACCTCCTCCTCCTCATCTGAGGAGGATATGTGAGGAGCCAATTGGTCCTCAGGAATCTGCAAGCCACGACGTTGTGCCATGTTGTGAAGTGCACAGCAAACTGCAACGATTCTAGAGACCCTGGCTGCTGAGTATTGCAGGGCTCCACCTGATCTATCCAGGCATCTGAAGCGCATCTTCAGCAAACTGATGGTTTGCTCGATTATGGATCTGATGGAAATGTGGCTGGAGTTGTAGCTCTCCTCAGCTTCGTTGGATGGCCTCCTCAATGGCATTATTAGCCACATCTTCAGGGGATAGCCCTTGTCTCCAAATAGCCATCTGTTAAGTTGGTCTGGCGGACTGAATAGCGGAGGCACACTAGACTGGCGCAGTCATGGAACTGCCAGGGTACTTGGCACAAACATGCAAAATTTCCTTCTTGTGGTCACACACCAGCTGAACGTTAAGGGAGTGGAAGCCCTTGCGGTTGACAAAAATACCTGGATTGCGATGGGGTGCCTTAAGGGCCACGTGTGCAGTCAACGACGCCCTGCACCCTTGGAAAGCCTGCCAGATTAGCTAATCCAACCGCACGCGCTGTGACACTTGCTTGATCCTTGGTGAAATGGATGTGATTATGCGCGATGGCAAAGAGGGCATTGGTTACCTGCATGATGCAAGTGTGTGCAGCTGCCTGGGAGATGCCGCTGATGTCTGCTGCTAATCCCTGGAATGAGCCGGAGGCAAACAAGTTGAGTGCAGTGGTGACTTTGACGGCCACTGGTAAGGGGTGTCCACCTGGTCCTCTGGGCTCCAGCTCTTGTTGCAGCATTGCGCAGATGTCACCCACTACCTCTCGCGAAAGTCGGAGCCGCCTTTGGCACTGCTGCTCAGACATGTTAAGGTAGCTGACCCTGTGTCTGTAGACCCTGTTTGGGGGGATATCTACTGTGCTGATGGGCTTCCATGCGCTGGCCCCTTCTGGCCTGTGCAGCTTCAGGTGGGTGAGCAGCAGCTTGGCGCTCCTGTTGGTGCTGCTGCTGTTGGTGCTGCTGTTGTTCATGGTTCTGCTGGTGCCACGGCTGGTCTTCGTCCTCATCTAATGTCCAGAAGGGAAGGAAGTAAATTCCGCCCATGCTTCTGGTATATGCCT
Source organism: Somniosus microcephalus (assembly GCF_052327205.1). NCBI lineage: Eukaryota > Metazoa > Chordata > Chondrichthyes > Squaliformes > Somniosidae > Somniosus > Somniosus microcephalus. The sequence goes on along the minus strand of NC_141012.1, from coordinate 41,911,803 downwards.
CAGTTGAGGAAGCGCTCAGTCAAGGTGGCGAGAAGGGTTTCCCAGGAGGTCACACTGGAGATGGGTGTCAGGCTCCAAACTTCCACAGCTGTGGTTATGCCTTCTAAAAGTTCCCCCAGACCTGAGACAACAAAGTCCTGCCACCTGCAAATGATGGCTGATCAAATATCCTATTTAATGGTGGAGCTGCAGCTGATAGTCAGCAATCCAATTGTGCTCCCGCCAGGTTTCACCGTCGTGTTTCAGAGCAGGCGTGCTTCACATGGGAAAAGGGTTAAAATCACAAAGGCCTTTCAAAATGGGATAATAGAGGCAATTTAGTGTTTGTTAAGGGCCTTAAGGGCCTATCCCGCCTCGTGGAGGCGGGACGGAGACGGGAGCAGTAAACACGATTTCTTGAAAATTGCTTGGAGGCGGGATGGAGGCAGGGTTGGGCCCGCCTGCCACTTTTTACAATTTAACACCCCACACACCTCCACGGCCCTGGGAAATTTGAGCCCTTTGTGTCTGTCTTCACGGAAGAAGACGCAAAAAAACTCCTGGAAATAGTGGAGAACCAAGGGTCTAGCGAGAATGAGGAACAGAAAGAAATTAGTATTAGTAAAAAAAAGTACTGAAGAAATTAATGGGACTGAAAGCAGATAAATCCCCTGAACCTAATGGCCTACATCCTAGAGTTTTGAAAGAGATGGCTATAGAGATAGTGTGTACTGGTCTCACTAGATGTAACTCCTATCCAGTTATCTAGTCAGCTAAACACTCATTCAAATAATTCCTCGAGAAGCAGGGTGCTGTTTTGAAGCTTTACTTGAATAAAAGTGTGAAACTGTAAACAAAGACAAAGTATGTTTTGGACACAGAGGTAAGTACTATACATTAGATGTTACATAAGATGCAAAAATATGTTTATGAAAACAGAATAGACTGCTTAACACAGATAAGTAGGTAACTGTATAAGTAAATAGCACTGAAGCAAACCCTTAGTAGCTAGCAGCTAATAAACTTCTTATTGACAAAGTATTGTCAAAATACTATACCAACAAGGTTGTTATTATGTTACCAAACAAGGATACTCACAGACATTGCATCTTGCCTAGTGTATAAGGAAGGATGGAGGAGGATAGAAAACAAACTGCCACATTTGAACCTTGTTCACAGCTGAGAAAACACTTCCTCGAATACTACTTCCTATGCAGACAGGAAGAAGGTCAAATAACACACTGCTGTACAATAACTACCACTAGGGGCGCTACCTACATCTAACAAGTCCAGAACATAGTGGATGCATTGGTTGTCATCTTCCAAAATTCCATACATTCTAAAATGGTTCCCGCAGATTGGAAGGTAGCAAATGTAACCCCACTATTTAAGAAAGGAGGGAGAGAGAAAACGGGAAACTACAGATGAAGGGTCATTCACCTGAAACGTTAACTCTGTTTTTCTCTCTCCACGGATGCTGCCTGACCTGCTGAGTGTTTCCAGCATTTTCTGTTGAATTACAGACCAGTTAGCCTGACATCAGTAGTAGGGAAAATGCTAGAATCTATTATTAAGGATGTGGTAACAGGGCGCTTAGAAAATAATAATAGGATTGGGCAGAGTCAACACGGATTTATGAAAGGGAAATTGTGTTTGACGAATCTGTTAGAGTTTTTTGAGGTTGTAACTAGCAGAATAGATAAGGGGGAACCAATGGATGTGGTGTATTTGGATTTTCAAAAGGCATTCGATAAGGTGCCACACAAGAGGTTATTAAAAAAAATTAAGGCTCATGGGATTGGGGGTAATATACTAGCATGGATTGAGGATTGTTTAACGGACAGAAAACAGAGAGTAGGAATAAACGGGTCATTTTCGGGGTGGCAGGCTGTAACTAGTGGGGTACCGCAAGGATCAGTGCTTGGGCCTCAGCTATTCACAATCTACATCAATGATTTGGATGAGGGGACCAAATGTAATATATTCAAGTTTGCTGATGATACAAAGCTGGGTGGGAATGTAAGTTGTGAGGAGGATGCAAGGAGGCTGCACGGGGATATAGACAGGCTAAGTGAGTGGGCAAGAACATGGCAAATGGAATATAATGTGGACAAATGTGAAGTTATCCACTTTGGTAGGAAAAATAGAAAAGCAGAGTATTTTTTAAATGGTGAGAGATTGGGAAATGTTGGTGTTCAGAGGGACCTGGATGTCCTTGTACACGAATCACTGAAAGTTAACATGCAGGTACAACAAGCAATTAGGAAAGCAAATGGTATCACACAGAAAATCACACAGAAACCCCACAGTGCAGATAGAGGCCATTTTGGCCCATCGAGCCTGCACCGACACATATTCCACCCGATCCCCGTAACCCCACTAACACTAAGGGTCAATTTATCATAGCCAATCAACCTAACCTGCACATCTTTGGACTGTGGGAGGAAACCGGAGCACCCGGAGAAAACCCACGCAAACACGGGGAGAATGTGCAAACTCCACACAGACAGTCACCCGAGGCCGGATTCGAACCCGGGTCCCTGGCGCTGTGAGGCAACAGTGCTAACCACTATGCCACGGTATGTTGGCCTTTATTACAAGGGGATTTGAGTATAAGAGTAAAGACGCCTTACTGCAATTATATAGGGCCCTGGTGAGACCACACCTGGAGTATTGTGTACAGTTTTGGTCTCCTTACCTAAGGAAGAATATACTTGCCATAGAGGGAGTGCAACGAAGGTTCACCAGACTGGTTCTTGGGATGGGGGGATTGTCCTATGGGGAGAGATTGAGTAGACTAGGCCTATATTCTCCAGAGTTTAGAAGAATGAGAGGTGATCTCATTGAAGCATACAAAATTCTGACAGAGCTTGACAGGGTAGATGCAGGGAGGATGTTTCCCCTGGCTGGGGAGTCTAGAACCAGGGGTCACAGTCTCAAAATAAGGGGTCGGCCATTTAGGACTGAGATGAGGAGAAATTTCTTCAGTCAGAGGGTGACACGATATAACAAGTGCGCGACACAAACACTCAGGATCCAGTGATTCGGGATTCAGTGGGCGTGTGATGCAGAAACATTCAATGATACTGTCAGTGTGTGCCACAGACAGGTTTAGTAACACAGTCAGTGACACAGATCTATGCAGTGGTACACTGAGTGACCATGCAGAAGGTGATTTAGTGCATCAAGCAGCAGTTGAAAACACCATCACATATTGCACTAAGGGTGTACCAGTTAACCTGTCCTAATATCTCCTTACGTGGCTCAGTGCCACAGTTTGTCCGATAATGCTCCTGTGATTAATTAAGAAAGGGAAAATAGAATATGAGAGTAAGCTTGCAGGGAACATAAAAACTGACTACTGTAAAAGCTTTTATAGATATGTGAAGAGAAAAAGATTGGTGAAGTCAAGCGTAGGTCCCTTGCAGTCAGAATCAGGGGAATGGCGAACAAAGAAATGGCAGACCAATTAAATACATACTTTGGTTCTGTCTTCACAAAGGAGGACACAAATAACCTCCCAGAGATGTCAGGGAACATAGGGTCTGATGAAAGGGAGGAACTGAAAGAAATCGGTATTTGTAGGGAAATGTTGTTAGGGAAATTGATGGGATTGAAGGCCGATAAATCCCCAGGGCCTGATAATCTACATCCTAGGGTACTTAAGGAAGTGGCCCTAGAAATAGCTGATGCTTTGCTGATCATCTTCCAACATTCAATGGAATCTGGAACAGTACCCATGGATTGGAGGGTAGCTAATGTTACCCCACTATTCAAAAAAGGTGGTAGAGAGTAAACGGGGAATTATAGACCGGTAAGCCTGACATTGGTAGTGGGGAAAATGCTAGAGTCCATTATAAAAGATATAATAGCAGAGCACTTGGAAAACAGTGACAGGATCGGACAAAGTCAACATGGATTTACAAAAGGTAAATCGTGCTTGACTAATCTACTGGAATTTTTTGAGGATGTAACTGGTAAAATAGATAAGGGAGAACCAGTGGATGTGGTGTATTTGGACTTTCAGAAGGCTTTTGATAAGGTCCCGCATAAGAGATTAGCGTGTAAAGTTAAGGCACATGGGATTGGGGGCAAGGTATTGACTTGGATAGAGAACTGATTGGCAGACAGAAAGCAAAGAGTTGGAATAAACGGGTCTTTTTCCGAGTGGGAGGCAGTGACTAGTGGGGTACCGCAGGGATCGGTCCTTGGGCCCCAGCTATTCACAATATATATTAATGATCTAGACAAGGGAACTAGATGTAATATCTCCAAATTTGCAGACGACACAAAGCTGGGTGGGCGTGTGTGCTGTGAGGAGGATGCCGAGAAACTCCAGGATGATTTGGACAGGTTGGGTGATTGGGCAAAAGCATGGCAGATGCAATATAATGTGGATAAATGCGAGGTTATCCACTTTGGTGGCAAAAACAGGAAGGCAGATTATTATCTGAATGGCAATAGATTAGAAGAAGGGGAAGTGCAACGAGACCTGGGTGTCCTTGTGCACCAGTCGCTGAAGGTAAGCATGCAGGTGCAGCAGGCGGTTAAGAAGGCAAATGGCATGTTGGCCTTCGTAGCGAGAGGGTTTGAGTACAGGAACAAGGATGTCTTGCTGCAGTTGTACAGGGCCTTGGTGAGACCACATCTTGAGTATTGTGTGCAGTTTTGGTCACCTTATCTGAGGAAGGATGTTCTTGCCATGGAAGGAGTTCAGCGAAGATTCACCAGGCTGATACCTGGGATGGCAGGAATGACATATGAGGAGAGATTGGGTCGATTGGGCTTGTACTCGCTGGAGTTTAGAAGAATGAGAGGGGATCTCATTGAAACTTATAAAATTCTGACAGGACTGGACAGACTAGATGCAGGAAGGATGTTCCCGATGGCCGGGGAGTCCAGAACCAGGGGTCACAGTCTAAGGATAAGGGGTAGGCCATTTAGAACAGAAATGAGGAAGAATTTCTTCACCCAGAGAGTGGTGAACCTGTGGAATTCTCTACCACAGAAGGCAGTAGAGGCCAATACATTAAATATATTCAAGAAGGAGTTGGATATATTTCTTAAGGCTAAAGGGATCAAGGGGTATGGGGAGAAAGCAGGGACCGGGTACTGAATTTGGATGATCAGCCATGATCGCATTGAATGGCAGAGCAGGCTCGAGGGGCCGAATGGCCTACTCCTGCTCCTATCTTCTATGTTTCTATGTGAAGCGCCCTGGGACATTTTTATGACGTTAAAGGCGCTATATCAATGCAAGTTGCTGTTGTTGAGTGCTCAATGATGCAATTAGTGTGTAACACAGACATAGGCACTGATACAGTCTGTGTCTAAAACAAGACGCTCAGTGATAGCAGGTAACACTGATACAGTCAGTGTGTGATACAGTGCATGCACACTAATACCCCACTGTCACTGTGCAATTATTCATACCTAGTATTAAGGAGTCAACAGTCAACAGACAGAACTGCAGCCAGTTAATAAGAAACACCATATGTGATAAACAGTATGAGAAATATAGCACCAGAGGAAATATTCAACAAAGGCCTGGCATTAACAGGCAATGGGGGGGGGGGGGGGGCTCGCTCTTTTATACATTCACAGCAGTGACAGCGATGGATGCTGCAGGATTGCTGTTTCTTGGATACTACTCTTCTAGTGCATGCTCGCCTGATAGGAGCTGGCTTTAGTGCAAGAGTACTCCAGGGTCAAATTTAATAACATAGTGGGACAGATTCTGGCAGCAAGTCCTGCAACACTGATTAGCGTACAGTAAAGCAGAACCTTAACTAGAGCCCTGGAACAGGGAGTCAAATATTGAACAGATACAGTAAACATAACCACTTAACTATACTGTTCAGCCAGTTTAGCATACTGATGTAGAAGGTGCTTTAGTGCATCAAGCAGCAGTTGAAACATCCATCACATATTGCACTAAGGGTGTAGCAGTCAGTCGAGGTAGCCAAACTGATGACACTACAGGTGCCCAGAACTCAAATAGTTGCCCTGATAAGAGCCAGTCTTTGCCACCCTCACTGCTGCCGTACTTCATGTGCTGCTAGGGTTACCAACTCTGATTGGACGTGTCCTTGGAGGTTTAATCATATGACCTTCTGCCTTCAACTGCCCCACCCTGTAAAACAGCCTTTTCCCCATCACCAATATTTTTATAACTAGTAAATGAAAGTGTTCAGAGAAAGTTAAAAAAAAATTATTATTTTAATGCCGCAATGATGTTTCTCCTCGATCATAATAGGAGCAGGAGTAGGCCATACGACCCTTCGAGCCTGCTCCACCATTCAATAAGATCATGGCTGATCTTCGACCTTAACTCCACTTTCCCGCCTGATCCCCATATCCCTTGATTCCCCTAGAGTCCAGAAATCTATCGATCTCAGCCTTGATATACTCAAAGACTCAGCATCCACAGCCCTCTGGGGCAGAGAATTCCAAAGATTCACAGCCCTCTGAGTGAAGAAATTCCTCCTCACCTCAGTCTTAAAAGGCCGACCCCTTATCCTGAGACTATGATCCCTAGTTCTAGACTCTCCAGCGAGGGGAAACAACCTCTCAGCATCTACCCTGTCAATCCCCCTCAGAATCTTATATCTTTCAATGAGATCACCTCTCATTCTTCTAAACTCCAGAGAGTATCGGCCCATTCTACACAATCTCTCCCCATAGGACAGCCCTCTCATTTCAGCAATCAATCTAGTGAACCTTGGTTGCTCCGCCTCCAAGGCATGTATGACCTTTCTCAAGTAAGGAGACCAAAACTGTGCACAGTACTCCAGGTGTGGTCTCACCAAAACCCTGTAAATTGTAGCAAGACTTCTTTATTCTTGTACTCCAAACCCCTTGCAATAAAGGCCAACATGCCATTTGCCTTCCTAATTGCTTGCTGTACCTGTATGCTAACTCTCTGTGTTTCCTGTATGAGGACACCTAAATCTCTATGTACATGTGCGCTAGACTCATTAAGGCCCCCAAAAATATTTAACGTAGACGGCTAGGGCCTAGAATTCAGCTGGAAGGCCTGAACTGTCCTCTAGTTGGTCAGCGCTCAAATGAAATGGGCACTGTAAAAGAGGAGCCCTTGCCTCATGTTGGGTCATTGTTCTTAAGGTGACCCCATTCGTTAGCACTTCCTGACGGTATCTTCTGTTTGTTTATCCACCAGATAACCTTCACCGCACGGACTGCAGCGGTTCAAGAAGGCGACTCACCACCACCTTTGAAGGGCAATTAGGGATGGGCAATAAATACTGGCCTTGCCAGCGACGCCCACATCCCATGAACAAATTTAAAACATTTAAAAAAAAATGTAGGGAAACACATCAGCCAATTTGCGCACAGCAAGGTCCCACAAACAGCAATGAAATAAGAGCATAGGAACAGGAATATTCCATTCAGCCTCTTGAGCCTGTTCTGCCGTTCAATTAGATCATGACTGGCCTGTACCTTAACTCCATCTACCCGCCTTGGTTCTGTAATTCCTTAATACCCTTGCCTAACAAAAATCTATCAATCTCAGTTTTGCATTTTTCAATTGACCCCCAGCCTCAAAAGCATTTTTGGGGGAGAGAGTTCCAGATTTCTCTTTGTGTAAAGAAGTGCTTCCTGACATCACCTCTAAATGGCCAGATCTGTAGAAGGGTTTCGACCCGAAACGTTGACTCTATTTCTCTCTCCACGAATGTTGCCTGGCCTGCTGAGTTTTTCAGGCATTTTCTGTTGTTATTTCGGATTTCCAGCATCCGCAGTATTTTGCTATCTAATTTTAAGGTTATGGCCCCTTGTTCTGGACTCACCCACCAGAGGAAATAGTTTCTCTCTATCTACCTGATCAAATCCTTTAATCATCTTAAACACCTCAATTAAATCACCCCTTAATCTTCTATAATCGAGGGAATACAAGCCTAGTCTGTGCAACCTGTCCTCATCATTTACCCCTTTCAGCCCCGGTATCATTCTGGTGAATCTGTGCTGCTCCCTCTCCCCCTCCAAGGCCCATATATCCTTCCCGAGGTGCGGGGCCCAGAACTGAACGCAGTGTCCAGATGCTCTGGTTGCTATGTGCAATGACATCACAGAGGCGACCGTCTCAGTCCTGGCCCACGGTGAGATATCTCGTACATATTGAATAATCGAGGGCCCGCTGGCTGCAATTTTCTGATGCGCATTCACAGCTTGCGAGGTTCCTCACCACAGGTAATGATTCAGAAAATCGACCCTTACAAATGCAGCTCCTACAGCAATGGGGTGGAATTAGTCACGGCTGGGGCTGCGAATCAGGTGGAATCGCATTGGCCAAGCCCATTATATGGCCCGTTTGATATTGAGGTGCTGTTGAACTCAATGGAACTGAATATTGGGCGGAGTGTATGATTGGTGACCAATGTACTATCTCCTGTTTTTTGCGCCCCACCCGTGTCCAATTCACCCCTGCAGTGACCAGGGCAATTTTCACCTCCACACCAGTTTCTGAAACCAAGACTCATTGCACTGCCTCCTAATCTCATTCTTTCGGGTTGAAGCTGTGGAACTCATTACCTTCCTCTGCCCTTCCTCTTCCAATGAACCGTGGCATCACCAGCCACTACTCCTTGATTTATCTTGCCTTCTCTCCTACGCTTTTCAACCTTGCTGGCATCCAGAAATACCCTAAAGACCCCCATTGCAGCATCCAATTATTTCTTAAATTTTGAATATCAGTTGCAACTTTGCCTATTATTGGTTTTGATCCTGTGTCCCCTTGTTCTCCTCTCACAACTTAGCTAAAATAATTTTCCTAATTAATTTGCCTTTCCCTTGGCATTTACTATCTTATATACCTCAATAAGATCACCTCTTAAATGCTTCCTTTCATCATAACTCAGACCGCTAACAACAACAACAACTTGTATTTATATAGTGCCTTTAACGTAGTAAAATGTCCCAAGGCGCTTCACAGGACTATTATAAGACAAAAAATTTGACACTGAGCCACATAAGGAGAAATTAGGGCAGGTGACCAAAAGCTTGGTCAAAGAGGTAGGTTTTAAGGAGCATCTTAAAGGAGGAAAGAGAGGTAGCGAGGTGGAGAGGTTTAGGCAGGGAATTCCAGAGCTTAGGGCCTCGGCAACAGAAGGCACGGCCACCAAAGGTTGAGCGATTATAATCAGGGATGCTCAAGAGGGCAGAATTAGGGGAGCGCAGATATCTCGGGGCATTGTGGGGCTGAAGGAGATTACAGAGATAGGGAGGGGCGAGGCCATGGAGGGATTTGAAAACAAGGATGAGAAATTTGAAATCGAGGTGTTGCTTAACCTGGAGCCAATGTAGGTCAGCGAGCACAGGGGTGATGGGTGAACGGGATTTGGTGCGAGTTAGGACACGGGCAGCCGAGTTTTGGATGACCTCAGTTTATGCAGGGTAGATTGTGGGAGGCCAGCCAGGAGTGTATTGGAATAGTCAAGTCTAGAGGTAACAAAGGCATGGGTGAGGGTTTCAGCAGCGGATGAGCTGAGGCAAGGGCGGAGACGGGCGATGTTACGGAGGTGGAACACTCAGGATTAGTCTTGTAGCTCTTCTCTGCACCAGTGCTTGAATGTCACTCCTGTGTCTCAGTGACCAGAACTGGACGCAGTATCAATGTGTAGTGTGACCTGTTTGGTCATGACTTCCTTTCATTTTTTACTTATAAAGTTCAACATTTTATTTGCTTAATTGGTTGCTGCACTGCATTGGTTGAATATGTTCAGTTCTGAATCTCTTTAAACATCATTCTTTGCCATTTCAACACCATTCACTGAACACGTGCGTTCCCCATTTTATTCCTTCTTATATGCAGTACATTACGCTTGTCTGCATAAAAGCTCATCTGCCATTGTTCACTGGTATATTGTGTCCAACTCACTTTGTAATTCATGAGCTGTCTTCTTCAAACCCTCTGCCTCTCCTAGTTTGGTACCATCTGCAAATCTAACCAATTTGCATTGAATTTCTGAACACAAATAATCGAGGTAAGTTAGAAATAGTATTTCATCTCTTGTGCCCATCGATCTCAAATGAACTAGGCAGAGTAGAGAGTCTGACAGGAAGAATAGAAAAGCAAAGTATTATTTAAATGGAGAGAGACTACATAATGCTGCGGTACAGAGGGATCTGGGTGTCTTCGTACATGAAACACAAAAAGTTAGCATGCAGGCATAGCAAGTAATTAGGAAGGCAATTGGAATGTTGGCCTTTATTACAAGGGGGATGGAGTATAAAAGTAGGGAAGTCTTTCGACAACTGTACAGAGCATTGGTGAGACCACATCTGGAGTACAGCGTGCAGTTTTGGTCTCCTTACTTAAGGAGGGATATACTTGCATTGAAGGCAGTTCAGAGAAGGTTCACTAAGTTGATTCCTGAGATGAAGGGGTTGTCTTATGAGGAAAGGTTGAGCAGGTCGGGCCTATACTCACTGGAGTTTAGAAGAATGAGAGGTGATCTTATTGAAACATATAGGGGGAGAAATTCGGCATCGCCCTGTTTGGGGCGCAATTATCGGCCGGGTGCAAAGTTTAGCGCCTGGCGCTAATTATTGCCTCCGACTGCAAACTTGGCTTCTATCGCCCCTGGAGGTGATTGGAGTGCTAAATCAGGCACTACACACCTCTCTTAAGGCGCTAACGCTGAGGAGTGAGGCGCTACCTCAGAGCGCTGGCGAAGCTCATGTGATGTCAGTTAGCAATGGAACACAGACACACTGGCACCGGCCACTTCTTAAAGGGGAGGGTCGATCTTGCTCTCCATCCACACCCTGCTCATTGCAGCCTTGAATCTCGGCCTGGAGAGACCTGTACATCAATTCTGCTGGAAAGAACAATGGAGAGGCCCAGGGAAAGAGCTCAGAGTGCAGCCCCCAAGTCTCTGCTAAATCGATGCAAGGAAGGTCAAATCAAAATGAACCTGCAAAGTGCTGCTCAGTACCCAGAACTCCTTCACACAGCGTTGAATCTCTCCAGAAGTCTCTCTCTCTCTCTCAGAATGCGTGGTGCAAAAATGTTGCCGACAAAAAAAGGCAGGAAGTGGCCGCCTTTAAATAGCGCTCCCCCAGTCCCTTCCCGACTGCAAAACGCTCCCCTCAACCTGTCGTTGCTAGCGGCAGGCGGTAAGGCAGGGGGCGCCACTCAATATTGGGTCCAGGGCGCTACCGGGGCATTGTATGCTCGACTGATGTCATGATCTGCGGGCGCAGGAGATCGTGGCGGTAGTGTTTAGCACTGCCGCAAAATGTCTGGTCAATTTCACGAGCAGCGCAAACATCGCTGCGCCCGGGCGCTAGTTTCTTTGCGCCCCATTAGCGCCCTCTTAGGGCACTAACGGGAGGCGCTAATCAACCAAATTTTTCCCCCATAAGATTCTGAGGGGGCTTGACAGGGTAGATGCTGAGAGGAATGTAGAACTAGGGGGCATAGTTTCAGGAAAAAGGAGTCGCCCATTTAAGACGGAAATTAGGAGGCATTTCTTCTCTCAGAGGGTCGTGAATCTTTGGAATTCTCTACCCCGGAGAGCTGTGGAGGTGGAGTCAGTGAATAGATTCAAGGCTGAGATAGACAGATATTTGAGTTACAGGGGAGTCAAGAGTTATGGGGAACAGACAGGAAGTGGAGTTGAGGCCAAGATCAGATCAGCCATAATCTCATTGAATGGCGGAGCAGGCTCGAGGGGCCGAATGGTCTACTCCTGCTCCTATTTCTTATGTTCTTATGTTATGTTCTTATGTCTCTTATTCAACTAAGGAGCTTCAGTTGGTAGAATCGCGCTCAGTGCCTAGGCTCCCGCATGAAGAATAGATACTTGGGCAATGTATCACAGTATGGTTGGCACCTGTAAAGATGTACTTCAGTAAGATTTGCTGCCTTAAGGATAGGAAGGGAGAACATTTGGAGCAAGGATAAAAGCTGCAAGTAACCAAACCAGCAGTAAGAAGAGGAGGAGGCACTGTGCTTCTATTTGCTCTGACAGCTCATTGAGAAATGCACTCTCGAGGAACAAATAAGAGTTTTTATCTGCTCGTCTTGGAGACTGGCTGGAGAGCAATCACAATGAACAATGGACAATGTTAAACTTACATTTATCCCACACCAGCTTTACACCAATGGCTTTGCAAACAGCCTGACCCTACAATAGAAGAATTGAAAATGGCTCGCTTCATAAATTGAACCCATTGTCGACTCTTCAATGAGAAGGACCATCAACTTGACTTGGATTGAGGCACTAAAAGTATTGACACAGGTTAACAAGGCCATTAAAAAAAAGCAAACCAAGCACGAGGGTTTATTTCTAGAGGGATAGAATTGAAAAGTAGTGAAGTTATGCTAAACCTGTATCGAACCCTGGTTAGACCACACTTAGAGTACGGAGTGGAGGCACTGGAGAGGGTGCAGAGAAGATTTACAAGGATGATACCAGAAATGCGAGGGTATACATACCAGGAAAGGATGAACAGGCTGGGTCTCTTTTCTCTTGAAAAGAGAAGGCTGTGGGGTGACCTAATAGAGGTCTTTGAAATTATGAAAGGCTTTGATAGAGTGGATACAGAGAGAATGTTTCCACTTGTGGGGAAGAGCAAAACTAGAGGCCTTCAATATAAGATAGTTACCAAGAAATCCAATAGGGAATTCAGAAGAAACTTCTTTACCCAGAGAGTGGGAGAATGTGGAACTCGCTACCACAGGGAGTGGTTGAAGCGAATAGTATAGATGCATTTAAGGGGAGGCTGGACAAGCATGGGAAGGGAATAGAGGGTTATGCTGATAGATTTAGATGAGGAAAGACGGGAGGAGGCTCAAGTGGAGCATAAACGCCGGCATGGACTGGTTGGGCCAAATGGCCTGTTTCTGTGCCGTATATCCGATGTAATCCTATGTAATTATATTGTGATGGAATGAGATCCCGCACAAAGTTACAGGTTATAAGGCTGCACATCAACCAGTAATGTATTCAGCTTACTCATAGCAACAGTTTAAGTTGTTCCCTTATTTTAAACTTTGTCAGAGTTGGGCTCATAAAGAATAGGTCGCGAATGGAGCATTTTTTTACTTGGTCCACCCAGTGTCAACATTGAGTTAAAGAAAGAAAGACTTGCATTTCTATAGCACTTTTCACGACCTCAGGACAGCCCAAAGTGCTTTATAGCCAACTAGCAGGGGGTGCCCGGCGTTGCCAGGGCAATTTTGGGCCGCGTGGTGTCCCTGCCCATGTCTGTCCCCTCTGGTTGAGCTCCCCAGGGGATCGCGTGGTTGATGGCCGGCAGCTGCAGTTGGCGCACCCGTTGCGTGTCTGGGGCCTAGCGCTTGAGGCCGGTCGGGGCGAGAGGCGAGACGGACCCGAGCGGAGCTCCCCCGCGGATGGCGCGGTTGACGGTCAGCCGCTGCCGATGACCCGCCCGCTGTGTGGAAACTCACCTGCAGCTCCCGGAGTCGCAATGTGGAGGTTTGTTTTGGTGTTGCTGTCCCTGTGGAGATGAAAAAAATGGCGGCGAAGTTTAGGAGACTGGAGGATTAGGACCCACCCGTGACGCACTGATTGGTCAACCATCAGGTGAGTGAACTGTAGGATTGGTCAAGCAGCACGTCAGTCAACGCTAATGACAGGTAGGATTGGTGAACCACTAATGAGTGGATTTTTGAGGATTTTTGAAGCTTTTTTGTATACTGTTCTAACAATTTTTGTGTGACGAAAAAGTAAATATGCCTACGAGAGTCCCCTAATGATAAGCTTTCTTTTGATATAACATATGTGTAGGTACGCTCTATAACTTTTGATTGTATAGCCGGACAGACAGAGAGCCAGAGACAGAGAGACAGACAGAGAGACAGAGAGACATACCACTTTATATATATACTAGCTGGAGTGCCCGGCGGTGCCGAGGCTTTTTCGAGGGCATGTTGTTGTTGGAAGAGAGAGACAGAGAGTGCGACTGGGGGGAAGAGAGAGAGCGACTGGGGGGGGGGAAGAGAGGGAGCGACGGGGGGGTAAGAGAGAGAGCGACTGGGGGGGGGAAGAGAGAGAGCGACTGGGGGGGAAGAGAGAGAGTGACTGGGGGGGAAGAGAGAGAGCGACTGGGGGGAAGAGAGAGAGCGACTGGGGGGGAAGAGAGAGAGAGAGCGACTGGGGGGGAAGAGAGAGAGAGAGCGACTGGGGGGGAAGAGAGAGAGAGAGCGACGGGGGGAAGAGAGAGAGAAAGCGACTGGGGGGGAAGAGAGAGAGAGAGCGACTGGGGGGGGAAGAGAGAGAGCGACTGGGGGGGAAGAGAGAGAGCGACTGGGGGGAAGAGAGAGAGCGACTGGGGGGAAGAGAGAGAGCGACTGGGGGGAAGAGAGAGAGCGACTGGGGGGGAAGAGAGAGCGTGACTGGGGGGGAAGAGAGAGAGCGACTGGGGGGGGAGAGAGAGAGCGACTGGGGGGGAAGAGAGAGAGCGACTGGGGGGAAGAGAGAGAGCGACTGGGGGGAAGAGAGAGAGCGACTGGGGGGGGAAGAGAGAGAGCGACTGGGGGGGAAGAGAGAGAGCGACTGGGGGGGAAGAGAGAGAGCGACTGGGGGGGAAGAGAGAGAGCGACTGGGGGGGAAGAGAGAGAGCGACTGGGGGGAAGAGAGAGAGCGACTGGGGGAAGAGAGAGAGCGACTGGGGGGAAGAGAGAGAGCGACTGGGGGGGAAGAGAGAGAGCGACTGGGGGGGAAGAGAGAGAGAGAGCGACTGGGGGGGAAGAGAGAGAGAGAGCGACGGGGGGAAGAGAGAGAGAGAGCGACTGGGGGGGAAGAGAGAGAGAGAGAGCGACGGGGGAAGAGAGAGAGAGAGCGACTGGGGGGAAGAGAGAGAGCGACTGGGGGGGAAGAGAGAGAGCGACTGGGGGGGAAGAGAGAGAGCGATGGGGGGGAAGAGAGAGAGCGGCTGGGGGGGAAGAGAGAGAGCGACTGGGGGGGAAGAGAGAGAGCGACTGGGGGGGAAGAGAGAGAGCGACTGGGGGGGAAGAGAGAGAGCGACTGGGGGGAAGAGAGAGAGCGACGGGGGGGAAGAGAGAGAGCGACGGGGGGGAAGAGAGAGCGACTGGGGGGAAGAGAGAGCGACAGGGGGGAAGGAGAGCGACGGGGGGGAAGAGAGAGAGAGAGCGACTGGGGGGGAAGAGAGAGAGAGAGAGCGACGGGGGAAGAGAGAGAGAGAGCGACTGGGGGGAAGAGAGAGAGCGACTGGGGGGGAAGAGAGAGAGCGACTGGGGGGGAAGAGAGAGAGCGATGGGGGGGAAGAGAGAGAGCGGCTGGGGGGGAAGAGAGAGAGCGACTGGGGGGGAAGAGAGAGAGCGACTGGGGGGGAAGAGAGAGAGCGACTGGGGGGGAAGAGAGAGAGCGACTGGGGGGGAAGAGAGAGAGCGACTGGGGGGAAGAGAGAGAGCGACTGGGGGGAAGAGAGAGAGCGACTGGGGGGGAAGAGAGAGAGCGACTGGGGGGAAGAGAGAGAGCGACGGGGGGAAGAGAGAGAGCGACGGGGGGGAAGAGAGAGCGACTGAGGGGAAGAGAGAGAGCGACTGGGGGGAAGAGAGAGAGCGACTGGGGGGGAAGAGAGAGAGCGACTGGGGGGGAAGAGAGAGAGCGACTGGGGGGGGAAGAGAGAGAGCGACTGGGGGGGGAAGAGAGAGCGACTGGGGGGAAGAGAGAGCGACAGGGGGGAAGGAGAGCGACGGGGGGGAAGAGAGAGAGAGAGCGACTGGGGGGAAGAGAGAGAGCGACGGGGGGGAAGAGAGAGAGAGCGACTGGGGGGAAGAGAGAGAGCGATGGGGGGGGAGTGGAAGGGGGGGAGGGGGCTGAGAGGGGGGAGTGGAGGGGGGGAGGGGGAGGGGAGGGGGAGGGGAGGGGGGAGAGGGAGTGGGGGAAGGGGAAGGGTGGGAGGAGTGGGGGAAGGGGGTGGAGAGGGGGGAGGGGGGAGTGGGGGAAGGGGTAGGGGGGAGTGGGGGAAGGGGAAGGGGAGGAGTGGGGGAAGGGGGGAGGAGGGGGAGGGGAGAGTGGGGGAAGGGGAAGGGGCGATGAGGGGGAGGGAGGAGGGGGAAGGGGGGAAGGGGGAGGGAGAAGGGGGATGGAGGGAGGGGGAAGGGGAGGGGAGGGAGGGGGGAAGTGGAGGGGAGGGGGGATGTAGGGGGGAGGGGGGGAGGGGGAGGGGGAAAGGGGAGGGGGGGTGTCGGGAGGGGGGAGGGGAGGGGAGGGGAGAAGGGGAGGGAGGGAAGGGGAGGGGGAGGTGAAGGGGGGAGGGGGAGGGGTAGGAGGGGGTGAGGGGAAGGGGGGAGGGGGAGGGGGGAAGAAGGGGAATGGGGAAGGGGGTGGGGAGAGGGCGAAGGGGGGGTGGGGGGAGGGGGAAGTGGGGTGCGGAGGGGGGGAAGGGGGGGTGTGGGGGAGGGGGAAGGGGCTGGGAAGGGGGGTGGGGGGGAGGGGGAAGGGGGTGCGGACGGGGGGAAGGGGGTGTGGGGAGGGGGGGAGGGGGTGTGTGGTGGGGAGGGGGGTGGGGAGGGGGTAAGGAGGGGTGGGGGTGTGGGGGGGGAGGGGGGTGGGGGGAAGGGAGTGTGGGGGGAGGGGGTGTGGGGGGGAAGGGGGTGTGGGGGCTGTGGGGGGGGAGGGGGGGGTGGGGGGTGGAAAGGGAGGGGGGGAGATAAACTTAAAGTACAGGAAACTTTGTGCTATCCGGCACCCACCGTCTCCAGAGTTAATGTTGAGAGATACGAAGATTCTTATCTCCGTATTTGACAACAAACACTGTTGCTTAGCAACAGCTTCTATACACTGGGTGTGGCCCTAAAGCTCTGTAGCTAAAGCTGTTGCTATAGCTACAGACCTTGCACAGCTTGACTGTTCAAACAAAGCAAAATAAAAAACGGCTGCTGATTTTTGCCGCTGGCTCCAGATTGCCGGATAGCTCACCTCCGGATAGCACAAAGTTTCCTGTACTTATAAAACATTTTTGGTAAATCTTTCTATAACATATACTTTACAACCTCACCAATCTTTTTATTAAAAAAGGGGTGCTCACCTCAGTGTGTTTTATCACAAACAATGGCCGCCGCTTGCTTTTCAGTTGGAAAGATTAGGCCCCGCCCACACAGTCGATTGTCTGTCACAGACACAGATTTGGAGCACAGAAGCCCCACCCACTCTATGTTCCTGTACTAAGATGGCCGCGCATGCACTCTGTTGCACACTGAATCAAAATGGCGTCGCACTGAAACTTTTCGCCCTCCTTGACAAAGATGGCTGCCGTTAACTTGGGGCTGTCAGCAGAAGAAATTTCCTCAGCTGCAAACACAGGATCTTCAGATTATTATTCGGGGCTTGCGACCTACCCCAGTTGCTTATGAAGCCTCCCCACCTACTGACCCCGGGAATGGAGCTGAGGCAGCACACCCTCTGCCCTCTGCCAGTGTTTGTCTCTGTCTAGGTCGGGAGCCTGGGTCTAGAGTTGCACTGCTGGCAGTTGGAGAAGCCTAGGCCCCGGGCCTGGAAAAACGGTGAAAGGTAGGAGAATTATAGAGGTTAGACAAAAGATTTACAAATTAATTAACTTTTTTAAAAAACAATTTGTGTTTTAAAAGCAACTTTTTTTTTGCTGGAACTGTAGATTTGAAAAGAAACACGCAGAAAGCGGGAAAAAGAAAGGAAAAGTTTGGAATCAAGATGGCGGCGACTCACCTCGGTTCAGAACGATAAGGCCCGCCCACACACGCACTGATTGGTCGACCGTCAGGTCACCAAAGCGTAGGATTGGTCAATCGTCCCGTCACTCGACCGTAGGAGGGCCCGGCCGCACGCGCCAGGAACCCGGCGTACGATTGGTCGACCTCGAGGTCACTCTATCGCTAATGAGCGGATAATGAGATGCTAATGAGCGGAATGTTGAACGTTTTTCGGATACCGCGGGCGTGATTTTTGTCCGGCCAAAACGTAAATACGCTTACGACCGTTTCGGAACGGTAAGCTTTCTTTTGACATAACGCACGCGTAGGTACGTTCTATAACTTTCGAGCGCATAGCCGAACAGACGCACACGTGAGGACAGACAGACAGACAGATAGACAGACAGATAGACAGACAGACAGACAGATCGATCCGTTTATATATATAGATAGATGAAGTACTTTTTGAAATGTAGTCACTGTTGTAAGATAGGACCACTCTGTCATACTAAAGATAAAAGCAAGGAAATAATGTTGAATTTGTACAAGACATTAGTTAGGTCACATTTGGAGTATTGTGTGCAGTTCTGGGCACTCCATTTTAGGAAGGGTATTAGCGCCATGGAAAGAGTAGTTAAGATTCATTAGGATGATCCCAGGAATGGGATGTGATGGTTATGGAGAAAGGCTGGAAAATGTGGTGTTGTTCTTTTAACTGGAGCAGTGGGGGCTTGTGGTGATTATTCTTTATGTTTAGTAAGAAGTATTGTGATTGGTTGTTTGTTTCCTGCCTTGGGATATATGTTGTAATCTCATTGGTAGTTGATGTCATGTGATTTGTGGTGGCCATTTTAAATTCAGTTCTTCCCAGCCTTTAGTTGGAACTGGGTGTTGAAGATGTGCTACAGGATTTTTAAGTTAATAAAGCCTAGATTAGAAAGGCAAATCTATTCTTTATTTCAGGGCTACAATGGAGGTTTTCAAAATGATGAAGCGATTTGAATGGTGATTCGCATAGAGAAACTTTACTTGCACTGGCTGGTGAATCAATAACAAGGAGACACAGACTCAGGAGTATTGCTAGAAGACTGAAGGGACACATTGCAAAAAAATTGTTCTCACACAGAGGGTCATTAGAACGTGGAATGCTTTACCGCAAGAGACTATTGAGGCAGAGATTATAAATCTTGTACAACAACAACTTGCATTTATATAGTGCCTTTAACATCGTAAAACGTCCTTCACAGGAGCAGAATCTGACAAAAATTCACGCCGAGCCAAAGAAGGAGACATTAGGACAGGCGATCAAACGCTTGGTCAAAGAAGTAGGTTTCAATGAGGGTCTTAAAGGAGGAGAGAGAGGTGAACAGCCAGAGAGGTTTAGGAAGGGAATTCCCGAGCTTAGGGCCTAGATGGTTGAAGGCACAGCCACCAATTGTGGGGTGAAGGAAGTCGGGGATGCACAAGATGCCAGAATTGGAGGAATGCAGAGTTCTTGGGCAGTTGTAGGGCTGGAGCAAGTTACAGAAATAGGCAAGTAAAAGGGAATTGGATAGGTATTTAAAATAAAAATCTGACGAGATCCGGTGAAAGGGCAGAGACATGGGACTAGAGTAGACTGTTACATTTGAAGAGCCAGCACAAGCCCTTTAAATTCTATGATTTTATAAAACACATTGGCCCGGAATTTGCGGTCAGCAGCAAAGCGAAGGCATTGGCTGCGGGCCCCGAGCTACGCTCCGCACAAGGGCCTCGTGATCCCTGTGTCGAGAACCTCGGGTTTTCCAACCTTCCATTCAAATCAACGGAAGTCAGTGGGGATTCCCTTGTGCGAGCTGCTGTGATGTCTACAAGCTGTCTCAGCAGCCAGTCAAAACGCAGAATTCTCACAAATGGCGAACAAGGAAGTGAGTAAGCTCTTAAAGATTCTAACTTTTTTTAAATGTTAGAGAGAGCAAAACAAAGATTGGGGCTCTCACATGGGGAAAAAGCAAACCTGAAATAAAGAGGGACAAACTTTTTTTTTAATTTTGAAAAGTTTATTACAGTAAAATGTTTAATTTTTATTAAAATGGACAAATTTCACACTGGACAAAATTACAATTAGTTTTCCAGGCCCTTAACATTTGTTTAGCAGTAATAACGCTGTCAAAACCAAAGTTACACAAATCCCTTTGGGTCTAACTTTTAGTGGGGAATTTAACAGCGTAATTACCACGGAAGAGCCAAAGTTTTCCTTGGTGTCAATGATTTGGCTGATTACACAGATTGCCGGCTCTGTGGGCGGGGGGCACAGCGCAGCCTGTTTCGGAGCTGTCAATGACCGCAAATTCCGGGCCATTAACACAGCAATATGGTGTATCACAGAGTGGCAGACTGTGGGTGCATTACATGGAGATGCTGGGCCAATGATCTCTTAGTGAAATCTCCCTAACCAGCACTCTGCTCCCAAGGACATACACTCTGGGCATCTTTTCTGTTTGTATTTCAAGCTAAACCTCATTGTTTTCGTATTGCAGTGGTTGATGGCCATTGCCATCACCAATTAAGAGGTAGCTTGTGCCCCTCCTGAAGCCGATGCATTATGCACCAAAAGACACTTAGGGGCACAACTAATAAAAACTGTAACTTAACCAAAATTAAAGGAAGCTTAAATTAAATCAAAATCCTATTTAAAAACCTCATTGTCTTCGGCCTCTGGCGAGCTCAGCTAATCATCATTTCTTTCTTATTGCCTTACGTTCGCTCCAAGTCTTTTCAATCCTGACATTTGACTCTTTGTCCTTCACCCAGATTTCTAGGTGATAAATATAACAGCGGTTGAAGAGACACAGTTGATCTCAGTGCCCCTGGGCTCGGGGAGTGGAGCAAACAGCCAAGGTCGCCGCTCCAGATTGTGATCCAGTGACCCCTGCTGGATAGTGCCTGTAAGTACAAGTCTTTCGTACCATCTCCAGTTGTATCCTGGAGCCACAGTGAGATACTGTGCAACCGTGAGAATGCTGCCATCAATTAATGCTTCCACAAACCCAACCTTTGCGATTCCACAATGTAACGGCAAGACTGGCCACACAAGACTTTGCTTCCGTGGAAATTTAAATTAGTGTGAAGAGACTAAATTGTACTTTTGGATGATTTTAAATGACTCCTGATGGGATTTGGTAGTTGACTGGAAAACGAAGTGGCTTTTGGTGCATAATTCATTGGCTTCAGGAGCAATTTAATTTTCAGGAGCAAGCTACCGGATCTACTAGATGGGTAAAACCTCTTTACCCAAAGGGTGGTCAGAATGTGCAATGCACTACTACAGGTAGTGTTTTATTTTATTCGTTCATGGGATCTGGGCATCGCTGGCATGGCCAGCATTTATTGCCCATCCCTAGTTGCCCTTGAGAATGTGGCAGTGAACCACCTTCTTGAATCGCTGCAGTCCGTGTGGTGAAGGTGTTCCCACAGTGCTGTTAGGGAGGGAGTTCCAGGATTTTGACCCAGCGACGATGAAGGATCGGGCGATATATTTCCAAGTCAGGATCGTGTGTGACTCGGACGGGAACTTGGAGGTGGTGGTGTTCCCATGCGCCTGCTGCCCTTGTCCTTCTAGGTGGAAGAGGTCGCGGGTTTAGGAGGTGCTGTCGAAGAAGCCTTGGCGAGTTGCTGCAGTGCATCTTGTAGCTGGTACACACTGCAGCCACGGTACGTGGTGGTGGAGGGAGTGAATGTTTAAGGTGGTGGATGGGGTGCCAATCAAGTGGGCTGCTTTGTCCTGGATGGTGTTGAGCTTCTTGAGTGTTGTTGGAACTGCACTCATTCAAGCAAGTGAAGAGTATTCCATCACACTCCTGATTTGTGCCTTGTAGATGGTGGAAAGGATTTGGGGAGTCAGGAGGTGAGACACTCGCCACAGAATACCCAGCCTCTCACCTGCTCTTGTTGCTACAGTATTTATGTGGCTGGTCCAGTTAAGTTTCAGGTCAATGGTGACCCCAGGATATTGATGGTGGGGGATTCGGCGATGGTAATACCATTGAATGTCATGGGGAAGTGGTTAGACGCTCGCTTGTTGGAGATAGTCATTGCCTGGCACTTCTGTGGCGCGAATATTGAAGCAAATAGCATAGATGCATCAAGGGAAATCTAGAAAAGCACATGAGGGACAAAGGAATCGAAGGATATGTTGATGGGGTGAGATGAAGAGAGGTGGGAGGAGGCTCATGTAGAGCATAAACACCGGCATAGACTAGTTGGGCCGAATGGCCTGTTTCTGTGCTGTAAATACTATGCAGTATTATTAAGACAAGACTGGATTCAGTTGCAATACCTTCCACAGCTGAATATCCGGCCTACACTTACTGTCTGGGCGTACGCATGAAATGTAGCCAATAGTCAACCCAAAGAAAGAGGAAAAAATGAGAATTAAATAGAAATTACAATGTGGAAACATGGAAACAGGCCATTCGGTCCATCCAGTCTGTGTTAGTATTTATCTTGTAGATGAGCAGTAATCTTAATCCCACCTGCCTGCCCTGTTGCTATATTCCTTTGTGCCCCTTTTCTTCAATCACTTATCTAACTGAGGAATTAAAAGTCACTGTAAAATCCAGCTATAAAGTGGTGTAGACTGGAGCTGGGATTTTATTTTAGTCGTTGTGTGTGTAAATATTTCTGTCATGGATGTGGTGGAGGGAGCTGATAACAAGAGAGGCAGGAAATAATAATGAGCCCAGCTGAAGGGAGATTCAGTAGCGTGAGCTGTGGTATCACCTTCAGAAGGAATAAAAATTAATTAACAGAGCACAGAGAGTGCCTGTATCCCTGCAGACTTGAGTAGAGGAATGAAGAATGAATCACGCTGAGCTCTGGGATCCTTTGGAGTGGGCTTATGGAAAGCAGGAAGAAAGCAGACTGAGAAAGTGAACTGAAGGGTGAGTAGGGCTGGCATATAGTCAGAGAACAAGCTAAACTTGTCCTCAGTGAGGCCCGTCTCTGTCCCATCCACACACTGTGTGTATGTGTGTGCACGTGTTTGTGTGTGTCTGCCTCTGTGTATGTGTCGCTCTGCCTTTGTCTGCATGCTTCTGTATGTGTGGGACTGTACCTCTCCATCTCTGTCTCCTGTGTGTTTCTGCATGTCTGTTGCTATGTCTCTCTCTCTGTCTGTAAACTTCTCTCCCTCTCTCTCTCGTTCTTTATGTTCATGCCTCTCTGTAGCTGTAAACATTTCCCTTTTAATTCCTTTGAACATTACGTTGGAGCAGTAATATGCAGTGCCGTTTAGCCCGAGTTTAAATTTGGAATTAGTAATGGCCACAAAAGACTTTAACAAATAATATGCATCCAGATTTCAACAAATCTGATAGCAAAGCTTCCCTATTACCATAAAGAGCGGTCTTGCTGTTGGACTTTGCCCCGGTTGATTTGCTCTGCTTATTATTACTATCAGTTTCAGTTTGAGTCCGGCAGTGCAGTGTGTAATTGGGACGGTGGCTGAGACTCATCTATTTGCCCCATTTTTCTACCCCTCTACGTCCCACCTCCGAAGCATTGCCTTCTTGCTGGGCCACAGTTCAGTGAGATTCAGGGCACTCTGCTACCTCAGCTAAGTGGCCATCCGTTATGTGTGCCTACCAAGGAAGGCTTCACAGCCAAGTCTGATCCTGTCCATGCACCAGAAGACGGGCGATGTATTACTATCGAGAAGCAGACACTCCGATTGATTCTCTCTCTTCTATAGCCCGGGGTGCCCAAGCCAATTCTAGGACCCCAACTCCTGCCCCAGCTATGATCAACAATAACAACTTGTATTTATTAACGCCTTTAATGTAGTAAAATGTCCCAAGATGCGTCACAGGAGCATAACCAAACAGAATTTGACACCGAGCCACATAAGGAAACATTAGGACAGCTGGCCAAAAGCTTGGTCAAAGGAGCGACTTAAAGGAGGAAAGAGAGGTAAAGAAGCGGAGTGGTTTTGTGAAGGAATAGCCATATTTCAGAAAAATACACCATCCTATGAAAGAAAACGCCTTATTAAAACATGACATACTGGGTTTGGAAGTCTGGAAGCCTTAACAATCAAAAGCTGTGAACAGCATACAGGCTTTTGAAATAAGATAACTTGTTGACACTGAAACAATAGCCTTATTGAAGTAGAAAGTTAAAGGTTCCAGGAAGTCTGCACCTTGGAAAGAACACAATAGCCATACCCAGTTTAAGTGTTATAAATCAACACTCAGAAAGAAACACAGAACATTAAAGAAACATATGCCTTCATAAAAATGACATCAAATGAAACACGGAGACACGATTATGTGTTGCAACCAGCTGAGGTGTTCTAAATGCAAAAGATACAAACAGAAGACCTTCATAAGAATGACATCAAATAGATGCACTGCTCCACATTGTTTTTATGATAAGCTTGAGACACCTACACAGCAGACATAATTCTGCAAGCTACAAGCTGATCTAACTGTAAGAATAGCAGGGGTCAGCAGAAGAATGACTAGAGATAATTAGCTTACATCCGCAGAAAACTTCAAAGGATATACCACTGAGAAAGGGTATAAAAATTGGACTTTCAAATAGGAAGATAGATTCGCTGAAAGGGGCAAAGCGATTCTCAGGCTTCCGAGGCAAGCTCTGTAAGTCTTCAACTCTTTGTATCTCGGGGATCAAGGTACTTGTATTTGATTTTGGTGGATATCCTGGAATAAGACTATGAAATGTAAAAATGTAACGAAGTTAAGATTTGAGAATAAGGATCTCTAATGATAGAATTGTAAGTTTTCTGTATTTGGAACTGTTAATGTTGTAATTGAATCACCAGCTTTAAGTTACATGTCGGTTCTTTAATAAATCTATATTTTTTTAGAATTGTCTCACATAGTACTTCTGTATCAAACTCGCAAACTCAATCTCTGTACACTCTTTGGTGAGGAGTTGCAGAATTCTGGAAGAGTTTTCGCACCCTCATAATATCCGGAAGGTTACAGTCTAGCTAAACTTATTAAAAGTGCTATCTGGAGGACGGTAACATCTTCAGGTCATTCCTTTCCTTTAGGGAGAGATAGCCTGGATCTTTAGACCCAATTAAGCGTCTTTAGGATTCGGCTATCTCTAACTTTCGTTGAAAGCGAACGTCTGGGGAATACGCCTGATCTGGGGTAGCCCGAAAGGGGCTAGGACTGTAATAATCCTTTCCATTTAGGGAGGGAATTCCAGTGCTTAGAGCCGAGATGGCTAAGGAAATTGGGGTTGTGCAAGAGGCCGGAATTGGAGGAATGTAGAGTTTGCGGTGGGTTGTAGGGTTGGAGGAGGTTACAGAGATAGGGAGAGATAAGGCCACGGAGGACAAGACCTTAGCTGAGACCAATGCTTAAGATCCAGTTGTCTGTCCTCTCCTGCTAGAAGAGCTAAGAACAGAATCTTCTGTAGTCAGTCCATCAACATTTTTTCCATCTAAATCACATTATTTACAGACAGGCCTTATTGAAGTGTGATGATATTAAGTAAAGGTCTGCACTCTCAATGTCACATAAACGCTCTGAAGCTGATTGCACAGACCACTATTTCACATTACATTTACATTGGCATTTGTCTGAGATATAGCACTCCGAGTGAAAGGTGAGCTAAAAATATCAGAGTGCTGCTGCTGTTAACACTTATTTTGATACATAAACATAACGAAATCACTCGCACGCTTTCAACGCAATTAACAAAACCTACCCAGACAGGTTCTCTTGCTAAGTTGCTGGACTTGCGACCTATCAGAAATAGTTTGGCACGTTCTTAGTGCAGTGATGAGAAGTTTAAGGCTAAATGATGAAATCCATCTCCCATCGCAATCGATTACAGTCAAGCCGGGTAGAAGTGCTGTTTTGGCCATCACCTGTCGCCAGTTTCTCGGGCGTAAGACAGGCGCCTTGCTGATAAATTTAGGGGTGGGACGGCCTAGCCTAATCTGCGTGAGCATCCGGGCTGCTGCTAAATTCACGGGACTTATTTTTAGGGTTTCCGGGCAGCCATCTATAACAGGCAGTAGGCCCCCCAGCCTGTGTTAATTCAGGGCCTAACGGCTGTTGAAGGACCCCCCCCCCCACCTGTAAATATAGTTTACAACGGGCGGAGCAGGTGTCGGGTCCGGCCCACTCGAGATTCGCGAGCAGCCCCTGTGGCCGCCGACGAAAGGTAAGTTTATTTTAAATTCAAGTTTGAAATAATAAGATTCCTTTGGAGCCAGCAGCAGCGGGAGCGCTTCCCCCCGACTCCACAGTCATCACGATCGTCTCCCCCGCCCCGTTCCAGGAGTTACATGAGGGCTGCTGCCAGTGAGGCATTTGCAATGTGCGATCTGCCTGTGAACACATGTCAAGTACCAGGAGCTTGTGCATAAAATGGTACTGAGGCCTGAGGCCTGTAATATATGTGGGTAGAACAAATGAAGGACGGAGACACCAGCTGCTCGTCCATGAGCTTACTTTACTAGGCCAGAGCGAACTGAGCATGCTCATACTAAACCATGTGACAAACCATGTGATAATACATTACACTGCTTTCCCCTTAAAAAAATGTACATATTCCGCTCTCAAATACCACAAAACTATGGTCCCACCTTTCCCAGCATTACATGTACCACATAACAAAAACTCCTGGCTTATTTTCTTTTAAATGAACTACAAATCCAGTTTAATAACAGGTTTGCGGAGCCTTCCTGATCTCCTTACAGAAGGTTTTGATGTTGAACCAATTTTTGGGCTGTTTTGTTCTGTATTCAAAGATCATCCTGTTTCTATCTCCGATTTGTTTGAACCTGGTACTTCAGTTACTGAAATCTGAACTAAGTCCTTTTGGGGGAGAAATTCGGTATCGTCCCGTTTGGGGCGCGATTATTGGCCGGGCACAAAGTTAAGTGCCTGGCGCTAATTATCACCTCCGACTGCAAACTTGGCTTCTATCGCCCCGGAGGTGATTGGAGCGCTAAATCAGGCGCTACACACCTGTCTTAAGGCACTAACGCCGAGGAGCGAGGCGCTACCTCAGAGCGCTGGCGAAGCTCAGTCAGCAATGGAACACAGACACACTGGCGTCGGCCAGTTCTTAAAGGGAAGGGTCGATCTTGCTCTCCAGTCACACCCTGTTCATTGCAGCCTTGAATCTCGGCCTGGAGTGACCTGTCCATCAATTCTGCTGGAAAGAACAATGGAGAGACCCAGGGAAAGAGCTCAGAGTGCAGCCCCCACAGTCTCTTCTAAATTGATGCAAGGAAGATCAAATCAAAATGAACCTGCAAAGTGCTGCTCAGTACCCAAAACTCCTTCACACAGCGTAGAATCTCTCCAGAAGTCTCTCTCTCTCGTTCAGAATCTCTCTCTCTCTCTCTCAGAATGCGTGGTGCAAAAATGTCGGCGACAAAAAAGGCAGGAAGTAGCGCTCCCCCAGCCCCTTCCTAACTGCAAAACGTTCCCCTCTACCTGTCGTTGCTAGCGGCAGGCGGTAAGGCAGGGGACACGGCTCAATATCCGGTCCGGGGTGCTACCGGGGTGTTGCACGCTCGACTGACGTCACGATCTGCAGGCACAGGAGATCGTGGCGGTAGTGTTTAGCGTCGCCGCAAAATGTCCGGTCAATTTTGCGAGCGGCACAAACATTGCTGCGCCCGGGCGCTAGTTGCTTTGCACCCCGTTAACACCCTCTTAGGAATTTTTCCCCTTTTAGTCTCATCTGCAATCTCAGTTGCATTCACAAGAAAGTCTTTGTCAACAGCACCTAGGGTGAAAATCTCACCGTCACTCCCAACTCATGAGTCTTCATGTGGTAACCTGGACAAGGCATTGGCGATTACGTTTTGCTCTGAAGTGCAATATTCAATCGTGTAGTTATATTGTGACAACAACCCTGCCCAACGTTGCATTCTTGATGCGGCCATTGCAGGGATGGCAGATTTGGGCCCCGATATTGCTAGGAGCGGTTTGTGATCGGTTATCAGGGTAAAGTTTCTGCCGATCAGGAACTGTTGGAATTTCTTGATTCCAAACACTATTGCGAGTGCTTCCTTTTCAATTTGTGCGTAGTTTCTTTCGCTCTTTGTGAGGGTTCGTGATGCGAACGCGATTGGTTTCTCTTGGCCGTCATCCATTACGTGGCTTATGACAGCTCCCACACCATAGCTGGACGCATCACACGCGAACTTAAGCTCACGGTCTGTGTCGTAGTGCACAAGGAGAGCATCGCTAGAGAGACTTCTCCTGCAAACATCGTAAGCTTCCCGTTGCACTTTTGTCCACTTCCACTGGTCATCCTTCTTGAGGAGCTCGTGCAATGGAGCTAACATGGTCGCTAACTCAGGTAAGAAACGTGCGTAGTACTGGACCATTCCAAGGAAAGATCTTAACTCAGACACGTTCTGTGGCTTTGGAGCATTGATGACAGCATCAACCTTTTCCTTCACTGGTTGCAAGCCATTTGCATCAACTTTCAGACCAAGGTACACAACCTCGGGCTGCACAAAAGCACATTTGCTCCTTTTCAATTTGACATTGTGGGAATTCAACCATTGAAGCACTAAATTTAACACTTCTAGATTTTCTTCCTCGCTGTTTGTTGCGATCAGCACATCATCTTGATTGCATAAGCAATTTGGAACTCCTTGTAAAATCTTATCCATCGTAGCCTGGAAGATTTTGGGGGAGGACTTTACACCATACGGCAGCTTGTTGTACGAGTACAGTCCCTTGTGTGTGTTGATAGTGAGATACTGTTGACTCTTTGTCAACATTCAGCTGAGAGTAAGCGTGCGACAGGTCAAGCTTAGAGAAAACCTTTGACCCAGAGAGTGCTGCATACAAATCATGTGATGTAGGTAATGGGTACTGCTCATCGTCAACTGCTTGGTTGATAGTAACTTTGTAGTCACCGCACAAGCGTACAGTTTTGTCTGCTTTGGGCACTACCACAATCGGGGTAGCCCATTCACTTTTGTCAGTTTTTGCCAGCACTCCGTTCTCTCTGAGTTTCTCTAACTCTTTCTCCACCTGACTTTTCAACGCATAGGGGACCGGCCTTGCCTTACAATAGACAGGCCTCGCATTGGACTTGATGCGGATATGTACGTCATACCCAGTGATGCCCTCATAACTGTCGGAGAACATGCTTTTATACTTGTTCAGCATTGTGTCGAGTTGCTTCTTTGAAGCATCTACACCGAAGATGTTTTTCCAGTCTAGTTTTAACTTTCTCACCCAGTCTTTGCCCGTGAGGGCTGGCCTGTTGTTGTAGCTCGCTACAATAATAGGCAGCTTTACCGACTGGCCATTGTGTTAAACTGTACATTCCATTTGTCCACATGTCTCTAGGATTTCTCCGGAGTAGGTTTTTAACTCTACGGTACTCTTTGTAAGTGGTTTTTGATTTAACTTACTCTCATAGCTGTCCTTACTCATGATAGAGCAGTCCGCCGCTGTGTCGATACACATATCAATATATTGCTCATTGGTCAAAAGTTTTTTACGGAAGTCTTTCTCACGACTGCTAGCATTATTGCTAGTGGAATAGATACTGTAGATGCCTAGTTCTTTAATATCAGGGGCGTTCACTTCAATATTGTGAATTCTTCCCCTTTGTTGTCACTGCTTTGCACTGCCACTAGAATGGTTCTTACTTCCTGCTTTCGATCTAGCTCTGCAAGCTGTTGAAATATGGCCTTGCTTCTGGCAGTGAAAACACTTCACCTTTCTGTATTGGCAGGACTGTGGTGAGTGATTTCCATTGCAGCAATAACAATTCACTGAACTGCTCTCACCGACATGCCTTTGACTCGGTCTCACAGCTTTAGGTTTGGCGGTGGCTTTGTGACTGTAGACCTCAGCTGCACTAGTCACTTGAGTTGGACGAAGCTCCCTAGCATTCTTAGATGCCATCTCCATAGATAGGGCAATTTTGCATACTGTGTCAAACGTTAGGTTCGGAGAGTTCAGTAACTTGGACTGTGTGCGCTCATCCACCAGTCCACACACAAACTTATCTCACAACGCACGATCCAACAATGTGCCGAAGTTACAATGCAAAGACAGCTTCTTCAGAGCTACAATGTACTCACTGATGGGTTCACTTTGTTTTTGGTTTCTGGTGCAGGTAGGCTATCCTTTATCCGCACTTCCGAAAACCGAAAACCTCTAAAAACCGAAAGTTTTTTCGTGGAGCGTAAGTCATGCGCACGACATGACCCGAGTGGCGCCAAACATGACAGGAGTGGTCCGGGAGCTCTGCCTTTCCCTGTGAGCAGGGCAGAGGGTCACAGAGTTCCCTCCTGGGTAGGAGATTGCAGGCCGAGTCGGGCAGTGTGAAGGAGGTACCGGGAGAGTGAACCCAACAATACAGCGGCCCGTCCGATAGTCTTTTCTTCCCCCCCCCGACCTGATTTGCGGGGCAGCCCACAACTGGCGGTGGCAGTCGAGCCCCAGACCCCCGCTAAGTCAAGGAATTCAGATACGGAGCAGGGGGAGCCGGAAACCTCGATCTAACGGCAGAAATCAGCAGCCGTTTTGTTAGGTTTTTTTTTCTTCCCTTAGCATTTTTTTAAACAGTCAGGCTGTGGAAAGAGTCTCTGTAGCTTAGCAACAGCTTCAGAGACGCTTCCAAGGCAGGGCCCGAGTGTTTACAAGCAACAGTGTTTGTTGTCAGATACGGAGACGAAAACCTTCTGAAATCCGAAAAATTCCAAAAACCGAAACACAGCTGGTCCCAAGGTTTTCGGATAAAGGATAGTCTACCTGTACCAAACTTATAGCTCTCTGCTATTTCTAATGGCTTTGGGTTAAAATGGTCCTCAAGTTTCTCAATTAATGTCTTCAAGCGACGCATCCTTCACTTTCCCTGGCACAAGTAGACATCTGGCCCGATCTCCGTTAGAAAAATTGCTTTTTTCCGTTCATGAATTACTTTATTTTGAGCTTGAACATTCTCATCTGCACTTTCGGTCTGAATAATGTTATTGGCCTTTAAAAAAATCTCCATCCGCTCAATGTAAGAACTGAATGGTTCACGAGCTCAGTCATACATGTCGAGGCTTCCGATGAATCCCGTAGGTGCGACCATGATTGTCCCGATCCCGTTGAACAGTGACTCAGCACGCTACCTGTGTACCTTAAACTTTTCCACTCGAAGGTTGAACACTGTGTCTTTCCATGATCCCTAAAAATGACTTTGGGATCCCATTCTCATTGCCAAAAATGTAATGTATGTGGGTAGAACAAATGAAGGACAGAGACACCAGTTGCTAGTTCATGAGCTTGCTTTACTAGGCCAGAGAAAACTGAACACGCTCATACTAAACCATGTGACAAACCATGTGATAATACATTACAAGGCCCAATATCAGGCTTACCTCGGGCCTCTCGATTGGGACGCGCACTGCCTGCACAGAACCGAGTCTGGGCCCAAAAGCAGCCCGAACTGTTTTAACTCCTATAATTGCATGACGCATGAACCTGATAGTCATAGCCAATTGGAAACCGGTTTGGGTTACAGGCCAAACATCAAAGGTGTTGCACTTACAACTCAGTGGAAACTGCTCCAGCTCTGCCTCTCTCATTCTAAGTGTTCAAGAAGATAAAAGCTCTGACTGCAGATGTGAGACACAAGCTCCCAAAGAACAACTGGCTAACAGCACCGGAACTCTGGGTTAGCTCTTTGCATTCTTGCATTTCCTTACTGGAAATCTTTCAGAATCATTTTTGAAAGGTCATTCGTAAACTCACAAAGATGTCCCAAATAACCCTTGGATTTATATTTCCAGCTGTCTTGTGGCCCTCTGGACTTTAGATGAAGTAAATGGCCCATATGTTCCAGCCCCTTGTAGCCTCACTGTTGTCAGTTTTTGCAACAGATTTGTTGTGATAGGTTCAATCGGTGAGAGCGGATGTCGCTTGTGGATGCTTCCTCAATGTGCCATCGCAGGAGTGAAATATGGTCATGGTAGCCTGGTGGTTCTGGTACTGGACTAGCAACCCAGCGGTTGTGAGTTTGAACCCCACCGTGGCACATTGTGATACCTGAATTCAATAAATCTGGTCATGTGTGGGTTGGCATCAGGGAAAAATACCTGTGAAATCTGCAAGATCGTTGTAAAACCAATTGCTTCAGTGATATCCTTCAGGAAAGACACACTGCCATCCCCACCTGGACTGGCCTACATGTGACTCCAGTCCCACAATATGTGGTTGACTCTTAATGACCACAGGGGTGGGCAGCAAGAGCACATGTAAAAAATATCTCTGCTGGCTGAGGTATTTTTTTAAAGGGGGATGAAGGTTGAAGATTTATTAAATTTTAAACACACCATTTTCTGTAATTCTCCAAGTGTGCTGCCATGCCATCTGTTTTCTGCAGTTAAGTAACTGCCAATAAAACTATCCCAAGAAATAAAGGGCGCTCAAAACAGCCAATCTTTGTCACAGGGGAAAGGAAGATTTTTCCTTTGGACAGGATCTTTCATACTCCGTCTCACACACATTCTGTGACTGTATGCCTTTCTCTCTCTCCTCTCTCTCACTAACAGCAGGAGTTTTTTCATGAGAGGAATTGGTTTTCAATCTTGTTTTGGTAATAATGACATATTTTTCTGTGCTGTAGGGTTTGAACAGTCAATGGGGATGGTACAACTGTACAATATATAGAAAACCCTCCAGTAATGAGTAAGAACTCTAGAGGGTAGTGTTGCATAACCAGTAAAAACTGTTTCTTGCACTGATTTCTTCCTATCTCGTCTCTATTTTTTCTCCCCTTGTTCAGACTCTTCCCACCAACATCCGCAAATCTTCTGATGCCCTCCGCCACTTTAACAGTTTCCAGTTTCCTGGCCCCAACCATCTCCTTTTCACTATGGACATCCAATCCCTCTACACCTCCATCCCCCACCAGGATGGCCTGAGGGCGCTCCGCTTCTTCCTTGATCAGAGGCCCAACCAGTCCCCATTCACCACCACCCTCCGCCTGGCTGAACTTGTTCTCACATTGAACAACTTCTCCTTTGACTCCACTCACTTCCTCCAAATTAAAGGTGTTTCTATGGGAACTCGCATGGGCCCTAGCAATGCCTGCCTTTTCATGGGATATGTGGAACATTCTTTGTTCCAGCCCTCCCTCACCTCTTTTTCTGGTACATTGATAACTGTATCGGTGCCGTTTCCTGCTCTCGCCCTGAACTAGAAAATTTCATTCACTTTGCTTCCAATTTCCATCCTTCCCTCACCTTCACATGGTCCATCTCCAACTCTTCCCTTCCCTTCCTCAACTTCTCTGTCTCCATTTCTGGGGATAGGCTATCGACAAGCATCCACTATAAGCCCACTGACTCCCACAGCTACCTGGACTACACTTCCTCCCACCCCGCTTCCTGTAAGGACTCTATTCCATTCTCCCAGTTTCTCCATGTCCGTTGCATCTGTTCTGACGATGCTGCCTTCCATATTGGTGCTTCCGATATGTCTTCCTTACTCCTCAACCGAGGATTCCCCTCTACCATGGTTGACATGGCCCTCAACCGTGTCCATTCTATTTCCCACTCTCTCACCCCTTCCCCTCCCTCCCAGAACCACGATCGAGTTCCCCTTTCACCCCACCAGCCTCCACATTCAATGGATCATCCTCCGCCATTTCCGCCACCTCCAGCGTGATCCCACCACCAAACACATCTTCCCCTCACCTCCCCTTTCAGCATTCCGAAGGGACCGCTCCCTCCGCGACATCTTGGTCCACTCCTCAATCACCCCCAACACTACTTTCCCTTTGCCCGGCACCTTCATGTGCAAGCACAGGAGATGCAACACCTGCCCTTTTACCTCCTTCCTTCCCACTGTCCAGGGCCCCAAACACTCCTTCCAGGTGAAACAGCGATTTACTTGTACTTCTTGCAATCTAGTATACTGTATTCGCTGCTCACGATGCGGTCTCCTCTACATTGGGGAGACCAAATGCAGATTGGGCGACCGCTTTGCGGAACACCTCCATTCAGTCCGTAAGGGTGACCCCGAGCTTCTGGTCGCCTGTAACTTTAATTCTCCGCTTCACTCCCACTCTGACCTCTCTGCGCTCGGCCTCTTACACTGTTCCAATGAAGCTCAACGTAAGCTCGAGGAACAGCACCTCATCTTTCGATCAGACACTTTACAACCTTCTGGACTCAACATCGAGTTCAACAATTTCAGACCATAACCTCGGGCCCCATGTTTTTTCACATGGCAGCTGTCGATGATTCTGCCATTCCCATTTACATCTCATCTAGACTCATCTTTTGTTGCTTAACTTGTCCCATTACCATCTCCTTTTGCCTCACACCATCATCCCTTTTGTCATTTAATCTCTCCTGCCTTCCATCCTATCACAGACCTTCCCTTTTGTTCTTTCCTCCCCTCCCCCCTTTCCCTGCTCCCTACACCTGTTATATCTCTAACTTTTTCCAGTTCTGACGAAGGGTCATCGACCTGAAACGTTAACTCTGTTTCTCTCTCCACGGATGTTGCCTGACCTGCTGAGTGTTCCCAGCATTCTCTGTTTTTATTTCAGATTTCCAGCATCTGCAGTATTTTGCGTTTGTACAAACTTTCTCTAGCTTCTTTGGCGCTGTGGCAGTTTCAGCCTCCAATTACAGCGCCATCTAAAGGTGGGGGGGGGGCACTTGAATTGATACCAGGTTCTCTCCTTCAGTTGGTACAATGGACTAGATTTGTTTCGTGTTGAGTGGATAGGGGCCATTGGAGAGTGTTACTGCATCATATGATCCCAAAATAAATATGGGTAAGGAAGGCTGTTTGCCCTGTCCACAATCATGCATGCTGACTATCTGGAGTGAGACTGGGAGAGTGAGAGGGCCCATTAGCATCAGCACAGGTAGGAGTGGGATTAAGGGAGAGGGAAGGAAGGGTCTGGATGTCAACAGAGGGAAGAGGGAAATGAATTGGCATGCTGGGGATAGGGAAGGGAACCAGAAGTTGGAAGCGGTAATTTGGGAAGGGGATCTAGAAGCGGCACTTTGGGCTAGGAGAGTTAGGGAGCAGGGTGAGAAAAAAGTGTCAGTTTGAAAGGTGGTTGGGGGGAGGGAAAGAGTGCCTGCATGAGCTGGGTTAGAGGGGGAAGAGAGTTCCAGCTTAAATGGAGGATGTGTTATGTTGAATTAAAGGGGGAAGATGGAGAGAGTTCCAGTATGACCTTGGCAGGTTCAAAGAGAAGAACGACTCTGGTGAAAGGTTGGGGAGTTGGAGGGAGTATTGTCTCTGTGAACAGAATGTGGCGGGGGATTGCTAGCAGGACAGTGAGGTTGTTTTTGCAGCAGTGATGGTCTGGTTGGAATGTTGAAAATCCAAATATCACTTTGATTTTCCTTATTTCATAATTAAAAATCTATCAATTTTAAAGTATGTAAATTAACTAGAATGTATAATTTTTTATGTATGATTTCTAAATTTTCAGGGGGAGCCTGGTCCCAAAACACCCTATAAATACACCACCAATTTTGGTCCTTCAACATTTGTATTTCTCCCTTTCATATATTTATGTTTTGTGAAGGAATGTTGGACATACCTACAGCTTAAAGTATAAATCCTGCATAACGATTTATTTTCACGTGTTATAAACTTATTTTATATCTATATATATAAAGCGGCTCTTCTGTCTGTCTGTCCCGATGTCTGTCTGTCTGTCCGTTCTCTATACGTTTGAAAGTTACAGAGCGTACCGACGCGCGCGTCGCCTCAAAAGAAAGCTTGCGATTCCGGACCGGTCATAGGCGTATTTACGTTTCGGCCGGACAAAAATCCCGCCCGCAGTATCCCAAAAACGTTCAGCGTTCCGCTCATTAGCATCTCATTAGCGACCGTGTGACGTCGAGGTCGACCAATCGGACGGCGGGTTCCTTCCTACAGTTGAGTGTCGAGTGACTCGACGATTGACCAATCCTACGCTTCGGTGACCTGACCGGTCGACCAATCGGTGCGTGTGTGGGCGGGCCTTATCCTTCTGAACCGAGGTGAGTGGCCGCCATCTTGATTTTTCACGATTTTTTCCCCACACTTTCAGTGTGTTAGGGAAGTAAGGTCAATATTTGAATTATGTGTTAGGGAATTAATTAACAATTTATTTGAGTTTTATATTGTGTTTAGCAACCCCCCCCCCTCCTCCTCACCCTCGCGCAGGGGGGACTCGGGGCCTGAAGCTCAAAAAATTTCTCTCTCTCTCTCTCTTTCTTCCCTCTCTCTCTCTCCTTCTCCTCTTCCCTCTCTCTCCTTCTCCTCTTCCCTCTCTCCTCTTCCCTCTCTCTCCTTCTCCTCTTCCCTGTCTCTCTCTACTTCCCCCTCTCAGGTTTGACGGTGTCGGGGCCAGAGCGCGGGATGGACACCCGAAGTGATCCGCTTGCTAACGGCCGCCAGCCCGCGGGGTTTCCCTGCCTACTCCCCGCGGGCCGCCTCGCGCCGCTGGCACTGACCGCGCATGCGCCGCCCGCCCGCGAGAGCCCGCTCTGGCTATTTTTTCAACGGCTGCCCCGATCTCAATCGGACACGGGAGTCTGCCAACCGGGTCCAAAGGCCCGCCTTGTTCACCAGCAGGTGCTACCGAGGTTAGTCCGGTCGGGCCTGGAGGGAGAGTGTGAGGGAGGGGGGGGGAGAGTGTGAGGGAGAGGGGGGGAGAGAGAGTGTGAGGGAGAGGGGGGGAGAGAGAGTGTGAGGGAGAGGGGGGAGAGAGAGTGTGAGGGAGAGGGGGGGAGAGAGAGTGTGAGGGAGAGGGGGGGTGAGAGAGTGTGAGGGAGAGGGGGGGAGAGAGAGTGTGAGGGAGGGGGGGAGAGAGAGTGTGAGGGAGAGGGGGGAGAGAGAGTGTGAGGAGAGGGGGGGAGAGAGAGTGTGAGGGAGAGGGGGAGAGAGAGAGTGAGGGAGAGGGGGGAGAGAGAGTGTGAGGGAGAGGGCTCTCTCTCTTCCAACAACAACATGCCCTCGAAAAAGCCTCGGCAACGCCGGGCTCCCCCAGCTAGTATATATATATATATATATATAAAAGGATAGTTCTGTCTGTCTGTCTGTCTGTCTGTCCGGGCATCACTCAAAAGTTATAGAGCGTACCTACACATGTTATATCAAAAGAAAGGTTATGATTAGGAGAGTCTACTAGGCATATTTACTTTTTGGTCAGACAAAAGTTGTTCGGACAGTAGGCAAAAAACGTTCAAAAATCCACTCATTAGCAGGTTGGCCAATCATACGGGGGAATCCGCTCATTAGCATTGAGTGACGTGAAGGTTGACCAATCCTACGGGGGGGAGCGCGCTGCGTCACAGGGGGGCATTTCATTGCGTGTGTGGGCGGGGCCTAATCCTTCAAACTGCCGTTAGCTGCGGCCATTGTTAGTTTGGGCCTCCTCCTCCTTCTCTCCGCTTTCTCCCCTCTCCCCTGTCACCCCGGCTTCTCCGCTCTGCAGGATGTCACTGCCGAGCTCTTCAGGTCGGAGGCCCGGGGCACCGTGTCCGCTTTCGGAGACTTCAACTCCGTGACAGTGAGGAGGGTGTTTGATGTTCACGTTGGGCGGCGGCCGGGTTCCCCGGGTGCTGACCCCTGGCGGTGCGGGTGTGGGGCCGGAGCCCAGTTCTTACCTTGGGCCGGAGAGCGGGCGGACGGCGGGGCTTGGAGTAGCAGACCGGGCACTGGCGCCAAGATGATTTCAATACAGAGCCTCAGTGGCTGGCGAGCCCGGCACCGGCTAAATAACCAGAGAAAATAAAGCACAGCCGACAGCCGGGGAGCGGCGGCAGCAGGAAGGGAGAGAGAAAACGGCAGAAAAACTGACAGCGGCAGAGGGGAAGAGTCAACAGACAGATGTCAGAGAGAGACAGAAATACAAAGAGAGAGAGAGATAGATACAGAGATAGAGAGGAACCCCGGGCTCGCTTTGGAGCGATGGGCACCCGGCCTCCCGGTGTCGGACTGACTCCGTTCTGGCACCCAGGTGAGTCGGGCCGGGCCTGCCCCCCCAGTCTCTCTCTCTCTCTCCCCCCAGTCTCTCTTTCTCTCTTCTCCCCCCAGTCTCTCTCTCTCTCTCTCTCTTCTCCCCCCAGTCTCTCTCTCTCTTCTCCCCCAGTCTCTCTCTCTCTCTCTCTTCTCCCCCCAGTCTCTCTCTCTTCTCCCTCCAATCTCTCTCTCTCTCTCTCTCTTCTCCCCCAGTCTCTCTCTCTCTCTCTCCCCCCCAGTCTCTCTCTCTCTCTCTCTCTCTCCCCCCCAGTCTCTCTCTCTCTCTCTTCCCCCAGTCTCTCTCTCTCTCCCTCCCCCGTCTCTCTCTCTCTCTTCCCCCCAGTCTCTCTCTCTCTCTCTCTCCCCCCCCGAGTCTCTCTCTCTCTCTTCCCCCCAGTCTCTCTCAATTCAATTTTCAATTAAATTCAAATTGCTTTATTGGCATGACAAGGTACATCTTATGTTGCCAAAGCACCGAAAAAAACATTTATGGTTGAACACATAAACATAGATCTATCCATACAGTGTATAAACAGATATATCCCTGTGTGTATAAATATACACTCATATAATATGTATATACTCTTTCCTTAGATTTATAGCTCTCTCTCTCCCCCCCAGTCTCTCTCTCTCTCCCCCCCCAGTCTCTCTCTTCTCCCCCCAGTCTCTCTCTCTCTCTCTCTCCCCCCAGTCTCTCTCTCTCTCTCCCCCCCAGTCTCTCTCTCCCCCCCGTCTCTCTCTTCTCTCCCCAGTCTCTCTCTCGATCCCTGGGCCTCTCTCTCCGCCCCCCCCCCCAGTCTCTCTCTCTCTCTTTCCCTCTCTCTCTCTCTCTCTCTCCTTCCCAGACAGACAGACAAACTCATCTATATATATAAAAATTATTTCTACTTTTTTCATAACAACATGCCCTCAAAAAACCCTCGGCACCGCCGGGCACCCCAGCTAGTAAACTTATAATTGAGGGGAAGACCACAACTAGGGGCCATAAACAGAAGAGAGTCACTAACAAATCCAGTCAGGAATTCAGGAGAAACTTCTCTATCCAGAGAGTGGTTAGAATGTGGAACTCGCTACCACAAGGAGTGGGTGAGGCGAACAGCATAGATGGACCTAAGGGGGAAGCTAGATAAACACATGAGGGAGAAAGGAATAGAAAGTATGTTGATAGGGTGAGATGAAGAGAGGTGGCAGGAGGCTCCTGTGGAGCATAAACACCAACATGGACCAGTTGGGCCAAATGGCCTGGTTCTGTGCCACAAATTCTATGTATTTCTATGTAATCAGGGCCCTTTGTGTGTTGTCAGCTTTTTGGGGCTGTGACAGATTGTTTTTGAAGCTATTGGTCAGCTTTTGCTAGTTTCTAGGTTGGTGTGTCTACTAGCTCATCCATCCAGAAAGACTCCACAGTTCCCTCTCCCCTATCACAACATTCAGCTGTTTCTTAAATGACCCCAGGGTTTTAGCCTTCACTTCCCCTCCATCCCGAAATCCATTCCTGTTTCAACTTGGAAATGCAACAATTGACCCACTCCAAAACTCTGTTAACTGGAATTATAAGGCAACTATGTCAAGAATAATTCTATGGCAGTGTTTTCTGATCATTTATTTAATTTAAATTGTGATTAATTATTTCATTATTAAAGAAGAATATGAACATTGGCAAATTTACCCTTCTATCTGTTAACCCTCTCTTCAGAAACAGATCAATTGTCTCTTTGTCGACATAACCACAATGACTACACTTCAAAAGTAATTCATTGGCGGTGAAGCATGTTGGGATATGCTGAGGATGTGAAAGGTGCTATATAAATGCAAATTGTTCTTCTTCAATAAACTCTCCTTATTCCAAAATCCTTTGTGTAAAATATTCTGCTTGAGTTAAGACTTTCTCATCATTCCTATAAAAGGCCTTGAGTTGGGGATTATTTTTGCCTGCTTCATCTAGTTTTGCACCTCACACTGTGAGACACCACTGGAATAAGGCTTGAGTTACAAATCTTTTATTACATCCATCCATCGAACAGTCCACATTTAGTCTATTAAAATAATAATTCCCCAGTGATTCTACCACACTTCTGATGGCCGTACTTGTTTAATGTCCAACAGTCTCTGAGGCAAACAGAATCTATTATCTATGAGCCAACAGCTCATTCTTTCCCCGAATGCTTCAGGATAACTTATTTTGTGAACATTACCGAATTCTCTGTTGATTTACTTTATTTTCTCGATTGCTCTGTTTTCTGAAGCGTATTTCTCATTGCAATCAGGGTCTGACCTTTAGCTTCTCTGAATCTGGCTAAGCTGCCTGCATATAGAAACCTTACTGTGAGGGATGAGGTCTTAATATATGGACACAGATGTCTTCTCTTCGTACCTGCCTGTATCCGTGATCTGATTGTTCATTTGTTGCATTACCATACCGTAGCGTTAGGAAAACAAACCAAAAAGGTTTTCACTAAAGACATACAAACTCCTGCCCCAAGTTTTTTCTGAGGCTTCAAGTCAGGAGATTCACGTCAGACTGATACAAATTGTCCACAGATGGAAAAGGCAGGACCTCCTTACAAACCACAAGGTATATGTAGCAATGAGTTCGAGTTATTACAGGCACAGTGTTAACTGGCCTCTTGCCTTCTTCGTTCCCAATGAGTAGTTTACAGAAGCATTAACCTAATGGGCTGCGTGAAGGACAATGCTGGGTTAAGTGCCCCTCTGAGACTGGGGTTGAGGCGCATAGAGAAACGCCTACAACGCAGCCAATGGGGGAGGTATTGAATTACAAGCAACATCAATCATCCTTCATCCTGCTTTGTGCGTGAGCAGAATTCTTTCAGTTCATTCTGTTTGTTCATTTGCCCCATCACCCTGCGATTGACAATAACTTGCCCCAACATTCGACTGGACAAAGGTTCACACTACAGTTTAAAGTGACTCAGTTGTAGCACTCTCGCCCCTGAGTCAGAAGGCTGTGAGTTCAAGTCTTACTCCAGAGACTTGAGCACAAATTCCAGGCTGACACTCCAGGGCAGTACTGAGGGAGTGCTGCACTGTCGGAAGTGCTGTCTTTCGGATGAGACGTTAAACCGAGGCCCCGTCTGCCCTCTCAGGTGGATGTAAAAGATCCCGGGGCACTATTTCGAAGAGGAGCAGGGGAGTTCTCCCAGGTACGATAGCAAAATACTGCAGAGGCCTCTTAATCTATTTCATTTCCTGTGTTTCTTTAGTCTTGACAAAGAGTTTTCACCCGAAATGTTGACTCTATTTTCTCTCCACGGATGTTGCCTGGCCTGCTGAGTTTTTCCAGCATTTTCTGTTGAGTTCTCCCCGGTGTCATGGCCAAGATTTATCCCTCAACTAACATCACAAAAACAGGTAATCTGGTCATTATCACATTGCTGATTGTGGGAGCTTGCTGTGCGCAAATTGGCTGCCGCGATTCCCACATTACAACAGTGACTACACTTCAAAAGTACTTCATTGGCTGTAAAGCGCTTTTGAACATTGTGAAAGACGCTGTATAAATGCGCAAGTCTTTCTTTTTAAAGAGACAGAATGTGAGAGTCTGGCCATTGTGTTATGGTTAAAGAAAAATAAGACGGAGCTGTTCGGAGCAGGAAGGTGATGGGCTCAATTTCTCAATCTGTCTGCTGATCTAACCCAGAGAAGTGGTAGTGGTGCCACAATTGGACTCAGGCTCCTGAGGCTAGGAAAGAAAAAGATCAACCCTGGCTGCCACTCCTGATCAATCACCATCAACCCCTGCGGACAAGGGATTGTGTGGTGGCTGTCAGGTGAGGTCGCGACAGGACTTGGCTGTGATACCCCCAAGTGTTCAAGTAGGCTGCCAACACTGTCTAGGCTCAGGTGAAACACTGTCACTTCACCAAGACACTTGTGACTCCAGACCCCAGCATCAGTCACACGGCACCTCCAGCAGATGAGGCGAATAAAGAATAGATTTTTTTTTTTAAAGAGTTGGAGAGATGTACAGCAAAAGATTTGCTAGGCTGAAATATCAGAGCGGGCGATTTTCTATAACAAATACTCAGGATTAGGTATTAAAAAACAGAAAATGCTGGAAACACTCAGCCGGTCAGGCAGCATCCGCGGAGAGAGAAACAGAGTCAACGTTTCAGGTCGATGACCCTTCATTAGAACGGGAAGATGTTCGAGATGAGCAGCTTTTAAGCAAGTACAAAACAAGAGGAAAGGGGTTGGAATAGAACAAAATTGAGAGGTCTGTGATAGGGCGGAGGGCAGGAGTGATTAAATGACAAATGTGATGATGGTGCATTATCTGCTGTATAACAGAATATGCAATGGAGCACGATACATTCACATATTGCCTTTTATTACTAATTAATGAGCAGCAAAAAATTAGGAGCCCCTTGTAGTTGCACAGCAAGTAACTTTTACTCTGCTTAATACACAGGAACTATGTACAGTTACACAGTGATCAATCCTTACCCTGCTGAATAAACAGCAACTCTGTACAGCTATATGGTAAGTGTCCCTTACCGTGCTTGATAAATGGGAACACTGTGCAGTCACACAACAAGTAACCTTTATCTTGCTTCAAAAAGAGGCGCTCAGTACAGTCAAATGGTGTCTATTCCTTACCCTCAAAAAGATCAAAACAATTCAGTGCGATTGCAGGTAGACATTTCCGTTTGCCAACATGCTTCGCCTCTGGAGAGAGTGAAACCGCCTGGCGAGGTGGTGTGCTGTACCTCTGGATGTCCATTCATGCCATGGAAGTGGCTTTGATGGCAGACACTCCCATCTCGGTAGTGAGATCAACCCCTGTAAATTATCAGATCAATGGACAACCTCCTCACACAGACAGCTATGAAAAAGGAAAGCTGACTACTACCCACAATCACTTCTCTTTTCCCAGAGATCTGAGCCAATGAACACACACAAACATAGAATCATAGAATAGAGTCATAGAGTTATACAGCACAGAAAGAGGCCCTTCGGCCCATCGTGTCTGCACCGTCCATCAAGCCCTGTCCAATCTAATCCCATTTTCCAGCATTTGGTCCATAGCCTTGTATGCTATGGCATTTCAAGTGCTCATCCAAATGCTTCTTGAATGTTGTGAGGGTTCCTGCCTCTACCACCCTTTCAGGCAGTGAGTTCCAGACTCCAACCACCCTCTGGGTGAAAAAGTTCCTCCTCAAATCCCCTCTAAACCTCCTGCCCCTTACCTTGAATCTATGCCCCCTTGTTATTGACCCCCCTACTAAGGGGAAAAGTTCCTCTTTATCTACCCTATCTATGCCCCTCATCATTTTGTACACCTCTATCAGGTCCCCCCTCAGCCTTCTTTGCTCCAAGGAAAACAACCCCAGCCTGTTCAGTCTTTCTTCATAGCTGAGGCGCTCCAGCCCAGGTAACATCCTGGTAAATCTCCTCTGCACCCTCTCCAATGCAATCACATCCTTCCTATAGTGAGGCGACCAGAACTGCACACAGTACTCCAGCTGTGGCCTTACCAGCGTTTTGTACAGCTCCACCATAACCTCCCTGCTCTTATACTCTATGCCTCGGCTAATGAAGGCAAGTATCCCATATGCCTTTTTAACCACCTTATCTACCTGTTCCGCTGCCTTCAGGGATCTATGTACATGTACACCAAGGTCCCTCTGACCCTCTGTACTTCCTAGGGTCCTACCACTCATTGTGTATTCCCTTGCCTTATTTGTCCGTCCAAAATGCATCACCTCGCACTTTTCAGGGTTAAATTCCATTTGCCACTTTTCCGCCCATCTGACCAACCCATTTATATCGTCCTGTAGCCTGAGGCTTTCCTCCTCGCAATTTACCACCCCACCAATTTTCGTGTCATCTGCGAACTTACTGATCATACCTTTTACATTCTCCTCCAAATCATTTATGTAGATCACAAACAGCAAGAGACCCAGCACCGATCCCTGAGGTACCCCACTGGACACAGGCTTCCAGTCACAAAAGCAACCTTCGACCATCACCCTCTGCCTCCTGCCACTCAGCCAGTTTAGGATCCAACGTGCCAAGGCACCCTGGATCCCATGGGCTCTTACCTTCTTGACCAGTCTCCTATGCGGGACTTTGTCAAAAGCCTTACTGGAGTCCATGTATACCACATCCACAGCATTTCCTTCATCCACACACCTAGTCACCCCCTCGAAAAATTCAATCAGATTGGTCAGACATGATTTACCCTTGACAAAGCCATGCTGACTATCCCCGATTAATCCTTGCCTCTCCAAGTGGAGACTAATTTTGTCCCTCAGAATCTTTTCCAATAATTTCCCTACCACAGATGTTAGGCTCACTGGCCTGTAATTTCCTGGTTTATCCCTGCTACCCTTCTTGAATAATGGTACTACGTTAGCTGTTCTCCAGTCCTCTGGTACATCCCCTGTGGCCAGAGAGGTTCTGAAAATTTGTGTCAGAGCCCCTGCAATCTCCTCCTTTGCCTCACACAGCAGCCTGGGATACATCTCGTCCGGGCCTGGGGATTTATCCACTTTTTGGCCTGCTAAAACCTCTAGTACCTCTTCCCTCTCGATGCTAATATGTTCAAGTATATCACAGTCCCCTTGCCCGATTTCTATGTCTACATCGTCTTTCTCCATAGTGAACACAGATGCAAAAAATTCATTTAAAACCCCGCCTACATCATCTGGCTCTACACACAGATTGCCACTTTGGTCCCTAATGGGCCCTACCCTTTCCCTGGTTATCCTCTTGCCCTTAATATACTTATAAAACATCTTAGGATTTTCCTTTATTTTGCTCGCCAGTGTTATTTCATGGCCCCTCCTCGCTCTCCTAATTTCTTTTTTAAGTGTGCCCCTGCACTTTTTATACTCCTCTAGGGCTTCCTCCGTCTTAAGTCTTTTGTAACTGCCAAAAGCCCCCCTTTTTTTCCTAATGCATTTTTGTATATCCCTTGTCATCCAAGGTTCCCTTTGCTTGTTGGTCCCACCCTTGACCTTTACGGGAATATGTTGGCGCTGTACTCTCTCTATTTCCCTTCTGAAAGTCTCCCACTGCTTTGATGTGGATTTTCCTATAAGTATCTGCTCCCAGTCCACTTTTGCCAGATCCTGCCTTATCATATTAAAATCGGCCTTC
This sequence comes from Somniosus microcephalus, assembly GCF_052327205.1. Taxonomy (NCBI): domain Eukaryota; kingdom Metazoa; phylum Chordata; class Chondrichthyes; order Squaliformes; family Somniosidae; genus Somniosus; species Somniosus microcephalus. The sequence continues at coordinate 41,867,031 of NC_141012.1, read as the reverse complement.
CCCCAATTTAGAACCTTTATTTCCGGGCCGTCTTTGTCTTTTTCCATGACCACCTTAAATCTCACCGAATTATGGTCACTGTCGCCAAAATGCTCTCCTACTGACACTTCCACCACTTGCCCGGCTACATTCCCTAGAATTAGGTCCAGTACCGCCCCCTCTCTTGTAGGACTTTCTACATGTTGGCTCAAAAAGCTCTCCTGGATGCACTTTAAGAATTTTGCACCCTCTAAGCCTTTCACACTCTGACTATCCCAATTAATATTGGGGAAGTTGAAATCTCCCACTATTATTACCCTATTATTTTCGCACTTCTCTGAGATTTGCCTACATATCTGTTCCTCTATCTCCCCCTGACTATTTGGGGGCCTATAGTACACTCCCAGCAAAGTGCTTGCCCCCTTTTTGTTTTTAAGTTCTACCCATATGGCCTCATTAGAGGAACCCGCTAATATATCATCCCTCCTTACAGCAGTAATTGACTCCTTAATTAATATTGCAACACCCCCTCCCCTTTTACACCCCCCTCTGTCTCGCCTGAAGATTCTATACCCCGGAATATTGAGCTGCCAGTCCTGACCCTCCCTCAACCATGTCTCCATGATAGCAACAATATCGTACTCCCATGTGTTCAACAACAACTTCAGTTCATCCACCTTATTTGCAAGACTCCTTGCATTAAAATAAATGCCTTCCAGCCTTCCCATATTGCCTTTTGCCTTCAAATATTTGCTCTGCCTTCCCAGCTGACTTGTTTTTTCGTCCGTATTTGGCTGTAAATCACCCCCTACTATAGCTCCACTCTGTATCCCATCCCCCTGCCAAGTTAGTTTAAACCCCCCCCAACAGTGCTAGCAAACCTCCCCGCAAGGATATTGGTCCCCCTCTGGTTCAGGTGTAAACCGTCCGACTTGTACAAGTCCCAAATTTCCCAGAAGCAGACCCAGTGATCCAGGAAACTAAAGCTCTCCCTCCTGCACCATCCCTTTAGCCACGCATTCATCTGTTCTATCTTCCTATTCCTATACTCACTAGCACGTGGCACCGGGAGTAATCCAGAGATTACAACCTTTGAGGTCCTGCTCTTTAATCTTCTACCCAGCTCCCTAAATTCTTGCTGCAGAACCTCATCCCTCTTTTTACCTATGTCGTTGGTACCAATGTGGACCACGACCCCTGGCTGTTTGCCCTCCCCCTCCAGAATGTCCTGCAGCCGCTCAGTGACATCCTTGACCCTGGCACCAGGGAGGCAACAAACCATCCTGGATTCAAGTCTACGGCCACAGAAACGCCTATCTGTTCCCCTAACTATAGAATCCCCTACCACTATTGCTCTCCCACTCTTTTTCCTCCCTTTTTGGGCAGCAGGAGCACCCCCAGTGCCAGGAAGTTGGCTGCTGCCGCCTTCCCCTGATAGGTCATCACCCCCAACAGTATCCAAAGCGGTAAACCTGGGTGAAAGGGAGATGGCCACAGGGGTCCCCTGCACTACCTGCCTGCTTATATTGTTCCGCCTGGTGGTCACCCATTTCCCCTCTGCCTCTGCAGCCCTACCCTGCGGCGTGACCAACTCACTGTACAAGTAATTCGCGACCCTCTCAGCATCGCGAATGCTCCACAACCCATCCACCCGCAGTTCCAGCGTCCCAAGACGGTCCGTTAGTAGCTGCAGCTGGATGCATTTCTGGCACACGTGTTGGTCAGGGACACTGGCAACGTCCCTGAATTCCCACATAGAGCAAGAGGAGCACATCACGGGGCTGGGCTCTCCTGGCATGACCTACCCTTTTAATCAATCCAAATTAAAATAATTCAATACCACCATCAAAGTAAGCCCTACCTGGTCTCTGGAGCCCTTTGTAGGCCCGCTCTACCGCTGAAGCACCCGCCGAAGCTCTGAGGCCTTGCCTCACCTAACTCCCTGACTCACCCAACTCTCAGCACTCTGCTGAAATCGCACTCAGTGCAAAATCGCACTTCAAATCCTGCTTTTATAGGCCCTGAAACAAAGACTTGCTGAGCCCAGGTTAACCAGATTACTCCAGCCTCTTTTCAAACTGTTCTCCTCTCCGGCTCTCACTCTTTTCAAACTGTTCTCCTCTCCCGCTCTCGCTCTTTTCAAATTGTTCTCCCGCTCTCGCTCTTTTCAAACTGTTCTCCTCTCTGGCTCTCGCTCTTTTCAAACTGTTCTCCCGCTCTCGCTCTTTTCAAACTGTTCTCCTCTCCAGCTCTCGCTCTTTTCAAACTGTTCTCCCGCTCTCGCTCTTTTCAAACACACACAAGAATAAATGTTGTTGTCCAATTAGCTGAAGTGGTTGAAAGTTGGCCTTTGCCGGGCAGCCTGACATCAGCAGGTTTGTTTTGTGAGGCCTCAACCACTATTGATGGGGAAGTAAAGGGCTTACCTGCAGGGCTCTGTTGAGAACTTCATGTTTGGGGCAGTGAGCGACTCCTTCTGCGGGGAGTTGAGGCAATCTATTCCAGGCCGGGCGCCACTTGATTTTCAGGGGACTAAGGCACTCCATCTTTAGGGCCCTGTGATATTCTATCTTGAGCACAAAGTATAGGCTCACACTCCAGTGCAGTACTGAAGGTGTGCTGCATGGTTGGAGATGTCGTCTTTCAGATGAGACGTTGAACCGAGGCCCCATCTGCCCTCTCAGATGAACCTAAAAGATCTCGCGGTACTATTTTGAAGAGCAGGGGAGTTCTTCCCGGTGTCCTGGCCAAGACTTATCTCTCAAGCAACACCTAAATGCAGATTGTCTTGTCATTGCTGTTTGTGGGACCTTGCTGTGCACAAATTGGCTGCTGCGTTTCCTACATTACAACAGTGGCTACACTTCAAAAGCATTTAATTTGCTGTAAATAGAGGGAATCTCATTGAAACGTATAAAATTCTGACAGGGCTGGACAGACTGGATGCAGGGAGGATGTTTCCCCTGGCTGGGGGGTCTAGAACGAGGAGTCACAGTCTCAGGATACGGGGTAGGACATTTAGGACTGAGACGAGGAGAAATTCCTTCACTCAGAGGGTGGTGAACCTGTGGAATTCTCTACCACAGAAGGCTGTGGAGGCCAAGTCACTGAATATATTTAAGAAGGAGATCGATAGATTTCTAGACACAAAGGGCATCAAGGGGTATGGGGAGAGAGCGGGAATATGGTATTGCGATAGAGGATCAGCCATGATCATATTGAATGGTGGAGCAGGCTCGAAGGGCCGAATGGCCGACTCCTGCTCCTATTTTTCTATGTTTCTAAAGCGCTTTGGGACGTCCTGAGGTCGAGACAGGTGCTTTCAGCTTTCTTTCTTTAGGGACAGAGGGCATTTCTATCTTGAGCACAAAATATAGGCTGACACTCCAGTGCAGTACTGAAAGGCCCAGAAATTCGGGTCTCCACGGGTGAGTACGCACTCCACGGGTGAGTGAGCATGCACTGCGCATGCGCGGGAAACCGGCACTTCCGTTCCCCTGAAAGAAGGGGTTCAGAGGTCGAACGCGTGCGCAGGAGAGGCAGCGCGTGCGCATCGAACTTACGTTTTTTTTGCAGGTTTTCCCGGGAGGGTAAGTCTGCAGAATTTACACATTTAAAAAGCAGTTGCAAGGCCTGCTTTTTACAAGGTAAGTGGTGAATTAATTAAAATTAAAACATTTTTTCCACAGGTTTATTATTTTTAAATACTTTAAAGAAAGGTAAGTTTATTTTTAGCCCCGTTAGAAAATAAAATTATTTTTTTCAAAAATTTAAATTATTGTTTAAAATAGTTATTTCATGTAATTTACAGTTTATTTAAAAAATGTGATTTAAAAAAAAAATTATTTGAAGATTTAGTGATGTTTTGGGGCTTGTAGTATTTATAAGTTTGACAGCCCTTCCTGTCAAACTTATGAATGAAGCATTCCCTGCTCCGATTGGCTCCCCATGGCCCACGTGATCCCAGGGGACGCATCGAACTAACTGCGCCCCTGGGATACGCAAGCACTGCGCGCCGGCAGTTGGAGGAGGCCCAGGATCGCAATTCCACGGGGGCCCACAGCTCAACGGCCGGCGCGCAAGGTAAGTGCAGGTCGGGGGCTTACACCCACGGGAAGCCCCCGACCCGAATTTCTGGGCCAAGGTGTGCTGCATGGTTGGAGATGTCGTCTTTCAGATGAGACATTGAACCGAGGCCCCATCTGCCCTCTCCTGGGCATTTGAGGGGGTTTCATCTCTTCCATCTCTGCAACCTTGTGGTAATCAGATTTTCTGGTCATTTATCTTGTTGCTGACGTGGGACTTTGCAGTGGACAATTTAGCGGCCGCGTTTACTACACTACAACAGTGACTACACTGCAAAAGTACTTCATTGGTTGTAAAGTGCTTTGAGGCACCCTGAGGATTTGAGAGGTGCTGTAAAAGTGCCCAGTTCTTTCTTTATCCAGCAAACGTGAGCCAATGTGATATAAAATACATGGGTGCCCAGCTCACAGAATAGATGGAGCACTCACAAATGCAACAGGAGAGTGAGGCTGTGAAAAGGCAGCAGTGGGAACCCATCTGCACACTCTCTCTACCTGTTGTGGTGTGGTTACAGAACACTGGGAGGATAAATGATTTGCCCAGTGATTCAGAAATGTGACCGCATTCTACACCTCGAACATTGCCTAGCAACCTTTGAGAAGGAACATCAGCTGGCAACAGCAGTTATTGTTTTCTACCGGAGAAAATAGCAAACTGTTGTAATCCGATCAAGAATTCCTCCCCCCTACTCCCAGGGTCAAAGGCCAATCTCCAAATTGTCAAAAATAAACAACGTTTAAATTAAAATATAGAAGGAGAGGTATTTTTGGACAAACCTGAGGGCATGGCCATAACAATGCTGTCATGTTTTACATTTGCTTTATGCTTTTTTACTTACATTATTTCAGCTCCTTTATTTTAGTTGACGGTCATAGGTGAATTCCAACTTTCATTACCTTCCAGAGTGTCTATTCATAGAATCATAGACTGACACAGCACAGAAGGAGGTCATTCACCCATCGTGCCTGTACCAGCTCTTTGGTAGAGCTCTCCAATCAGTCCCACTCCCCTGCTCTTTCCCCATAGCCCTGCAAATTATTCCCCTTCAAGTATTTATCCAATTCCCTTTTGAAAGTTACTATTGAATCTGGTTCCACCGCCCTTTCAGGCTGCGCATTCCAGATCAGAACAACTTGCTATAGAAACATAGAAAAATAGGAGCAGGAGTCGGCCATTCGGCCCTTTGAGCCTGCTCCACCATTCAATATGATCATGGCTGATCCTCTATCTCAATACCATATTCCCGCTCTCTCCCCAAAACCCTTGATGTCTTTTGTGTCTAGAAATCTATCTATCTCCTTAAATATATTGGCCCAGAAATTGGTGTCGGGGGCTTCCCGCGGGTGCAAGCCCCCGACCTACACTTACATAGCGCGCCGACAGTTGAAGCCTGGCCCTGCGTGGATTTCCTGTCAGTGGCCCGGTTCAGCTCCCGGCGCGCTGTGCTTGCGTGATTCAGCGGCGTAGTTAGTTCGATGAGCTGGCTGGGATCACGTGAGCACTGGGCAACCAATCGGAGGTTGCAAAAGTTCATTCATGAGTTTGATAGTAAGAACTGTCAAACTCATGAAAACTCCGGGCGCCCAAAACAGTACTTAAACTTCAAATAAAAGTTTTTTAAAATCCCACTAATTAAATGAACTATTAATAACTGTAAAAAACGAATTTAAACAATTATTCAAATTTTTGAAAAAAATAATTTTTTAACAAATCGGGTCTAAAAATAAACTTACCTTACTGTAAAGTCTTTAAAAATAATAAACCTGTGGAAAAAAATTTCTAACTTTAATTAATAGACCACTTACCTTTTAAAACTAAGTACTTACGTCTGCTTTTTTCTCGCATAAAAACTAGAGGCCTTATCGCACGGGCAACCCTGTAAAAAAAAAGGAATTTCAGCGCGCACGCGCAGACTCCTGCGCGCACGCGTTCCACCTCTGAACCCCTTGGTTCAGAGGAAAGGAAATGCCGGTTTTCCGCGCATGCGCTGTGCATGCTGAAAACCGGCAATTCCATCGGGCCCACGCGTGAGTACACGGTGCTTACTCACGCGTTGGGACCCGAATTACTGGGCCATTCAGTGACTTGGCCGCCACAGCCTTCTGTGGTAGAGAATTCCACATGTTCACCACCCTCTGAGTGAAGAAATTTCTCCTCATCTCAGTCCTAAATGTCCTACCCCGTATCCTGAGACTGTGACCCCTCGTTATAGATCCCCATGTAAAAAAATTCTCCTCATCTCACCTCTGATTCTTGATAGATCTATTCTTGAGATTTAGGAATGCTTTCAGTAATGTGCCCAGGAAACAAACAGCAAACTCTGTCTGGCAATTTATTTTAGCTACCAGACTTATCTTCTGCCTCAATTACATCTCACTTCAATCTTTGGAAACGGTAGAGTGTCACATCTGACCTTGTTTTAAGTTCAAAATGTCAAGTGAATTTATTTTATAAGAGATGACCGTGAGCATAAGCAAGTCAGATAATATTCTGCATATTTACAACAGACATCCTCCCACTGAACTCCTTTGAGTGGAAAAAAATAACAAATGATACGGGTTAATTAATAAAGGGCAGCCAGCATGGATTTATAAAAGGCAAGTCGTGTCGGACAAAATTCAAATCAAAAATACATAAGTGGTTGTGAAGCACTCTGTGACATAATAAAACTCACTACGCACTTGGTTCGAGTATAAAGCAAGGCTTTAATCAACTTGTTTCAAAACATGGAGGTCTAGTTATCTTTCACTAGTTCCTGTTTACAAAATGTCCTGGGCAAGCTGGGCCCACGCCTGAGTATTTATACTCCTTGTTCGGCGCCACCAGCTGGCCGTCCAGTGTTATTTCATGAGTCCTTCTTCATGGATCACATTCTGGGATGTCCTGAGGTCATGAAAGGCGCGATAGAAATGCAAGTTCTTTCTTTCTGATATTGTTCTTTGAGAAAATAACGGGGTGTATTGATCCAGGGAATGCAGTGGATGTTGGATTTTTTTTTAAGACATTTCATAAGCTGCTTGTTACGGTTTGGGATTCTGTTATCACTTTGTTCCACAAAAAGACTTGGACATTAAGTGATTTTAATCTGTCCTTTGGGTAGAAGCTTGCCTGAAAGGGAATCATTTCTCCAAACAGTCCCATGCTGAATTGACCGACCACAGGCAGATGACAGGGGTTTAGAATGCAGGACCCACAGGTGATCTGACAGATCCCAAACAATGACCCTTCATTAGCAATGGGATAATGGGTGTGTACTCCAAGTGGCAGAATGTGACTAGGGGTGTCCCCCAGGGATCTGTACCGGGCCTCAGATTTTCACTCTATTTATACATGACTTGGATGAAGGAATAGAGAGCTTTATATCCAAGTTTGCTGACGACACTAAGTTAGGTGGCACAGTAAACGGTGTGGACGGGAGCGGAAAGTTGCAAAGGGACATTAATCGATTAAGTGAGTGGGCAAAACTGAGGCCATTCAGCCCCTCGAGCCTGTTCCGCCATTCAATTAGATCATGGCTGCTCTGTATCTTAACCATCTACCCGCCTTGGTTCCATATCCCTTAATATCCTCGGCCTAACAAAAATCTATCAATCTCCGTTTTAAAATTTTCAATTGACCCCCAACCTCAACAGCTTTTTGGGAGAGAGTTCCAGATTTCCACTACCCTTTGTGTGAAGAGGTGCTTCCCGACACCACCCCCGAACGGCCAGGCTCTAATTTTAAGGTTCTGCCCCCTTGTTCTGGGATCCCCCCACCAGAGGAAATAGTTTCTCTCTATCAAATCCTTTAATCATCTTAAACACCTTAATCAGATCACCCCTTAATCTTCTACACTCGAGGGAATACAAGCCCAGTCTGTGCAACCTGTCCTCATAATTTAACCCTCTAAGCCCCGGTATGATTCTGGTGACCCTGCGCTGTTCCCCCTCCAAGGTCAGTATAACCTTCCTGAGGGGCAGGGCCCAGAACTGGACGCAGTGTCCAGGTGGGGTCTAACCAGAGTTCTGTACAATTGTAGCATAACTTGTACCCCTTTGTTTAAAAGCCCCCTTGAGATTAAGGTTTTAGTGATTTCTGTGCTTGAACCTCTATATCTCTCTGTTCCTAGCTACAGTACTCACCATTTAGAAAATACTCTGATCATCTTTCTTAGGTTCAAAGTGGATGACCTCATACTTCCCCATCTGAACTCCATCTGCCTCAGTTCTGCCCACTCACTTAATCAATCAATGTCCCTTTGCAACTTTCTGCTCCCATCTACACTAATTACTGGGCCACCTAACTTAGTGAACTTAGCGAAAGAGAAAAGGGCGAGAGAGAAAAAGAGCAGGGCGAGAGAGTGAGAGGGGATTGAGCAAAGAGATCTTGGGTGAAAGAAGGAGTGAGGAGGCAGGAGAGGAGAAGAGTTTGCTGGATACTCAACCAATAGCACATTACCCCAGAGTAAGGCGCTCCATGCACAGTGCAGAGTCGCAGGCCTCGTTAAGGTGAATGGAGTTGCTCCTGGATGTTTGTGCTCCCTCTGCCTTCTTGCTTTCCTTTTCTTTTTTTACTTTCCTTTCTCAGCTGGTGATTAACATAAACATAAGCAGAGATTAAGCCACGGGTGCTCCCCCAGGCAGTGCGTGTGCTGTGTTTGACATGCTGGTGCTGTAACAGATTTTCATCTTGCTCTGTGATTCCAGAGTTGCCAAAGGCCTGCGAACACCTCATTCCTGCAGGACAAGAGACGAAGCAGTCTCCCAGACAATCCCGGCATCTAAGCAGTAGGTAAAGTGCATCCGGATGGAACGGTCGTTTATCCTGTTGGCGGATAAAGCAGAGCGGAGTCCGAGACAGCAGCTCAGTGACACGCGGATCTGCAGAGAGCTGAATGCAACAGCAGGCCGCGACGTTTGTGTGAAATGGCCGGAACTGGACGGGCAGTCTGTGGTCAACATCTCCCCCGGAAAAGTTCCATCACAGACCCGTGCTCCTGATTGGATATACCACCTAAGTTCAAAAAAGAAAGAAGACCTTGCATTTATATAGCGCCTTTCACAACCTCAGGACATTTCAAAGAGCTTTACAGACAATGAAGTACTTTTGAAGTGTAGTCGCTGTTGTGATGTCGGAAACGTGGCAACCAATTTGCGCACAGCAAGCTCCCACAAACAGCAATGTAATAATGACCAGATAATCTGTTTTAGTGATTTCGGAGAATTCCTGTGCTCTTCTCTGAAATAGTGGATATTGTACATCCACGAGAGGGCAGACGGGGCCTTGGTTTAACATCTCATCCCTGAAAGACTATGGCCTAGAAATTCACTGGCCTTAGCGCCGCTTTTGAGGCGCTAGAGGGCCTAGCGCCGAAGTTATGGCCAGTTTAGAAATTGACAGGGGCCCTAAATCGGCGTTAGGCCGGTAGCGCTGCACCGGCACCGATGACGTCATCGGTGTGCGCAGCGTCCCAGTTGCCATGGTAACCCGCCCGAACTCGGAAATTGAGTTGCGGCCGCCTCGCCCGTGGCAGCCGCAAGCAACGTTCTGGCAGAGGTGCCTTACAGAACTTTGCGCCGGCGCATTAAAGGCCCCGCGGCGGCCGGCCGCTTTCCCGCCGGCCGCCTGGCCGCAGCTCCCTCCCCGGAGTTCCCTCCCGCCCCCCCCCCCGGAACAGAAGCAAGCCCGGCACTTGTCCGAGGTGCCGGGCTCATTTTTAAAAAGATTATCGCGGGCCGCGGCCGGGTGCAGGCAGCTCCTCCTTAACGGAAGGAGGAGGCCTGCACTTCCCGAGCCTGCCGCACCGCAGCGGGCGCCGCAGCGCCGGAATAGCGCCGCAATGCGGCGCGTGGCGCCAGTTTTGAGGCGCTGAGACCCCTCAGTAGCGCCGGCAGCCGTTTGGGCGCGGCGCTACTGAATTTTTGCCGCGCGCAGGGGGACTTAGCGCCGGCACTAACCTCCGGCGCTAAAGCCCTCGCTGCGCCAAAACCGAATTTCTAGGCCTATGTACTTTATAAGAAAGCCCCTTGTTTTATATTATAACCCAGAGTAATGCTACAAGATGGGGGCTATTTTCTGATCTGAAAGTCACCATGCTGATCAACAAGGAAGACCTTTAACAACAAAACTTGTATTTATATAGCGCCTTTAACAAAGTAAAACGTCCCAAGACGCTGCACAGGAATATTTTAAGACAAAAAATTTGACACCGAGCCACATAAGGATAAATTAGGGCAGGTGACCAAAAGCTTGGTCAAAGAGGAAGGTTTTACGGAGCGTCTTAAAGGAGGAAAGAGAGGTAGCAAGGCAGAGAGGTTTAGGCAGGGAATTCCAGAGCTTAGGGCCTAGGCAACAGAAGGCACGGCCACCGATGGTTGAGCGATTATAATCAGGGATGCTCAAGAGGGCAGACTTAGAGGAGCGCAGATATCTCGGGGCTGAAGGAGATTCCAGAGATAGGGAGGGGCGAGGCCATGGAGGGATTTGAAAACAAGGATGAGATTTTTGAAAACGAGGCGCTGCTTAACTGGAAGCCAATGTAGGTCAGCGAGTGCAGGGGAGATGGGCGAACGGGACTTGGTGCGAGATTTAAAACAAAAGCAAAAGACTTAAAACATGTTTGTTATTCCAGTTTCTGCTTTCTTCTCCTGGAGGTGCTGATTTATTCTGGAGTGCAGTTCCACAGGCACTAGTGGTATTCTGGTACCTCACCCCATCTTCATGCATCAACCTGGACAGTGAATGTCACCAGCTATTCAACTGCAAAAGGCAGCACGGCCCAGCCCTCGCCCGAGATGCACACACAGCGAGAGTCATTGGATAGCCATCAGAGCCAGGAACATCTAACTGATTCCCACCCCGCCCCCCCACCCCCATCGCTGTCCCGCAGACACTGGTAGCCTCCTGCTGAGATCAGTTCTCCCAGCACAGACATGGGATCTTCCTGGTCTGGCTCAGTGCCACACTTGCTGGTGCATTTGTCTCCTGACCTGTCAGGAGAGCTTTGCCACAGAAGTAAAGGCATGTTGGGAACATCACCTACATTTAGGAATATATCACTGTTGGAATCCCATAGGACCAGTTGGAGATGGTTGTTTTTGCTGGGACTGTAGGAAGCCACGTAGTAGGACCGCTGGGGAGATTTGGACTTCACTCAGCTGTGAAGGTACTTTGAACAATCTATAAGTACAGGTCCATAATCAAAAAAGGGCTGCCTATATCATTGAGTTGGGAAATATGATGTACATTGTGGCACTGAACCACACAGGTCAGGAATTCTGGATTCAAGTGAGGCAGCTAACTTGAGCCAAGGTGATGGTAGGAAGGGAAAAAGTTTAGGTAACTGATAACTCTCGACATGATGGAGCCTGGATCCATTGCTTCCTGCTAGATAATTTGGGCATTTGATGGATTATATCAAAAGAAACAATGTAGACCGTACAATATTGTTACACACAGCACACAAGAACAGCCTTCCTCCCTTTTTACTTGTTTCACATCTCGGTTCTCCTGTTGTCTGGCTCATTGTCTCTTGTTCTCTCCTTCAATCCGTCTGTGTTCCTGTTGTTCTGTCCCATCATGTTCTACCTTGTTCTCTCACTCGCTCTTATTCTGTCTCTTTTTCTCTGTATGTCTCTCACTCTCTCCTGCCGCCTTTTCCTGTGCATGTCACTCCCTTCATACATTTCTTCCACTCTCCCCTGCTGTCTGTGTATTTCTATCTCACTCTAATTTATCTCTCCTGTTTGTGTCTTTCTTTCTCACTCTCTCCTATTGTCTGTGACGTTCTCTCCTGTTGTGTCCGTCAGTAGTAAGACACAGACTGCAGGAGAACGGTACAACAGGTGTTTACTCAACATGGCTCACTCTGGAACTGAACTGTACAGATTACTACTCAGTGCTATATACAGGTGTGGTCACTGCCGGTACTACAGTATACATGAGCTGTAAAAAGTAGTTCCCCCCTTAAAGGTATATACATTACAATTCCTCCCCTTTTAGATTAACAGTACCATAACACTCATTTAACAATTAAATATCAAACTAATTACAATTAACACTTTTAACATACAACGTTAGCTGAAAATAGTCCATTTATATATTCAGTCTTTGGGGAGGCTTTCTGATCCTTTCTGGATAGCGCCTTTCCCGAGTGTCTCGCTCTTGGTGCGGAGGCGATTCTGGCACCCTGTCGTCGGTTGGGTCATCAGCTTCCGATGCTACTGTTTCTGGGGTAGATGCGACCTGTACGTCGGGTTCCTCACCAGGTACGTATGGGCGAGGCATGGGGTTGACTCGTTCCTGTGACTCTTGGATCTGGTCAGCATGGCGTCTCACGATGTTCTCCCCAACGTCCACTGTGTACATTAGTGGGCCCTGCCGTGTGCATATCGTTCCTGGCTGCCATTTTTCTGTTCGGTAGTCGCGGGCCAAGACTGATTGCCCTACATTGAAGCTCCTTGTTGGCTTCTCATGGATGTGCTGGAATTGCTTACTCTCAACATCTCTTCGTACGTTTGGTCTGAGCAAATCCAGGCGAGATCTTAACCTTCGGTTAAAGAACATCATGGCCGGGGCCTGGTTGGTGACTGCATGGCGAACAGGAAATTGTCCACCTTATGCTGCAGCGGAATGTTGTCATTGTACATAGCCTTTATTGCCTTCTTAAAGGTTTGTACGAACCTCTCAGCCAATCCATTTGTGGCTGGATGATACGGGGCGGATGTGTAATGCCTTACCCCATTCTTCTTCATAAACCTCCGGAACTCTTCGGACACAAACTGTGGTCCATTATCGGAGCAAATCTGTTCTGGCAAGCCGTTCCTGGCAAAAATGGTCCGTAGGACTGCAATAGTTTTCTCCGTGGTGGTGGAGGACATTTTGATGACCTCAGGCCATTTCGAGTGCGCATCCACGGCTATTAAAAACATTGAGTCCATGAATGGACCAGCAAAATCAATATGCACCCGTTGCCATGGAGATGAGGGCCACTCCCATGGGTGTAGAGGGGCATGTGGTGGTGCATTTTGGACTTTCTGGCATCCTGAGCAGCTCTTGGTCAGGTCCTCGATTTGTTTATCGATTCCTGGCCACCACACATAAGCCCTGGCAAGGCTTTTCATTTTGACCCCTCCCAGATGACCCTCATGAAGTTCATTGAGCACTCTATCCCTTAACTTGGGTGGAATTACCACTCGGGATCCACACATCAAGGTCCCCCGGCACACTGACAGCTGTTCTCTTCTTGTCGAGAATGCTGGCAACAGTGAGTCGCCATGTGCTGGCCATCCCTTCACTGTCAAATCATATACCCGAGACAGTGTCGGGTCATTTCGGGTCTCCTTTTCTATACGAGCGTTAGTTACCGGTAGGTATTCAACTATAGTCGAATGAAATATTTCGACAGGATCCACTGCTGGTGCTTCCTCCGCAGTAGGCAGTGGCATGCGTGATAGCCCATCAGCATTTCCATGCTGTTTCGTGCCCTTATATTCAATCTCATAGTGGTGCGCCCCTAGAAAGAGTGACCATCTTTGTAGTCATTGCGCAGTCATCACCGGAACGCCCTTCTTCGGATTAAAAATGGAGACAAGAGGCTGGTGGTCAGTCAGCAAGGTGAATTTCTGCCCGTGCAGATAGTGATTGAACTTTTTCACTCCCCACACTAGGCTGAGGGCCTCCCTGTCAATCTGGGCGTAGTTACGCTCGGCTGAGGTTAGTGATCGTGACGCAAAGGCTATTGGCCTCTCTGAGCCGTCCAAGAATTTGTGCGACAGCACCGCTCCAATGCCGTAGGGTGACGCATCACACGCCAACCGAATTGGTAGTGCTGGGTTGAAATGGGCCAATACCTCTTTCGATGTGATTAGTGTTTTGCTCTTCTGGAAAGCTCGTTTACATTCATCACTCCACTTCCATGGCACTCCAGTTTGCAGTAGGGTGTTCAGTGGGTGCAGTATTGTAGACAAATTTGGCAAGAACTTATAGTAGTAGTTTACCAGCCCGAGGAACGACCTCAGTTGTGACACGTTTTCTGGTGCTGGAGCCTTGATTACTGCCTCAATCTTTTCTGGTGACTTATGTAACCCCTCTTTATCGATAACGTGGCCACAATACGAGATCTGTTTTTTAAAAACCTCGCATTTGGGGCGGTTAGCTTGGAGCCCATATTCCTTCAATCTAGTGAGTACCTGCTCCAAGTTGGCGAGGTGATCACTGTCATTTTTCGCCCGTGACCAGGATGTCGTCCAAATAACACTGGGTCCCTGGGATCCCTTGCAGGACTTGTTCCATTGCCCTTTGCCAAATAGCCGGAGCTGATGCTACCCCGAATACCAGCCGGTTGTATTGATAGAGACATTTGTGGGTGTTGATTGTGAGGTATTTTTTTGATGCTTCTTCTACCTCCATTTGCAGATACGCCTGGGCCAGATCAATCTTAGTGAAGCGTTTCCCTCCAGATAGCGAGGCGAAAATATCTTCAATCCGCGGAAGTGGATATTGCACGGTGTGAAGGACTGGGTTCACTGTTACCTTAAAGTCCCCACAGATGCGAGCCTTCCTTGGTTCCCCAGGCGTGCTGCTCAACGACTTTTTCATCACAGGGATGATGGGTGTAGCCCACTCGCTCCAGTCTACCTTGGACAGTACTCCTGAGAATTCCAAACTCTCCAGCTCTGCTTCGACAGCTGGGCGGATCGCATAAGGTACCGGTCTGGTCTTAAAAAATTTTGGGCTTGCGTTTTCCTCGATTTAAATTGTTGCTGTCATGCCTTTTACTGTTCCGAGTTCTTGCTGGAACACTTCTTGCGCGTCGGTTAGGATCTTTGACAGTCGCCCAGGTGTGACGTCGTCATCCTTTTTGGCAGCCACAGTCAGTGCTTGTATGGAATGCCAATCCAGCTGTATTTTTCGGATCCATTCACATCCCAGTAATGGTGGTCCTCCATCTTGCAATACATACAGGTCTAGTTTTGGTGTTTCCTTACTGTTATGTATAACGGTCACCCTTATTTTTCCTTTGGGGTAGACTTTTTGCCCCGTGTACGTCTTCAAAATAATTTTTGTGTCTCTCAAGGGTATGTGTGAGAATAGCCGCTCGTAGTCCCGTCGGTTTATGACTGTTAGGGCTGATCCTGTGTCCAATTCCATTTTTACCTGGACTCCTGCTATCTTGAGAGTGACCCAAATGGTTCGGTGATCCTCCATTTTGATCACATTATGTAGTTTCAGACAACTCAGCTCCCTGCTTTCGGAGTCGGTATCACTCTTTTGTTCGTCTGAACTATTCTCCATCACCTTATGTACCTTCTTGTACTTTTCTTTTGGAGATTTCTTATTGCTGGTTTTCTTTCCCGACCTGCAGACTCGTGTTATGTGTCCTACTTTTCCACACTGTCTGCACACTTTGTCTTTGAACCAGCAATCATTGTGGTCGTGTGTTGTTCTGCCGCAGCGATAGCACTTCTCTGTTCTGTATGACATTTCGTTTGTGCCATATTCTTGCGGTCTCTGTTGTATCTCTGCAGTGCCCCGTGCTGCTGCTTCATATGATACCGCAATGCTGAAAGCCTTGTCCAGCGTAAGGTCCTTTTCAGATAAAAGCCGTTTCTGGGTTCCTTCACTTTGAAGCCCACACACAAACTTGTCCCTTAAGGTATCTGCCAGTCCCGTTCCAAACTGGCAGTGTTTCGATAGTTTGCGCAGTTCTGTTAAATATTCAGCATTGCTTTCATCCTTATGCTGGTTCCGTTTGTGAAACTTGAATCTTTCTGCTATCAGCAGCGGTGTGGGGTTTAAATGTTCCTGTAGTATCGTCACTATGTCTCCAAAACTCTTTTCCACTGGCTTCGTTGGGGTTACTAGATTTCGTAATAAGCCATATGTCTTTGCACCCATTAAATTTAACAATACTGGCGCTTTCTTGTCATCTGACACCTCATTTGCCTTGCAGTATACCTCTATTCGTTCGACATATGTAGTCCAATCTTCGACTTCATTGTCAAATGCGGTGATACTGCCACTCTTCGGCATTTTGGGTGTGGTTTAAAATGGCTTAAAATGGCGTGTCCCGCGCTTTCCTTCCTCCCCCGCTGCTGCCAATGCCGCTCTCGGCGATCCTCGTGGCAATGGCGGCGCCCTGTAGGTTTCGCGCGCTTCTCCTGCGCTGCTGCCAACGCCGCTCTTGGCGGTCCTCGTGGCAATGGCGGTGCCTCACGGGTTTCTGCGCGTCTCTCTCCCTCTCCTCGACGCTGCTCGGCCCCTGAACACCGGCTGCGCCCTGTGCGCTCTGCCCTCTCTCTCTCTTGTCGATGCTGCTCGGCCCTTTGCTGTGCCGCTCGGTCGGGCTCTAGCCCGCCGCTGTCCGGGAAGAGTCTGCGCACTACCTGTTGCCAGCCCGTTTTGCTGGACCACCGCGACTGGAAAGCCAAGCCTGGCTCTCAACAGCCTCCCCTGCAATTCTCGAGTCTCTGCTGGATGACTGGGCGGTTGCCCGTGGTCGACGCCCGTGTCTCTGGCCTTGACCGCCAATCTACTGGTCTCCAGGAACGAATCCCTGGGAGGTGATGCAGAGTTGCAGGTAGGATCGAATTTGCCTTGTCGCCAATGTTGTGTCCGTCAGTAGTAAGACACAGACTGCAGGAGAACGGTACAACAGGTGTTTACTCAACGTGGCTCACTCTGGAACTGAACTGTACAGATTACTACTCAGTGCTATATACAGGTGTGGTCGCTGCCGGTACTACAGTATACATGAGCTGTAAAAAGTAGTTCCCCCCTTAAAGGTATATACATTACATCTCCCTCTGTATATCTCTCACTCTCCTGCTGTCTGTGACGTTCTCTCCCTCTGTATCTCTCACTCTCCTGCTGTGTGTGTGACATTCTCACCCTCTGTATATCTCTCTCTCCTGCTGTCTGTGACGTTCTCTCCCTCTGTATCTCTCTCTCTCCTGCTGTCTGTGTGACGTTCTCTCCCTCTGTATATCTCTCACTCTCCTGCTGTCTGTGTGACATTCTCACCCTCTGTATATCTCTCTCTCCTGCTGTCTGTGACGTTCTCTCCCTCTGTATCTCTCACTCTCCTGCTGTGTGTGTGACATTCTCACCCTCTGTATATCTCTCTCTCCTGCTGTCTGTGTGACGTTCTCTCCCTCTGTATATCTCTCACTCTCCTGCTGTCTGTGTGACGTTCTCTCCCTCTGTATATCTCTCTCTCCTGCTGTCTGTGACGTTCTCTCCCTCTGTATATCTCTCACTCTCCTGCTGTGTCTGTGACATTCTCTCCCTCTGTATATCTCTCACTCTCCTGCTGTCTGTGTGACGTTCTCTCCCTCTGTATATCTCTCACTCTCCTGCTGTCTGTGTGACGTTCTCTCCCTCTGTATATCTCTCACTCTCCTGCTGTCTGTGTGACGTTCTCTCCCTCTGTATATCTCTCACTCTCCTGCTGTCTATGTGACGTTCTCTCCCTCTGTATATCTCTCACTCTCCTGCTGTGTGTGTGACGTTCTCTCCCTCTGTATATATCTCTCTCTCCTGCTGTGTGTGTGACATTCTCTCCCTCTGTATCTCTCACTCTCCTGCTGTGTGTGTGACGTTCTCTCCCTCTGTATATCTCTCACTCTCCTGCTGTCTGTGACGTTCTCTCCCTCTGTATCTCTCACTCTCCTGCTGTGTGTGTGACATTCTCACCCTCTGTATATCTCTCTCTCCTGCTGTCTGTGTGACATTCTCTCCCTCTGTATATCTCTCACTCTCCTGCTGTGTGTGTGACGTTCTCTCCCTCTGTATATCTCTCACTCTCCTGCTGTCTGTGTGACGTCCTCTCCCTCTGTATATCTCTCACTCTCCTGCTGTCTGTGTGTGTCTTTCTTTCTGTGTGAGCCTCTCACTCTCTCCTGCTTTTGAATCGCCCTGTGTGTTGACGAGAATCAAGTTACAGCTATGACCTGACCTCTCTCCAGATGTCATCCACACTTACCCGTGAATTAAATGTTGATTAGATCAATAAAATAGGAAGCTGTTCGGTCCATATTCTGAACCACAACAGAAATTCCCATGTGTGAGAAAACAGAATGCATTTAGTAAGGGAAATGTGTAGGATTTGTGAGTTCAGGTCCAGACAGAACTTCATAGGATGAAAATCTTTACTGCCTCTAAGGCTCGTATGTGAAATGAGTTTAAGCAGCGTGTGACCCTACAGCACAGACCTGTCCCTATTTCAGCACTAACTGGCAATCTCATTCAGAGAGGCCACAGGATGGCTGGACTGGGAAATGTCCACACTGGTGCAGCAAGAGGTGTCTTGCTGGGGCTGAGATATGTTGTTGGAGCAGAGTAGAGGGAGCTTTACTCTGTATCTGGTTTGCTATACTTGGCCTTGGACTACTCAATGCCATAAGTGTTGCCCCCGTAAAAAATTAAGCACTATGATTAATTATAGAATCATACAGCACAGTAGGAGTCCATTCAGCCTGTGCCGGCTCTTTGAAAGAGCTCTCCAATTAGCCGCACTCCCCCTGCTCTTTCCCCATAGCCCTGCAAATGTTTCTTTTTCAAGTATATAGCCAATGCCCTTTTGAAAGTTACTATTGAATCTGCTTCCACCACCTTTTCAGGCAGTGCATTCCAGATCATAACAACTCGCTGCGTAAAAAAAAAATCTTCTCATCTCGCCCTCCTGGTTCTTTTACCAATTATTTTAAATGTGTGGCCTCTGGTTACCAGATTCTCTGGAAACTGGAAACAGTTTCTCTATAACCGGTGGGAAGGCAGTAAAAGTCGTTTGACTTGAGGTTTTCTCAGCCCTGGTGCTGGTGTCTGTAGGCCTGGCAGGCTCTGATCTGAGATTCGGACGAATGTAAAGCCGCAGTGCTGTCTCTGTGCATTTAACTGGCTGCGACTGGTGGTCCTCCTGTAACAGAATGAAAGCGTGGGTCTACGAGGCTGCTGGTTCCACGCAGGTGAGGTTGTTTACACTTAGGAGTACAGGTGACAGGAAGACAACTGTGTGCCGCCTTTGGCTGCAGTTCACAATCATAGAATCGCAGAATCATAGAATCACAGAAATTTACAGCACGGAAGGAGGCCATTCGGCCCATCTTGTCCGTGCCGGCCGACAAAGAGCTATCCACCCCAATCCCACTTTCCAGCACTTGGTCCGTAGCCTTGTAGGTTACGGCACTTCAAGTGCATATCCAAGTACTTTTTAAATGTGATGAGGGTTTCTGCCTCTACCACCCTTTCAGGCAGTGAGTTCCAGACCCCCAGAACCCTCTGGGTGAAAAAATTTCTCCTCAAATCCCCTCTAAACCTTCCACCAATTACTTTAAATCTATGCCCCCTGGTTATTGACCCTTCTGCTAAGGGAAATAGGTCCTTCTTATCCACTCTATCTAGGCCCCATATAATTTTATACACCTCAATTAGGTCCCCCCTCAGCCTCCTCTGATCCAAAGGAAACAACCCCAGCCTCTCCAATCTTTCCTCATAGCTAAAATTCCCCAGCCCAGGCAACATCCTTGTAAATCTCCTCTGCACCCACTCTAGTGCAATCACATCCTTCCTGTAATGTGGTGACCAGAACTGCACGCAGCATTCTAGCTGTGGCCTAACTAGTGTTTTGTACAGTTCAAGCATAACTTCCCTGCTCTTGTACTCTATGCCTCGGTTAATAAAGGCAAGTATCCCGTATGCCTTCTTAACCACCTTATCTACCTGGCCTGCTACCTTCAGGGATCTGTGGACATGCACTCCAAGGTCCCTCTGATCCTCTGCACTTCTCAGTGTCCTACCATTTATAGTACACAAATCGTTAAACCTGGTGCACAGGTACAAACAGCAGTCAAAAAGGATAATACTATAGAATGTTAGTCTTTATCTCAAGGAAGCTGGGATACAAAAGGGGAGGAAGTTATGCTTCAGTTGTACAGAGCTCTGGTCAGGCCCCATCTGGACACTGGGTTCAGTTCTGGGCCCCGCACCTCGGAGGATATATTGGCCGTGGAGGGGGAGCAGCACAGATTCACCAGAAGATACCGGGGCTAAAAGGGTTAAATTATGAGGACAGGTTGCATAAATTTTGCTTGCATTCCTTTGAGTATAGAAGATTGAGGGGTGATCTGATCGAGGTGTTTAAAACGTTAAGAGGATTTGATAGGTTAGATAGAGAGAAGCTATTTCCTCTGGTGGGGGAATCAAGAACAAGGGGGCATAATCTTAAAATTAGAGCCAGGCCGTTCAGGTTTTTAAAAAATGTGTTCATGGGATGTGGGCATCACTGGCAAGGCCAGCATTTATTGCCCATCCCTAATTGCCCTTGAGAAGGTGGTGGTGAACCGCTGCAGTCCGTGTGGTGAAGGTACTCCCACAGAGCTGTTAGGGAGGGAGTTCCAGGATTTTGACCCAGCGACGATGAAGGAACGACGATATACTTCTAAGTCAGGATGGTGTGTGACTTGGAGGGGAATGTGGAGGTGATGGTGTTCCCATTTGTCTGCTGCCCTTGTCCTTCTAGGTGGAAGAGGTCGCGGGTTTGGGAGGTGCTGCCGAAGAAGCCTTGGCGAGTTGCTGCAGTGCAGTGGAAAGGGTGGACAGCTTTAGTCCACATCACGGAAGACCTCTCCTGGTCCCTCAATACCTCTTCTCTGGTGAAGAAGGCCCAGCAGCGCCTATATTTCCTAAGGAGGCTGAAGGGATGTAACCTGTCACCCCTGATCCTCTCTAACTTTTACCGCTGCACAATAGAGAGCATCCTGACGAACTGTATCACAGTATGGTATGGCAGCTGTAGCTACTATGACCGGAAAGCCCTGCAACGGGTAGTCAAAACTGCCCAACGCATTACCGGCACCCGGCTACCGACCATAGAGCACATATACCAGAAACGCTGTTTACGGAGGTCACGGTCCATCAGCAAAGACCCTATCCACCCCAGCCACAGTCTGTTCGCCCTCCTGCCATCTGGGAGACGCTACAGATGCATTCGCACCCGTACGACCAGATTTAGGAACAGCTTCTTTCCCAGGGCTGTCATCCTACTGAACTCCACAAATAAACTCTAAAGCCTGCACATCTGCCAATGCACTTTATTATGGTTATGTTTATGTTAATGTATTACAAGCCAAATGTATGTTGAATGTTTAAATGTCTTAATCTAAATGTACACTCTCGGGAGCCGCAAGCCTACATTTCGTTGTACTGCACTTGTGCACTAACAATGACAATAAAGTTGATTATGATTATGATCTTGTAGATGGTACACAAATTTGCTGCCGCGTTTCCCACATTACAACAGTGACTCCACTTCAAAAGTACTTCATTGGCTGTAAAGTGATTTGGGACGTCCGCTGGTCATGAAAGGCGCTATAGAAATGCAAGTCTTTCTTTCTTAAATTACAGAACTGAGTAAAGACCTGCAGGTCAGACAATCGGGGTTAGTGTCACAGCCCAATCCCCACCCTGTACTCCCAGAAGCACCCATTGGGAGTGCAGGATCATTGAGCTCACCCTGATACGCACTCCCAGGGGTAGATTTTCACCCTGCCACCCAGGTCTAAAACCGGCGTTGCGGATCGGACACCCGTTATAGAAACTGCCCGATTTTTATTTCCTTGTCCCTCGCTCCTATTTTAAAATTATGATTATAATGTCCTTTCTATAATGAGGGAGTGCCTAAGCCTGCAAACAATACTCTTAACCATTGTCTTGTACAAATTTATAATTTCCTCTTTGCTCTTGTTTATAAGCCTAATATGCTGTGGGCCTTTCCAATGGTTTTATTTACTTGCACTCGCAATGTTAAGGAAGATTTTATTCGAACTGCTATGTCTCTGCTCCTCCATACCACAGCAACTTTCCCTTGGACTTTAGATTCAGAAAATCTTGATCTGGGACTTCAAGGGGGTAAAATTGCGTCGCGCCCCTTTTGGGGCACTAACTTCGCCAGGGTGCTACTTTTAGCGCCCCGAAAAAATTAGCGGCCCCGCAGCCGAAATTCATCGGTAGCATCCCAAGAGGGAAGCTGGGTGCTACTGGAAGTGCTCCGCCTCCCTCTTGGGGCGCTGCGAGTGAATATCGTGCCGCTATGTGCCACGGTACTGCAGGCCTTCCTCCCCTTCTTAAAGGGGAGGGACCTAGCGCAGCGCGACCCGGGGCCCAGCTGGGCCAACAGCGATCGGGAGTGACGGCAAAAGAGCCCGGCACTCAAGAGAAGTGCGGGGCTCACGGAGCGCAGCCGGCATTCCGCGGGGGTGGGGGAGCCTCAGAGGAGGCAGGGGATGGCAGAGGGGGCAGGTGCTGGCAGGCGACCAGTAATAAAAATGGCCGCCTGGCACATCGCCTTTAATTATCGCCGCCCCAGCCGCAGGTAGGCCTCCCTGATCCCATCGGACATAGCGTCCGGCGGTAAGTCAGTGGGCGCTACCGAAGATCGTAGCCGGGGTGCGAGCGGGGTGCTGCGCACAGCGACGACGTCATCGCCAGTGGCGCAGCGCCGCGGGGCGCTAACTGTTACCACCGCCGCTAACCTCCTGCTGAATTTCGGCGCTAACGGGAGGCGCAAAGCAACCGAATGTTTGGGCCCAAATCTGAATTGTAATTCCAACTTCATCTGAATGCTCATCTTTAGTACTTAAAGGGTTAATCACTGCACGAATGGAACCAAGGCGGGTAACGTATGTTCCTATGGTTCGCCCACTCCATAATCAGTGGCCACTCATTTAGGAACCGTGCTCCTGCCCTGTGGAACTCTCTCCACCCCCACTGTGCTTTCAAAAACCTCCTCAAAACTCTGCCCTTTGACCATGCCTTTGGTTTTCCATCCCAATCCTCTCCCTTCCCCTCCCCTTTGCTCTGTGTCCCAAATTCTTCCAGCAAATGAAGAACATGTTATAAATGCAGGTTGTGGTTGTTGGTTGTGACACAGTGTCAGCAGAGGGCCTGGGGAGCTGGGCCAGGCTCCACCCTCCCAGCCGAGAGGCAGTCTGCCTGCGACCTGCCGGAGCACAGCAGCTCGTGCAGGCTGTAAACCCTTAATTTACTCATTCCACAATTTCTTGTTTGATCAGCTACGTACAATAAGGAATGCAGCAAAACAGGTGCGACTGGATTCAAACGAGCGTTTCAGACCTTCAGGGCAATTTACATGCTGATGTGCCAGTGTAACTAGGACAGGGTCATTCATCCGCAAGACATGGAAACTGTCTCCAAAGGTAAACACACGCAAGAGTTGCAGGAGTGGTTTTAGTGCTGTTTACTTACAGCTGGGTTGTTCATTTGGTTGAGTGTTTGACTGGGGCGGGGAAAAGGGTCTTGTGCTTGAATCTGTGAAGGAGGGGGGAAAGGAAAAAACAACGTACGTTTAAATAGCACTTTATCACATCTTTAAAAAGTCCAAAGTGCATTCACTCTTGTTATGCAGGCAACATACAAGCCATTTTTGCACACAGCAGGTTCCCACAAACATCACAAAGGTGAATGACCAGTTAATCTGTCTTTTGGTGCTGTTGCTGGAGGGAGATATTTTGGCCACATTCCCACATTACATCAGTGACTACACTTCTAAAAAAGTACTTCATTGGCTGTAAAGTACTTTGGGACGTCCGGTGGTCGTGAAAGGCACTATATAAATGCAAGTCCTTCTTTCTTATTTCACAGGCTCTTTTCGAACATATGAAAATGATGAGCAGGAAAAGACCAGCTGTCCATCAAGCCTGCCCCACACTGTGATGGCTGGAGCACCATGGTCAGGTCACAATCCAGCGGCTCGCGACTCTCTGGAAAAAGAAGAACCACCTAACAGCCCAGTCTATTTCTACCCTTACATAATTAACTCGAGTCCCCTGATCCTCCCCAATCTTTGAAGCTGAAATAATGGGCTGGATTTTCCAAGCCCCGAGGAGGCGGGCATGGAGGCGGGACAGCCAGTAAAATCAGAGAAAGTGGGGGCGGATGGCAAACCCGCCCCCATCCCGCCTCCGTGCCCACTTGCCAGGAGGCGGGAAGATGTGCAGCTTTGGGTCCCGTCTCCTGGAGGCGGGAAAGGCATTTAATCCTTTTAATCAGGCAGAAAATGGGATTCGTGCCATTTTACCTTCACAGGTGAAGGCTTCCCGAGAACCCCGTCGGGTTGGAGGAGATGTGGAGGAGGTCTGCGGCAGTCGGAGGCACCTGGAAGTATAGTGTAGAGGTGAGTAATTGGTGCAAGTGTGGAGTGCTAAGTATGCAAGGTGAGTGATAAGTTTAAAAAGTGCGCACTTACCTTGTTTTCTTTCTACAGCCTTTAGCCGTGCTGGATGTGGAGAGCCGATATTCTCCTTGTCAATTTCACATAATGGCTGTTGGATCCTCCGATCTTACAGACATGTGAAAGTTACAAAGTTGAAAGATTTGATGAGTCCTCACCACAAAGTATCATCAAACTAAAGAGAATGGCAGTGTTTGACAGCTTCACAGAGCTGTCAAAGGCTGTCATTTCTTCTTTCAAGAAGTCTTGACAGATAGCACGTCTGAGGTTGACGTGATCTGTCAGTGACTTCCTCCCTAATTGGCCTGCTGAGCCCACAGGGCGAGGATGGAGGTGGGACGTTGACACGACAAGCAGCATTCCCGCCTCCATCTCGCCTCCATTCACAAAATCCAGCCCAATCTATCAGTAGGCACACAATCCAGCCCTTTCATTATTTTCCAGACCGCTATCAGGTCGCCTCTAAGTCTACACTTCTCTGAAGTAAATAGACTCAGCTCTTTAAGCCTATCTGAATAACTAAGGTTCATTTCAGCTCGGAATCATTTTTGTTGTTCTCCTCTGAACCTTTTCCAAGGACACTATATGAGGAGACCAAAACTGGGCGCAGTACTCCAGATGCCATCCAACCAACAACCTGTATAATGACAGAATGGTGTCCTTTGATTTGTACTGAATAGTTCCAGTAATACACCCTGTTGCTTTGGCTACGGCTTTTCTTCGGACTTGAATCTTCAGTAATCTGTGCTAGATCTTTCTCTCTCTCAACCTCTTTCAGTATCGTTCCCTATAAATGATAAGTATATTCTGTGTTAGCCCTACCTACATGCACGTCACTGTATTTATCCCGGTTAAATGCCATTTGGCATTGCTTGGCCCATTCCCCTAGCGCATCTGAATCTTTTTGCAGATTACACTCCTGTACTGTCTCAACCCTTACACAAATTTTAGTATCGTCTGCAAATTTATTGACCATCTGCAAACTATCAAAAACAAATTAACTGGTCATTCATCTCATTGCTGTTTCTGGAATCTTGCTGTGTGCAAAATCTACACAGAGCACCAACAAACTAATTAAGGTCTGTTGCAGTGGGGGTGGGGGGAATCGTGGGTCATGACCCTCCCAATCACTTTGAAGTCATCTAATTTTGTATATCAGGTCATGGCCATAAGTGACTCCATTTTGAGCCTCACGTGCAGTGAAGTATTGGATTACATCGTCATGGCGGTGCTGTGCCAAGTCAGCCAAACTGGGCTTTGACCATCCTCCCCTCCCCAAGTCGTTCAACCTTAGCTCCACCACCCCCCCCCCCCCCCCGGTCTATCCCAACATTCCACTGGGTAAATATGCCACCCAATGGAGCGCTGAGCCATTCAGAAAGAAAGAATTGCATTTATATAGCACCTTGCACAATCTCAAGACATCCCAAAGCGATTTACAGCCAACAAAGTACTTTTGAAATATAGTCACTGTTGTAATTGTAGGAAACGCAGCAGACAATTTGTGCACAGCAAGGTCCCACAAACAGCAATGAGATAACTGACCAGATCATCTGTTTTACTTCGAGGGATAAATATTGGCCAGGACACCAGGAGAACACCCCTGCTCTTCTTTGGAATAGTGCCTTGGGATCTTTTACACCCACTTGAGAGGGCAGATGGGGTCTCAGTTTAACATCTCATCCGAAAGACGGCACCTCCGACAGCACAGCACTCGCTCAGTACTGCACTGGAGTGTCAGCCTAGATTACGTGCTCAAGTCCCTGGAGTCGGACTAGGAAGCTGGATGTTTGACTCCCGGTCTACGCTGAGTTAGCTGATCTGGGTTAGGCATGAGTTGGCACAATTGCCATCAGTGCAGTCAGTCTGGGACCGAGAATAATTGGCCAGGATTCCCGCTGCTGTGACCACTGCATGAGAGGTAAGGACAGAATTGGCTCAGCGATGATGCCCTCTGTGATTGAATCCTGTCAACATTCACTGACCAGGCCCACACTTGGATATCCTTTGGTTGCCAACACTCCAGGAATGTCCTTGAGTCTCCAGGAATTAACAATGAATCTTGCGTATAAGTAGATAGCAGCAGATTCCCATCCAATCCGCCTGCCCTGCCTGATAGCTGCCTTCAAGAATATATCTGCTGCTCCCTGCTCCTGCAGTGAGACTCAGGAGACTCCAATGGGAGTCAGTACTATCCCAGCCTCTGTCGCAACATAGAGTCAATCGATTCCCTCTAGCAAACAACCTAGAACTGGAGCTAACAGCAGGCATATTTAAGAAGAAGCATTAGAGTGACAAGGCAGCAGATTGGGTGAGAAGGAAATGAGACATGGGGGCCGGAATTTTGCCTACCTCAGCGGGTCCGGTGCGGGCGGTGTCCGTGGGGGGTCGCGACCCCGCTGCTGACTCCATCCCACTGTTGAAAATGAACTTACCTTAATGGGGCCCATTAAGCCCCGCCCAGTGCGCTACCCGGCCCAATGAGATGGAGCAGGTCTGGTGACGTCATTAATGACGTGTTTTCAGCTGGGATCTTTAAAGGGACCATGGCCAAATTAGATTTGAAGTTTAATCTAACATAGTGCTGTCAGTGCACTATAGCATTAGAGGCTACAAACACTGACAAAGACTGCACAGAGGCAGAGGGCTGCATCCAGGTTCTCTGATGACTCCCTCCATATGCTTATGGAGGGAGTAAGAGCATGCAGGGAGGTCCTCTTCCCTTCCGATGGGCGAAAGAGACCTCCCCAGGAGACCAAGACAGCCTGGTTGCAGATTGCAGAGGAGGTCACCAGCAGGGATGTGGTCAGGAGGACCAGGCTGCAGTGCCGCAAATGTTTCAATTATCTCATTAGATCAGGAAACGTTAGTACAAAGCCACACTCAAACTCATCCTGCTGTGCCTCTCATCACATCTCCATCCATCTGCCTTCCCTACCCTATTCCTGCACATCCTTACTCACACCAACATACTTTGCACCTCCACCCATCCCTCTCTATCTACATTATTACATCCCCATCTCACTAACCACCCCTCACACTCACCCTCATCCTAGTGCAATCATATCAACTAACAACACACAAGGGTAGGCACGAGTGTTTTATCCAATGTTCATGTAAAGTTTCAGTTAATGTGGTGTCAAACATAAAAATACTTTATTTTCAACAATTTCTGGTCTTGGACAGATTTCCATGCACCTTTGGAAGTGGCTTAGTGAGTTGCAGTGAATGGTGAGACATAACGGTGCCCCCCCACAATGATGATGAGTGTGAAAGGAATGGCTTGGACATTGTAGGGATGCTTTATGGTGTTGGTGTGGGGTGGTGCCAATCTGGTGCATCATGTAGCAGCCAGGCTTTACAGCATCAAGTGAAGTAAATGTGACCATGGTGAGGCCATCGCTGGGCTCCCGGGCAGCAATGTGGTTGGGTGCTGATGCCCTCTGTCCAGTGCAGCATCAGGTGATTGTGGAGAAGGTTGGTGTTGTTGTTGGTGCTGCTGGTGTGCCTGGTGCTGCTGGTGTTGGGGCTCATTGTGGTCCGATTCTGAGGACTAAGGTGAGACAGTATAAACAGCACCTATGTTGATGGAATAGATGGCAGGTGAAGTACAGATGACAGAAGCATTCTGTCAATGGTGAGAGAGTTCTTCCAATGAGGTGACACTGGATGGAGACTTTGCTGGAAAGACTTGCAGCCTGCAGAATCTGTGCTGGGAATGGACTGAGCTTCTGCCTGAGGAAAGTGATCATCTGTCAGGTGGGAGCTTTTACTGTACATTTGAAGCTGTCAAGTTATCAGCTGGAGCAATGGCCACTGAACTCCCACCTCAGGTTGACAGACGTGCTTCCCGTGGTCATGCAGGGAAATTTAAAAAATAAGTGGAAAAAGGCTCTTAAGTGCCTGTAAACTACCTGATAATGATTTCAATTGGGTCGCCCACCGCTGTCGGTCAGGTTGGCTCCGCGATGACAGATGCGCCAGGGGGAAAGGCACGTAAGAGCGAGATGATAGCGGGTTTCCGGTAAATTCTGACACTTCAACCAATAGAGAGGGAAGGGCATAACCCATATTTAAAAAAATGTGCCCCTGCTTTGTCCACGATTTTAACAGAGACCATATCTGTTTATATTGAAAGGGTTAATCACTCTCAGGATTTTCATAAAAATACATTACACGTTGTCTTGTGGCAGAGACCACATAGGGACAGTAACACAATTCACTATGTTTAGCCAATGTTGTTATCGCTCCACGTTATGTACGGAACTTGGTTGAGTTATCGGGGCAGGGTCCCTTTAAGAGTTGTCGCTTGTGTGATGACGTCATAGCCCTGCGACAAGGCCGAGTCCCTCAGTCCATGCGGAGAGTTAATAAAGCTAATACGCGTTTTTCTTTGCTGCTACGAAAGTCTCGCAGTCTGTTGATTTCCAGCGACTCCTACATTGGTGACCCCGTTTCTCTTTTGGATGTTTCCAAAGACTTTATCCGAGATGGCGACGAACGCCGTTTCTCTCAAATTACCAGATTTTTGGGAACGACAGGCTGCCGCTTGGTTCGCCCAGGCCGAGGCTCAGTTTGCACTCCAGGACATCACCGTGGACGACACGAAGTATTATTACGTCGTCTCTGCTCTCGGCAGCTCCACCGCGGCCAGAGTCGTGAGCCTGCTCGAGGACTCCCCGGAGCACCACAAATTTGCGACGCTGAGAACGCACCTCCTAGAGGCTTTTGGACTAACTGAACCCGAGCGCGCACGCCAGCTTCTCTCTCTACCCGGGCTTGGTGACTCCAAGCCCTCAGAACTGATGGACCACATGTTAACCCTCCTGGGCAAGCACAAGCCGTGCTTCCTCTTCAGAGAACTGTTCCTACAACAGCTGCCAGGGCAGGTACGGTCGGCTTTAGCCAACTCTCATATTAGTGATTTCCGTGACCTGGCCAAGGAGGCCGACAAATTTTTCTCCGCCGGGCAACAGTACTGCGCAGCCATGCGGGGCCCTGCCATCACCGCCACAGCCCAACGGCGGCAGCCCCCAAGCATGTGCTTCTACCATGCGCAGTTCGGCCCCAAAGCTAAGAAGTGCCGGTCCCCGTGCAGCTTTACCGCGTCGGGAAACACGAAGGCCCACTCATTAGCTACCATGGCTGTCGGCCGTTCAGGTAGTCTGTTATTCATTACGGACTCTGACTCTGGACGTCGTTTCCTCTGCGACACGGGTGCCCAGGTGAGCGTACTACCCACGTCAACCATAGACATACAAGGGGGGAACCACGGCCCCGCCCTCGAAGCCGTCAACGGCAGTTCCATCCGTACCTTCGGGAAACGGAGCGTGGCGCTGTGTTTTGGCGGGCAGCGTTTCGCTTGGGACTTTGTTACAGTGAAAGTGTCCACCCCCCTTCTCAGCGCTGACTTCCTCTGCGCCAATGGCCTTTTGGTGGACGTCAAGAACCGACGTCTCGTCAACGCTGAGACTTTCAGTTCGCTCCCGTGTTCGCGCAGTGGTTCCGGCACGACGAAGTTGTCCAGCACACTCTCGGCCTCCGACGAGTTTTCCTGCCTCCTCGCCGGGTTCCCGGACCTCACGAAGCCCACTTTCTCGTCCGCCGCCACCAAGCACGGGGTAGAACACCACATCCTGACCACCGGTCCGCCTGTCTACGCCTGTGCTCGGCGCTCGACCCGGGGAAACTGACCATCGCTAAAGCCGAGTTTGACACGATGGAGCGCCTCAGCATCATTCGCTGGTCGAACAGTCCATGGGCCTTGCCCCTCCACATTGCACTGAAACCAGGCGGCGGTTGGTGCCCGTGCGGCGATTACTGGCGCCTCAACGACGCTACGACCCCCGACCGCTACCCGATTCCACACATCCAGGACTTTTCCACCCGCCTGGCCGGGAAAGTTGTTTTCTCTAAAGGGGACCTCGTTCGGGGTTACCACCAGGTCCCCGTCCGGCCGCAGGACATCCCAAAAACCGCGGTGATCACCCCGTTCGGGCTGTTCAAATTCCTCCGCATGCCATTCGGTCTCAAAAATGCCGCTCAGGCTTTTCAATGCCTAATGGACACCGTGTTACGGGACCTGCCATTCCTGTTCGTCTACCTGGACGACATTCTCATTGCCAGCGCCTCCAGGACGGAGCACGTGTCCCACCTCCGGACACTCTTCGAACGCCTCAGCCAGCACGGCCTTATCGTTAATCCGGCCAAGTGCCAGTTCGGGCTGTCCTCAATCGACTTTCTCGGGCACCGCATCACGAAGGACGGGGCGGTGCCACTGCCGTCGAAAGTGGAGGCCGTGAAGGATTTTCCGTGACCCCTCACCGTGAAGGCCCTGCAGGAGTTGTTGGGCATGGTGAACTTTTATCATCGCTTCGTTCCCCGGGCAGCCCAGCTTATGCGGCCCCTTTACGAGGCCCTCAAAGGCAAGCCCGCCAAGCTCGCCGTCGACTGGTCCGAGGAGATGGCCAATTCTTTCACAGACATGAAAAGGGCCCTGGCTAACGCGACCATGCTGGCGCATCCATTGCCCGATGCGCCGATCGCTCTCACCACTGACACTTCGGACTATGCTGTCGGCGCCGTCCACGAACAGTGGGTCAACGGCACCTGGCAGCCGCTCGCCTTCTTCAGCCGGCAGCTCCGCCCCAACAAGTGGAAGTACAGCACCTTCGATCGCGAGCTTCTTGGCCTCTACCTCGCCATCCAACACTTCCGTTTCCTGCTGGAGGCCCGCCCGTTCACGGCGTTCGTGGACCACAAGCCGTTGACCTTCGCCATAGCCAAAGTTTCCGAGCCGTGGTCGGCCCATCAGCAGCACCAGCTTTCCTTCATCTCCGAGTTCACGACGGACATCCAGCATGTGGCTGGGAAAAACAACCCTGTCGCCGGCTGTCTCTCCCGGGCCGTCGCCAGCGCCGTACACCTCGGCATCGACTACACCCGCATGGCGGCCGACCAGGCCTCCAACCCGGAGGAAAAACAACCCCGTCGCCGGCTGTCTCTCCCGGGCCGTCGCCAGCGCCGTACACCTCGGCATCGACTACACCCGCATGGCAGCCGACCAGGCCTCCGACCCGGATGTCCAGGCCTACAGGACCGCTGTCATGGGCCTTCAGTTAGCGGACGTCGCGTTTGACGATGCCGGCACCACGCTCCTGTGCGACATCTCCCCTGGGCAGCCACGCCCCATCAAGCCCGACGGGTGGAGACGGCAGGTTTTCGACACTGTCCATAGCCTTTCCCACCCGGGCAGGAAGCCGTCACAGAAGCTGGTGGTGGCTAAGTTCGTCTGGCACGGGCTCAAGAAGGACGTTCGTGACTGGGCCAATACCTGCGTGGTATGCCAGCGCTCGAAAGTGCATCGCCATACTAAGGCCCCATTGGCGCCTTTCGCGGTGCCCGAGAGGCGGTTCGACCATGTTAACGTGGACCTGGTGGGGCCCCTGCTGCCCTCCTGCGGGTTCACCCACCTCCTCACGATGGTCGACAGAACCACCCAATGGCCGGAAGCCATCCTGCTGTCGTCAACAACGTCCGCCGATGTGGCTCGGGCGTTCATCAACACTTGGGTCGCCCGGTTCGGCGCCCCATCTGACGTCTCCTCCGACCGGGGGCCCCAGTTCACGTCGGAGCTCTGGAACGCTGTCGCCCAAGGCCTCAGGTTGAGACTCCACCGCACCACCGCATATCACCCTCAGGCTAACGGGCTGTGCGAACGGTTTCATCGCTCCATGAAGGCCGCGCTCCGGGCCAGCCTCCGGGACGACAGTTGGATCGACAGACTCCCGTGGGTCATGCTGGGACTCAGGACCGCCCCCAAGGAGGACCTCCAGTCCTCGTCCGCCGAGCTCGTCTACGGGCAGCCACTGCGGATTCCCGGGGATTTCGTCCCCAACGCCACGGACCCTTGGTCCACAACCCATCAGCGGTCCGCCCTCCTGGACAACGCCAAGGTTTTTGCGCCGGTGCCCACGTCGCAGCACGGTCTCCCTCAGTCCCACGTTCTGCCCGACCTTCATGCGGCGGAGTACGTTTTCGTCTGCCACGACGCCCACCGGGGACCTCTTCACCCACGACGGACCATTCCGCGTCCTGGAAGCTGGGGACAAGGCCTTCGTGGTGGATGTCGGCGGTAAGCCGGACTACATTTCCGTGGACCGTCTTAAGCCGGCCCACCTGGATCTGGACTGACCCATTGGGTTGGCTCAGCCCCCGCGGCGGGGCCGACCTCCAGCTTCTGTACCCTCAGTCCACCACCGAGCGCCCGGGGACCCTCCGGCGACCTCCCCAGTCCCCGCCCCGGACTTAAGGAGCCGTTTCGGCCGTGAAGATCCGGGCCCCTCAATGACTGACATTGCCAGTTCTAGTGAATTCTGGGGGGACGTATGTGGTGGAGACCACATAGGGACAGTAACACAATTCACTATATTTAGCCAATGTTGTTATCGCTCCACGTTATGTATGGAACTTGGTTGGGTTATCGGGGCAGGGTCCCTTTAAGAGTCGTCGATTGTGTGATGACGTCTTGGCCTTCCACGAGGCCGAGTCCCTCAGTCCATGCGGAGAGTTAATAAAGCTAACACGCGTTTTTCTTTGCTGCTATGAAAGTCTCGCAGTCTGTTGATTTCCAGCGACTCCTACAGTCTCCTAATTACATCGATTTTACAACACAAACAGGCCATTCAGCCCAAATGGTCTGTGCCGGTGTTTATGCTCCACGAGTCTCCTCCCTCCCCTCTTCATCTCACCCCATCAACATATCCTTCGATTCCTTTCTCCCTCATGTGTTTCTCTACCTTAAATGCATCCGTGCTATTTGCCTCAACCACTCCCCGTGGTAGCGAATTCCACATTCTCACCCATTTGGGTAAAGCAGTTTCTCCTGAATTACATATTGGATTTATTAGTGACTATCTTATATAAATATTACTGCTTGATGCTGCTCATCTTCATTGTGCCAAAGAATTTGTTCCATTGTTTTATCCACTGTTTTCTGTCATGACCTTTACATTTAGGAATGCGCCAGTGAAGAGCAACCTGAAGGCTATACCACTGTAATAGGGTTTCTTTAAAAGTTACTTTGCTAGATTCTCCCATTCCACAGTCTGTTAAGGAGCACACTGAACCGAATAAACCCATTCCAAAATAGCGCTTGCAGAGTTTTACTTTTGCCATGTTACAGTGGTATA
Organism: Somniosus microcephalus; assembly: GCF_052327205.1. Taxonomy (NCBI): domain Eukaryota; kingdom Metazoa; phylum Chordata; class Chondrichthyes; order Squaliformes; family Somniosidae; genus Somniosus; species Somniosus microcephalus. The sequence goes on along the minus strand of NC_141012.1, from coordinate 41,833,548 downwards.
GCCTTCAGGTTGCTCATCACTGGAGCATTCCTAAATGTAAAGGTCATGAGAGAAAACAGTGGATAAAACAATGGAACAAATTCTTTGGCTTCTTGAGCAACATAAAACAGTAATATTTAAGCTTGTATGCCCATATCCTGACTCGCACCAAGTCCCTGTCACCCATCAACCCTGTGCTTGCTAGCCTGCCATTGGTTCCTAGTCCGGCATTTAAATTCTCATCCTCGTGTTCAAATCCATCCATGCCCTCACCCCTCCCTATCTCTGTAACCTCCTCCACCCCGACAACCCTCCCAGATCTCCTCCTCCACCCCGACAACCCTCCCAGATCTCCTCCTCCACCCAACAACCCTCCCAGATCTCCTCCTCCACCCCGACAACCCTCCCAGATCTCCTCCTCCACCCAACAACCCTCCCAGATCTCCTCCTCCACCCCGACAACGCTCCGAAATCTCCTCCTCCACCCCGGCAACCCTCCGAGATCTCCTCCTCCACGATCTCCTCCTCCACCCCGACAACGCTCCGAGATCTCCTCCTCCACCCCGAAAACCCTCCGAGATCTCCTCCTCCGCCCCGACATCCCTCCCAGATCTCCTCCTCCACCCCGACAACGCTCCAAGATCTCCTCCTCCACCCCGACAACCCTCCGAGATCTCCTCCTCCACCCCGACAACCCTTGGAGATCTCCTCCTCCACCCTGACAACCCTCCGAGATCTCCTCCTCCACCCCGACAACCCTTGGAGATCTCCTCCTCCACCCCGACAACCCTCCGAGATCTCCTCCTCCACCCCGACAACCCTCGGAGATCTCCTCCTCCACCCCGACAACCCTCCGAGATCTCCTCCTCCGCCCAACAACCCTCCGAGATCTCCTCCTCCGCCCAACAACCCTCCGAGATCTCCTCCTCCACGATCTCCTCCTCCACCCCGACAACCCTCCGAGATCTCCTCCTCCACCCCGAAAACCCTCCGAGATCTCCTCCTCCACCCCGACAACCCTCCGAGATCTCCTCCTCCACCCCGACAACCCTCCGAGATCTCCTCCTCCACGATCTCCTCCTCCACCCCGACAACCCTCCGAGATCTCCCCCTCCACCCTGACAACCCTCCGAGATCTCCTCCTCCACCCCGACAACGCTCCGAGATCTCCTCCTCCACCCCGGCAACCCTCCCAGATCTCCTCCTCCACCCCGACAACCCTCCCAGATCTCCTCCTCCACCCCGACAACTGTCCGAGATCTCCGTGCTCCTCCAATTCTGGCCACTTGTGTAACTCCGATTTTCATCACTCCATCATTGGTGGCCCTGCCTTCAGCCGTCTTAAGCACTAAGTTCTGGAATTCCCTTCCTAAACCTCTCCGCCTCGCTACCTCTCTCTCCTCCTTTAAGTCGCTCCTTAAAACCTACCTCTTTGACCAAGCGTTTGGTCACCTGTCCTAATATCTCCTTATGTGGCTCGGTGTCAAATTTTGTCTGATTACGCCTTGGCACCTTAAAGGCGCTATATAAATGCACATTCTTGTTGCACCGATGTGCTTTATTTTCGGTTTGCAAGCTAGAAATTACATCGGGAAATGTCCCTTTAAATGCTGGGGGGAGGCCGGGGCATCCTTTCAGAGACTTGGGTGGGCGGTGGTAGCAGTGAGAGGGCGGGGGGGTTGTCTCTGGGACTCTCGGGCCGGGCTAGCTGACGGCTCTGGGGCTGGAACTCCTGCGAGCGTCAGTCAGGCGGATGAGGAAGTAGCCGATGAGCTGGGCTGGCTCTTGCCGCGTTGTGTGTGTGTATCCGGCTCCGGATCTTGGCCGGGGAGTAAGCGGATGGGGTGATTCCGACTGCAACCCCCCTCCCTACCCCGTCCCACCCCCCCGATGGGAACCAGCAGCACCGGCCAGAACCCCCCGGCGGGGCTGGCGGCGGAGCTCAGTCCGCCCCTAGAGGCGTGGAGCTGCGGCTACTGCGGGAAGGACTCGTTCTGTGCCCAGGGTGAGTAGGGCACTCCGGGAGAGGCAGAGGGAATCCCAGGGAAGATCAGGAGAGATTCATGAAACAGTTTATTACCAGGGACTGCAGGCGAAAGTTGATGAGAAATTGTTACATTCATTGTATCTGTTAAATTGATACTCAGTACCTTAAACCAGGGCAATGTATCCAATTTAGATCAGGAATTGAAAGTGAAAGATGCGTCCATTTACTGGTGTTAATTTCCCCTTTTAGCTAAGTTTCTGTCAATATCGTGCTAGTTACCCATCTTGTCAGTTGCCAGCGCTGGGTGACCTGTTGTCTTCAGCTGTTGTGTCTGTTTATTGGAAATCTGTTACATTGCAGGCTGTTTTTTTGTTGCTGCTCTGTGTCTAGTTGCTGCTCTTTCGTTCTCCCCTCTTGTGTTTGTTTTTTGGCGTCGGTTTCACGCTATGAACTGAAGTCCGAAGCGACTTTCTCCCCACGGCTGGAGTTTCTGTAAAATGCCTGGAATATTTTCCGTGTTATTTATTTTTTTGTGCGCAGGTTTCCATGTTTTGTCTGCAGGGCGAACGGCGGTTTGTAGCACGGCCCCTCAGTCCGATTGCTTTGCTGAACTAGGTTGGTAGATTGACAGATGTCATTCAACTATTGGTGGAAATTATATATATTTTTGAAACGGCGGCTTTTTATTGTGGATGTAATATTTGGATTGCTCCAGTGTTCTTCCTCCTCCCCCCAAGGGTGCTAACCTTGGGGAGAGCTGTACTATGCACTTTCTGAGGAGATTAATAGACACTCAATTCAATTAAATTCAATTCAATTCAAATTGCTTTATTGGCATGACAAGGTACATCTTATGTTGCCAAAGCATGGAAAAACATGTATGATTGAACATGTAAACGCAGATCTAGACATACAGGCCTAGAAATTCAGTCTAGCCACTTTTGGGGCGGTAAAGTCGGGCGGGCGCTAAAGTTAGCGCCCGCCGGAAAGTGGAGGCCACTTCGCCGAAATTCAGTAGCTTTGGCCAAGGAGTTTGGGCGAGCGCTGAAACTGGCGTTGCACTCCTATCTTTAGGCGCTAAGCCGGCGGTGCGGACTGATAATGCCGAGGCCGGGCGCAGCGCAGGTGCGGTCATGTTTTGATTGACAGCAGACACCCTGACGCCGGCCAGCTCTTAAAGGGGGAAGGGTCGACTTTGTCTGCAGCCACGCCCTGGATAGTGGAGCCCTGCAGCTAGGCCTGAACACTGCTGGTGGACCCAAATAGCGCCTGAAGCCATGCAGAAGGCCCGTGAACGAGCGCAGCGCTTCTCAGAGCATGCTTTGAGGGTGCTGCTTAGGGGGTTGGAAAAGAACAGAGAGATCTTGTGCCCGGACAGTGGCAAGAAGGCTCCCAGGAGGCAGTACAGGAGAGCCTGGAGGGAAATCGCCCTGAGGGTGTCAGCCAACAGCGATGCCCCCAGGACTGGTGACCAATGCCGCAAGAAGTACAACGACCTCAGTCGGTTGGTCAGGGTGAGTACCCTTTCCAGTGTCCTCCTCATCCTTGCATGTGCACCTCACATTATGGGCAAAGGGACCTCAAAGGCCTAATAGCCAGCCCTCCTCCCGCAGCTATGGCACTGGCATGATCATCAATAGCACTCTCTGCACTTAACACACTGGCCAAGCTATTCGACCATGGGAGGCAGTGCACACAACAACAGGGCACCACACTGTACTTAGAGGCCGTCCTTTCTCTTGCAGGCCAAGCTGGCGCAGAATTTGAAGAGCCAGACTGTCACCGGGGGAGGCCGTCCCCAGTTCCAGCAGCTCAGTCAGCTGGAGGAGAGCGTGGCTCGACTCATGCGTGGCCGGGTGATGGGCCCCGTTGCTATTGGAGATGCCGACCCTGTGCTGGGACCCAATGGTAAGGACATGACCGTTTGAACCTCTCTGGTTCCCCTTGCGCTTCAGATCTACATCCTTTGCCACTGTCCCACCAATGCGCATAATGGCACCACTCATGCCTCCCTCGCTGACGCCCTGTCCTCACTCTAAAGCTACTCTTGTGCCTTCCTGCTTTCAGCTGGTGAGGAGGAGGTCCCTGAAGCTGAGAGTGCCAGTCCCTCGGAAGAGGAGGACGACGAGGACCAAGAGGAAGGCGGCACATCGGGGGAACCCTCATCCGCGCCAGGGGATGGCAATGGAGGGGACACGTCTTGCCTGGAGGAGAGCCAGGGGGAAGTGTTGCAGGGGGGTGTAGCTCCTGGGCCCAGTGGCGTCCAGGCACGCAGGAAGGGTCGGGCAGCACGGCTGCCTTCTCCCCAGAGGGGGGAAGTGTTGCAGGGGAGGGCAGTTCCTGGGCCCAGTGGCGTCCAGGCACGCGGGAAGGGTCGGGCAGCACGGCTGCCTTCTCCCCAGAGGGGGGAAGTGTTGCAGGGGAGGGCAGTTGCTGGGCCCAGTGGCGTCCAGGCACGCGGGAAGGGTCGGGCAGCTCGGCGGCCTTCTCCCCAGAGGGAGAGTCCGCCCTCCAGTCCGGAGACGGTCCTCGCCCAGGAGGTGCGCCTCCTTGATGAAATGTCTGCGGCCTCGGAGCGGTGCCACAACGAGTTCATGGGGGTTGTGGGACAGTTGCCTCAGGCCATTGAGTCCCTGGCTCATAGTGTGGCCAATTTCGGGGACTCACAGGCCAGGGGTGTCGAGCAACTCGCGGCAGCACAGGCCAGGGGTGTCGAGCAACTCGCGGCAGCACAGGACGCGAGTCGCGAGTTCATGAGTGGTGCCGTCCAGACACTGGCTGATCTGATGCGGGCACAGACCAGGGCAGTTCGCGCACTCAGTTCTGCCACACTCGCTGTGTCACGGAAGCATCGCCAGGGCACCCGCCGCCCTGCTGCAGCACAGCGGTCTGGCCTTCACCAGATTGCTGCGCTTGCTGCAGTGCCAGGCCGGCCGAGTGCCAGTGTCTCTGGCGACCAGCGAGCGCCTGGCATCAGCCAGCTTGCCCCCATTGCTGCAGCTGCCACTGCCACTCCCCCAGCCAAGGTGCGACGAGCTGCTGGAGAGACTGATGCTGGCCAGCCACAGCTGCAGCAGTCAGCAGCCGGCCCCTCCAGGGCCGGACCTCGTCTAGGCCGACCCCCAAGGGCATCTGCCGTCACGCATTGTGCCCCTCAGGAGCCTTCCCCCAGCCTTGCAACACCCACAGGGCCCAGGTTGAGGCGGAGCAACAGGTCGGGCAGGGGCCGGAGAAGCCTGCACAAGGACTCGCCCTCTCGGCACACCAAGTAGAGTGTGTTGCCAACTGTTTTTTTTATATGGGGGTGTTTGTGTTCTGGAGGGGGGGGGCTTATTTTGGTAAGGCCGAAGATGAAGGCAAATGTTTTTTTATATGGGGGTGTTTGTGTTCTGCGGGGGGGGGCTTATTTTGGTAAGGCTGAGGATGAAGGCCAATTGGAAGGACAATTTTTGTTATTCCTCCCCAGGTTGTGGGAGTGAGATATGTTTTTGACTGTTTTTTGGGGGTCTTGTCTGTTTTTCTGTTTCATGTGGGAAGGGCCCTGAGTTTGTTAAATAAAGCTTTTTATTTATTCAGCTTGTCCAGGTGTCATGTTTCAAGTGGTTGTTGCGTTAACCGGCTGAGGGCTTGCGGAGCGGCTGCATTCAGGTGCGTTCATTGCCACAAGCCATTCCCTGACAGGGGGCCTAGAAGTGTCGTTCAATAAGCCGCCGGTGGACGGCCCTTGGACCTTGTGGCTCCCTCCTGGGCTGGTACTCCTCCTCCTCCTCATGGTCCTCCTGCTCGTCCTCCTGAGGTGGTGGTCCAACGCGAGGTGGCAGTGCCTGAGTCCTGCGGATAGCCAGGTTGTGCAGCATGCAGCAAATGACGACGAACTGGGAGACTCTATCCGGCGAATACTGTAGAGATCCGCTGGAACGATCCAGGCAGCGGAACCGTTGCTTGAGGACGCCAATCGTTTGCTCTATGATGTTCCTTGTGGCTTGATGGCTTTCGTTGTATGCCTCCTCCGCAGGGGTCCTGGGCGCGCGGAGCGGGGTCATGAGCCATGTACACAAAGGGTAGCCCTTGTCCCCAATAAGCCATCCCCTTGGTGGAGGCTGTGCCTGGAACATGTCAGCCACAGTAGTCTGGCGCAGGATAAATGCATCGTGGCTGCTTCCTGGAAAGCGGGCATTGACAGCTAGGATGCGCTACCTGTGGTCACACACCAGCTGTACATTGAGGGAATGGTAGCCCTTCCGGTTGCGGTAATCCTCGGCATTGTTGATAGGTGCCCGCATAACCACATGCGTGCAGTCAATGGCGCCCTGCACCATGGGGAAGTCGGCGATCCTGGCAAATCCGACTGCACGCTGCTCCTGCCTCTCTAGGGTCATGGGGAAGGAGATGAATTGGTGTCTCCTTGCGAAAAGGGCATCGGTGACCTGCTGGATGCAGCGATGCACGGCGAACTGGGAGATGTTCGCTATGTCCCCAGCAGCGGCTTGGAAGGAGCCGCTTGCATAAAAGTTCAGAGCCACCGTGACCTTCACTTCCACCGACAGAGACGTCCTGCACATCAGCTGTGGACGCAGATCTCTGTGAAGCAGCTGGCAGATCTCTGCAACCACCTCCCTTCTGAAGCGCAGCCTCTTAACACAATGCGCGGCAGTCATGGTGAGATAGGACACCTGCTGCCGGTATTCCCTGAGTGGGTAAGGCCTACGTTGCCGACGCCTGATGGCCCCTCTGCGTCTAGGCATGGCTGGCCCTCTCACACAGCGTCTGCGAGCCCTTCGCACATAATGCTGGAACTGAGGGTTGGAACCCCATGCAGCCCCCATAATAAACTTGCAAACAGTGAAATCACAATGAGTCTAATTTCCAAGCTCTGGCCAGAAGCCAAAAATACCTCTCCTATGTTGTCCCAAATCAGTAAGGTCTGTTCCTTGGTCTCTGTCCAGAAATCCAAAGCACTAAAGTCATTGCAGCAAAATGGCTGGCCTTTATGGTTCAGTCTAAGTGCCCTTTAATTAGCGCTCCCCGAGGCCCGCAGGGCCTCTGCTGCGTTCCAGTTCACAGTTCTTAACAGCGCCACGCCCACATTGGGCGGGCGCCACTGAATTTCCGGTTTGGGGCGCACAAACAGCGTTGCACGATGAAATGACGTCATAAGCTGCGCGCGCAGCTGAGCGGGCGCAAACACTTTGCGCCGGCGCTAAATGTCAACTGAAGTTGGGCGTAGGCGCAGATCGGACTGCGCCCGGGCGCTAAGTGCCTAGCGCTGGAAATCTACCCCTCTTATGGCGTTAACGGCTGGCGAACGCTACTGAATTTCTAGGCCACAGTGTATAGACAGATATATCCCTGTATGTATAAATATATACACACATATAATATGCATATAATCTTTTCTTAGATTTAATGGTTGTCCCTCTGTTTATGGCAAGCTGTAACATAGTTTGCTGCTAAAATTACGCAATTTCTCTGTTCCCCTAATAGATCACAGAATCACAGAAACCCCACAGTGCAGATAGAGGCCATTTCGGCCCATCGAGCCCGCACCGACACATATCCCACCCGATCCCCGTAACCCCTATACCAACACATATCCCACCCTATCCCCATAACCCCATGTATTTAATCCCCCTAACACTAAGGGTCAATTTATCATGGCCAATCGATATGGGAGTTTTTGGTCGTCATTCAAATTTTTGAATTCGGGGCATATTTTTATGAATTTTGGGAAATTCCCCCTTATGTCCTGATAGTTTCCACAAGTTGTGAGGAAGTGCATCTCTGTCTCCACCACTCCCTGACTGCAGTGAGAGCATATCCTGTCCTCTCTTGGCAGCCAGGTCTGCCTGTGTCTGCCTTTTTCGATGGCCAGGCTATGCTCACTAAGTCTGTACATAGTCAAGGTTTTTCTCAATTTGCTATCTTTTACCATGGTCAGGTATTCAGCCATGGTGTATTGTCTGTTTAGGGCCAAATAGCAATCGAGTTTGTTTTGGGTTTTTGTTGTTTCTGTCCAATAGGTCAGATATTTTTCCTTTTGTTTAGTGACCATTGTGTTGGGTCGAATTCTCTGTGCTAGGATGCCACTGTCCTGGAGCTGATTATTATTAGTAGTGTTAGTAGTTACTTCACTGAGTCCCAGGACTAGTTGACTGAGGGGACTCTTCTCTATGATCATCTCTTGGCATTTCAGGGCTTCGTAATGATAGCAGTGGGGGTTGCTCATTTTTAGGTGTTTCCAAAATTTGATGGCTCTTTTTTGGATATTAATTAGTAGTGGATATTGGCCTAGTTCTGCCCTGCATGCATTGTTTGCGGTTTTCCTCTGAGTCCGGAGGATACTTTTACAGAATTCTGCATGTAAGATCTCAATTGGGTGTTTGTCCCATTTTGCAAATTATTGTTGTGTTAGCGGTCCCCACACCTCGCTGCCATAGAGTGCAATTGGTTCAATTACTGATTTAAAAATTTTGAGCCAAATGCCAATTGGGATTTCCATTTGGATTAACTTTTTAATGGCATAGAAAGCCCTTTTTGCTTTCTCTTTCAGTTCATTCACAGCCAGATGAAAATTTCCCGTAGAACTGATTTTTAAGCCTAAGTATGTGTAGTTTGTTCAATTTTGGTTGCTCCTAGTGTGAAATTTATTCTGGGTCCCTGATGTCTGGATCTTTGCTGGAACACAAGAACTTTGGTTTTTTGGGGGTTTATTGTCAGGGCCCAGGTCTGACAGAATGACTCTAGCAGATCCAGGTTCTGCTGTAGACCCTCCTCAGTTGGTGAGAGCAGAACCAGGTCATCTGCATAGAGGAGGAATGTAACCTTGGAGTCATATAGGGCGAGGCCAGGTGCTGTAGATTGTTCAAGTAGTTTTGCCAATTCACTTATGTAAATATTAAAGAGTGTCGGTGAGATGGGCGAGCCCTGTGCCACGCCATGCCCCTGTGAGAAGTATTTTGTTTGTTTGTCTCCAATTTTAACTGCACATTTATTGTTTGTATACATTGATTTAATTACATCATATGTTTTTCCCCCTACATCACTTTCAATAAGTTTTAAGAATAGACCGTCGTGCCAAATAGAATCACTCGGAATGGGAATGCTGACCGGCAATTGTACTGCCCTCACTGAGCCCTGGAGAGCAGCGGTACTTTACCCATTGTGTTCTCGTCTGTTCTTGAGGGTTTTGCCTCATGCTTTCACTGCTCTCTATTCTTCTAATGGCCATGTTCCCCCCCCCCCCCCCCAACTCATTCTGGGGGTGTGGGCGTCACTGGCAAGGCTGACATTTATTACCCACCCCTAGTTGCCTTGAGAAAGTGGTGGTTGGCCTCCTTCCTGATCTGTTGTGTAACTGTTTGGTGCAACTGAGTGGATTGCTAGGGCACTTAGGAGGACAGTTACGATTCAACTACACTCGTGTCGGAGTGGAGTCATATATAGACCGGGTGAGGATGGCAGGAGGAGGAAGGATGTTCTTGCCATGGAGGGAGTGCAGCGACGATTCACCAAATTCACCAGACTGATACCTGGGATGGCAGGAATGACGTATGAGGAGAGATTGGGTCGATTGGGCTTGTACTCGCTGGAGTTTAGAAGAATGGGAGGGGATCTCATTGAAACTTATAAAATTCTAACAAGACTAGACAGACTAGATGCAGGAAGGATGTTCCCGATGGTCGGGGAGTCCAGAACCAGGGGTCACAGTCTAAGGATAAGGGGTAGGCCTTTTAGGACAGAGATGAGGAGGAATTTCTTCACCCAGAGAGTGGTGAACCTGTGGAATTCTCAACCACAGAAGGCAGTTGAGGCCAATTCATTAAATATATTCAAGAATGAGTTGGATATATTTCTTCAGGCTAAAGGGATCAAGGGGTATGGGGAGAAGGCAGGGACAGGGTACTGAGTTTGGATGATCAACCATGATCTCATTGAATGGCGGAGCAGGCTTGAGGGGCCGAATGGCCTACTCCTGCTCCTATCTTCTCTGTTTCCTTGGTTGGGTTTTAATGACAATCTGATCGCTTCATGATCACTTTTACTAATGCCAGCTTTTTATTTCCAGATTTTTTAACTGAATTCAAATGGGACTTGCACTGCCATTATCTGGGTCATTAGTCTAGGCCTTTGGATTACGAGCCCAGTAACATAACCACTGCACTAAAATACCCTTTCATGCGTGCGCCTGCATGGTGAGTGTGAGTCGGTAATTGAACCGTGGCGCAATATTGCAGCCGAGCCCAATTCTGTCCTCCCTCAATATTCAAATGCAATTTGACTTCCATCAGGGGGTCCCTGGATAGTGACCAGAAAGTTTGGTTGTTTCACCTGCCCTCGCTAACCCAGGGGTGCTGAGGCCCACTGACTAAGAGCAGCTCTGTACACGAGGGACCAACCGTGTGGCTCAGTTGCTGACTAGCTGGTGCTTTGTAATGGGATTATATGTACTTAGCATGTTGGTTTGTAATATGTACTTAGCATGTTGGTTTGTAATATGTACTTAGCGTGTTGGTTTGTAATACGTACTTAGCGTGTTGGTTTGTAATATGTACTTAGCGTGTTGGTCTGTAATATGTACTTAGCGTGTTGGTTTGTAATATGTACTTAGCGTGTTGGTCTGTAATGTACTTAGCATGTTGGTTTGTAATATGTACTTAGCATGTTGGTTTGTAATATGTACTTAGCGTGTTGGTTTGTAATATGTACTTAGCGTGTTGGTTTGTAATATGTACTTAGCGTGTTGGTTTGTAATATGTACTTAGCGTGTTGGTTTGTAATATGTACTCAGCGTGTTGGTTTGTAATATGTACTCAGCGTGTTGGCCTGTAATATGTACTCAGCGTGTTGGTTTGTAATGTACTTAGCGTGTTGGTTTGTAATATGTACTTAGCGTGTTGGTTTGTAATATGTACGTAGCGTGTTGGTTTCTCTGCTGCCCGACTGAGCCAAAGCGCACATCAGGGCAAGTGACCACAGTGTGACATCACAACACCGCACTACATGAATCCCAGCCCTGTCCGTCAGATGCTGCGGGTTTTGGTTCTGAATTACAGGTTGGGTTAAAACCCGAGTTAAAAGCGGTGAAGTCTGAAATTAGAAGGGCATCGTAAAGAGCGCAAAAATGATCTGTGATGTTTAAAAAGAAAAAAAAATTATAGGCCCCAGAATAAGTTTCTTCAGAACTGTTGAGTTGCGGATTTCTTAGATAATAAAGTTTTCATCATTTGTTTGATGTTTTTGAAACTAGTGGAAGAGAACGATGCTGGAAGAGTATGCCGGGTGTGGGACTCCTGCCCTGAATTCCTTTAGATACTTTTTATGGTTCTTTTTGATGTTTCTGTGTGGCTCAACAGCAACAACTTGCATTTATATAGCGACTTTAACGTAGTAAAACGTCCCAAGGCGCTGCATAGGAGCGATTATCAGACAACATTTGACACCGAGCCACATAAGGAAATAGTAGGCCAGAAAGAGGTTTTAAGGAGTGTCTTAAAGGAGGATTAAGAGGTGGAGAGGTTTAGGGAGGGAATTCCAGAGCTTCAGGTCTTGGCAGCTGAAGGCACGGCCGCCAATGGTGGGGCGATTATAATCGGGGGTGCTCAAGAGGCCAGAATTGGAGGAGCGCAGAGATCTCGGAGGGTTGTGGGCCTGGAGGAAGTTAGAGATCGGGAGGGGCGAGGTCATGGAGAGATTTGAAAACAAGGATGAGAATTTTACAATCGAGGCGTTGCTTAACCGTGGGCCAGTGTAGGTCAGTGAGCACAGGGGTGTGATGTGAGGTTGTCTTCCCTGACCCTACTGGTTCATACCAGAGTCCAAAGCCAGCAGTGCTGCTCTTGAAGGGTTTGTTGAAGCTGCTGGTTAAATGTCTGTCTCGGATTGGCTGTTCATTCTTGCTCCACTTGTGCCTCAAATTAACCCTTTGATGATGACATTTGGGGCCACATCTGTATTGATGTGAAATATTTTCTCTTCCTGTTCCCGTGCAATGTGCAATCAGAGCATTGCTTGTAACTGATGCATGCTGGCGGTGTTACAGAACGATGCTATAGGTCGGGGGTATCACTGCAGACTGATATCCCCAGGATAGGAGCAATGATCGAGACTGGTAGGATGGGGATATGACTCAAAGCTGGTGTAGGTGTGGAGTATGACTGGAGACCGAGCAGTGATATAGGACAGGGGCAGCTGCTCCTGCGGATGTGCATGGACTGTGCACTTGTTTGGTGAAGTTATGAGTTATGCCACAATGGCTTTGAATAAACAACAACTTGCATTTATACGTAATAAACCATCCCAAGGGGCTTCACAGGAGCGTTATCAGACAAAAACTTAGGTTACATGTGGTCTGGGCCCAAGGTGCCTGAGCTATTCAGAGGGCAATACATGTGGTCTGGGATATTTCCTGCTCTTTTCTATATTCCACTCCAGCTCTGTTCAGAGTGCAAAGAAACATTCGGGCTGATTTTCCTCTCCAGACCTGCACTGGTTGCCGGAGGGGAGGCGTTCAGTCCATTGTCCGGGCCAAGCCCATTTGCACAGCCTGAGTGTCCTCCTGGCACAAGCCCACCTCCCCTCTCCCCTCCCCCTCCACTGGGCCTCGCGTTGGGACCGGGGATGGAAATGGGTGCGACGGTGCAGGCCTGGGCGCCAGTTGGAAAGCAGCAGCCTCAAGGCCCTGAGTCTTGAAGAATGTGGTGGGGGGTTAAATGAGACATCCTACCTGTGCTTCCTTCGATCATTGGGGTTCTCTCAGGACCCCCGCAGACCCTCCAGTCTGCAGAGCCCTGGTCCTAGACCCAGCTTTCTTGATGTCTGAAGACGGCTTTGTTACTGGGCATAATGAAGAGGAAATGGGGTCGGAGACCCATTGTTTCTCTTTTCCCCCTTTTCCGCCCCTGACCAGCCCTGCCCCCCCCCCCCGCCCCCCTCACCACATCATGTATTTAGAGGAAGATAAGGTGGGAGGGTCAGGTGTGTGTGTGTGTGTGTCCCGGTGCCAAGTGTAAAATGATTAGGAGGAACCCAAACTTGCCTCATGTCTGAGTCTGTTGTAGACTAATTGCTAGAGATTGATTGCTATGATTAGCCAACAACTCTTACGTTGAATCATGCGACTGCCAGGATGGTAGAAGGAGAACTATTTGGACATTGGTCTTTTTACATCTAGCAATTCCTATGTTGCTTATGTAAATCCTGGGGCAATGTTCTGGTCTCCGCCCCTATTGCCTCCCTGTTGCCCTGGTAACTGAGCAGGTGCAACAAAGAGGACCCTATTAGCTTTTAGTTATTTGTTAGGGGTTAACTTCCTCACTCCCATTACGGCCTGGTCCCATTGAGATTCTGAAAGTGTAAATACATTTTATTTTGTTCTGTCAGTTTTTTCCCCACCTCTCTTGCTACAGAAGACCTGTGGTCCCTCACCCAAGTGCCCATTTCTCATGTGTGAGTGGAGCAGTGAAGGATGGTCAGAAGGTTGGTCGTCTACAGGCTCAACACAGACCAACCTGATCCTGTCCTCCCGTGGAACACGCACACGCACACATACACTTTCCAGTAAGGGTTAGTGTAGAGTGATTCGAGCACATCTCTGCCAGCCTGTGCCAACACAGAAGCCCAGATTTTAATTCTTGGTATATTTTGGACAGTCGGGAATCCCTCAATGGAGAGTTGAGTGTGAGGCCCAGGCCATTTTAACTCCCAGGCCTAAGTTACATTTCTCTGGACTGTCTCCTGCTCAAAGCCGGTGGGAATGACGCCAGGACTGGTGGGGAATCGGGCATAAAATTAGTGCTGGTGATGATTCCGATTCTTTTGCCCTCAATCTGGTTCAGTACAAACACTGAGTCGAATACCGGTTGGTTGCGTTCAACAGTTTTATTTCGTCATCCCGGGAGACTTACTCTGATACAGCACAGTCCTGACTCCAGTAGAGTCCGACAGGCTCACCAGAGCAAGTAAGTTACAAAACAAAAGGTCAAATATTTATACAGTTTCTTGACAATCCATCACATGACTGCGGTCTGACTGCTGTAAGCTAGTTACAAGGTTAACTTGATCAATTCTTGTACAATATACAGTTTCTCCATCACATGACTGCAGTCTGACTGCTCTAAGCTAGTTACAAGGTTAACTTGATCAATTCTTGTACAATATACAAGTGACTCAGCGATGTCGACATTTCACCACCATTTTATGCTGACAGGATCCTTGGCCATGCGAAGCGAGTTGATACCATATTTTGCATTCTATATCCTCATTCCCCCCTTTTATCATTTTATGATAACCAATCAAGGTACTCAGTGATTCTGAGTTTCATCATACTGGTCCATCTCTACTTTATTGAGTCTATTATACTCCTCCTCCATTAATTCTTTCTCAACTTGCTCCTTTACCATCTCACTTGCTTCACCCTCTATATTTAGTAATTCAATTTCTTCTTCTGATGATTTCCTTTGTACCAATTGACTTGGAATTACAGTTGCTCCTAATCTATTGCAGCAACACTTAATCAGCGTAAAAACTAGAAAAATGCACATAATTACGGCAAGTACCACCACTAGCCCATGTAGCAGAGTCTGTCCCATTGATCCTAGCCATCCTCCAATGATCCAATCAAACCAGCCATCCCCGGGCTTAGGTTTCTTATACTGACTTACTGCATCCCGGATATGTTTGACAATGTTGGTTATGTTTTCCGAGCTATCAGGGATATAAGTACAGCACTCACTTCCTATCAAGGCACAGGTTCCTCCTTGTGCTGCAAGGAGGTAATCTAAGGCCATTCGATTCTGGAGGGTAACTGTTCTAATGGCTACCATTTCGGCACTCATGTCTGCTAGAGCTTCCTCAGTGTCATTGGCAACTATCTCTAGTAGCCTTGCCAGGTTCCTTGTTTCATCCATCAAGTTCATCATTCCATAGGGAGGGTTTATTACGCCAAAATTTTTTTGAAAAGCTCCTAGCTCTCTTTTAGTCCAGTATTTCTTAAATTCGTGGTGTTCCCCAATCTTATTCAAGTGGTGAATGTATGGTACTACATAACCTAAGTAACACGAGCCCGTCCAATTCCAGGGTAACCATGGATAGGCTTGGTGACCACATATAAAATAGGTCCCATTATATGCGGTTAAATTGTCGCCTAGTGCCTCACGAACCCTCCATCTCCATCTGATTTCCTCCCCTTTCCATGGTCCCCCATTTGTCCTATTGGGGGTTCCGGTATGATTTAGTTGGAAGAAACCTTGGCCACAGCCTTCGGTGCGATTACATTTTGTTACATTAACATCTTGGAAACAGTTACTGCGTCCTACTTTTATACCTCCGGACACATTCTTCGCTAAACATATTGGCCCCTCCGGCCTACCAACCCCTGAAGTATTAGTAAGGACTAAGGATGGAGGCTGCCTATTCCGATTATAATTAGGCTGGTACCACCCCTGGGAAGTGGTTAGGTCGTAACCTGCCGACTTCCAGTTGTCCCTGTCACCCTCCTGGTTGTACGAATCTTTATAATTGCCACTGGCGTTCTGGCGCATGACCCACTCTGCCATCTCTCTGGCATTGAACGGGATGGGTCTCAAGGGACTCCCTCTTTTACTATGGATTGGGATATGGCTACAGACCCAACAGCTTGTTAAGTTACAGCTTTTGGCATATTCATAGGACATGTACAGAAAGGTGTTGATACGTAATTCCCTCCTTTTCCTAACTTCCCTTTTCTTTCTAGACCCTAAGCATCTCGGTGGATCCCTTTCCTGCAACCATGGTTCTTTAACTAATGCCTCTCTGTAACATCCTCCATTATACATCATCCATGATTCTTTTCCTTTTTCTGGGTTGGTCCTACAAGTACATTTTTGGTGCCAACATGGCAAACCCCATCTGTTTCTATTGTCCAAATGTACTTCCCGATGTTCCTGTTTTAATAGTCCATTACAGAAGTCCCATTTAGTCACGTTCCAGGATCCGAAAGCTTTAAGATTCTTGTCTTTGCACTGGAGAATATCTCTTCGGCACAGATGGACTGTTTTTCCAGGTGTGATTTTCTTACATTTCTTCAGTCGATTGAATGCCCCGCCCGCGAGCAGGATAACGCTCAGAAGCAGTAATAAAGTCCTCATCTTGATTCTTGGTGATCAATCAATGCTACTTATTAACTATTAATCTGGAAAACAAAGTGCTTACACAAGATCAAAAAGTTAAAAACTTAAAACTAAAATTTTAAAAATTAAAAATTAAAATCGTATATCTATATATATAAATCGGTCGATCTGTCTGTCTGTCATTCTGTCATTCTGTCTGTCATCGCGTGTGCGTCTGGCGGGCTATGCGCTCGAAAGTTACAGGGCGTACTTACGCGCGCGTTACCTCCAAAGAAAGCTTACGCTTCCGAGACGGTTTTAAGCGTATTTACGTTTCGGCTGGGCTAAAATCGCGCCCGCGGTATCCCAAAAACCTTCAACATTCCGCTCATTAGCATCTCATTATCCGCTCATTAGCGACAGAGTGACCTCGAGGTCGACCAATCGTACGGCGGCTTGCTGCCGCGTGCGGCCGGGCCAATCGGTGCGTGTGTGGGCGGGCCTTATCGTTCTGAACCGAGGTGAGTCGCCGCCATCTTGATTCCAAACTTTTCCTTTCTTTTTCCCGCTTTCTGCGTCTTTAAAAAAAACGTTGCTTTTAAAACACATATTGTTTTAAAAAAAAATGATTTGGAAACGAATTAACTTATCTAATCTCATTAATTTTCCTACCTTTCCCCGTTTTTCCAGGTAGGCCTCGAAGCCTCGGCTTCTCCTCCGCACCCACGCCTGAGCTAGGCACCTCCCGGCCCCACTCGAAGGCTGCAGGGGCCGGCCTCAGCCCAGCGCCGCTACCTTACTAAAGGGTGCGCGTGCAGCAGGAGCTGAGACGCGGCGTCTCTCTCTGGCTCAGCCGGGGGGCGGGGCTTGCTGAGCGTCAACGGTTACCCTGGCAACCGGGCCCGCCGGCCGTCTCGCACAGCCACAATCGGCGGTCTTCACCTCGGGGGGGGGGGGGGGCGCGACCCTCGGGGGGGGGGGGGGCGCGACCCTCGGGGGGGGGGGGGCCGCGACCCTCGGGGGGGGGCCCCCCGCCCACCCTCCCTCCCCTCCCCCCACCCCTTTCCTCCCCCCCTCCCTTCCCCCCCTTCCCCTCCCCCCCCGCCCTCCCTCCCCCCCGCCGCCCTCCCCTCCCTCCCCCCCGCCCTCCCCTCCCTCCCCCCCGCCCCTCCCCCTCCCTCTCTTCCCCCCAGTCGCTCTCTCTTCCCCCCAGTCGCTCGCTCTCTCTCTTCCAACAACAACATGCCCTCGAAAAAGCCTCGGCACCGCCGGGCACTTCAGCTAGTAATAAGTATAATAAGAGTAGGATTTCAGCAGGCCAGAACAAGCCAAACACACGACCAGACCTCGTAAAAACTGCAGTCACCTCTATCAAGGCTGAGCACGAGTTCTGTAGTCTCCTATCAATGGCTGATCAATCAAAATAAAATTAATGATTGTTCGTAAAATCTACTATATACTGTACTGAAATCTACTATATACTGTACTGATTTACTGATTATCTCCCCCCCCCTTTTGATTGGTTTCTCCAATCAATTTACAGTGGTGGAAGTGCACCCATGCGCTTCTTCCCTCGACCTTAGCTGCAGTCGGGGTTGTTAGTAAGACCTGATAGGGACCGTCCCACCTGGGATCCAGACTTTTACGAGTCCAGTTCTTAACCATCACATACGAACCCGGTTCAATTTTTAGAGAACCAGATAAGTCAGGAAGTTCACCATATGCAGCACGGACCTGTGAATGCAGCCCGCGCAAAACCTTAGTAAGAGCCAAGACATAGGTCGTCATTTCTTCAGTCATATGGTGAAAATGCACCGTTGTAGGAGCATTTTGGTTCCAGGGAGTCTTGAGTGGTCGACCATAGATAATCTCAGCAGGTGTAAGTCGTGCTTTACCCGCTGGTGTGGTGCAGATCTGAAAGAGAGCCACAGGAAGCAATTTCAACCAAGTGGAGCCGGTTTCGGCTACCAGTTTAGCAAGTTTGTTCTTCAGAGTCTGATTGGTTCTTTCGACAAGTCCTGCAGCCTGTGGTCGATAAGCACAATGCAATTGCTGATGAATGTTCAACTGGGTACAAAGTTCCTTGTTCACTTGGGCAGTGAAGTGAGGACCGTTGTCAGAACTTAACCGAGTTGGAATACCATACCGAGGTATGATCTCTCTCAGCAATACCTTAACAACAGTAGAGGCTTTATTGTCTGTGGTTGGATATGCCTCGATCCATTTACTAAATACATCTACAATGACAAGTACATATTTGTAACACTGACATCTTTCCAACTCAATGTAGTCCATTTGCAGGGTCTCAAAGGGACCCTCAGGTAAAGGGGTTTTTCCCCATTCGCAAGGCACTCCCTTTCCAGGGTTGTGTTGTTGACAAATCAGGCATCGATCGCTAATGTTCTGTGCTATTGCTTGAAGCCTTGGATGCCACCAAGTACTTAGAAGCAAATCACCCACTACCCTGGCACCACAATGAGTTGCAAAGTGTACAC
This sequence comes from Somniosus microcephalus, assembly GCF_052327205.1. Lineage (NCBI taxonomy): Eukaryota > Metazoa > Chordata > Chondrichthyes > Squaliformes > Somniosidae > Somniosus > Somniosus microcephalus. The sequence goes on along the minus strand of NC_141012.1, from coordinate 41,815,003 downwards.
ATTCAATAACCCATAAAGCTAGCTCATCAGACATGCAAGTCTGTTCCGCGGGAGTAGTCCAGAGTTTTGATAAAGGGTTATATACACATCCCAATTCTCTCCACAAATGCTTATCACTATCAGGAGCGTCCTCCTGCAACTTAATCACCTCTTGGATGGTTGGCATTAGTTTTTCCGAGGGAGACTGATTCTTTTTGGAATTTTTAGTCTGCCTCATCATTCGGGGCACAATCATTTGGTGACTCCTAGAAGCATTTTTGGCCGCCTGATCAGCGCGGCGATTTCCTATATCTACCGGGTTTTGGCCACTGGTATGGGCAAAGCATTTGATCACAGCTATCTGTTTGGGGAGTAAAAGGGCTTGCAAGAGGTCTGAAACTAACTGACGGTGTGAGATCGGACTGCCCGAAGAGGTTAGAAATCCTCTATTTTTCCACAATTGTCCAAAGTCGTGAACTACTCCAAAGGCATATCTAGAGTCTGTATATACATTAATTCGTAACCCTTCTCCCAAAGTACAAGCTCGTATGAGTGCAAACAGTTCGGCTTGCTGGGCAGAAAAAGGGGATTCAAAGGCTGCTGATTCTAAGGTGGCACCTTCCTGATTTACAATTGCATAACCAGAAATTCGTTTTCCCATGTCATCAACTGAAGAACTGCCATCCGTATACATGGTAATACCGGGATCCGTAATAGGAGTGTCAGACAAATCAGGTCGGACTGAGGTATCATCCTTAATGAGGTGTAAGCAATCATGGCTTGGTTCATCACTCTCGGAGGGCGGATGTGCAAGGAAACTGGCAGGGTTGATAGTGCTACAGTGTTTAAATGTAAGCCTAGGATTGTTCAGTAAGTATATTTCGTACTTATTTTGCCTGGCGGTAGTCAGGTGTTGGGTCTGCAATTGCCCCAATAACGCAGTGACTGAGTGAGAGCTATACACAGTAATGTCCTGCTGAAGTGTCATGTTAGCAGCTGACTGTAGACTGTTGTAGATGGCTGTAAGGATCTGGGTGAAATAGGGATGTCCTAGAGCTACCGGATCCATTTTTGATGAATAATAAGCTACCGGTCGATGCTTATCTCCATGCTTCTGGGTCAAGACTGCTGTTGAGCAATCATTCATTACTGTGCAGTATAACTGAAATGGCCTATCATACAGGGGTCGTCCCAGGGCTGGTGCTTGGACCAGATCCTGTTTTAATTCCTCAAATGCCTGCTGTGCCTCTAGTTCCAGCTCAAACTCTCCCTCTTTAGCCGTGTAGGGAGTCAGATGTTTGGTTAATACTGCAATATTAGGTATCCACTGTCGACAATAATTAACCATTCCCAGCCACTGCCTGACTTGTTTGGCCATTTTAGGGGCTGGCGTCTCGCATATTGGCTGTATTCGGCTAGTTTCCAAACTGCGGTTTTCTGCTGATAATATAACTCCAAGAAATTTAACTGTCGTCTGAGCCACTAGTACTTTAGCTGGAGATACCACATATCCTAAGTCTGATAGTTCAACAACTGAATAGTATCCTCTCTGTTACTTAGCTCATCAGGGCTAGCAATGAGAAGGTCATCCACATACTGGATCAGACTGGAACCATGATTTAAAGTCAGTGTCTGCAATTGCTGTTGAAGGCACCGCGAAAACAGGGTAGGTGAATTCACAAAGCCCTGGGGTAATCGAGTCCACGTATACTGCTGACCGTTGTAAGTGAAGGCAAAAAGGTATTGGCTAGTAGCGGCCAATGGCAGGGAGAAAAAGGCGTGCTGGAGATCGACTACCGCAAAAACTTTAGCATCAGCAGGTATCGAGGCCAAGATGCATGCTGGATTAGGTACCAGTGCATGAAGTGGCTGAACAATTGCATTTATTGTTCGTAAATCCTGCACTAGGCGATACTGGTCAGGCTTACCAGGCTTCGGAACAGCCAGGATGGGTGTATTACAACTGGATTGGCAAGTTACCAAAATTCCCTGCTCCAACAATCCCTTAATGAGTCTGTCTATACTCGGAAGAGCTTGGTGTTTCAAAGGGTATTGTCGTACCGTCGGCAAGGTCACATTTTCCTTCACTGGGATCTCAATGGGTTTTATGCCGGTTAGACCTACATGCGTTGGGTCTTCGGCCCATACCTGGGGATTCACATACTCCAGTATGTCTTTCCCTACATGACGGTGCACCACTGTCAGGCTAGGCTCAGGGTTTTGGTAAAATTGGACCATCAGACCTCCGGGTAACTGTTGCGGCTGGTGGCATTCAGGGTTTGCCTGATCGATCGCTCGTTTTACCATGGGCCCCAAATCTTTGGCGTGGAAAGGCTGGTTAACTTCCCGCGTGATATGAGGGGCCACTGTCGAAGGCTGCTTCCACAAGTGTAAGGGAACCTGCACAAACTCTGCTTTTCCCTCAGGTCCAGTTACTACAGCCTTGAGGTAGATTGTCCATTTGGTACCTTCCTGATCTTTGAAGTACTCCTCAAGGGTCCTATCCTTTCCACTTCGATCATATGCCAGTGTCACATGATAGGAGGATGCATTGAGGTCGAGGGACCACCATTGAGGTGTAGTCGAAACATAACATTGCCTTTTATTTGCCCAATGTCCTATTGCTATTCCTTCATCACCACAATCAAGTTTGAGTTGGAATGCACATAGTAAGTCTCTGGCCATTAAATTGCAGTCCAAGCCGGTAGTTATCACAAATTGGTGGGTTACAGATTCATTTTTGTAGGTCACCTGAACTGGTTCTGACATAGCATACTTGGTCATTTGACCTTGGAAGCCTGATAATTCCTGGGTCTTGTTGGATCGGGGAAGTTTAAGGTCCGATTGGACAGAGGACATGGCGGCTCCAGTGTCTACTAAAAAGGGATACCATTGATCCTGGATTTGCAACATTAATAAGGGTTCTCGGTCCGACTGTAAAGTGCTGACCACTAGATTAGCCAGTCAATTCTGTGGGAATGGATTATTCTGGGAGAAATTGGTATATCCTCCCCTGCCTCCTCTAGGTCCTCCTCTGTTTCCTCTCCATCTTCCCCTGCCTCTCCTAGGTGGGCCTCCAGGGGCTAAGGATGGGCAGTCTCTGACCCAGTGGCCATCCTCTCCACAGTTATAACACTGTCCTTGTCTTGGACCTTGGTATCCCCGTCCTTGTCCTCTACCCCTTCCTCTACCTCCGTAATTCTGTTGTGGAGGGGCGTAGGGTTGGCCGTATGCAGGAGCATCGGGGCCGTTTGGATGAGTGTAATATCCATAATTCTGAGAGTCTACCCATCCAGGGGTACAGTATTGAGGTTCCATCTGATACCCTGTCCTGTCTATCGTGTGTGGTTGAATTGGGACTTCCTTCACGACATATTCTGTTTTTACTGTCTTCTGGGGTTGGTTCTCCGAACCTTTACTCTCTTTCCAATAATACTTTACGGCTCTAGTCATTTGAGTTGGAGTATTGTCTGCCCAATTCATGTTATTGGTTTTAACCGCAGTGGCTACGGCAGCCGGAAGGCAGCTCATTAAGATAGCACAAAACTGAGGAGAATTACCTCCTTGTTGATAGTTGTGGTCTCCTGATTGTGATTGATATACCTCACGGAATCTTTCTAAGAATTCCTCAGATCCTTCATCTTTCTTTGGTTTGGTGTCTAAGACATTGGATATGTTAATTGGCTTCTGAAGCGTTCGACTAGCAGCCGTAAGCATGGCTGTTACTCTGGCGGGTTCACCCGCCAGGACCCCAGCTAGGGCGTCATGTTCATTATGTCTGTGGTAAACCAGCCCGTCTTGCTGCGAAAGCACGTGAGGGCCCATAAAACAGACCCCCTGGTCGAGAGGGTGAACCTCCTGCACGCCAACCCCCAGTACGCCTACGTGGCTTACCCAGACGGGCGGGAGGACACTGTCTCCTTACGAGACCTCGCACCCTCGGGCACTCCGGAGACACCACCTTTACCCCCCCCCACCACCCCCCCAATTCCAGCCCAGGTAGACGGCATGCCAGACCTGTGCCGAGTGCAAACCGCACTTCTTTAGGCCGGACAGAGCAAGCCTGATCAAGGCCACCCGCCCCTTCGAGCGCCTGAGCATCGACTTTAAGGGGCCCCTCCCGTCCTCTGACCGTAATGTGTACTTCCTCAACATTGTTGATGAGTACTCCCGTTTCCCCTTTGCCTTCCCCTGCCCAGACATGACCAGTACCACGGTCATTAAATGCCTGAACGACCTCTTCACCTTGTTCGGGTTCCCAAACTATATACATAGTGACCGGGGCTCCTCTTTCATGAGCGAGGAACTCCGTCAGTTCCTACTAGCGAGAGGTATTGCAGCAAGTAGGACCACCAGCTACAACCCCCGAGGGAACGGCCAGGTGGAAAGAGAGAACGCGACGGTATGGAAGGCCGTCCTCTTAGCCTTCGCCAACCACGCAGACACCAGCACTAACACCGGATAATGCAGCACCGCCGCTGCGACGATCGGAGAGGCTTACGAGGCCTCCGGACAGACTGACATACCAGAACTGGTAGTACACTTCACCCCGCCGGACTCAAATCTAAACAAGGGGTGAATGTGGTAAACCACTTTTATCGTTACACTATAGTTATCACTGTTGTATTGTTATCACCGTTATCACTGTTGTATCACGATACGAGGTCACCTCTTGTCGCGCTGTTATACCTGGGCTGACCACCTCCGACTCCGCCCATGGCTCCACCTACCTGCCCAGGTATAAAGGTAGTCGACTGGCTGGTATTCCTCCTTGTTGGACCCGATCACCCACGAGGGTGGGCTCTGTTATTTAGTCAATAAAAACCTTTAGTTACGTCCTAACTCGTCGCTTTTTATTGGACGAATTGATAGGTATATCAATGTCCCAAGTGAGTTAAGAATCGAGTATGTTCCGAGGGGGTCAGTACTTGTTGGATTAAAGCCCATAAATCTCGGGATTCAGCGTTGTACACCTGAATGGTGGTTCTTAAAAAGTCCACAAACTTTTGAGGCGCTTTGTGGCGATCCGGCGCATTAGTTAGGATAGACATTAATTCATTAGGCTTCCATGGGAAGAATACATCTATGGTGGGGTGAGCTGCGGCAGTAGCCTGATCTGGGTTTGGCATCTTTCTCACTGGAAGGTTCCTGGGTGGGTTACCGGAATGATTTTTGGATTCTGACTCATGATCATCAGAAGGTGATAAATCATCTTCCGAATCGGTAAAGTCACTACATGACTCAGTGTCGCTTTCCTGAGTGGATTTATGTTGTACTAACTGTCTGAATCTTTTCGTATTTATCCGTTTGTTTTCCTTCTTTTTCTTCTTGCCACTCCGGGTAGGAGTATAATTGGGCACAGGGTTTGTCTGTCCTGCCGTTTGTAACTGGGTCCGACTACTTATGTGATCAGTAAAGCCTGTGGTACTAACGGGTAAGGTGGTTGGGGGTATTCCTGGAGTGAATGGGGGACTATTTACGGAGAGGGTTACTGGAGGAGTAATATTAGGCGTCGTTGGTGTGGCCGGCGTTGGGAGTGGGGGATAAATATAATTGTACTGGGGTGGCTGAGGAGGTGGTGCAGTAAGGGTTCTGTATGTCCAATTGTCTAAGTCCTCATCTTCTCCGTCTCCCTCTTTCAACCTAAGGCCAGCCATTGAACTACGTAGTTCATTTTTATCCTTTTTATCTGGCGCCATTTCAGATTTTGACCTTTTCTCATGAGCACATTCTCTCTTAAGTACTTCAACGGGTTTAGGATTCCCTCCTTCGGTTAACTTTATTCCTAACTTAACAGCATTCTCTTGCCAGCTGGCTAATAGGGAACTGTCTTTAATTTCTCGGCAGTACTGTCGCCAGAGTCCCATTAGTTTTTTAGTCTTACTTCCCATATTCTTTTTCCAAATCATTTCTTGAGCTTGTTTAACCGTTTCTAAACTTTTGGGACCCCCTAGTGGCCATTGTTCGCTGCCTAACTTTTTATTTAAACCCCCTGAGAGTTGTCTCAATTGTTGGGCTTTGTCCGGGTATTTGTCACATAATGTTTGTAGGGCACTGCCCTCGTCACTCGTTGTGTCTAGGTAATTACCCATGGTTCTCTTACACTAAGGGTTCCTTTTCAGGATTCGAGTTACGTTTTACAAGTGTCTCATATATTTCACGGATACCGGCACACAAAACTAAACACCACAATACAATAAGTACAATACTTAGACCAAACAAAAAACACAGTGAGTCGTCTATATTCATCAAATAGTAATTTTAGCCTCTGTCACCGCCTGGTACAGGTACCTGTATTCTTAAACCCTAATTATTCTACTTATATTTAGCCTCTGTCACCGCCTGGTACAGGTATTCTTAGCCTCTGTCACCGCCTGGTACAGGTATTCTTAGCCTAATTATTCTACTTATACGACCCTTATCTTGCACTCCCCGAGTACAAGTTGCTATAGCTCTAGAGTCCCCGACTCTCTCTTTTTACTTTCTTTCAAGTATTCTTTTTCTCTTCTCTCTTGGAATCTAAAGCCACTACTTATCTATTTTTTAGTCCAATCGGAGCCTGAGCGGACCAAGTGATATACGAGGTCGACGCATTACCCGACTTGGATGCTTATTTCCTAAGTTTACACAGTATTCGCCAGATTGACCCAGATCTCGTCGGGACACCACACAAGAATTAGCGAGTGGCAAAACTTTTATCGGACTTACGGATCAGAGGAAAACCGAGGTGGTAAATTTAAACATACTCACTCCGGGGGCCCATTTCCTCCTCTCACGTCCGAAACTAGTTCGGCTCTTAGTTTCGCGAATTCTCGGTGATCGTCCGTTGAGATCCCACTTCTGACACCAAATGATGATTCCGATTCTTTTGCCCTCAATCTGGTTCAGTACAAACACTGAGTCGAATACCGGTTGGTTGCGTTCAACAGTTTTATTTCGTCATCCCAGGAGACTTACTCTGATACAGCACAGTCCTGACTCCAGTAGAGTCTGACAGGCTCACCAGAGCAAGTAAGTTACAAAACAAAAGGTCAAATATTTATACAGTTTCTTGACAATCCATCACATGACTGCGGTCTGACTGCTGTAAGCTAGTTACAAGGTTAACTTGATCAATTCTTGTACAATATACAGTTTCTCCATCACATGACTGCAGTCTGACTGCTCTAAGCTAGTTACAAGGTTAACTTGATCAATTCTTGTACAATATACAAGTGACTCAGCGATGTCGACATTTCACCACCATTTTATGCTGACAGGATCCTTGGCCATGCGAAGCGAGTTGATACCATATTTTGCATTCTATATCCTCACTGGGAGAGGGGCGTCTCCAATGAGCTGTGTATGTGCGCGTGTGCTCCACGGGAGGACAGGATCAGGTTGGTCTGTGTTGAGCCCGTAGTCAACCAACCTTCTCACCATGGTGGTGGGAGGGAGGACGAGGGAAGGCCGGGTCTGGGGAGGCCCAAAGATTCCTTGCAGGGGTCATGCCCAGTCTTGCTCCACAGGGAATCCTCACAAAAATTAAATTAAAATACTTATATTGTGCACTCTGCTGCCTCCCGCCAGATTTCGCTGGTGGGTTTGGCGATGTGTAGGCCTCCCGCGAGCTCAAGTAAAAATTGCGTTGCATCATCGTCCCTCCTGTCTGTCTGGGGTGGGTGGCCTGCCTGTGCCTGAAATGTTCCTGGTTAAAATGTATAGCTGCCAGAATGTTCCAGCATCCTCCAGGAATTCCTCATATTTAATACCTTCCTCTGGCTCCTCCGTATCTTTACATTGTGTTCAATAACTAAACAGTAAGGGAAGAGGTCCCTACTTCAGCACTGGCTTCTGTACCTGTGTGTTGCGCCACGCAATGTTTGTATGGAGGTTTGTGCTCGTGGTTCAATGGGCAACAGGTTCTCAATCTTTGCCAGGGTGTCAAAGCAGTGCCATTGTGCCAAGGAGCCAGAGGCACTGGCTGATGGATGGAGAAAAGGTCTCTGTCCCCCCCTGTCCCCATTGCCCCCCTGTCCCCCCGTCCCCATTGCCCCCCTGTCCCCCCTGTCCCCCTGTCCCCATTGCTCCTCTGTCCCTCTGTCCCCCCCTGTCTCTGTCCCCCCCTGTCTCTGTCCCCCCCTGTCTCTGTCCCCCCTGTCTCTGGTCCCCCCTGTCTCTGGTCCCCCCTGTCTCTGGCCCCCCCTGTCTCTGTCCCCCTGTCTCAGTCCCCCCCCTGTCCCCCTGCCTATCTCACACTTCAAAGTGTCAAAAGCATGAGATGAGAAGGCAGGCTGTCACCTCTTGCCATAACCAGGAAGTTACCAGCACCTTTTAATATTCAGATTTATGTCACCAGCAGCAATTAACCTCTGACGTCCAGTTGCATTTGCCTACAGGAAGTGGACTTTGTTGTGTTAAATTGAGAGAACTGGTTAAACAGAGACAAAATTTGAGTTCACTTTTTTTCAATTTTCTTACTTCTATTTCTGAAGGCACCGACTCCTGTCACATTAGGATCCACAAACACCGGCAATCTACGATACCTCTCCCATATATGAGTCTAGGGACAGTATCAGCAGGGCATTTGACTGAGGAGAGGAGCCCAGTCTTGCCCTCATCCAATGTCCAGCCACACATGCTTTCCAGAAGGGGTCACAGTGTAGGGATGAGGAGAGGGAACCCTGACTGAGTTCCTTCCCCTTCCTGTGCCCAGTTGGAGTGCCCCTACCGCCATCTCATCTGAGATCAGCCAACTCCGCTGATGTCTTTCTGCCGCGTAGCCTGGTGACTTTCCCTCCCATTTTAGGATGAGGTAGTAGTCCCCCAAAGTTTTGTCATGGATTTTGTTGGAACAGGCTAAGGGGGAGCCAGGAATTGGCCTGACTGGAACCCTCAACCAAAGCTCACCTGATAAAAGGATTCAACTGAAGCTGAGTGATGGAGGAGTAGGTCAGGTCATATCCGCTGGAGGAGGTCAGGCCATTCCAGATGCCACATCTCCCCCATTGTCCGCTTTAAAATTCTTCTTTGTCTCGGTTTCCTGATTTATCCGTGAGTGTTAAAGGTTCAGTGGCGCAGACCATGGGAGCATCTGCACTGTGTGGAGGGAAAAGAGGCAGGTGAAACTGCCCCACCCTGGATCGCAACTGGGTCTCTCTTAGGCAGTCCCTCAGAACCGAGGATGACTTGCTTCCACATTAAAAATGAGTTCGCAGGTGACTGATTAGTCCAATGCGGGACCTACAGTGTCTGTCACAGGTGGGGCAGACGGTGGTTGAAGGGGTGGGTGGGTGGGGTGCTTGGGTTGACGTGCGCTGCTTGCACTTGACTTCCACTTGCTCCCGGTGAAGAGACTCGAGGTGTTCGGCGCCTTCCCGGATGCTTCCCCTCCACTTTGTGCGGTCTTGGGCCATGGATTCCCAGGTGACGGTGGGGATGTTGCACTTTTTCAAGGAGGCTTTGAGGGTGTCCTTGAAGCATTTCCTCTGCCCACCTGGGGCTCTCTTACCGTGTCGGAGCTCCAAGTAGAGCGCTTGTTTTGGGAGTCTTGTATCGGGCATGTGGACGATGTGACCCGTCCATCGGAGCTGATCGAGCGTGTTCAAAGCTTCGATGCTGGAGATGTTGGCCTGAGCGAGAACACTGACGCTGGTGCGCCTATCCTGCCAATGGATTTGCAGGATCTTGCAGAGGCAGCGTTGGTGGTACCTCTCCAGTGCTTTGAGGTGCCTGTTCCACATGGTCCATGTCTCTGAGGCATACAGGAGGGCGGGTATCACTGCTGCTCTGTAGACCATGAGCTTGGTGCCGGGTTTGAGATCCTGGTCTTCAAACACACTCTTCCTCAGGCAACAGAAGGTGGGGCGGTGATGATGGAGGTTTCAGCGTCTGCCTGCAGGGAGGAGGGGAAATTCCTCTGGGAGATTCCTCTGCACTTCCCAGTGGCCAATTAGGAGTGTGCATTCCAAAGAACCTGTACATATATTTACTTGGCAGCTTTTCCATCTTCGGAAAGTCTCAAAGCTCTTCACGGGGTGAATTGCTTTTCACAATATAGTGAGGTGTACCTTATCATGCCAATAAAGCGATTTGTATTGTATTGTATTGAGTGTTGGCATGTGAGCAAACACAGCAGCCATTCTGTGTGTAGCACTGCCCTGTGCACAGAAACGAACAACCAGTTCATCTGGTTAATCTGTCTTTTTTGATGTTGGTTGAAGGTGTGGTGTTTAAATGACAAAAGGTTTCAATAGTGCAGGTACAGAGAAACTATTTTGTTTTTCAAGGTTAAGATCAATACATTTTTTGACTCTCGGGGAATCAAGGAATTTGGGATCAGGCAGGAAAGTGGAGTTGAGGTTGAAGGTCAGCCATGATCGTCTTGAATAGCGGAGCAGGCTCGAGGGGCCGTATGGCTGACTCCTGCTCCTAATTCTTATGTTCCTCTGGTGGGGGAATCCAGAAGAGGGAAGCACAATCTTAAAATTAGAGCCAGGCCATTCAGGAGTGAAATCAGGAAGCGCTTTTACACACACATGGTGGTGGAAATCTAGAACCCGCTCCCCCAAAAGGCTGTGGATGCTGGGTCAATTGAAATTTTCTGAGATTGATAGTTTTTTGTTGGGTAACAGTATCAAGGGACATGAAGCAGAGGCAGGTAAATGGAGTTGAGGTAGGGATCAGCCATGATCGAATTGAATGATGGAATAGACTCGAGGGGGGGCTGAATGACCTACTCTTGTTCCGATGTTCCTTTGTACCCATGTAAAAATATTGGCCAGGACACCGGGGAGGACTCCTTGCTCTTCAAATAGTGCCATCGGAGCTTTAACAGGCAATCAGGACCTCAGGACATTGGCAGAGGTCGGGAAGCACCTTGCCAGTCACCTCTTGGCTGTAGAAGCTTGGATCTATAATAGGAAGAAAAGTGCACCTATGCTATTTTGGAACACTCGTTTTGGGAAACCCATTGTAGAGTGTCTATTTCGAGTCTTAACGTGGCTCATCCACGTAGCAAAAATCCATCAGCTAGCCACAACCAAAGTGGCCGGCAGAACCAGGATCTTACAGGGACTGGGCTGGTCTTGCAACAGCCATACAAATCCACCAAGCGTGAAAGCCTCCACCAAGGTAAGTGAACTGAGCCAGTACCGTTCAGTATGATGGTCATCCCTCATCATCTGATGTGTAAATTTACAAAACAATACACCGCAAACGAACCGATCACCCACACAACACCAACTATTTACATTCACACCCCGGTGTGAAATCCACTTGGTTGCCATACCCATCCCATAGGGCCCAGCAGTTGATTCTCGGGCAGTCATTGGGTTTGACAAACACTTTAACAAAATAAGCGGTGTCAATCCTCTGCCCTGATCGATATCATCAACTTTGGAACTAACATCCCGGGGTCGCTTTGCCAGGCGTAGACGGCAATGACTGGCCGTTGACACCGATCCGAAAGTCCTAGGTTGGTACCAAGGTATATGACATTATTCACGCCTATAAGCTGTAAGCGGTGGAACGTTCAGCCGGGTAGGACCAAACTGACACTTGAGGCATTAGACTGAAGCCTCTACACAGTTGACTCCAATGAGTCAGAAGAAGTTTTCCTTGGCCCCTCCTACGGGGAAGTGGTTGCCGCCAACCAATTTGAGTTATTTTGGAGTCGATTAGGCTTAAAGCGCCGACTGGACCACGAATGGTACGACCCGCACACGGCCCACCACTCAAAGGCACCGTGGCTATTACAACTTCGGTTGCAATCCAAACCCTTACAACCACTGTTGCAATCCAGCCTATTTAGCAGAGTTCTCGGCCAGTCGGTTTAACTGCCCTCGCAGGCAGCCGGTGGGACCCCAGAGGTACGACTCACTGCGGCGTAGAGCTCTGCAAGATTACCGCAGCTACAGTTGCGAACCGCGGCTGACAACATTCGGTGGAATAACCGGCCTGAGATCCTCAAAGGTCCTCAAAGGTACCGGAACTCTACATCCGAAGAGGTTGAAAGGTTTGGTTGCTTCCCACCGAAAAATGAGGTTCTCGGCCAGTTGCTTCAGCCAACACCTAAGTGTTGCCCAGCGGGACCACTAGGAGGTACAACTCGCAGCGATATAGAGCCCCAGATTCTCGCTGTTACTAGTAACCCTGAAAACCTCTCAGGAGTCGAGGGGGGAGAGATATTGCCCCGCGACGCCTAAAGAAGTCACAGTCTGACCAACTCAAGGAAGCATGAGGGAGTACTCAATCCAGCAGACTACCGAACGGGGTCGTCGGGGTCACCCGCAAAGTAGAACTGCGAGAGATCACCAGCCCAGGCCACCTTAAGAGAGTCATAGGGAGATAAGTACTCTCAACAATTTGTGGTAAATGCCAGATATATTCTCTTGTCGTGATGACGTCGCATCCGGGCCATGATGATCTGAGAAGTTTTGCTTCTTGCAGCAGAGATACAAGGATAGAGATTGAAATCCTGAACTGTACAGAATAAAATCGTTAACTAGATTGAACATACAGTGACTTATTGGTGTTTACGGAATAGCATTGCCACCCAAATAACCCTGAATTCCAAGATCGCCATCAAAGAAGGAAAGTAAAAGAGAGCTGCTTTGCTCCTTTTCTGACTGCCCACCTACATTGTATTTATCGAGGCCATTCACCAGAGAAATGGACCAGGCTCTGGCAATGACCAAATGTGGAAAACCTGCAAGCTCAGTTGTCATCTTCCCAGAATTCCTGAAGAACCTAGGCCAACATGCCTGCAACCGGCTGGCGTGCTTCTCTACCAATGTGCATGCCCCTGGCCAGATGCCCAAGTTATGGCAACATGCAATGGTCATCGCCATCCTGAAACCGGGGCAAGCAGCCGATGATCGGTAAAACAACCAGCCAATATCATTGCTGTGTGGTATCTACAAGCTCCTGGAAAGAATGTTACTCCAAAGACTCGTGCCACCTCAGCGAGGATTACATCTCTAAGGAGCAATGTGGGTTTAGACCTGGTCAGAGCACCTGTAAACTCATTGCGCTCACACCCCACATTGAAGCTGGTTATCTGCATGTGCTCAAGATAGCAATGGCATTTATGGACTTGTCTGCAGCGTATGATCCAGTATAGAGGGACAGTCTACTGCTGAAAGTGTCTAGAATAGTATGCTGCAAATCAACATTGCGCCTACGAATAGCCATGGTCACCAACCACAAGTATATCTCATGGAGTGGACCTTGCCATAGTCATCCAAGCCGAACTCTTGTCCAAACCGAAAGCACGCTCGCTGGAGACTTGAAAATACTTGAGGACTATTCTAAGCTGTGAATCCTCAGAAAATGCTCGTCTCTGCATTTCACTGAGTAATAGATCTGTGCTAATGAACTCGGTCTCGGGGACTTCCCAAATTACCTTGAGGTGGTTCTGGATGGTAGTCTCGCATACCGACAACATCTGACGAAAACTGCAGCCGAGGTGAAGACCAGGATCAACTTAATCGCCAAATTAGCTGGGACCAGCTGGGTAGCAGATGCTCACTCCCTGCGGACAGCCACCTTGGCCCTTGTTTTCGCAGCTGAACATTGGGCACCAGCATGGGCAGGTAGTGCAGCTGAATACTGTTGAGAGAATGATCACAGGAGTGTTGAAACCAACACCAACAGTCTGGCTCCTGGTCCTCGCACCACCTCTTAGAACAGAAGCAGCAATAATCAGAGGATACAACCAGGCCCTGCCTATTAATGAGGACCTGATCACCGACCTCGGGGAATCAGCCACCCGGCTTCACCGCACCACGTAAAATGTGGGTCACTGCCGGCCGCATCGGAACCTCATCCGGGCGCTGCCAACACCGGCTGCATAACTGGAAGGTGAAGGACTGTGGCGAGGCTGAAACCCACCGAGCATCTTGTGAACCATTGCTCGCTGAGATCCTTCCCTGGGAGCATAGCTTCATTCGCTCTGTATCACCAGAATCCGTAGAGTGGGTGACCAACTTGGACATCAACATTTCATGGGGAATAAAGAATCTGGATGTGGCATGTTCTGGCTGATACGTTAATGTTTTAAGTAAATATTTAATGATCAAGCAGAGTTTACATCTACCAATCAGCTTTGTCATTAGAAGGTTTATCAACAGTCCAGTACACTGACTTTAAATAGCAGTTTCCAGCAGAAGCAGTCTATTCAGCCGATCAAATCTACACAAGTTTCAATTGTCTGTTCATTTTTCCCTTAAGGCGTGCTGTGCTGCCTTAGTTGACCCCTGTGGCAAAGCATTCTATGTTCTGACAGTTCGCTCCATGAAGAAATTTCTCTTGACCTTTCTCCTTGTTCTCTTAGTGGCTATTTTAAATTAAAGACCCCTCGTCACTGACTTCCCAACCAGAGAAAGTAGTTTTTCCCTATCACCCTGCTGTAAGTCTTTGGGGGAAAAATTGGCTTGTGCCCCCTTAAGGGCAATAACTTCGCCAGGGCGCTATTTTTAGTGCCCTGAAAAAGTTAGCGACCACACGCCCGAAATTGAATGTTAGTGCCCAAGCAGGAGGCGGGGTGCTACTGGAAGCACTTCCCCTCCCTCTTGGGACACTCCTATTGAATATCACGGTGCTACGTGCAACAGCGCCACGCGCGCCGACACGTAGCACCGCGGTACTGCAGGCCTCCCTCCCCTGATTAAAGGGGAGGGGCCTAGCGCAGTGCGCACCGGGGCCGTGCTGGACCACCGGGGAGCGGGGTGACGGCAAAACAACCTGGCACTCGAGAGGAGTGCCAAGCTAACTGATCGCGGCCGGCACCCCGCAGGAGGAGGTAAGAGGGGGCAGGTGCTGGCAGGCGGCTCAGAAAAAATGGCCGCCCGGCACCTGCCCTTTAATTTGCATCATCCCGGCCGCAAAAGCACCACCCTGACCCTCTCGGACATAGCGTCTGGCGGTAGGTCAGAGGGCATGAGCCATGTTTGCGGCTGGGGTGTGAGCAGGGCGCTGCGCATGGCGATGGCTGAATTTCGCAGGAGGCGTTAGTGGTGCCCGGCCCGGGCGCTAGATGCTTAGCACCCCCTCGGCGCTAACTGGAGGTGCAAAGCAACTGAATTTTTCCCCCTTTGTACTTTAATAGCCTCTTAAATCTCCTCCTAGCCCCCTCTGCTCCAGTGGAAATAGTCCCAGTACCTTGCATCTCTCCTTATAACTGTAGTTTCCCATCCCTGGTACAGGAAACTCTCGTTTAAACGGCACCTAAATATCCGGAATTCTCTATTAACCGGCAAAATTCATACTCCGAAAACACCTCAATAACCGGAAATGTTGCCGAGTCCGAGTCTCCCGTGGTGGCCGAGTTAGTCAGTGGGGGTAGTTCTCCAAACTGCCACTACTCGGCTTCTTGGCGCTGTCGGAAGTCGGAACACCTCAATAACAGGAGTCTGACTCTTTGTTTGTTAAAAATAGCCTCGGTAGATAACCCTCTCCGTCATCCGGAATTTTTAATCAACCGGCACCATCCCGGTCACGTTGGTGCCGGATACCAGAGAGTTTCCTGTATCATCCTGGTGAATCTACACTTTGTTCCCTGTGGCTTTGGTGTGCTTTCTACAATGGGGTGCCCAACACTGCACACAATACTCCAACTGTGGCCGAACCATTGCCTTGTACAAATTTATCATTACCTCTTTGTAAACTACTCTATGCTCCTATTTATAAAACCCAAATGTTATTGATCTTTTTATGGCTTTGTCTATCTGCACTCGCATCTTCAGGGAATTGTGTATTGGAATCTGTTCCTCCGCTCCCACCAGTATCTTTCCATTGAAACTTCTATGCATGTGCAAGGGACAACTTGCATTTATATGGCACCTTTCACAATACCCCAAAGCGTTTTGCAGCCAATAAAGTACTTTTGAAGCATAGTCACTGTTGTAAAGTAGGAAAATGTGGCAGCCAAACTGCATAGAACAAGGTGCCACAAACAGCAAGGAGATTAATGACCAGATAAGCTGTTTTAGTGATGGTGGTTGAGGGATAAAGGTTGGCCAGGACACCGGGGAGAAGTCTCCTGCTCTTCTTCAAATAGTGCCACAGGATGTTTTATGACCACCTGATGGGACCTCACTTTAACATCTCATCTGAAACACAGCGCAGCACTCCCTCAGTGCCGGCCGAGATTAGGTGCTCAAGGTCTGGCGGAGGGGGGGCTTGAACACACGACCTTCTGACTTGGAGGCGAGAGTGCTACCCACTGAGCCATGGCTGATACCTATGCTTTGCAAACAGTGAAGAATATAATAAGAACATAAGAAATAGGAGCAGGAGTAGGCCAATCGGCCCCTCGAGCCTGCTCCGCCATTCAATAAGATCATGGCTGATCTGATCCTAACCGCCAATCTACTATCACAGAATCATCTCCTGAATCTAACAGAATTAGACACACGAAATAGGAGCAGGATCAGGCTACACGGCCCCTGGGCCCGCTCCACTACCCACAGGGCCATGTCCGATCCGAACCTAGACTCGTCCAAATTCCTGCCCGCTCCCCGTAACCCTTAATTCCCTTTACTTCTAGGAAACTGTCTATTTCTGTTTTAAATTTATGTAATGATGTAGCTTCTACAGCTTTTTGGGGCAGCATATTCCATGGACCTACCACCCTCTGAGTGAAGTAGTTCCTCCTCATCTCAGTTTTGAAAGAGCAGCCCCTTATTCTAAGACTATGCCCCCTAGTTCTAGTTTCACCCATCATCGGGAACATCCTCCCCGCATCCACCCGATCCAACCCCTTCACAATCTTATATGTTTATAATAGAAACAGGGCGAGCAGTGACTGGTAAACGCAAGAGAGCTGCATCCGGAGGGGAATGTAAATGAGGGGAACTGTGCCAGGTGGGAATATAAATGTGGGGGGGAAAGCAATGCCAGTCCAAAAATCCGAACAGCACCGTAAAACTGCCTTTGAAGTAGTTCGGTCTATCACGGTTGCTTGGTGCTGTGGAGTCTGGCCCATTTATGCTGTGGACTGGATTTGAAGCCGCCATTGGCAACACAAGGGGAAAGGGTTTTGGATAGTGGTACAAAGAGCAAGGGAATAGTGACTGAAAGATTGTGCATCCCCCTCCCTCGGGGCACAAGACGGGCGGGAGCTGATTGTCACGCCCACCTGATTTTCCTTTCCATTGACTTTTCGCCCTTGACCTTCTGACCCGGGTAGAGTGCTTTAGAGCAGTGTTGTCCTTAAATGAGCCACTAGCCTCATCTAGCTAAGTGGGAATCTAGATGTGACTAATTGCATTTATGATTAGTAAAGAATGAGTAATAGACTCTTGTTGAGCATGTGATCTCAATACTCAAACTCGCACAGCGTACTGTAACCTTTTTGTACACAGAATCATAGAAGTTTACGGCACAGAAAGAGGCCATTCGGCCCATTGTGTCTGTGTCAGCCGAAAAAGAGCTCTCCAGCCTAATCCCACTTTCCAGCTCTTGGCCCGTAGTCTTGAGTGTTTTGGCACTTCAGGTGCATATCCAAGCACGAGGGTTGTGATGAGGGTTCCTGCCTCTCCCACCCTTTCAGGCAGTGAGTTCCAGACCCCCACCACCCTCTGGGCGAAAAAAATTCTCCTCAACTCCCCTCGAATCCTTCTACCAATTACTTTAAATCTATGCCCCCTGGTTATTGACCTCTCTGCTAAGGAAAATAGGTCCTTCCTATCCACTCTATCTAGGCCCCTCATAATTTTATACACCTCAATTAAATCTCCCCTCAGCCTCCTCTGTTCCAAAGAAAACAACTCCAGTCTATCCCTATCCAATCTTCCCTCATAACTAAAATTCTCCAGTCCTGGCAACATCCTCGTAAATCTCCTCTGTACCCTCTCTAGCGCAATCACATCCTTCCTGTAATGTGGTGACCAGAACTGTACGCAGTACTCAAGCTGTGGCCTAACTAGTGTTTTATACATACCTCCTTTCTGATGTCAAGGATCGCGAGCTTCGTCAACTCGTGGACACCAACGCCCCCCCAGAACCATTTTCCCCGTTACTTTCCTCCGATCCGATCCCTTCTTCCAGTCTCACCCCCTGCCGTGTTTTCACTATCCCCTCTGACCTTCCCCTCTCTGACCCCGAACGTTCAGTCCTGAACAAAGGCCTGAGCTTCATCCCCTTACGCCCCCACCTGAATGAATTTCGAGCTCGGCACGATGCTGAGCTCTTCTTCCGTCGCCTTCGTCTCCGTGCCCACTTCTTTGGCCAGGAGTCTTCCCCCCCGCACGGCTGATCCTTTCTCCCACTTTCTAAATTCTCGTTCTACTTGGATCCCTCCCTCTGGCCTTCTACCCTCTCTGGATCTTTTCATTGCTAACTGCCGACGTGACATCGGCCGTCTCCATTTCTCTGTTCCCCTCACTCACTCCAACCTAACTCCCTCTGAACTTGCAGCACTCCATTCTCTCCGATCCAACCCTAACATTATCATTAAACCTGCTGATAAGGGTGGTGCTGTTGTTGTTTGGCGAACCGACCTCTACCGTGCGGAAGCTGAACGCCAACTCTCCAACACCTCCTCCTACCTCCGCCTGGACCATGACCCCACTAGCAAACATCAAGCCATTGTTTCCAAGTGTGTCACTGACCTCATCTCCTCTGGAGATCTTCCCTCCATGGCCGCCAACCTCATAGTCCCCCAACCCCGCACAGCCCGCTTCTACCTCCTTCCCAAGATCCACAAACAGGACTGCCCTGGTAGACCCATCGTTTCAGCCTGTTCTTGCCCCACAGAACTTATCTCTTCCTATCTTGACTCTATTTTTTCTCCCCTTGTCCAGTCTCTTCCCACCTACATTCGCGACTCTTCCGACGCCCTCCGTCACTTTAACAGTTTCCAGTTTCCTGGCCCCAACCGTCTCCTTTTCACTATGGACGTCCAATCCCTCTACACCTCCATCCCCCACCAGGACGGCCTTCGGGCGCTCTGTTTCTTCCTTGAACAGAGGCCCAACCAGTCCCCATCCACCACCACCCTCCTCCGCCTGGCTGAACTTGTTCTCACATTGAACAACTTCTCCTTTGACTCCACTCACTTCCTCCAAATTAAAGGTGTTGCTATGGGAACCCGCATTGGCACTAGCTATGCCTGCCTGTTCATGGGACATGTGGAACATTCTTTGTTCCAGTCCTACTCAGGTCCCCTCCCTCACCTCTTTTTCCGGTACATCGATGACTGTATTGGTGCCGTTTCCTGCTCTCGCCCTGAACTGGATAAGTTCATTCACTTTACTTCCAATTTCCACCCTGCCCTCACCTTCGCATGGTCCATCTCTGACTCTTCTCTTCCCTTCCCTTCCTTGACTTCTCCATCTCCATTTCTGGCGATCGGCTTTCAACAAACATCCACTACAAGCCCACTGACTCCCACAGCTACCTGGACTACACTTCCTCCCACCCCGCTTCCTGTAAGGACTCTATTCCTTTCTCCCAGTTTCTCAGTCTCCGCCGCGTCTGTTCTGACGATGCCACCTTCCATACCAGTGCTTCTGACATGTCTTCCTTTTTCCTCAACCGAGGATTCCCCTCTACCGTGGTTGACACGGCCCTTGACCGTGTCCGTTCTATTTCCCGCACTTCTGCTCTCAGCCCTGCCCCTCCCTCCCAGAACCACGATAGGGTTCCCCTTGTCCTCACCTTTCACCCCACCAGCCTCCACATTCAACGGATCATCCTCCGCCATTTCTGCCACCTCCAACGTGATCCCACCACCAAACACATCTTCCCCTCACCTCCCCTTTCAGCATTCCGAAGGGACCGCTCCCTCCGCAACTCCCTGGTCCACTCCTCAATCACCCCCAACAGCCCTTCTCCTTCACCTGGCACCTTCCCGTGCAAGCGCGGGAGATGCAACACATGCCCTTTTACCTCCTCCCTTCCCACTGTCCAGGGCCCCAAACACCCCTTCCAGGTGAAACAGCGATTTACTTGTACTTCTTGCAATTTAATACACTGTATTCGCTGCTCACGATGCGGTCTCCTCTACATTGGGGAGACCAAACGCAGATTGGGCGACTGCTTTGTGGAACACCTCCATTCAGTCCGTACGGGTGACCCTGAGCTTCCGGTCGCCTGTCACTTTAATTCACCGCTTCACTCCCACTCTGACCTCTCTGTCCTCGGGCTATTGCATTGTTCCAATGAAGCTCAACGTAAGCTCGAGGAACAGCACCTCATCTTTCGATTGGGCACTTTGCAGCCTGCCGGACTCAACATTGAGTTTAACAATTTCAGATAATTATCCCTGCCCCCATTTTTCATGCAGTATGATTTTTGCCATTCCCATTTGCAACATTTTATCTTTCCTGCCTCTTACAAAAGCACAGGATGTTCTTTCTACTCCTTCCTCCCCTCCTAACCACCCCCCCCCCCCCCCCGTCTCTGCACCTGCTTAATATCTGTTACATCTCCAGCTTTTTCCAGTTCTGATGAAGGGTCCCAGACCTGAAACGTTAACTCTGTTTCTCTCTCCACGGATGCTGCCTGGCCTGCTGAGTATTTCCAGCATTTTCTGTTATTATTTCAAAGTATCCCGTGTGCCTTCTTAACCACCTTATTTGGCTGAACACTGAACTTCCTTTTCTGGCTCCCATGTTAGCTGACATTGTTAACGGTTCTCTCTCCTCAGGAACTGCCCCCTCTCCCTCAAACCTGCCATCATCACCCCTCTTGTCAAAAAACCAACTTTTGACCACTCCGTCCTTGCAAACTACTGTCCCATCTCCAATCTCCATTTCCTCTCGAGTCTTTGAATGTGTTGTCGCCTCCCAAATCTGTGCCCATCTTTCCTGCAATTCCATGTTCGAATCCCTCCAATCAGGTTTCCGCCCTTGCCACAGTACCGAAATAGCTCTCATCAAAGTTACAAATGACATCCTTTGTGACTGTGACAAAGGTAAACTATCCCTCCTCGTCCTTCTTGACCTGTCTGCAGCCTTTGACACGGTTGACCACTCCATCCTTCTCCAACGCCTCTCCACCATCGTCCAGCTGGGTGGGACTGCACTCACCTGGTTTCATTCTTATCTATCTAATCGTAGCCAGAGAATCACCTGCAACGGCTTCTCTTCCCACTCCCGCATCGTTACCTCTGGTGTCCCCCAAGGATCTATCCTTGGCCCCCTTGCTCACTCTTTCAGAATCATTCTGGAATGCAAAGACAAACCCCGGCTTCTATTCTCCACTGCTAACCGTCTTCTTAAACCCCTCTCCCCTGTCTCCTCCACCCTCGCCTCGACAACAAGTGTGAGGAGCTCAGGGACTTATTTGTCTCTAAGATTGAGACTATCCGTTCAGCTGCCTCTGCCACTTCCCTTCCTTCCCCTAGCCCACCGGGCCAAACTTGCTTTAAAGTTTCCCCCTGCCCTAGTCCTGAACTCGCATCTTTCTCCAGTTTCTGTCCGATCTCCCCTCGTCACCTCTCCGCGCTCATCCTGTCCATGAGACCCACTTCCAGCTTGCTCGAACCTATTCCCACCAAACTGCTGACCACCCAACTTCCTTTTCTGGCTCCCATGTTAGTTGACTTTGTTAATGGTTCTCCTTGGGTACTGTCCCTCTCTCCCTCAAATCTGCCGTCATCACCCCTCTCAAAAAAAAAACAACCCTTGACCCTTCCGTCCTTGCAAACTACTGCCCCATCGCCATCTCCCTTTCCTCTCAAGTCTTTGAATGTGTTGTCACCTCCCAAATCCATGCCCATCTTTCCCGTAATTCCATGTTTGAATCCCTCCAATCAGGTTTCCGCCCCTGCCACAGTACGGAAATGGCTCTCATCAAAGTTACAAATGACATCCTTTATGACTGTGACAAAGGTAAACTATCTCTCCTCGTCCTTCTTGACTTGTCTGCAGCCTTTGACAAGGTTGACCACTCCATCCTTCTCCAATGCCTATCCACCGTTGTCCAGCTGAGTGGGACTGCACTCGCCTGGTTCCATTCTTAGCTATCTAATCGTAGCCAGAGAATCTCCAGCAATGTCTTCTCTTCCCGCTCCCGCATCGTTGCCTCTGGTGTCCCCAAGGATCTATCCTTGGCCCCCTCCTATTTCTCATCTACATGCTGCTCTTGGTGACATCATCCAAAAACACAGCGTCAGTTTCCACATGTACGCTGACGACACCCAGCTCTACCTCACTACCTCTTCTCTCGACCCCTCCACGGTCTCTAAATTGTAAGACTGCTTATCCGACCCCCACAAACTCCGTTCCCTAGCCATTGACTCCATCCCTCTCTCTAACATCTATCTGAGGCTGAACCACACTGTTCGCAACCTTGGTGTCATATTTGAACCTGAAATGAGCTTCCGACCACATATCCACGGCATAAATAAGACCGCCTATTTCCACCTCCGTAACATCGCTCATCTCCGGCCCTTGCCTCAGCTCATCCGCTGCTGAAACCCTCATCCATGCCTTTGTTACCTCTAGCTTTGACTATTCCAACGCACCCTACATAAACTTGAGGTCATCCAAAACTTGGCTGCCCGTGTCCTAACTCGCACCAAGTCCCGTTCACACATCACCCCTGTGCTCAGTGACCTACATGGGCTCCCGGTTAAGCAACACCTCGATTTCAAAATTCTCATCCTTGTTTTCAAATCCCTCCATGGCCTCGCCCCTCCCTATCTCTGTAATCTCCTCCAGCCCCACAACCCCCCGAGATATCTGCGCTCCTCCGATTCTGCTCTCTTGAGCATTCCTGATTATAATCGCTCAACCTTTGGTGGCCGTACCTTCTGTTGCCTGGGCCCTAAGTTCTGGAATTCCCTGCGTAAACCTCTCCGCCTCGCTACCTCTTTCCTCCTTTTAAGACGCTCCTTAAAACCTACCTCTTTGACCAAGCTTTTGGTCACCTGCCCTAATATCTCCTTATGTGGCTCGGTGACAAATTTTGTTTGATAACGCTCCTGTGAAGCACCTTGGGACGTTTAACAACAACAACAATGACTTGTATTTATATAGCGCCTTTAACGTAGTAAAACGTCCCAAGGCGCTGCACAGGAGTATTTTAAGACAAAAAATTTGACACCGAGCCACATAAGGTTAAATTAGGGCAGGTGACCAAAAGCTTGGTCAAAGAGGTAGGTTTTAAGGAGCGTCTTAAAGGAGGAAAGAGAGGTAGCGTTAAAGGTGCTATATAAATGCAAGTTGTTGTTGTTCCAAAGCGCTTTACAGCCAATGAAGTACTTTGGAAGTGTAGTCACTGTTGTGCTGTAGAAAAAACCTAGAAGCTTCACTAAGATGTCTGATAAACACATGCCAGTATTACAAACTTTGAAAGATTGCGAAGTTTCATACTGACTGGCGATAGTTGTTTGTCCAGTAAATATACATAAGAACATAAGAAATAGGAGCAGGAGTAGGCCGTACGGCCCCTCGAGCCTGCTCCGCCATTCAATAAGATCACGGCTGATCATCGACCTCAACTCCTTTCCTGCCTGATCTCCATATCCCTTGATTTCCCCTAGAGTCCAAAAGTCTATCTACAGTAACTCGGCCTTGAATATACTCAAAGACTCAGCATTCACAGCCCTCTGAGGCAGAGAATTCCAAAGATTCACAACCCTCTGAGTGAAGAAATTCCTCCTCATCTCGATCTTAAATGGCCGACCCCTTATCCTGAAACTAAGCCCCTAGTTCTAGACACACCAGCCAGGGGAAACAACCTCTCAGCATCTACTCTGTTACATTTACGTTATTGTGTGTAAAGTGTTTTCTACTAAAATTAGTGTATTTGACTGTGGTGATCATTGCCGCAGGAAATGCAAATGCAACCATAACAACGCACTAACACAGCTAGACCGAGTGCTGTTCATATGTGTAGAATCCTGTGGGCATATGTGGGTGTAGATTATTAAAGGCTATTTTTATCTACTGGTACAGTTTTAGATGCTTTAGGTGCCATGAGGTAGGTCACCTATGCAGACAGAAAATACACTGGACGATGACTGTCCTTTAAAGACACTTTTAAGGTGGAACTATGTGATCTTTTACTTGCATTTGTGAGAGTGTGCAAGCAGTCGTCTGCAATTCTGCTGCTAGTGCCACTGGTCATTTACCCCTAGCTATGTCATGCAAAAGCCGTGTCCTGGTGAAGTTCCAGCAGTTTTGGCAACCTCCAATTATGGTTCCATCACTGGGGCAAGTTTTTTTTGAAAAATACTAAGGGGGAAAAATTCGGTTGATTAGTGGCTCCCGTTAGTGCCCTAAGAGGGCGCTAATGGAGCGCAAAGCAACTAGCGCCTGGGAGCGACAGTGTTTTCGCCGCTCGCAAAATTGACCAGACGTTTTGCGGCGGCGCTAAACACTACCGCCACGATCTCCTGCACCCGCAGGTTGTGACGTCAGTCGAGTGTGTAGCGCCACGGACCCGATATTGAGTGGCGCCCCCTGTCTTTCTGCCTGCCACTAGCAACAACAGGTAGAGGGGAACGCTTTGCAGCTGGGAAGGGACTGGGGGAACGCGATTTATAGGCGGCCGCTTCCTACCATTTTTAGTCGGCGACATTTTTGCACCACGCACTCAGAGAGAGGGACACTTCTGGAGAGTTTCAACGCTGTGTGAAGGAGTTTTGGGTACTGAGCAACACTTTGCAGGTTCATTTTGATTTAACCTTCCTTGCATCGATTTAGAAGAGACTGTGGGGGCTGCACTCTGAGCACTTTCTCTGGACCTCTCCATTGTTCTTTCCAGCAGAATTGATGTACAGGTCTCTCCAGGCCGCGATTCAAGGCTGCAATGAGCAGGGTGTGGCTGGAGAGCAAGATCGACCCTTCCCTTTAAGAACTGGTCGGTGACAGTGTGTCTGTGTTCCATCGCTAACTGACATCGCCTGAGCTTCACCAGCGCGCTGAGGTAGCGCCTCGCTCCTTGGCGTTAGCGCCTTAAGAGAGGTGTGTAGCGCCTGATTTAGTGTTCCAATCACCTCCAGGGGCGATAGAAGCCAAGTTTGCAGTCGGAGGTGATAATTACCAGCAGGTGCTAAACTTTGCGCCCAGCCGATAATTGCACCCCAAACGGGGCAATACCGAATTTCTCCCCCTAAGCGTTTTTGAAATCTGTGCAAATGATCACAGATCTAAGTCTGTAGAGTTTTGCTTTCATTTTCCTTCCTCATTTGTTGAAACATATTGGGATACAGATCCATGGGTGTTGACTTGTGTTGGGGTGCAGTTCCATGGGTGCTGACTTGTGTTGGGGTGCAGTTCCATGGGTGCTGACTTGTGTTGGGGTGCAGTTCCATGGGTGTTGACTTGTGTTGGGGTGCAGTTCCATGGGTGTTGACTTGTGTTGGGGTGCAGTTCCATGGGTGTTGATTTGTGTTGGGGTGCAGTTCCATGGGTGCTGACTTGTGTTGGGGTGCAGTTCCATGGGTGCTGACTTGTGTTGGGGTGCAGTTCCATGGGTGCTGACTTGTGTTGGGGTGCAGTTCCATGGGTGTTGACTTGTGTTGGGGTGCAGTTCCATGGGTGTTGATTTGTGTTGGGGTGCAGTTCCATGGGTGCTGACTTGTGTTGGGGTGCAGTTCCATGGGTGCTGACTTGTGTTGGGGTGCAGTTCCATGGGTGTTGACTTGTGTTGGGGTGCAGTTCCATGGGTGTTGATTTGTGTTGGGGTGCAGTTCCATGGGTGCTGACTTGTGCTGGGGTGCAGTTCCATGGGTGTTGACTTGTGTTGGGGTGCAGTTCCATGGGTGCTGACTTGTGTTGGGGTGCAGTTCCATGGGTGTTGACTTGTGTTGGGGTGCAGTTCCATGGGTGCTGACTTGTGTTGGGGTGCAGTTCCATGGGTGTTGACTTGTGTTGGGGTGCAGTTCCATGGGTGCTGACTTGTGTTGGGGTGCAGTTCCATGGGTGCTGACTTGTGTTGGGGTGCAGTTCTATGGGTGTTGACGCGTGTTGGGGTGCAGTTCTATGGGTGTTGACCCGTGTTGGGGTGCAGTTCTATGGGTGTTGACTCGTGTTGGGGTGCAGTTCTATGGGTGTTGACGCGTGTTGGGGTGCAGTTCTATGGGTGTTGACTCGTGTTGGGGTGCAGTTCTATGGGTGTTGACCCGTGTTGGGGTGCAGTTCTATGGGTGTTGACTCGTGTTGGGGTGCAGTTCTATGGGTGTTGACTTGTGTTGGGGTGCAGTTCTATGGGTGTTGACTCGTGTTGGGGTGCAGTTCTATGGGTGTTGACTCGTGTTGGGGTGCAGTTCTATGGGTGTTGACCCGTGTTGGGGTGCAGTTCTATGGGTGTTGACTTGTGTTGGGGTGCAGTTCTATGGGTGTTGACTCGTGTTGGGGTGCAGTTCTATGGGTGTTGACTTGTGTTGGGGTGCAGTTCTATGGGTGCTGACTCGTGTTGGGGTGCAGTTCTATGGGTGTTGACTCGTGTTGGGGTGCAGTTCTATGGGTGTTGACTTGTGTTGGGGTGCAGTTCCATGGGTGCTGACTCGTGTTGGGGTGCAGTTCTATGGGTGTTGACTTGTGTTGGGGTGCAGTTCCATGGGTGCTGACTTGTGTTGGGGTGCAGTTCCATGGGTGCTGACTTGTGTTGGGGTGCAGTTCTATGGGTGTTGACTCGTGTTGGGGTGCAGTTCCATGGGTGTTGACTTGTGTTGGGGTGCAGTTCCATGGGTGCTGACTTGTGTTGGGGTGCAGTTCCATGGGTGCTGACTTGTGTTGGGGTGCAGTTCCATGGGTGTTGACTTGTGTTGGGGTGCAGTTCCATGGGTGTTGACTTGTGTTGGGGTGCAGTTCCATGGGTGCTGACTTGTGTTGGGGTGCAGTTCTATGGGTGTTGACTCGTGTTGGGGTGCAGTTCTATGGGTGTTGACTCGTGTTGGGGTGCAGTTCCATGGGTGTTGACTTGTGTTGGGGTGCAGTTCCATGGGTGCTGACTTGTGTTGGGGTGCAGTTCCATGGGTGTTGACTCGTGTTGGGGTGCAGTTCTATGGGTGTTGACGCGTGTTGGGGTGCAGTTCTATGGGTGTTGACTTGTGTTGGGGTGCAGTTCCATGGGTGCTGACTTGTGTTGGGGTGCAGTTCCATGGGTGTTGACTTGTGTTGGGGTGCAGTTCCATGGGTGCTGACTTGTGTTGGGGTGCAGTTCCATGGGTGTTGACTTGTGTTGGGGTGCAGTTCCATGTGTGTAATAAGTGACCTCCCTATTCTTCCTACCAAAATGTAATACCTCACATTTATCTGTGTTGAACTTCATTTGCCATATTTATGCCCATTCTGCAAGTTTATTAATGTCCTCCTGTAATTTGTTGCAGTCCTCCTCAGTATTGACTATACCCCCCCCTCTTCCCCCCCCCGCCCCCAAACCAATTTGGTATCATCTGCAAATTTAGAAATTGTGTTTTTGATTCCAAATTCTAAATCATTAATATAAATTGTGAACAACAGTGGTCCCAGCACTGATCCTTGTGGAACACCACTACCCACCTTCTGCCACTGTGAATAGCTACCCTTTACTCCTACTCTCTGTTTTCTGTCTTGAAGCCAGCTAGCTAGCCATTCTGCTACTTGTCCCCTGACTCCGCATTCTCTGACCTTGTTCATCAATCTATTATGGGGTACCTTATCGAAGGCCTTTTGAAAATCTAGATAAATTACATCCACTGCATTACCATTGTCTACTCTCTCTGTTACCTCTTCAAAAAATTCAATGAGGTTGGTCAAGCAAGACTTTCCCTTTTGAAATCCATGCTGACTATTCATTACTATGATTTTGGTTTCTAGATGTTCTTTTTTCTCCTTTAGTAGGGATTCCA
Organism: Somniosus microcephalus; assembly: GCF_052327205.1. Taxonomy (NCBI): domain Eukaryota; kingdom Metazoa; phylum Chordata; class Chondrichthyes; order Squaliformes; family Somniosidae; genus Somniosus; species Somniosus microcephalus. The sequence goes on along the minus strand of NC_141012.1, from coordinate 41,787,255 downwards.
TTATTTTTTTCTACCACCGATGTTAAGCTGACTGGTCTATAATTCCCTGGACATGTTCTATCCCCCTTCTTAAATATAGATACAGGAAACTTTGTGTTATCCGGAGGCGAACCGTCCGGCAAGCTCGAGCCACCGGCAAAAATCAGGAGCCGTTTTTTATTCTTTTCGTTTCTTTTCTTTGTTTTTTTTGAACAGTCAAGCTCTGCAACGTCTGTAGCTAAGCAACAGCTTCAGCTAGAGACGCTACAGAGATGCTTGCCGATTGTTTAGAGGCTGTTGCTAAGCAACAGGGTTTGTTGATTCATACGGAGATGAAAATCTCCGTATGTTTCAACATTAGCTCTGGAGTGTACGGCAGTTTTGAGGGAACGGCAGCAGCTCGGTCCCGTCGGTGCTGGATAGCACAAAGCTTCCTGTATTACGTTAGCTATCCGCCAGTCCTCTGGCACTACACCTTTTTCTAACAAATTATTAAATATGCGTAGTAATGCCTCTGCTATCTCTTCCCTAGATTCTTTTAAAATGCGTGGATGCAATCCATCCGGACCAGGGGTTTTATCCTCTTTGAGTCTGATTAGTTTATTTAATATATCCCCTCTTTTTTATTTTAAATGCACTTATCTCATTACTAATTTCACTATCCAATGTCATGTCTACCTGTTCTATCTCCCTGGTAAATACTGAAGCGAAATAATGATTTAATATTTCTGTCATCTCTCTATCGTTACTTGTGGTATTACCCTGTCTATCCCTTAATGGCCCTATTCCCATCCCAACCTTTTTTTTATTGATGTGCCTGTAAAATATTTTACTATTTTAGAACATAAGAACATAAGAAATAAGAGCAGGAGTAGGCCATACGGCCCCTCGAGCCTGCTCCGCCATTAAGTAAGATCATGGCTGATCATCGACCTCAACTCCATTTTTCTGCCAGATCTCCATATCCCTTGATTCCCCTAGAGTCCAAAAATCTATCTATCTCAGCCTTGGATATACTCAAAGAATCAACATCTCCAGCCCTTTGGGGTAGAGAAGTCCAAAGATTCACAACTCTGAGTGAAGAAATTCCTCCTCATCTCGCTCTTAAATGGTCTACCCCTTATTCTGAGACTGTGCCCCCTAGTTCTAGACACACCAGCCAGGGGAAACAACCTCTCCGCATCTACCCTGTCAATCCCCTTCAGAATCTTGCTTTATGTTCCTTGATAATTTAATTTCATAGTTCCTCTTTGCCTTCCTAATTGTTTATTTGACTTCTCAAAATCAGCTTTTCTCCAATCTATTACCCTGGTTTTTGTCATACTTATGTCCTTGTCAATTATCATCTTAAACTTATCAGATGTGACTAATCATTTTAAATTTGATTCCTGCACACTGCTGTCTCTCTCTGCTGGCATGTTTTCTCCATGTTGGAAAAGATACAGATCACTGTCAAAATGCACCTTCGCATCACACAGCACAGAAGGAGGCCATTTGGCCCATCATGTCTGTGCCGGCTCTTTGAAAGAGATATCCAATCAATTGCACTCCCCTACATAGCCCTACAAAATTTTCCTTTTCAAGTATATATCCAATTCTCTTTTGAAAGCTATTGATTGAGTCTGCTTCCACCGCCCCTTCAGGTACTGCCTTTCAGATCATAACAACTCGCTGAGTAAAAAAATCAAATCTCATTTCCCCTCTGGTTCTTTTTCCAATTATCTGAAATCTGTGTCCACTGGTTACCGACCCTCCCAGTGGAAGCAGTTTCTCCTTATTTGAACACCTTTGTTAAATCTCCCCTTAACCATCTCTGCTCTAAGGAGAACAATCCCAGCTTGTCCAGTCTCTCCACATAACTGAAGTCCCTCATCCCTGATATTCTAGTAAATCTCCTCCGCACCCTCTCCAGGGCCTTGACATCCTTCCTAAAAATGCGGTGCCCAGAATTGGACACAATACTCCAGCTGAGGCTTAAGTAGTGATTTATAAAGGTTTAGCATAACTTCCAAGGAAGGATTAATTGCCAAGTTCACATCAATGACTTGGTCACTCAATATTGTTTAACCGGCTGCAGGAGGCAAAGATCAATTCCTTGTGATTGTTTGTCACATCAGCAGGTTCTGGTGTCAAGGCTGTCACAACTTGGGTTTGTCCTTGGAATAGATAGAAGGCTTAAGGGCCCTGTTGATGGACAGCTCTGTAGCCAGAACGGTGCCTGTTCTAGAGATAAATGTGACGGCCTTCTCCCGGCTCCTCTTATCTCATCAGGATAAGGGCTGGAAACTCCCCGGTGGACGAACACCTCACCTATAAATACAAGTTGTTTTTGTATATGTTATTTTACAGACTCTGGTCCAGGAACAACGAAAGTTAGCAAAGCGCTACATTTTCTTATCTTTTCGTATCTGAGAAGGAGCAAATTAGAAGCTCTGTAATCAAGTAAATTCAGCTACTATCTACATTTTAATTTTAATAAACCTGATTTGTGGTTTAAAGCCTACATTCTATCACTATTCAAAGCATGAGGGTGCTTTGTGTCAATTCAGTGGAGAAGTGTTTCTGTTTGGCCCCTGGGAACACCATAGAACCAAATACTGTGCGTAAGCCTCACTGCAGTTTATAGAAAGCAAGCAAGAAAGACTTGCATTTATATAGTGCCTTTCACAACCTCAGGACATCCCAAAACGCTTTACAACCAATTAAGTGCCTTTGAAGTATAGTCACTGTTGTAATGTGCGAAATGCGGCAGCCAATTTGCGCACAGCAAGGTCCCACAAACAGTAATGAGATAATGACCAGATAATCAGTTTTAGTGATGTTGATTGGGGGATAAATATTGGCCCCAGGGCACTGGGGAGAACTCCCCTGCTCTTCTTTGAAATTGTACCATTGGAGCTTTTACGCCTACCTGAGAGAGCAGGTTATCGTCACATCCAAAAGTCAGCACCTCCGGCAATGCAGCGCTCCCTCAGTACTGCACTGGAGTGCCAGCCCGGATTATGGGCTCGGGCCTCTGGTGTGACTTGAACCCATGATTTCCTGATTCAGAGGCAAGAGTGCTACCCACTGAGCCACGGTATATGGAGCAAAGGCTCTCCTACAGCAATGGTCTTTGTTGCTGATCAAGTGAGGAATATCTGGTGAAGCCCTAATGATCTGAGTGCTGTACTTTGGAAGCAGTGCAGAGTGCTATGTCGTAAAAGCAATGCAGGCTACTCTGCAGCGAGAGCAGCGCCTTTTACTAAGTGTCCGTTCTTTGTTCTGCAGGTCTCATGGCTCACAAGTTGACAGTCCACGATTACCAGCTGCTGCTGAACAAAGGCTGGGTCAGGTGAGTGTTGGCGGCACTGAATAAAAACCCTGGGCATTTACAGTCACAGATCTGTAGAGAACCTGATGCCGAGTAAATGGCCATCTTTGTTAATTCAGCCTCCGTTTAGTTAAGGCTTGAGTGGAGAAGTCCTCAGTTTTCTTGAATGACTTCGGTGTTAATCCTGTCAAGTAGTCCCACAAGCTGCCTGGATGGCTCTGTGGGAAATGCACTGCCCCATGCGGTACTGAACCACATGGAAGTCCCAGATTTAATTCCCGTTCTATGCTGAGTTAGCAGGTCTTTGTTGTTAGGCAAGGGTATTAAGGGATATGGAACCAAGGCAGGTGATGCGCTATCAATTACTCATAAAAGACTGAGAGTTAGAAGAGTAACGAAAGGCTTTTATTAACAACAGAATGGAGGTCTGCCTCGAGTGGTCGACCGGTCCAGGATACCAAGGGCTGGGGAGCAGTCACCTTTATACTAGGACCTGTGGGAGGAGTCAGCCGAGGCATGTCCAGGCATGTACACAGTGGAATACAAACAGGACAAACAGGAATACAAACAGTGGTTTACCACATTCACCCCTTGTTTAAAATTGAGTCCGGCGGGGTGAAGTGTATTAAAAGTTAGTGTATTGGAGTCTCTCCGGAGGTCTTGTCTGCCGCTGTGATCGGCGTGGCGACGGCAGGGGTAGTGAAGCTTCCGGCGTCGAGTCCAGCGTAGGCTGTGGCACAGGCGTGTCGTCCTCGTAGATGTCGAGCGGGTCGCGGGGCCCAGGCCTGCCGTCTGCTGGGGCTGGATATCGGATCGTGGGGGGGGGTGGTAGTGGGTAGTGGGTTACTGTGGTCCCCGAGGGTGCAAGGTCTCTTATGGAGACTGTGTCCTCCCGCCCGTCCGGGTATGCGATGTAAGCATACTGGGGGTTGGCGTGGAGGAGGTCGACCCTCTCGACCAGGGGGTCCGTTTTATGGGTCCTCACGTGTCTTCTCAGTAGGACCGGCCCTGGGGACGTCAGCCATGGCGGTAGCGATGTCCCCGATGTGGACTTCCTTGGGAAGACAAACATTTTCTCATGAGGGGTGGCGTTAGTGGCAGTGCAGAGCAGTGACCAAATAGAGTGGAGCGCATCGGGGAGCACATCCTGCCAGCGGGAGGTCGGAAGGCCCCTAGACTTTAAGGCTAGCAGGGCGGCCTTCCAAACTGTCGCATTTTCTCTTTCCACCTGTCCGTTCCCCCGGGGGTTGTAACTGGTGGTCCTGCTTGTGGCAATACCCCTAGTTAGCAGGTACTGACGGAGTTCGTCGCTCATAAACGATGAGCCCCGGTCGCTATGGATATAGCTGGGGAAACCGAACAGGGTGAAGAGGTCGTTCAGACATTTAATGACCGTGGCACTGGTCATGTCCGGGCAGGGGATGGCGAACGGGAAACGGGAGTACTCATCAATAATATTGAGGAAGTACACATTGCGGTCGGAGGAGGGGAGAGGCCCTTTAAAATCAACGCTCAGGCGCTCGAAGGGGCGAGTGGCTTTTATCAGGTGGGCCCTGTCTGGTCTATAAAAGTGTGGTTTGCACTCAGCGCAGACTTGGCAGTTCCTGGTCATGGTCCTGACCTCCTCAATAGAGTAAGGCAGGTTGTGGGCCTTGATGAGGTGGAAGAACCTGGTGACCCCCGGGTGGCAGAGGTCATTGTGGAGGACCCGTAGTCTATCGATCTGCGCGCTGGCGCAGGTGCCACGCGATAGCGCATCCGGGGGTTCATTTAGCTTCCCGGGCCGGTACAAGATCTCGTAGTTGTAGGTGGAAAGTTCGATTCTCCACCTCAAGATCTTGTCATTTTTGATTTTGCCCCTCTGCTTGTTGTTAAACATAAAAGCAACTGAACGCTGGTCAGTGAGCAGGGTAAATCGTTTTCCGGCCAGGTAGTGCCTCCAATGACGCACAGCCTCCACAATTGCCTGGGCCTCCTTCTCAACAGCGGAGTGTCTGGTCTCCGGGCCTTGGAGGGTTCGTGAAAAGAAGGCCACGGGTCTCCCCGCCTGATTGAGGGTAGCGGCCAGGGCAAAGTCGGACGCGTCGCTTTCCACCTGGAAGGGGATGGATTCGTCCACTGCGTGCATGGTGGCTTTGGCAATGTCCTCCTTGATACGGTGGAAGGCTAAGCGGGCCTCTGCCGTCAAGGGAAAAGAGGTGGACTTGATCAGCGGACGGGCCTTGTCCGCATAGTAGGGGACCCACTGGGCGTAATAGGAGAAAAACCCTAGGCACCTCTTCAGGGCCTTGAGGCAGTGGGGCAGTGGGAGTTCCATAAGGGGACGCATCCGGTCGGGGTCGGGGCCGATGACTCCGTGTTCCACAACACAGCCAAGGATGGCGAGGCGGTTTGTGCGGAATATGCACTTCTCCTTGTTATATGTCAGGTTTAGGAGTTGGGCGGTGCGGAGGAATTTTTCGATGTTTGCGTCATGGTCCTGCAAGTCACGGCCGCAGATGGTCACATTGTCCAGATATGGGAAAGTGGCCTGCAACGCATTTTGATCTACCATCCGGTCCATCTCCCTTTGGAAGATGGAGACCCCATTGGTGACGCCAAAGGGAACCCTAAGGAAGTGATAGAGGTGGCCGTTTGCCTCAAAGGCAGTGTACTGGCGGTCCTCAGGGCGGATGGGGAGCTGGTGGTACGCTGATTTCAGGTCAATGGTCGAGAAGACGCGGTACTGCGCGATCTGGTTGACCATATCAGCTATACGGGGGAGTGGGTAGGCGTCCAGCAGGGTGTAGCGATTTATTGTCTGGCTGTAGTCGATGACCAGGCGCTGCTTCTCGCTGGTCTTAACGACCACAACCTGGGCTCGCCAGGGGCTGGTGCTGCCCTCAATAATCCCTTCTTTCAGGAGCCGCTCCACTTCGGTTTTAATGAAAACCCTGTCCCCGGCACTGTATCGCCTGCTCTTTGTGGCGATGGGCTTACAGTCGGGGGTGAGGTTAGCAAACAGTGGTGGGGGGGTGACTCTGAGTGTGGAGAGGTTGCACCTGGTGCGCGGCGGGCAATTTGGAAGCTGCTGGCTGCGGACTGTGAGTGGGGGTAGGGGTCCACCGTACGCCATCGTAACACTTTTAAGGTGGCACTGAAAATCTAACCCCAGCAGGACGGCAGCGCAGAGGTCAGGCAGGACCAGAAGTTTAAAATGATCGTACACGGTCCCGTCTACTACGAGTGTCACCACGCAGTAGCCGCCGATGTCCGCCGACTGGGACTCGGAGGCCATAGAAATCCGCTGTTGCGCAGGCAGGACTGGGAGAGAGCAACGCCGCACCGTGTCGGGGTGGATGAAGCTCTCCGTGCTCCCAGAGTCAAAAAGGCAGATTGTATCGTGACCATTTACCTTAATGTCCATTGTGGAACTGGCCAGTTGGTGCGGTCTCGCTTGGTCCAGTGTAACGGATGCCAGCGTAGGGGTCGGTGTGTCGCTGCGGGTATCAGATGAGGCGGTGTCGGGGGCCTGCTGCGTCCCGGCTGTCGTCCAAGATGGCGGCGTCCATGATCCCCATGTGGCTGGAGGCGTCCAAAATGGCTGCTGTACCGGTGATTCGCACACGGCCGGGGAGGTCCAAAATGGCGGCCCGCATGGCCCACACGCGGCGCTGCTGGGGTTCGGGGTGGCTTTGGCCCTGCAGACGCTAGCGTAGTGTCCCTTCTTCCCGCAGCCCGAGCAGATCGCGTTTTTCGCCGGGCAGCGCGCTCTGGGGTGTTTTGCCTGGCCACAGAAGTAGCATTTCTGGCCTTGGGGCACTGCTGTCTGGCCTTGGGACACTGCTGCGGTAGTTGGGCCGTTGTTGGGGTGTGGCTGGGGTGGCACGGCGCTATGAGGCGGTCCTACCGTGTCCCAGGCTGTCATTCCCCGCGGCGTCCACGGTGCAGAGGAGTAGGCATCCATGCCCTGGTAGGCTGCATCCAACGATAGTGCGAGTTCAGAGGCCTTGTTGAGGTCGAGGTTACTCTGCTCCAACAGTCGCTGTCGTGTGTAATTGGATCTGTGGCCCGCTACAAAAGCGTCCCGGATAAGTTCCTCTGTGTACACGGCGGCCTTTACATCCTTACAACCACAGGCCCGGCCAAGCACAGACAGTGCCTGAAGGTATTCCACGGTCGATTCCCCAGGTTGTTGTTTACGACTCCCCAGGAGGTGCCTGGCGTACACTTCGTTCACTGGGCGCGTGTACTGGTCCTTGAGGAGCTTGATAGCATCCGCGTACGAGGTCGCGTCTTGGATGACCGAGTACACTCGGTGGTTCACTTTGGAGGTCAGGACATCCAGTTTGTCCTCGTCCGATTTGATTGCTTCGGAGGCGGTCAGGAATTTTTCGAAACACTTAAGCCAGTGAGTAAACTTGGTGGATGAGTCCGCCTCCCGATGATCTAAGTCCAGGCATGCTGGTGTGAGGATCTTCTCCATTATAAAAATGTTGTTAATAAAATTGATGCGCTATCAATTACTCATAAAAGACTGAGAGTTAGAAGAGTAACTAAAGGCTTTTATTAACAACAGAATGGAGGTCTGCCTCGAGTGGTCGACCGGTCCAGGATACCAAGGGCTGGGGAGCAGTCACCTTTATACTAGGACCTGTGGGAGGAGTCAGCCGAGGCATGTCCAGGCATGTACACAGTGGAATACAAACAGGACAAACAGGAATACAAACAGTGGTTTACCACAGCAGGTAAATGGACAGATCAACCATGATCTCATTGAATGGCGAAACAGGCTCAAGGGGCTGAAAGGCCTCCTCCTGTTCCTGATTTCAGAGCCGGTTGCCCACTTGCCTGCCCTGTCGATCAGGAACAAAGTGGGCTGCAGGACCCCCATCAAGGGACAAACTTTGTGAGAGGGACGAAGGGCTGGATTTTGTCAGTGTGGGCGGGCGGGGGTGCGTCAGGTGGGATTCGTGTCAGGACCCCGACTCCTAAGTGAAGTTTTGAAAAAGTGGGATTTTCCCCTAATTGGCCAATTGATTTCCTGCGTGTGGGAACCACTGGCCCAATGAGTCTTTTCATACAGAAAATCGCCTCCGATGACATCATCAATGCTGTTGGATTTAAGGCCTGCAAGCAGCCTTGATTCTTCTGGAGACTGCAAAGGCTCTGCAATTTATATGAAGGAGTTGAATTGTGGAAAATGGCAACGATCAAGCAAAAGTGTGCTCCTCGGTTTGATGAGCCCTCCCTCCAAGCTCTGGTGCACGGAGCCAGCTGTAATAAGGAGGTGCTGTTCCCTTCCTCAGGGAGAAAAACCACCCCAGCAGACAAAAACTGTGTGGCTACAAGTGGCCAGGTTGTTAACTCCATTTCAATGAGCCGCAGAACCTGGCTGCAATGCAGGAAGAGGTTTCATGACCTTCTCCGCACCGGAAAAGTGAGTATGACTTTCCCATCACCCTCAATCTGATCCCCATCGCCTCTCCTCACCAGCACTCTGCTTTGCCAACCTCTTCCTCCACATCCTACTTGACACTTGCATCCCTGCACCCTTACCCATTCCCTCTTTCTCTATGGTCACATTCACTTAACTATTCTACCATGCAGTCCTCACACTTCCTATCACTGTGATGCCATGACAACAACTACTTACAACACACAGGGAGGGTCCTTTGTATCCTTCTAAGCGTCTATGCTATGCATTCACTACACTCACTCCTTCCATAGTCCATGGAGGAGCTTAGTCGCAAGGGTATTGAAAACATGGTCATTGTTCAGAATAGAATGACATCTCTTGAGGATCGATGGTCAGCTATTGAGCAAACAAAGCAGACCTTCATGCAAGTCCTCTGGAGTAGGACTTCCAGTGCAGAAATGGGTCCTCATGGACCCCCTGCAGTGCAGCAAGGTGCTGTCAAGCCACTTGCTACCTCTGAAGTGGGGCTGACCCATGAGAGGGATGTTGGTGGCAGACAACAAGGAAGTTGTTGTGAACCATGTCACAGCAAAGCCCTCGGTCAGAGCCCCACCAGAGTCCTCGCCCAAATGAGATGGGCGTCTCAGCCCCTGCACAGCCGTAGGAGCAGCAGACTGTTGGCAAGCCCGCACAGGTTCGCCACCCCAGAGGATGCCTGCCAAAGGTGTCGAGACAGGAGCAGCAAGAAAGTGAGCAAGGGGCCTCCACATCTGCTGAAGCCACAGAGGAAGCACCACATAGGAGCACGTGTAAGAGGAAGATAATGCACAAGTAGTCACAAGGGTTGTCACTTGGATGTAATGTTGTGTTTAATTTTGAGAAGCCATCAGTCGCTTATTGTCATAAAAAATTCCGATGACAAACTGTTGCAGTTGTGGCGTGTGTCATTTCGCTAATGGGACTTCCACATTGAGGGCTTAGGGCAACTTGCAATTGTCAGTATGGTGGGCAGAGTGAGAGTAATCTGCAGGTTCTTGTCCATTGTCGATGCTCTGGTAAGAAGGTGTGAGGCTAAACTGTTTGATTGTGCAGGCTAAGAAAATCTGGCCAACATGAGTGCGTCCCTTGCACCCCGGGCAGCAATATGGTGGCTCTCTGGCACCTTCTGGCCTGTGCATCTTCAGGTGGGTGACTAGCAGCTTGGCGCTCCTGTTGATGTTCCTGCTGCTGTTGCTCATGGTTCTGCTGCTGCCGTGGCTGGCCTTCATCCGAATCTGATGTCCAGGAGGAAAGGAATTAAATGGTCGCCATGCTTCTGGTATATGCCTCAGTTGAGGAAGCGCTTAGTCAAGGTGGGGAGAGGGGTTTCCAAGGAGGTCACACTGGAGATGGGTGTCAGGCTCCAAACTTCCACAACACTGAGTATGCCTGCTAAAAGTTCCCCCAGACCTGAAACAACAAAGTTCTGCCACATGCAAATGATCATCGGTGAAAACTCCTTTATAATGGTGGAGCTGCAACTGTTCGTAAGCAATCCACTAGTGAGGCCGCCAGGATTACCTGACGTGTTCCAGAGGAGGCGTGTAGGATGGGGGGAATGTGTTAAAATCGGAAAGGCCTCTCAAAATGGGATTATAGAGGCAATTAAGTGGTTGTTAAGGGCTTTAAGGGCCTATCCCACCTCTTGGAGGTGGGATGGAAAGCGGGTCAGAAAACACGAACTTGGGAAAATTGCTCGGAGGCGGGATAGAGGCGGGAATGGGCCCGCCCACCAGTTTTGCCGATTTTAACAACTCGCACGCCTCCAAACCCGCCTCCTCGGGGCTGGGAAAATTGAGCCTGAAGTCTCCCCTCAAAAATCACTCAGTCGCCGTAGGATCATTGAAATGCAGTGACCAACCACAGACTCCCGGACACTACAAATGGTTAACTTCAAATATTTTTAGAAGCCAAATGATTACAGTCAAAAAGTCTCAGTCAGTTAACTGGTGAACTGTGTGGGACAGAATCATAGGGTCTTCCTATGATTCCTGTACATTCAGTGGTGTAGGAATTCCACAACTCTGGGACCTTCGCAGAGTATAACAGTAGAATACACAGGGCCAGACTTTACATACACCGCTGTTTCCACGAGTAAGGGATAACTTTGTGAGACTTCAATCTCATTGTCCGCAGTGGCTCAGTGGGTAGCACTCTTGCCTCTGAGTCAGAAGGTTGTGGGTTCAAGTCCCACTCCAGAGACTTGAGCACAAAAATCTAGGCTGACACTCCAGTGCAGTGCTGAGGGAGTGCTGCACTGTCGAAGGTGCCGTCTTTGAGATGAGACATTATACCGAGGCCCCGTCAGCTCTCTCAAGTAGATGTAAAAGATCCCATGGCACTACTTCAAAGAAGAGCAGGGGAGTTATCCCCGGTGTCCTGGCCAATATTTATCCCTCAATCAACTTAAATCAACAAAAACAGATTATCTGCTCATTATCACATTGCTGTTTGTGGGATCTTGCTGTGTGGAAGTTGGCTGCCACGTTTCCCACATTACAACAGTGACTACACTTCAAAAGTACTTCATTGGCTGTAAAGTGCTTTGGGACGTCTGGTGGTTGTGTAAGGTGCTATATAAATTCAAGTCTTTCTTTCTACAGAGACTCAGTTGATAGGAACATGAGTTGGAGATAGGGCTATAACACTGGGTCTGACTGGTGGTCCCTCTAGTGAGAATCCAGGCCAGGGATGGCATCTCACAAAATGATCTCAGCCAAGCAGTTCAGATCACAGTTTCTGTCAGAATTTCTGCAGTATACTAAGCTTCACCTGAAGGGATTATTACTAGTCCTAGCCCCTTTCGGGCTACCCCAGATCAGGCTTATTTCTCAGACGTTCACTTTCAACTAAAGTTTGAGGTAGCTGAATCCTAAAGACGTTTAATTGGGTCTAAAGGTCCGGACTATCTCTCCCTAAAGGAAAGGAACAATCCGAGAATGTTACCGTCCTCCAGATAGCACTTTTAATAAGTTTAGCTAGACTGTAACGTTCTGGATATTATGAGGGTCTGGAAAACTCCCTCAGAATTCTGCAACTCCTCACCAAAGAGTGTACAGAGATTGAGTTCACGAGTTTTTGATACAGAAGTCTTATGTGAGACAATTCTAAAAATACATAGATTTATTAAAGAACCGACATGCAATTTACAGTTGGTGAATCAGTCAATCACAACATTGACCGTTCTAAAAAGAGAAAAAATGCTATCTTATTATTAACAGAGAATCTTACTTTTAAATCTTAACTTCGCTACAGTATTACAGTTCTTAAATTCTCTATACAGGATATCCATCAATATCAAATACCTTTGATCCCCCCAGGTACAAAGAGTGGTAGACTACAGAGCCGCCTCTGAAGCTGAGAATCGCTTTGCCCGATTAAAGCGAGTCTACTATCTCATTTGAGAGTTCAATATTTATACCCTTTTCCAGTGGTATTTCCTTTAAGGTTTTCTGCTGATGCAAGTTCATTATCTCTAGTCATTTTTCTGCCGACCTCTGCATCTCTTACTGCCACATCAGCTAGAATCTTGTCTCATCTCCAGGTGTTCTAAGTTTACCATATAAAAACGATGTGATGGCAGGTGTTCCTTACTTTGTCATCTTTACGAGGGCAGATGTTCCTTATCTTATGTGCTATCTTTACGAAGTTTAAATTAGAACACTTTATCCAGGGTGAACCATTGTTTTTTTTTCCCAAAAGCTCAGCCTGTCGGAGCCCTTCACCTTCTGTTTCAATAAGGTTATTTATTCAGGGTCAACAACTGTCTTATCTCAATAGCCAGAATGCTTTCATAGCTATTTCATCATAGTTAGGTTTCTAAATTTCCAAACCCAGTTTGTCATGTTAAAAAGGCCAGAATTCTTTCATAAGATAGTGTATTTTTCTGAATAGGTTGTATGGCTTATTCCTTCACACATCCAGTGTGCCTCATTCTTCCTCTTCTTTCCCCCACTTCTCTTTTTTCTCTCTCTATTGGCCTCTCTATCTGTATCTTTCCAGCTATATCTTATTGTCCCTCATCTCTAGCTCTCTTTCTTTCTGAGTCTCTCGATCCACCTCTCTAAGTCTCTGCCGCTCAGAGAGTCTCTTTCTTTCTCTCTCTCTCTCTCTCTCTCTCTCTCTCTCTGCTTCGTTCTCATTTATTTTTCCTGTGTGTATATAAGGAAAGTCGGGCGAAGCATATAACAGGCAGCCGATCTGATACCATCCATTTTGTGCCCCACTTAAGTTGAAAGTTCTGCCCTCTCCCTATTTTCCCCTCTCAATATTTATCTCCCTGTTTGTCTCTGTCTCTCTTTTTATCTCCCTGCCTCTCTATCTTCAGATCTCACTGTCCCTCTTTGCTCTCTCACATTTGCTCTGTCACTATCTCTCTATCAGTCTCTCTTTGCCTTTCTATCTCCAAGAGTCTTTAAAGGGCTAAAAATTTGGTGGCGCTGCATTTGGGACGCCAAGCTCGCCTGGGTGCTGGAAGTCCCGCCCCGGAGGGAGCCGGGAGCGCCAGCCCGATATTCAGTTTGAGCGCCCCAAGAGGGACGCGGGGCGCTGCTCGAGGCGCCCCGCGTCCCTTTTGGGCTGCTCAAACTGAATATCACAGCGCAACGTGCCGCAGCGCCACACGCTGCAGCACGGCGCGCTGCGGTATTGCAGGCCTGCCTCCCCTTCTTAAAGGGGAGGGGCCTGCACCAGCGCGATCACCGATCGCGAGTGCCGGCAAAAGAGCCCGGCACCGAGGAGAAGTGCCGGACTCTCAGGACACAGCCGGCACTGCCCGGGGTGGGGGGGGTGGTTAGGAGGCCGGGGAGGGCGGCGCGAGGAGGTGCTGGTAGGCGGCCACCGAAAAAAATGGCCGCCCCGCACCTCCCCTTTAATTAGCACCACTACTGTCACAGGTAGGCCCCGTGAACCGGTCGCGATTTGCGACTGGCGCTACGGTGGGTGGGTGGGGGGGCGCGACCCAATATCGCGCTCGGGGCCGTAGCGGGGCGCTGCGCACACCGACGACGTCATCGGTGGCGACGCAGTGCTACAGGCTAACGCCGCCATTAGCGCCCCGCTAAATTTCGCGGGAGGCGTGGCCAGTGGTGCTAAAGCCACTGAGTGCCCTCTTTAGGCGCTAACTGGTGGCGCAGCCCACCGAATTTCTAGGCCTTTCTGTCTGTCTCCCAGTCTCTCGGCATCTCTCTGTCTACCTCCCTCTCCCTCTCTTTCTATCTCTGTTTCCTGCTCCTTTTTTTGAGTAGTTGATGTGAAGCAAGGAGTTCACATTTTAAAGGCAGTAAATGATTCTCTGGCTCCAAGCTGCTCCCTCGAGTGCTGTGACATTCGAGAACCCTGAAAGACACAGTGGTGTTTTAAGTTAGGTTCTTGCTATTGGTATTGGCTACTGTTCAGGTCACTGCCTGTCCTAATCCGTCTTGACCTCTCTGCTGCCTTTGACACAAGTGACCATTCCATCTTCCTCCAACGTTCCTCCCCCAGGCCCACCTCTGGCACTGCCCTCTTATGGTTTCATGTCTACCTGTCGTATCGCAAACATGGTATCGCCGCCCTTGGTTTCTCTTTTGGCACCAACACAAACCCCTCTGCTGTTACACACGAGCATATGAAAATGATGGCAGGAAATGGCCAGCTGCTCCACCAAGCCCGTCCCACAGTAATGATGACTGGAGCATCTTGAGTCGACACTTCCTATTCTCCCCCCTCCTCCCTCCTTCACAGCCATATCATCTCCTGGGAGAGGCAAGAAACCAGGGCCAATTAGGGGAATAAAACCCTCAGTAAAGTTCCTCTCCAACCCCTTCAAGCGATCAAAACCAGTCCATATCACGTTGGCCATGTGTCTGTTACACATGCTACCCTAGGCTTCAAACGTGGTCATCTCCTCTTCATCACTTATGTCTTTCCCCTTGCTGATGCCAACAGGAAACATGGGCCAGCCTCCACATGTATGCTCAGCTCCAACCCTGAGGCTGTTACTATTTTCTCCAACTGCTTGTCAGTCATCAAGACCTGGATGAGCCAAAACGTCCTCCAGATAAATGCCAGCAAAACCGCGGCCATCCCCCAATTCTCACCAACACCTTCAGCCTTAACTCCATCAGCCTCCAACCTCGCCAGCTGCTACCTCCTGGCTAAGCCCAGTGGTTACATTCCCTTGACATACTTTTCAACCCAGAGCTCAGCTATCCTTCCCGACATCTGATCTGTTACCAAGACTGCTTTCCTTCACCTTGGAAACATCACCAGCCTCAGGCACCAACTCCTCCCAGACTGCGAGCCAAGGCTTTATTGCTC
The DNA here is from genome assembly GCF_052327205.1 of Somniosus microcephalus. Classification (NCBI taxonomy): domain Eukaryota; kingdom Metazoa; phylum Chordata; class Chondrichthyes; order Squaliformes; family Somniosidae; genus Somniosus; species Somniosus microcephalus. Next base: position 41,772,226 of record NC_141012.1, on the reverse strand, counting down.
TGAAGCTCACTTCCTCCAAAGCTCTCCTTGCCTACTCCTCTACCCCGCTTCACTCTCCAAAATTACAAATCTTCCAGAACATCTGCATTCTTGCCTGGGCAAACATCATCCCGTCCTCTCACATCTTAGTCCCAGAGCCTCAAACTCTGAGGTGTTCAGAGCTGTTGCTAAATGTCTCGTTCCGTTGCTGGGCTGAGCATTATTTGATGATAGTGACAGGTGTGACACTGTGATGATGTGGAGTGCTCGGGGATCACCTGGACTCCTGGGACTGAGTTACAAGCTAGAATCTATTGCAAGAGTTCAGGTGGTTTTTTTATTTACCTGGGAGCGAGTTAGAGGGGTACGATAGTATAGTGGTTTATGTTAATGGTCTAGTAATCCCGAGAATATGAGTTCCAATCCCAACATGGCAGTTTGAGAATTTGAATTCAGTTAAAATAAAATCTGGAAATAAAAAAAGCCGTATCAGAAAAAAGTGACCATGAAGCTGTCGAATCGATGTAAAAACTCAACTGGTTCACCAATGTCCTTTTTAGGGCTGGAAACCTGCCCTTTTTACCCAATCTAGGCTATGAGTAACTCCAGTCCCACACCAGCATGGTTGACTCTGAACTATCCTAGCAAGACTCTCAGTTGTATTAAACCCAGCCCACCACCACCTTCTCAGGCCAATAAATACCAGCAATGCCTACACACTTAGAATGAATATTTTAAAAAGTTCAATGCAGGAATCTAATCCAGGCGTTCAGAGGGTTAATATATAGATGCCTTGGAATAGTTAGCCAGTCTGTCTGTGCTCAGTGTGTATTTATATGATGTTAACTCCAATTGTTTTTACTTTGTCTAGGAGTGGGAAGTATCTGTACAAAGCCGCTATGCCCGTTACATGTTGCCCTACCTACCCGATGAGGTAAGCACAGTGCTATGTATCTGCTGTGAGATCTCACTTTCAGTTGTTCAATCCTTTGCCAAGAGTTTGCTGAGTTTAGCAATTTATTTTTTGTGTGGGTGTGAATTTTGAAGCTCATCGAATGTGAAGCACATCACTTCTAAAGAACAAAATACTTTCCACTTTTGCCTCGTGGGTCGTTCAAAACTTCCAGGTCAGGGGCAGCACATTAGATACAGAGTAAAGCTCCCTCTACACTGTCCCCATCAAACACTCCCAGGGCAGGTACAGCACGGGTTAGATACAGAGTAAAGCTCCCTCTACACTGCCTCATCAAACACTCCCAGGACAGGTACAGCACGGGTTAGATACAGAGTAAAGCTCCCTCTACACTGTCCCATCAAACACTCCCTGGGGCAGGTACAGCACGGGTTAGATACAGAGTAAAGCTCCCTCTACACAGTCCCATCAAACGCTCCTGGGGCAGGTACAGCACGGGTTAGATACAGAGTAAAGCTCCCTCTACACTGCCCCATCAAACACCCCCGGGGCAGGGACAGCACTGGTTAGATACAGAGTAAAGCTCCCTCTACACTGTCCCATCAAACACTCCTGGGGCAGGTACAGCACGGGTTAGATACAAAGTAAAGCTCCCTCTACACTGTCCCATCATACACTCTCGGGGCAGGTACAGCATGGGTTAGATACAGAGTAAAGCTCCCTCTACACTGTCCCATCAAAGACTCCCAGGGCAGGTACAGCACGGGTTAGATACAGAGTAAAGCTCCCTCTACACTGTCCCATCAAACACTCCCAGGGCAGGTACAGCACGGGTTAGATACAGAGTAAAGCTCCCTCTACACTGTCCCATCAAACACTCCCTGGGGCAGGTACAGCACGGGTTAGATACAGAGTAAAGCTCCCTCTACACAGTCCCATCAAACGCTCCTGGGGCAGGTACAGCACGGGTTAGATACAGAGTAAAGCTCCCTCTACACTGCCCCATCAAACACCCCCGGGGCAGGGACAGCACTGGTTAGATACAGAGTAAAGCTCCCTCTACACTGTCCCATCAAACACTCCTGGGGCAGGTACAGCACGGGTTAGATACAAAGTAAAGCTCCCTCTACACTGTCCCATCATACACTCTCGGGGCAGGTACAGCATGGGTTAGATACAGAGTAAAGCTCCCTCTACACTGTCCCATCAAAGACTCCCAGGGCAGGTACAGCACGGGTTAGATACAGAGTAAAGCTCCCTCTACACTGTCCCATCAAACACTCCCAGGGCAGGTACAGCACGGGGTAGATACAGAGTAAAGCTCCCTCTACACTGTCCCATCAAACACTCCCAGGGCAGGTACAGCACGGGTTAGATACAGAGTAAAGCTCCCTCTACACTGTCCCATCAATCACTCCCAGGGCAGGTACAGCATGGGTTAGATACAGAGTAAAGCTCCCTCTACACTGTCCCCATCAAACACTCCCAGGACAGGTACAGCACGGGTTAGATACAGAGTAAAGCTCCCTCTACACTGTCCCATCAAACACTCCCAGGGCAGGTACAGCACGGGTTAGATACAGAGTAAAGCTCCCTCTACACTGTCCCATCAAACACTCCCAGGGCAGGTACAGCACGGGTTAGATACAGAGTAAAGCTCCCTCTACACTGCCCCATCAAACACTCCCTGGGGCAGGTACAGCACGGGTTAGATACAGAGTAAAGCTCCCTCTACACTGCCTCATCAAACACTCCCAGGACAGGTACAGCACGGGTTAGATACAGAGTAAAGCTCCCTCTACACTGTCCCATCAAACACTCCCTGGGGCAGGTACAGCACGGGTTAGATACAGAGTAAAGCTCCCTCTACATTGTCCCATCAAACACTCCCCGGGGCAGGTACAGCACGGGTTAGATACAGAGTAAAGCTCCCTCGACACTGTCCCATCAAACACTCCCAGGGCAGGTACAGCACGGGTTAGATACAGAGTAAAGCTCCCTCTACACTGTCCCATCAAAGACTCCCAGGGCAGGTACAGCACGGGTTAGATACAGAGTAAAGCTCCCTCACACAGTCCCAGCAACCACTCCCAGGGCAGGTACAGCACGGGTTAGATACAGAGTAAAGCTCCCTCACACAGTCCCAGCAAACACTCCAGGGGCAGGTACAGCACGGGTTAGATACAGAGTAAAGCTCCCTCTACACAGTCCCATCAAACGCTCCTGGGGCAGGTACAGCACGGGTTAGATACAGAGTAAAGCTCCCTCTACACTGCCCCATCAAACACCCCCGGGGCAGGGACAGCACTGGTTAGATACAGAGTAAAGCTCCCTCTACACTGTCCCATCAAACACTCCTGGGGCAGGTACAGCACGGGTTAGATACAAAGTAAAGCTCCCTCTACACTGTCCCATCATACACTCTCGGGGCAGGTACAGCATGGGTTAGATACAGAGTAAAGCTCCCTCTACACTGTCCCATCAAAGACTCCCAGGGCAGGTACAGCACGGGTTAGATACAGAGTAAAGCTCCCTCTACACTGTCCCATCAAACACTCCCAGGGCAGGTACAGCACGGGGTAGATACAGAGTAAAGCTCCCTCTACACTGTCCCATCAAACACTCCCAGGGCAGGTACAGCACGGGTTAGATACAGAGTAAAGCTCCCTCGACACTGTCCCATCAAACACTCCCAGGGCAGGTACAGCACGGGTTAGATACAGAGTAAAGCTCCCTCTACACTGTCCCATCAAAGACTCCCAGGGCAGGTACAGCACGGGTTAGATACAGAGTAAAGCTCCCTCACACAGTCCCAGCAACCACTCCCAGGGCAGGTACAGCACGGGTTAGATACAGAGTAAAGCTCCCTCACACAGTCCCAGCAAACACTCCAGGGGCAGGTACAGCACGGGTTAGATACAGAGTAAAGCTCCCTCTACACAGTCCCATCAAACGCTCCTGGGGCAGGTACAGCACGGGTTAGATACAGAGTAAAGCTCCCTCTACACTGCCCCATCAAACACCCCCGGGGCAGGGACAGCACTGGTTAGATACAGAGTAAAGCTCCCTCTACACTGTCCCATCAAACACTCCTGGGGCAGGTACAGCACGGGTTAGATACAAAGTAAAGCTCCCTCTACACTGTCCCATCATACACTCTCGGGGCAGGTACAGCATGGGTTAGATACAGAGTAAAGCTCCCTCTACACTGTCCCATCAAAGACTCCCAGGGCAGGTACAGCACGGGTTAGATACAGAGTAAAGCTCCCTCTACACTGTCCCATCAAACACTCCCAGGGCAGGTACAGCACGGGGTAGATACAGAGTAAAGCTCCCTCTACACTGTCCCATCAAACACTCCCAGGGCAGGTACAGCACGGGTTAGATACAGAGTAAAGCTCCCTCTACACTGTCCCATCAATCACTCCCAGGGCAGGTACAGCATGGGTTAGATACAGAGTAAAGCTCCCTCTACACTGTCCCATCAAACACTCCCAGGGCAGGTACAGCACAGGTTAGATACAGAGTAAAGCTCCCTCTACACTGTCCCATCAAACACTCCCAGGGCAGGTACAGAACGGGGTTAGATACAGCGTAAAGCTCCCTCTACACTGTCCCATCAAACACTCCCAGGGCAGGTACAGCATGGGATAGATACAGAGTAAAGCTCCCTCTACACTGTCCCATCAAACACTCCCAGGGCAGGTACAGCATGGGTTAGATACAGAGTAAAGCTCCCTCTACACTGTCCCATCAAACACTCCCAGGGCAGGTACAGCATGGGTTAGATACAGAGTAAAGCTCCCTCTACACTGTCCCATCAAACACTCCCAGGGCAGGTATAGCACGGGTTAGATACAGAGTAAAGCTCCCTCTACACTGTCCCATCAAACACTCCCAGGGCAGGTACAGCACGGGTTAGATACAGAGTAAAGCTCCCTCTACACTGTCCCATCATACACTCTCGGGGCAGGTATAGCACGGGTACAGGGTAAAGCTCCCTCCATGTTTCAAGTGGAAATTGTTATGAGAGCAGGACTTGTACCAATGGCCTATCATAAACTTTGACCTCTGCTGTTGCTTTGTTTTTTTATGCGAGTTAAGTTCCTTTCTCTCAGTATCAGTTTTTTTCTGGAAAGAAGTTTTCAAACTTAAATAGATTTCTTCATTTTATTTGAAATCCCTTAAGGCCGAATAGGTGATTCACTCCCTGGCCTTTGGTATCCAGAGGGTTTAAATCCTTATTTGTCATGTACAGGAATATTGTCCAGTGATGCTGTACATGTAATGGTTTGTTCTTACTGAGTCCACCCTACAGTATAAGCAGAGTAGGTACAGCAGCAAGGGAACGGTGTTCTAGTATGAAACCATGGGGCTCTTTCCCATTATATAGGTGGGGTGTGAGTATAGCTGACCATTGTGCAGCTGATAGTGGCCCGACCAGCACTTGCCCCATCCAACTACCCCAGGACATTATCTTCCATGTAGATCTGCCATCATGATCTCTTCTCATAATCCTCTTCTGTAATCTGTTGCCAGCCACTGGCTTCTTCAAAAGCGCAACAGCACGCTGGGGTTAAGTGAGGTTAGCAGCAACTGCAGATTGGGAATCAGGACTAGGGAGACTGGAGAAAAGGATTCAGCAGATTGGGAGGCAAAGTTCAATCGGTAGCAGATCAGGAGTGGAAAATAGGGCTGCAGATTGAGGATCAGAGCGTTCAAGGACCAGAACATTGGACCAGCTAGTGCTCTGCCCCAGTAACATAGCTATAACCTTTTTTTTATTTGTTCCTGGGATGTGGGTGCTGTTGGCAAGGCCAGCATTTATTGCCCATCCCTAATTGCCCTTGAAAAGGTGGTGGTGAGCCTTCTTGAACCGCTGCAGTCTGTGTGGTGAAGGTACTCCCACAGTGCTGTTAGGGAGGGAGTTCCAGGATTTTGACCCAGCGACGATCAAGGGTCGGCGATATATTTCCAAGTCAGGATGGTCTGTAACTTGGAGGGGAACTTTCAGGTGATGGTGTTCCCATGTGCCTGCTGCCCTTGTCCTTCTAGGTGGTAGAGGTCGCAGGTTTGGGACATGTTGCCGAAGAAGCCTTGGCGAGTTGCTGCAGTGCATCTTGTAGATGGTACACACTGCAGCCACGGTGCGCCGGTGGTGGAGGGAGTGAATATTTAAGGTGGTGGGTGGGGTGCCAATAAAGTGGCTGCTTTGTCCTGGATGGTGTCGAGCTTTTTGAGTGTTGTTGGTTCTGCACTCATCCAGGCAAGTGGAGAGTATTCCATCACACTCCTGACTTGTGCCTTGTAGATGGTGCAGAAGTTTCTGGTCAATGGTGACCCCCAGGATGTTGATGGTGGGGGATTCAGCGATGGTAATGCCGTTGAATGTCAAGAGGCGGTGGTTAGATGCTCGTTTGTTGGAGATAGTCATTGCCTGGCACTTGTGTGGCATGAATGTTAACTGCCACTTATCAGCCCAAACCTGAACGTCATTCAGGCATGGACTTCATTATCTGAGGAGTTGTGAATGGCGCTGGACACTGTGCAATCATCAGCGAACATCCCCACTTCTGACCTTATGATGGAGGGAAGGTCATTGATGAAGCAGCTAAAGAAGGTTGGGCCCAGGACACTGCCCTGAGGAACACCTGCAGTGATGTTCTGGGGCTGAGATGATTGACCTCCAACAACTACAACCATCTTCCTTTGTGCTCGGTATGACTCCAGCCAGTGGAGAGTTTTCCCCCTGATTCCCATTGACTTCAATTTTACTAGGGCTCATAGATGCCAGACTCGGTCAAATGCTGCCTTGATGTCCAGGGCAGTCACTCTCACCTCACCTCTGGAATTCAGCTCTTTTGTCCATGTTTGGACCAAGGCTGTAATGAGGTCGGGAGCCGAGTGGTCCTGGTGGAACCCAAACTGGGCATCAGTGAGCAGGTTATTGGTGAGTAAGTGCTGCTTGATAGCACTGTCAATGAGGCCTTCCATCGCCTTGCTGATGATTGAGAGTAGACTGATGGGGGGATAAATTACCGGATTGGATTTGTCCTGCTTTTTGTGGACAGAACATACCTGGGCAGTTTTCCACATTGTCAGATAGATGCCAGTGTTGTTGCTGTACTGGAACAGCTTGGCTAGAGGCGCTGCTAGTTCTGGAGCACAAGCCTTCAGCACGATAGTCGGGATGTTGTCAGGGCCCAAAACCTTTGTTGTATCCAGTGCGCTCAGCCATTTCTTGATATCACGTGAAGTGAATCGAATTAGCTGAAGACTGGCTTCTGTGATGGTGGTGAGCTCAGGAGGAGGCCGATATGGATCATCCACTCTGCACTTCTGGCTGAAGATGGTTGCAAACGCTTCAGCATTGTCTTTTGCACTCATGTGCTGGGCTCCGCCATCATTGAGGATGGGGATATTCATGAAGCCTCCTCCTCCCGTTAGTTGTTTAATTGTCCACCACCATTCATGACTGGATGTGGCAGGACTGCAGAGCTTTGATCTGATCCGTTAATTGTGGGATCACTTGGCTCTGTCTATAGCATGCTGCTTCCGCAGTTTAGCATGCATGTAGTCCTGTGTTGCAGCTTCCCCAGGTTGGCACCTCATTTTTAGGTGCTGCTTCTGGCATGCTCTTCTACACTGCTCATTGAACCAGGGTTGGTCCCTTGGCTTGATGGTAATACTAGAGTGAGGTATATTCCGGGCTATGAGGTTACAGATTGTGGTGGAATACAATTATGCTGCTGCTGATGGCCCACAGCGCCTCATGGATGCCCAGTTTTGAGCTGCTATTCTGAATCTATCCCATTTAGCATGGTGGTAGAGCCACACAACACGATGGAGGGTGTCCTCAGTGTGAAGATGAGATTTCGTCTGCACAAGTACTGTGCCATGGTCACTACTACCAATACTGTCAGGTAGATTGGTGAGGACGAGGTCAAGTAGGTTTTTCCCTCGTGTTGGTTCTCTCACCACCTGTCGCAGTCCTAGTGTGGCAGCTATGTCCTTCAGGACTCGGCCAGCTCGGTCAGTAGTGGTGCTACCGAGCCACTTTTGGTGATGGACACTGAAGTCCCCCACCTAGAGTACATTCTGTGCCTTTGCTACCCTCAGTGCTTCTTCCAAGTGGTGTTCAACATGGAGGAGTACGGATTCATCAGCTGAGGGAGGTGGTAACCAGCAGGAGGTTTCCTTGTCCGTGCTTGACCTGAAGCCATGAAACTTCATTGGGTCTGGAGTCAATGTTGAGGACTCCCAGGGCCAGTCCCTCCCACCTCTCTACCACTGTGCTGCCACCTCTGGTGGTTCTGTCCTGCTGGTGGGACAGGACATACCCAGGGATGCTGATGGAGGAATCTGGGACATTGGCTGAAAAGTATGATTCTGTGAGTATGACTATGTCAGGCTGTTGCTTGACTAGTCTGTGGGACAGCTCTCCCAATTTTGGCACAAGTCTCCAGATGTTAGTGAGGAGAACTTTGCAGGGTCGACTGGGCTGGGTGTGTCGTTGTCGTGTCCAAAGCCTGTGCCGAGGTCGATGCTGAGTGGTCCGTCCGGTTTTATTCTTATTATTGTTTTTCACAGCGGTTGTGTACAAATTAAGTGGCTTGCTGGGCCATTTCAGAGGGCAGTTAAGAGTCAACCACATTGCCGTGGGTCTGGAGTCACATATAGGCCAGACCAGGTAAAGACGATAGATTTCCTTCCCTAAAGGACATTAGTGAACCCTATGGGTTTTTATGACAATCTGATAGTTTCATGGTCACCATTACTGATACTAGCTTTTTTTCCAGATTTATTTAATTGAATTTAAATTCCCCAGCTGCCGTGGTGGGATTTGAACTCACGTCTCCGGATCATTAGTCCAGGCCTCTGGATTACTAGCCCAGTAACATAACCACGATGCTACCGTTCGCGTTAACCTCGGAAGAATGCCCCCGCTGCTCAATCATTTTTTTAAATTCATTCATGGGATGTGGGCAGCACGGTGGCATAGTGGTTAGCACTGTTGCTTCACAGCGCCAGGGACCCGGGTTCGAAGCCAGCCTCGGGTGACTGTCTGTGTGGAGTTTGCACATTCTCCCCGTGTTTGCGTGGGTTTCCTCCGGGTGCTCCGGCTTCCTCCCACAGTCCAAAGATGTGCGGGTTAGGATGATTGGCTATGATAAATTGACCCTTAGTGTTAGGGGGATTAAATACGTGGGGTTACGGGGATCGGGTGGGATATGTGTCGGTGCAGGCTCGATGGGCCAAAATGGCCTCTATCTGCACTGTGGGGTTTCTGTGGTTGTCGCTGGCAAGGCCGGCATTTATTGCCCATCCCTAAATTCCCTTGAGAAGGTGGTGGTGAGCCGCCATTTCAGAGGGCAGTTAAAAGTCAACCACATTGCTGTGGGTCTGGAGTCACATATAGGCCAGACCAGGTAATGACGGCAGATTTCCTTCCCTAAAGGACATTAGTGAACCAGATGGGTTTTTACGACAATCCGATAGATTCGTGGTCACCATTACTGATACTAGCTTTTTATTCCAGATTTATTTAATTAACTGAATTTAAATTCCCCAGCTGCCGTGGTGAGATTTGAACCCACGTCTCTGGATCATTAGTCCAGACCTCTGGATTATTCGTCCAGTAACATAGCCACTAGGCTACCGTACCCCAAAATGTATTTCTCAGCCTGACTTGTTCAATTTAGGTAGTCCGTCTGAAGCCATTACAGAGAGATAGATGGTTCAGAGAGAGAGACTCTGTGGACAGACAACAACAACCCCCATGTATGGGTTAATACTCAGGGGCTCTGTGTCTGGTCCAGTTTACATTGCAGTTTAGCACAGAGGATGCAACAGTTTATTTTCTATCTTGTGAGGAAGGATAGTTAAACCTGTAGCTGCAGTCAATCTATTCACTTATCCAGATGTGTTTGTCAGCTTATAGCGTAAGCCATAGTCCAGTGAAATATTTATTCTGCCTTCCAAGTTGCGGAAGGTCAATCCAGGGCATGTGATATGACCATTAGCCAAAATACAGTGAAGAGGCTTTTCTGTGTAAACCCTGGGCTTGCTTCAATTACAGGAAACTTTCGATTTACCGGCACCTAAATAACCGGAAATCTCGGTTAACCGGCAAAATTCAGGAGTAGGCTTTACTTCATATTGTATTTGCCTCCCTGCATCTGGTGCTGTGCAAGGGTGTGGCTGCAGCTGTTGCTAAGCTACAGAGACGCTTGGAACTTGAGGCCATTGTTCTGCACTTGTTGCTAAGCAACAGGGTTTGTTGCTTTATACGGAGCTCTCAGCTCTCTGTATCTTTTACTATAGCGTTCGGTTATCCGGAATGTTTGATGAACCAGCACCACGTCGGTCCCATCGGTGCCGGATAAAAAAAAGTTTCCTGTACCTAGATATTGGGCAGGTAAATGGAGCAAAGGCTTGGTACTGGAGTGGTCCGAGGTGCTGAACTTGACAAAAGTAACTAGAAAAGCCCCAAAGAGCTGAAACACCTGGTCCCCCAGCACTGGCATCCCTCACCTCACTTCACCTCTCCACAACTATCCGGAACGATTGAACAGGCTGAGACTCTTTTCCCTAGAAAAGTGAAGACTGAGAGTGACCTATTAGAGGTCTTTAAAATTATGAAGGGGTTCAATAGGGTAGACGTAGAGAAGATGTTTCCACTTGTGGGGGAGGCCAAAACTCGGGGCCTTAAATATAAGATAGTCACTAATAAGGAATTCAGGAGAAACTTGAACTCACGTCTGTGGATCATTAGTCCAGGCCTCTGGATTACTAGCCCAGTAACATTTCCACTATGCTACCGTCCCCGTTAACCTCGGAAGAATGTGGTAGCGAGATTGTGGAACTCGCTACCACAGGGAGTGGGTGAGGCGAATAGCACTGATGCATTTAAGGGGAAGCTTGATAAGTACATGAGGGAGAAAGGAAGAGAAGGATATGTTGATGGGGTGAGATGAAGTAGGGTGGGGGGAGGCTGGTGTGGAGCATAAACACTGGGATGGACCAGTTGGACCAAATGGCCTGTTTCTGTGCTGTCAATTATATGTAATTCTATCTACCTCTAGAAGCTCCCTGAAAAGTCCCAGTTGGTATATTTTCCTCGCAGTGTGAGCCTCTAGAAGCTCCCTGAAAAGACGCAGTTGGTATATTTTCCTCGCAGTGTGAGCCTTTTCCCCTTTGCTGCTGTATCAGGTGCCATGTCTTGGACTTTCGGATATCCAGGTCACAGCGTCGAGTTCTGAAGAAGATGCGGAAGCGTTTAACACGAGCTGATGCTTTTGTGAAGGAAACTGCCGGTAAGTGATTGTACCTCCCTGTGTAGCCAGAGAACGATGCACGATCTATAGGAAAGAATGGTGAGCGTGAAGAAAGCGTTGAACGAAATGTAAAGGCTTCTTCATCACACTCTCATCCAATTTAAGCACCTTGATTAATTCCATAACTGGGGCATAAACCTCATAAACCGGCATCGTCGCTCCTTCCAGGATCCTTTACGACAAATTGGTGTGCGCTTGCAGCAAGTTGTCCCGTGTCAGCCTGGGCTCAGTGGTAGCGCTCTCAATTCTGAACCAGGGGATCATAGGCTCAAGCCCCGCCCCGCTCTGCTCCAGAGACTTGAGCACATAATCTAGGCAGACACTTCGGGCTGGATTTTCATTCAGAAGTCGGGAAGGAGGCGGGACTGCAACTTTCGGGTTGTAGTCCCGCCTCCATCAAGATGCGGCCAATCCACACAATTTTAACTTGATTGACCTTGTTGAGCCCGCCCAGTGGGCTCAGCAGGCCAATTAAGGGCCACCCGGCAACAGGTGACGTCACAGACTGAAATTTCATCTGTCAAGACGTGTTGACAGATGAAATATCAGTGATTCACAGCTGTTTGAAGCTGTCAAACACTGACAGTCTTACCTCTAACCTGAGTCCTTCTACGTAAACTCAGTTAGAAATCTCGCCGGCACTGAAAGCTGCAGGCTGTCACTTTTGACAGATCGCAGCCATTCTGCTTTCTGTGCCGGCTGAATGATGGACTCCCGAAACCTAGAGGAAGGAAGGCTGTAAAGGTAAGTACAGGTAATTTAAACTTATTTATACACTTTAGACACACCAAACACACTTACCTTTGCACTCATGCACCCATCACTCACCTGAACACCGACATCTCGACCCCTCCAAGTCCTTCAACCCGACGGCCCGCCTGCTCTAACCTGGCGTGGTTTGGAGCCGTCGGGAATCCCAAACAACACCCCTCAAAATAGGGATTAGGCTAAAAACTGCCTGTTAACTACCTGTTAACAGGCAGTTAATTGGCACTAATCCCTTCCCGCCTCAGGTCGGCGGGTCCCAGTGCGGGGCGGTACCCGCCTCCTTTGAAACTTACATGGAGGCGGGTTTTGGGCGGGATGGTGTCGGGACCCCCGAATTCGGGATTTTAGCCCCCCGCACACCTAAAAAAGTCCACCTCACGGCACACTGAAAATCGACCCCTTCAGTGCAGTACTGAGTGTTGCATTGTCAGACGTGTCATCTTCCAGAGGAGATGTAAAACTGAAGCCACATCTGCCTGTTCCAAGTGAAGGTAAAACGCCCCCTTGGCACTATTCAAAGAAGAGCAGGAAGTTCTCCTGCTGCCCTGGTCAATATTTGAACCTCAACCAACAAGACTAATTAACAGGTGAACGGGCCGTTTATCATTTGCTCTCAGTGGAACCTATGCTGCGTACAAATTGGCTGCTGCAGCTATTTATAGTTGCAAGTTTGTTCTTCCTTTGAAGCTCAGCCATTCACGACCTCAGGGTGCCACAAAGGGCTTTACGGTCAATGAAGTGATTTTGAAGTGTAGTCGCTGTTGCAATGTAGGAAACACGGCAACCAATTGGTGCACAGCAAGCTCCCACAAATAGCAATGTGATAAAGACCAGAATCAGATCACTTTTTTTTAAAGAGATGCTGGTTGTGGGATAAATATTGGCCGGGACACCGGGGAGAACTGAACTGCTCCTCTTCAAATAGTGCTGTGGGATCTTCTACGCCCACCTGAGATGACAGACGGGGCCTCAGTTTAACATCTCATACGAAAGGCAGCACCTCTGACACGGCAGCACTCCCTCAGTACCGACACTGGAGTATCAGCCTAGATTTTGTGCTCGGGAGTGGGAGTTGAACCCACGACCTTCTGACTCTGAGGCGAGAGTGCACGGCTGACAACTAATTCACCGAGTAACTAGTGATTCATAGGATGTCATTTGATCTAGTCCCGATGACCTGGAACAGAACCCCTCCCTCCTTCCCACACATGCAAGGTAATTTTGACTTTGTACGATAGTGTAAAAAGGATGATAGCAAATCGGTAGCCGTTTTACATCTCTAACTATTTTTATTTTTAAAACGAGCTGCCGATTCACTATCCCCCGTTTTACACTATTGCGCAAGGTCGCAGTGACCTCCGCAGACGTCGGGAGAATTGGATCACGTCTTACAGGTGACGGAGGTAAAGGAGACTTGCAGCTAAATTTATTTGGCGGATACGAATGTAAATGGTTTGGAGCATTTATTTCACACAACAGCTGATGGTTCAGGGAATCACTAAGGTGGATTTGACTGAATTGTGGTTGGGTTAAACAGCGAGAGTCAGTTCTAAAATCAAATAGTGACAAGATTTGTTTTGTTAAGTTTCCCCATTTTTCTCCCCTCTCCTGAAGGAGTTGACCCGTGCTGTGGTACAGTTCCACATCTGCTCCCATATCTCGCCCAAGGACATTCTTCATGTATGAGCCTAAACACCAAGGTGGTCATTTTCACCTTCACTGCCTGGGCAGTAATCTGGCTGAGTGGATTGGCCACCCGTTGTAGAACCTGCCCGAGCCTCATCCCATTTGAAAATTACCCTGAGTGTTGCTACAGTTGAGGCCAACCCTGTCCTCAGATATTTAAACAGTCACACTTTCCATCAAGGGTCAATGCGTGGCAATCGAGGACAGGTGCCCAGGCTGACTTCACCCTTCACTAGACCAAGGGCGATTGTAAGAACCCGACCACCACCCCACCTATCAGCTAACTCAGCATGAACCAGTGGTTCAACGTGGGACCGTCGCCCTCTGCCAGGCTCAGTATCGCCCTCTGTGGTGCATTTACCCACCGATCCATCAAAGAGACCCACTTAAATCAACAGTAAGCGAGAACAGTTTTTTTAATGGCCCATATTTTCCGATGCCTACAGGTGTTTATGGGCTGTGTACACACCCGTAGGGACATCGGAAATGCCGGTTTCAGGCATGCCAAACGCATGCGCTGAAAACTGACATTTCCGATCTGTCAAGAATGCCTTCTCCTATTGGCTGGCCTGGCCCACGTGATCCCAGGGATGCTTGCGAACTGCATGCGCCCCTGGGATACGTGGGCCATGCGCATTTTGACTGTGGAGAGGCCCAGGAGCGGAAGTGGGAGCCCCAGGTAAGTGCGTAGATTTTTTTCCAATCGGAGGCATCCACATGCAGGAAGATTCCTATCGGAGATTACGGGCCAATATTATTGTTTCTGTCTTTCTACTGACTTTTTTATCACAAAGTTATTGCATTTTATTAGAAAACGCTTTAATGATCTGAAGTTCAAAATTATTAAACAAACATTTATGACATTCCTCATTACAGGAAACTTTGTGATATCCGGCACCGACGGGACCGGCGTGTTGCCAATCTATCAAAACTGCCGGACATACAAAGTTAATGTTGAAGCATACGGAGGTTTTCATCTCCGTATCTGACAACAAACACTGTTGCTTAGCAACAGCTTCTAAAGAGTCGTCTGCAGCTGCAAGCGTCTCTAGCTGAAGCTGTTGCTATAGCTACAGACCTTGCAGTGGCTGACTGGGGGGGGAAAAAAGAACGAGATCTAAAAAAAACTTACAGAAAACGGCTCCTGATTTTTGCCGTTAGATCGAGTATTCCGGACATACAACCTCCGGATAAACCAAAGTTTCCTGGTATTTCAAAAAGATTAAGGTTTGTTAAAATAGGGAATAGAGGAAATATCTTCTAAAAACCTTGAAGTCAAAGGAAATAAAAATGGGAGCAATGTAAAATGGGCTGCCGATTCGCTATCACCCGTTTTACACTCTCGCACAACGTCAAGATCTACCCCATTAACTTTTCATCGCAAATCTCACCGACAGTAATTTCTAATCATTTAGATCTAGGAAAGTAGAAACTAAATGATAGGGGCGCAATTAAAACAAAACATAACAAATCATTTATAATAGTGGAGTTCCATTGACAGAGATTTTAAAATTGGATTATGTATTTGCCATGAATGTGATTTTTTTTGTGTCCTGTTACCACTGTAATCTGAGATGCCGTTTCTTTGTGAAGGGGTTAGCCCAGAGGAGGGCACCAGGTGCCATAAAGGGGAACAAGTCCCTGGAGCTGGACAGGGCAAGCTGACCACTCGGCCAACACCGTGGCCATTCCCCGAGCGGTCTGAGGAAGACTGGTCAGAGGCAAACCGTGTGTCAGACCGGCGGAGTGTGAACAACAGCCAGACGTGGGCCGGTGAGCTCCTTTCAATCATTTGCAAAACGAGACACTTCAGGGAAATGGGACATTTATTGCCATTGAAGTTTGATGACAACACTACATTAGGTCGCACAGTAAATCATGGAGGTGGGAGTAGAAAGTTTCAAAGGTTACAAATTGATAGATTGAGTGAGTGGGCAAATGGAGTTCAATGTGGGGAAATGTGAGGTCATTCACTTTAGACCTAAGAAAGATCGATCAGAGTATTTTCTGAATGGCGGGAAGTGGATGCGCAGAGAGATTTAGGGGTCCAACTACAGAAATCACTAAAAGTTAGTGGACAGGAACAAAAAATTATTGAAAAGGCTCACGGAATGTTGGCCTTGACCTCAAGAGGGCTGGAATACAAAGGGGTGAAAGTTATGTTACAGCTGTACAGAGCTCTGGTCAGGCCCCATCTGGACACTGCGTTCAGTTCTGGGCCCCGCACCTCAGATTGGCCTTGGAGGGGGAGCAGCGCAGATTCACCAGAATGATACCGGGGTTAAATTATGAGGACAGTGTTAAGTCTGTGTGTTATAGTGAGAATTACGACACAGACCACAAGAGTAACTTTAACAGGTCTTTACTAGTTGAAGGTCAGGGCGGAACTGCCCAATAAATCATTACACAGCACTTATATACCGGTGTGGTCACCACTGGTATTACAGTATACAGCAGCCAAAATAAAGTAGTGCAACCCTTAAAATAGTTCTCTTAAAGGTGGAACGGTTACATACACTACAATCCTCCCTTTTTAGCTTAACAGTATATATATTCCCCATTAAACATAACATCATAACATATATACACAACTTCATGTAAACACAGTTCACAGATTCAGTCTCTGCGGAGGCGCCTCCTGCGCTTCCTGACTCGGTCCGGATAACGCCTCGGTGGTGTAGTAGTTCTCGGTGGTGTAGTAGGTTCTCGTTGCTGGGGTGACTCATCTAATAGTCCTTCACTGGACTTAACAGCTTGAACTTTCATAACTTCAGAACCAGCATTGCTGACTTCTAAAGGCTCGAGTACCTTGGGAAGTTTTTCTACTTCCAGACCGATTTGGCTCAGTTCGGAGGGACCACGTGCGTGACCTGGTAGGGGTGATAATGGTTCAGATGAGTCATCATCTTCTGCTTCTTCTCTATTGTCTTCTATTTCCTCCATCACTTCAGCCTTTGCCTCTGCCACCAATCCCCTGAGTGGCTTATTACTGCTGACACTGCTCACAAAAGGGTGCTCTTTCTTCTTAGCTTTCAACTGATCAAAGAATTTGACATATTCCCTTTCTTGCTCAGCTTTGATTCGTTTGGCCTCATCGCGCAGACGGTTTGTGTGTTCCTGATACATTTTCTCAATCAGCTGCTTCTGCTGTCTTCCCAGATTCTCCAACTCCGTGTCAAAGGACTTTTTCTTTGCATTCATCTCTTGCTCAAAACGGCGAATCATTTGTTCTAAATGCTGTTGTAGCTTGAAATTGAGTTGAGTTCGAGCCCAGTGTTCCTCAGAAATGTGCATGTCTGTAGACTGGACAGACTCAGAATTCTCTGTCAAACTATGTTGTTGTTGTTCAGTGGAATTCTGTTCTGATACTTTGTTCTCTTCTGAAGCATTTATGCACTCCTTCGTTTTTCCAACATTAGTCTACAAGTCCATTTTAGACTTGTCTTTTGCACATGGGCTGGTCTTACCATCATCATTTCCAGAGTCTGAGCTGATTGTCTTCACCGAGTTCTCACTCTCTGCTTTGTCACTGTCACTGCTGCATATGCCCTCATCCAATATTCTGGACAATCGTTCAGGTTTGACATCTTTCCTTTTTCCGGAATCTACCGTCATTGCTTTTAGGGAGTGCCAGTCCATATTTATTTTCCTGATCCACTCCCGTCCCAGAAGTGGTGGACCTCCCTCAGGTAGTACATATATGTCCATTCCTTGGTGTGCTTTGCCCTTGTGTACCACCTTGACTTTTATCTTTCCGATGGGGTATACTCTTTGCCCCGTGTATGTCTGCAATACTATCTCTGTATCCCGTAGGGGAATATGTGTGAATAACTTTTTGTAATCTTGCTTATTCATGACCGTCAACGCCAATCCGGTGTCCAATTCCATCTTCACGTGGACTCCTGCTATCTGCAGTGTGGCCCAGATAGTTTGTCGGTCAGCTTCCTTACTCACATTGTGAATTCTCAGACTACCCAGTTCCTTGCTGTTGGAGTCTGAATCCGAATTCTGTTCATCCGAACTCTTCTCAGCCACCTTATGTACCTTTCTGCACTTTTCCTGCGGTGACTTTTTGTTGCTGGTCTTCTTTCCTGACCGGCATACTTTAGCTATGTGACCAAGCTTGCCACATTTTCTACATTCCTGGTCTTTAAACCAGCATTGGTTCTGATCGTGTGTTGTCTTTCCACAACGATAACATTTCGTTGTACCCAAAGCCATTTGATCTACGCTGAGTACCGCTGCCTTCAGCTGCATTTCCGCAGTGCCTCTCGCTGCGGCTTTGTGCGATGCTGCAATAGTGACGGCCTTATCAAGTGTAAGATCATTCTCTTCAAGCAACCGCTTTTGTGTTCCTTCTTTCGACAATCCACACACGAATTTGTCTCTCAGTGCCTCTGTCAGTCTTTCCCCAAACTGACAGTATTTCGCTAGCTTACGCAGTTCAATTAAGTACTCCGCGTTGCTTTCCTCTTTCAGTTGCGTTCTCGCATAAAATTTAAACCGTTCCGCTAACATCAGCGGTGTGGGGTTCAAATGATTTCTCAGGACAGCAACAATATTAGCGAAAGTCTGATCCGCCGGTTTAGCTGGTGATAGAAGATGCTTCAATAGCCCGTATGTCTTCGCACCCATTGAGTTTAGTAAGGTTAGTGCTTTATCATCATTTGATATTTTATTTGCCTTACAATATATCTCTATGCGTTCTACATACGTGGCCCAATCTTCAACATCGGGATCGAAATCGTTGATGTTACCACGCTTAGGCATCCTCGCAATCTTCTTGAGAGACAAAAAGAAATTTTTCTTTTATTTTTTTTTCTTCAAAATGGCGGTTTCCCGCGCTCGTCTTCTTCCCCCGCCTACGAAAATGGCGGCTTCCCGCGTTTGCCTTTCTCCCCCGCTGGCTGTAATGGCGATTGCCGTATTGCTTCGTTCGCCCTCCCCAGCGGTTTCCAAATCGTGCCTCCCAGCCCCTCTTGCAGTCCAGTCCTTTCCCCCC
This sequence comes from Somniosus microcephalus, assembly GCF_052327205.1. Lineage (NCBI taxonomy): Eukaryota > Metazoa > Chordata > Chondrichthyes > Squaliformes > Somniosidae > Somniosus > Somniosus microcephalus. The sequence continues at coordinate 41,753,541 of NC_141012.1, read as the reverse complement.
CCCCCCCGGCTGCGGCTGAGTTCTCCGCGGTTTAAAAAAAAAAAATTCTCCCGCACTTACGCTGTCCCGGTCGCTGCGCCTCGCGGCCTCGGTAGCTGCCCGGCCTTTTTCACCGGTCGCGGTCGAGCTCTCTCTCGACGCTGTTGCGTCTCCCAGCCCGCTTGCAGCCCGGTCTCTCACACCGGCTGCGTTTGCATTCACCGCGGCTTCCGTGCCTTACGCTGCCCCAGTCTCAGCGCCTCTGGCCCCGACTTCTGTCCGGCTCTTTTCCCCGGCCGTGGTCGAGTTCTCCGCCCTTATATCCTCCGTTTTTCTTTCTCCCCTACTCACAGTCAACGTGGCCGACTTGCTGCTCGTCGCTGATCGGCTTACCCACCACCATGATAGAAGGGATGATCACTGCCTGTTGCTGATGGAAGGCTTCGTGTCAGAATTCTTCCTTTGCTCTGCAGACCCGAGTCTTTTCTCAGCAGAATGATGAGGGCGGATGCCTCTTCTCGACGCCCGTTAAACTGCCTTGGATGTATCTCTGCCGCAGGGTAAGATCGTACTCGTCGCCACTGTTAAGTCTGCGTGTTATAGTGAGAATTACTACACAGACCACAAGAGTAAACTTTAACAGGTCTTTACTAGTTGAAGGTCAGGGCGGAACTGCCCAATAAATCATTACACAGCACTTGTATACCGGTGTGGTCACCACTGGTATTACAGTATACAACAGCCAAAATAAAGTAGTGCAACCCTTAAAATAGTTCTCTTAAAGGTGGAACGGTTACATACACTACAGACAGGTTGCACAGACTGGGCTTGTATTCCCTCGAGTGTAGAAGATTAAGAGGTGATCTAATTGTTTAAGGTGATTAAATGAATTGATATAGAGAAACGATTTCCTCTGGTGAGGGAGACCAGAACAAGGGGGCATAACCTTAAAATTAGTGCCAGGCCGTTCAGGGGTGATGTCAGGAAACATTTTTCACACAAGGGGTGGTGGAAATCTGGAACTCTGGATCAGCCATGATCTTACTGAATGGCGGAGCAGGCTCGAGGGGTCAAATGGCCGACTCCTGCTCCTATTTCTTATGTTCTTATAACTCTCTACCGCAATTGAAAATTTCAAAACTGAGATTGATAGATTTTTATTAGGAAAGGGTATTAAGGGTTACAGAACCAAGGCGGGTAGATGGAGTTAAAATTCAGACCAACCATGATCTAATTGAATGCAGGAACAGGCTCGAGGAGCTGAATGCCCTACTCCTGCTCCTATGTTCATACCTTAAGGAGAGGAGGAGGAGAATTTGACAATAAAATTTAACGTATATTGACATAATAAAGATTCACTACGCACTTGGTTGAACATAAAGCAAGGCTTTAATCGACTTGTAACAAAACATGGAGGTCTAGTTAGTAGTCACTAGCTTCCTGTTTCCAGATTGTCTCTGGCCAAGTTGGGCCCACGCCCGAGTATTTATAGCCCTCTGACGGCGCCCTCAGCTGGCCATCCAGTAGTACTTCCTGAGTTACTTCTTGTAGAAGTTGCAATTTATGACATATATGTTGGGGGTTTTAAAGCTTTGAGCATTATTGTTCTTTTCATCAAGGAGCCTAAAGCTCCTCAGTGGCTGGGTGGGTATGCGGTGTGGTACTGAACCATGCAGACCCAGGCCAGCCCAAACTCATCCCTCTGAGTCTCCTCAGTTAACTGATCCCCACCAGATGCCCCGGGTCAGGGAAGGGAACATCATCCACGGTTCTTGCTCCTCATCGCTGTCCAGAGATGCATGATGAAAAGTGGACTCTGAGTGAGGACAAGAGTGGGCTTGGCGGTGGTGCCTGCCACAGTCAAATAGCCGACTCGGACACCAGGCGTGGTTGACTTGGGTGACGTACTGGAGGAACCTGCAGCAACCGTGAAACTGGTCCCCAGCATGAGTCAACACCTTCAGGAGAAGACTGGAGAAAAAGGGAGGACGTTGGTTGGAGGAAAAAAAAGGGTTTTGTAAAGGTTGGAGCAGTGCATTATGTTAGAGGAGCATTGTCATGACATGAAGGAGGCTTCAGGCAGATTCATTCATAGAAGATCCAGACAGGAAACGCATCATATGACCCCTGGAAAAAGGTCTCCACTGCAACAGATGTCATGTCTACTGCATTGTGACCTTATCTGACCACTTTTGTTTAAGACATTTTATATTAATTGTACGCAGTAATTGGCACATCACTGACCTTAGCACTGCGGAGACGGGAGAGTGAAGGCCGCTTGTTGGTATCCAGGCTACACGGTGTGGTGCTGTGCCATACAGACCCAGGACGTCAAGGGTTTAATCCCCAGCGGTGCCGAGTCAGCTTGTCTCAGCCAAGGCAGCAAGTGGCCTCAGTGCCTCTGGCTGTTGAAGGGAACATCAGCCAGGGTTGTCACCTCTGATCACGATCAAGTGACCCGCACTGGAGGCTGTTCATTTGGTGAGGACCTGATTGGATTCGGCTATGGTGCCACACACAGCTGAATAGCCTTCTAACTCACTGGTTTGGCTCAGAAGTAAAGAATGACCTCTCAGATGAGGTGTTGGATTGTTACTGGTGCCCAAGGAACTGTCCCTCAGCAGCAGTTACTGCATGTAAGGGAGGAGGGGAGAACACTTGAAAACTACAAAAAAGACAGAAAAGTCTCTGGTGGCTATGCTAATGTGTCTTGCTGCTGTACTAATGTGTCTGGTGGCTCTGCTAGTGTGTCTCCTGGCTGTGCTAACATGTCTTCTAAAACCACTTCTCCCCAGTAGAAGATGCGGACTCCCACATCCACGCCTGCCGCAAAACCAAAGAGAGTCGGAGGGAGCTGCTGCAGACCCCGGAGAGGGAGCTGGAATCTGCGGAGTCTGAACTGGTGGGTCTGACGGAGCACAAGGCCCCAGGTCAGGAACCAGCTCCTTTGCCCGATCCTCAGCCATCTTTGTCACAAACCTCCATGAGCACTGTGCACCCATCTCCCATCCCATCTCCACTCCATTCCAAGTCTGAGCCAGCCCGCACTAGATCCTTAGAGGAGCTCATAGCGGAGAACACGCCTGCCGCCTCATTGCACCAGCTGGAGGTAAGAATCCGTACATCAGATCCCATTCATCAGGGGAACAACCTGTTTGTTCGTTGCAGATGAAGAGTATCCTAGGGGACTGCTTCTAACTCCGTGTTATTTGGAGCGCAGCGTGTCCGGGGAGTGGTTCAGTTTGACTGAGGCGAACGGCAATAAAAATGGGGAGCAATGTAAAAACGGGTCGCCGACTCGCAATCGCACCAAGACCAGATCTACCCCCTTGAGATGGTGCTAGACATCAGCTTCTCTGCTTTGCCCAGATTACAGGGTACAAGTACAGAGGACAAATACTGCTGAAGCCAGCATTTAAAAGGCAATTAGGTAAACACTGGAAGAAGAACAATATTAAAGGGAAATGGGAAGAGGGTAGCTAGGTCTGCTACACACCTTGTGATGGGACAATGGGTCAAGTGGCTCCATTCCATACTGGAAAATTATCGGAGCTACCCCTTAGTGGTCGCAGACTGTACATGTTTTACCTGGTGTGTACTGCACATGTTCAGGAGCTGATGCTGAGACAAAGTGAGCTGTACAGTACCGGACGGGAGCATATAAGACCAGAATCTAACCAAGTAAATATTCTTTAAATGTGACAATGGACAGTGTTATTTGACCAGAGGGGACAATGTAACTGAGTCCGACCCTGATAGAAACATAGAAACATAGAAGATAGGAGCAGGAGTAGGCCATTCGGCCCTTCGAGCCTACTCCGCCATTCAACGAGATCATGGCTGATCATCCAAACCCTAGCACCCGGTCCCTACACTGACAGCCATCCCACCCAAGCCCTATCCCCGTAACCCCACGTATTTAATCCCCCCTAACACTAAGGGCCAATTTTTTTTATCATGACCAATCAACCTAACCCGCACATCTTTGGACTGTGGGAGGAAACCGGAGCACCCAGAGAAAACCCACGCAAACACGGGGAGAATGTGCAAACTCCACACAGACAGTCACCCGAGGCCGGATTTGAACCCGGGTCCCTGGTGCTGTGAGGCAACAGTGCTAACCACTATGCCACCGCGCTGCCCGCTCATTGTTCACTCGTGTGCACTTTCCAGTGTATGTTGCTGGGCGGTCATCGGGAGTGGGATCCCTGGGCGGTCATTTTTCCCTTCCCTAACCAGGGCCACTGGAGCCAGTTGTGGTGGCCACACTGCAGTGCCCCAGCTGAGATCAGTATGCCAGCAAGTGAACTTGGGATCTTCCCGGTCCGTAGAGCTCCATGACGCACCATGTGGTGCATGTACCTGCTGAGCCATTGGGCCCAATTATTACCATCAACTTCCTTTTAATAAATACTGAGGTACAAATTAGCTGTAAAACTTGCCCTGGGGGGCAATGTGACAGTTGGTGCCTTCAGGTATGTCTTTACAGTGCGCAGTGAACCTTCATTACATCTTCGTACATTGATCATTATTGTCTATTGGTAAAGCAGGACAAATCCAACCAGCCAATTACCGCCCTATCAGCCAACTCCCAATCATCAGCAGTGACAGAAGGCATCATCAGCAGTGCTATCAAGCGGCACTTACTCACCAAATAACCTGCTCACCGATTCTCAGTTTGGGTTCCGCCAGGACCACTTGGCTCCAGACCCCATTACAGCCTTGGTCCTAACAGTGGACCAGTCCAAGCTGAATTCCACGGATGAGGTGAGAGTCCCTGCCCTTGACACCAAGGCAGCATTTGACTGAATCTGACACCCAGGAGCCCTGGTAAAATTGAAGTCAATGAGGTTCAGGGAGAAATCTCTCCAGTGACTGGAGTCAAACCCGACGCAATGGAAGATAGTTGTGGTTGAAGGCTAATTATCTCACCCCTAGGACATTGCTGCAAGAGTTCCTCAGGGCACAACTATCTTCAGCTGCTTCATCAATGACCTTCCCTCCAACATAAGGTCAGAAGTGGGGCTGTTTGCTGATGATTGCAGTGTTCAGTTCCATTTGCAATTCTTCAGAAAATTGGAGTAGTCCATGCCTGTATGCAACAAGACCTGGTCAACAGGTTTGCTAGATTGATTCCTGGGATGAGAGGGTTGTCCTATGAGGAGAGGTTGAGTAGATTGGGCCTATACTCTCTGGAGTTGAGAAGAATGAGAAGTGATCTCATTGAAAGATTCTGAGGGGGATTGACAGGGTAGATGTTGAGAAGTTGTTTCCCCTGGCTGGAGAGTCTAGAACTAGGGGACATAGTCTCAGGATAAGGGATCGGCCATTTAAGACTGAGATGAGGAGGAATCTTTGGAATTCTCTACCCCAAAGGGCTGTGGATGCTGAATCGTTGAGTATGGGCTACTCGTGCTCCTAATTCTTATGTTCTTAACATCCAGGCGTGGACTGATTAGTAGCAAGTAACATTCGTGCCACACAAGTGCCAGACAATGATCGTCTCCAACAGGAGAGAGCCTAACCACCTCCCCTTGACATTCAACAGCATTACCATCGCTGAATCCCCCAACACCAATATCCTGGGGGTCACCACTGACAAGAAACTTAACTGGACCAGCCACAGTATTTATACTGTGGCTATGAGAGCAGTTCAGAGGCTGGATATTCTGCAGTCAGTGCCTCACCTCTTGACACCCCAAAGCCTCTCCACTTCCTTCAAGGCACAAGTCAGGAGTGTGATGGAATACTTTCCACTTGCCTGGATGAGTGCAGCTCCAACAACACTCAAGAAGTTCTACTCCATCCAGGACAAAGCAGCCCGCTTGATTGGCACCCCATCCACCACCTTAAACATTCACTCCCTCCACCACCTGCGCACCATGGCTGCAGTGTGTACCATCTACAAGATGTACTGCAGCAACTCGCCAAGGCTTCTTCGGCAGCACCTCCCAAACCCGTGATCTCTACCACCTAGAAGGACAAGGGCAGCAGGTGCATGGGAACACCACCACCTGCAAGTCTCACACAATCCTGACTTGGAAATATATTGCCGTTCATAAATCATCCCTGGGTCAAAATCCTGGAACTCCTTCCCTAACAGCATTGTGGGAACACCTTCACCACACGGACTGCAGCGGTTCAAGAAGTCCCACCACCACCTTCTCGAGGGCAACTTGGGATGAGCAATAAATTCTGGCCTTGCGAGCGACGTCTACATCCCGAGAATGAACTTTATAAAAAAAAAAAAATTAGGACACCTTTTAAAATGCAACAGGTGGGTACCATGATGACATGGTACATTGGCGCCATGGAGTAATGGGATTATTGCCCATGGTCTTCTGCACATTCAGCTGGAGATCACAGCCATTCATCTGTGGAGTGGCACTGAATGGGAGGCCAGGCTCCCTACCAGAACAAAGGAAGAGCAATCAGGGTGAGAGCCAGATATAATGCAACATTGGCAAAGGTCTGGGATCAGATTGTCTACATGCCCAAAGTTAGTACACGGCATCAGGTCATGCCAAAAATGGAAGAGGAACAAATACCACAGAAAAATCAAAAAGGCGTCAAAAAGGTGAAAGGCGCTATGGCCGATTATTAGCGTCTATCTGTTTCGATCTTTCTTTACAAAAGAACTTATCTCATCCAACCGTTTTCCCAACTTTCTAACCAAGTCAGTCAGTGTTGGTAGGATAGTGAACTATGGGGGGCATCACAGCGGAACCCAACCCTGTCCCAGCCTGAAGTACACGTGCACATTTCCAGCAGAAGCCACAGGACTGTAAGCCCGTCTTGAGTCCTGTGGTAGCGTCCCAAGCTAGGAGGGGAGTAATACTCCAGGGTTCCCGGTCCAGATTGCTGTCCAGTGGTTCCTTTTGGATATGTGCATGTGGACAACCGGCCAGGACAAGGATCAGGCTTAGCTCTAGCCCCCTTTCTTAATTCAGGACTGGACCTGGAGCTTCCTGGCTTGCAGTACTACAGCAGGTGATGCATTTATTCACTGAACCAGTGGGGCCTCGGCTGGGTTAAGATGTTTCTTTATTTTTTTGCTGTGGATTTAAAATAATCAGTGTCTTATACACATTTCCCGGGTCTCCTCTTTACTTTCTAGCGAGTTAGCGCTACGTGAGCAGCAGTTCCTCATATTTTGTGGCCACACTAATGAGGTCATGGTCAAGTAGATAAATCGGTGGAATCTCACCTTTTTAATGTTTTAGTGTGCGGCATGTACTAGGAAAATGTGTTGTTAATGTTAACGAAGAACCATAAACAGTGTGTGTTATACAGGTAAACTATCCTTTATCCGAACTCCCGAAAACCGAAAACCTCTAAAAACTGAAAGTTTTTTCGTTCAGCGTAAGTCGTGTGCACGACATGACCAGAGTGGCGCACGACTTACGCTGAGCAGGGCAGAGGGTCACAGAGTTCCCTCCTGGGTAGGAGATTGCAGGCCGAGCTGGGCAGTGTGAAGGAGGTACCGGGAGAGTGAACCCAACAATACAGCGGCCCGTCCGATAGCTGCAGCGGCCCGTCCTATATTCTTTTCTCCCCCCCTCCCCTCCCCGACCCGACCCCCCCGACCTGAACCGCGGCCCGTCCGATATTCTTTTCTCCCCCCCCACCACCCGACCCAACCTGACCCCCGACCTGATTTGCGGGCCAGCTTAGTAGGAGTCAGCCGATATCCGGCTTTCCAGAGAAGCAGGAAGGGGAATGAGACACGGAACAGTCACAAGAGGTAGCCTGAACTTTTAAAATTTATATTAAATACAAATTTCCCAGTCTTATAATAATACCTTCTGAAATCTGAAAAATTCCGAAAACCGAAACTCAGCTGGTCCCAAGGCTTTCGGATAAGGGATAATGTACCTGTATTCCAGGCTGTGTTACGTTAGTGAGGGCTTCCTGAGTGAGCTACAGTGAGGGTGTTGCTGCTTGAGATGTTTAAAATGACAGCAAGATTCATTAGGGTAGATACAGAAAAACTTTTTCGTCTGGTAGGGAATTCCACAACAAGGGGGGGTGGGGCACCATCTTAAAATTAGAGCTATTAGAGTTCAGGAGAGAAATCAGGAAGCACTTTTTCACACAAAGGGTAGTGGAAATCGGGAACTCCCCGCCCCCCCCCCCCCCAAAAAAGGCTGTGGATGCTGAGGGTCAGTTGAAATTTTCAAGACTGATTTCGTAAAATTTCTGTTGACTAAGAGTATCGAGGGATATGGATCAGAGGCGGCTAAATGGAGTCGAGCCATGATTTCATTAAATGACGGAACAGGCTCGAGGGACCAAATGGCCTACTTTTCTCCCTATGTTCAGAAATAAATTGTTATTTTCCTAGATAGGAAAATAGTGATCTATCTAAACATCAAAAGAGGAACATCAGGTTCATGTAGTTTGCTCTCCCTTGATATTTGCAGTCTGAAGAGCTTTTCCTTCCCTCTCCCCCTCTCAGGTGAAGCTGTTGAGACTTTCTCCACCCAGCCCTGAGCTACAGGCTACCTTCGGTGAATCATACGAGGTCTACAAGCGCTACCAGATGCACGTGCACAAAGACACTGAGGTGATGGCCTCGGAGGCGGAGGTACCAACTGTAACGATATGTTAAAGCTGTATAGAGCCATCTGATGGTTGGAGGTGGGATTGACATTAGACGTCCTAGGGGTCCTGAGTATGCGCTGGCATTGGGGCGACTCCCCTGCCAATAGCAGAAAGTCGACGGGCAGCTCTGTCGACGGGCGAGGTTCCCTGCCACCAGCCCGTACCCGAAAAATGACCCCCACGCGCTCAGAGAAGGATGCAGACATCTTAAATGAAGCTTACAACATGTTGCAGGTAATCTCCCAAGAGTTATCGCTCACATAGACAACAAACCTTTACATGGCTGGTGCAGGTATGTAAGTGGATGTGTAAAGTGCTTCAGCTGGGAAGAAGAAAAATGGGCAATGCGCGCACTCCATGAATGGTGTTGAAGTAGCTAAGGATGAAGTTCAGAGAGATCCCAGACTCGATGCTGTGCATGTCTGACCGCTGCAGCGCATCAATCAATGAAGCCAATAGAATGCAAGTCAGGAGAGGTCATGCTCAAAATGTACAGTCCTCCGGCCCGACCACAGCTTGAGGACTGCGCCCAATTCTAGTCACCGAGACTCGAGGAAGCCATTCGAGCAGTTCAGAGGAAAGCTGCAAGGTTGATCCCTGGCATCGGCGGTCTGAGGACAGCCTGCAGGCACTTGGGCTTCTTTGAGAAACGATCATGTAAAATTGTAAAAGACAGGTTTGGAAGATTACAGCTAACTTAATTGTGAGAGTAGGACATGGGGACACTGGTTCAAACTATTAAAGACGAATAGAGGACCCATTTCAGAAAGTTCTTCAGACAAAGAGTGATCAGCACATGGAACGATCTTCCAGGTAGAGTATCTAAAACCCTGGAATTGTTTAACAGTTGAATGCCACAATTGGGGGCAGCGGGGAGGGGGATCTGTAGGGTCTTTCTTTTAAAAGTCACAAGGTTCCTGTTCCTGCCAGTCTGACTCAACCTCTGTTGGTAAAAATACACCAAAGCCACCCAGGAATTGAAAAATCCAAAAGGTTAACAAGAGAAGACTTGTTCTGACCTGGCTGCAGACGTGGTCACCTGATGTCCAACGTGGAATACAAATAGAGAGAAAGTGTGCAAAGAGCAGACCATGGCATAACGTTGGGTCTGATGATATGAATTTCATTCAGATCATTATTTAATCACTTTACAAATTCCTCTGAACTCAGTAAAATAGCCAAACAAGAGTTCAATTGTGATTTACACATTGCCAGAAGCAGTTTACTAGATATCGCACTTAAAGCACTTTCAGATAATGGACTCCAGTTGGAGAGACGAGACTATAAAAGTAGAATAATCAGATAATAATCCCATGTACAGTGAAGAGATTTTGTGAATTTTGAGTTTAGTTTAAAAAAACAATCGCTGGAAGAAATGGAGACGTAATGATATGTTAAAGCTGTCTAGAAACATCTGGCCATCCAAAATTAATCGACACCATATGCTCAGAGAAGGATTCGAACATTTCAGGGATAAATTTCCAACTGTCTGCTGCCATTTGGGAGTGTCGCTGTCAGGAGCGCCCATCAGGAACTCGGGCACACATTGCACATTAATTTTAAATGGTCAGAAAATCCTACGCACCGTGCATCCAAATTTCTGATAAGTGGTCATGCCAGTTGAAGCACCTGACTAGGAGTTAGAAGCCAGGAAGTTGCCCCTGTTGAATAAAGCTTGAGACATTCTGCAGACACTCTCCTGAGAGTTGTCATTTAGGTAGAATAACCTTCCCAGCATTGCAAAATGCAAATCCAGATGGGAACATGTTGTTAGAACTAGCGATTGAACTTGGCAAACCCATCAAATACATCAGCTTCCCATTAATGGAGCAGTAAAGTCATCAGTTGTTCCACAAAATTCAAGGCCTGAGATTGTGGGCATCATTCTCCCAATTTTCTCATCAGGATTTTATTTGGATTGCTATTGGCTGCGCTATTTGTTTTTTAGTTTACAGTGAAAGAAAGACTTGCATTTATTCTGTGCCTTTCATGACCTCCGGATAGAAGCTCCGCACATAACCTCTGCCAACCCTGACCCGGAAGTGTTTGATGCTGACATCGGATGCCCAAAGCCCAACATTTCGAGGAGCAGAAAGTTCACCAAAAAATGAAACCTAGTGCATGCTGGGATATGAGGGTAACTTTTTTGCGAGAAATGGATTCGCCGGGGAGCCTTGCTTGACAGGAGTGCGGATTTCAGAATCAAGTGCAAAGGTCAACGCCCTGTAATTCAGGCACACTTACCTCCAAGCATGATTCGCTGGTTGGGGCTCCTGTTTTGCAAGGCTCTGCGAAGGGGGCCACACTTCATTAGGTGTACCCGATAGTGTGGAGGAAGTATAGGGTGATGCAGGACCTTCCACCTGGGCATGGCTTTGTTTCACTGACTGTTGTGTTGTTTCTTGCAGTACAGAAGGTTTTTCTGCAGTACTCCTCTCGTGGTGAGTAGATTGCAGCATCTGTGGATTACACTGGTGCTTTTTCCTTTATTTGATAGCTACTGTGGACCCTCAGTCCTCAGCAAACCCTGGTGTTAGTTGGCTGTCTCTCTGTCAGTAGTTTCATATGGGCTCTGTCATGCATAAGAACTGACCAATCACGAGTGGTGGGAAAAAGTAGAAGCCCCCAATGCTGCATAATTGACCAATCATAAACTAATGAAGCAAAAATGAAAGACTTGCATTTTATATAGCGCCCTTCAGAACCTCAGGACATCCCAAAGTGCTTTACAGTACTTTTGAAGCATAGTCACTGTTGTAATGTAGGAAACGTGGCAGTCAATTTGCACACAGCAAGCTCCCACAAACAACAATGAGATAATCATCAGATCATGTTTTTTTAATGGCGTTGCTTGAGGGATAAATATTGGCCAGGACACTGGGGAGAAGTCCCCTGCTCTTCGAATGGTGCCATGGGATCTTTTATGTCCACCTGAGAGGGCAGATGGGTCCTCGGTTTAATGGGTCTCATCTGAAATACGGCACCTCCGACAATGCAACACTCCCTCAGCACTGCACCGGAGTGCCAGCCTGGATTATGTGCTCAAGTCTTTGGAGTGGGTCTTGAACCCACGACCTTCTGACACAGAAGCGAGAGTGCTGCCCACTGAGCCACAACTGACTAACTGGGTGCTCATTCACCCTATGCGAAGCCTCACCCACCGGAAGCGTATATTGGGGAAATCGCAAGCATGTAGCCCATGATTTCCTGTCTATTATTTAATAAAATGAATGAAGAAAACTATGTATTAGATGCACATGATGACCTGATATGCAGTCCCAATGGGTGAATCAACACCCAGCAGCACATTAAAGTTAACCCTTTAATCTAACCCGTACGGTGGCTGATTTGCGAGTGCTTAATGGGGATAGTTTAGAAGGATTTCACTCTGCATTCAGCCTGAGCTGTAACGGTGCGGAAATGTTTCACTCCCAGCACCAGCGTCCTCCAACTTGAAGAGCAAAAAAAAAAATCTATTTTTAGAAAAAGAATCCAGCCAGCAGGAATCGTGGGTTTAAGTGAAAAATGTTCTCATGAAATTAATAGGAGTTTATCTTTTACAATTTAATTAGTGCTGCAGACAGATGAAAAAGGTTAGTTAACAATGTACAGACAGATAAGGAGTCTCCATTAAACACAGAATTACAGTACATTGTATTTACAGCACAGAAACAGGCCATTCGGCCCAAAAGGTCTATGCCGACGATTATGCTCCACACAAGCCTCCTCCCAAGTGTACAGACAGATCAGAGTGCCCTTATTTTACCAATTGTTCTGATAGCAGTGAAATGTCTAGGCTTATTTTTATCTTTTTTTACCACTTTATTCCCTGATTTCTAATAATTCTGTAATTGGCTGTGCATGACCTGCTCTCAGAGTCTGTCTTGAACTATTAGGGGTTAGAGTTCGTAGTGATGCTGAGGACTGAGGGCTAGATTTTTGGGGAGCCATCAGGGGGGGGGTTTCAGGCGTGTGGGGGGGGGGGAGAATCCTGAATTTGGGGGTCCCGACGCCATCCCGCCCCACGCAACTTTCAGGGGCGGCGGGTACTTGCCCCGCACTGGGACCCGCCGAAACCAGGCGGGAAGGGATTAGTGCCAATTAACTGCCTGTTAACAGGTAGTTAACAGGCAGTTTTTAGCCTAATCCCTATTTTGAGGGGTTTTGTGTGGGATTCCCGACGGCTCCAAACCACGCCAGGTTAGAGCAGTTGGGCCGTCGGGTTGAAGGAGTTGGAGGGGTCGCGATGTCGGTGCTCAGGTGAGTGATGGGTGCATGAGTGCAAAGGTAAGTGTGTTTGGTGTGTCTAAAGTGTGTAAAGAACTTTCACTTACCTGTACTTACCTTAACAGCCTTTCTTCCTGTAGCCGTCGGGAGCCCATCACTCAGCCGGTACTTAAAGCTGAACGGCTGCGATCTGTCAAAAGTGACAGCCTTCAGCTTTGAGTGCCGGTGACAGTTCTAACTGAGTCTGTACAGAAGGACTCATGTTAGAACTCAGACTGTCAGTGTTTCACAGCTTCAAACAGCTGTGAAATGCTGATATTTCATCTGTCAAGAACAAGGTCAATCAAGGGAAAATCGCGCGGATTGGCCGGACGTCGATGTAGGCGGGTCAAAAACCCGAAAGCTGAAGTCCCGCCTTCTGTGGTTTGTGTCCTGTTCCAGGAACCACCCTTACTTTGTTTCCATTATCTCAATGACAGGGGGAGGACCCTGCCGATGGCCCAGACACTGGCTACGGCTCCTTCATTGAACAGTTCCTGCTGGACGGGAAGATTATAGCTCTTGGCCTGTTGGATATCCTACCTGAAGGAATTAACTCCCAGTACCTGTGCTACGATCCAGATTACTCCTCCCTCTCGTTGGGAGTCTACTCTGCACTCAGGTACGATCCGAAGAACAGAAAATGAACGCACAGTGGAGATGAATACACTTGTACAAGTTAGCATTCCCAGTGCAGAGTGGGTGCGCCTATAAGAAACATAGAAGCATAGAAGATAGGAGCAGGAGTAGGCCATTCGGCCCCTTGAGCCTGCTCCGCCATTCAATGATGATCATGGCTGATCATCCAAATTCAGTACCCTGTCCCTGCCATCTCCCCATACCCCTTGATCCCTTTAGCCTTAAGAAATATATCTAACTCCTTCTTGAATATATTTAATGAATTGGCCTCAACTGCCTTCTGTGGTAGAGAATTCCACAGGTTCACCACTCTCTGGGTGAAGAAATTCCTCCTCATTTGGGCTTGGAGGCTCGTGATCCCGATTCACGGCCATTCATTGTACTGAACGGAAACTCATTCAGGATGACAACCAAGTGTGTTGGCCTCCATACCTAGATTCCCGACCTTCACTCTGGTTGCCTCAAGCTCCGTGCCGGTTGAGCTAGCCTGGTTTTTCCACTGGACTCCGCAAATACAGCAAGTTTGCACTGGTCAGGCGTGGGTCAGTGGGTAGCGCTTTCGCCTCTGAGTCAGCAGATTGTGGATTCATAGTCCCAGTCTAGAGACTTGAGAACAAAATCTAGGCTGACACTCCAGTGCAGTGCTGAGGGGGTTCTGCGCTGTCGGAGGTGCCGTCTTTCGGATGAGATGTTAAACCGAGGCCCCGTCTGCCCTCGGGTGCATGTAGAAGAGCCCACGGCACTATTTTGAAGACGTGTATGGGGCGTTCTCCTCGTGTCCTGGCCAAAGTTTATGCTCAACCAACATCACTAAAAGAACAGATTATCTGGTCATTATCTCATTGCAGTTTGTGGGAGCTTCCTGTGCTTCCTACATTACAACAGTGACTACACTTCAAAAGTACTTCATTGGCTGTAAAGCACTTTGGGGTGTCCAGAGGTGCTGAAAGGCGCTATAGAAATGCAAGTTCTTTTTTACACTGGCGTTGCCACTGGCTGCGAGAGACCCAGGCTTTGGGAATCTGGTAGAACTCTCACCCCGCTAAACTGGGTATAAAAGCAGCGCGGCAATCTAACCAAACCTGGACCTTCTCATGGAATGAAATGCCTGACACTCCAACACAGCACAGACCTTCAGGCATGCCAAGTCACTGTGCTCCATGGACTGTCCTGGGAGGTTCGGTCTGTTCTGGGAACTTTCCCAATCTACAGCAAGCAGACAGTAACACGGACAAGCGACGCATGGCATTGAAAACACAGCCCTAGGTCAGTAGACAACCTCACAAAAAACATTTCTGGGCAAGATGCATGTTACAGACACCAATGTTGTGTCAGAGGTCTAGGAATACAGGAAACTTTCGATTTACCGGCACCTAAACAACCGGAAATCTCGGTTAACCGGCAAAATTCAGGAGTAGGTTCATACTTCATATTACTTGCCTTCCTCGATCTGTTGCTGTGCAAGGGTGTGGCTGCAGCTGTTGCTAAGCTACAGAGACGCTTGGAACTTGTGGCCATTGTTCTGAACCTGTTGCTAAGCAACAGGGTTTGTTGCTTTATACGGAGCTCTCAGCTCTGTATCTTTTACTATAGCGCTCGGTTATCCGGAATTTTTGATGAACCAGCACCACGTCGGTCCTGTCGGTGCCAGATAAAAAAAAGTTTCCTGTATACAGCCATGGAATGGTGTACTTTATGTACATTAACATCTAATGCTCTGTCAGGCAATCCGAGATTGAGTGAGCAACGGGCTACAACAGCAACAATAACTTGCCTCTATCATAGTAAAAACATCCAAAGGTGCTTCACAGAAGCTTGGTCAACGAGGTAGGTTTTAAGGAGCGACTTAAAGGAGGAGAGAGAGGTAGAGAGGTGGAAAGGTTTAGGGAGGGAATTCCAGAGCCTAGGGCCTTGGCAACTAGACCTCTGACACAACATTGGTGTCTGTAACATGCATCTTGCTCAGAAATGTTTTTTGTGTGGTTGTCTACTGACCTAGGGCTGTGTTTTCAATGCCTTGTGTAGCTTGTCCGTATTACTGTCTGCTTGCTGTAGATTGGGAAAGTTCCAAGAACAGACCAAACCTCCCAGGACAGTCCATGGAGCACAGTGACTTGGTATGGCCGCCAGTGGTGGACCGATGTAAAAATCAGGGATGGGCAAGAGGTCAGAATTGGAGGAGCACAGACATCTCGGAGGGTTGTAGGGCTGCGGGAGGTTACAGAGATTGCGGGGGTGGCGGTGGTGGTAGTAGAGGGGGGTGAGGCCATGGAGGGATTTGAAAACAAGGACAAGAATTAAAAAATCGAGGCATTGCCGCACCAGGAGCCAATGTAGGTCAGTGAGCACAGGGGTGATGGGAGAACGGGACTTGATGTGTATTAGGATGCGGGCAGCAGAGTTTTGGATGAGCTCAAGTTTACAGAGGGTAGAAGGTGGAAGCCCAGCTATAATGTTGGCCGTACACTTCAGTCCGGGGGAATCAAGGCCACCACACCCCTCCCCCTCCGCAGAATCATTTTGAGGTTGGCCAAAGCAGATTTGGAGGACTACCTCCATTTCGCTCCCAGGATCCCCTACCACCCGTATTCAGCCTCCAGGTTCAGTCTGCGAGTCTGTAGGGTTCCCGGGTCCGCCTTCGGTCCAGTTAAGTCCCCTGCTGTTCCGCGCTTGGTCCCCTTCCTGCCAACTCGGCATATCTTGAGATTGAGCCCCTCCAAGTTGGCCAAAACTAGCTCGCTGCTTCTGGGGCATGGCTACTGTCCCTGCCGTCGGTCAGGATTCTAAGTACAGGAAACTTTGTGTTATCCGGAGGCTAAATGCCCGGCAAGCTCGAGCCACTGGCAAAAATCAGGAGCCGTTTTTTTTCTTTTCGTTGCTTTTTTCTCAACAGTCAAGCTCTGCAAGGTCTGTAGCTAAGCAACAGCTTCAGCTAGAGACGCTACAGAGACGCTTGCCGACTGTTTAGAAGCTGTTGCTAAGCAACAGGGTTTGTTGATACACACGGAGATGAAAATCTCCGTATGTTTCAACATTAGTGCTGGAGTGTCCGGCAGTTTTGAGGGAACGACAACAGCTCGGTCCCGTTGGTGCCGGATAGCGCAAAGTTTCCTGTACAAGAAGTTTCAGATAGTGTCAACTGCACTTCTAGTGTGGACAGCAGCACAGAGTAGAACAGCTCAAAGTTCAGCACTAGGCCGTGTCACCCGAAGAAGCTAGAAGGAAATGGAGAATTCATTGTGGCCCAATAAATGTATGGGGATATTGCCCCCACTTGTTAAAGTCTGTGGAAAAACAGGTCCGAATATAAAACAAGGAAACCCATTTACACTCGTACCAACATTCTTTTGCTACTTTTAGCAGTTGGACAAAAATATATACCCTAGAGGGAAGATTTCCTTCTTGTTATTTGTAATTAAATTTTAAAGTTTACAATTTCCCACAGAGGAAATCTTCCCCCATTAGGGGGAAGCAGTAAACAGCGATGTGCCCTGCACCTCACCCATGTGTGCCTGAGCAGAGCATGTTTGATGAGGCAGAGGAAGGGGAGCGTTATTCTGCGTTTGACCGATGCTCTATCTGCTCGCTCGGTGGGTGGGGGTCCTGAAGCATGACAGGCATGTGACGCCACTCCTACTGTCTTTTAGGGAAATAGCACTAACCCAAAGGCTGAATGAGAAGGTTCCGAGAATGAAGTACTATTACTTGGGCCCTTACGTGCACTCTTGCATTAAAGTAAAATACAAGGTAAGCATGGACATCTTCTGGAAACCTTGGGTAAGCTTTATCCTGGCACCTCATGGTTCAAGTGAGGAGTCCATTGTAAGTTAAGAATAAACCCCTTCAATCTTGTGAACGCAGGAACAATGACAGATAGGAAAAGGCTCTCTGGTCCATCCAGCCTCTCCCACACAATACGTACCCAAAGGTCTCCACCCCACCCAAAAACCACGTGATCTCCCGGGAGAGGCAAAAAAAAAAAACCCAGATTAAAACCCCAGGCCAACTTGGGGAAAAAATTCTGGGAAATTCCTCTCCGACCCCCGCAAGCGATCGAAACTAGTGCAGGAGATCACTCTGGCCTTGATAATTCTATGCACCTTTTTGAAAGAGGTGATCTCCGCCGCAGCCGCAAACAGGTCCCGCTCTCGCTGGAAGGAATTCAGCGAATCGGCGTCCACCGCGCGAGCTGGCAGCCTGCTCCACGGGTCCACTGTTCCCTGGGAGAAGAACCTGACATCTAAACTAGATCTGGCCTTATACAAGTTAAAATTGTGACCCCCCCCCCCCCGGTCCTCCCTAACCTATCTAATTGGCGCGAACTGTCAACTCGAACACAATCTATTTCACTCTCCATTCCATCAAATCAAGTCAACAATGTCACTGGACATTGAGGTTTATAAGATGATAGAACCACTGGCTAAAGGCTCCAGTCTCGCACCAACGTGGCTGATTCTTAACTGCCCTCTCAAGTGGCCTAGCAAACTACTCCGTTGTACTAAACTGCTACCAGCGGATCAAGAAGGCGGCCCACCACCACCACCACCACCTCCTTCTCCGGGCAACAAGGGATGGGCAATAAATGCCAGTCTTGCCAGTCACGCAATTCCTGATGTTGCTGGGAGAGTGCCTTACGGTGTCGGAGGAGAAGTTTGACGTGGCTGGGTTGGCTTTATGTTGCTTTATATTAGCAATGAACGTGTTAGGGTGTTCAAATGAAATCCCTTTGTCTGTCATTCAGATTACCACCTGTAATATTGATTCAAGGAATTTCACACAATTCCATTCTGCAGTTGTCTGCTTTAAGGCTGTCTTTAGCCAGTGGTTCTGAAGCAGTGTAACTAGGAGGGATGGGGACTACTAAATACTTACCTCCGTTTAGAATATTTAATATTATCTGACATTTCAGTAGAATATGTTTCCATTTATTGACACCAATGGATGCTATAATGCTACAAGATACCTTTATTCTATAATTATCTATGCTTTTTATAAATATAGTCCATCTCCCTATAGTATCGCTGCAGTTCACACAGTTCTTACTGACCAATTGGGCATTGAATTTTCCTCTCTAGCCCTCGGGCATCAGATCTTGGCGGGTAGCAGTGCTTATTGCAAATTCAGACACGGGCTGTTTGTGATGTTCTGTCTGATTTGTCATTGGAATGGGCCTCAGCTCCTTTTAAAAGGAATCTTCATTGTACAATGACATGATTTTAAAGAATGTGCACTTACAACAGCAGGTCTCTGCTGTTTCTTTTATGCCTTTGGGTTTTTGATTTTTTCTTTTTCCCAGCAGCATGCTTGGCAACACAGGTGCAGTCCTCGTGTCACAGGTGCAGCCGTCGTGTCACGGGTGCAGCCGTCGTGTCACGGGTGCAGCCGTCGTGTCATAGAAACATAGAAACATAGAAGATAGGAGCAGGAGTAGGCCATTCGGCCCTTCGAGCCTGCTCCGCCATTCAATGAGATCATGGCTGATCATCCAAATTCAGTACCCTGTCCCTGCCTTCTCCCCATATCCCTTGATCCCTTTAGCCTTAAGAAATGTATCCAACTCCTTCTTGAATATATTTAATGAACTGGCCTCCACCGCCCTCTGTGGCAGAGAATTCCACAGGTTCTCCACTCTCTGGGTGAAGAAGTTCCTCCTCATTTCAGTCCTAAATGGCTTACCCCTTATCCTTAGACTATGACCCCTGGTTCTGGACTCCCCGGCCATCCGAAACATCCTTCCTGCATCTAGTCTGTCCAGACCTGACAGAATTTTATAGGTTTCGATGAGATCCCCTCTCAATCTTCTAAACTCCAGTGAGTATAAGCCCAATCGACACAATCTCTCCTCATACGTCATTCCTGCCATCCCAGGTATCAGCCTGGTGAATCTTCGCTGCACTCCCTCCATGGCAAGAACGTCCTTCCTCAGGTAAGGTGACCAAAACTGCACACAATACTCAAGGTGCGGTCTCACCAAGGCCCTGTACAACTGTAGCAAGACATCCTTGTTCCTGTACTCGAACCCTCTTGCTACGAAGGCCAGCATACCATTAGCCTTCTTAACCGCCTGCTGCACCTGCATGCTTACCTTCAGCGACTGGTGCACAATAACACCCAGGTCTCTTTGCACTTCCCCTTCTCCCAATCTATTGCCATTCAAATAATAATCTGCCTTCCTGTTTTTGCCACCAAAGTGGATAACCTCACATTTATCCACATTATAGTGCATTCTCATGTTTCTGCCCAATCACCCAACCTGTCCAAATCATACTGGAGTTTCACGACATCCTCCTCACAGCTTACCCTCCCACCCAGCTTTGCGTCGTCTGCAAATTTGGAGATATTACATCCAATTCCCTCGTCCAGATCATTAATATATATTGTGAACAGCTGGGGTCCTAGGACCGATCCTTGCGGTACCCCACTAGTCACTGCCTGCCACTCGGAAAACGACCTGTTTATTCCAACTCTTTGCTTTCTGTCCGCCAACCAGTTCTCTATCCAAGTCAATACCTTGCCCCCAATCCCATGTACCTTAACTTTGCACGCTAATCTCTTACGTGGGACCTTATCGAAAGCCTTCTGAAAGTCCAAATACACCACATCCACTGGTTCTCCCTTATCTATTTTAACAGTTACATCCTCAAAAAATTCCAGTAGATTAGTCAAGCATGATTTACCTTTTGTAAATCCATGTTGACTTTGTCCGATCCTGTCACTGCTTTCCAAGTGCTCTGCTATTACATCTTTTATAATAGACTCCAGCATTTTCCCCACTACCGATGTCAGGCTTACCTGCTTTTTCTCTACCACCTTTTTTGAATAGTGGGGTAACATTAGCTACCCTCCAATCCATGGGTACCGTTCCAGAGTCTATCGAGTTCTGGAAGATGACCAGCAATGCATCTACTATCTCTAGGGCCACTTCCTTAAGTACCCTGGGATGTAGACCATCAGGCCCTGGGGATTTATCAGCCTTCAGTCCCATCAATTTTCCTAACACCATTTCCCTACAAATACTGATTTCTTTCAGTTCCTCCCTTTCATCAGATTCTATGTTCCCCGACATCTCTGGGAGGTTATTTGTGTCCTCCTTTGTGAAGACAGAACCAAAGTATGTATTTAGTTGGTCTGCTATTTCCTTGTTTCCCATTATAAATTCCCCTGATTCTGACTGTAAGGGACCTACGCTTGACTTCACCAATCTTTTTCTCTTCACATATCTATAAAAGCTTTTACAGTCAGTTTTTATGTTCCATGCTAGCTTACTCTCATATTCTATTTTCCCTTTCTTAATTAATCCCTTTGTCCTCCTTTGTTGACTCCTAAACTGCTCCCAATCCTCAGGATTATTGCTTTTTCTAGCCAATTTATATGTCCTCTCCTTGGATCTTATGCTATCCCTAATTTCCCTTGTTAGCCACGGTTGAGTCACCTTTTTTGGTTTTATTTTTATGCCAAACTGGGATGAACAAATTCTGTAGCTCATCCATTCGGTCTTTGAATGTTTGCCATTGCCTATCCACTGTCAACCCGTTGAGTGCCATTCCCCAATCAATCCTTCCCAACTCGCTCCTCAGACCATCGTAGTTTCCTTTATTTAAATTGAGGACCCTTGTCTCTGAGTCAACTACTTCATTCTCCATCTTAATGAAGAATTCGATCATATTATGATCGCTCCGACCCAAGGGGCCTCGTACAACAAGATTGCTAATTAATCCTTTCTCGTTACATAATACCCAGTCTAAGATGGCCTGATCTCTGGTTGGTTCCTCGACATATTGGTCCAGGAAACCATCCCGTAAACACTCCAGGAATTCCTCCTCCACAGTATTGTTACTAATTTGGTTGGCCCAATCTATATGTAGATTAAAGTCACCCATGATGACTGCTGTGCCCTTATTGCACGCTTCTTTAATTTCCCTTTTAATGCCATCCCCAACCTCCGCCTTACTGTTTGGAGGTCTATATACCACTCCCGCTAATGTTTTTTTCCCCTTAGTATTTCTCAATTCTACCCATACAGATTCCACGTCATCAGAGCTAATATCCTTCATTACAATTGTATTAATCCCTTCTTTAACCAGTAATGCTACCCCACCTCCCTTTCCTTTTTGCCTATCTTTCCTGAATATCGAATACCCCTGGATGTTGAGTTCCCAGTCTTGGCCATCCTTGAGCCACGTTTCTGTAATCCCAACCAAATCATATCCGTTTACCTCTATTTGCGCAGCCAATTCATCCACCTTATTACAAATGCTCCTCGCATTAAGACACAAAGCCTGCAGGCTTGTTTTTTTAATGCTCTTAGACCTATTAGAATTATTATTTACTGTGGCCACGTTTGATTTAAACCGTTGATTTCTCTGACTGCCACTTTTGTTTTTCTCCTTCCTATCTTTTGCTTTTATCCCTGTTTTCCTTTCCTCTGTCTCCATGCTCAGGTTCCCAACCCCCTGCCATTTTAGTTTAAACCCCCCCGAACAGCACTAGCAAACACTTCCCCTAGGACATCGGTCCCGGCCCTGCCCAGGTGCAAACCGTCCCGTTTGTACTGGTCCCACCTCTCCCAGAACCGGTTCCAATGTCCAAGGAATTTGAATCCCTCCTCCTTGCACCATTCCTCTAGCCACGTATTCATTTGAAATATCCTCCTATTTCTACTCTGACTAGCACGTGGCACTGGTAGCAATCCTGAGATTACTACCTTTGAGGTCCTAGTGTCACAGGTGCAGCCGTCGTGTCACAGGTGCAGTCATCGTGTCACAGGTGGCACCGTCGTGTCACAGGTGGCACCGTCGTGTCACAGGTGTTGTGTGCACACTCCCATTGCTGAACCAAAGTAACATTGCCTCTTTAGCCCTGAATTTGTGTTTTATCACCACTCCTATTCTGGGTTTGAACACTAACGTTTCAAACCTGGGTGAGGTGAACGGAATGAGCAGAAATCTGACCTGGTTCAACAGGACTTTTGGGTAGTTCTTACTTCACATAAAGTTTACTGAAGTCTTTGTTCCAGATCTGTTGAGCTGACCTTTCCGCTTAATCCCTATAGCTTCTGTACCAGCCAACAGAGCTGCTGTGCCCCATGACTGGGCACTGGGTATCTGTGGAACAATGCTTACCCAAGCTAGAGAGAAACAAATATTCCAGGCTTTACGATGGCGAAGAAGCAGGTTGGTGCCAACTGCTAGTCTATATATTATTTTAAAATCTCGAATAAAGCTCTTACTTCCTGTCCACAAGCATTACTTCCTGCTGCCCCAACTTTAAGTCCATCATGCTTTTCTGACCGCATTTATCATCGTAAATTGCTATGTCAACATCTCTCATTCAATTTTTCTGTCAACTGTCACAATGTAGTTGCCGCCTCTGGCCACTACGTAGTGCTAAGGAGCAGGTTTCTGAAGTCTGTCTCCTGGCCATTTTGTATATGAAAAGAACCTTCAATCAACTAACCGTGGACAATGTACTAGTGGTTTAAAATGGTGCAGTGCCATCAGTCACTTCTGTAAGTGGATCTCATGCCCCTTATGTGACACAAACTGCCCAATATCTACTTATATGACTGCATAACCCAGCAGTGTAACAATAGTACCCCATTTGTGATCTGAACTGGATATTTCTGTCTTTTGCTCATATCCCCATGATGCCTCTTGAATCTTTCTCAAGTCAGGCCATGAGCAAACATGATAATATGAGGCCAGATACAGATCAGTAATAAAAACAGAAAATGCTGGAAATACTCAGCAGGTCAGGTAGCACCTGTGGAGAGAGAAACAGAGTTAACGTTTCAGGTCAATGACCCTTCGTCAGAACTGGAAAAAGCTGGAGATGGAACAGATTTTTAAGCAAGTGTAGGGGCAGGGAAAGGGGGGAGGGGAGGAAAGAACAAAAGGGAAGGTCTGTGATAGGCTGGAAGGCAGGAGAGATTAAATGACAAAAGGGATGATGGTGCGAGGCAAAAGGAGATGGTAATGGGACAAGTTAAAACAAAAGATGGCTCTAGATGAAGTGTAAATGGCGATGGCAGAATGACCGACAGCTGTCATGTGAGAGAGAGAGAAAATAATATATATACAGATCAGTAAACTGCTTTATTTCACAGCACATGAACATACAGCGCAACAGTTACGAACAGAGTCACTTAGTCACAAAGAGTAAAACTTATATTTCCATATTAATACAAAATATTGAATATACTACGCTTCCCCACATCAGTGAATCACCTTACTTGACTTAAACAAAGTGACTTTTATTTGTCCTCCTACATTCTGAAGCAAAATACTGCAAATGCTGGAAATCTGAAATAAAAACAGAAAATGCTGGAAATATTCAACAGGTCAGGCAGCCTCTGTGGAGAAAGAAAGAGAGTTAACGCTTCAGGTCGATGACCTTTCGTCAGAGTTCTGACAAAAGGTTATCGACCTGAAACGTGAACTCTGTTTCTCTCTCCACAGATGCTGCCTGACCTGCTGAGTGTTTCCAGCACTTTCTGTTTTTATTTCTAACTTTCTGAGCCTGGCAAATACTTGCCCTCACAGCTTTCTTTTTAAAAACCCAACCACCAGGTTCGCAACCCAAAGGAAGGACCCGTGACAGCTAAACCCAGTGGGTGTGAGGTGTTCATCAATTACTGAGACGGACTAACAAACTGGTCATTGTTTACAGTCTTTGGGAGAACAACTTCAATGTCGAGCCTGTTAGCATTTTAACCACCTTTTGTCTCGGGGCTTTTTTTTAAAAAAAACTTTGCTTTGAGGAACCCAGCATTTAAATACAACTCCTTCCCAAAATCATTGGAAAAATGGTCAAAAATCCCAAAACCTGGCAAGCGTATTGGAATATCAGGCACTATCCCACGGCACTAGGGATTGATCTAATCCCCGTGACACTGAGTTGCTGCTATTAGGTTTTTTTTAGCTGTGAGGAGGTGTTCAAATGAAGCAGACTGTTGGTAATTGTATGGTTTTAAATTCCATTTACCGTTGGATAAATTACTGATGCTAGTGACCTACTTATCTTACGGCAGGAGTAAATGGCCCAATTTCAGCCTCTCAGGCTTGACTTTGGCTCATTTGGCTCCCCAAAGCCTCTCCACCACCTACAAGGCCCAAGTCAGGAGTGTGATGGAATACTCTCCACTTGCCTGGGTGGAAGCAGCTGCAACAACGCTCGAACAGCTCAACACCATCCAGGACAAAGCAATCCACTTGACTGACAGCCCGTCCACCACCTTAAACATTCACTCCCTCCACCACTGGCGCACCGTGGCTACAGTGTGCGCTATCTACAGGATGCACTGCAGCAACTCACCAAGCCTTCTTCGACAGCATCTCCCAAACCCACGACCTCTACCACCATCACCTCCAAGTTCCCACCTAAGTCCCCATCCAAGTCACACACCATCCTGACTTGGACATGCATCCTTGTTCCTTCATTGTCGCTGGGTCAGAAACCTGGAACTCCCTACCTAACAGCACTGTGGGAACACCTTCACCACGCGGACTGCAGCAGTTCAAGAAGAAGGCCCACCACCGCCTTCTTAATAAGGACAACTAGGGATGGGCGATACATGCTGGACTTGCTAGTGCCACCCACATCCCGAGAATTAATTTTTTTTAAATATTTTTCTTAATACCAAACTAGAGCCAGCCAGTTGGCTTCGGTCTGGGATGTCCTTCAATGTGGACTCCAGTCAAACCCAGAGCAATTGGAGGAAAGCTTCTTTTCTCTGTTGGCTGCAAAGGTCGAAGTGAAATGAGTTTGAGGCACTCACCCTAGTACCTAGTGGGGCCAAAGGACCTCAGTTCAATTCATGAGCTAATTTATAGCCATTGCAAAAATGGAAGTTATGGACAGAAGGTGTGGTGAGTCTTTATGGCTCGAAGCTCATTGTTGAGGTGATGTTGGTAGATCTCTTCATAGCGTAGAATTGACTTGATAGGGTTGAATTTCCTTGGGGATTCTTCTGATCTTCTGCCCTAACTTGGGAGGAAACCCTAGAGAAAGTGCACTAACGGCCATTTATGCCCTTACTCCAGGGTTTCCGAGGTTCCTCTGATGGGGAAGGCAGAACTTTAAAATTAGAGCTAGGCCATTCAGGTGTGATGTAAGGAAACACTTCCTCACACAAAGGGTAGTGGAAATCTGAAATTCTCTCCCTCAAAAGCTATTGAGGCTGGGTCAATTGAAAAGTTCAAAACTGAGACTGAGATTTTTGATAGGCAAGGGTATTAAGGTGTTCGGAAACAAACCGGATAGATGGAGTTAAGATACTGATCAATCATGATCTAATTGAATGGTGGTACAGGCTCAAGGGGCTGAATAGCCTCCTCCTGTTTCTGTGTCACGGTGGGAGATCAAGAGAGCTCCTTTGGAAATTTTAACACACAAGTGTTTGCCACAAAGTGGGAAAAATCTTTTATTCAGCATCACCGTCCATCAAACTGACGGAGAAATATAATAATTAATTTTCCTTTTTAGTTTCAGCTGCCGATCCGGGCCTGTCCAGTGAAGGCCTTTGGTTTCTGCGGAACTTCCGGGAGGCTCTGAGCCCCTCTTCCTCCACCTCAGTTCAGACGGAGGAAGCTGTGCTGGTGGTGTCACAGGAGGACCTCGTCTCGACCCGCTCCTCCTCCTCCGCCTCTGCCTGGTGGCGACACTGCCCCTGCCTCGGCCGCTTGTTGAGCTGCTGCTGCTGTACCAGCTGTTGCGGAAAGGAGGCGGAGAGCTGACCACTTGCACTGAGGGACTGCAATGTGTGGCCATCGTATTTGGAAATCAGGTGCCTTTTATCCAGGGCTCTTGGGTTAGAAGGTGGAGAGGGGGAGAGAGAGAGAGAGACAGGGAAAGCCAGGAAGCTGGAATTTCAGGTTTGGGAATGAGAGGGGAGAGTAAAGGGGCGGGGGAAGGCAGGAGGAAGCCTTCCAACAGACACTTTAACTTACCGTGAAACCGCAATGAACACGGAAAAAAATCCTCAAAGCACAACATTGCACGAGTCCTATGTTTACTTGGCTCTTCACGGTCCCTTCCTTCAGTCCAAAGCTGTAATGTCTCTCTGAAGCACAAGGAATGTTCTAATCCACAGTTATAATTGTGCCAGAGTTTACAGATGATGGGCAGTGATTTGACTGGGCTCTCTGATGGACACTTTGAGGACAGCAGTAGTTTCTTTCTGCAGCAAACTAAAAAAAAATGTAAAGGGGTGAAATTGGAGTCCAGCGACAGCGCAAAACACCTCAATGGAAACGAAAATCAGACGAGGTGTGAAGCGGGCAGCCAATTCAACAGCGCCCCATTTTGCGCTACCGCCAAAGTCAAATTTCACACCCAGTGTTTCTAGGTTATCCTGAGAACTGTCCTGATTTTTTTTTAAAGTGCTCGGTAGTTTTGTACACTTCTGTCATTCCAATAATACATGTGATTCCGTGACCAAATGTTCCGGTGACTCGGGTAACAATAGCCCTAGTTTGCAGGCCTTCTTGTGACATTCATGAAAAGTATTTATTCGACAATTCTAGCCAAATAATATCAACAGGTAACGTGCAGCAGAAGGAGTTTGGGCTGGGGAAGTGTTCTTGCCCTCGAACTGAATGTGACGGCAGCTGAATGGAATTTTGTGCAAAGCACCATAAAATCCCCACCCAAATGTAATCAGATTTCTAATTGGGGTTGAGGAATTCCATCTGATGGGAGTGAATGGGAAGCGATTGGCTCTTTGGGGTTCTATGTAAGGAGAGTGAATGGGGAGGAGTTTTCTGCTTTGGGTTTCCGTAGAGTGGCGGTGCATTGGGATTAAGTGCTCGGACCTTGATGCAAGGCTGGATCCCAGTGGCATTGTTGAATTGATCACTTGGTATGAATCCCTGGATAAAGTAATGTGTGCAATCTAAAAGCTGCGGCACTAATGAAGTACAGCAGGCGGCGATTGTAATTCATGCAGCTCACACTGCCTGTGTTATAATTTCAGTTTCGCTTTTTAAGAAAAGTGTCACTATAAATATACACTCAGGTGCTCGCCTGCACTATTGTGAACGCAAAGACGAGCCTGACGGTGAATGTGTTTGTAAACAGTACTACATCGTCGTCACTATTGCACACTTTATTCACAGCTACACCTAGTGGCAGAAAATCAATATGACACCTGAATGTTTGTTTTTTTTTAAAAAAAGTTTTGGCCAGAAGTTTCCGAGAATCAAACCTTACTTGTCAGACATCTCCTCTCACCTCTGCCTTTTACTGTGAGCTTTTCTCAGCCCATTCTTATCCATTTGCTCAGACGACACGGTGACATTGATTTAAAATAACAACAGAAAATGCTGGAAATACTCAGCAGGCCAGGCAGCATCCGTGGAGAAACATAGGAGCAGGAGTAGGCCATTCGGCCCCTCGAGCCTGCTCCGCCATTCAATGAGATCATGGTTGATCATCCAAATTCAGTACCCTGTCCCTGCTTTCTCCCCATATCCCTTGATCCCTTTAGCCTTAAGAAATATATCTAACTCCTTCTTGAATATATTTAATGTATTAGCCTCCACTGCCTTCTGTGGTAGAGAATTCCACAGGTTCACCACTCTCTGGGTAAAGAAATCCCTCCTCATCTCTGTCCTAAATGGCTTACCCCCTATCCTTAGTCTGTGACCCCTGGTTCTGGACTCCCCGACCGTCGGGAACATCCTTCCTGCATAAGAACATAAGAACATAAGAAGTAGGAGCAGGAGTAGGCCATACGGCCCCTCGGGCCTGCTCCGCCATTCAATAGGATCATGGCTGATCCGAATCTAGACTCGCGTCCACTTCCCTGCCCTCTCCCCGTAACCCCTAATTCCCTTATCTGCTAGGAAACTGTCTATCTCCATTTTAAATTTATTTAATGTTGCAGCTTCCACAGCTCTCTGGGGTAGCAAATTCCATAGATTTACTACCCTCTGAGTGAAGAAGTTTCTCCTCATCTCAGTTTTGAAAGGGCAGCCCCTTATTCTAAGATTATGCCCCCTAGTTCTAGTCTCACCCATCAGTGGAAACATCCTCACCGCATCCACCCGATCAAGCCTCCTCACAATCTTATATGTTTCGATAAGATCGCCTCTCATTCTTCTGAACTCCAATGAGTAGAGTCCCAACCTACTCAACCTTTCCTCATACGTCAACCCCCTCATCTCCAGAATCAACCGAGTGAACCTTCTCTGAACCGCCTCGAGAGCAAGTATATCTTTTCTTAAATATGGAAACCAAAACTGCACGCAGTATTCCAGGTGTGGCCTCACCAATACCCTGTATAACTGAAGCAAGACTTCCCTGTTTTTATACTCCATCCCCCTTGCAATAAAAGCCAAGATTCCATTGGCCTTCCTGATCACCTGCTGCACCTGCATACTAACTTTTTGTGTTTCATGCACCAGGACCCCCAGATCCCTTTGTACTGTAGCACTTTGCAGTTTCTCTCCATTTAGATAATAACTTGCTCTTTGATTTTTTCTGCCAAAGTGCATAACCTCACACTTTCCAACATTATATTGCATCTGCCAAATCTCTGCCCACTCACTTAGCCTGTCTATGTCCTTTTGCAGGTTTTTTATGTCCTCCTCACTCACTGCTTTCCCTCCCATCTTTGTATCGTCGGCAAACTTGGATATGTTGCACTCGGTCCCTTCCTCCAAATCGTTAATATAGATTGTAAAGAGTTGGGGTCCCAGCACTGACCCCTGCGGAACACCACTGGTTACTGATTGCCAACCCGAGAATGAACCATTTATCCCAACTCTTTGTTTTCTGTTAGATAGCCAATCTTCCACCCATGCCAGTATATTACCCCCAATCCCGTGATTTTTTATCTTGATCAGTAATCTTTTGTGTGGAACCTTGTCAAATGCCTTTTGGAAGTCCAAGTACACTACATCCACTGGTTCCCCTTTATCCACCCTGTATGTTACGTCCTCAAAGAATTCGAGCAAATTTGTCAAACATGACTTCCCCTTCATGAAACCATGCTGACTCTGTCCTATTAAATTATGTTTATCCAAATGCTCTGTTACTGTTTCCTTAATAATGGACTCCAACATTTTGCCAACCAAAGATGTTAGGCTAACTGGTCTGTAGTTTCCGGCTTTTTGTCTACTTCCCTTCTTAAATAAGGGTGTTACATTAGCAGTTTTCCAATCTGCCGGGACCTTTCCTGAGTCATGGGAGTTTTGGAAAATAATCACCAATGCATCCACAATCCCTACCGCCACTTCTCTCAAGACCCTAGGATGTAGGCCATCAGGTCCGGGGGAGTTATCCGCCTTAAGTCCCATTATTTTACTGAGTACCATCTCCTTAGTGATTTTAATCGTGTTTAGCTCCTCCCCCCCATTGCCCCCTGTTTGTCCAGTGTTGGTATATTTTTAGTGTCCTCTACTGTAAAGACTGATCCAAAATATTTGTTCAGCGTCTTTGCCATCTCCATGTTCCCCACCACTAGTTTCCCGGTCCCATCCTCTAAGGGACCAACGTTCACTTTAGCCACCCTTTTTCTTTTTATATAGCTGTAGAAACTCTTGCTATCTGTTTTTATATTTTTTGCTAGTTTACTTTCATAATCTATCTTCCCTTTCTTAATTAATCTTTTAGTTATTGTTTGCTGGCTTTTAAATGCTTCCCAATCTTCTATCCTCCCACTAGATTTGGCTACTTTATATGCCCTTGTTTTCAGTCGAATACTATCCTTTATTACTTTACTAAGCCACAGATGGCTGTCTTTTCTTTTACTCCCCTTTTTCCTCAGTGGAATATATTTATCTTGAAAGATGTGAAATATCTCCTTGAATGTAGACCATTGCTCTTGTGCCGTCTTACACTTTAATCTGTTTTCTCAGTCCACTTTAGTCAATTCTACTCTCATACCTTCATAGTCTCCTTTATTTAAGCTCAGTATGCTGGTTTGAGATCCAACTCTCTCACCCTCAAACTGAATTTGGAATTCAACCATATTTTGGTCACTCATTCCAAGGGGATCCTTTACTAGGACATTTTTTATTAATCCTGTCTCATTACACAGGACCAGATCTAAGATTGCCTGCCCCCTGGTAGGTTCAGTTACATACTGCTCAAGGAACCCATCCCTAATACACTCTGTGAACTCTTCCTCAAGGCTGCCATGCCCAATTTGATTAGTCCAGTCAATATGAAAGTTAAAATCCCCCATGATTATAGCTGTTCCCTTATTACAAGCCCCAACTATTTCCTGATTTATACACCGACCAACAGAGTTGCAATTGTTAGGAGGCCTATAGACTACGCCCACTAGTGACTTTTTCCCCTTATTATTCCTTATCTGCACCCAAACTGTTTCACTATCCTGATCCTTTGACCCAATATCATTTCTGACTATTGCAGTGATTCCATCCTTGATTAACATAGCAACCCCACCTCCCTTTCCTTCCTGTCTGTCCTTCCTAATTGTCAAATACCCATGTATGTTTAGTTCCCAGTCACGATCATCTTGCAGCCATGTTTCCGTAATGGCCACCAGATCATACCCATGTGTAGTTATTTGTACCGTCAACTCGTCTATTTTGTTACGAATGCTGCGTGCATTCAGATAAAGAACTTTCAAATATGTTTTCTGACAATTTATTCCTGCTTTTACCCCCTTTACTACTTTACCATTATACATTCTGTCCCTTCCTGACACGCTCTAGTTTTTAATTTCCCCACTGCTACCTTGCTCTGTTGCCTTCTCCGCTGTCATTTTTATTTTTCGCTCTCTTAAAACCTCCCCCCCACTAATTAGTTTAAAGCCCTCTCTAGTCTGTCTAGTCCTGTTAGAATTTTATAAGTTTCAATGAGAGAGAAACAGAGTTAACGTTTCAGGCCTGGAACCCTTTACCAGAACTGGAAAAAGCTGGAAAAAAGCCCAGCTGGGGTGGCCAACCCTCCAGGATTGTCCTGGCGTCTCCAGGAATTCTGATCTCCAGCACGCGGCTGCAAGTAACTCGGGAGAAAAGTCATAGGGGACAATAAAAAAAAATGTTTTTAATTTTCTTTGAACACTTTTGTTTATTAGTTATAAAGATATTGGCCATGAGGGAAAAGGGCTGTTTGACAGTCGAGAATCACCCAATCATAGAATGGTTACAGCACAGTAGGAGGCCATTCGGCTCGTCGAGCCCGTGCCGGCTCTCTGCAAGAGCACTTCAGCTAGTCCCACTCCCCCCGCCCTTTCTCCGTAGTACTGCAAAAAAAAAATTTCCTTCAGGTACTTATCCAACTCCCTTTTGAAAGCCACGATTGAGTCTGCCTCCCCCACCCTTTCAAGCAACGCATTCCAGATCCTAACCACTCGCTGCGTAAAAAAGTTTTTCCTCATGTCGCCTTTGGTTCTTCTGCCAGTCGCCTTAATCGGTGTCCTCTGGTTCTCGACCCTTCCGCCAATGGGACCAGTTTCTCTCTATCTACTCTGTATAGACCCCTCATGATTTTAAACATCTCTATCAAATCTCCTCTCAACCTTCTCTGCCCCAAGGAGAACAACCCCAGCTTCTCCAGTCTATCCACGTAACTAAAGTCCCTCATCCCTGGAACCATTCTCGTAAATCTTTTCTGCACCCTCTCTAAGGCCTTCACATCCTTCCTAAAGTGCGGTGCCCAGAATTGGACACAGTTGAGGCCGAACCAGTGTTTTATAAAGGTTCATCATAACTTCCTTTCTTCTGTACTCTGTGCCTCTATTTATGAAGTCCAGGATCCCGTATGCTTTTTTAACTATTTTCTCAACCTGTCCTGCCACCTTCAACGATTTGTGCACATATACCCCCCAGGTCTGTTCATGCACCCCCCTTTAGGATTTAGGAATGAAGAGTCTATTCACTTCAGATTGGCATGGGAAGGCAGTGCGCCACGAGAATAGACGAGTCGGGCGACCAATGGCGGGAGTGAGGGGGCGGGGCAGTTGGAGGCAGGCGGTCATGTGATCACACCTCCAGAAATACGTCCAACCAAAGGTGGCGCCCCGAGTGCCCCACTGGGTTGCCATGTCTGCGCCCCGAGTGCCCTGCTGGGTTGCCATGTCTGCACCCCGAGTGCCCTGCTGGGTTGCCATGTCTGCACCCCGAGTGCCCTGCTGGGTTGCCATGTCTGCGCCCCGAGTGCCCCACTGGGTTGCCATGTCTGCGCCCCGAGTGCCCCACTGGGTTGCCATGTCTGCGCCCCGAGTGCCCTGCTGGGTTGCCATGTCTGCACCCCGAGTGCCCCGCTGGGTTGCCATGTCTGCGACCCGAGTGCCCCGCTGGGTTGCCATGTCTGCGCCCCGAGTGCCCCGCTGGGTTGCCATGTCTGCGCCCCGAGTGCCCTGCTGGGTTGCCATGTCTGCGCCCCGAGTGCCCCGCTGGGTTGCCATGTCTGCGCCCCGAGTGCGCCGCTGGGTTGCCATGTCTGCGCCCCGAGTGCCCCGCTGGGTTGCCATGTCTGCGCCCCGAGTGCCCCGCTGGGTTGCCATGTCTGCACCCTGAGTGCCCCGCTGGGTTGCCATGTCTGCGCCCCGAGTGCCCCGCTGGGTTGCCATGTCTGCGCCCCGAGTGCCCCACTGGGTTGCCATGTCTGCGCCCCGAGTGCCCCACTGGGTTGCCATGTCTGCGCCCCGAGTGCCCCACTGGGTTGCCATGTCTGCGCCCCGAGTGCCCCGCTGGGTTGCCATGTCTGCGCCCCGAGTGCCCCGCTGGGTTGCCATGTCTGCGCCCTGAGTGCCCCGCTGGGTTGCCATGTCTGCGCCCCGAGTGCCCCGCTGGGTTGCCATGTCTGCGCCCCGAGTGTCCTGCTGGGTTGCCATGTCTGCGCCCCAATTGCCCCGCTGGGTTGCCATGTCTGCGCCCCGAGTGCCCCGCTGGGTTGCCATGTCTGCACCCCGAGTGCCCCGCTGGGTTGCCATGTCTGCACCGAGTGCCCCGCTGGGTTGCCATGTCTGCGCCCCGAGTGCCCCGCTGGGTTGCCATGTCTGCGCCCCGAGTGTCCTGCTGGGTTGCCATGTCTGCGCCCCGATTGCCCCGCTGGGTTGCCATGTCTGCGCCCCGAGTGCCCCACTGGGTTGCCATGTCTGCACCCTGAGCGCCCTGCTGGGTTGCCATGTCTGCTTTCTATTTTGGTAGGGATTATGGGTAACTCAGTCTGTAGAGCATTTATTTCCCTAACTGGGCGTAATTATGACATGGGGGCGTAATTTTTTTTACTTCTGTTGAAGAACCCAGACAAAGGGTGAAGAGGAATGGCGCTGGCTTTCATCACGGCTGGAGAAAAGACAAGATAAATCGAAGCGCGGTGGTTCAGAGACACCAAGCATAGGTTTTAAAAGCCAGTAAATTGCAGGAGAAAGGATGATCCGAGGGGAGGTGTGGAGCGCCACGTTTCATGAGGTGACGGGAAAGATTGAATTAGAGGCCGTGTGATGAGTCTGGATTTCAACACAGGGAGGAAGAGTGTTCCATTTATGCATAACTTAGCAAGGAAAAGAAAATATTCCAAGTGGCCTAGTGAAGTGATCAGAGAGTGCTCTAACCAGAGAAATGCTCAGAAGCTGATAAAGAATCCCAACGCTTAAAGGACAAGAGGAAAGATTGATGTTATACAGGGGATACTGTGACTCTGGGAGTTTTTCTCTTAAATACGGAATAACTGGGCAAAGAGCTTGCGAATCTGATGAGCTATTTTCCTGTAGCTGTCCCTGAGCTGTTGGTAATGTTTCCTGTCAACCCCCAAGGCCCACGATTGATCTGTGGGTGTGCACTCTCCAATTGTAGCCCTTGACTATGTTCTTTCTGGCGTTTGACCAGCTGGCTTCCAAAAAAATCTCTATGGAGAATTGCAACAATAAGGTAATCCATTATTATTGATGTAACCAATGAACATCGTCACTCACTCCAGCTGGGTGGGTGTCGTGAAGCTCCTTTGTCCTTATGCAGTGCCAAACTCCCCCGTCAGACTTGTAACAGGATTGCTTTCTATAATAAGGTGGGTTACCATGGTTACTGGAACAAAGAAGCTGTAAACCTTAAAATTCCTTTCGGCTGCGGGTGGGCCTGGTCAGACCGGAGTTTAAAATTTCTCCGTCGAGTTACTGCGGAATTGCGAGTCTCCTTTTAACCCTTTCAGTCCCCCGGCATTGCCGCTGTTGGCTTTGTACTCCTGGAGCAGAGGCAGCAACTCATTCGAAAAAGGGGGAGGAAAATCACCCCAGGGCTCCAGCTCCTGATGGCTATCGAGTGGCCTCTGCTAGCAAGTGTACACGAGTAGCCCCAGTTAAGGATGGTCAGCCTAGAATTACTGATCGGGATCCTAGCACGTCGCGATATAGTCCTCTGTATGTTATTTTAGTTCACCTGCTTATTTTAAATAAGTTAAGCACTTCCTTCAAATACTGGATGTCAACTGAAGACAAGCATTTATTTTTTTTATTCGTTCACGGGATGTGGGCGTCGCTGGCAAGGCCAGCATTTATTGCCCATCCCTAATTACGCTTGGTGGTT
The DNA here is from genome assembly GCF_052327205.1 of Somniosus microcephalus. Classification (NCBI taxonomy): domain Eukaryota; kingdom Metazoa; phylum Chordata; class Chondrichthyes; order Squaliformes; family Somniosidae; genus Somniosus; species Somniosus microcephalus. Next base: position 41,718,553 of record NC_141012.1, on the reverse strand, counting down.
AACCCACATTTCAGAGGGCAGTTAAGAGTCAACCACGTTGCTGTGGGTCTGGAGTCACATAGAGGCCAGACCGGGTAAGGGCGGCAGATTTCCTTCCCTAAAGGACAATCCGGTAGTTTCATGGTCTCCATTACTGATGCCAGCTTTTTATTTCAGATTTTGAATTAATTAACTGAATTTAAATCCCCCGGCTGCCAACGATGGGCCGAAGGGCCTCTTTCTGTGCTGTATAACTCCATGGTGGGATTTGAATTCATGTCTCCGGACCATTAGTCCAGGCCTCTGGATTACTAGTCCAGTGACATTACCACTATGCTGCCGTACCCCCTATAGTGCCTTTAATGTAGTAAATGTCCCAAGGCGCGTCACAGGAGCGTATTCAGATAAAAATTGAGACTGAACCAAAGAAGCAGATATTAGGGCAGGTGAGCAAAGGCTTGGCCAAGGAGATAGAGGTGTGGAGGAGAGAGAAATAGAGGTGCGGAGAGGTTTAGGCATTCATATTCTTTACGCTGGTAACACAAATGGTAATTCTAGGCTGCCAAACTTTGGAATTGAGTTCTTCTGCTGCATATAATGCGGTGAAGTCCATTTACATCCCAGCTGTGCAATTCAGATTCCGTAATCCACGGGCCCGAATACCTTCACTTGCCTTTTGTACAGTTTTGACCAAAATCTCAGCTTCTTCGAGGCGCATCTTCCGCGTGAGAAAAATGACACAAAGTAATAACCCTAATCTGTTGTGAACAGCTCCACTCCGGAGTCCCAAGGACATTGTTCGAACACACGTGAATTTGGGGTGGGGGGGGGGGAGGGAATCATTTTTTTTTAAATTAAACTTGATAGGAAATACCCCTTAAAGGGGCAAGCACAAATCTCATGCACTTGCTCATTCCAAATGGAGCTTGAGATCCATTGTAGCCTGAATACAGTGCCTTTAGGATGCTCTCTGCAATGTTTTACTGTCTAATGATTCAGACTTTCGCAATACATTCTTTTCTAAATGTTAATATTTTAACCTTGTGTAAAATAAATGAATAAAATTGAAAATGCTTATATTTTACAATGGCTGAGAGTGGTCCTTTTTTGTTTATTGATCTCATCATTAAAGTAAGGGAATTCCAGCCTTCAGGGGAGGTAAGTGGGGACCAGCATCACAGAAAGAAAAGAAAGACTTTAATTTATACAGTGCCTGTCATGTCCTCAAGACATCCCAAAGGGCTTTACACTCAATGAAATACCTTTGAAGTACAGTCACTGTTGTGATGTAGTAAACACGGCAACCAATTTGTGCACAGCCAGACCCAACAAACAACAAGGTGATAATAACCAGCTAATCTGTTTGTTATGTGGGTTGAGGGATAAATATTGGCCAGGACTTGGCTGCTCTTCTTCGAAATAGTGCCATGGGATCTTTTACGTTCACCTGAGAGAGCAGAGGAGGCCTCGCTTTAAAGTCTCATCCAAAAGACGGCACCTCTGACAGTGCAGCTCTCCCTCAGTACTGCACTGGAGTGTTCGTCTGGATTTTATACTCAAGTCTCATGGAGTAGGAGTTGAACCCACAACCTTCATCGTCGCTGGGTCAAAATCCTGGAACTCCCTCCCTAACAGCACCGTGGGAGCACCTTCACCACACGGACTGCAGCGGTTCAAGAAGGCGGCTCCCCACCACCTTCTCAAGGGCAATTAGGGATGGGCAATAAATGCTGGCCTTGCCAGCGACACCCAGATCCCATAAGCGAATTTTTAAAAAACCTTCTGACTCAAAGGCGAGAATGCTATCAACTGAGCCATGACTGACACTTGGAAGAATCTGCGACCGATATTTCTGCTTAAATGCAGGAATTAATCCCTTGCTGTTCAAAATGCAAGTATATGGGTATTATTTGATACAGTATATTACGGCAGTGATTTAAATCATCCGAGGAAGTTCTATAGAAGAGGGGGCAGTGCCAGAAGACAGGTGGGCAGCTAATGTTGTTCCTATAGATAGAACAAAACCGGGAAACTATAGACCAGTCAGCTTAACGTCAGTGATGGGAAAGATACTGGAATATGTACTAAAGAAGTGATAGAAGAGCATCTAGAGACAGAAAGTATAATAATAAAGTAGTCAGCATGGATTCTGAAAGGCCTAAGTCATGCTTAACTGACCTGATAATTCTTTGAAGAGGTAATGGAAAGAGTAGACCAGGGTGATGTAGTAGATGTCATATATTTGGATTTTCAAAAGGCCTTCGATATGGCACCACACGGTAGGCTCATGACAAAGGTTAGCGGATGTGGAGTCGGGACAAATAGCTGAATGAAATGCAAATTGGCTAAAAAATAGAAAGAGAGTAGGGGTAAAGCAAAGTTATTCAGAATGGAGGACGGTAGAAAGTGGTGTTCCACAAGGATCAGTGCTGGGACCACTATTATTCATAATTTATATTAATGATTTGGACTTGGGACTAAGTAACTCAATATCAAAATTTGCAGAGGATACCAAACTGGGGGTTATAGCTAATACAAAGGAAAAATGCAGCATAATACAAGAAGACATTAGAAAACCTGCTGACTAGGCAGTTAAGTTGCAAATGAACTTCAATATCGATAAATGTGAGGTGATGCACTTTGGTAGGAAAAACAGAAACATCACCCGCACCCTGGAAAATAAAAAACTGAACGGGGTCGAAGAGCGAAGGGATCATGGGATACAGGTGAACAAATCATTAAAAGCAAGATGTTCCCGATGGCGGGGGAGTCCAGAACCAGGGGTCACAGTCTAAGGATAAGGGGTAGGCCATTTAGGACAGAGATGAGGAGGAATTTCTTCACCCAGAGAGTGGTGAACCTGTCGAATTCTCTACCACAGAAGGCAGTTGAGGCCAATTCATTAAATATATTCAAGAAGGAGTTAGATATATTTCTTAAGGCTAAAGGGATCAAGGGATATGGCGAGAAAGCAGGGACAGGGTACTGAAGTTGGATGATCAGCCATGACCTCATTAAATGGCGGAACAGGCTCGAGGGGCCGAATGGCCTACTCCTGCTCCTATCTTCTATGTTTCTATGTAGGTCAGCAAAGCAATTAAAAAAGCTAACAAAGCACTGGGATTTATTTCTATGGGTATTGAATTAAAAAGTAGTGAAGTTATGTTAAACTTGTATAGGACCTTGTTCAGGCTGCACGTAGAGGCACTGTGCACAGTTCTGGCCTCCATACGATAAAAAGGACATAGAAGTACTGGAGAAAGTGCAAAAAAGATTTACAAGGTTGGTGCCAGAACTGAGAGATTACAGCTGTCGGGAAAGATTGATCAGGTTGGGGCTTTTTACCTTAGAAAAAAGACTTAAATGAGACCCGATAGAAGTCTTTATAAATAGACAGCGACTGCTGCCAACAAAGTTGAAGTAGTTACATATGCACAGTCTCGGTGTTCCTTTGGTTGTTCGCTTCGGGACTCACGGACTTTGGGGAAAAAAAGTCAGGAGTGGGCCTTCGGGACTCAGGGGTTCTGGGGGAAAAGCCTCACTGAGAAAATGCTGGGAACAGAGCGGGCCTTGGGGACTGTAGGAAAAAAGCAGAAACATCATCGATATCAGCTTCCAGGTGAATGCGCAGAACTCTTCTGTGCAGCTTCCGGTTGTTAGCAGCAGTCACTCTGTTAAATTGGGTTGGACAGGGTAGATGTGGAGAAAATGTTTCCACTGGTTGGGGGAATCCAAAAACTAGGAGCGATAAATACAAGATAGTCACTAATAAATCCAATAGGGAAATAAGGAGAAATTTATTTTCTCAGAGAGCGGTTAGAATGTGGAGCTCGCTACCACAGGAGGTGGTTGAGGCAAATAGCTTAGATGCTTTCAAAAGGAAACTAGACGAGTACATGAGAGAGAAGGGAACAGAAAGATACGCTGAAAGGCTGAGATGAGGTAGATGGAATGGGGAGGAGACGCGCGTGGAGCATAAACCCCAGCACAGACTAGGTGGGCCGAATGGCCTGTTTCTGTGCTGTATATTCTATGCAATGCTATGTAAGTTCCCCATGATTCCAGTCCCTCCATTTCAACTTGACTATTGGTGACAGGTTGGTAATGCAGGTTCTGAACAGAGGGGACCTCGCACCAATTGACAAAAGCTTGGGTGGGTTGAAAATCTAGTTTTTAACCGTGGCTGCAGTGTGTACTATCTACAGGATGCACTGCAGCAACTCGCCAAGTACCTTTTTCTCAATAGAAGAACAAGAGGGAAGGGAATAAAACTATACATGTAGATATAATAAACTGTAAAAACAAATATAAATTAGAAGATAAAAGCCCTGATTTTAACTCGGGATGGGAATCGGGGCGGGGAGGGCAAAGCAGGTGGTGAGGCACGAGGCCCCGGAAATTTTAACTCCCAACTTTCATCTACAGGCTTCGACACCGCCTCCGGCCCGAAGCCAGTGGGAATGGCATCACTGGCACTGGGCGGAAGTCAAATTTGGTGGATTTGGGGAGGGGCTGGGGGGCAGTCAGGCCACCATTGGGGGCCCACGAAAACGGTCCCCGGCAAAATAACGAGGAGGGGGCATCTGTAAGTCCGTGATTGGGGGGTGGGGTGGACCCCGGGGCAGGGGAGGCCCATTGCACTCTTGTGCGACCAGGAGGCGCACTCCTGCTCCACCTGCCCCACAAGGTACCTTTGAAAATAAAAGCACTTACCTGGGCCTCCTGTGGCCGGCATCCTGGCTGCCACCAGCTTTGTGTGAGAAGTGCTTCCTCATCTCACTCTTGAATGGTCTGGCTCTAATTTTAGGATTATGATGTTGAGTGCCGACAGGATCGGGCTCAACTGTGATGAGTTCTATAGTTGAATAGCCTACCAGAACTCACTGTTTAGGTTGATGAATGAGGAATGGCAACTTTGATAAGGTACTGGGGAGCTGTTAATGTTCATATTTTAATGTTAACAAAACCTTATAACTGAATATTTCACTAAATAAAATGTTCATTTTTACAACTTCAAACTTTCTTTACATATCCATAATTTAGTGTTTAAGTTTCCTCTTAAGCTACAAATATACTGCACTGCATGCTTTATCTTCTGCCACATCCTGAATGTGTTTAAATGAAGACTCATTACACTGAAATAAATGTAATCTTCAACACCTGGTCAATGAATTGGATATGGGGAGTGTTCTCTAACATTAACCCCCCCCCGCCCTTGCCCGTCAAGACAAAAATTTACCTCACTCTAAAACATTCTTTTCCAGAACCTCAAGGCTATGGAACTCCTCATCTCCCTTTGACTTCAGTTCCTCCTTGGCATCACCTAATCATTTCTAAATTTACCTTGTCTTCTGCCTTATTCTTTATCAATCTTGGTGCTATCCTACAATGTAGGCCATGCTAAGTCTCTCAATAATAGAAAATAACTGTAAAATGACATTTCTTTTATCATCTTTCCACATCTTTATATGAATTCAATGTTTTTCTGCTATTCCTATTGTTTGTTATGCCCATCTAGACAAGTACAAAAATAAACCTATCCTAAAGGTATCTGAACTCCTGGCACACCGCGTGACGTAGGTCATTCTGCAGCTCTGTGCCAATTCTAACAACAGGGCTGCCCACACCCAGCGCCGATTATAAAGATACAACCAGACCTGTAAAATAGGAATTTTTTAATCCTTTCTGCTCATAGATCAAAGAGCTTTGATCCACATTCAGTTAGAGTGAATTGTATGACATAAAGAAAGAAGAAACACTGGCATTTACATCCACCGGATGTCCCAAAGTGCTTTACAGCCAATTAAGCACTTTTGAGGTGTAGCTACTGTTGTAATCATAGAGTCATAGCCATAGAGTCATAACGGCACAGAAGGAGGCCATTCGGCCCATCGAGTCCGTGCCGGCTCTCTGCAGAGCAATCCAGTCAGTCCCATTCCCCCGCTCTATCCCCGTAGCCCTGCAAGTTTATTTCCCTCAAGTGCCTATCCAGTCTCCCCTTGAAAACATTGAGTGTCTCCGCTTCCACCACTTCCGTCGACAGCGAGTTCCGGGTCCTCACCACTCGCTGCGTAAAAAGCTTTTTCCTCACATCCCCTCTGTATCTCTTGCCCAAAACCTTAAATCTGTGTCCCCTAGTCCTTGTACCATCAACTAGTGGGAACAGCCTTTCCCTGTCTAGCCTATCCAAACCCGTCATAATCTTGTACACCTCTATCAAATCACCCCTCTACCTCCTTTGCTCTAATGAAAACAAATCCAGCTTCTCCAACCTGTCCTTGTAGCTAAGATCCCCCATCCCCGGAACCGTTCTTGTAAATCTCCTCTGCACTCTCTCGAGGGCATTCTTTAGGCACTTCCTAAAGTGTGGTGACCAGAACTGGATGCAATACTCCAGTTGTGGCCTAACCAGCGCTTTATAAAGGTTCAGCATAACTTCTCTACTTTTGTACTCAATACCTCTATTTATGAAGCCCAAGATCCCATATGCTTTGTTAACCACTCTCTCAATATGTCCTGCCACCTTCAGGGACCTATGCACATTAACTCCCAGGTTCCTCTGTCCCTGCACACTCTTTAAAACTGTGCCAATGTAGGAAGTGCTGCAACCAATTTGCACACAGCAAGGTCCCACAAACAGCAGTGTGATAAATAATCAGATCATTTGTTTTAGTGATGGTTGAGGGATAAATGTTGACCAGGACACCAAGGAGAACTCACCTGCTCTTTGAAATAGTGCCATGGGATCTGTTTGTGTCCACCTGAGAGGGGCCGCTGTTTAATATTTCAGCCGAAAGCGAGCACCTCTGACAGTGCAGCACTCCCTCAGCACTGCACTGGAGCGTTAGCCTAGATTTTTGTGCTCAAGTCTCGAGTGGGATTTGAACCCACAACCTTCATGACCCAGGAGGCGAGAGTGCTACTCACTGAGCCACCGCTGACATCATTCCACAGCAGCTGGTGCCCTGGCCAACCGGGCACCCAAACTTGGTGTTGAAGACATGGACCAATTCTGCCCCAGAAAAAAATAGAAAATGTAGATTTCCGAAGCAGTATTTTCTGATCTCTTATGGATTCAAACTCACCAAGTTTCCCAGAGGAATATTTTTTTTGTCTGAAAATTAAAATCTCCTTCCTTCTTTCTCTGCTCCCTCCCTCTCTCACACAGTTATCGGCAGTAGTTCTATATCTCATAAACCCCAGCGGGGCTTCCACTCCAGCTTGGAGCCTTCTGGTTTCTTTTCTGCTGCAGAGGCCATTAGCATCCAAGGTTTGTGTCTGTAGCAGTAGCAGGTGTTTCATTCTCCATTTTCACCTTTACTGTGGTGGCTTTGGGGCCGGTTTATAGCTTTTTAAATTTATTCTTGGAATATCATCGCTGGCAAGGCCAGCATTTATTGCCCATCCCTCATTGCCCTTGAGAAGGTGGTGGTGAGCCGCCTTCTTGGACCGCTGCAGTCCGTGTGGTGAAGGTGCTCCCACAGTGCTGTTAGGGAGGGAGTTCCAGGATTCTGACCTAACGACGATGATGGAATGGCGACGTATTTCCAAATCGGGATGGTGTGTGACTGGAGGTGGACATCGAGGTGATGGTATTCCTTCTAGGTGGTGGAGGTCGTGGGTATGGGAGGTGAATGTGCATTGTAGGCCGTTCCTTGTCTTCAGCTGGATGTAGTAGCACATTCAGAAAAACATTAGATGAAGAAATAAGACCACTGACTATAAGGCTTCTACCTGAACTGAGTTTAGGCAGTAATAACAACAGAAAATGCTGGAAAAACTCAGCAGGCCAGGCAACATCCAAGGAGAGAGAAATAGAGTCAACGTTTCGGGTCGAAACCCTTCGTCAGGACTGAGAGAAAAGGCAGGAAATGAAACAAAAGGCAGTTTGGGGGCTGGGAAATGGGGGAGGGGATGAAAGAAGAGACATTAAGAGATATTCAAGGTGAGACGGTGAGAGAGTTTAGGCAGTCTCAGCCTAATTTGGAGTGGGCATGGGTTCAGAGCAAGAAATTGTGTAGGGTTCACTGGCGATCTGACAGTATCAGCTGAGATTACGCATTCAAGTTCTGGGGTGAGGTTTGAATCTAGAACCTTATGGCCCAGCAGCAAATGAGCCGACCTGACAAGCCATGGAACACTTTTCCATTTTTGGTACTCAGTGTCATCATCAAGATTACCCAACTACATACAGCAGCGAAACTCGAGAGGGTTAATGTGGCAAATGAAAATGTCACACTGAAGAACACACTCTTCTGGTCGGAATAAGGCACATTAATGGGGAAGTGTCGAGGGAGCTTTACCCCATGGGCCATAAGGTTCTAGATTCAAACCTCACCCCAGGACTTGAATGCGTAATCTAAGCTGACACTGCCGCGTAGTACTGAGGAAGATGCGCATTCCCAAAGGTTCTGTCCTTCAGGTGAGACGTTAAACCAAGCCCTGTCTGCTTGTTCCGGTCATTCAGGTGGATGTTAAAGATGCCATAGCACTATTCAAAGAAAAGCAGAGAATTCTCCCAGTGGTAGATCTTGACTTTGTGCGACAGTGTAAAATGGGTGATAGTGAGTCGGCAGCCCATCTTACATCTTTCCTGATTTTTAATTCCATTGACGTCAATGATTGAAATAAATATGGGGAAAGATGTAAAACAGTCTGCCGACTCGCTATCACCCGTTTTACACTATCGCACAACGTCAAGATCTAACCCCTTGAATTCAACACTGAACTCCTGGCCATTTTATTTAAGCATCTCAAGAGATTCCTAGTTTCAGTATCCGAGAGATTATAGTGATGGAGAATGATTAACCATTACCAAAAGCTCAACAAAGTCAAATATTATCAGTCCAATATGGACCATATTGGGAAAATCCTACTGGGACAAACGCCATCAGATACACTGGTGCTTAGGAATAATGTCTGAATGCAATACCTCTTATATGTACCGAAAAAGATTTTAAAAATAACTAGATTTGAGACCGAGGTACAGGAATCTGCAATAAACCTTTATTGATATTTTGTCACAGTTTCTTGTCATTTCTTTTGTTTTGTGGTGTCTAAATTACTAACACACACCTGCATGCCTCAAAATGGTGGCTGAGCTGTCCAAATATTAACCTGAAATAATATGTTCTATCCAGGTACCAGAGCAAGAACAGGCTGAGTACGATTAGTGGTCAGTCCATACTATTGGTGTCTAAGCAATGCAGGGCTTCTCATTATCTAAAGCAAGCATAAAACTTGGATTATATCAGATCCACTCACGTGCTTCCATAGGCTAACAGCGGGCAATGGGACTGTGTGAGGGTGGGAGGAACATATTTGCCCAGTGTGTGATGATATTCATGTAAATCCCTGTCACACCTCACCTCTGTGACATGGTCAGCATGTAAATGAAAGACTCTGGATTTCAACTAAATGAAAAAACTCATTTACTGAAACAGCATGAGCTAGATTATCACTGGCTGAGACAGAGGAACGAAAGAATATTGGAACGGGAGTAGGCCGTTTGGCATCTCGAGCCTGTTCCACCATTCAATGAGATCATGGCTAATCTTTATCTTAACTCCATTTGCCTGCCTTAGTTTCATATCCCTTAATATCCTTATTTAACAAAAATCTATCGATCTCAGTTTTGAAATTTTCTATTGACCTAGCCTCAACAGCTTTTTGGGGGAGAGGGTCCCAGAATTCTTTAACAACAACAACAACTTGCATTTATCTAGTGCCTTTAATGTAGTAAAATGTCCCAAGGCGCTGCACAGGAGTATTTTAAGACAAAAAATTTGACGCCGAGCCACATAAGGAGAAATTAGGGCAGGTGACCAAAAGCTTGGTCAAAGAGGTAGGTTTTAAGGAGCATCTTAAAGGAGGAAAGAGAGGTAGCGAGGCAGAGAGGTTTAGGCAAGGAATTCCAGAGCTTAGGGCCTAGGCAACAGGTGGCATGGCCACCAAAGGTTGAGCGATTATAATCAGGGATGCTCAAGAGGGCAGAATTAGAGGAGCGCAGATATCTCAGGGGGGTTGTGGGGCTGAAGGAGGTTACAGAGATAGGGAGGGGCGAGGCCATGGAGGGATTTGAAAACAAGGATGAGAATTTTGAAATCGAGGCGCTGCTTCACCTTTAAAGGTTAAAGGTATTGGAAGATCAGGTAAAATATCATCTCACCTGGTCCATACACACATTCGTGATCTGCTCTCCAAAGGTGAAACCACACCTGAGACAACGATGTGTTATTCAGTGCTGGCAGCGCCCAGATGTGGCGCACTGGAGGTCCCAATATTGGGCGCCACAATGTTGGGCTGTGGCGTTGGGCCCTTGGCTGCTCCCCTTCCTCCGAACTCGCAAGGTGGAATTACTGAACGGGAGCCAGCTGCTTCCCCGCAGGGTGGCGGGGCGGAAACCAGGCGGGTGAAGGCCTGGGAGGAAGTAACCTGATCAACGTCTTGGCTAGGGATTGGTGCGCGGCGCAGGGAGACCTAAGGTGGAGCCATGAGGAGAAAAAAAAGGGAACTTTACCCCCCCTCCCCCCAAAAAAGGCACTGACTGTGGAGGGTCGGTCACCTACCGAACGCCCCAGTGGTTTGGGGAGGCAGGATGTTTGGACACCGTTCTGAAGGAATCAAATAGTTGGACTCCATATTTACAACACAGTGCCCAGACAACATTAAGGTGCAAGTAAATACAATGCACTCATGGACTGATTAAAAAGCTTTATGTTAAAAATAAAACTGCAAATGGAGGAGGCAGTGCTGTGATTTTGGCTCCTAGTGTAACACACAGGTACCAGGGTTACACGCAAATAGATGCAAACAAAACCCATTCACTCTTTCAATATGAATTAACCCTTTTGAGGACTTGCAGATTTTTCCTGCTTCAAAGAATTGCCTGCATCTCCTGTCATGAAATTTTCCAAAATTATTATGGTTTCCAGAACTATCAGACCGAACACTGCAAGGAAATTTCAGGGAGGCTTGAGGAGAGAAGGATGCGATCCTGAGTTCTCAGCATCTTGTCATGACTGGCTCAAGGACAATGGAGCCAGAGGACTGGAAGAGGCAGAGGGTTCAGAGTGGCAGAGAGTTGGGAGAGGCAGGGAGTTGGGAGAGGCAGGGAGTTGGGAGAGGCAGAGGGTTCAGAGTGGCAGGGAGTTGGGAGAGGCAGGGAGTTGGGAGAGGCAGAGAGTTGGGAGAGGCAGAGAGCTGGGAGAGGCAGAGAGTTGGGAGAGGCAGAGAGTTGGGAGAGGCAGGGAGTTGGGAGAGGCAGAGAGCTGGGAGAGGCAGAGGGTTGGGAGAGGCAGAGAGTTGGGAGAGGCAGAGAGTTGGGAGAGGCAGGGAGTTGGGAGAGGCAGAGAGTTGGGAGAGGCAGAGAGTTGGGAGAGGCAGGGAGTTGGGAGAGGCAGGGAGTTGGGAGAGGCAGGGAGTTGGGAGAGGCAGAGAGTTGGGAGAGGCAGAGAGTTGGGAGAGGCAGGGAGTTGGGAGTGGCAGAGAGTTGGGAGAGGCAGAGAGTTGGGAGAGGCAGAGAGTTGGGAGAGGCAGGGAGTTGGGAGAGGCAGAGAGTTGGGAGAGGCAGGGAGTTGGGAGAGGCAGGGAGTTGGGAGAGGCAGAGAGTTGGGAGAGGCAGAGAGTTGGGAGAGGCAGAGAGTTGGGAGAGGCAGAGAGTTGGGAGAGGCAGAGAGTTGGGAGAGGCAGAGAGTTGGGAGAGGCAGGGAGTTGGGAGAGGCAGAGAGTTGGGAGAGGCAGAGAGTTGGGAGAGGCAGAGAGTTGGGAGAGGCAGAGAGTTGGGAGAGGCAGGGAGTTGGGAGAGGCAGAGAGTTGGGAGAGGCAGGGAGTTGGGAGAGGCAGAGAGTTGGGAGAGGCAGGGAGTTGGGAGAGGCAGGGAGTTGGGAGTGGCAGAGAGTTGGGAGAGGCAGAGAGTTGGGCGAGGCAGGGAGTTGGGAGAGGCAGGGAGTTGGGAGAGGCAGAGAGTTGGGAGAGGCAGGGAGTTGGGAGAGGCAGGGAGTTGGGAGAGGCAGAGAGTTGGGAGAGGCAGGGAGTTGGGAGAGGCAGGGAGTTGGGAGAGGCAGAGAGTTGGGAGAGGCAGAGAGTTGGGAGAGGCAGAGAGTTGGGAGAGGCAGAGAGTTGGGAGAGGCAGAGAGTTGGGAGAGGCAGGGAGTTGGGAGAGGCAGAGAGTTGGGAGAGGCAGGGAGTTGGGAGAGGCAGGGAGTTGGGAGAGGCAGGGAGTTGGGAGAGGCAGAGAGTTGGGAGAGGCAGGGAGTTGGGAGAGGCAGAGAGTTGGGAGAGGCAGGGAGTTGGGAGAGGCAGGGAGTTGGGAGAGGCAGAGAGCTGGGAGAGGCAGGGAGTTGGGAGAGGCAGAGAGTTGGGAGAGGCAGGGAGTTGGGAGAGGCAGAGAGTTGGGACAGGCAGAGAGTTGGGAGAGGCAGGGAGTTGGGAGAGGCAGGGAGTTGGGAGAGGCAGGGAGTTGGGACAGGCAGAGAGTTGGGAGAGGCAGGGAGTTGGGAGAGGCAGAGAGTTGGGAGAGGCAGGGAGTTGGGAGAGGCAGAGAGTTGGGAGAGGCAGGGAGTTGGGAGAGGCAGGGAGTTGGGACAGGCAGAGAGTTGGGAGAGGCAGGGAGTTGGGAGAGGCAGAGAGTTGGGAGAGGCAGGGAGTTGGGAGAGGCAGAGAGTTGGGAGAGGCAGGGAGTTGGGAGAGGCAGAGAGTTGGGAGAGGCAGAGAGTTGGGAGAGGCAGAGAGTTGGGAGAGGCAGAGAGTTGGGAGAGGCAGGGAGTTGGGAGAGGCAGAGAGTTGGGAGAGGCAGGGAGTTGGGAGAGGCAGAGAGTTGGGAGAGGCAGAGAGTTGGGAGAGGCAGAGAGTTGGGAGAGGCAGGGAGTTGGGAGAGGCAGAGAGTTGGGAGAGGCAGAGAGTTGGGAGAGGCAGAGAGTTGGGAGAGGCAGAGAGTTGGGAGAGGCAGAGAGTTGGGAGAGGCAGAGAGTTGGGAGAGGCAGAGAGTTGGGAGAGGCAGAGAGTTGGGAGAGGCAGAGAGTTGGGAGAGGCAGAGAGTTGGGAGAGGCAGAGAGTTGGGAGAGGCAGAGAGTTGGGAGAGGCAGAGGGTTGGGAGAGGCAGAGGGTTGGGAGAGGCAGAGAGTTGGGAGAGGCAGAGAGTTGGGAGAGGCAGAGAGTTGGGAGAGGCAGAGAGTTGGGAGAGGCAGGGAGTTGGGAGAGGCAGAGAGTTGGGAGAGGCAGAGAGTTGGGAGAGGCAGAGAGTTGGGAGAGGCAGAGAGTTGGGAGAGGCAGAGAGTTGGGAGAGGCAGAGAGTTGGGAGAGGCAGAGAGTTGGGAGAGGCAGAGAGTTGGGAGAGGCAGAGGGTTGGGAGAGGCAGAGGGTTGGGAGAGGCAGAGAGTTGGGAGAGGCAGAGAGTTGGGAGAGGCAGAGAGTTGGGAGAGGCAGAGAGTTGGGAGAGGCAGGGAGTTGGGAGAGGCAGAGAGTTGGGAGAGGCAGAGGGTTGGGAGAGGCAGGGAGTTGGGAGAGGCAGGGAGTTGGGAGAGGCAGAGAGCTGGGAGAGGCAGGGAGTTGGGAGAGGCAGAGAGTTGGGAGAGGCAGGGAGTTGGGAGAGGCAGGGAGTTGGGAGAGGCAGAGAGTTGGGAGAGGCAGAGAGTTGGGAGAGGCAGAGAGTTGGGAGAGGCAGAGAGTTGGGAGAGGCAGAGAGTTGGGAGAGGCAGGGAGTTGGGAGAGGCAGAGAGTTGGGAGAGGCAGAGAGTTGGGAGAGGCAGGGAGTTGGGAGAGGCAGAGAGTTGGGAGGGGCAGAGAGTTGGGAGAGGCAGAGAGTTGGGAGAGGCAGGGAGTTGGGAGAGGCAGAGAGTTGGGAGAGGCAGAGAGTTGGGAGAGGCAGAGAGTTGGGAGAGGCAGAGAGTTGGGAGAGGCAGGGAGTTGGGAGAGGCAGAGAGTTGGGAGAGGCCGAGAGTTGGGAGAGGCAGAGAGTTGGGAGAGGCAGGGAGTTGGGAGAGGCAGAGAGTTGGGAGAGGCAGGGAGTTGGGAGAGGCAGAGAGTTGGGAGAGGCAGAGAGTTGGGAGAGGCAGGGAGTTGGGAGAGGCAGGGAGTTGGGAGAGGCAGAGGAATTGAAGTGGTGGAGGTTCCGGAGTGGCAGAGGACTGGGAGAGGCAGATAACACAGGAGCAGGCTGCCTGGACATCTTCTCAGTGATGGAATGTCATGTTCTGTGGAAACACCAATGAAAAAAATAATACAGAGGGAAAAACACAGTGGTGTAGATCCTCGTTAAAGTTAAGTTTACCACTTGATTTTGGAGAGAGCTCTAACCACTAATAACTGATAACAGCAGGAAAAGCAACCTTCCTGTTGGCAATAACTGCTGGTCAACAAGGCAGAATGAGAGCAGGAGAACCACTGACGTTTCATTTGAACATGGTGGAGAATTCGGCGGGGTGGCGGGGTGTGAGCGGTGTTCGTAATCACTCAGCCAGACTCCACGTCCTCTCTATTGACTGTAGAATCTGAATTTCTGGGGACGACACTGACTGGTCACTTGAATAATTTAAGGTGCCAGCCACTATTAGGGCTGAAAACTACCCAGGTAAAGTTGCTTTCAAAGGATTCCATTTCCCGATTGTCTCTCTTCCTCTCCAAGGAGGTGCTAGGGTAGGGGCCATGCACCGGCAGCTCTCCAGCACCTCACCAAAATGGGCATTCTTCATGCAGGAGCCCAGATGGTGGTAGAAGACTATTCAACTACAGGGAGCGTCACAGCTAAGCCCAATTCCCGTGCTCGCTTGATGTCTGTATGCATGCACTTTCTTTGATCAGGGAGTTCATGGATAATGATCAGGTGTTACCATCAGCAGTGACCAGCTACCAGAAACCAACACTTCTTATTTTTATATCGTATAAAATAACCAATAACAAATCGTGTTACTGCCTGAGGTGTAAAATTCCACACTAAAAGTGTCCTGTCTATTCTCCTTCTGTTGGTTGGGTTGACTCTAGTTGACTAAGTTAGTAATTGGCTTAAGTTGTGCCAGCTCTTGTTGACCCGCTCCATTCTAGAGTAACCAAACACAACCATCACATGACTGCCTGAGTCACCACCTGCTCTCTGGTGCGCCAGTCACCTTCATTCCCTGGCTGTTTTTGAATCTGATGATGTAGTGATTTTCCCTTTGCTTTAGGTTGATCTCTCTTTTTAGAATCTCTGAGATCGTCCTGACTTGTAGGGCCAATCCCAGTCGAGCCAGACTGACCTCAAAGAGGTTATCTCAGACGCTGGCTCCAGGGGAGTGAGCTGTCTCAGTTTCTAGGTAACAGAAGGTAGTGTGACCTTGGTTCAGTTGACTGAAGTCTTGGTTCTGGTCCTTTAGTGGGCATTATTATCCAGGTAACTTTGTTTACCAATTGCTTCCTCTCCCGGGACACGGGTCGTATCCCTCCAGATCTCTCGTTACCTTGCCAAATTGGCCATTATTCATGCATGAGCATCGATGCTGAGTGTCAGACTATTTGACTGCAGGAGGCATCAACATTGAGCCCAATATCTGCACAATTCACGGCCATACACACGCATTTTTCAGCAGGGTTGTGATTCGGAGTGAAACCTGATTCTCCCCCTCCCCCCATCCAGCCCAAGGACACTGAGACCAATTGCTGCGTCCCCTCAAAGTCACCCCAGCTGAGACCTGCCAACTCAGCACGGATCATCTAACCTGGGACCTTTCTGGTCCGTGTGACTCGGGACCACACCTGCTGAAAATATTTACCCACCGGGCCATCAGAGAGCTCACTAGGAAAGTTCTAAACTTGCAACATTATATGCTCACGCTCACGCCATTAAATTTAATTTGCATCACTTACACGTGATGTCCAAAACTAAGCGATTAAACCGCCCTCCCCAAAACGTCAGCAGTCGCCCTTTGAAATGGGAGGCGTTGGGGGGGTATTTTATGTACATGGTATTAGCAGTCTAACCTTGGTTTACATTCTAGGAGCTAGGGCTGCCATGTTGAACACTGGTTAGAGGGGAAAGGGTTATGGTACTCTGTTTTACATGTATACTCAGAGAAAAAGCAGTAATGGAGGCCAGGCCCCTGGATATGTTCCAGGCTTTGATACTGATACGTCTGCACCTACAGTATGTTTTACGTCCGTGAAAGAAAATAGAGAATCTTTTAAGCGTTAATTTTCTTCCATGCTGGCCTCGTCTTGCTCCATGATCATATGGACCCCCGTTGGCCGGATGATGCGGTTAGCGCTCCTCTGATGCGCTGGCGAGCTGGGAGATCTATTTGGAGATCTGTGCGCTCTGGAGGAGCCAGGGGATCGGATGGGAGACCGGTGGTAGCGCCTGGGCGATCGGCCGGCTGGTCTCGGGGATCTAGCTGGAGATCCGGAGGAAACTATGAATCCAGCCTGTTCCGCTGCGCTCTTGGAATCAGTGTGGGAGTCTTCCGTGGCATCTGGAGAATCCTGGAAAAGACATAGGGTCGGGTAAGAACGTTTGTTTTTGACAAGCCTTGATGATTTAGAGCAAAGTCCATAGTGCAGGGCACCATTTGAGGTTGAAAGGATCAGAGGAGAAGACAAGTTAAGTCAAGATGTAGTGGTTAAGGGAGGGTGCGTTTGGATTTTAAAAGGTTATAGGAGCAAGGAAAGACAGAGAGAGTTGGGGAGTTGGAAAGTTTTGAGGTCTTGAGAAAGAATGGGTTAAAATAGGAGAAAGCGCTTGTCAGTTCAGCTCAGCTGGTAGCACTCTCGCCTCTGAATCAGAAGTTTGTGGATGTAAGCCCCACTCCAGGACTTCAGCTCATTATCTAGGCTGACACTTCAGTGCTGCGCTGAGGGAATGCTGCACTGTCGAAGCTGTTGTCTCTCGGATGTGCAGAAATTTCCTCCAACTATATATCGGGAAGACCATAGCCATTGTTTTCAGTTCCCGCCACAAACTCCATTCCCTCTCACTGACTCCATCCCTCTCACTGACTCCATCCCCCTCACTGACTCCATCCCTCTCCCTGACTCCATTCCCTCTCACTGACTCCGTCCCTCTCACTGACTCCGTCCCTCTCCCTGACTCCGTCCCTCTCCCTGACTCCATTCCCTCTCACTGACTCCGTCCCTCTGACTGACTCCATTCCCTCTCACTGACTCCATCCCTCTCACTGACTCCATCCCTCTCCCTGACTCCATCCCTTTCCCTGACTCCATTCCCTCTCACTGACTCCGTCCCTCTGACTGACTCCATTCCCTCTCACTGACTCCATCCCTCTCACTGACTCCATCCCTCTCACTGACTCCATCCCCCTCACTGACTCCATTCCCTCTCACTGACTCCGTCCCTCTGACTGACTCCATTCCCTCTCCCTGACTCCATTCCCTCTCACTGACTCCATCCCTCTCACTGACTCCATCCCTCCCACTGACTCCATCCCTCTCACTGACTCCATCCCCCTCACTGACTCCATCCCTCCCACTGACTCCATCCCTCTCACTGACTCCATTCCCTCTCACTGACTCCATCCCTCTCACTGACTCCATCCCCCTCACTGACTCCATCCCTCCCACTGACTCCATCCCCCTCACTGACTCCATCCCTCTCAATGACTCCATCCCCCTCACTGACTCCATCCCCCTCACTGACTCCATCCCTCCCACTGACTCCATCCCTCTGACTCCATTCCCTCTCACTGACTCCATCCCTCTCACTGACTCCATCCCCCTCACTGACTCCATCCCTCCCACTGACTCCATCCCCCTCACTGACTCCATCCCTCTCACTGACTCCATCCCTCCCACTGACTCCATCCCTCTCACTGACTCCATCCCTCTCACTGACTCCATCCCTCTCACTGACTCCATCCCTCTCACTGACTCCATCCCTCCCACTGACTCCATCCCCCTCCCTGACTCCATCCCTCTCACTGACTCCATCCCCCTCACTGACTCCATCCCTCTCACTGACTCCGTCCCTCCCACTGACTCCATCCCTCCCACTGACTCCATTCCCTCTCCCTGACTCCATCCCCCTCACTGACTCATCCCCCTCACTGACTCCATTCCCTCTCACTGACTCCATCCCTCTCACTGACTCCATCCCTCTCACTGACTCCATCCCCCTCACTGACTCCATTCCCTCCCACTGACTCCATCCCCCTCACTGACTCCATTCCCTCTCCCTGACTCCATCCCTCCCACTGACTCCATCCGTCCCACTGACTCCATTCCCTCTCCCTGACTCCATCCCCCTCACTGACTCCATCCCTCCCACTGACTCCATCCCCCTCACTGACTCCATCCCCCTCACTGACTCCATCCCCCTCACTAACTCCATCCCCCTCACTGACGCCATCCCTCTCACTGACTCCATCCCTCTCACTGATTCCATCCCTCTCACTGACTCCATCCCTCTCACTGACTCCATCCCTCTCACTGACTCCATCCCTCTCACTGACTCCATTCCCTCCCACTGACTCCATCCCTCCCACTGACTCCATCCCCCTCACTGACTCCATCCCTCCCACTGACTCCATCCCTCTCACTGACTCCATTCCCTCTCACTGACTCCATCCCTCTCACTGACTCCATTCCCTCTCACCGACTCCATCCCCCTCCCTGACTCCATCCCTCTCACTGACTCCATCCCTCTCACTGACTCCATTCCCTCTCACTGACTCCATCCCTCTCACTGACTCCATCCCTCTCCCTGACTCCATCACTCTCACTGACTCCATCCCTCTCCCTGACTCCATTCCCTCCCACTGACTCCATCCCTCTCACTGACTCCATCCCTCTCACTGACTCCATCCCTCTTCCTGACTCCATTCCTCTCACTGACTCCATCCCTCTCACTGACTCCATTCCCTCTCACTGACTCCATCCCTCTCACTGACTCCATCCCTCTCACTGACTCCATTCCCCTCATTGACTCCATCCCCCTCACTGACTCCATTCCCTCTCACTGACTACATCCCTCTCACTGACTCCATCCCTCTCACTGACTCCATCCCTCTCACTGACTCCATTCCCCCTCACTGACTCCATTCCCTCTCACTGACTCCATCACTCTCACTGACTCCATTCCCTCTCCCTGACTCCATCCCTCTCACTGACTCCATCCCTCTCACTGACTCCATCCCTCTCACTGACTCCATCCCCCTCATTGACTCTATCCCTCTCACTGACTCCATCCCCCTCACTGACTCCATCCCTCTCACTGACTCCATTCCCTCTCACTGACTCCATCCCTCTCACTGACTCCATCCCTCTCACTGACTCCATCCCTCTCACTGACTCCATTCCCTCTCACTGACTCCATCACTCTCACTGACTCCATTCCCTCTCCCTGACTCCATCCCTCTCACTGACTCCATCCCTCTCACTGACTCCATCCCTCCCACTGACTCCATCCCTCTCACTGACTCCATCCCCCTCACTGACTCCATCCCTCTCACTGACTCCATCCCCCTCACTGACTCCATCACTCTCACTGACTCCATTCCCTCTCCCTGACTCCATCCCTCTCACTGACTCCATCCCTCTCACTGACTCCATCCCTCTCACTGACTCCATCCCTCTCACTGACTCCATCCCCCTCACTGACTCCATTCCCTCTCATTGACTCCATCCCTCTCACTGACTCCATTCCCTCTCCCCGACTCCATCCCTCCCACTGACTCCATCCCTCTCACTGACTCCATTCCCTCTCACTGACTCCATCCCTTCCACTGACTCCATCTCTCTCACTGACTCCATTCCCTCTCACTGACTCCATCCCTCTCACTGACTCCATCCCCCTCACTGACTCCATCCCCCTCACTGACTCCATCCCTCTCACTGACTCCATCCCTCTCCCTGACTCCATCCCCCTCACTGACTCCATTCCCTCTCACTGACTCCATCCCTCTCACTGACTCCATCCCTCTCACTGACTCCATCCCTCTCACTGACTCCATCCCCCTCACTGACTCCATTCCCTCTCACTGACTCCATCCCTCTCACTGACTCCATCCCTCTCACTGACTCCATCCCTCTCACTGACTCCTTCCCCCTCACTGACTCCATCCCCCTCACTGACTCTATCCTTCCCACTGACTCCATCCCTCTCACTGACTCCATCCCTCTCCTTGACTCCATCCCTCTCACTGACTCCATTCCCTCTCACTGACTCCATCCCTCTCACTGACTCCATTCCCTCTCACTGACTCCATCCCTCTCACTGACTCCATCCCTCTCACTGACTCCATCCCTCTCACTGACTCCATTCCCTCTCACTGACTCCATCCCTTCCACTGACTCCATCCCTCTCACTGACTCCATCCCTCTCCCTGACTCCATTCCCTCTCACTGACTCCATTCCCTCTCACTGACTCCATCCCCCTCACTGACTCCATTCCCTCTCACTGACTCCATTCCCTCTCACTGACTCCATCCCTCTCACTGACTCCATCCCTCTCCCTGACTCCATCCCTCTCCCTGACTCCATCCCCCTCACTGACTCCATCCCTCTCCCTGACTCCATTCCCTCTCACTGACTCCATCCCTCTCACTGACTCCATCCCTCTCCCTGACTCCATTCCCTCTCACTGACTCCACCCCTCTCCCTGACTCCATTCCCTCTCACTGACTCCATCCCTCTCACTGACTCCATCCCTCTCCCTGACTCCATCCCTCTCACTGACTCCATCCCTCTCACTGACTCCATCCCTCTCCCTGACTCCATTCCCTCTCACTGATTCCATCCCTCTCCCTGACTCCATCCCTCTCACTGACTCCATCCCTCTCCCTGACTCCATCCCTCTCCCTGACCACTGTCTGAAGCTGAACCAGACTATTCACAACCTTGGCGTTCTATTTAACCCTGAGATGAGCTTCCGACCCCACATCTGCTCCATCACCAAGACTGCCTACTTTCACCTCCGTAACATTGTCCGTCTCTGCCGCTACATCAGCTCATCTGCTGCTGAAACCCTCATCCATGCCTTTACTACCTCTAGACTTGATCTCCGGGCCGGCCTCACATCTTCCACCCTCCATAAACTTCAGCTCATTTAAAATGTTGCCGCTTGTATTCTAACTCGTCCCAAGTCCCTTTCACCCATCACTGCTGACCTGCATTGGTTCCTGGCCCCGTACCGAGTCCCGTTCACCCATCACTGCTGACCTGCATTGGTTCGTGGCCCGACAATGCTTCGATTTTAAAATTCTCATTCTTCTTTTCAAATCTCTCCACGGCCTCGCCCCTCCCTACGTCTGTAACCTCCTCCAGCCCTACAACCCTCTGAGATCTCTGCGCTCCTCCAATCTCTGTCTCTTGTACATCATTCATTTTAATCGCTCCACCATTGGTGGCCGAGCCTTCAGCCGTTTAGGCCCTAACCTCTGGAATTCCCTCATAGTGGTTAGCACTGTTGTCTCACAGCGCCAGGGACCCGGGTTCAAATCCGCCTCGGGCGACTGTCTGTGTGGAGTTTGCACATTCTCCCCGTGTTTGCGTGGGTTTTCTCCGGGTGCTCCGGTTTCCTCCCACAGTCCAAAGATGTGCGGGTTAGGTTGATTGGCCATGATTTAAAAAATTTTTTTTTTTTAAATTGGCCCTTAGTGTTAGGGGGGATTAAATACGTGGGGTTACGGGGATAGGGCTTGGGTGGGATGGCTGTCGGTGTAGGGACCGGGTGCTAGGGTTTGGATGATCAGCCATGATCTCGTTGAATGGCGGAGCAGGCTCGAAGGGCCGAATGGCCTACTCCTGCTCCTATCTTCTATGTTTCTATGAAACCTCTCTGCCTCTCTACCTCTCTCTCCTACTTTGACAACAACAACAACTTGTATTTATATAGCGCCTTTAACTTAGTAAAACGTCTCAAGGTGCTTCACAGGGACGTTATAAAACCAAATTTGTCACCAAGCCACAGAAGGAGAAATTAGGGCAGATTGGTCAAAGAGATAGGTGTTAAGGAGCGTCTTAAAGGAGGAAAGATGACAAGCTCAAGAGAAGGCGGGATGGGCCGGGCATCACTGATCCAAAATATTACTTATCATTTAACTAGGAAAGTAGCTTCCAATTTTAATGGATTTAAAATCAGGCAAACTCTGTAGTGGGCATGCTATCCTCTGTACCCAATATTTCCACATGTTCTACCGCTGTGTGATGCTCTATGCCTGATATTTCTAAATACAGCGTACAGCTGAGTGCTACAGCGGCAGACTTAGGGATGAGTTTTGACGTAAGAAAACTACTAGGCACTTGGTCTAAGTGTTAAACAAAGCTTTAATCAACTGTTTTACAACATGGAGGTCTCCTTGTGTCCTTCACTAGTTCCTGTTAAGAATGTCCTGCGCAAGCTGGGCCCGTGCCCGAGTATTTATACTCTTCCTGGACAGCGCCACCCGCAGGCTGCTCAGTATTATTTCATAAGTCTTTCTTTCATTTCATGTCAAGTTTTGAACAGACAGAGGAATCTTTCATTCCAACAATCTGGGCTGGATTCAATTGCAAGTCTCAGTGATGAAACCAACGCTGTCCCTGTAAATACCATCAATTAATTTTTTAATGTGGTCATTAATTTTTCTCCAAGCTGACAGGTTAAAGGTTAATGTATGTGTTTTTAAATTTGTAAGTTATACTGTTCTTTTGCAGTAGTTCTCGTGTTATTTATTCCCTGGTCTGTCACTGAGCAGCTGATGGGCTGGTGGTAACTAGGGGCAGGGTTCCCTCTCCCATTATTACTGCCATGCTGGTACCTTTTCTCTGATGACATACAATCCTGCAGGGTTCTTGCGCTCACGATCAAGCTCCACTCCTTTTGGTAGCAGCTCTACTGAAAAAGGAATAGAATAGGCATAAAGTCATTAACGAGGTGCTGTTAACCAGCCTTTAGTCCAATGTTTTACCCTCCCTGAGTTCTATACCCCTTAATCTCCTCCAATAGTCTCCTATGTGGTACATTATCAAAGGCATTCTGAAAGTCCATATACACCACATCCACTGCAATTCCCCCATCCACCATATCTGCGACCTCCTCAAAGATCCGTTTTTTCAAGCACAATCCTCGTTTTTGAAATCAATGTTGGTTGCTCCTGATTATTTTCTCTTCCTCTAGATATTTAGTATTCCCTTCGTTGATTAAAGATTCCAAAATTGTCCATAGCACAGGTATTAAACTAGCTGGCCTGTGGTTACTCAGATTAGCTCGGTCTCCTTTTGTGAAAGTGGGTCTTACATTGGCCACTCTCCAGTCCTCCAGCACACATCCACTCTCACTAGAACCCTGAAATATACAAGGCTGACTTTAACTTTCCGAAGTGGCGGAAAAAATCCAGTAGCGGATCGGCCGCCTGTTATCCACCCGCCCGATTTCCCTTTCCATTCACAGATTTACACAGAGGAATAGAGTTACTGTCAGTGTGCTCATTTCAGTTTAATAGTCTCGCAGTACTCAGTTCCTGCCAGTAGATGGCAGCTGAGCATCCTTTTTAAAGCAGAATCTGTGATCATGGAGATGAGAGGTAACAGTGCCAGCGAAAGTAATACTTTCTACATTTTCCTCTACTGCTGACATTGAGCCTGTGCTCTGTCCTCAGAGGAACTCCCCTGCTTATTGAATCTTACAGCGCAGAAGGAGGCCATTCCACTCACCGCGGCTGTGCTGGCTCTCTGAAAGAGCTACCACTTGGCCCCATTCCCCTGCTCTTTCCCCATTCGGTGCATCACCCCTGCGCTGGCTCTCGGAAAGAGCTATCTATTTAGTTCCACTTCCCAGCCCTTGCCCCATACCCTTTTAAATTTAAATTTGTCAACCTAATTAGTCATTCTGTTTCTGAAGCTTATGTTAGCTCTCAAATGTCAAATGCTCTGTTTCATTCTTTGATCCTTTTTAGTTGGTGCTCACCATGGTGAAGACTGTTGGTGTTGGGAACAGAATTTGCCCATTTTTGCACCAGGTGTTAGCCTCAATCTACCCCTTGCGCAGGTTAGGTGCAGATTAAAGCTCTCTCTGCTCTGTCCTGACAATATGCCTGAACCGTAACCTGAGGCAAGTGCCCCCTTGTGCCAAGGCGAGATTTCTATTTCCCACAATAGTCATTCTTGTGGATTCCAGGGGCTGGATTTTCATTGAGGAGTCGGGTAGGAGGCGAGACTACTACTTTCGGGGTTGTAGTCCCGCCTCCACCGAGTTCTAGCCAACCCACGCGATTTTGACTTGATTGATCTTGTTGAGCCCGCCCAGTGGGCTCAGCAGGCCAATTAAGGGCCACCCAGCAACAGGTGACATCACAGATTGAAATTTCATCTGTCAAGACCTTTTGACAGATGAAATATCAGCGTTTCACAGCTGTTTGAAGCTGTCAAACATTGACAATCTGTACTCCAGGTTAATTCCTTCCTCTCTGGATGATTTAAAGATCTCCCTGGAACAGAAAGCAGAGGCTGCAGATTTTGACAGATCGCAGCCATTCTCCTTTCTGTGCCGGTGAGATGAGGGACTCCCGAGACCTGAAGGAAGGAAGGCTGTAAAGGTAAGTAAAGGTTAGTAGAACTTCTTTAAACACTTTACACAGACCAAACATACTTGTCTCTGCACTCATGCACCCATCACTCACCTGAACACCGGACATCTCGACCCCTCCAAGCCCTTCATCCCGACGGCCCGCCTCGCTAACTTGGCGTGGTTTGGAGCCATCGGGAATCCCACATTTCAACAATAAAAATAGGGATTAGGCTAAAAACTGCCTGTTAACTACCTGTTAACAGGCAGTTAATTGGCACTAATCCCCTTCCCCCCTCAGGGAGGCGGGTCCCAGTGCGGGGCGGGTACCCGCCTACTTTGAAACTGGCATGGAGGCGGGTTGGGGGCGGGATGGGGCCGGGACCCCCGATTTCGGGATTTTAAACCCCCACATGCCTCCAATCCCGACTCCACAGCCCAATGAAAATCCAGCCCCCTGAATGAGATTGTCAATTTGCGTCAAGGTACTGTGCTGTAATCAGGAGGAATGTTCTAACCCACCTAATCCCCAGGCCACCATGCTTCAGTTATTTCATTGCCTCTTTTTAAGACTCCCAATCTCCCACACATACACCTTTTATTGGCCAGAAAAAAGTTGATACAATCTGCTCAGCAGCTTTCAATCAATGGTGCTCTGTGCAGTAGGCTGGACCAATTTGGGCTGGATTTTACCAGCCCTGAGGAGGCAGGTTTGGAGGCGGGACTGGTGGCAAAATGGAAAAAATTGGGAGCAGGTCCCAACCCCGCATTCTCAAATGCAGCAGCCATCTGCTTTCTGCTGAGGAGAGAGGTCTTGGTGAGCCTTCTGTGCAAGGGCTCACCTTAGAACAGAGATTGTCAGTGTGCTTCTCAAAGCTGTCAAACGCTGACAATTCATCTGTCAAAAAAATTTCGACAGATGAAGCGTCGTACGCTGACGCCATCTGTCACTGGCTTTCCCTTAATTGGCTGGCTAAGCCTGCAGGGCGGGCTTAACAAGGCCAATCAAGGGAAAATAGCGTGGGTTGGTCAGACGTCGCTGGGGGCGTGACTGAAACCCGACAACTACCAGTCCCGCCCCAATGCACCTCCATTGACAAAATCCCGGCCCAATGTTTGGCCAGTGGTGTTCTGGCCGAACATGGGTACCTCCTCCTCACCCCTTCCCACCAACCTGGATCAGAACTTGCCATGTCGAGAACCAGAGGTGTGGGCTCCACGCTCCCCCCCCCCATAACCAACACACCATCCCACCACACTCAAACCACACATTACCTTCATGTTTGGCCTGATCCTCTCTCCGCTCCGCAGAACCTGGGGACCCCTCTTTCTCTCCTTTTCCTTTACCTCTGAAAAAAACAAGACACAACAGTGAGGCCTGAAGCGCATTGCCCTTCATATAGATTTTCAGGCACTTTGGGGCTAGTTACTGTTTATTTGAAAGAAAGAAAGACTTGCATTTATATAGCACCTTTCACGGCCTCAGGACGTCCCAAAGATTTTTACAGCCACTGAAGTACTTTTGAGGTGTAGTCACTGTTGTAAGGTAAGAAGCGGCAGCCAATATGCACACAGCAAGCTCCCACAAACAGTGATGTGATAATGACCAGATTATCTGTTTCACTGATGTTTGTTGAGGGATAAATATTGGCCGGGACATCGGGGCGAACTCCCCTGCTCTTCTTTCAATAGTGTCATGGGATCTTTTATGTCCGCCTGAGAGGTTTAATGCCTCGTCCGAAAGACAGCACCTCCTACAGTGCAGCTCTCCCTTAGTACTGCACTGGAATATAGCCAATGAAGTACTTTAGAGATGCAGTCACTGCCATATTCAGATCTGTTTATTAAAAGGTCCCATAATTACATATTGTCCTCACCTCCACTTTATTATTTGTTATCCAGAAAAATTTGATCGTATTTCATTTTGACTTCAGCCTGACAAACACAGGCTCGCTATGGGTCTCTAATTTCCTCCAGTCACTCCTGAAGGCAGTGTCACGTTCTGGATACAGCCACACAAGTACCAGGTCTCGTTGGCACCTCACCCAATGACCAGTTTTCATGTGTGAGCACAGAGTTAGTGTCAGCAGGAACTAGAAATGCTGGACCTACACTGCTGTTGAATAGTGCTTGATATTTTACATGATAATATTTTATACTAAATGGCTAAATTGTACTTTTATATTAGGTTAGATCGTGTGGTAACTTAAGTGGCTAACAAAGGATGATGGGATAGTTAGTGTATATTGAGGCATGCAGTAGACTCGAACATCTGCTGAAAAAGGAGGATACATCCTTGGGCAAACATAAGAACATAAGAAATAGGAGCAGGAGTCAGCCCTATGGCCCCTCGAGCCTGCTCCGCCATTCAATAAGATCATGGCTGATCATCGACCTCAACTCCACTTTCCCACCCGATCTCCATATCCCTTGATTCCCCTAGAGTCCAAAAATCTATCCATCTCCGCTTTGAATATACTCAAAGACTCAGCATCCACAGCCCTCTGGGGCAGAGAATTCCAAAGATTCACAACCCTCTGAGTGAAGAAATTCCTCCTCATCTCAGTCTTAAATGGCCGACCCCTTATCCTGAGACTATGCCCCCTAGTTCTAGACACTCCAGCCAGGGGAAACAACCTCTCAGCATCTACCCTGTCAATCCCTCACAGAATCTTGTATGTTTCAATGAGATCATCATTCTTCTAAACTCCAGAGAGTGAGGAGAGTCAGAGTGAGATACGACGGAAAGCAGAGGAAGTGCAGCTGAGATAAGTGATGGTTAATCACAATGTTAATCAAGAATGAAGAATAGAACCGATTAGATTGAGTTTAATATAATGTGTTGAACAGTTTAAGAAATAACACAATTAACAAGAGGAGGTAAGCTAGTTTAGGGATAATAGAAAAGTACTGAGAAAGAAGAGGTGAGCAGTGGAACAGTGTAAGAAATAGGATGTAACAACCTTGTGGGTAGATAAGAGTGATATAATTCACTGGTGTGAATGGAATTCTGCCAGGAGCTGTTTACTGATTGGTATCAATATGAGAAATCCCATTGTGCTCTGGAACATGGCTCGTTCCACCTTGATTACCAGAGCCAGCTCTGGTGTCCCGGGTTGTGAATATGTATGTTCTGTCCTTATGATCTGTTACGAGTATATTTAAGATTTAAGATCTAGCTGTTTACAGTACTTTCTTGCAGCCTATGTAGACTTTGAACTTAATAAATTATACATAAACCTATTACGTGTTCAGATACCAGGTGGTCTCCCGCACCCAGGCCAACAAATGCTTTGGGCTAAAGACCTGAAAATGTTAATCTATCTTTTCTCTTTTCAGATGCTGATGGGCCTTCTTTTTATTTCCAACATTTTCTGTTTATTTCATGCTGTCAGAAGACTATCCAACTGCGAGGGTATCACAAACGAGGCTGATCTACACATGTTTAGTTACAGTGGGTCACTGGATAGTGATCAGGAGTGGGACCCCTGGCTGGTTTTTCTCCTCCTTATCCTGGTAACACTGAAGTCAACTTTAGCAACCCACTGCTAACTCATGAATAAAACCTGGGAACTTCCTGGGCTTTGTGGTTCATTATAACACCAGGCAGGCAGCCAGTGAGCTACCAGAGAATCATTCCCCTCACCCCAGGCTCATTTATGAACAATGTTTTTACACACAGCAAGTCCACAGATAGCTCAGTGGAATGGGATTAATGTGATTGCTTTGTCTACGGTAAAGACATGGGCATAGAATTTGGGCCAGTTACCGCCGTGATCTGGTTCAAAAAATGGCGACCGCCACTCTAGCGCCCTTCTCTGGCATGGGACTCAGCGGCCGCCATTTTGGTGAGGTCCTTAGTGCTGCCGATAGCAGCGCTGGCCCTGGAAATGTAAATGAAGAGAGGGTGACATCAATCGGCATGCAACGCCGACTTAACGTCACCTCAGCAAACTTCGACCTTAGCGCTGGGTCCTACGCTCACTGTCAGTAGCATTCAGCAGACTGACAGGGGTGCTGTCAGCACCTCTTAAAGGGACACACACATCTTTCAGGTAAGTTTGCATTTAAGCTTTTGGACTGGATTTTTAAAATGTTATTGAAGTAGTGACTTGGTGCAATACCTGTTAAAAGATTTTTAAGTGCAGGGAGTGCAGAGAGTGCTGCTGGACACTTGCAAGGCCTCGGATGGTAAAGGAAGCCCTCTGAGAAGACAGAAAATGCTGGAAATACTCAGCAGGTCAGGCAGCAGTCGTGCAGAGAGAAACAGAGTTCACGTCTCAGGTCGAGATGCTTTCTGACCTGCTGAGTATTTCCAGCATTTTCTGCTTTTATTTCAGATTTCCAGCATCCACTCAGAGTGGGAAGAGGAAGACGCAGAAGGAAGGATACAGAAGAGGAGGAAGCAGAAGGAAGGATGCAACCCAGACAGCCCCTTTCTGGCCGGGATATCCGGGATGTAATCATCCGCCTGCGGTACCAGTGACCACAACCCCAATTCCCATTTCAACATTTGTCCCACACCTTACCTTCCCTCTATTACTGACCATCACAGCGTCCTCTTGGCCACAATGCTGAAATAAAAGCCACCACAAAGCAAACTTTCCAATCCAACTTTATACATCTATCCA
Organism: Somniosus microcephalus; assembly: GCF_052327205.1. Lineage (NCBI taxonomy): Eukaryota > Metazoa > Chordata > Chondrichthyes > Squaliformes > Somniosidae > Somniosus > Somniosus microcephalus. The sequence continues at coordinate 41,689,476 of NC_141012.1, read as the reverse complement.
TCCAATACGACATCAAAAAATCAACTCATCACCCTTATGCATTCCCTTAGTGTCAGTCTTGTGTGTGCCTTTGTCTATCCTACTGATGTCACACAGTGCTACCCCAGTGGCTGCAGCATGGCTGGTGGAAGGCTGCTGACTTTCAGTGGGGGACACTGCAAATGACCTTGCAGGTCGACCTTGAGGAGCTGGTGGCTGGGAGTATAAAATCGAGTGATGGTCTTTCTTCTTTTTCTTCACTCTCCTCTCCCTGTTCTTGGTCAACCACTGGACGGGCAGGCTGCATTTCTTGAGGGTGTGAAATGAGGAAGGCACAAGGGTGGAGTTGTGGTGAGGAGAGGGCAGAAAAGCAAGAGGTGCATGCCAGAAGGAGAATAAGGTATGAGGATACCAGCATCTTGTATCCTTTCAGCCCCACTGCTGGCCAAGGGCTCAGCCATGCTCCTGCCAAGAATGTCCTGCACCGTCTCCTCCAAGGGGGTAAGGTGAAGCTAGGAATGGGAGTTGGGCCTCGTGTTTAGTAGAGATTATTGGTAGGTGAGTGATTGGGGTGGGTGGGGGGGGGGGAGTTCTGCATTGAGCAGTGTGTGAGGCTAGTGGTGCAGTTGGACAGAGACGGCTTTTGAAGATGCATTCACTGACCTTGACCACTGGTCTGAGATCATGAAACTTCTTTGGGCACTGGAGCCAGGTGGTGGGGGCGACACTGCTGGCAGTGATGGCCTCGGTGATGTGGTCCCACATTGTTATTTCTGGAGGGCCTCCTGGCCCCTGTGGGTAGAGGACCTCTCTTGCAGTGTTGACCCCCTGTGCTGCGTGCGAGACCCTGGGTGCCCCTTCCTTGGCTTGTTGTGCCGTTTGTGTTAGTGCTGAAGCATTTTTCCCACTTATTTTAGGTGCGGAAGGGAATTCAGCTTTAAGAGATGAAGGCCTAGAAATTGGGTATAGCCCCGCCAGCACGTTTGTGCTGAAAATTTTGCGCCTGCCGCGGAGCCAGTTGTGCCCGCCCCATATTCACTTTCAGCGCCCCAAAGCGGAACCGGGCGCTGGTACAGGGTGTGTCCGCCCCGCTTGGGGCGCTGAAAGTGAATTTCAGCGCTCCCGGTCCCGCTGCGCCACCCGATGCGGTGCGGCAGGCTGCTGTACTGCAGGCCTCCCCCTTCTCTTAAGGGGAGGTGCCTGCAACGGCCGGAGCCCCGATTGCAAGTGCCGGCAAAAGAGCCCGGCACAACGGAGAAGTGCCGGGCTCCACGGAAACCAGCCGGCAATGCCGCGGGGGGGGGCGGTGGAGGAGGCCGGGGAAGGAGGTGCGGGCAGGCGGCCGCCGAAAAAGCGGCCGCCCCGCACCCCCACCTTAACTTGTGCCGCTAAGGCTGCAGTAAGGACCCGGTCTCCCGATGTTGTTAGCGCCCGCCACGGAAGAGGCGGCCGCTACTGAAGATGGGGATCGGCGTGGTTTCGGGCGGTACCGGGGCACTGCGCACACCGATGATGTCATCGGTGCCGGCGCAGCGCTACCGGCTAACGCTGATGTTAGGGCCCACCTAATTTCGGGCGCGACGCAACTTCCGGCGCAACCCACTCTTTCGCCCCTAATTGGGCGCAAACGCAACTGAATTTCTAGGCCGAAGACTCCATTTTGGGAATTCTTTTAACTGTTCATTTTCTTTTTTCAGAAGGCAGTTGAGCTGTAAGGGCTAAAAACTGCATATTTTTACATCATTTAAATTTTTTTCAGAAAGCATTGCCCCTTTAAGAAATCGACAATGCTTTCTGAAATGACAGCCTTGCTTTCAGAGCCGGCTGTTCTTGCTGCAGTGATGTTACGGCCACGCTACATTGGAGCCTCCTGCTGGGGCCAATGTCACCAGGACGGCGTTCCACGGTGAGTTAAGCGCTGGGCTAATGTTAATCAGTCCCCAGCGTCCATTTTTCTGTCCTACCAGCGCCACCATTTTCGGTGGCCCTTAACACCCGACCGCAGTGGCAGCTTTTGTGGCGGTCACAAATTTCTAGGCCATGATTCTTCACAAGAGGAAATGCTGAATCTCAGCTGGGCCGCCTAGTCAAAGGCACCATGCTGAGTTCAGGTACAAATCCACAGAGAAGGCGAGAGAACTGGACAGTAGCTGTACTCTGGCTGGCTCTTCCCAGTGGTCAGTGTGAAGAGCGTCACAGACAGAAGAATCACCCAGCATTTGCTGCTGTGTTGAACTTGATGTGGCTCTGGCGATAAGACTGGCAAATTACTCCAACAAGAACACATTCTCTCAATGACACAGCAAGCACAAGCCAAACTGTGAGCTCAGAGTCTGATATAGGAATTGCTCCCGGCTTATTGCATGGCGCAGCAAGGGATGAAGAAATAGGTCAACTGGAGTATAAATCCATACATACCGACCTAGAAAACTAGCTTCAGAAAAGCTGAAATCTAAAAACAGCTGAGTACAGCAGGCATGTGAAAACAAATAGTTAGACTGAAACCGCAGTGGAAGACAGGCTGACTTTGGTCAACATAAGCTGACAAGTGGTCACTACCTGGGGAGTACTGATGGTTGACATGCATGCTATCCCAGCATTAACAAGGCTAGTGAAATCTCACCGACACTCTTTAATATTTACATAATGGATTGGCAAAACTACTTGAACAATCTACAGCACCCGGCCTCACCCTATATGAATCCAAGGTTAAATTCCTCCTCTATGCAGACGACCTGGTTCTGCTGTCACCTACTAAAGAGGGGCTACAGCAAAACCTGGACCTGCTGGAGTCGTACTGCCAGACTTGGGCCCTGACAATAAATCCCCAAAAAACCAAAGTCCTTGTGTTCCAGCAAAGATCCAAACATCAGGGACCCAAAATAAATTTCACAGTAGGAACAACCAAAATTGAACAAACCACTCACTACACATACTTGGGCTTAAAAATCAGTTCTACGGGAAACTTCAAACTGGCTGTGAATGAACTGAAAGAGAAAGCAAGAAGGGCTTTCTATGCCATCAAAAAATCAATCCAAATAGAAATCCCAATTAGCATTTGGCTCAAAATTTTCAAATCAGTAATTGAACCAATTGCACTCTATGGCAGTGAGGTATGGGGACCGCTAACTCAACAAGAATTTGCAAAATGGGACAAACACCCAATTGAGATCCTACATGCAGAATTCTGTAAAAGTATCCTCCGGACTCAAAGGAAAACAGTAAACAATGCATGCAGGGCGGAACTAGGCCAATATCCATTAATAATCACTATCCAAAAAAGAGCCACCAAATTTTGGAATCACCTACAAATGAGCAATCCCCAATGCTATCACTACGACGCCCTGAAATGCCAAGAGCTGACCATAAAGAAGAATACCCTCAGTCAACTAGTCCTGGGACTCAGTGAAGTAACTACTAACAATACTAACAATAACCAGCCCCAGGACAGTGACAGGGTAACACAAAGAATTCGACCCAACACAATCGTCGCTAAGCAAAAGGAAAAATACCTGACATATTGGGCAGAAACAACAAAAACCCAAAGCAAACTCAATTGCTACTTGGCCCTAAACAGACAATACAACATAGCTGATTACCTGACCATGGTAAAGGATAACAAACTGAGAAGAACCTTGACAAGGTACAGACTTGGCGAACATAGCCTAGCGATCGAAAAAGGCAGACACAGGCAGACCAGGCTGCCAAGAGAGGACAGGATATGCTCTCACTGCAGTCAGGGAGTGGTGGAGACAGAGATGCACTTCCTCACAGCTTGTGGAAAATATCAGGGCATCAGGGAGAATTTCTATCAAAAATTCTCACAAATATGCCCTGATTTCAGAAATCTGAATGACAACCAAAAACTCCCATTCCTACTGGGAGAGGAGAGAAGCTGTATAACACTGGCGGCACACTATGTTACAGCTTGCCATGAACAGAGGGACAACCAGTAAACTAAGAAAAGAATATATATAAACAATGCGAATGTATATTTATACACTCAGGGATATACCTGTTTATACACTGTATGAATAGAACTGCGTTTATGTGCTAAACCATAAATGTATTTTGATGCTTTGGCAACATAAGATGTAACTTATCATGCCAATAAAGCGATTTGAATTGTGAATTGTGAATTGAAATGGGGGCCTGTTGTGTTAATAGTGGACTTCCACTATTGCTAATGTCCAAATCTCTGTAGGTTTGCACCTGAACTCAGTGTGGTGCTTTAACTAGACGGCCTAACTGAGATTCAGCACTTCACCTGGTGGGGAATCATGGGCTTCAATACACATTGTACCGTGGGCAGGTCAAACACATTAATCCCATTCCACTGAACTGGCTCTGGGTTTACTGTCTATAAATACATTGTTTAGAAGGGAGCTCCGGGGTTTATACCTGGCACTGCTCTCGCACTCTCTTTCTCTTTCGGTTGTTTCTCTCAATTATTTCTTTTTCTCTTACAGTCTGCCGATTCTCTCATGTTTTACTGTCTCTCTATTTCTTTCTGCTGTCTGTCTTTCCCTCCCTCTGTCTGTGCTGTTTTCCTCTCTTGTCAGCTTAGCTCAGTTGGTAGCACTCTCACTGCCATGTCTAAAACTTGTGGGTTCAAACCCTACTACAGAGGAACATATAATCTGAGCTGGGACTCCAGTGCAGTACCGAGGGAGTGCTGCACTGTCGCAGGTGCCATCTTTCTGATGAGACATTAAACAGAGTGTGACTGCTCAGGTGGACATAAAAGATCCCGTGGCACTATTTGAAGAAGAGCTGGGGAGTTCTTCTCAGTGCCCTGGCCAATATTTATCCCTTAAACAACATCACTAAAACAAATTATCTGATAATTTCTCTCATTGCTGTTTGTGGGATCTTGCTGTGTGCAAATTGGCTGCCGCATTTCCCTACATTACAAGAGTGACTACATTTCAAAGGTACTTCATTAGCTTTGGGACATCCTGAGGCTGTGAAAGGTGCTATATAAATGCAAGGTCTTCTTTCTTTTTCCTACACTGCAGGGATTGAAAAGGCAATTCGAGCTGACGTAAGCACTACTTCTCATCTTTTCAATCGTGGTGGTTTTCTCCCTTTCACCAATGTTTCTCAATTAAAAGGAGATTATCCTAATTACTAAGTGCACACATTGTACATCTGATGCGCTTGCTCGTGTCAAAATGGTCAAAATTACACAGAGACAGGAAGGTTTCCATTCTTTCAGATGATCCACTTTGCAGCATGCAGTCATATGTAATACTTTTTGAATGCGACTTTAAAAACAAAAAAATCCATTCTCGGGATGCAGGCGTCGCTGGCAAGACAGGCATTTATTGCTCGCCCCGAGTTGCCCTGAGAGGGTGGTGGGCCTTTTACTTGAACCGCTGTTCTTTTGATACAACTGAGGGGCTCGCTAGACCACTTCAGAGGGCAGTTAAGAGTCAACCACATTGGTGTAAGACTGGAGTCACATATAGGCCCAGACCGGGTAAGGGCGACAGGTGTCCTTCCACTAAAGGACATTTAGTGAACCAGCTGGGTTTATACGACAACCTAACAGCTTTTTATTTCCAGATTTTTAAACTGAATTCAAATTCTCCAACTCTCATGGTGGGATTTCAACCCACGTTCTCTGGATTGAGTCCGGTAACGTAACCACGGCACTACCGTGCCCATTTATGAAGAGCCATTTACAATTAATCGTTCCGTGTGCACAATAACAAGCAGGCAAAATATAAAAACAAGAACCTCAATCAAATCTTACTTTTTTGAAGGTTTCCAGCAGGCACACACGGTTACCAAGGTAACCAGAAGGAAAATCCCCCCTGTGCACAGGATAATGTATAAAGAGCTCCGCCCTATAGAAAAACATAAAAAGTCACGGTCCAAACTTCCAGCCTCTGAGCTATAAGTCAAACCATTCCAGCTACATTTAGAAGAACATAACAAGCAAAGGCTATTCTGCCCATCAAGCCTCTCCTTTCCACACACCACTCTGTCAGAGAATCATAGGATTTTATAGCACAGACGGGGGTAATTTGGCCCATTGTGCCTGTGCTATCTACTTCATCCCGTTACCCTGACTTTTTTTTAATTCGTTCATGGGATGTGGACGTTGCTAGCAAGGCCAGCACTTATTGCCCATCCCTCATTGCCCTTGAGAAGGTGGTGGTGAGCCGCCTTCTTGAACCGCTGCAGCCCGTGTGGTGAAGGTGCTCCCACAGTGTTGTTAGGGAGGGAGTTCCAGGATTTTGACCCAGCGACGATGAAGGATCGGCGATATATTTCCAAGTCAGGATGGTGTGAGACTTGGAGGGGAACTTGGAGGTGGTGGTGTTCCCATGCGCCTGCTGCCCTTGTCCTTCTAGGTGGTAGAGGTCGCGGGTTTGGGAGGTGCTGCCGAAGAAGCCTTGGCGAGTTGCTGCAGTGCATCTTGTAGATGGTACACACTGCAGCCACAGTTCGCCGGTGGTGGAGGGAGTGAATGTTTAAGGTGGTGGATGGGGTGCCCATACCTATTTAATTTTTTCATTTTCAAATATTTATCCATTTCCCTTTGAAAAGCCTTAAAGATTCTGATTCCAACACTGTTTCTGGTAGAGCAGTCCAGGTCCTAACAACCCTCTGCATTAAAATAAAATTCTCCTAACCTCTCCTTTTTGCTAAAGGGCTTAAATTTACACACTTTAGTTATCGATGCATTGGTCAATGGAATCAGTTGTTCTCTACTTGTCTTATCAGAACCCCTCATAATTTTAAACACCAGTTCTACTCTTAATCTTCTCCGCCCTAATAAAAAGGGTCTACCAAATAATTGAGGCACCAAAATTGTGTGGCCATTCTGACAGACTCCCGGTGGAATTTTACAGGATGGCCTTGAGGGAGGAGGCTGCTCCTGGCCAAAAAAGGCAATCAACATAAGTGAGCAGGGCCAGGGGTCCTAAGTCAGAAGTTTTTGCTCTTAAGCATTCAGTCAGGACTCAACGCTTGACTGGCACAGGCACGCCTGGTCTCAACACCCGACACAGGTGGAAGTAGGGCACATCTGGCCAGAGTCAGAGCCTGGAACACAAAGATCAGAGATCAAAAACATTGTTGGAAAGGAGATTGAAGTATCTCCCTTTGTAAGGGGACTCTGGGGAACCCAAATTGCTTCATGGGGAGGGAGTTTCCAGCTCTCAGCCCCAGGCCAGTCATTTACCACCTGCCATTCTGGGTCTTCAATGGGGGCTCCAAACCTCCAAAGGCCCACCCGTGGAGGCCCCAACCCCTCACCCCACAAACCCGGTGGTGTTTGTGGCAGAGTTGCATGCATGGTGGGTGCTCCCTCAGGAACCTTTTAAACCACATCCTCCCGAGAAGAGGCTCTGCAAAGTTCCCCTGTCCCCCACAGGTAAATCAAGCAAGACTGCAGAATACTTATATTCAGCAGCCCAGGAACCTATCATAATCCACACACAACATTTCAGTAACCTTACCTGCACTTAAACTCTTTGGGGTAATTGTAACTTTTGGCGATAGTGTAAAACGGCGCTATCGGATCAGTCACCCGTTTTACACCTTGCTTTACTTTCCATTTTGTTGACCCCAATGTCTCCTCTATAAATCCCATTGCGCCCAGTGCATTTACCTCACTTTCCCACATAATGTTATCTGTATCCCACTGTTCCCCGCTGTCACCTCTATAAATATCCTGCTCCGCCCCATTGTGTCTCCTCTATAAATCCCATTGCCCCCCTAGTGTATATATCCCACTTTCCCACATTATGTGCCCCCCCCCCATATATCGCTCATGTACTTACTGTATACGGTCAGTTTGACCGGCGTGCTTCGAGAGTTGCTGATTGGATTCTCCACCGTACAGCTGTAAATGTCATCGTCGGTTATGTGGACCCGTGTGATGGTCAGGGTTTTCTGATCACTGGACAAAGAGAACCGTTCGTCGTCCTCCAGGGGCTTCCCTCCTTTCAGCCATGTATACAGCGGTTTGGTTCCATTTTCATGTGAACAGTTCAACGTGACATATTCACTCAGTTCCAGTACTGTGGAGGATGATAACACCACCACGGGCTTTGTCACGGGGACTGGATAAAACGAGGCAGGAAACAGACAATGGGCACAAGGCTGTAAAACATAGGGTGTGCAATACAAACAACTTGCATTTATATAGCGCCTTTAACGCAGTGAAACATCTCAAGGCGCTTCACAGGAGCGTCACCAGTTGAATATTGACACAGAGCCAAAGATGAAGACATTAGGACAGGTGACTAAATGCTGAGTCAAAGAGGTAGGTTTTAAGCAATGTCTTAAAGGAGGAGAAAGGGGTGGAGCGGCGGAGAGGTTTAGGGAGAGAATTTCAGAGCAGAGGGCCTGGACGGCTGAAGGCGCGGCCACCAATGGTGGGATGAACGCAAACCTCTAGGAGGGCTGGAGGAGGTTACAGAGATAAGGAGGGGGCATGATTATGGAGAGATTTGAACACGAGGATGAGAATGTTATAGTTTGAGACGCTGGTGGATGGGGAGCCAATGTAGGTCAGCGAGCACAGGGGTGATGGGTGAAGGGGACTTGGTGCGAGTTAGGATACAGGCAACAGAGCTTTGGATGAGCTGAAGTTTATGGAGGGTGGAAGATGGGAAGCCAGCCAGGAAAACAGGCCCCTCAGGTCAACCAGGTTAAGTAATAACCAGTGTCGAAAGAATGCATGTCATTCAGAAACAAGGCTGAAGTTTACCAGAGGTAATCTGGTGAGGGGTCACTACTAGTGATTTTATTATGTTCAACTAGAGCAGTACAAATTGGGGGCACAGTAGGTGTCAAGTTTTCCTTTTGCCCCAACCATGAGTGATAGGGAGCTACCAAATGGGCTTGTAGAAGAGGGGAGTCCAAAATGGGTCAGGTTGGCAGACCTAATAACCCAAGAACAGATTTTACTTGTTTGTTGCAATGCTACTGCTGGTGGATATCAAGTCCAGGCACAGCCTGGTCTATTAGCTGTCATAATACATTACTGATACTTTCTGGCTGCCTCTCATATCAGGCACAGTTGGACTCCAACACTAAGGACTCAGAAACCCAATCCCGTTCTCACCTGGTGTCAGGATATCTGCATTTTACAGCAGGGTTCATGGCATGTCAGTCAGGAGCAGGAACCAGAACTGATTCTCCTTCCCTCGCGAGTCCAGGGACACTAATTGCAACTGGAGCGCCCCAGTCATTGTGACTAGGGAACTCAGCACTGCCTGGTGCTGGACTGAGCCATGCTGACCAGGGAAGTGGCAAGTTTGACCTCCAGTCTGAGCTGCGTTAGCAGGTCTCAGCCAGGGTGATCTTGGGATGCATGACAATTAGTTACAGTGTCCCTGGGTTAGGGATGGGGAGCATCAGACCTTATCTTCACCTCTGTGTAAATGCAAATCAATTCTTCATTCTTCCTTTCTATCCAGTGCCCTCTGCTGGAAGCTGTATCTGTTAATATTGGGTCAGGACTGAATCAGCTGAAACCCACTGCCTGGACTTGTAATCAAGAACGGCTATTGGGCAGAGGAGGCTGCTGTCCATGAAACTGTAGCCAGTACAAGTCAGTGTCTTTGAAAGAGCAGAGTGAGAAACTGGAGGGGAAACTCAATAACTTTTCTAATTGGAGGCGGGGGTGGGGGATGCAATTGATCAGTAATTCAGTACAAACCAGAATATAGTTGCACAGAAAGCCTGCCAACCCGAACACTTACCATCGACAGTTAAATTGAGTGTTTTCACGGCGGTGGAGGCATCGTCTGTGATCGCGATCTCGACTTCGTACATTCCCTCGTCGGCTGGCTGCAGGTTGTGGATCAGCAGGGACCCGTTGCGGAAGATCACAATCCGATCCTTGTACTCCGGCCGTAGCTTGCCCAGGATGCGTGTGCCAAAGGACTGGACCAAAGGGATGGGCTTGTCCTTCTTCAGCTGCCACTGAATGACGGGAGTCTCCGAACTGCTGGCTGTGTAATGTATAGAAAGTAAGACCGACCCTCCGACGATGCCGTGGGCAGTGTGGGTTAGTGCTGTTATATTCACTCCCTCTGCTGGCACTAAAACAATAATGAAATACAAACCATAAGAAACTAGCATTAGCAGCAGAAAATCAGAAGCTGGGCTGCATAATTCCGCTTGTCCATTAATTGTTGCCTTCCGGTTTTGAGCCAGCTGCAAACTTAACCGGCTAAAGAGAAAGAAGAATTTGCATTTATATAGCGCCTTTTACAACCTCGGGATGTCCCAAAGCTCTTCAGAGCCAATGAATTACTTTTTGAAGTGTAGTCATTGTTGTAATGTAGGAATCGCAGCAGCCAATTTGCGCACAGCAAGCTCCCACAAACAGCGATGTGATAAATAATCAGATCATCAGTCTTAGTGATGTTGGTTGATGGGTAAATATTGGGACAGGTCACTGGGGAGAGCTCACCTGTTCTTCGAACAGTGCCATGGGATCTTTTACGTCCACATGAGGCAGCAGATGGTGCCTCGGTTTAATGACACATCCGAAAGACGGCACCTCCGATAGTGCAGCATTCCCTCAGTACTGCACTGGGAGCGTCAGCCTAGAATTTGTGGTCAAGATTATGAGTTAAATAATTGTTTTCCTGTCTAATTTTCACTCCTGATGGTACTGATTCACAATGAGCTACTGGAAGTCCTGTGGTACCTCAACCAAGTGGGTAGTTTTCGTGTCTGAGCCTTGACAGTAAGTGTTGGCAAGCTATCCACCATTAGGGAACTATTATTGCCAAGATGAATCCTGTCCTCACATAATAACCACACATACTGAGACAAAGGTTGGAAATCAGGAGTGTGAAGCCTTTCTGGGCTGATTTTTCTCCTGCACAGTCTAGAGACATGAATGCCAACAGAAGCACCCTTACTGCAGCCTTGACTGAGGTCAGCACAGGCCAGGAATTGAATATGGGATCTCCCTGGTTCATGTGTTTAAGTATCACACCATTAAGAACAAGGAGTGGGCCATTCAGCCCCTCGAGCCTGTTCCACCATTCAATTAGATCATGGCTGATCTGTATCTTAACTCAATTTACCTGCCTTTTCTCCATAACCTTTTATACCATTACCTAACAGAAATCTATTGATCTCAATCTTGAAAATTTCAATTGACCCAGCATCCACAGAGAATTCCAGTTTTCCACTCCCTTTTGTGTAAAAAATGCTTCCTGATTTCACTCCTAAATGGCCTGACTCTAATGTTAAGATTGTGCCCCCTTGTTTTGGATTCCCCCACCAGCAGAAATGATTTAACTCAAATCCTTTTTACTATTTTAAACACCTCAATTAAATGACCCCTCCATCTGCTAAACTCAAGGGAATACAAGCCAAGTTGATGCAATCTGTCTTCATAATTTAATTCTTTAAATCCTGGTGTAATTCTGGTGAATCTGTGATGTGCGCCCCCTCCCAGGCCAATCTATTCATCCTGAGGTGCGGTGCCCAGAATTGAACACCGAACTCCCTCTGCCTGTTCCCTGGTGTCTCTGTTGCAGCTTTTCCCTGCCCTCACTAAGCTGCAGTGAACCTGCGATAAGCATGCATCGCATTACTTTATAAGTTCAATTTTGTTCTTGCTTTTTGGCAACAGAAAGTTAATCACAGTTACTGTGTGTAAAATTTAATAAAATACTAAGCTGATAAGGTTTATAACAACAGTTTGGTAATTTTTCTTTAACTTTCAACTCAGAATTAAATGTACACATACACACACATTTATATATCTATAAATCTATTACATATTAAATTTGTGTTTCATTGAGTTCATGGTAACCTGGCCCCTCTGAGAAAATCTATTATCCTGCTTTAGATGACAATGTAATGAAGTTTTCAATGCCAAGGGTGTCACACACTCACCTAGAAATGCTTGGAAGAACTGCGACATACGGAATGGATTCCTCAGAGAGGACCCCACAGTACAGCCTGAAGGATCAAACCTTCCTCGCAAACAGTGGACAACCATCAACCGCCTCAGAACCGGTCATGGTAGATGCTGCCACCTTCTCCATAGATGGAAGATTAAAGCATCCCCATCATGCGACTGTGGAGCTCCTGATCAGACCCTGGAGCACATCATCGAGCACTGCCCTCAGAGGAAATTCGCAGGCAGCCTTCACGATATCCACACTGTTACACCGGAAGCTTTGGCCTGGATGTCCGACTTAGATATTGACATTTGATTTGCTTTGCTACTACCATACGACAGAAGAAGACTCACGTAGCCTGGTATACTAGCTAGGAGAGGTGATTACACGAGAAAAAGTTTAATATTCTATTTCTATTTAGTGTCAGCTGTGGCTCAGTGGGTAGCACACTCGCCTCGGAGTCAGAGGGTTGTGGGTTCAAGTCCCACTCCAGGGACCTAAGCACAAAAATCTAGGCTGACACTCCAGTGCAGTGCTGAGGGAGTGCTGCACTGTCGGAGGTGCCGTCTTTCGGATGAGACGTTAAACCGAGGCCCCGTCTGCTCTCTCAGGTGGACGTAAAAGATCCCATGGCACTATTTCGAAGAAGAGCTGGGGAGTTTACACAGTAACCCAGATCTGAGTTGGGGGTTGATAGGGGAAGTCAAGTCTTCCAGCCACTCCCTTTACGCCAAGACAGGACTTTGGGGGCATGTTAGGGAATGGGTGTTCCTGGGCCATCTTGGGAATTCTGCAATTTCCACCCTCTTTAGCCATAGTAGAAGCCATGCTTACCAAGAGCAGGCACAGTTTCCATTCTGAGCCTTCCTAAATAAATTTCCTGCAAAGGTAATTGATCCCAATGAAGATTCTCATTTCTCCTCAGGGAAAAGTTGAAACATTTGGCCTGTCCTCTTCACCTGGTAAGGGCCACTGTTGCCTCCTATTGAAGCAGCAGGGTGCCGGGTTTCTGGTGGTCACTCGGGACGGGCAGCTCACTTGCACTTGTAAAGTGCAGGCTGCCCACCTCAATTATATAAATGACCCCGTCCCCGGGATTTAAAGTAGGGTCCACATCCTGGCCAGTGGTCGGCTAGTGGTCCCACTCCACCGCGCTTCCAGTAGCAGAGCAGGGACCCTGGAATATTGAGCACATAGGGCTGGATTTTCATTGAGGAGGCGGGTAGGAGGCGGGACTACAACTTTCAGGGTTGTAGTCCCGCCTCCATGGAGTTGTAGCCAACCCACGCGATTTTGACTTGATTGATCTTGTTGAGCCCGCCCAGCTGTCAAACACTGACAATCTGTACTCCAAGTTAATTCCTTCCTCTCAGGATGATTTAGAGATCTCTTCGGAACAGAAAGCTGAATGCTGCAATTTTTGACAGATCGCAGCCATTCTGCTTTCTGTGCCAGTGAGATGAGGGACTCCGGAGACCTGAAGGAAGGAAGGCTGTAAAGGTAAGTAAAACTTCTTTAAACACTTTAAACACGCCAAACACACTTACCTCTTCACTCATGCACCCATCACTCACCTGAACACCGGACATCTCAACCCCTCCAAGCCCTTCAGCCCGACGGCCCACCTCGCTAACTTGGCGTGGTTTGGGGCCGTCGGGAATCCCACACTTCAGGGATAAAAATAGGGATTAGACTAAAAACAGGCAGTTAATTGGCACTAATCCCTTCCCGCCTTGGGTAGGCGGGTCCCAGTGCAGGGCGGGTACCCGCCTCCTTTGAAACTGGCATGGAGGCGGGTTGGGGGCGGGATGGTGTTGGGACCCCCGAATTCGGGACTTTAACCCCCCGCACGCCTCCAAACCCGACTCCACGGGTCAATGAAAATCGACCCCATAGCCTTTGTTCAATAGCCACTCATGGTAAAGAATGCATGTTCGAATAACCGTCTATATGATTTTTTTTTTCTAACTTCCCTCTTCATTCTTATGGTGATAATCCCCAGTCTATGCCCCCTTGCTACTGATTTGCCAACTAGTGGAATCAAACAAGCTTTAATTATTCTCACAAATCATTTCAGAATTTTGCAAACCTCTGTTAGGTTCCCTTTCAGCTTCTCTGCTCCAGTGAAAATAGCCCCAATTTTTCATGTTTGTCCTCATAAATGTAACTGTTCATTCCTGGTATAACTCTAGTGAATTGTCACTATACCCTTTCCATGGCTCCAACTGTGGCCTACCCACTATCTTGTACAAATTCAACATCACTTTCTTGCTTTTATTTTCAACGCCTCGATCTATAAAACCCAGAATCCCATTTGTCCTTTGCAGGCATCGATGATGCTCAGGGATGCAATCAGCCTATGAATGGGGGTGAGCACTCTTCTCATCCTAGGTATATAAAGATAAAAACAGAAAAATCTGCCACCTATCTGCCCACTCCATTAACCTGTCTATGACCTTCCTCACAGTTTGCAATATGTCCAATTTGTTATCAACAAGTATGATTTCTCTTGTCCCTGTGCCCAAATTATTTATAGAGAAGCCTTAGCACAAATCCCTGGGCACACGACCCTGAAATTTTGTAAATAAATTAGTTATTCCTTTGACTGAAGGGAGTGCTATAGTTCAGACTTTTTCTGATGCAAAAGGCTTGATGATAATTTCCATAAACATCTCTCTTCTGACCTGAAACCTACATTTAATTACCTCTGCCATACTAAGCTACTATAGCCTGGATCTAACAAATAATTGCTCACAGGTGGGCTTGTAGGATGTCCACTATATCTTCTAGCAATCCAGAAGGTAGAAAATATTGTAACATGACCTTTCTTTGTCCCAGCTAAACTACTGAGCATAATTACTTATAATTAAATGATTCATAGAATTAAAGATACAGAACAAAATAGTGTATGCACTATCATTGCATAAAATACCAGGAGATCAGTCTGATGTAAAAAGACTACTGAGAGCTTGGTTTGAGTATAAAACAAGGCTTTAATCAACTGTTTCACAACCATGAGATTCCTAGTTACTTCACTAGTTCCTGGTTACAGAAACATCCTGAGCAAGCTGGGCCCACACCCGAGTATTTATACTCTTTGGACGGCGCCACCAGCTGGCCGCCCAGTGTTACTTCATGAGTCATGATAAGATTCATGACATGCCTTCCCGCCTGAAAGTTTTGGAAGTCCGACGACTTCCTTCTAGTGGATTAGGCGGACCAGGAATAGGCGCAGTCTTTTAGATCTTCGCTTGTGGCTGGAAGGCACGTCTCCTCGGACCGTGTCTTGGTCCCTGGGTCGCTTGGTCCATACTGGTAGATCGACAGGGCCCGTGTCGCCTTGATCGACCTGTGGAAGACTGGGGAGATCGTGACTCCGGGTGCGGGTCCCACAGGAGCAGAGCTGGCGTCATCTTGGTTGGTAGCCGGGGATTGACCGGCATCCTGGCTTCGGGTGGCCATCCCATGGGAAGCGCTCGGCTCCCTGAGTTGATCTGGTGGAGTAGCCGGCAGATCCCTTGATGTCCCAGGTAGGGCGTCATCCTCAAAGGAGCGCAGAGCGTCGGTATCATTACCATGGGTTCCTCTACCAGTTGAGTCCGTGGGACTGGTTGGACAGGGAGCCAGATCTCGGAGTGAAACGGTGGACTCCTGGCCATCAGGGTACCGCACGTGCGCGTAAGTGGGATTAACGTCCGTTAGTTCCACCTCGTCGACGTGGGGATCATTTTTGGAAGTTTGGACGAATCTTCAGAGCAGCACGGGGCCGGGAGCTGCCAACCATGATGGTGGGGACGTCCCATGAGTGGAGCGACGCTGGAATCTGAAGAATCGCTTGTGAGGAGTGACATTGGTGGACATAGAAAGAAGAGACCTGATGGAATGTAACACGTCAGGGAGCATAGTTTCCCACTGCTGGTCTGGTAGGTTGCGTGACCTCAGTGCAAGACGAACAGTGTTCCAAATGATAGCGTTGTATCTCTCAACCTGTCCGTTACCAATGGGATGATACAGTATCGTTTTGCTTGTGGCGATTCCCCGTTGGGAAAGATAACTTTTGAGTTCGCTTGACATGAAGGAGGCACCCCGATCAGAGCAAAGGGAAAAGACCTGATCGAGGCATTTGATCACTGTGGAAGTAAGCATATTGGGACAGGGGAAAGCAAAGGGAAAGCGTGAATATTTGTCCACCATAATAAGTAAGTAGGTGTTTCGCATTGAGGAAGGCAATGGCCCTTTAAAGTCAATGCTGAGTCGCTGCATAGACAGCATAGCATGTATGAGCGAGCCATCCGATGAACGGAAGAATTGCGGTTTTAATTCCGCACAGATTCTACAGGTGGAGCAAGTTCTTTTCACATCTTCCGTAGAAAATGGGAGATTTTTAGATCACACAAAGTGCAACATACGGGTAACGCCAGGATGGCATAAGTCAGTATGAAGATCCGCAAGAGTCGAAGTTGACATAGAAGAGCAGAATGCACGCGTGAGGGTATCCGGGACTACATTCTCTTTGCCGGGTTGATAATGTATGGTGTAGCCAAAGGCGGCCAATTCCATCCTCCAGAGCTGTATTTTGTTATTCTTGATCTTAGTGCGTTTCCGGTTATCCAGCATAAAGGCCATGGAGCGCTGATCGGTTATAAGTGTGAAATGGCGACGAGCGAGAAAATGACTCCATTTACGTACTGCTTCAAAGATAGCCGTAGCCTCCTTCTCGACAGGAGGATAATGGAGCTCGCTACCCTGCAAAGTTCTGGACAGAAATGCAACGGGTCGACCACCTTGATTCAAGGTAGCCGAGATCGCCACCTCCGATGCATCGCACTCGACCACGAAAGGAAGATTTTCATCAATGGAACGAAGCATGGCTTTTTCCAGTTGTCGCTTGAGGAGGTTGAAAGCTGAAATAGCCGTTGCCTCCAACGGAAATGACCACGTGAAGCAGGGCCTGGATCTTGTCGGAGAAGTGGGGTATCCACTTTGCATAATAGGCGAACATGCCGAGTGCCCGACGAAGAGAGCCGAGATTCGTAGGGGGAGGGAGCTCCTAAAGCGGACGAAGTCGCTCCGGATCCGGTTTGATGACACCGTTGCCCACCCAATAGCCAAGGATGTTGACTGATGGTACTGATTTCACAGATTTGGACTCATTTAAGGTTAAGTTGCGACGACGGAGAATGTCAAAAAATTTCTGGAGGTTGGCATCATGCTCCTTCTGGTCATGACCAGCAATGGTGACATTATCCAGATATGGAAAAGTGTCCGTTAAGTTCTCCTGTTTGACTAGGCTATCCATTGCCCGTTGAAAGATGGCCGCCCCATTGGTGACCCCAAATGGAAGGCGACAAAACTGATAAAGCCGACCATTGGCCTCAAAGGCTATATATTTTTTGTCAGAGTCCTTTAATGGTACTTGATGGTATGCGCTCTTTAAATCAAAAGTTGAAAATACCTTGTAGTTGGCAAGGTTATTGACCATGTCATCGATGCGTGGTAGTGGGTAGGCATCCAGGTCGGTATACTGGTTAATAGTTTGCGAGTAATCGATGCAAAGACATTTCTTGTGTTGCTTCAGAGGATTTTTAACAACGACGACTTGAGCCCGCTAGGGAGATGAACATGGCTCAATGATACCGTCAGCTAGAAGGTGAGAGATTTCTGCCTTGATGAAGGATCGATCATCTTGGCTGAAACATTGTGATTTAGTGACTATGGGCTTACATCGGGGGGAAAGATTGGCAAACAAGGAGGGCTCATCGAGCGAAACCGCTGAAAGCGCACAAAACGGTACTTTGGAAATAGTAAGCTCCGGCTTTGACCCTCCAAACTCGAAAGTGAGTCTTTTGTGTTGTTTCTGGAAATCCTGTCCCAGGAGCACATCACTGCATAGGTTTTTGAGCACCCCGAGCCGGGTGGATAAATAAGTGCGGCCATTGAGAATAAGGTTGACAAGACAAAAGCCGGAAGAGTTGGTGGTCAGTGTCGTCAGAGCCATTGCAATTTCCCTGTCTGAGGGGTAAATACGCAGTTTTAACTTACTGACAGCCCTCTCACTAATGAAGCTGTCAGAGCTGCATGAGTCGATCAGTGCCCGCAAAATGTGTCCATTTACCGAAACCTTCGTGGCTGCATGGGACAGACTTTGGGGAAATATAAATACTGTGGCTACAAGAGCAGGCCAGAGGCTGGGAATTCCGCGGCGAGTGTCTCACCTCCTGACTCCCCAAAGCCTTTTCACCATCTACAAGGCACATATCAGGAGTGTGATGGAATACTCTCCACTTGCCTGGATGAGTGCAGCTCCAACAACACTCAAGAAGCTCGACACCATTCAGGATAAAGCAGCCTACTTGATTGGCACTCCATCCACCTTCAACATTCACTCCCTCCACCACCGGCGCACTGTGGCTGCAGTGTGTACCATCTACAAGATGCACTGCAGCAACTCGCCAAAGCTCCTACAACAGCACCTTCCAAACCTGCGACCTCCACCACTTAGAAGGACAAGGGCAGCAGATGCATGGGAACATCACCACCTATAAGTTCCCCTCCAAGCCACACACCATCCTGACTTGGACCTGTATCGCCGTTCCTTCACTGTCGCTGGGCCAAAATCCTGGAACTCCCTTCCTAACAGCATTCTGGGTGCACCTACACCATATGGACTGCAGCGGTTCAAGAAGGTGGCTCACCACCATCTTCTCAAGGGCAATTAGGGATGGGCACTAAATGCAGGCCTAGCCAGCGACGCCCACATCCCATCAATGAATTAAAAAAGAACAGCTGTGATGGGAGGAGGGGCAGTTTTACCCTTGACAGCTGTAACCTTAGTAGTGGTTCTTGGGGGAGGAGCAGTTTTATAGATTGCAGCTGTAACCTTAGTAGTGGCTCTTGGGGGAGGAGCAGTTTTATAGATTGCAGCTGTAACCTTAGTAGTGGTTCTTGGGGGAGGAGCAGTTTTATAGATTGCAGCTGTAACCTTAGTAGTGGCTCTTGGGGGAGGAGCAGTTTTATAGATAGTAGCTGCAAAACTAACAGAGGCTCTTGACTGGCATACCTTAGAAAAGTGACCTTTCTTACTGCAATGATTGCAGGTTGCGTTACGAGCAGGACAAAATTTCCTATAGTGGAATGCACCTCCACAGAAAAAACACTTCCTTCCAGATTGCCAAGATGCCGCTAGGGCAGGGTTGTCATCAGTGAAGGCTTCTAGGGTAGGGTTGTCATCCGCTAGGTTAGAGTCATCATCAGTGAGGGCTTCCGCCCGAGACCTATCGAAGTAGTCATTAAAAGTGATACCAGCAGCCCGTGCACGTGGTAAAAGATAGGTATCTGCATTCTTCTTTGCCAAGTCCAGGGAACATGCCTGGTCATAGCCAGTTTGTAACTCAAGGGTTTTATTCTCCAACAGACATTAGAAGGGAGACGTAATTCCGTTAATAAAAGAATCACGAATTATCTCCTCCTGGTACTGCTCAGCTGTGACAGCTTTAAGATTACAATCCTTGCTGAGCCTGCAAAGCTTTTGAAGGAATTCGTCAGTGATTCCCCGGGTTGTTGTCGAGTAGTGGCCAGTAGATGCTGAGCAAAAATTTCGTTTGGGGCCTTAACATATAGTCGCTGTAATATTAGGATAGCAGCGTCATAGTCTACACAGTCTTCGATATAGTCAAACACATGAGGAGATACATAATTGGCAAGTATCTCTAATTTATCAGGAACATTCTCACCACACGCCCTGAGGAAGTTGCTGAAGGTACGATACCAGTGTTTCCATACCTTAGCAGTTGTAGGTGAATTCGGGTCCAGGTCAAGACGGGTGGGTCTGAGTAGTTTGTCCATGATGGATTGATTACTACATTGGAGTTCCCTTCTACAGTTGAAGTGTAGGGGGTGGCGTGTGCCGTGCCCAGTCAGCTTCACCTCTGACTGTCCCTTGAGCAGTTCGAATCACTCCCACATCCCTGGGGTCTAGACACCGGACTTAGGTACAGGCGGCGATACAGAAAATTGAGTAGACAAGTGGTTTGGTGTAAGAAAACCAAGATTTTATTAAAGCAGATTAAAACACAAACTTATGAGAATTACTGGTATGAAATACAGGTATAAAACAATTACACTTATATGGGAAATGGGGAACACAAAGCACATCGAGGGAAAACAATTACATTAAACAATCCCCTTATCGTTAATCCCACCCCTATACCTAACTAGATTAGGCTATGAGGGGCCAGGAATTCATGCTCACCAGTCCAAAACCTGTTGCTTTAACGGTTGTGATATTTTGAGGTCTGTCCTCCCTGTCCTTTGGGGTACCCCGTCGCCACGTGGTCTCAGGGCGCGGCACTGAAGTTGTTGCTGTGAAGCACCCTCCTTTTTCCTCAACTACCGTCATCGTCTCGTCGCGATGGGTTTTCTTCTTCTTCTCCCTCGGGCGGT
Organism: Somniosus microcephalus; assembly: GCF_052327205.1. Lineage (NCBI taxonomy): Eukaryota > Metazoa > Chordata > Chondrichthyes > Squaliformes > Somniosidae > Somniosus > Somniosus microcephalus. The sequence continues at coordinate 41,669,161 of NC_141012.1, read as the reverse complement.
CGTCGGCGGTAATGTCGCGGTTAGAGTTGGTTGGCGGTCTTTATCGCTTGGAAGATTTTGCTACCCATCCTTTGAAAGCCAGTATATTCGTCACGGGCGCTGCCACCCGCGTTTAACGCCTGCTTATTCGTAGTGTTCAAATGCCAACTTATTCTCACTGTCCATACACACACTGCTAATTTCTTCACCAAACGCCAGCTTATAACTAGGTGTTTGGGGTTTTACCAATGCGTCTTTCGCTGCCCTTCTCTGCTCTTATCAGTTTACCTTCTTCTTCGTCTCGTCTCGTCTCGCATCGTCTCGTCTGCCCCTTTTGTGGCCTGTGTGTCCCATGTGGCTTTTGAACTCGGGTCTCGTTCTCCTCCCGCGTTTGGCCCCGGTGTAATGGGCGTCCTTGGTTGTTGAGCGGTGCGGGGAGTGAGAAGGGAACCCGCCATGAGGCCAGGGCGTGAGCACGAGCGGCAGCAAGAATGCTAAGAGCTACCAGACCTAAGAGCGATTACCACTGATGGGCCTACAATTATACCCGTTCTTCAACTATTATCTGAGCGCCAAATCAGGTCAGTCCATTGTTTAACTTTTGGCAGGCTTGTTTTAAATGATTACAACCATTTATTTTAACGACTTTTGGAGTGGTTGTCTCCGGGTCTAATGGCCCCGATGTCCTGGTTGTTTGTCATGGATAAGGCTTAATTGTCCCCATCCTAACTTGATGGCTACTGTGAGCTGTTACCAATTAAACATGCAGAAACCTAATGGCCACGATTATAGGCCCATTCTAGCTTGATTAGATTCAAGTCGAATGAATGCGTATTCTGTGTTTACTTTGTCTGGCTGGCTCCAGAGAGTCCTGTTCTCACAGATTCCTGCATTTTAAGTTTCGTTTCTGGGCTTGCTTGCCTGCAGAGCCTTGCTTTAAAAATCCTGTCAGTTTTGGTCACGAGGTTTACAGAAGCCATTTTAGGTACCCTGCTTTTAATAACTTGTCCAAAAACAGGGTCACTTGATCCATAACTTGGGGAGTGCGGGAATTTTGAGAACCTTGCAACTTACAAAGTCGTAGCTGGCTGTTCCTGACGTTACTCAGAGCGTGGAGCCGATACACAGTTGATTAAATTGATGTAAAAAGACTTCTGAACACTTGGTTTGAGTATAAAACAAGGCTTTAATCAACTGTTTCACAACCATGAGATTCTAGTTACATCACTAGTTCCTGGTTACAGAAACATCCTGAGCAAGCTGGGCCCACGCCCGAGTATTTATACTCCTTGGACGGCGCCACCAGCTGGCCGCCCAGTGTTACTTCATGAGTCATGATAAGATTCATGACACAGTCCACGAGAGATTAATGTGGCCTTTTTCAAACATCCAACTTTCTAGAAATAAACAATCTAATGAACTCAACACCAGTGCAGTCTTTGGTGTTTCCCTTTGTGAGAATGGTTGGACCACATAAAGCATTATCGGGCCCTGATCTCGTCTGCCCAAATTGCTCACTATTCCAGAATCCTTCAGAAATGCAAAGATAAACCCCAGCTTCTATTCTCCACTGCTAACTGTTTTCTTAATCCCCTCTCCCCTGTCTCCTCCACCCTCACCTCCGATAACAAGTGTGAGGAGCTCATGGACTTCTTTGTCTCTAAGATTGAGACCATCCATTCAGCTGCCTCTGCCACTTCCCTTCCTTCCCCTAGCCCACCGGGCCAAACTTCCACGAAGGTTCCCCCCTGCCCTAGCCCTAAACTCACATCTTTCTCCAGTTTCTCTCCGATCTCCCCTCATGACCTCTCCACACATCTTGTCCATGAGACCCACTTCCTGCTCCCTCGACCCTATTCCCACCAAACTGCTGACCACCCAACTTCCTTTTCTGACATTGTTAATGGTTCTCTCTCCTCAGGTACTGTTCCCCTCGCCCTCAAATCTGCCGTCAGCACATCCTCCTCAAAAAAACAACCCATTCCTCTCCAAAGTTCTTGAACGTGTTGTCGCCTCCCAAATCCGTACCCATCTTTCCCGCAACTCCATGTTTGAATCCCTCCAATCAGGTTTCCGCCCTTGCCACAGTACCAAAATGGCTCTCATCAAAGTCACAAATGACATCCTTTGTGACTGTGACTAAGGTAAACTATCCCTTCTCGTCCTTCTTGACTTGTCTGCAGCCTTTGACACGGTTGACCACTCCATCCTTCTCCAACGCCTCTCCACCGTTGTCCAGCTGAGTGGGATTGCATGCACCTGGTTCCATTCTTATCTATCTAATCGTAGCCAGAGAATCACCTGCAATGGCTTCTCTTCCCGCTCCCGCATCGTTACCTCTGGTGTCCCCCAAGGTTCTGTCCTTGGCCCCCTCCTATTTCTCATCTACGGGTTGCCCCTTGGCGACATCATCCGAAAACACAGCGTCAGTTTCCACATGTGCGCTGACGACACCCAGCTCTACCTCACCACCACTTCTCTCGACCCCTCCACAGTCTCTAAATTGTTAGACTGCTTGTCCGACATACAGTTCTGGATGAGCTGAAATTTTCTCCAATTAAATATTGGGAAGACCAAAGCCATTGTTTTCAGTCCCTGCCACAAACTCCGTTCCCTCACTACTGACTCCATACCTTTCTCTAACATCTGTCTGAGGCTGAACCACACTGTTCACAACCTTGGTGTCATATTTGACCCCGAAATGAGCTTCTGACCACATATCCACGACATAACTAAGACCGCCTACTTCCACCTCCGTAACATTGCCCGTCTCCGCCCTTGCCTCAGCTCATCCGCTGCTGAAACCCTCATCCATGCCTTTGTTACCTCTAGACTTGACTATTCCAACACACTCCTGGCTGGCCTCCTACATTCTACCCTACGTAAACTTGAGGTCATCCAAAACTCGACTGCCCGTGTCCTAACTGGCACCAAGTCCCGTTCACCCATCACCCCTTGTGCTCGCTGACCTACATTGACTCCCAGTTAAGCAACGCCTCGATTTCAAAATTCTCATCCTTGTTTTCAAATCCCTCCATGACCTCACCCCTCACTATCTCTGTAATCTCCTCCAGCCCCACAACCCCCCACCGAGATATCTGCACTTCTCTAATTCTGTCCTCTTGTGTATCCCTGATTATAATCGCTCAACCTTTGGTGGCCGTGCCTTCTGGAGCCTAGGCCCTAAGCTCTGAAATTCCCTGCCTAAACCTTTCCTCCTCTCTACCTCAATTTCCTCCTTTAAAACGCTCCTCTTTGACCAAAGGTTTGGTCACCTGCCCTAATTTCTCCTGATGTGGCTCGGTGTCAAATGTTTTGACTTATAACACTCCTGTGAAGCACCTTTGGACAGTTTACTACTTTAAACGCTCTATATAAATACAAGTTGTTGTTGTTGTTGTATATAACATACACTTTGTTATAGGCACTTCCTTCCGACAGGGCCAGACAGAGAAAGTCGCTGATAAGCTGGAAACACAACACACTATTAAGGCAACATTACCCTTTGAAGATGGGATCTGCCATGCAGATTTGTCAGTCCTGAACCACAATTTACAATGGAGCTTGCTTGCTCAGCTGGTCTGAGAACACATAGCCGTATTCATTCAGTGATTCATTCCTAAACGATGGAATATCCTTCATACCAGCATTACCAACAAGCAATTGAAAAGCACGCAGAGTAAGGCGATGAGGTTACACTTCGACAAATTCAATTGTCAGAGGTCCTAGATGAATATTTAAATCAAAACATTTGTACCTGACAAAGATGAAGAGCGTTTACATTACAGTCAGCCAGTGGACTAGTTTTCCACATACCAGCTCAACTGCAAAATAAAGGGAATTTCATAATAACACCCCAGAGGCACCATTTTAAACGGAGTTGTCATAGTTTAGAAAATAGCTAATTGCATAAATCCAAGAGTACACTACTCGCTACCTCTCTCTCCTCCTTTAAGACGTTCCATAAAACCTACCTCTTTGACCAAGCTTTTGGTCACCTGCCCTAATTTATCCTTATGTGGCTCGGTGTCAAATTTGTTGTCTTAAAATACTCCTGTGCAGCGCCTTGGGACATCTTACACATTAAACACGCTATATAAATACACGTTGTTGTTGTTGTTATTTTTCAAGCTGATAGAGCGTTTAAAGTAGTAAACTGTCCAAAGGTGCTTCACAGGAGTGTTATAAGCTTGGAACCAAGAGGACATTATCATGATATCGACTGATGGAAGTTATGCTAAACCTTTATATATCACTGGTTAGGTGTCAGTCCAACTCTGGGCACCACACATTAGGAAGGATGTCAAGGCCTGAGAGAGGGTGCAGAGCAGATTTACCAGAATGGTACCAGGGATGAGAGACTTCAGTTATGGAGAAACGAGGAGGCTGAGATTGTTCTCCTTAGAGCAGAGAAGGTTAAGAGGAAATTTAATAGAGGTGTTCAAAATTATGAACAGTTTTCATAGAGTAGACAGGGAGAATCTGGTTCCATTGGCAGGAGGACACAGATTTAAGATATTTGGCAGAAAAGAGGGAGGGAAGACGAGGAGAACTTTTTTATGCAGCACTGAGGTGGAATGCACTATCTGAAAGGGGGGTGGAAGCTGATTATATAGTAACTTTCAAAAGCAAATTGGATATATACTTGAAAAGGAAAAATTTGCAGAGCCATGGGGAAAGAGCAGGGGAGAGGGACTAATTGGATAACTCTTCAAAGAGCCGGCACAGACACGATTCGGGCTGGATTTTCTCAATGGCGTCGTGCTGGAGGCGGGACTTCTGGTTTCCGGGGTTCAGTCCCACCCCCAGTGATGTCTGACCAATCCATGCTATTTTCTCTTGATTGGCCTTGTTAAGCCCGTCCTGCAGGCTTACCGGCCAATTAAGGGAAAGCCAGTGACAGATGACATCAGTGTACGACGCTGCATCTGCCAAAAAATTTTTGACAGATGAATTGTCAGCGTTTGACAGCTTTGAGAAGCTGTCAAACAACGACAATCTCTGTTCTAAGGTGAGCCCTTGCACACAGGCTCACCAAGACCTCTCTCCTCAGCAGAAAGCAGATGGCTGCTGCATCTGAGAATGCAGCAGCCATTCTGTCATCTCTGCTATTGAGATGAGGCACCTCCGGACCCTCAAAGCCTGCAGAAAGAAGCAAAGGTAAGGAAACTTTTTCCAACACTTTACACTCACCTCTCATACTTACCTCTCCACACTTGTACCCATCACTCACCTCTACAGCTGACATTTCGACCCCTCTCACCCCCGCAGACCCACTGCTCGCCTCGCTGACCCTGGCGAGGTTCGCAGCCGTCGGGAAGCCCACAATTGCAGGCGTAAAATGGGGAAAAGCCTCAAAACTGCCTGTTAACTATCTGTGCAACTCGGGGACCCGCCTCCCAGGAAGATGGCACGGAGGCGGGTTGGGAGCGGGGTCGGTACCTGCTCCCAGTTTCTGCCATTTTCCCGGCAGTCCCGTCTCCATACCCGCCTCCCCAGGGCTGGCAAAATCCCCCCGATGGACCAAATGGCCTCTTTCAGTGCTGTAAGATTCTCTGATTCTTTGCCTTAACTGTCCCTTACTATGCTCGTGTACACGAGCAGCTTGCAACTTGTTTGTTGACAGGTTGCCCAAGTATCTGATAAAGCTCCATCTAGTTCCCAAAAGTAATAAGAACGTGTTGATACATTTTCCCACTGTTATAGTATCTGTTATAGCTCTTAGTTTGCCTGTTACCGTGGATACAATCTACCGCTGAAGCCAAGAAGCACAGACGCCAACCAGTTCTTTGCAGTTTATTTGATTTGATTGTATGTTTGGAGAAACCTCCCGTGTGGAAGGCTAGTTTATTCACTGCTCAAGTGTGACATTGTGTAAATATGTGTTTGCATACCACGGCGTGTTAACACGATAGTGTCCTGTCACTCCAGCTGCTGGTGACTGGTGCTGCTGTGAGATGATTATAATTCAAATTACATAGAATTTACAGCAAAGATCCAACTGGTCCGTGCCAGTGTTTATGCTCCACACGAGCCTCCTCCCACCCTACTTCATCTCACCCTATCAGCATATCCTTCCTCCCTCACGTGTTTATCTAGCTTCCCCTTAAATACGTCTGTGCTACTCACCTCAACTACTCCCTGTGGTAGCGAGTTCCACATTATAACCACTCTCTGGGTAAAGAAGTTTCTCCTGAATTTTCTATTGGATTTATTAGTGGTTATTTTATATTCATGGCCCCTAGTTCCGGCCTCCCCCACAAGTGGAAACATACGCCTACCCAATCAAAACCTTTCATAATTTTACAGACCTCTATCAGGTCACCCCATAGTCTGTTTTCTAGAGAAAAGGGCCCCAGCCTGCTCAGTCTTTCCTGATATTTATAATCTCTCAGTTCTGGTATCAATCTTGTAAATCTGTTTTGCACCTTCTCCAGTGCCTCTATATACTTTTTGTGATTATCGTTTGCAAGAGAATAATTCCTTTATCATTTTGGTAGTTCGATTGTGTAAATTTCTCCCCTCCTCTTCTAAAGAAAGTGTCTGGGGTGTCCACTTCTGTGCTTGACAGCACACGGTTTTCCTCCCATTCATTTCGATGGGCAGGACAGTCACAGGTTATGAGTGCGCAAGCGAAAGCAATCCTGGCTACAGAGTCACAGTGCAGAAGGCTCCAGGTGCACTGGCTTCCCTCCCGTACCTGACCCAAGTGGCCATTCTGCAAGTGAGAGCTGAGACAGTGAGTGGTGGCAGGCTATTCGCCTGCAGGGGCGTCACAGCCAAGCCTGACCCTGTCCTAGCTGGCATTCACACATGTGCACTTTCTAACAGGTGCCGATGAATGGAAATTCGGAACAGAACACTGGCTTCTCCTTAGCCAACAATACTGAGACTGTCAGTAGCGCTCCACTACCAAGGCAAGCTGAGATCAGCTAGCCCAGGGACTGAACTAGGGACATCCTTGGTCTATATGCCTCTGTACCAGACTATATATTGTATTTATGGTCACTGAGCCATCAAGGAGCCACAGGTAATGAGACTTTCCATTTTCTTTTCCAGATTCTTCCCATGTCATGAAAATTCCCTGGCCACAATGATGGACCAGAGACTTGATCCAAGGCCTCTACAATGCTGCCTGTGCTGTGAGAGTAGCCCTGGGCGACTGGCTTGCAGTCTGTCTCTATCCCCATGGGTAAGGACCTCATTCATGCATATTAATCTACCTACAATGGCAAATAAAATGTGCATATAAAATTCAGCTCACAAACACTCCAGTTGTTGAAGGTTTAATAGATGTCAGTGAAAAAATAAAGTAGCTCAACCCACGCAATTCAAACACACCAGAGAGGCAGGTCATTTTATACTTAACTACAGACAAAAATCATACTAACCACAGTCCTCAGCAAATCCGGGCACTCTAGCTCCAATCAATTTATCACTCAGTTTGCCATTTAAAGCTTTGTGATTTATAATGGTTCCACTAGACTCCATCACCCTTGAGGAAGAATTGACCTGATTATGATGTGAAGCAACATTGTAACTGCCTTCAGGAAGACTTCCTCTGGTCGACTCTTTTGACAGAATTGTAAATGCATTCAAAAAGAAACCATTCCAAATTCTGGATTAGGTGCCAGCCTGCAACTCACTCCCAGGTATTCACTATTAATCATTCTCCAGCTAGCACGAGTGAAGGCAACAGGGTGAAGACAAAAAAAAAGGAAAGAAAGAGCTTCCATTTATATAGCGCCTGTCACCATCTCAGGATGCCCCCGTGTGCTTTACAGCCAATGAAGTACATTTGAAACGTAACCACTGTTGTAATGTAGGAAACGTGGCAGTCAATTTGCAAGGTTCCACAAACAGCAATGTCTGCAAATCTTAATTTCCTATTGTCACAATTTTTGGTCACATTTTTATGTCAATACTTCCCATTCAATTTTGCTATTTCAAATATCACAGAGTAGTTACAGACTCTGGCAACTAAGTGGCTCTGCGGAGTGACATTTGTTTTCTCTAGAATCCCTCTCCTAATTCCATTACCACCTTTATATAAAAATAATACTTTATATCCATCAACGGGCTGGGAGTGATGCCTCAGTTTTGAAAGACGTTGTCACACTTCAGGTGTCACATTATCACGCAGGCAAACTTCTATTTCACAAGGGGATGTTGTGGTCCTCACCGTAGTGCACATTTCTCTTGGAGCCCATCAACTGTGGCACAAACCTAAGTTAGTAACCCTCTGGGAGACACCATTTGAAGCACCATGCTCAACCTTTCCACTCACTGTTTCATTGGCCCAGAAATTCGGGTCTCCACAGGTGAGTACGCACGGGGTACTCACCCGTAGGCCCGATGGAAGTGCCAGTTTCCTGCATGCACTGCGCATGCGCGGGAAACCGGCACTTCCGTTCCTCTGAACGAAGAGGTTCAGAGGTCGAACGCGTGCGCGGGGGAGGATGCGCATGCGCATCAAACTTACGTTTTTTTTACAGGTTTCTCCGGGATCGTAAGCCTGCAGGATTTAGAATTGTAAAAAGCAGGTGTAAGGCCTGCTTTTTACAAGGTAAGTGGTGAATTAATTAAAATTAAAACATTTTTTCCACAGGTTTATTATTTTTAAATACTTTAAAGCAAGGTAAGTTTAGTTTTAGCCCCGTTAGAATATAAAATTATTTTTTTCAAAAATTTAAATTATTGTTTAAAATAGTTATTTCATGTAATTTATAGTTTATTTTAAAAATGTGATTTAAAAAAAATGTATTTGAATGTTTAGTGCTATTTTGGGGCCGTAGTATTTATAAGTCTTGACAGCACTTCCTGTCAGGCTTTTCCCTGCTCCGATTGGCTGCCCATGGCCCACGTGATCCCAGGGGATGCATCGAACTAACTGCGCCCCTGGGATACGCCGGCAGCTGGACCAGGCCCCGGATCGGAATTCCACGGGAGCCCAGAGCTCAACGGCCGGCGCGCAAGTTAAGTGCAGATCAGGGGCTTGCACCCGCGGGAAGCCCCCGACCCGAATTTCTGGGCCATTGTGTCCAAGCTACATGGCATATTTTTCCCAAAGGTAGAGGTGACAGCGAAGGAACAGCAAACAGTTGCAGAGGCATCCAGGAACTGGGGGCTCCTCTGCTGTGTCGGGGGTTTCTGAGTGGGGGGATCAGCAGTCATCGATGCCGAGGAGGGCCTTGCTCACCTGAGCCATCCATTCATTTCTTCTCCTTTAAGTATGCAGGCACCATGTAATGCCGCACAGTGAAAGGATCGTGGCTGTTTCTTAGATCGCGAAAGTAAGAAAGAAAGAACTTGCTTTTATATCACGCCTTTCATGACCTCAGGACGTCCAAAAGCGCTTTACAGCCAATGAGGTAATTTTGAAGTGTAGAAATGGGCCAGTCAATTTGCGCACAGCAAACAGTAATGTGACAATAACAAGATCATTTATTTTTTAGTGATGTTGATTGAGGGGTAAGTATTGACCAGGACACTGGGGAGAACTCCCCTGCTCTTTGAATAGTTCTTTCACGTCCGCCTGAGAGGGCAGATGGGGCCTCGGTTTAACGTCTCGTCTGAAAGTTGGCACCTCCGACAGTGCAGCACTCCTTTAGTACCACACGGGAGTGTCTGCCTAGATTATGTGCTCAAATCTCTGGAGTGGGACTTCAGAGTTCTGACCCAAAGTGGTGCTCACAAGAATTTCATACAAGCTCGTTAATCAATGCGCTGAAAATAACACTCGGTGCAACTTCAACCCACTGTGTTCCCAGCAACAACATGCAATTATAGAGTCCATTAATATAGAAAATGGCCCAAGGCTCTTCACAGGAGTGAATGAAAATATCCCAAGAATCTTCACAAAGGAGAAGCCGAGAGTTTCGAGAGAAGACCGCAAGCAACCCTTAAATAGATAGGAGGCTTTTAAGGATGGGGAGAGAGGTCGTAAGGCTGACACGGGTAGAGAGGGAGTTGCAGAAAGCAGGGCCAAGATGGAAGGCTCCGCCAATGGTGGTGGAATGGAGGGAGGGGCTGATGCTCAGGATCAGAGTCAGAGGACAGCAGGGCATGGGCTGGGATGCGAATCTGGAGGTGTCTGCAGGGTAGGGTAGCACGAGGCTGTGGAGGCATTTGTTAATAAGGACTATGGTGAACTCAGTCAAGGGGTTACAGAGCAAAGGTCATGGGAGGGAGAAAAAAGTCACAGGCAGAGCCATCCTTGGGATACTTTCTCACACCTATTAGTAGCTACAAGTTTACAGGAGAGAAATAGTACGATGATGTTTTACTGTCATCAAAGAAACCTGTATCATGAGGTATAATTCCCATAATTACGCAGAGGGTGGTTAGAATGTGGAACAAGGAGTGTTTGAGGTGAATAGCATAGATATATTTAAGGGGAAGCTAGATAAGCACATGAGGGAGAAATGAGTAGAAGGATATGCTGATAGAGTGAGATGAAGAGGGGTGGGAGGAGGCTCGTGTGGAGCATAAACACCGACACAGACCAGTTGGGCCAATTGGCCTGTTTCTGTGCTGTAGACTCGATGTAATTCAATGTAATTATAGCCATTGATTGACGTCCTTTGATGTCCCTTTCTTTTTATCTGTCGATGTCTCAAGCTCTGGATAAATGGTGTGTTGTATTACTGTGTTTTTATGTGTGTAATCTTTATTCAGAAAACTAATAAATAAAAGCTTTCATTTACAATGCTTCTGTACTAATGGTAAAATGGTGACAAGAGCTGTTTGTTTGTGGGTCTCAGTCCTTCTCCCTTTGTGACTTATTCCTTCACTTTCCATGGCCTCTCCGACCCATACGGCATCTGTTGCTCTAAAGATGTGAGGCTGACCAGCTCCCAGGATCCCACCGACATTGCAGTGAAACGCCTTCTGCACTCCATCAAGCCCATCCAGGTCAAGTGCAGCTTGGGTTAGATGCAAAGTAAAGCTCTGTCTATCCTGCCTCAAGAACGTGCCTTAAACCCAACTTCAGGTAGCACACTCAGCTGCCCCAGTGTGATGGGCCATTTCCCCCAACAGCCATTCTAATGCCTCTCTGAGTGAGGCTGCCAATTTGTGCAAAATGTTTCAGTTAGGAGTCGGATTAAAATTGATCCCAACTCATTTCATGTAGGAACTCCGTAGCTGGCAGAGAGCAGAGACCTATATTTGGGATTGATTTGATTACAGGCACTAAAGGAGGAAAGATCAATGTGGTAACTCCATGGCACAGTGTGTGACCTCCAAGCCACAGTCCCCGACCATGCCGATATAATAAAGAACTTCAAGCCAGGTGGCATCTTATGGTCACTCTGGGGCTTCTATCACACTTCTGCAGCTAACTTCTGAGCATTATTGGTAAATGAGACGCAAAGAAAAGGATCAAGCAAGAAAAATGCTCCAAATAGAAAGGGTTCTAACAGGACTAGACAGACTAGATGCAGGAAGGATGTTCCCAATGGCGGGGGAGTCCAGAACCCAGGGTCACAGTCTAAGGATAAGGGGTAAGCCATTTAGGACAGAGATGAGGAGGAATTTCTTCACCCAGAGAGTGGTGAACCTGTGGAATTCTCTACCACAGAAGGAAGTTGAGGCCAATTCATTAAATATATTCACGAAGGAGTTAGATATATTTCTTAAGGCTAAAGGGATCAAGGGATATGGGGAGAAGGCAGGGACAGGGTACTGAGTTTGGATGTTCAGCCATGATCTCATTAAATGGCGGAACAGGCTCGAGGGGCCGAATGGCCTACTCCTGCTCCTATCTTCTATGTTTCTATGTTTCTCCCTGACCGACAAAAGTTAAGATATAAGCTGTTAACATTTGCAATGAATAATACTCAGGCACTGCTAGTAATGGGGGTAGTGAGGATAAACATATTGCGGAAAATCGCAGCCATTCCAGCAGACACAAGCCATATCTGCAGCAGTAGCCCATGTCAGTGCAGGAACCTCACACCGTTCAATAGGTGCGAATGGGGAGCCACCTGCAATCTTGGCCAGGGCCGATGCTTGCTGTATGTTCTTGTGCGGGGAGAGGCTCTGCCTGCCCCTATAATGCAAGGCGGGTGAGGCCATGGTGAGGACTGGTTGGGCCGGATCTTGCTGTGAAAATAATGGTGGGGCTAACAACGCTCGCTGTTATTTATGCGCAAATTAGACAGCAACTTCAAGCAAGCCCACGTGTGCAGCCACACGTGAAAATCCGGAAGCTGCTGTCCGAGATGCACTGCCCCTCGGTAAGCTGCACGAAATCTCGTCGCCTGGCTCCCCGTTCACATGTATTGAGCGATGTGAAGCTCTTGCACTGATGTCGTAGAAACGCACCGAACTCGCCACAAAAAGTTATGGCTTGTCCATTACAGTCTAAGTACCCTTTTAATGGCATGAGAAGTCTTATTTGGTTCCTTCTCCCTTCCCAATTCCCACCCAAGCTGTGGGTCAAGCCTGCAAGAAACTGCAACCGATTTTTTTAAAAATTCATTTTTCTTGAATTTTTGTGCTGGCAATGTGAGATGGAGATATCAAGAAAAATCAACGGTGAAGGGTAACTTTTTCTTTCTGATGCCGATTGACTTGTGCATTTCCATCGTTCTCTGTTTTTATAGGGGACTAGCTGGGGGGGCCCGGCGTTGTCAGGGCTTTTTTGGGCCGCGCGGTTTACGGCCGGGCGCTGCCGCTCCCCCGCTCTGTGTCACTCTTTCCCTCCCTGACTCTCTCTCTCTCCCTCCCCCTCTCTCTCCCTGCCCCTCTCTCTCCCTGCCCCTGTTTGTCCCCTCTCTCTCTCCCTCCCTCTCTCTCCCTCTCCCCCTCTCCTCTCCCTCCCTCCCTCCCTCCCCCTCTTTTGGCACCCAGGGAAGGGCTTTGAAAATGGAGCCCGGCCGCGGTGGCCGTTCGCGGCCTAGCGCTTCAGGGCCGGCCGGGCTCTCGGGCCGAGACTGACCCCAGCTGAGCTCCCGGTGCGGCCGGCCACGGGCTGCGCGGTTAACGGCCGGCCGCTGCCGCTCCCCCGTCCGCTCTGTGTCTCGGGCCGAGCGGTTGTCAGGCCTGGCCCGAGTGACCCCAACTCACCTGCCGCTGCGGTGGGCCGGGAGCGGGATACTGTGCCGGAGCTGCAATGTGGGGGTATGTTGTGCTGGTGCTGTCGCTGTCGCGATTAAAAAAATGGCGGCGAAGTTTCGGGAGGCTGCAGGATTAGGCCGGCCCACACATGGAATGAAACGCCCCCCGTGACGCACCGATTGGTCAACCATCAGGTCACTGAACTGTAGGATTGGTGAACGATCATGTCAGTCAACGTTATCCCCTGTACGATTGGTCAACCATCACGTCACTCAACGCTAATGAGCGGTAGGATTGGTCAACCGCTAATGAGCGGATTTTTGAACGTTTTTTGTATACTGTCCGAACAATTTTTGTCTGACCAAAAAGTAAATACGCCTATGACACTCCCCTAATCATAACCTTTCTTTTGATATAACATATGTGTAGGTACGCTCTACAACTTTCAAGTCACATTTAGATGCAGATTACAACTCCTCTATTGTCTGCCCCCAGCCTTATAAGAGCTCCCCTCCTGCACCAGTGTGAATTTAAAACAATACTTATAAGCCCTGATATTGACAAGGACGGGTCTTCTGAGCGGGGAATGGAGTTTCAGTCGGGAAACCTGGAAGTCCGTGTTTCCCCACTTTCTGTGAAGTTTTAACTCCACTGTGTGCGTATTTCTTTGACAGAATCCCTGCCGGATTAACAGGCTTGTCATCCAGTCGGGCGGGGAGCACTCTGGAGCAGGCCGCAGCCACAGGTAAGGAGCCTGAAGCTGCTAGTGGGGCCGTGGGGGCGTTACAATCCCTGACCCTGGTCCCGATCCAGGGGTCTTTGGATGGGTGGGTCTGATATGGGGGTGGTTCTGATGAGGGGAGGGGGGGGTGGAGTCCGATCCCTGGGAAGCAGGTAAGCTTGGGGACCGGAGGGGACCACTCCTGCTCCTCCTGGCCCACCAGCAGTGCGGTAAACACTTACCTTGTCCCCGAAGCTGTCCTCATCTCCCTTGAGCTGCCGGGTTTCCCGAGGCCTGGGATACCCGGCCAGTCAGGGTTAAACCCATAAGGGAAGTTAAGTGGGAGACTCCGAGCCTCATTATAATATTTAAATGGCCAACCCACCTCCTGGGAACAGGTTGGCTGCCCATCCCCCGTCCCGCCTCTGTTAAATCCGATGGGATGGAGGCGGGTTTGAATTTTTTTTAATGTTTCCCTCTCACCCCAACCCACCCGTTTTTGGGGGTTAAAATTATTACCCAAAGACGCTATTTGAAATTTCTAATTTTAGTATCAGTTCATGGTAGTTTTCTGCATGAGTCTATGCCTTGGATTGAGGCTGCCAAGCCATTTCACCTAGGACTGTTACAGCCCTTTAAAGGGGGAAATCTTCAGCCCAGCAGTCTGGCCTGCATTCAAACCCAAATCCAAGAAGTGTACTTTTTATTCATTCTCGGGAATTGGGCGTCGCTGGCAAGGGTGGCATTTAGTGCCCATCCCTAGTTGCCCTTGAGAGGATGGTGGTGGGCCTTCTTCTTGAACCGCTGCAGTCCATGTGGTGAAAGTAATAGGGATTGATGGCTATCATTAGTTAACAACTCCATTATCGTTGTACCATGCACCTATCAGGTTGGTAGAAGGCGAACTAGACCTTGGTCTTTCTTCATCTAACAACTCCTATGTTCCTCCATTCCCCTCAATGTTTCTCCCTTTTCTCCTCACCTCTTCCAAAGTTGCTGAGTCTGGGGGAAAAATTGGGTATTGCCCATTTTGGGGCGCTAATATTGGCCAGGCGCAAAGTTTAGCGGCCGGCGCTAATTATCGCCTCCCACTGCAAAATTCGTCTCTATCACCCCTGGAGGTGATTTGAGCGCTAAATCAGGCGCTACACACCTTTCTTAAGGCGCAAACGTCAGGGAGCAAGGCACTACCTCAGAACGCTACCGAAGCTCAGGCGATGTCCATTACCATGGAAGCCAGACAGACTGGCGCCTTCCAGTTCTTAAAGGGGAGGGGCCATCTTGCTGGCCAGCCACTCATTGCAGCCTTGAATCTCGGCCTGGAGAGACCCCAAAAGCAATTGTATTGGGTGCACTAATGGATTGGCCCAGGGCAAGAGCTTGTCGTTTAGGAACCTCAAAAGTGGTGCTGAGGGTCAAAACTCCTTAGGACAGCGTTAAATCTCTCCAGACACCTCACTCCCTCTCAACCTGCGTGTACCAAAAATTTTGCCGACAAGAAAAGGTAGGAAGCGTCCGCCATTAAATAACGCTCCCCCAGCCCCTTCCCGACTTGAAAACATTCATCTCCTCCTGTTGTTCCTAGCGGCAGGTGCTAAGGCAGGGGGCGCGACTCAATATCTGGTCTGGGGTGCTACCGGGGCGTTGCACGCTCGACTGACGTCACGGTCTGCAGGCGCAGGAGATCGTGGCGGTATTGTTTAGCGCCGCCGCAAAACGACTGGTCAATTTCGCAAGCAGCGCTAAACTCGCCACACTCGGGCGCTAAGTTCCTAGAGCCCCGTTAGCGCCCCTCAGAGGCGCTAATGGGAGGCGCTAATCAACCAAATTTTTCCCCCGTGCAGTTTCATGGGCACCCGCAACTCTCTGGTAAGTTCCCAAGAGGCCATTCTTCACGCCCGAACCTGGGCAGTGAGTGTTAGCAGGGTATTTAACCGAGGGGAACATCATCCAAGCACGATTGCTTGAAGACAACATTGATAGAGCACTTTTAACATAAAAAACGTCCCAAGGTGGTTCACAGGTCGGGATAAGGAAGACACTGAACCAGGAAGAGAGAGATTGGGAGGGGAGACTCAAAGCTTGATCAAAGAAACAGGTCTTGATATGGTCTTAAAGGTGGAAAGAGAGGTGTAGAGGCGGAGAGGTTTAATAGGGGAGTTTCAAAGAGTGAGGGCCGAAGTGGCTGAAGGTTCTGCCCCCAGTGATGGAGCAAAGGGGGGGGGGGGTGGGGGGGGTGCACAGAAGACCTAGGCCTAGAAATTGGGTTGGGGCGCCAAAGTGGCGCAAAAGTCGCCTGAGCGCAGGATTTAGCGCAGCGATCGGAGTAATACCGATCGCCAGAAATTCAGTTTCAGTGCCGCTCGAGGGACACGGGGTGAGGCTCGAGGCGCTCCGCGTCCCTCTTAGGGCGCTGAAACTGATTATCGCAGCGCAACGTGCCGCAGCGCCACACGCTGCGGCATGGCACGCTGCGGTACTGCAGGCCTTCCTCCCACTGTTAAGGGGGAGGTGCCTGCAACAGCGCGATCCCCGCTCGCGAGTGCCGGCAAATGAGCCCGGCACCAAGGAGAAGTGCCGGGCTCTCGGGAAACAGCCGGCAATGCCGCGGGGGGGGGGGGGTTAGGAGGCCAGGGACGGAGGTGCTGGCAGGCGGCCGCCGAAAAAGCAGCCGCCCCGCACCTCCACCTTAACTTGCGCCGCTGCCGGCACAGTAAGGCCCCGTGAACCGGGCACGGGTAGCGAACGGCGCAACTGTGATGTTCGCTACCAAATATCGCGAACGGGGCACGAATGGGGCGCTGCGCGCACCGATGACGTCATCGGTGGCGGCGCAGCGCAAATGCCTAACGCCACCATTAGCGCCCCTACTGAATATCACGGGAGACGCAGCCAGTGGCGCTACAGCCACTGACTGCCTCTTTAGGCGCTAACAGGTGGCGCTACTCACCCAATTTCTCCCCCCTAGAATTAGAGGAAGGGTGAAGGGATTCAGGAAGCGATACAATATCAGGCTCCACATGTACACTTTTCAGTCGGGTCTCAGTCTGTCAGCAGTCAGGAGAAGTCGGATCAGTGCAATGTGGGAAAGCAATGCACTGATCAGGGCACTGGACAGATATTTCCATCCATTTTACACAGGAAGTTCACGGTCACTTTTGGGGGCTGCTATGACTAAACTCGGGCTGATTGGACAGACCAATATTGGGGATTCCATTGGCTGGATGGCAGGCAATAATTTAAAAAAAGGATTAGCTAAAGGGAAGAAGAGAAAGTGTGCGTTCCATCCCGGTGAAAGCAGCAGCTTGTGAACTTGAAGGGACTGCCAAGCCATTGCAGACAAAGAGCTTGGTTCCTTTTATTGGGCTCGTTTCCTATCCTTGGCTCTGATTAAACAGTAGCTCTGTGAAAAACAATGTTTTTTGTAGAAAGTGCTGGAAGCAGCTCAGTGAACATGCTAATAATGCCCAGGACAATAACTCCTGGGGTTGGAATGCTCCATAAGCTAACTGCAGGTTTTTTACAATCCATTAACTCTCTGAGGGCTACATAGTGCAGGGGGGGGGGAGGGGGGGTGCACTCCACGCTGCTATTGTACAGTTAGCGCCTGTTAACTATTCATTACACTGCTCTTCCTCTAAAAGCCACAATCGCTCCTCGTAATAGTGTAAACAAGGCCGACGTTATATGCCTGTGAAAACAAATCTCACCCTCTCTGTCCCGTGGCATAACCTCAACACATGACAAGAACAGATTAAACTGCGACAATGGAACAAATCGTGAAACCTCACCACAGTGAACATCAGTAATGCCAAATACCACAAAACTCACAATTTCTTTATTCTTAACCTTCTGCAATGATACAAAAATCCTTCCAATATACAATTTCATCTCTGTTTCCAAGTACTTTTATTTGAATTTCTGCATAATTTCTCTCTATCATTTAGCCTACTTAATTGTTTATTTTAACCTCCATTTCCTTGATTCCAGACTATCGCAATAATAGAGTTTCCATGTATACCATGGGAAGGATCTCGGACTTCTCCCGAATGAGGTTGGCGGAGAAGCCAGTGTTGGGGAGGCCCAAGCCATTTTCGGGTTCGGGCCTCAGCTGACTGCCATTGGCGAGCTGCGGGCACTGGACGGGCACCCCCGCTGCAGCTTGCCGGTCATGGGAGGGCGGGAATTCGGACAGCTCTCTTGCTGAGCCGGGCAGCAGGTCCAATCCGGTGGGGTCAGTGGGGATGGGGGAGGGGAGCCGATCCTGGAGGGGAGGGGGAGGGTGCCAAGCACAGGCCAACGGGGGCACAGGATAATTTTCTGCAATCGGGAGGAGTGCTCCTGCTTCTCTTGGCCCCACAAAAATAAAAGAAAAACAAAGTTTCCTGAGAGTCACCAGCGACCCCTTTAAGCACTGCTGGTTAGGCCGCCTGGTATGACTGGGCGGAGTGTGTGTGGCACAAATTCCATCCATTTGTATCTAAAATTTGCAAACGGAGCCCTGACAATTGGCGTAGGATGCCAAATTTGCATATGCATGTAGCCTCCTGCCTGGCAAAGGCCTGAGATGCCTGCCTCAAAATAGCATCAGACAGGCCTCGGGTGGGGGGGGGCGGTCAATGGGATAGCCAAGGTGCACCCCAACAACGCCCCCCCCCCCCCCCCACCCACCGCTGATTTTCTACTGGCCACCTGTTTTTTAGGCACGGTATTGGAGGCCAGCATTTGAAAATCACCCCCTCCCCTCACATAAGGCTCAGGCGTTGAGTATAGTCAAGGCAGAGAGCGATAGATTTTTGAATATTGAGGGAATCAAGGGATATGGGGATAGTGCAGGAAAGCGGAGTTGAGGCAGAATATCAGCCATGATCTCATTGAATGGCGGAGCAGGCTCGAAGGGCCAAATGGCCGACTCCTGCTCCTATTTTATATGTCCTTATAGTTCTCCTGGCCTTATTGAACAGCAAATCCTCCAGCTTCCTGTGAACAGGATCATTTGGTACAGAGTTTTGAGACACGTCCACCATACTTTGGGCAGCACATTTTGTCATGGACGCCACTGCCGCCAACACAATCAAGCAGTTTGCTCCTGCGCAGTCGCAGTGGTTGTTCTCGCCGGATCTCCCACAGATTGCTGAGAGAGAAAGGAGGGGATGGAGCGGGGAAAAGCTGCTGCCGAACTGAGCTGCGTCAGGAGAAGAAAATAAAAATTAAAAGTTGATGTCATGTTTCTATCGGCTTACGAAAGTTAACATTTTTGTGCAGAATGATTCTGTGCAGCTTCCAGTTCGTTGGCAGCAGTCACTCTGTTTTGTCATACATAACAAATTCCTGCATCACACTTTAAAAAGGAGAGAAAAAAACTCAGTCATTTTCTGCTGATTTCTTCTAACTTGGGGATTTACAAGCAGCTGCCAATCCACAGAGCAGCTTTGCAAGTATTTAACCTCTAATTGATCTTAAGATGTGTCTTTTAAAACCATTGGACCTTGGAGGCCTAAAGGGTTCACAACATGTCACAAAAAGCTCAACTTAGTCAGCTTTATATGGTAAGTTGCAATGGTTATCCCAATGACGACCATGGTTATTCCAACAAAGGCCAAGGTTACCTCACGAAGGACTTTGGTCATCCCAAAGAAGATAACAGTTAGCCCAATAAAAACAACAACATTCTACTGGTTACTTCATCACTATAGAGTTATCAGATACAAGATAACTTAGCAAGTTGTGTACAAAAGTCCAATCATGAAAAGAAAGAAAGAACTTGAATTTATATACAGGAAACTTTTTTTAAATCCGGCACGGACGGGACCGACGTGGTGCCGGTTCATCAAAAATTCTGGATAACCGAACGCTATAGTAAAAGATACGGAGCTGAGAGCTCCGTATAAAGCAACAAACCCTGTTGCTTACTGTAGAACAATGGCCACAAGTTTCAAGCGTCTCTGTAGCTTAGCAACAGCTGCAGCCACACCCTTGCACAGCACAGATGGAAGAATTCAAATACAATATGAAGTAAAACCTACTCCTGAATTTTGCCGGTTAACCGAGATTTCCGGTTATTTAGGTGCCGGTAAATCGAAAGTTTCCTGTAGTGTCTTTCACAACCTCAGGATGTCCCATAGCGCTTTACAGTCAATTAAGTACTTTTGAAGTGTTAATGAAGGAAACGCATCAGCCAATGTGTTCACAGTAAGGTCCCACATACAGCAATGAGATAATGACCAGATAATCTGTTTTTTTTAGTGATGTTGGTTAAGGGATAAATAGTGGCCAGGGCACCAGGCAGAACTCCCCTGCTCTTCTTCAAAAAGTGCCATGGGATCTTTAACGTCCACCTGAGAGGGCAGACGGGGCCTCGGTTTAACGTCTCATCTGAAAGACGGCACCTCCGACAGTGCGGCACTCCCTCAGTGCTGCACTGGAGTGTCAGCCTAGATTTTGTGCTCAAGTCTCTGGCGTGGCACTATGAAGCCACAACATTCTGGCTCGGAAGTGAAAGTGCTACCAACTGAGCCAAGGCTGACATCATCTGATTCGTTAGTTTAAATCTAGAATTGATAATCAGAATCAAACATCCGACGGCCTGATTGGATGCTATGAATCTGAAATGGAGGCTCTCTGCTGCAGCTTTTACTGCGACAATTTGCATTGCTCTTTATTAGTTATCTTGCTCAGGTGGGAAAACAAAAACAATGGATTCACATTTATCGCTAATTGAAATTTTCACCATTTCTCAGAGCCAGAGGGCTGCTCAATTGATTCCGTGCCAATAAAATGCAATAGCTGGAGCCAAGCTCCTCAGTGTCAAAGCCACTCAGCAGGCTTGTGCTGACACTCCCAGCAGCTCCACTTTCCCCTTGTGCGTTGGACAAGTACGATGATTGATGATTCAGCTACAAAGTTGTGTTTAGCAACAAGACATCAATCAAATTCTCCATCAAGTCACCGGATCACCATAGAGAAAGGCTTTGGAGATGAATAGTGAATGCTGTCGGCTCCAATGTGGCTATAGGACATTATTTGGAGAATAAAAACATTGATGCCGGCTTGGCTTCAACCTTGGATCTATTTCTCCACTACAGTATTAGGGCTCGTCCAGGACCAAAACAATCCCAGCACATTTTGTAGCGTATTTACAACCAAACTGTGCCACTCTGATCCATCCCAATACATTGTTTACTACAGTTTCCAGCCTGGCGCCAATATATTAGGCTGTTTTTCCTATTTATTCCTCTTCTTTTTCATTCTCCTACTGATGCTGTTGCTCTGTGGGGCATTTTACCCTCTCTCTAACCTGTTCAATAACTGACCTGGAAGTGCTCAATGTAAACACTCAGTTACAAGCTTGGAAGAGTGTTCAGTTCCTCAGCCCTATGCTCCGGACCTGCTGTGATTTCCAGCAAAAAAGTTTTTTTTGTCTGTTTTTTGTTTTTCATACAGACCCCAGCATCTGCAACATTTGACCCCTTGTGACCCCAGCTCATTGTTCTTTGATGTAATGTTTTCCTGACTAACCTGTTTGGACACCATTCACACCTTTGATTGCTGTGATTATCTCTCTGCCGAGGTGTGATAAATGGCAGTTAGAAAGATTACCTGTAAACATCTGGCATTATTCTCTGACTATATAAGCTGTGTCTATAGGCATCTCTCCACTTCACCTGACGAAGGAGCAGCGCTCTGAAAGCTTGTGATTTCAACTGTTGGACTATAACCTGGTGTTGTGTGACTTCTTACATTTGTCCACCCCAGTCCAACACCGGCATCTCCACACCACAAATAAAACCAAATAAGGCTGGAAACACTCAGCCTGCCAGGCAGTACCCGTGGAGAGAACAGGGAGTAAATGTTAACTCCTCTGTTCTCTCCACAGATTCTGTCTGATCTGCTGAGAGTTTCCAACATTTTCTCTTTCCAGCATCTGTATTTTTTTTTTTGCTTTATGTTTACACTGACCTCCCTCACCGTGATTTTGCTATTTTCTTTTACATTTCTGCAGAGCTAGATGTCCTGAATTCTGGAGTGGATTTTTTAAGGAGTATCACCTATATTTGGCCCTTTCTTTTTTGCACAGGGCCTGGTTGCCACCCGCAGTTCACCTGATTTATTCTGATGAAGTCCAAAGACAAATGTACTGTCGCTGCGCACCACCGGAATCGCACTCTGTAAGATTTGGATCACAGGTCACACACAGGTTACCCAAAAGGTCTTAGGAGTTGTAAGGCACTTTATTAAGGAGCGGCAGTTTAAGTTAAGTACAACACGCAATCAACATAGACATAGTAGACACACGACCGTGACAAGCAGCTGGTACCGGTCCCGATCGGACAAACGGCTGGCGTGCACGAACAGTTCTTCCCTTCCTTTCACCGTCTGTGCTAAAAGCTCTTTAGATATCTCTTCTACTCTCTTTTTAGGGGTGGGCCTTGGGTAGATTATCAAAGATAATCAAAGATTATCAAAAACAACCTTTCTAGCACACACACAGCAGACAGCTAGTCTGGGAACAAGGTCACCGCCACGGTGCAGAATGTTATAACATCCGGTTTGATGCGCTAAGGAATGTAGACCCAATAACCTCTGAAGTGTGACAGATAGGATGTGCAGGCATATGTAAAGATTTTATCATGTTATATACAGATTATAGCTATAAACTTACGGTGTCGATACACATAGCGGCAAGAGGGCTTCTTGCACCCAGATATTTATCCAGTTCTTTAAGAATGCGTTGCCTCATTGTCAATTGTTTTTTCTGCTAGTCTGCTACAGATATCCACTACTCTGTATGAAATGTAGTTTTTTTCTAACCTTTAATCCCACTTTTTTCCCCACCAATTTACCCCTATTTCCCTCCTCTCCTGAACCTCCCTCAGGTGAGATTCCATGGGTACTGGTCAATCTCCAGTACCTTACCCATGTGGCAGCCTTGACAGCAAATGCCATGAGAGCCAAGCCCAATCATAGCCAAGTCCAGTCTTTTCGTTTCCTGAAGTCTACACACACACACGTCCAACTGGCATCGATAGAGAGCAACTAGCAGCTGGAAACATGGACAATCTATCCCTCCGTAATCCAGGTCACTGAGTTACTATTGTGACTCCTGGCTACGATTAGCTAACTCAGCTCCGACTGAGGACTGACCCTGGACCGTCCTTGCCTGAATAGCTCTGCTACTCCAAAGCAAAATACTGCGGACGCTGGAAGTCTGAACTAAAAACAGAAAATGCTGGAAACACGCAGCAGGTCAGGCAGCAACTGTGGAGAGAGAAAAAGAGTTAACGGGGGAGAAATTGGGTGGAGCCGCAAACGGGGCGCCAAGCTCGCCTGGGCGCCAGATTTTGCGCTGCGATCGGAGCAGCAGCGATCGCCGGAAATTCAGCTTGAGCGCCCCAAGAGGGACACGGGGCGAGGCTCGAGGCGCTCCACGTCCCTCTTAGGGCACTGAAACTGAATATTGCAGCGCAACGTGCCGCAGCGCCACACGCTGCAGCACGGCGCGCTGCGGTACTGCAGGCCTTCCTCCCATTCTTAAGGGGGAGGGGCCTGCACCAGCGCGATGAGCGATCGCGAGTGCCGGCAAAAGAGCCCGGCACCGAGGAGAAGTGCCGGGCTCTCGGAAAGCAGCCGGCAATGCCGCGGGGGGAGAACAGGAGGCCGGGGACGGAGGTGCTGGCAGGCGGCCACCGAAAAAAACGGCCGCCCCGCACCTCCACCTTAATTTGCGCCACTGCCGCCACAGGTAGGCCCCGTGAACCGGGCGCGATTAGCGAGCGGCGCTACAGAGGCGGTCGCTGCCAAATATCGCAATCGGGGCGGTAGCGGGGCGCTGCGCACACCGATGACGTCATCGGTGGTGGCGCAGCGCAACAGGCTAACGCCGCCATTAGCGCCCCAGCTAAATATCGCGGGAGGTGTGGCCAGTGGCGCTAAAGCCACTGAGTGCCCTCTTTAGGCGCTAACTGGTGCCGCAGCCCACCGAATTTCTCCCCCAACGTTTCAGGTCGACGACCTTTTGTCAGAACTGGAAAAGTTAGAGATGTAACAGTTTTTAAGAAAGTGCAGAGGCAGGGAAAGTGGGGAGGGGAGGAAAGAACAAAAGGGAAGGTCTGTGATAGGGTGGAGGGCAGGAGAGATAAATGACAAAAGGGATGATGGTGCAAGGTGAAAGTTGGGTGGTAATGGGACAAGTAAAGAAACACAAATGAGCCCAGAGGAGGTGCAAATGGCAACAGTAGAATCATTACCGGCACCTGCTGCCCAAGAAAATGGGAGCAGTGGTTAACACCTGAAAATGTTGCACTCAATGTTGAGTCCAGAAGGCTGTAAAGTGCCTAATCGAAAGATGAGATGCTGTTCCTCGAGCTTACGTTGAGCTTCATTAGAACAGTGTAGGAGGCCGAGGACAGAGAGGTCAGAGTGGGATGGAGAATAAAAATGGTGAGCGATCGAAGCTGAGGGTCATGATGGCGGACTGAACGGAGGTGTTCAGCAAAGCAGTCACCCAATCTGTAGAGGAGACCGCATCATGAGCAGCGAATACAATATACTAAATTGAAAGAAGTACAAGTAAATCAGTGTTTCACATGGAAGGAGTGTTTGGGGCCCTGGACGGTGGGAAGGGAGCAGGTGAAAGGGCAGGTGTTGCATCTCCTGCGCTTGCACAGGAAGGTGCTGTGGGAGTGGGAGGAGGTGTTAGGGGAGATTGAGGAGTGGAGCAGGGTGTTGTGGAGGGAGCGGTCCCTTCGGAATGCTGAAAGGGAAGGTGAGGGGAAGATGTGTTTGGTGGTGGGATCAGGCTGGAGGTGGCGGAAATGTTAGAGGATGATCCGTTGAATGTGGAGGCTGGTGGGGTGAAAGGTGAGGACAAGGGAGTCCCGATCGTGGTTCTGGGAGAGAGGGGAAGGGTGAGGGCAGAAGGGCGGGAAATGGGATGGACACGGTCGAGGGCCGTGTCAACCACAGTGGAGGGGAATCCTCGGTTGAGGAAAAAGAAAGACAGGTCGAAAGAACTGGTGTGGAAGTTGGCATCATCAGTACAGATGCGACAGAGACGGAGAAACTGGGAGAATGGAATAGAGTCCTTACAGAAATCTAATGAAAGGTCATTGACCTGAAACATTAACTCTGTTTCTCTCTCTCCACAGATGCTGTATGACCTGCTGAGTGTTTCCAGCATTCTCTGTTTTTAGCTCTGCTACTCATTGAACCATGGGGGCTCACAACTTGTTCGCCCTAAAGTTCTCAGCCTGGAAATTCCTGGCGCCCCACTCTCCTGGTATGAATGCTCAACTCAGACAAATGTTTTATTTAAACTATTTGGCTCTCACTGGAGCAAAACCCTCATGTCCCCTTGCATAAAGTCAGAGAGCCCATCCCAAATTCCGCGTCTGTTCGGAGGATTGCAGGTAACATGTAAAATTCATGCTGGCTGCTACTTTGTATGACTATAGCATTCTGCCGAGCACTGAACGGCTGAACACTCAGCAGGGAGACCAAGTTTGTGCGAAGCTAGCTCCAATTAAAGCTAGCCTTCATTACTTATGGCAGTCTGCACCTCTTAAAGGGGAGATGCCTTCCGCCTGCAACAGGTGCTGGAAGTGCTTGTGGAGGCTAGTGGCATAAGACTGAGCATTGGCTCAAAAGGCCAGAGAAAATGCTCCAAGATGCAGCACTGGCGGTGTTGGTCCTGGAGGTCAAATCCAGGAAAGAGGTCCTCTTCCCACAGGGGGCCAGGAGGTCCTCCAGGCAACCGACCAGACTGCAGTGGGAGCAGAGAGCCAATGTGGTCAATGCCAGCAGTGTAGCCCCGAGGACCTGGACTCAGGGCAGGAAGAAGCTTAATGACCTCACATGTGTGGTTAAGGTCAGTGAATTTATCTTCAAATGTCATATCCCACCATCTGCACCACTAGCCTCACACACTGCTCAATGCACCACACCCCCATCACTCACCTACCAACAATCTCTACCAAACACCACTCATACCTCACATTCATAGCTTCACCTCACCCGCACACACTTACCACTGCTGCAAGCCTCCACCCACATCTCACAGCTTGAACATACTGTCAGCTGTTCAATCATGACAGCCACATCACCCAAACACATTACATCACACTCACTGAAACACTCACTTTCTCTGGCAGGAAAAGATGGCGCATAACTGGCACCAGCAGACATTAACCAGCGGGGGACAGGCTCGCCTGCGTTACCTCAACGCCTTGGTTGAGATGGTACTGGCCTTTCTTGGCCAGGGCATGGCTGAGCCTGTGGCCAGCGGCGGGGCTGAAAGAATACAAGATGCCGGTATCCTCATACATTATCCTCCTTCTCACATCCCACCTCCCCCTCTTCCCACAATCTCTTCTGATTTACAATCTGCACATGGTGTAGCATGCACCTCTTGCTTTCCCCCCTCCCCTCACCACAACCCTACCCTTGTGCCTTTCTCATTTCAGACACCCAAGAAATCCAACCTGCTCGGCCAGTGGGTCAACAAGGAGAAGGAGAGGTGAGTGAAGAAGAAGAAGAATGAACACTGCCACTCGATTTCACACTCCCAACCATCAGCTCAGATACTGGCACTCTGCGTACTTTAGAGGATCGGTTACATGCAGGGTCTGTACGTGGAGAAACACTGGGCATGAGTGGCCTGTAACCAGGGCAGGGGGAAACGATAGCTCAGGTGCCAGCTCCCCGGAGGGCGAGGTCATACCAGAATTCTGCTGCACAGGACTCAGATGCAGACCTCGATGGGGCGGCCTACAGAAGAAGGCTGATGGGTATGTATAGGGAAATGTTTGGTGCATTCAGGCAGAAAGCCTGAATGCAATGTCAAGGAGCATGGAGAAGTCCAGCTCTAGCCTTGTACAGGGCTTTGGGCAGAGCTTGGAGTCCATCATTTCCACAGTGGAAAGGCTGGGCAGACCCATTAAAGACGTGTGGACCCAACCGCCATGCTGTGTCTGAAGACCGAAGTCTCAGCTTCCATTGCAGCATAAGCAGAAGCCACCCAATGTCTGAGTGGTGCAATGGAAGCTCAGACTGAAGTCATGCAAGAACAAACTGCTGTCATCATGGTTGAGTGTTGAAAACTGCTGGCAGGGTGTCACAGCAGTCCAGCGGTCTGTACTCCAGCAGATTACTAGGAGTTCTGAGGCACTGCCTCTGGGGAGTAGCAATGGATCCGCGGAGGCCGATCCTGCTGGCCTCTCTCAGGATGACAGCATTCGTCCTCCCACCACTGCCACTCTGCCAGTGCCCTTGATGTTGCCTGTCTGCCAGCCAGCCCAGACTGTTGCCGCCCAAGCCGATGTGATGCAGTCCGAAGCCGGGCCTACTCAGCCCAGAGCTCCTCGAGGTCATCCTCCAAGGCCATCTGCAGTCTCCCCCATTGAAAGTCAGCAGCCTTCCGCCAGCCATGCTGCAGCCACTGGGGTAGCACTAGGATAGGCAAAGGCACACACAAGACAGTCACTAAGAGTATGCACAAGGATGATTTGTTGAATTTTTGATGTAATATTGGTTGAATGGATGGATAAAGTTTATTAGAATGGTTGCTTTGTGGTGGCTTTTATTTCAGCATTGTGGCCAAGATGACACTGTGATACTCAGTAACAGAGGGAAGGTAAGCTGTAGGACTAATGTTGAATGGGGAATTGGGGTTGCGTTCACTTGTTCCGCAGGCGTATGATTCGATCTCGGATATCCCAGCCAGAAAGGGATTGTCTGGGTTGCCTCCTTCCTTTCCTTTCCGCTTCCTCCTTTTCCGCATACTCCTTTTCTTCGTCCTCCTCCTCATCTTCCTCCTCCTCCTCCTCCTCCATTTCCTCCTCTTCCTCGTGCTCCTGAGCTGGTGGCCGTATCCCTGGTAGCAAGGGCTGTGCCCTCATGATGGCCAGGTTGTGGAGGATACAGCAGACCACGGCGAATCGGGACACCCGGTCCATTGTGTACTGTAGGGCTCCTCCAGAGCAGTCCAGGCAGTGGAAGCATTGTTTAAGGACACTATTGGTCTGCTCTATGGTGTTTCGTGTGGCTCAGTGGGCAGCACTCTCGCCTCTGGGTCAGAAGGTTGTGGGTTCAAGTCCCACTCCAGGGACTTGTAGTACATAAAGCTAGGCTGCCACTCCAGTGCCGTACTGAGGGAGTGCTGCATTGTCGGAGGTGTCGTCTTTTGGATGAGACATTAAACCGAGGCCCTGTCTGCTCTCTCAGGTGGACGTAAAAGATCTCATGGCACTATTTCGAAAAAGAGCAGGGAAGTTATTCCTGGTGTCCTGGCCAATATTTATCCCTCAACCAATATAACAAAAACAGATTATTTGGTCATTATCACATTGCTGTTTGTGGGACCTTGCTGTGCGCAAATTGGCTAACGTGTTTCCCACATTACAACAGTGACTCCACTTCAAATAGTACTTAATTGGCTGAAAAGTGCTTTGAGACGTCCTGTAGTCGTGAAAGGCGCTATATAATTGCAAGTCTTTCTTTCTTTTCTCATTGTACGCATGCTGCCTACGTGTGGTTGGATTGCAGAGCAGAATCATGAGCCAAGTGGTCAAAGGCTCCTCCTGGTCACCCAGTAGCCACCCTTTGGTTTGTCATGGTGGCTCAAAGACTGAGGGAGCAGCGGACTGGCGCAGAGTAAAAGCATCATGTCTGCTGCCAGGATACCGGGCAATCACCATCATGATGTGCTGAGCATGGTCGCACACCAACTGTACATTCAGTGAGTGGTAACCTTTGCAGTTGCGGTACATCTCAGCATTTATATATGGGGCCCGCAAAGCCACGTGCACGCAGTGGTTGGCACCCTGCACCATGGGAAAGCCGTTATCCTGGCAAAGCCACGTGCACGCTCCACCTGCTTCTCTCTGGTCAGAGAGAAGACAATGAAGTCCCCTCTCCTGGCATAAAGAGCGTCTGTCACCTCTCTTATACAGCAGTGGACGGTGAACTGGGAGATGTTACAGGTATCTCCTGCTCCAGCCTGGAAGGATCCCGACGTGAAGAAATTCAGGGCCGCGGTCACCTTCACAGCCACTTGTAGTGCTGTCCTTGCCCTGGAGTGAGGCTGATGGTCTGGTTGCAAGAGGTGGCGGAGTGCTGTGAGCACATCCTTCATAAAGCACAGACGCCTCACACATTGCTCCTGGCTCAGGCTGAGGTAAGAGAATTGCTCTCGGAGATCCTACGTGGGTAAGGCCTCCTGCTGAGAGCCCTTCTCCCACTCCTCCACCCTCTGCGAGCAGCTTGTCCTCTTCTTCACTGCCTCTGCTCATGCTGCAGGCCAAGGAGGATGACAACCAGCGCACCCATGACTGGGAGCAAGCAGTCTGACCAGAACCCTTGAAGTCAGAAGCAAGGCTTTCTCCACTTGCAGCACCACTCCCTGTCACCTCACCAACTCTAAACAACTCTAGAAAGCTCCAAACACTTTCACAAACTTACAGAGCCAGTAGAAATCAAAAAAGCAAGTTACCTGAAAGTTGCTGATGATGCCTTTGAATTGCACTTGTGGGGGGTCCTTCCTGCTGCTGAACGCATGTTCAACTGTGCAAGGTTAAGAGAGGGCATTAGCTCCAGTGATGATGAAAATGGCAGCGCTAGCATCAAATCAGCATTGCGCGCTGATTGACGCGACGATCTGCCTACTTACCATACTTCTGGCGCACGCATCTAATGGCCGCCCTACCGCCCTCACCAAGATGGCGTCCGGCGTGGCCCGCACCAGAAGTGTGCACGTGCTGCTCGGACTCCATTTTGGTCCCAATTCAACACCCATAGCGCCCAAACAACGGGCGCTATGCAACCAAGTTACTAGGCCTTTGGCTCCCATTGGAGCATTCCAACTAGAGAAGGTGATATGAGGTGAGTTCTGCTGAGGCCTTTGAAAGAGCATAAAAGGAAGGATATTCTGGGGAAGCCCGGGAAACCCACCCCCACCCACCTGGCCTCCGGAGTGCCATTTTGATGTAGGGCTGCAAGCAGATGATATGCCCATGGCCCCGACAACCAGAAGTTAATGGTCTGATCCAAATGAGGCCGAATCCCCACAGAGCCGGGATCTGGCCCATCATCCGCCCACCCCACCTGTCACATAAATGTAACTCAGGCCATCCCTAGCTCTTTACACCCTAGTTCTGTGCTCACGGACTGAAGGAACTGTCTGCAAGAAAAGACTTTCATTTATATAGTGCCTGTCGCAACCTCAAGACGCCCCAAAGCGCTTTACAGCCGTTGAGGTAATTTTGAAGTGTTGTTGTAATGTAGGCAAGGCAGCAGCCAAATTGCAGACAGCAAGGTCCCACAAACAGCAATGAGATAATGACCAAATAATCTGTTTTTAGTGGTGTTGATTGAGGGGTAAATATTGGCCAGGACACCGGGGAGAACTCCCCTGCTCTTCTTCGAAATCAGCACAATAGGCATCTGCGAGGTCCTGTCCAAATCACAGACCATGACTTCATATTTTAATTTTGAAATTCCTGCATCCTGGCTGTCTTAGCGACATTATTGGCAGGAGCACAACTCCGTGCGAGAGCTCGCAACCCAATACGTTAGCGGTCCACTGAGTTGCCTTTATGTTCCTCATTCTGGTCATCTGTCTCATTTTAATTCTAATTAGTTTGGCTGGGACAGTTCAAATCCTGCTGGTGACAGTTCTAAGAAGTAGCCAGACTTTGCCTCCCATTGAAAAATAAATATTTAATTTTGAGCCCTGCCTATTGAATATTAAATAAATTAGGTTTTTAACAAATGTAAAGTCTTTGTACCTATTCATTGAAACTTAACAGGACTAGACAGACTAGATGCAGGAAGGCTGTTCCCGATGGTCGGGGAGTCCAGAACCAGGGGCCACAGTCTAAGGATCAGGGGTAAGCCATTTAGGACTGAGATGAGGAGGAATTTCTTCACCCAGAGAGTGGTGAACCTGTGGAATTCTTTACCACAGAAGGCAGTTGAGGCCCATTCATTAAATATATTCAAGAAGGAGTTAGATATATTTCTTAAGGCTAAGGGGATCAAGGGATATGGGGAGAAAGCAGGGACAGGGTACTGAATTTGGATGATCAGCCATGATCGCATTGAATAGCAGAGCAGGCTCGAGGGGCCGAATGGCCTACACCTGCTCCTATTTTCTATGAAGTCCTGTACAGAATCAGGCAGCATTGGTAAGGAATGTGATTTATAGCTACGTTTACAGCAAAATGTGAAGGACAGGACAAAATGCAACGACAGCTGGAGAGATTTGGAAATCTGGGGAGCCTGATATCATTTGACTTGTTTTCTTTCCCCTCTCTCCTATATTTTTTTTAATTTTAATACTTCCTCCTCACTCTTGTAGACTTCTACACACTCTGTATCATACCCAGCTGAAAGGTAACAATTGTTAGGACACTGTTCAGGTAGATAAAGCCAATTTTCATAGAGTATGTTATATCCTCTGTCCCCTAAGTTCCTGAGGGGTTCTCTATCTATGTGAGGCTGTTGCGTTAAAGGCCAACCTGACCTCTGTAGCTGACGTGCTTTATATGCATCAAAGGGGCATCCAGGCCTAGAATATTTTTCCTGTTCAATCCAGTAAAAACAGCTCAGGTCACTCATAGAGCAGGTAAGATACATTATACCCATCAAGCACTCCTGGGTCAGGGTAGTTAGATGCAATTAACCTTACATTGGCACATCAAGAACTCTTGGGTCACACAACATACAAAAGAAAGAAAGACTTGCATTTAAATTGCACCTTTCACGGCCTCAGAATGTCCCGAAGCACTTTACAACCAATGCAGCACTTTTGAATTGTAGTCACTCTTGTTATGTAGGAAATGCAATGTGTGCACAGCAAGCTCCCACAAACAGTAATGTGATAATCGCCAGAAAATTTGTTTTTTTGGTGATGTTGGTTGAGGGATAAATATTGGCCAGGAAACCAGCAGAACTCACTGCTCTTCTTCAAAATAGTGCCGCGGCATCGTTAACGTCCACCCGAGAGGGCAGAAGAGGCCTTGGTTTAACGGTTCATCCAAAAGACAGCAGGTCTGGATTTTATCAATAGGAAGCTTTTGGAGGCGGGACTGCTGTTTGCCGGCTTTCAATCCCGCCTCCATCAGCTTCTGGCCAACCAGCGGGATTTTCCCCTGATTGACCTTGTTAAGCCTGCCCAGCGGGCTCAGCAGGCCAATTAGGGGGAAGACACGGACAGAGCACGTCAACGTCTGACGTGTTATGTCAAGACTTCTTGAAAGAAGAAATGTCAGCGTTTGACAGCTCTGTGAAGCTGTCAAACACTGACATTCTGTGTAGTTTGATGAGCCCTTGTGTTCAGGACTCATCAAACCTTTCAACTTTGCAGAAATCACCTGGCTGTTGGTTCGGAGGATCCAACAGCCAGTCTGTGAAATTTACAATGAAGATGTCAGGACTCCGGCTCCACAGCGACGGAAGGCTGTAGGCAGAAACAGAGGTAAGTGAACATTTTATAACACTTAACACTCACCTTACATACTTACCACTCCACACTTGCACCCACCACTCACCTCACTTTCAGACCCCTCTGACCCCCGCAGACCTCCTTCTCGTCTCCTGCACCCTGGCGGAGTTCTCCGAGGTCGGGAAGCCTGCACTTCAGAGATAAAAATAGGGACAATCCTTTTTTCTGCCTGTTAACTACCTGTTAACAGGCAGTTAATAGGATTTAATCCCTTTCTTGCCTCGAGGAGACGGGACCCGGGGCAGGACGGCTTCCCGCCTTCTGGCAAAAAGGCACGGAGGCAGGTTGGGGGCGGGTTTGCCAGCCGCCCCACATTCTGCAACTTTACCGGCAGTCCCACCTCCATACCCACCTCCTCAGGGCTGACAAAATCCAGCCCAGCATCTCCGACAGGGCAGCACTCCCTCAGTACTGCACTGCAGTATCAGCCTAGATTTTGTACTTAAGTCTCTGGAGTGGGGCTTGAATCCACGAACCTTCTGACTCAGAGGCGAGAGCCACGGCTAACACTGTACAATGTTGAGCTCCTTTTATATTATCTCACCAAGTGTTCCTGGATCTGGTATAGTATTGGTTAAGGACAGAGCACAGCTCCTTTTAACTAGCTCCAACAATGGACTGACATCATTTTCTTTAAATAATGTGAAGACGATTCACCCTTTCATTGTCTCTTTCTTTTCCCCACATCATATCTAATGATAAGGGTCACATAAGTTGATACTTTCCTCTGTTTGAAAACTAAGATACAAAGGAAAAATCTCTCTCTCCCCTGATCCCCTCTCCTCCCCCTCTGATCTCCTCTCTCTACCCGCTCCTCTCTGCCTCCGAGCTCCTTCCCTCTCTTCCCTAATCACCTCTCTCCCCTTCTGATCTCCTCTTTCTCCCGCTGACCTCCTCTCTCTCTCCCGCTCCAATCTCCTCTCTCTCTCCCCCCTCCAATTTCCTCTCCCTCTCCCCCATCTCCTCTCTCTCTCCCCCTCCGACCTCCTCTCTCTCTCCCCTCCGATCTCCTCTCTCTCTCCCCCTCCAATCTCCTCTCACTCCCCCTCCAATCTCCTCTCTCTCTCTCCCCCCTCCAATCTCCTCTCTCCCTCCTTCCGATCTCCTCTCTCTCTCCCCTTCGATCTCCTTTCTCTCTCTCCCCCCTCCAATCTCCTCTCTCTCTCCCCCCTCCAATCTCCTCTCTCTCCCTCCTTCCAATCTCTTCTCTCTCTCCCCCAATCTCCTCTCTCTCCCCCTCCGATCTCCTCTCTCTCTCTCCCCCTCCAATCTCCCTCTCCCTCCTTCTGATCTCTCTCTCCCCTCCGATCTCCTCTCTCTCTCTCTCCCCCTCCAATCTCCCTCTCTCCTCCTTCCGATCTCTTCTCTCTCTCCCCCAATCTCCTCTCTCTCCCCCAATCTCCTCTCTTTCTCTCCCCCTCCAATCTCCTCTCTCTCTCCCCCTCCAATCTCCTCTCTCTCTCCCCCTCCAATCTCTTCTCTCTCTCCCCTCTGATCTCCTCTCTCTCTCTCTCTCCCCTCCAATCTCCTCTCTCTCCCCCTCCAATATCCTCTCTCTCCCTCCTTCCAATCTCCTCTCTCTCTTTCTCCCCTCCAATCTCCTCTCTTTCTCTCCCTCTCCAATCTCCTCTCTCACCCTCCTTCCGATCTCTTCTCTCTCTCCCCCGATCTCCTCTCTCACCCTCCTTCCGATCTCCTCTCTCTCTCTCCCCTCCAATCTCCACTCTCTCTCCTGCAATCTCATCTCTCTCCCCCCTCCAATCTTCTCTCTCTCTCCCCCTCCAATCTCCTCTCTCTCTCCCCTCCAATCTCCTCTCTCTCCCCTCCAATCTCCTCTCTCTCTCTCCCCTCCGATCTCCTTGTGATGAAATATATGCCTTCATCAGCCCCTGTGTTTTACCTGCTTTGTATTGTGTGTACCGCCCCCTTTTTCCTATTGTGTGTATTGGCTACGCCCCTGTCTTTTGTCATATAAAGGTCTCAAGAGCTGTATGAGTCATTCTATCAGACGAACCCGATGTGAAAAGACCTGCAATGTTCTTAGTGATTAAAAGCCTTCAGTTGAATCCTTTAAACTCCTTGTCTTTGAGTTATTGATGGCACATCAATTTTAATCACTAAAACACCAAGATGGATCGACTCCTGAAACCAGAGCGCTTGGATCTGGACCCCCATGCCTCAGAAGCAGCCACACAGTTCGGACACTGGTTCCAATGCTTCGAATTTTTCATCGCAAACTCATCCACCGCCATAGCAGCCGCAACCGCCACCAGAGACTTGAAACTGGGAATCCTGCGAAACTGGGTGAGCCATCGGGTCTCCCCTCTCATCCAAGATGCCACCAGCTACGGGGATGCCTGCACCATTCTGAAGGCCCACTACATGCGGCCAATAAACGAGGTGTACGCCAGGCATCTTCTGACTACTCACACACAGCGGCATGGTGAGTCACTAGAGGACTTCATGCTAAGCGTAAAAGTACTGGGCAGAGACTGTAACTGTAAGGCCGTGTCTGCCATCGTGTACACGGAGGAGCTGATCCGAGACTCCTTTATTGCGGGCCTCAGATCAAATTACATTCGGCAGAAACTGTTTGAAAAGGAGGGACTGGACTTAAAACAGGCTATGGGCATAGCGCGATCGCTGGATATGGCCCAGAGGAACTCTGAATCCTGTTCCTCAGGCCACGCGGCCCACTCCGCCTCGTGCGCGCCGTGGGGGCCGCCATCTTGGAAGCCATCTTCACCTCCCAGGTCTCAGGCCAGCCCAGCACCATTGGAGCCCCAGCCCCCACCCAGGAGCCCCACTACTGCCGCAATGCATCGGGGCCCGAAATGCTACTTCTGCGGCCAGGACAAACACTCCAGGCATCTGTGCCCAGCGAAGGGCACCACCTGTTTTAAATGCGGGAAGAAAGGACATTTCAGCAAAGTCTGCAGAGGGAACCCCGCCTCCAACTCCGCCACCGCCGCGTGCGCGCCGTGGGGGCGGCCATCTTGGACGCCATCTTGTCCACCCTCATGGAGTCCACCATCTTGCCCCGACTACACGGACCTCCAGGACCCACTGGTGGCCTCGATCACAGTGGATCAATCCAGGCCGCATCCGTTGTCTAGATCGATGATGGACATAGAGGTAAACGGGAACAAGGTTAAATGCTTGATTGACTGCAGGAGCACCGAAAGCTTTATTCATCCTAGCCTGGTAAAACGACTTTCACTAACGATAGTCCCCACACAGGGCAAAATCGCCATGGCTGATAAGACTCATACCTCAAAAATTACAGGTTTCTGCGCGGTTATGTTGTCGGTAAAAGGCACTGATTACAGAGATTTTAAACTATTGATAATGCCAGATCTCTGTGTGAGCATGATCTTGGGTCTGGACTTCCAGTGCCACCACCAAAGTATCACGCTTACCTACGGTGGGTCCCAGCCGCCCCTCACAGTGTGCGGTCTGGCTACCCTGAAGGTCAAGCCGCCCTCTCTGTTCGCCAACCTCGCACCCAACTGTTGACCCATAGCAACCAAGGGTAGGCGGTACAGCTGGGAGGACAGACGGTTCATTGCGTCGGAAGTAGAAAGACTCAAGCGGGAGGGTATCATCGAATGCAGTACCAGCCCGTGGCGCGCCCAGGTAGTAGTAGTTAAGGGTAGCGAAAAGAAGCGGATGGTGATAGATTATAGCCAGACGGTTAATCTATACACCCAGCTAGACGCCTACCCTCTGCCCCGCATAGCGGATATGGTTAACCAAATTGCGCAATACCGGGTGTTTTCCACCATCGACCTAAAATCGGCATACCACCAGCTCCCCATTAGGCCGGATGACCGTCCATACACCGCCTTCGAGACGAACAGACGCCTCTACCACTTCCTCAAAGTCCCCTTTGGGGTAACGAATGGGGTCTCGGTCTTCCAGCGGGAGATGGACCGCATGGTCGATGAGAACCAGTTAACAGCCACCTACCCATACCTAGACAACGTCACCATCTGCGGCCACGACCAGCAAGACCACGACTCGAACCTCGTGAGAGTTCTGAAAACTGCCCTCAGACTCAATCTCACCTACAACGAGGATAAGTGTGTCTTTAGCACCACGCACCTCTGTATCCTGGGCTGCGTGGTGGAAAACGGGGAAATCGGTCCGGACCCCGACCGATTGCGCCCCCTACGGGAGCTACCCCTACCAAACACTCCCAAGGCCCTGAAAAGGTGCCTGGGGTTCTTCTCCTATTACGCCCAATGGGTCCCCAATTATTCCGACAAGGCCCGTCCCCTCCTGAAATCAACGTCCTTCCCGCTCACGGCCGAGGCCCACGCCGCCTTCAACAGCATTAAACACGACATTGAGAAGGCCGCGCTGCAGGCAGTGGACGAAAACTTCCCTTTCCAGGTCGAAATCGATGCGTCCGACTTCGCTTTAGCAGCCACCCTCAACCAGGATGGGCGGCCCGTAGCCTTTTTCTCAAGAACCCTCCAAGGGCCCGAGATCAGGCACTCCTCGGTAGAGAAGGAGACCCAGGCCATAGTGGAGGCAGTGCGGCACTGGAGGCACTACCTAGCCGGCAAACGCTTCACCTTGCTTACCGACCAGCGGTCGGTAGCCTTCATGTTTAACAACAAACAGAGGGGGAAGATCAAGAACGACAAAATTCTCAGGTGGCGGATCGAACTCTCCACGTTTGAGTACGACATAATATATAGGCCGGGGCCCTCAACGAATCCCCCGACGCCCTATCACGAGGGATGTGTGCCAGCATCCAGGGGGACAGGCTACAGGGCCTCCACAATGGCCTCTGCCACCCGGGGGTCACCCGGCTATTTCACTTTATAAAATCCCGTAACCTCCCCTATTCCATCGAGGAGGTCCGGTCGATGACCAGGGACTGCCGCACCTGTGCGGAATGCAAGCCCCGTTTTTTCAGGCCCGACCGAGCCCACCTGATCAAAGCTACACGGCCATTCGAGCGCCTGAGCTTAGAGTTCAAGGGACCACTCCCCTCCACCGACCGCAATGTGTACTTTCTCAACATTGTGGACGAGTACTCCCGCTTCCCATTCGCCTACCCCTGCCAAGACATGGCCAGTGCCACGGTCATCAAGTGCCTTGGCAACCTGTTTTGCACGTTCGGCATGCCTAACTACATCCACACTGACAGGGGGGCGTCGTTCATGAGCGACGAACTGCGCCAATACCTGCTGTCGAAGGGGATAGCCACGAGTCGGACCACTAGTTATAACCCCCGCGGTAACGGGCAAGTGGAGAGGGAGAACGCGACAGTGTGGAAGGCGGTCACCTTAGCACTAAGGTCTAAAGGCCTCCCCACCTCCCGCTGGCAAGAGGTCCTCCCAGACGTACTCCACTCGATAAGGTCGCTACTGTGTACTGCTACTAACGCCACTCCTCACGAGAAGATGTTTGTTTTTCCCCGCAAATCAACCTCAGGAGTGTCCCTACCCTCGTGGCACTCCACCCCAGGGACAGTCCTATTACGGAAGCATGTGAGGGGCCACAAAACGGATCCCCTCGTGGAGGCAGTACACCTACTCCACGCAAACCCACAGTACGCGTACGTCAAGCACGCCGATGGGCATGAGGACACCGTGTCCATAAAGGACCTCGCCTCGGCAGGAAGCGACGACGACCCATCACCACCACCCCTAGAAGAACCTCCACCATCCCCAGGCTCACCACCCCCAGAAGTACCTGCAACACCCCCAACACATGGGTATGCCCAGGAGGGCACCACGGACTCCCGGTCGGAACCCGAGGTACTGTTGCGACGTTCAGGAAGGACTATCACACCCCCAGACAGACTAAATCTGTAGAAGGGGTGAATGTGATGAAATATATGCCTTCATCAGCCCCTGTGTTTTACCTGCTTTGTATTGTGTGTACCGCCCCCTTTTTCCTATTGTGTGTATTGGCTACGCCCCTGTCTTTTGTCATATAAAGGTCACAAGAGCTGTATGAGTCATTCTATCAGACGAACCCGATGTGGAAAGACCTGCAATGTTCTTAGTGATTAAAAGCCTTCAGTTGAATCCTTTAAACTCCTTGTCTTTGAGTTATTGATGGCACATCACTCCTCTCTCTCTCTCCCCTCCGATCTCCTCTCTCTCTCTCCCTCCTCCAATCGCCTCTCTTTCCCTCCTTCCGATCTCCTCTCTCTTTCTCCCCTCCAATCTCCTCTCTTTCTCTCCCCTCCAATCTCCTCTCTCTCTCTCCTTCCGATCCCCTCTCTCTCTCCCACTCCAATCTCCTCTCTCACCCTCCTTCCGATCTCTTCTCTCTCTCTCCTTCGATCTCCTCTCTCTCCCCCCTCCAATCTCCTCTCGCTCCCTCCTACCGATCCCTTCTCTCTCTACCCCCGATCTCCTCTCTCTCCCCCCTTCGATCCCCTCTCTCCCTCCAGCCTCTGATCCCCTCTGCTTCCACCCTCCGCCACCAACCCGATCCCCTGACCTTCTCCGCACGGAGCTGAGTCGAGTGAAGCATGGTAGTGCAGGCCACCGCCGCACTGTTGGGTACTGTGCATGCTTAACCGGATTGAGCGCACACGCGCGGTACCAAATGGGCGTGCAAGTGCAGAGTCAAAATTGCATTGCAAATACTCACTCTGATGCAAATACCCATAGAAAGTCTGTTGGCAAGTGTAAGTGTAATGAACAGCTGGCGCCGTTTGTTCGCCGCTGACCACAAAATCCGTCCCATTGTAAATCTAAAATGTGTAAAAGCAGTTTGGCAAGAAATCGCATCCTTGGATAAGGATTAAACCTGGACCTGGACTAGTTTATAAACTCCAGATAAATAAAAGTGATTCAAATTTGTAAACATGCGCCTGTCGCGAGGTGAAACTTGGCAATGGTTAATTGGGAAACTTTACATGTGGTTGTAGAGTCTGGGCCTTAGATACAAGCAGAGCAGTTCTGTGCATCAACCATATGCCCCATGAATAAGGGGTCGCCCATTTAAGACGGAGATGAGGAGGAATCTTTGCAATTTTCTAGCCCAGAGAGCTGTGGAGGCGGAGTCATTGAATCTATTCAAGGCGGGGATAGACAGATTTTTGAGCTACAGGGGAGTCAAGGGTTATGGGGAACAGGCAGAAAAATGGCCAAGACCAGATCAGCCATGATCTTATTGAATGGCGGAGCAGGCTCGAGAGGCCAAATGACCAACTCCTGCTCCTTATGTTCTTATGATATCTACTTGCTAGTAGAGTCTGGAACTGACATTTTGTGCTGCATTCTTTTACAATGTGATAAACTTCAGCTGCAGTGACATCATGAATGGAGAATGTTCTGATGCTGTAGGAGGAGAAATTCACAATGTCTACTCTCAAGCTGCTACTAACCAGCTGTTCAAGAGTATATAATGGTTGGGTTTGCAGTCACGGGGCATATGGTTGGATGCAGTGGAGTGATCTATTCATATCTAGGCAGTACCTTTGTACATTAACACCACCAAGAAAACAGATCAACCGGTCATTATTCTCATGGCTCTTTATGCGATGTTGCTGTAGGCAAAATGGCTGCCACATTTGTCTATATATCAACAGGCATTGCACATCAAAAGTAATAAATTGTGTATGAAAATCTTTAAAATATTTTGATGTAATAAGGCACTGTATAATGGCAAGTTTTATTCTTGCAATTGCTTTACTTTAGCTACCCTCTGATCAATTTCATTGACCAACTTGACTAATTTGACTTAAATTTTGTAAAAATAAACCTATAAACCACCAGACCTGAGCCATGATTTTCCATAAACAGTCCCAGGGCCTCAGATATCCAGGATACTCACCAGATAGATTTCCTATAGCCCTGTGTGTGTTAGTTTGCTCCGTGCTTGGTTCACCTGGAATTTTGGCTCAAAGGATCCAGAGATTCCAGAGCTCAGCACAGTCGGGAACAACAATAACAGCAACAACTTGCATTTATATAGCGCCTTTAACATAGTAAAACGTCCCAAGGTGCTTCACAGGAAGGTTATCAAACAAAATTTGACACCGAGCTATATAAGGAGATGTTAGGGCAGATGACCAAAAGCTTGGTCAAAGACGTAAGTTTTAAGAAGCGTCTTAAAGGAGGAAAGAGAGGTAGAGATAGAGAGGCAAAGAGGTTTAGAAAGGAAATTCCAGAGCTCATAGCCTTGGCTGCTGAAGGCACGGCCACCAATGGTGGATGCTCAAGAGGCCAGAATTGGAGGAGTGCAGAGATCTCGGGGTGGGGGGGGGAGGGGCGGTTGTAGGGCTGGAGGAGATCACAGCGATAGGGAGGGGCGAAGCCATGAAGGGATTTGAAAACAAGGATGAGAGTTTTAAAAATCAAGGTGTTGCTTAACCAGGAGCCAATGTAAGTCAGCAAGCACAGGGGTGATGGGTGAACGGGACTTGGTGCGAGTTAGGACACGGGCAGCCGAGTTTTGGATGACCTCAAGAAAGGCTCTGTTGACTCACATATTCACGCTCTGCTTCTTTGGGTTTAAGTGTTACATTTGGATCATAAATTCTATGAATGGGAAGTAGTTCCATCCACTGGAATTTCTTACCTAGATGGAGAGTTTCCATTTAATGCCTTGCTCAATACAAAGTCATGGTTAATTTGGAATTTAGAAAACTCCATCACCTGTTCTGTAAACAAAATGGACAGAGCTGACAGCTGTGACCTGACTTTAGCTTACCTCAACACAGGTTCTGTGATTCTGCCCCCGCCCCGACGCAGCCAGTTAAAAAGCGTGGACTCCACACCCAAATCCCACATGCTTAAAAATGGCCCACTACTCCAGCCCGTCTTTCGTTTACATCTCCTGTTCTCCTGTGCAACAATTTTCCTCTTACTTTCATTCTTGTCAGAAGAAACCACATCGAAAATTCAACAGCAGCGACCCGCCCCACAAAAAACTATTGCACGTGTCACCATCTTTGTGCCCTCGCTGAATGAGATGGCAATTTACTGCCAATCTATGCTTAATTGGCCGATGTTTTACATTACAAACTTCTGCACAATAGAAACTGGGTTCAGGCTGTCCCAAACGTTCTTTACTCGGGACAATATAGCCAGCGGATAGTGGAGGCTTCACCATTAGTATGGGCTGCATCTAAACCCAGATCACAAACTGCTGTAAGAACAAGCCTTAGCTCAAGCCCGCTGCAACCCTGAAGGTCAAATAATAAGAGAAGTTGTGATATCTTGTACATCATACCAGCTCAGCCTGCCCTGCTTAGCCCATACAGAACATAGGCAGAAGAAATTGACTTTTTTTAATCTGGTAAATATACATAAACATTTTTTTTAATTTTCCCCCATCAACGATTCAAACCCATAGTTGGTACCTGTTCCTTGATATTTCTAACTGACCTATTAGATGTAGTTGTTAAAAATGAAGAGCTGTATTGTTTTTGAGGGCTATCTCACTAGAAACCACAGGTTTTTTTTCATTTAGAGATGCAGGGCTGGATTTTGCCAGGCCTGGGGAGGTGGGTTTGGAGACGACTCTGCTGGGAAAATGGCAGAATTTGGGGGTGGGTGCCCAACCCACCCGCAACCTGCCTCCATGCCATCCTGTCAGGAGGCGGGTAGCCAACCCGCGCCGGGTCCCGCCTCCTCGAGGCGGGAAGGGGATTAATGCCAATTAACAGGTAGTTAACAGGCAGTTTTTTGGCTAATCCCCATTTTGAGCCCTGAAGTGTGGGCTTCCCGACGGCTCCGAACCAGGGTCAGCAAGGCGGGCCGTCGGTCTGCGGGGGTCGGAGGGGCCGAGATGTCCGGTGTGCAGGTGAGTAATGGATGCATGTGTGCAGATGTAAGTGTGTGAGGTGTGTGTAAAGTGTTTTAATAAGTTTTACTTAGCTTTACTTCTTCCTGCAGGCTTCCTCCCTTCAGGTCTCGGGAGTCCCTCAGCTCACCGGCACAGAAAGCAGAATGGTCGCTGAACTGTCAAAAGCTGCAGCTTTCTGCTTTTTGGTCTGGAAGGCTTTCTAATTGAGTTTTGAGTAAAGACACAACTTAGAAGACAGATTGTCAGTGATTGACAGCTTCACAGAGCTGTCAAACGATGACATTTCATCTGTCAAAAGCTTTTGACAGATGAAACGGCACTCGCTGATGTCACCTGTAACTGGCTTTCTCTTAATTGGCCTGCTAAGCCCGCTGGGCGGGCTTAACAAGGTCAATCAAGTGAAAATAGTGTG
Source organism: Somniosus microcephalus (assembly GCF_052327205.1). Classification (NCBI taxonomy): domain Eukaryota; kingdom Metazoa; phylum Chordata; class Chondrichthyes; order Squaliformes; family Somniosidae; genus Somniosus; species Somniosus microcephalus. Next base: position 41,626,702 of record NC_141012.1, on the reverse strand, counting down.
GATTGGCCACAAGTCGATGGAGGCGGGACTAAAACCCAACAAGTGGGAACCCTGCCTCCAAAAGCTTCCCATTGACAAAATCCAGCCCACAGAGTGTGTGGCGGGGGGAGCAGGTGGGGTGGCTGGAATCGTTGTTTTAAAGACCTCTATACAATCACTGGGACATTAAGCGGGTAGTAAGAGGAGGGGCGGGGCCGATTAGGGACCAAAAAGGAGACCTACGCATGGAGGCAGAGGGCATGGCGGAGGTACTAAATTAATACTTTGCATCTGTCTTCACCAAGCAAGAAGATGCTGCCAAAGTCATATTGATAAAGAGGAGGTACTAGGAAGGCTGTCTGAACTTAAAGTTGATAAGTCACCAGGGCCGGATGGGATGCATCCTAGGATGCTGAGGGAGGTTAAGGAGGAAATCGCGGAGGTACTGGCCATAATTATCCAATCTTCCTTAGATACGGGGGTGGTGCTAGAGGATTGGAGAATTGCAAATCTTACACCTTTGTTCAAAAGAGGGTGTAAGGATAAACCCAGCAACTACAGGCCAGTCAGTTTAACCTCGGTAGTGGGGAAGCTTTTAGAAACGATAATCAGGGACAAAGTTAACAGTCACTTGGACAAGTGTGGATTAATTAAGGAAAGCCAGTATGGATTTGTTAAAGGCAAATCGTGTTTAACTAACTTTTTTGAGTTTTTTGATGAGGTAAAAGAGAGGGTTGATGAGGGCAATGTGGTTGACGTATATATGGATTTTAAAAAGGCGTTTGATATAGTACCACATAATAGGCTTGCCTGCAAAGTTGAAGCCCATGGAACAAAAGGGACAGTGGCAGCATGGATACAAAATTGGCTAAGTGACAAGAAACAGAGAGTAGTGGTGAATGGTTGTTTTTCAGACTGAAGGAAGGTGGTGTTCCACAGGGGTCAGTACTAGGACCACTGCTTTTCTTAATATATATATTCATGACTTGGACAGGGTACAAGAAGACATAAACAGGCTGGTGAAATGGGCGGACACGTGGTAGATGAAATTTAACGCAGAAAAGTGCGAAGTGATACATTTTGGTAGGAAGACCGAGGAGAGGCAATATAAGCTAAAGGGTACAATCCTAAAGGGGATGCATGAACAGAGAGACCTGGGGGTATATTTGCACAAATCGTTAAAGGTGGCAGGGCAGGTTGAGAAAGCGGTTAAAAAAGCATACTGGATACCGGGCTTCATAAATAGAGGCACAGGGTACAAAGGCCAGGAAGCTATGATGAACCTTTATAAACCACTGGTTCGGCATCAGCTGGAGTATTGTGTCCAATTCTGGGCACCGCACTTTCGGAAGGATGTGAAGGCCTTAGAGAGGGTGTAGAAAAGATTTACGAGAATGATTCCAGGAATAAGGGACTTCAGTTACGTGGATAGACTAGCGAAGCTGGGGTTGTTCTCCTTAGAGCAGAGAAGCTTGAGAGGAGATTTGATAGAGGTATTCATAATCATGAGGGGCCTAAACAGAGTAGATAAATAGAAACTGTTCCCATTGGCGGAAGGGTCGAGAACCAGAGGACACAGATTCAAGGTGATTGGCAAAAGAACCAAAGGCGACATGAGGAGAAACTATTTTACTCAGCGAGTGGTTTGGATCTGGAATGCACTGCCTGAAAGGATGATGGAGGCAGACTCAATCGTGGCTTTCAAAAGGGAATTGGATAAGTACCTGAAGGAAAAATATTTGCAGGGCTACGGGAAAAGGGCGGGGGAGTAGGACTAGCTGAAGTGCTCTTGCAGAGAGCCGGCACGGGCTCGACGGGCCGAATGGCCTCCTTCTGTGCTGTAACCATTCTATGATCCTATGATTCTAATATGGATGACATGCACCTTTGCCTCTAGCACTACATACTTACATTTCACACTTTCCTTGGCAGTTTGATTATGATCTCATTGTTTGGGAGAGGGGGCTGGGGACAAAGTCAGTGTTTGAATTGTAGCGGACTCCATTCCTGCATTTTTTTAAAATTACAAATGCCTCCATTTAAGCAGGAAGACTTTAACACAGGAAATGTAAATACAAGATCGAAGCAGCAATCTTCTGACAATACAGAAGCTTATTTTCAATTAGCGTAGATATTACTGTAAATATTTTCCATAATTGGTGAGATATTTAAAAATGATTTTATTGAAGTCAATGAATTGCATTGATATATGTAAATCACAAATTGTCACATCTTAGACAAGTTATTGCACATAAAATGAAACCAGCAGCACAAATCAAAATACAGTTCTATGCTCCCTCTCTGGATTTGAGTGGTGTTTTTTAGTGTGAGAACAGGACATCTAAAATCCCAAACAATTGTGTTCATGGGGGAAATGGAGGGGGCTGAACTGTCGTGTGTACCTATTTCTACCCATGATGGGAGTGTCCAAACTATTGCCCATGGGCTATATGTGGCTCGTGAGCCCTGGCAAAGCAGGCCATGAAACTCAGTTAACTCAGTTCTATTTGCGCTTATATTTCCTATGAGTTGGTTTGTCCTGTTTAAATTTTGTGGGAAAGAGCTGTTCCTAGAGCTTGTTGCCTCAATGTTACCCAAGTCCTAAATCAGAGCATGAGGATCTGCTGGTGTCTGCAAATTAAGGTATATACAAATTAATGAGAAGGTTGACATAATCTTTACAAGTTGCTCGTGGGCTCCATGTTATGCTGCTAAGCTGCAGACAAAGACAAAAAGATTGAACAGCCCTGGTCGGCAACACTGGTGTAATGGAGAGATACAAAGTACAAAAATTATAAACATAGTAGTACCTTCACGGATACCGGGCAGTTTTTGAATTCTACATGAAGGTCCTGCTACCTGCTTGAGTAATCGTAAGAATTTTATGCCCAGTGAGAATTGTCAAGGTAATTTGGTACTGTGAGAACTGAATTAAAATAACTCAGATTCTTTATTCTCAGATACTGCCTATGTGCTGAAAAAGAGCCAAGATATTCACCATCTTTCAGGATTACATTTGAACACAGCTTCCAGTGAGATAAAAGAAAGACTTGCATTTATACAGCGCCTTTCACGACTTCAAGATGTCCCAAAGTGCTTTACAGCCAATGAAGTGTAGTCACTGTTGTAATGTAGGAAACGCAGCAGCCAATTTGCACACAGCATGGGATAATGACCAGAAAATCGGGTTTTTTTCAGTGATGCTGATTGAGGGATAAATATTGGCCAGGCACCAAGGATAACTCCCCTGCTCTTCTTCGAAATAGCACCATGGGATCTTTTACGTCCAACCTAAGAGAGCAGATGGGGCCTCGGTTTAACATTTCATCTGAAAGATAATGCTGCATGCCCTCAGTATTGCACTGGAGTGTCAACCTAGATTTTTTGCTCAAGTCTCTGGAGTGGGACTTGAACCCACAACCTTCTGATTCAGAGGTGAGAGTGCTACCCACTGAGCCACAGCTGACATACAGTTAGATGAAGTAGGGTGGGAGGAGCCTCATGTGGAACATAAACACCGGCATAGACCAGTTGGGCCAAATGGCCTGTGTCTATGCTGTAAGTTCTATGTATGTAACAGAAGTATCTGAAGTTCATCGTTGCATATGAACATATAAAAATGGCAGGCAGGAAAGGATCATCTGGTCCATCAAGCCTGCAGTTCTCATATTTTTGGAGACATTCACTGCTGATTGACGTTCGAAATGTTAGCTAAGGAAAATGAAATACTTCCCATTTCGAGACTTTCTGGGACACTTTGTCAAGACTTCACCAATACTCGAGCAACATTTATTCCACAAATTCTCTGAGAACTTCGCCTAAAAAAATGTGCCGTGCTATTTCACCTTGTAGGAGTCACCAGGAGAAAGAGAGTGCATGGTCATGAGCACATTGCTAGGGGTCGCCCTTGGTCTGGACGAGGAATGGGAGGAGGACATGAGGCCAGGCAGAGCAGCACCAGCTGCTGCAGGAGAGAGAGACAGGAGGACGACGAGAGCAAGGTGGCGTCCTTCCCTCCCTGCGGGTGCAGGACATCACTCCTCCTCTGGACCTGCTCCCCCAGGACCTCCAGTGCCGCGTCCTAGAGCCTGTGTGCCCTCACCCTTGGTCCCTGAGCCATCCTGCAACGTGCCGCTGTGTGCCAGCCAGAGCACTCCACAGCTTCAGTGGAAGTGGATGCGAGGAACCCATAGATACTGCTCCATGAAAACTACACCTAATCAGCACTTGATTCTAAACCTCCAGGCAAGTTCAAATTATGGTACATGTAATCAGCAATTAGGACTAAAATTGTGTGATAAATCCGGACTTTCAAACAGGCGTGTCTTATTAGCACTGCACCCATTTAGTGCCTGCTTCACCCTTTGGCCAAAATACCCCCCAGTGAATCTACATTGCACCTTTCCCATTGTTTTTTTTATAGAAAGGGGTGCCCAAAACTGTACATAATACTCCAACTGCAGACTAATTAAAATCTTGGAAAAGTTCAACATTACCTCCATGCTTTTAGTATTTTATGCCTCTCGACACAAAAACAAGGATTTCACTTGCCTTTTTTATGATCTTATCTACTCTTGCTGTTACCTTTAATAACCTCTACTCCATTTAAAATCTTACCATTTAAGATGTATTTCCTTCCCCTATTCTTAGACCAAATGTATTTCTTTGCATTTTTCTACATTGAACACCATCTGCTATTTTGCTAACCCATCTATGTCCTCTTGCAGTCTCTCACACGTCCCTGCCACAATTTGTCACACCCTCCCAATTTGTTGTCATAAGCAAATTTTGAGACTGTTCCCTCAATTCCTAAGTCCAGCCACAATGAAGACCCATATGGAACACCACTCACCACATCTTTCCAATCCAAGAAACTTCTTTTACTGTTAGACTTTGCTTTCTGCCCCACCACCCATCTCTCTATCCATGTGGTCACATTCCCTTAATTCTATGTGTCATTCTGTGGTACCTTGTCAAATGCTTTTTTTTAAAGAAATCCATATAAAGCACATCCACTGTGTCGCCTTTATCTGTCATCTCTGTTATTTATTCCAAGAATTCAATAAGGTTGGTCAAGCAGAACCTTCTTTTTAGAAATCCATGACAACTGGCCCTGTTTAATTCATGTTTCTTCATTTACTTAGTAATTTCAGTAAATATCATAGATTTTAGTAATTTATCAACAACTAAAATAAGACTAATTGGCTTATTAATTTTTTGTGCCTTTTTTGAAGCGGGGTGTCACATTTAAAGAGGCGATAGGGAAAATGTCTGTGGTGAGAAATTATTTTTGGACTGTGTTCAGGAATTTTTTCTCCGTCAATTGCTCATCAAGAAAAGTACTGCTTGACCTTTATCCGAGTGTTGAAACTGAGCAAGCAGGTGACCTAAATGTAGGAGAACATTTGGGAAACAGTGACCACAATATAATTGGGATCAGCAAGAATAGAAAGGGAAAAAGAAAGAAAGAAGAGAGCGGAAAAGAAAAGTCAAGAGCAAGAGTACTTGAACAGAAGAACACGAAGTACAATGAGATAAAGGGGACCTCGCTTGAATTAAATGAAATTTTAAAAAAACTCTGGGAAATGATGTTGCAGATCAACAAGAGGAAATGCTTAAACAGGAGATGGAAAGGTTGCAAATTAAATACATTCCAGTAAAGAAAACAGGAGGATGTATTGAAGCTGGGGTTATGGGTGATTAGAGAGACTATATCTAGTCTACTGGCACAACCTTCCTTTCCACAGCACTGTGAAAATATATAGTCAAAGTCTCCGCTATTTCCTCCCTAGCTTTTCTCAGGGATTTTGAAAATAAACTATCGGGCCTCTCTGATTTAGCAACCTTTTCTGTTTGAATAATAATCTCCACCACATTCACCTTTGGTGGTTCTACAATCCCAATATCCACCTCTGTGAAAACTGAGGCACTCTGTTAATATCTCTGGCATTCCCTCACATTCCACTACAAACTTGCCTCTTTAAGTTCTAAGTGGCCCTACCTATTGCCTTGACTATTCACGTGCTACTAATGTGCCGATAGAAAGCCTTTTTATTGCCTTTTGGTAATTTTCTCCCCTCCTGCCTCTTTACTTTCCTACTTTTCTCATTGCTAATATAATTTGTCAATTATTTTCTTTTATTTAATCTGGGCAACGTCCCTTTTTAATCTCACTATAATTTGTGTTTTTCCAGTCAAATTCTCTTGACATTGAGTTTTCTGTAACCCTTTCTATTCTTGCAGATCCTAATTATATTGTGGCCACTGTTTCCCAGACGTTCTCCAACATTTAGGTCACCCGCTTGCTCTGTTTCATTACTCAGAACAAGGTTGAGTAATGCCTCCTTCCTTATTGAGATGCAATATATTGGCTGAGAAAACAATTCTGAATATACTGCAAAAACACTCCCCTTTCTCACCAGAAATATTTCCCCTTATTCTAGTATATTTTTGAATAATTCAATTCTCTCTATTGTTAATACATGTCTCTCTAATTTGTCAACAAAATTCATCCTCGGTCTCCTTTTCATTATCAGTCTATAATATACTCCCAATATTATGACTGATAGCTTGCTATTCCCGAGCTCAATCAAAAGCAATCTATTTGGACTATTTATTTAAATGTTTATGCTCCAGTGCTGTAATAGTATTTCTAATTAAAACTCATATCGCTCTGGAATACTTGATATCCAGGTATATTTAATTGCCAATCCTGGCCCAGTTTAACCACATTTCAGTTACTATTATTATGTCACATTTTTCTATTTTAATCAACGCCTCCAATTCCCCGATTTTGTTTCTTATACTCTGTGCACCAATACGTATATATTTTAGTTTGGATTCCCTTGCTTTGGCAATTTCTCCTTTTCTTTTTTCCAACCTGATTTTTTCCTTTTAACTATCTTGTCCCAATGAACCTCTTTCAACCATCCTACCTCCTTATTCACAAAACTCCTAAAGGTTACTTTCCCTTCCAAGCTGCCAAATTTATATATTCCCCTGGTTAACCTCCCTTCAAAGAAATTGACTCCAGCTCGGTTCAGGTGTAGGGAATCACTACAGCTCACTCCTACCCCAGAACTGGTCCCAATACCCCAAAATCTAAACCCTTCCGTCCCACAGAACATCTCTGTCCTACATTTACCTCCCTGATCTGCTTTTTCCTGTGCTGGTTAGGGTGTAATAGTCCTGCAATTACTACCTTAGAAGATCTGTTTCTTACTCTAACTCCTAGAACTCTTTTTGCAAGACATGAAACATGTTCTTTGCTATGTCATTGGTTCTGACATGAACCCCTAATTTATGGTTGATTCCCCTCCCCATCCAAGTGCTTCTGCACTGCTCTGTGTCACCTACACTAGCACTTGGGAGGCAACACACCTTTGGGACTCTTGCTTCCCATTAAATAAGCAACTGCCTACTCACCTGATGATCAAATTCCGCACTATCACTGTATTCCAACACTTCACTCTCTCTCTCTCCTTTGTACAATCATTTTCTACATGGTACTATGTCCTTGCACGTGGCTACCCTCCCCATAGTTATTGATCTTGGAACTAATACTCAGTATTGAAAACGTATTCGGCAATGTAATGCCCTCAGGGGTCCCTCGCGCTTTCTTCTTACTCCTCTTTCTAATCCAATAAATGATCTTTTTCTTCTCCCGCTCTGTCTAATTATGGGGTGGCTGCCTTTTGGAATGTGTATGCCAGAAATCCCTCCACCTCCCGAATATTACTAACTGTCTACTGCTTTCCTCAAGCCCAGGTACTTTGAGATTAAGTGAATGCACTCAGTGACACTTCCTGCAAGTGTGCTTGCCCGGGAAGGACTCCCACATCCAGCAAGATTTTCAGAACACGTGCTGCAACTGCTCTGCTATTGTAACTCCTTGAAACTTACTTGTGCAAAACCAAATATAAAAAATTTAACTGATACTTCTTGGTATAAAAGTCCAAACAGTGAATCTAATTATGTGCATTAAAATGTTATGGGGTTCTCTTGAAGTTGAAGCTGAACTTTGAACCAAACAATATTAAATAATCCAGCCTGACCACCAGCTGTATACAGTGGCACTGAGTCAGTACCACAATGACAGCTGAAGGTGTTATAAAAGTCCAAGTTGTTGCTGTTGTTGTAATGGCAAATAGTTTATTTCCTGGTACTCTACTGCCCCCCCAAAAAACACACTTGTAGCATCACCGTCCTTCCCATTCCACTACCATATTTCAACTTCATAATGCCATCTCTACCACACCCACCATCCCTGCCATATACCAGGAAAGTAGTTCAAAATTAGTGCTTTTTTTCGAAGCCGTACTCTACAAGTGACATCGGTGAGTTTATGGGAGTAATTCAGTCTTGAGTGTTGGCATTCATAAACCATTCGAAAGGGTATGACTTAGTTGCAGATATTCGGTTGAATCTCTGCTGTAAGATGCCTGTTGTTGCAGGTTACTTTCACTGAGGTGAACCGTTACTCATGGGGACTGTGAGAATAATTTTAACCCAGTATGGCACTGAGCCATACAGAACAAGAGGATCCCAGGTTCGATACCCAATCAATGCTCAATTAGCTGATCACAGCTGTTGGGTTGCTACAATTGGCCTCAGCACCCCTGGGTAAGGGAGGGGAAAATCAATGAGAGTTTCCGCTCCTAATCTCTATTCACTTATCCCTATTAGAAAGTGTCCCTAAGTGTGTGCAGGGTTGTTAGATGAGAATGGGTTTGGCCTTGGTTGTCATCACCCCATGATCAAACAGTCGAATAAGGTCTCACTATCTGGGCTCATACACGAACAATGGTCACTTTATCTGGGAACCAAAGGATAGCTGGTGCCCATGTTGCATGTGTCAGCAACTTCACCAGAACAAGGGAGGAGAAGATAGCAAATAAAGTAAAAGGTACACAGTAAGTCCGATAAGAAAAATGTTATTCCAATTGGCCTCCGCCCAGAAGTTGAGTCGCTGATCTCTGCCGAGTCATGAGGCGCAGCATCACATGATGCCTGGCCAACTTGTGGGAGAGAAAAATCAGCAGAAGTTCCATTTAAGGTTGTCCTAAAGCTCCCCCCGCCCCTAACACAGTATAACCATAGGCTATAAATATGGTCCAAAATCACAAGGTGCATAGAAAAGGTGTGATAAAATAGTGTTTCCTAAATATAAATATTATCCTTAGTGGACGTCAATGTTGAAAGAGTTAAAGACCAAACAAGTGCACAGTAAATGCCCACACAGAGCGGCATGACCCCTGCCGCTGCAAACTGATTATGCCATCCGAATATGACAGCCTGCATCAACATGAACTGCGGTCAAGCGCAAGAGTTTACACCATCAATGTACAATACAGACTTTCTATAAATCTCCCTCTGGAAACCATACAAAAAGCATGTCATGGAGAGAGGCATGCTATAGAGTGGGCGATTCACATGGTTTCCGTCTTAGAGAGAGAGGCAAAAAACAATGCATGTTATTTCACGGGATGCCTTAGAGACTACTGTGTTTAACAAACAGAAACTTGAATCGGCGTTTTTTTTCAAAATCTCATGGCTTTTAAAAAACTGTTTAGAAAAGTTTTCTGAGGCAGTGTCTGCTCCGATGTAGTGACACTGGTTTCAACGACTTTAACGAGAGATCAGCAAGCACGCTGAGTAAAGTCCGCAGCAGGAGCAGGGTCGGACCAAAGCTCAGGAGCAGATTAAGTTGATATATTTTTATAAAAGATAGAATAAAATTGATGTCCTACCTGACAGTGCTAGGAGAAAACAGAAAAAGTTGAAAAAGTGCAGAGTGCTGAAACCTCTTGAGAACACTTCCCTTTCTGCCTTCATTTTGGGACTAACACTGGCCCCTGGCTGATGATGATTTGCATGATTTGTATAATCAGGGCACGTCCTCAGTACCACTAGGAGTTTTCGACAGACCTCAGCTCTGCCAAGCCCATGAATAGAAGAGCAGTGTTCTCTAATTTATTACCAAGCCATCAGCACTGAGGATCTATGCCAACTTCAGAAAGAATGGATGGAGAAACATAAAGATGGAGATCTTGTCCTTATCCTTCACAAAAAAAAAAGAGAAACCTCTTGAGAAAACATGGGAACTGATATTTGAACTCAAAGCCTTCTCTGGGCACTGCTGGTGTCAGTTGTCTATGAATGTTCTGGCATGGACATTAACTCTTCACACTCCCCAGTTCTCCAATCTGCCAGCTTGAGCTTCCTTCTTAAAACTAAATGCCACACTTACCCTTAGGTTTTCCCCCCTTGCAACTTTCATGCTGCCCGCTGCAACTTGCCTCCGCACTGGAGGGGTAAGCCCGTCCCTCCCACTGACCGCTCGGTGACCACAGCCATCATGTCTGCAGCATTCCCGGATCAGAATCAGATGATTTGCTTTCCTGCAGGCCGTGCTTTCTTCCCCCCTGAATTTCCTTTGATTTTTTTTTTTTGCCCGGCTTCCTTGTCTGCCAAAAAAAAGCAAGCACACTTCAGGAAGAGTATAGAAATTGTGAAACTGTGCTGGCATATTGTAAAAAAATTTTTTACAATAATTCCACCAGCTTGAGACTGACATTGCCTATTAAACCGTGAGTGCCACTTTAGCAATGCATTGAAAAATGACAGTCTTCTGACAGTTTGATTGATAGTTTACAACCCCATGTAGATGGCACATGTCCTGTCTGTTTCATTTCACACATGCTGTAACGTGCCAAGTTTGAAAATCATTACAACCTATTAATGTACTACTTACATGGAACCAGCACATGCTTTCTCTCTTACATATCCCTACGGACCTCCAGGTCTCCCTATTTTCCACCCTCGGCCCCCGCCCCTCATATCGATGACCTTAAGGGTGTAAGGTTCGCAAAATTCTGCAGAACCTCAAAACAGAAGAATAACCTTATTTAAAACGATTTTGTTTCATCACAGAAGAAATCTGTCAAAAGGATAAAAATGTATGGTTGGGCCTAATGGAAGAATTCAAAGAGTTAAATTACACATTTTTCCTAAGTGTAAGGAAGGAAGAGATTTTGGACTGTTTTTAAGGAATTATTGGGCCAAAGGGATTTAAAAATAAAAATCCCAGGAAGATTTGGCTGGTCTAAAAGGCATGTTCAGACTTGCAAAAAGGCTGTGACACAGGGGAGGTGGGGTGGGCCCCCGAGTTTGGATATTGGACAGTCTGGGAATGTCCTAGGCCACCTCAGCCTCTACATAAAGACAATGGCCCCGATTTTCTGCCAGCCGTCGGGCGGCTTTTCGGGCGGGCAGGGGCTGAAAAATCGGCGAAATAGGGGGTCACGACCCCCCCCCCCCCCCGCCGCCTGATTCCCCACCCCGTCCGACTTTCGGACCACCGTTTCTCCGCGAGCCAATTCAGTCCCGCCCACCGCTGGCGGGACTGGCCTTCGGGACCCTAATTAGCAATTATTGGCATGTTTAATGCCATTTTAGGGTGCCCTTGCGATTTTCAGGGGTTCCCCACACTAAACACACCTGCAGGGAACCCCGCTGATGAAACCTGGCGTGAAGCTTGCCGGCTTGCTTGCTCTCAGCTGCAGGTCATTTGGGAAAGCTGCGATTTAAAGGGACAGCATTTGTATGTTGAAGGACCTTGTTGTTGAAGGCTTGGGGCTACTTCTTCAAGGCTTAGGCACAGCTGTGGAAGGTTGGAGCCTCACACATTTCTCCAATGTGATCTCCTGGGAAGCCCCTCTCGCCACCCTCACTCAGCGCTTCCTCAGCGGAGGCATCTACCAGAAGCATGGGACGCCTTTTTTTCCTTCCCTTCTTGCCATTAGAGGATCTCTAGCAGCAGAGGCGGCAGCCGCAGAACCAGGAACAGCAGGATCAGCAACAGGAGCACCAGGCTGCTGCTCACTCACCTGAAGCTGCACAGGCCAGAAGGGGCCAGCGCTTGGAAGTGGCTTGAGAGCACCTTGCTGCACTTGAGGGGGCCATGGGGACCCGTATCTGCACTGGCAGTCCTACTCAGAAGGACTTCCATGAAGGTCTGGTTTCTCTGTTCAATAGATGGCCAACGCTCCTCAAGAGATGTCATTCTCTTATGAGCACTCACCATGTTTTCCGTACCCTGGCGAGTTATCTCCTCCATGGAGGTTGCCAACCTTTCCATGGTGATGCGTTCCTGCGCCAATGACTCCACAAAGGCTCTGCTCATGGTCGCTATGGACTCCTCCATTCGCTCCACACTCGCAGCGACCCTGGAGACAAAACCTGCCAGAGACTCCTGCATCTGTGCATGGAGATCCATCACCTCTTCTCTTGCGGATGGACCCAGAGGCAGAGGGTCGACATGCAGCGCAGCTGAGCTGAGCTGGCAGAGTCCTTCGCCCTCCGACGAGGACTCTCCACTGCTGTCCCTGTCTCCAGAATCTGCTGAGGCTCACTTGTGAGCTGTGAAACACCAGGTGACAACACTACTCTATGTCCCGAAGGTCCCCCCAAAGTGTGAGTGTCTGCGCTGGTGCTGGGTGCGCTTACTTCTGCTGATGCTGCGCCCTCAGAGGTTGGAGCTTCCTCTGAGGAGTCTGGCTGCACAGCCTCTTCCTCCTCCACAGTGGGGACGGGGGCTCTGGATGGTCCTGTGGGGGAGTAGAGGAAGGAGTTAGAGATGTGATGCCAAGGTTTCATGCACATTCGAGTTGACATCTGCTGACACCTGCATCCATGCAGCCCTGGTCCCAGTGGGGGGCCTCTTCCTGCCTGACCTAGGGAAGAGGACCTCCCTGTGGGCCCTAACCCCATCCAATAATGCCTGCAGTGAAGCTTCGTCGAATTTGGAGGCAGCTCGGGGTCTGGCACTGGCCACAGCTGCTGAAGGCTCCTCTGCCATCCTGCATAGTTCGTTTGGAAGCCAACAGAGGAAGCACTGCTTGCTGTGGACCTTGAAAGCACCACGAATGATGACATCATACTGTGGGGCTTCCTGACTGGAAATGGACAATTAGCAATGCTGCCCACATGCTGGAAATTAATTGGCCACTTGAGGGAAAATTGCGTGCAGCTGGCTGACCCATTTTTTTGTGTGTCAGAACCCCACATTCGGGGGAATCTGACCATTTCCCACACAACCCACAAAATCGGGCCCAATGAAACCTGTCTCCTGCCGAAAAACACAGAGCCCAGGTACATGAATAAAACAGTACCTACCCCCAGCAACACAAAGGAAAGAACATAGCCCAACAGGATACAACAATTCAAGCAGCAGTCCAAAACCAATCAAAGAGATTGACAAACGTTTTGCATTTTTAAACTAGTTTCAAGGCAATCCCGAAACCAGTTAAAAGTAAATTAAGAGTTAGATGGACCATCCCCGAAACTCGTTAAGTTTAGATGGGCCATCTCCAAAGCTCGTTAAAGTTTTAAAACCTATTAAAAATAACGAGCCCGCCAAATTTAACAAAGAAACTCGAGATTTGGTGCTCAGATAAGCTAGGCTCCAAATTAATATAATTGAGGCCTGCCCTTTCAGTGGTCAGTCAGCTCAGAAGTTAGCTCATCCGAAGGTCAGCGAAGTACAGCAAGCAGCGAGAGCACAGTACAGCTCAACGGATCATCATCGGAGACTTGAAGGAACAGAAGGAGAATGAAAGTCGCGGCAACCGAAGGCCTACAGAAACCAACAACCACCAATATTACCACCAACCAGGTAATATTGGGCCACCGTGACCAACAAGAAACCAACCGCCGAAAATTCACAAAACCAAAGACTTGTTTCCACTCTACAGGCTAGTCTGACTTACCCCTGGGTAAGATTTGGACACAAAAGACCCTAAAACTAGCCCTAACCAAAGGAAATTGGGTGCTCACCCGATACATCCAACAGCGTGACTAACCGCATCAGCGGACCAACCCAAACTGAAGAGCCAACGCAGGTGCAGTCTTCTACCACGTCCGGGGTGCAGCAGGCCCCAACCGCCACAATTAAGGAGAACCCCGAAATCGCGAACCTCTACAGTCTGTCAAGAAAGTCGTTTTGGTGAGCATTTCCTGGTCCTCTGGATTCCAGCCTAGCTCGTGTAGTGTGGTTGGGTGGGTAAGGGATTTTGTATATTGTAATTCTCCCTTGCTTATTCCAAGTGTTCCCCACCCTTTTAGAGCATAAGTTTTTATTGTATTGTATATTTTCCTGTCTCAAAATAAAGATCTGAATTCTTTTGACTAACCCAGGTGTCTGTTGCAAGTTTATTACAACCCCCAAATAAGTCAAAAGTCTAGAACAAAAAGGGAGTGGGAGCGATTTGAACCGTTCAAAGGAGTCAGAGGTGAAGCTGACAAACAACCCACACACCACCCCTTACAAGAGGCAGTCTAAGGCTCCACCCCCACAAGGCTATCCTGCAAATGTTGGTGTAACTGGGTCCCGACTTAGTTTCTGGTGTTTTGGTGGGCTTCTGCCGAAGTTCAGAGTCCGCAGCCGCAATCAAAGATTTTTGACCACCGTTTCTTTTGCTCCTTATTCTTTACCTATAAACTAAAAGACTGGGGATTAAACTAGTCCATATAGTTCACATCCACAGCATCAGCCCAGCTCAATTGGGAGCATTCATGTCTCTAAGCAGAAGGCTGCGATCCAAGACCCAGGATTTCAGCACATAATCTAGGCTGACATCTCTGTTCAGTACTGAGGATTGGGAGTGCAGTATTATTGGAGGTGCCATCCTTTGGAGGACATTAAACTGAAGCCCTGAAGTCTGTCTGTTCAGGTGGCTGTTAAAGATTTCATGGCACTACTTGAAGAAGAGCAGAAAAAGAGTTCTGACCAACCTTCTTCCGTCACCCATCACCAAAAACAGGTTTATTTGTCATTCATCTCATTGCTGTTTGTGGTCCTTTCACCGGCCACTGTCTCGAGCTGAAACAGACTTCAAAACACTGGCATCCTGATTGACCCTCAGCTGAGCTTCTGACCCCATACGGTAACATTTGTAAATTGATCTCCTGCCACTGTAGAAGATGAAAAATAACACACCAGACCAGACCATACAGGCTCAACTAATGAAGAATAATTCATAGAATCAGTGAATGATACAGTACAGAAGGAGGCCATTCAGCTTATTGTGCCTGTGCCGGCTCTTTGAAAGAGCTCTCCAATTAGTCCCACACCCCCCTGCTCTTTCCCCAGAGCCCTGCAAATGTTGCCCCTTCAAGTATTTATCAAATTCCCATTTGCAAGTTATTATTGAATCTGCTTCCACTGCCCTTTCAGGCAATGCATTCCAGATCATAACAACTCGCTGCGTAAAGAAATTTCTGCTCATCTCGCCTCTGGTTCTTTTGCCAGTTACCTTAAATCTGTGTCCTCTGGTTACTGTCCCTTCTGCTACTGGAGACAGTTTCTACTTACTTACTCTGTCAAAAGCCTTCATGATTTGGACATCTCAATCTCCTCTTAATCTTCTCTGCTTTAAGGTCAACAACCCCAGCTTCTCTAGTCACTCCACGTAACTGAAGTCCCGCATCCCTGGTACCATTCTAGTAAATCTCCTCTGCACCCTCACCAAGGGCTTGACATCCTTCCTAAAGTGTGGTGCCCAGAATTGGACACAATACTCTAGCTGGCGCCTAACCAGTGATTTCTAAAGATTTAAGCATAACTTCCTTGCTTTTGTAGTCTAGGCCTCTATTAATAAAACCAAGGATCCTGTATGCTTTTTAACAGCCACCGCAACTTGTCCTGCCACTTTCAAAGATTTGTGTACACACGCCTCCAGGTCTGTCTGTTCCAGCACCCCCTTTAACATTGTACCATGTCGTGTATATTCCTCTCCTCGTTCTTCCTACCAAAATGCACTTCACACTTCTCTGCATTAACTTTCATCTGCCATGTGTCGGTCCATTTCACAAGAGATCCCGCGGACTGGAAGAGCTACAAGAACAACCAAGGGATACAAAGAAATTGGTAAGAGCTGAAAAAAGAGAATACGAGAAAAAGCTTGCAAGGGATATCAAGGACAACATAGATGTCATAGAGTCATAATGGCACAGAAGGAGGCCTTTCGGCCCATCGAGTCTGTGCCAGCTCTCTGTAGAGCAATCCAGTCAGTCCCATTCCCCCGCTCTATCCCCGTAGCCCTGCAAGTTTATTTCCCTCAAGTGCCTATCCAGTCTCCCCTCAAAAACGTTGAGTATTTCCGCTTCCATCACTTCCGTCAGCAGCGAATTCCAGGTTACTCGCTGTGTAAAAATGTTTTTCCTCACGTCCCCCCTGTATCTCTTGCCCAAAACCTTAAATCTGTGTCCCCTAGTCCTTGTACCATCAACTAGTGGGAACAGTCTTTCCCCGTCTAGCCTATCCAAACCCATCATAATCTTGTACACCTCTATCAAATCACCCCTCAACCTCCTTTGCTCAAATGAAAACAAATCCAGCTTCTCCAACCTGTCCTTGTAGCTAAGATCCCCCATCCCTGGAACCATTCTGGTAAACCTCCTCTACACCCTCTCAAGGGCCTTCACATCCTTCCTAAAGTGTGGTGACCAGAACAGGATGCAATACTCCAGTTGTGGCCTAACCAGTGCTTTATAAAGGTTCAGCATAACTTCTCTACTTTTGTACTCAAGACCCCTATTTATGGAGCCCAAGATCCCATATGCTTTGTTAACCACACTCTCAATATGTCCTGCCACCTTCAGGGACCTATGCACATTAACTCCCAGGTTCCTCTGTCCCTGCACACTCTTTAAAACTGTGCCATTAAGTGTATATTGACTCTCCCTGTTCCTTCAGCCAAAATGCATCACCTCACACTTCTCTGTATTAAATTCCATCTGCCACTTGTCTGCCCATTCTGCTAACCTTTCTATGTCCTGTTGCAATCGATTGGTATCATCATCACTGCTTGCCACACCACCAAGTTTGGTGTCATTGGCAAATTTAGAAATTCTACTCTGTATTCCAATATCCAGGCAGCACGGTGGCATAGTGGTTAGCACTGTTGCCTCACAGCGCCAGGGACCCGGGTTCGAATCCGGCCTCGGGTGACTGTCTGTGTGGAGTTTGCACATTCTCCCCGTGTTTGCGTGGGTTTTCTCCGGGTGCTCCGGTTTCCTCCCACAGTCCAAAGATGTGCAGGTTAGGTTGATTGGCTATGATTAAAAAAAAATTGACCCTTAGTGTTAGGGGGATTAAATACGTGGGGTTACGGGGATAGGGTGGGATATGTGTTGGTGTAGGGGTTCCGGGGATTGGGAGGGATATGTGTTGGTGCAGGCTCGATGGGCCGAAATGGCCTCTATCTGTACTGTGAGGTTTCTGTGGTTTCTGTGATTTCATTTATATATATCAAAAAAAGCAGTGGCCCCAGCACTGACCCTTGGGGAACACCACTGTCTACCATCCTCCAGTCTGAAAAACAGCCATTTACCACAACTCGCTGTTTTCTGTCCTTAAGCCAATTCCTTATCCAAACTGCCACTGACCCACCTATTCCATGAGCCTCAATTTTGTTAACTAGCCTTCTATGTGGTACTTTGTCAAACGCCTTCCAAAAATCCAAGTAGACAACATCCATTGCATTCCCTTCATCAATCCTCTCTGTTACTTCATCAAAAAATTCAATTAGATTAGTCAAACACGATCTGCCTTTTACAAATCTGTGTTGGCTCTCCTTAATTAGTTTAAACCTCTCCAAGTGCCCATTAATTTTTTCCTTGATTATTGTTTTTAAAACTTTACCCACCACTGATGTTAAACTGACCGGCCTGTAGTTACTAGGATTGTCCTTACACCCTTTCTTGAACAATGGTGTCACATTTGCCACTTTCCAATCCTCAGGCACCTCCCCCACATCTAGGGAAGATTGGAAAATTATGGCAAGAGCTTCCGCTATCTCCTCTCCCAATTCCCTTAGCAACCTGGGATGCAAGCCATCTGGACCAGGTGACTTGTCCACTCTAAGCATACCCAACCTTTCTAGTACATCCTGTCTATCAATTTTCACCCCTTCCATTGCTTCTACCTTTTCCACTTCTACCAATATTTTGTCAGCGTCTACATCAAAAATGAAATTTGATAACTCATTTATAAAATAAAAATACTTTTCAAAAAGGTAAGTTTATTTTTAGCCCCATAAAAACATTTAATTATTACTTTTTTAATTACATTTTTGTTTAAAATATTTAATTAAATGGCATTTTAATTAATTTTAAATATGTAATGTTTTAAAAAAATGTATTTAATGTTTTAGCGTGTTTTTAAATGTGATCCCCATTCATACTTTTGACAGCTCTGTGCGTACGGACCTGTCAAAAGTATGAAGGGGGATTCCCTGCTTTCATTGGTTCACCTGGCCCATGTGATCCCGGGTTGCTTGTGAACCGCACGCACCCCTGGGATACCTGGGCCTCTGCGCATTTTGAAGAGGAGAGGCCCAGGATCGCAAGCCTCGGGATCTACGGAACCAGCAGGTAAGTTCATCGATTTTTATCCGATTGGAGGCACCCACCCGCAGGAAGCCTCCGATCGGAGATTCTGGGCCATTATGGGCAAGATGCTCCCTTATCATCAGATTATCAACTAATCCTGGTTTGGTATTCATCACTAAATCTTGTTTCCTTGTCGGTTCCAAAACATATTGTAGTAGAAAACTATCTCAAATACATTCTAGAAATTCATTGCTGTTACTATTTGAGCTGTTCTGCTTCGCCCAGCCTATGTGAAAATTAAAAATTCCCATTATAACCACGTTGTTTCTTCTACATGAAAATAAGTAATTGTGTTGATGGTATAAATCCTCTCATAAAAGCTCATCCTAGAGATGGCAATATATTCCGTATCCATTGCACAACTGTCCCTGCTAGCGGGCTGCGGTTCAACACTCCAACCTATGTGCGGGAGAGCAAACTGTAGGACATCTGTGATCCAACTGAAGGCCCTATTCATTTGGTCTCTCAGCCTGCCCAAGGCGGAGGAGATACTTGAATCCAGAGCTTGTATGGCCCCAGTTTGAGCATTCCTGAGAGCTGCTATCACTGGAGCCACAGACTCCTGCAAGAAGGGCCCAGCTGCAGCATTGAGGTGACTACACGTTCCATGGTTGACTGCAGATTGTCGATTCTACGGGCCAGAATCCCACACAAGTTGGTAATGGACTTCTTCACACTCTCCTGTGAAGGAATAAGCCATATAACCTATTCAGAAAACGACACCATTCTATGAAAGAATTCTGGGCTTATTAAAACATGACAAACTGGGTCAGGAAATCTCGAAACCGAACGATGAAAAGGCTGGGATAGCATTCTGGCTATAGAGATAAGATAAGTTGTTGACACTGAATCAATAACCTTTTTGAAACAGAAGGTTAAAGGCTCCTGAAGTCTGAACCTTTGGGAACAAGACAATAGTTATCCGGTACAAGGTGTTCTAATTTACACCTCATAAAGGAGCACATAAAAGTAACAAACACCTGCCTTCATAAAAATGATACCAAGTAAAATGCACCTGCTGTTACACCGTTTTTTATGATAAATTTAGAACACTTCTGTAGTGCTACCAGCTGAGGTGACTATAAGAACTGCAGGGGTCAGCAGAAAAATGACTAGAGATAATTAGCTTACATCAGCAGAAAACCTTAAAGGAAACACCACTGGAAAAGGGTATAAATATTGAACTCTCAAATGGGATAATAGACTCGCTTAAAGGGGCAAAGCGATTCTTGGCTTCAGAGGCGGCTCTGTAAGTCTCCAACTCCTTGTACCTCGGGGAACAAAGGTACTGTATTTGATTTTGGTGGATATCCTGAATAAACTTTAAGAACTGTAAAACTGTAGCGAAGTTAAGATTTGAGAGTAAGGATCTCTGATAAGATTGTAAGGGGGAAAAATTGGGTGAGTAGCGCCACCTGTTAGCGCCTAAAGAGGCAGTCAGTGGCTGTAGCGCCACTGGCTGCGCCTCCCGCGATATTCAGCAGGGGCGCTAATGGTGGCGTTAGACATTTGCGCTGCGCCGCCACCGATGACGTCATCGGTGTGCGCAGCACCCCATTCGCGCCCCGTTCGCGATATTTGGTAGCAAACACCGCAGTTGCACCATTCGCTACCCGCGCCCGGTTCACGGGGCCTTACTGTGCCGGCAGAGGCGCAAGTTAAGGTGGAGGTGCGGGGCGGCCGCTTTTTCGGCAGCCGCCTGCCAGCACCTCCGTCCCCGGCCTCCTGGTCCCCCCCCCCCGCGGCATTGCCGGCTGTTTCCCGAGAGCCCGGCACTTCTCCTTGGTGCCGGGCTCTTTTGCCGGCACTCACGCTTGGGGCTCGCGCTGTTGCAGGCCCCTCCCCCTTAACAGTGGGAGGAAGGCCTGCAGTACCACAGCGTGCCGTGCGCAGCGTGCGGCACGTAGCGCTGCAAAATTCACTTTCAGCGCCCTAAGAGGGACGCGGAGCACCTCGAGCCGCGCCCCGTCTCCCTCTAAGGGCACTTCAACTGCATTTGCGGCGATCGCTAATGCGGCGATCACGGCACAAATTCCAGCGCCCAGGCGAACTTTGCGCCGCTTGGGCGCCTCAGGCCAATTTCTAGGCCTAAATCTTTTTCTTTTTGGAACTGTTAATGTTGCGATTGACTCACCAACTATAAATTATACGTCAGTTCTTTAATAAATCTATATATTTTTAGAATTGTCTCACATAATACTTCTGCATCCAACTTGCAAACTCAATCTCTGTACACTCTTTGGTGAGGAGTTGCAGAATTCTGGGGGAGTTTTCCGGACCCTCATAATATCCGGAATGTTACAGTCGAGCTAAACTTATTAAAAGTGCTATCTGGAGGATGGTAACATTTTCAGGTTGTTCCTTTCCTTTAGGGAGAGATAGTCCAGACCTTTAGACCCAATTAAGCGTCTTTAGGATTCGGCTACCTCAAACTTTAATTGAAAGTGAACGTCTGAGGAATACGCCTGATCTGGGGTAGCTCTAAAGGGGCTCGGACTAGTAATTATCCTTCCACTCCAACATTGAAGAAACTTTTGGTCACCCGTTCAACTATCTCTTTCATTGGCTTGGTGTCCATTTTCTCTGGTTATGTCTCTGTGAAGCGCTTTGGGACATTTTTTGTTTAAGGTGAAAGACCTGAGCAGCGGCAGCACCAAGGAAGCACCAGATAAAAACAGTGGGAGACCAAGGCAGTGCGGACCTGAGCAGCAGCAGCACCGAGGAAGCACCAGATAAAAACAGCGGGAGACCAAGGCAGTGCGGACCTGAGCAGCAGCAGCACCGAGGAAGCGTACCTCTGATGATTTCAACAACAACAAAAAGCAAGGAGTGACATCACAGGACAGCAGGTGGGTGATTGGTGGGTGAGTATTAACGTTTTTTCTCTCTAACCTAGGACAGTGGTTTAAACTCGGAGCGGGAAACTATAACGTACTTTATTAAATTTATAACTTAACTAGTTAAACTAATTAATATAACTATAAATAGTCATTGAATAAAGACTTTAACTAATTAAATAAATAAAATAAGATTAGACCAAGAAATGGCAGAGCAGGTTAAGAACATAAGAACATAAGAAATAGGAGCAGGAGTCGGCCATTTCACCCTTCAAACCTGCTCCGCCATTCAATAAAATCATGGCTGATCTTCTATCTCAACTCTACCTTCCCGCACTATCCCCATATCCCTTAATTCCCTTCGTTCCCCAAAATTTATTGCTCTCTGTCTTGAATAAACTCAACGACTGAGCATCCACAGCTCTCTGGGGTAGAGAATTCCAAAGATTCACAAACGTTTGAGTGAAGAAATTTCTCTTCATCTCAGCCCTAAATGGCCGACCCCTTATTCTGAGACTGTGACCCCGTGTTCTAGATTCCCCAGCCAGGAGAAACATTTTCTCAGCATTAACCCTGTCAAGCCCCTTAAGAATTTTATATGTTTCAGTTAGATCACCTCTCATTCTTCTAAACTCTAGGGAATATAGGCCGAGTCTACTCAATCTCTCCTCATAGGGCAATCCCCTCATCCCAGGAACCACTCCCTCTAAGGCAAGTATGCCTTTCTTTAGGTAAGGAGACCAGAACTGTACACAGTACTCCAGGTGTGGCCTCACTAATGCTCTGTATAATTGTAGTAAGACTTCTTTACTCTTATACTCTTTTACTTTGTAACAAAAGCTAACATACCATTTGCTTTCCTAATTGCTTGCTGTACCTGCATGTTAACTTTCTGTGATTCATGTACAAGGACACCCAGGTCCCTCTGAATGTTAACATTTCCCAGTTTCTCATCATTCAAAATATATTCTGCTTTTTTGTTTTTCCTACCAAAGTGGATAACTTCACACTTCCCCACATTGTATTCCATTTGCCACGTTCTTGCCCACTCAGTCAACCTGTCTATCTCTCTCTGCAGCGTCTTTGCGTCCTCCTCACATCTTACTTTCCCACCTAACTTTGTATCATCAGCAAACTTGGATACGTTACACTCAGTCCCTTCATCTAAGTCATTAATATAGATTGTGAATAGCTGAGGCCCGAGCACTGATCCTTGCGGTACCCCACTAGTTACATCCTGCCAACCCAAAAAAGGCCCGTTTATTCCTACTCTCTGTTTTCTGTCCATTAATTAATCCTCAATCCATGCTAGTATATTACCCCAATCCCATGAGTCCTAATTTTCTGTAATAACCTCTTGTGTGGCACCTTATCGAATGCCTTTTGAAAATTTAAATACACCACATCCACTGGTCCCCCTTATCCATCCTACTATTTACATCTTCAATAAACTCTAACAGATTTGTCAAACACGATTTCCCTTTCATAAAACCATGTTGACTGTGCCTAATCATAGTGATTTTCTCAGTGCCCTGTTATCACGTCCCTAATAATAGATTCTAACATTTTGTCTACTACTGATGTCAGGCTAACCGGCCTATCGTTCCCCATTTTTTTTCTTCCTCCTTTCTTAAATAGTGGGGTTATGTTTGCTACCTTCCAATCCTTGGGAACTGTTCTAGAATCTGGGAATTCTGGAAGATTAATACCAGTGCATCCACTATCTCTGCAGCTCCCTCTTTTAAAACCCTCGGATGCAGGTCGTCAGGTCCTGAGGATTTGTCGTAACTCAGTCCCATTAATTTCTCCAGTACTATGGCCTAGAAATTCAGCTGGGCCCCGTTTGGGGCGCCAAGCTCGCCTGGGCGCCGGAATTACCGCTGCGAGCGGAGCCACTAGCGCCATCCCGATATTCAGTTTCAGCGCCCCAAACGGAAGCGGGCCGCTAATCGAGGCTCCCCGCGTCCCGCTTGGGGCGCTGAAACTGATTATTGCAGCGCAACGTGCCGCAGCGCCACACGCTGCGACATGGCACGCTGCGGTACTGCAGGCCTTCCTCCCACTGTTAAGGGGGAGGTGCCTGCAACAGCGCGAGCCCCGCTCGCGAGTGCCGGCAAATGAGCCCGGCACCAAGGAGAAGTGCCGGGCTCTCGGGAAACAGCCGGCAATGCCGCGGGGGGAGGTGTTTAGGAGGCCAGGGACGGAGGTGCTGGCAGGCGGCCGCCGAAAAAGCGTCCGCCCCGCACCTCCACCTTAATTTGCGCCACTACCACCACAGGTAGGCCCTGTGAACCGGTCGCGATTTGCGACCGGCATTAAAGAGGCGGGCGCGACCAAATATGGTGAACGGGGTGGGAGCGGGGCGCTGCGCACACCGATGACGTCATCGGTGGCGGCGCAGCGCTACAGGCTAACGCCGCCATTAGCGCCCCGCTAAATATCACGGGAGGTGTGGCCAGTGGCACTAAAGCCACTGAGTGCCCTCTTTGGGCGCTAACTGGTGGCGCAGCCCACTGAATTTCTAGGCCTATGTCTTTACTTATACTGATTTCTTTAAGTACCTCACTCTTTCCAGACCATTGGTTCCCCATTATTTCTGGAATGTTTTTTGTGTCTTCTACCGTGAAGACAGCGACAGAGGGGCTGGATTTTGCCAGCCGAGATGCGTTGGGGGCGGGACTGCTGCCTTCTGGGTTCTAGTCCCGCCCCCAGCGATGTCTGATGAGCAAACGCTATTTTGCCCTGATCAGCCTTGTTAAGCCTGCCCTGCGGGCTTGCCGGCCAATGAAGGGAAAGTCAGTGTCAGATGACGTCAGTGCTTGACACTTCAGCTGTGGTTTTCTTAAAGGAACAGGCCCCATCATTTTTTGACAGATGAATTGACAGTGTTGGACAGCATTGAGGTGCTGTCAAACACTGACAATCACTGTCCAAAGGTGAGCCCTTTCACCCAGGCTCACCAATGACTCTCTCCTTAGAAGAAAACAGATGGCAGCTGCACGTGAGATTACAGAAGCCATCTGCCAGTTCTCCCGATCAGAAGAAGCTTCACAGAGATATGAAATCTTGTCACCTACAGATACATATAAACAGAATAAAAATATTTTGCACTACATTCTCTCACCTGTCATACTTACCTGTGCACAATTGCACCCATCACACCACCTCTTCAGCTGTCATTTGCACGCTGACCCTGGTGGGGTTTCCCGTTGTCAGGAAGCCTGCATCAGCAGGCTGAAAATGGGGAAAAGCCTCTAAATTGCCTGTTAACAGGCAGTTAATTGGCTCTAATCCCCTTCCCGCCGCTAGGAAACGGGTCCCTGCGCGAGTCGGGGACCCGCCTCCTGGGAAGATGGTTCGGAGGCGGGTTGGGAGCGGGGTTGGGACCCGCTCCTACTTTTTCCCATTTTCCCAGCAGTCCCACCTCCAAACCCGCCTCCTCAGGGCTGGGAAAATCCAGCCCAAAGTATTTGTTTAATGTCTCTGCCATTTCCTTATTGCCCATTATAATTTCTCCTGTCGCTGGCTCTAATGGGCCCACATTAAAAGAGGGATGAGGTCCTGCAGCAAGAATTTAGGGAGCTAGGTGAAGGATTAAGGAGCAGGACCTCAAAGGTTGTAATCTCTGGATTACTCCCGGTGCCACGTGCTAGTAAGTATAGGAATAGGAAGATAGAACAGATGAATGCGTGGCTAAAGGGATGGTGCAAGGGGGAGGGCTTTAGTTTCCTGGATCACTGGGTCTGCTTCTGGGAAAGGTGGGACTTGTACAAGTCGGACGGTTTACACCTGAACCAGGGGGGAACCAATATCCTTGCGGGGAGGTTTGCTAGCACTGCTGGGGAGGGTTTAAACTAACTTGGCAGGGGGTTGGGGTACAGAGTGGAGCTATAGTAGGGGGTGATTTACGGCCAAATACAGAGGGAAAAACAAGTCAGCTGGGAAGGCAGAGCAAATATGTGAAGGCAAAAGAGAATATGGCAGGGCTGGAAGGCATTTATTTTAATGCAAGGAGTCTTGCAAATAAGGTGGATGAACTGAAGTTGTTGTTGAACACATGGGAGTACGATATTGTTGCTATCACGGAGACATGGTTGAGGGAGGGTCAGGACTGGCAGCTCAATATTCCGGGGTATAGAATCTTCAGGCGAGACAGAGGGGGGTGTAAAAGGGGAGGGGGTGTTGCAATATTAATTAAGGAGTCAATTACTGCTGTAAGGAGGGATGATATATTAGCGGGTTCCTCTAATGAGGCCATATGGGTAGAACTTAAAAACAAAAAGGGGGCAAGCACTTTGCTGGGAGTGTACTATAGGCCCCCAAACAGTCAGGGGGAGATAGAGGAACAGATATGTAGGCAAATCTCCGAGAAGTGCGAAAATAATAGGGTAATAATAGTGGGGGATTTCAACTTCCCCAATATAAATTGGGACAGTCAGAGTGTGAAAGGCTTAGAGGGTGCAGAATTCTTAAAGTGCATCCAGGAGAGCTTTTTGAGCCAACATGTAGAAAGTCCTACAAGAGAGGGGGCGGTACTGGACCTAATTCTGGGGAATGTAGCCGGGCAAGTGGTGGAAGTGTCAGTAGGAGAGCATTTTGGCGACAGTGACCATAATTCGGTGAGATTTAAGGTGGTCATGGAAAAAGACAAAGACGGCCCGGAAATAAGGGTTCTAAATTGGGGGAAGGCCGATTTTAATATGATAAGGCAGGATCTGGCCAAAGTGGACTGGGAGCAGCTACTTATAGGAAAATCCACATCAAGACAGTGGGAGACTTTCAGAAGGGAAATAGAGAGAGTACAACGCCAACATGTTCCTGTAAAGGTCAAGGGTGGGACCAACAAGCAAAGGGAACCTTGGATGACAAGGGATATACAAAAATGCATTAGAAATAAAAGGGGGGCTTTTGGCAGTTACAAAAGACTAAAGACAGAAGAAGCCCTAGAGGAGTATAAAAAGTGCAGGGGCATACTTAAAAAAGAAATTAGGAGGGCGAGGAGGGGCCATGAAATAACACTGGCGAGCAAAATAAAGGAAAATCCTAAGATGTTTTATAAGTATATTAAGGGCAAGAGGATAACCAGGGAAAGGGTAGGGCCCATTAGGGACCAAAGTGGCAATCTGTGTGTAGAGCCAGAGGATGTAGGCGGGGTTTTAAATGAATTTTTTGCATCTGTGTTCACTATGGAGAAAGACGATGCAGACATAGAAATCGGGCAAGGGGACTGTGACATACTTGAACATATTAGCATCGAGAGGGAGGAGGTGCTAGCGGTTTTAGCGGGCCAAAAAGTGGATAAATCCCCAGGCCCGGACGAGATGTATCCCAGGCTGCTGTGGGAGGCAAGGGAGGAGATTGCAGGGGCTCTGACACTAATTTTCAGAACCTCTCTGGCCACAGGGGATGTACCAGAGGACTGGAGAACAGCTAACGTAGTACCATTATTCAAGAAGGGTAGCAGGGATAAACCAGGGAATTACAGGCCAGTGAGTCTAACATCTGTGGTGGGGAAATTATTGGAAAAAATTCTGAGGGACAAAATTAATCTCCACTTGGAGAGGCAAGGATTAATCGGGGATAGTCAGCATGGCTTTGTCAAGGGTAAATCATGTCTAACAAATCTGATCGAATTTTTCGAGGGGGTGACTAGTGGGGTGGATGAGGGAAATGCTGTGGATGTGGTGTACATGGACTTCAGTAAAGCTTTTGACAAAGTCCCGCATAGGAGACTGGTCAAGAAGGTAAGAGCCCATGGGATCCAGGGTGCCTTGGCGCGTTGGATCCTAAACTGGCTGAGTGGCAGGAGGCAGAGGGTGATGGTCGAAGGTTGCTTTTGTGACTGGAAGCCTGTGTCCAGTGGGGTACCTCAGGGATCGGTGCTGGGTCCCTTATTGTTTGTGATCTACATAAATGATTTGGATGAAAATGTAAAAGGTATGATCAGTAAGTTCGCAGATGACACGAAAATTGGTGGGGTGGTAAATTGCGAGGAGGAAAGCCTCCGGCTACAGGACGATATAAGCGGGTTGGTCAGATGGGCGGAAAAGTGGCAAATGGAATTTAACCCTGAAAAGTGCGAGGTGATGCATTTTGGACGGACAAATAAGGCAAGGGAATACACAATGAGTGGTAGGACCCTAGGAAGTACAGAGGGTCAGAGGGACCTTGGTGTACATGTACATAGATCCCTGAAGGCAGCGGAGCAGGTAGATAAGGTGGTTAAAAAGGCATATGGGATACTTGCCTTCATTAGCCGAGGCATAGAATATAAGAGCAGGGAGGTTATGATGGAGCTGTACAAAACGCTGGTGAGGCCACAGCTGGAGTACTGTGTGCAGTTCTGGTCGCCTCACTATAGGAAGGATGTGATTGCTTTGGAGAGGGTGCAGAGAAGATTCACCAGGATGTTACCTGGGATGGAGCGCCTCAGCTATGAAGAGAGGCTGGACAGGCTGGAGTTGTTTTCCTTGGAGCAGAGAAGGCTGAGGGGGGACCTGATTGAGGTGTACAAAATAATGAGGGGCATAGATAGGGTAGATAAAGAGGAACTTTTCCCCTTAGTGGGGGGGTCAATAACAAGGGGGCATAGATTCAGGGTAAGGGGCAGGAGATTTAGAGGGGATTTGAGGAGGAACTTTTTCACCCAGAGGGTGGTTGGAATGTGGAACTCAATGCCTGAAAGGGTGGTGGAGGCAGGAACCCTCACAACATTCAAGAAGCATTTGGATGAGCACTTGAAATGCCATTGCATACAAGGCTATGGACCAAATGCTGGAAAATGGGATTAGACTGGACAGGGATGGATGGGCGGCGCAGACACGATGGACCGAAGGGCCTCTTTCTGTGCTGTAAAACTCTATGGCCTAGAAATTGAGTGCCCTTAGCGCCGATTTTGCGGCGCTAGAGGGCCTAGCGCTGCATTTGGCGCCGGCGCCGAAATTGCCTGGGGCCCTTACGCCGCGGTAGACCGGTAGCGCTGCGCCGGCACCGATGACGTCATCGGTGTGCGCAGCGTCCCGGTTGCCATGCCGACGGGCCCCAGCGCCGAAATTCAGTTGCGGCCGCCTCGCCCGTGACAGCCGCAACTAAGACTCTGGCAACAGAGTCTTACGAGTCTTTGCGCCGGCGCATTAAAGGCCCCGCGGCGGCCGGCCGCTTTCCCGCCGGCCGCCTGGCCGCAGCTCCCTCCCCGGACTTCCCCCCCCCCCTCCCGGAACAGAAGCAAGCCCGGCACTTGTCCGAGGTGCCGGGCTCATTTTTTAAAAGATTTTCGCGGGCCGCGATCGGGTGCAGGCAGCTCCTCCTTAAGGGAAGGAGGAGGCCTGCACTTCCCGAGCCTGCCGCACCGCATCGGGTGCCGCAGCGCCGGAATTGCGGCGCGAAACGGCAGTTAGCGCCGATTTACCGCCGCAAAGACCCTTCAGTAGCGCCGGCAGCCGTTTGGGCGTGGCCCTGCTGAATTTTTGGCGCGCGCAGGGGGACTTAGCGCCGGCACTAACTTCCGGCGCTAAAGCCCTGGCTAAGCCAAAACTCAATTTCTAGGCCTATGACTCTGTGACTCTATTTACTTTCGTTAATCTCTTTCTAGTTACATACCTATAGAAAAGTTTACAATCTGTTTTTATGTCTCTTGCTAATTTACTCTCATATGCTTTTTTCTCTTTCCTTATCAATTTCTTGGTTCTCCTTTGCTGAATTCTAAAATCCTCTCAATCCTCAGGCTTACTACTCTTTTTGGCAACATTATAGAAACATAGATACATAGGAGCAGGAGTAGGCCATTCGGCCCCTCGAGCCTGCTCCGCCATTTAATGAGATCATGGCTGATCATCCAAATTCAGTACCCTGTCCCTGCTTTCTCCCCATTTCCCTTGATCCCTTTAGCCTTAAGAAAAATATCTAACTCCTTCTTGAATATATTTAACTAGCTGGAGTGCCCGGCGGTGCCGAGGCTTTTTCGAGGGCATGTTGTTGTTGGAAGAGAGAGAGAGCGACTGGGGGGAAGAGAGAGAGCGACTGGGGGGAAGAGAGAGAGCGACTGGGGGGAAGAGAGAGAGCGACTGGGGGGAAGAGAGAGCGACTGGGGGGAAGAGAGAGAGCGACTGGTGGGAAGGGGGGTAGGGGAAGGGGAGGTAGGGGAAGGGGGGTAGGGGGAGGGGGAAGGGGGGAGGGAAGGGGGAGGGGAAGGGGGGAGGGGAAGGGTGGAGGGGGAGGGGGAAGGGGAGGGGGGAAGGGGGAAGGGGAGGGGGAGGGGTAGGGGGGAGGGGGGAGGGGGAGGGAGGGAGGGGGAGGGGGAGGGGGGGAGGGGGGAGGGGAAGAGGGGGGAGGGAGGGGGGAAGGGGGGAGGGGTGAGGGGGCAAGGGGGAGGGGGGAGGGGAAGAGGGGGGAGGAGGGAGGAGAGGGGATGGGGGGTGGGGAGAGACGGGAGGGGGGAGGGAGGGGAGAGAGACAGAGGGAAGGAGAGATAGAGGGCGAGTGGCCGCTCCTGCTCTCCCGAGCCCCGCCCCCCCGCTCTCCCAAGCCCCGCTCCCCCACTCTCCCGAGCCCCGCGCTCCCGCTCTCGCTCTCCCAATCCCCGCCTCCCCAAGCCCCGAGCCCCGCGCTCCCGCTCTCCCGAGTCCCGTGCTCCTGAGCCCTGCCCCCCGCCTGAGCCAGCTTCAAGACCAGAGAGAGAGACGCCGCCGCGCAACCTACCGCGTGAGGCCTGGCCGGACTCAAGTCACGCTCCGGGCAGAAGTTGACGTGCGCGCTGACTCCCGCCCCGCCCACCTTTACTAAGATGGCGGCGGTGGCGACGCTCGGCTCAGGCCCGCCCCCTCCAGCCTTCACAAAGATGGCGGCGATCGTGGTCCTTTTGTTGATCGCGACGGGAGGTGCCTAGCTTGGGCGTGGCTGGGCAACAGAGGCCCAGGCTTCGAGGCCTGGAAAAACGGTGCAAGGTAGGAAAATTACAGAGGTTAGAGAAAAGATTGACAAATTAATTAACTTTTCTTAAAAACAATTTGTGTTTTAAAAGCAATTTTTTTTTGCTGGAAATGTAGATTTGAAAAGAAACACGCAGAAAGCGGGAAAAAGAAATGAAGAGTTTGGAATCAAGATGGCAGCCACTCACCTCATTTCAGAATGATAAGGCCCGCCCACACACGCACCGATTGGTCAACCGTCAGGTCACTGAAGTGTAGGATTGGTCAATGGTCCTGTCACTCGACTCTAGGACGGCCCGCCCGCACGCGCTAGGAACCCGCCCCCACGACGCAGTGATTGGTCGACCGTCAGGTCGCTCGACTGTACAATTGGTCGACCTTGACGTCACTCAATGCTAATGAGCGGATAATGAGCGGAATTTTGAATGTTTTTTGGATACCGTGGGCACAATTTTTGTCTCACCGAAAAGTAAATATGCTTATGACCGTTCCGGAATCGTAAGCTTTCTTTTGATGTAACACACGTGTAGGTAAATCTATAACTTGAAAGTGTATAGCCGGACAGACAGACAGACAGACAGACAGACAGAAGTACCGCTTTTATATATAGATAGATAGATAGGTAGATAGATGAATTGGCCTCAACTGCCTTCTGTGGTAGAGAATTCCACAGGTTCACCACTCTCTGGGTGAAGAAATTCCTCCTCATCTCTGTCCTAAATGGCTTACCCCTTATCCTTAGTCTGTGACCCCTAGTTCTGGACTCCCCAGCCATTGGGAACATCCTTCCTGCATCTAGTCTGTCTAGTCCTGTTAGAATTTTATAAGTTTCAATGAAATCCCCTCTCATTCTTCTAAACTCCAGCGAATATAAGCCCAATCGACCCATTCTCTCCTCATACGTCATTCCTGCCACCCCAGGTATCTGGTGAATCTTTGCTGCACTCCCTCCATGACAAGAACATCCTTCCTCAGATATGGCGACCAAAACTGCACACAATACTTAAGATGTGGTCTCACGAAGGCCCTGTACAACTGCAGCAAGACATCGTTGCTCCTGTACTCGAATCCTCTCGCTATGAAGGCCAACATACCATTTGCCTTCTTAACCACCTGCTGCACCTGCATGCTTACCTTCAGCAGCTGGTGCACAAGGACACCCAGGTCTCGTTGCACTTCCCCTTCTCCCAATCTATTGCCATTCAGATAATAATCTGCCTTCCTCTTTTGGCCACAAAGTGGATAACCTCACATTTATCCACATTATACTGCATCTGCCATGCATCTGCCTAATCACCCAACCTGTCCAAATCATACTGGAGTTTCTCTGTATCCTCCTCACAGCACACACACTCACCCAGCTTTGTGTCGTCTGCAAACTTGGAGATATTACGTCTAGTTCCCTCATCTAGATCATTAATATATATTGTGAATAATGTCACTGATGCCCTATTATCTTTGTTACTCTCTGTCCCTTCCTGACCCACTCTGCTTATTTTTACCCCAACTCTGCTTTGCTCCAGAGCCTTGACATTTCCCTTGCTGCTTTTAAATTTACTTTTTCCTGAATCCTCCCCCCCCCCACTTCATTAGTTTAAAGCCCGGACTACTGCCCTAGTTAATCAGTTCGCCAGGACACTGGTCCCAGCCTGGCTTAAGAGGAGCCTATCCCAACAGAACAGCTCCGTCTTTCCCCAGTACTGGTGCCAATTACAAGTACTCAGGCAGACTGGCGCCTTCCAGTTCTTAAAGGGGAGGTTCAATCATGCTGCACAGCTTCACTCTGATCATTGCTGCTTGTGACCTGGGCCTGCAAGGAGCTGCAATCCATCAACCACCAATCTCATGGCTGATCAGAGGCCCAGGGAGAGAGCTCGCCAGTTCAGCGACCAAGCTTTGGAGGCTCTGGTTGCAGCTGTGGAACGCCAACGGGCAGTGCTGTTCCCAGACACTGGCAGGAGGCCATTGCCGCAGAACTTCAGGAGAATGTGGAGGGAGGTGGCCCAGTACGTCTCGGCCAGAAATGTGGTCCACAGGACTCCCACCCAGTGCCACAAGAAGTTCAACGACCTCACTGGGGTGGTCAGGGTGAGTACATGCTTCAAAAACCTCTACATCCCACCATCTCACTCTGTACACAGATGGTATAAACCGCCAAATCCCCAACACTCACCCATCAACTATGCCCACCGACTAAAAGTCACATCCTCATCTCACGCCTTGCATACGTTAACAGCTATTCAACTATGGTAGGCACATCTGCCAAACACATGGCTGCACACTCACTCACACGCTGTCCTTTTTCTTGCAGGCCAAGCTTGCTCATAACAGGAGGGAGCTGCAACACACGGGGGGAGGTCAGGCGGAGCTGCACCCCTTACAGACGTGGAGGAGCGAGTGCACAGCATCATCGCGGCCCAGGTCATGGGCACTGTGGCAGTCGGAGAGGTCGACCCCCTTGGGGACAACCACGTTATGTTCATCACCTCTCCCCTTTCTCTCATACCACGTCCCCCTCACACCACAAGCACTTCCCATGTTCCATCTACGTATACTGTCCTTATTCATAGCTCCCTTCCTGCCCCCTCCCCTGACCTTAAACCCACTCTTGTGCCTTCCTGCTTTCAGATAATATGCTACCATCTAACCAGCCTGTCCCTCAGCTTCCAAGTGGCAGCGCTTCGGGAGAGGAGGAGGAACATTGAGCCAGAGCCTCAATGAGCCTGTGTCTCCCGAGGGCGAGACATCCGATAATGGGGCCACGCGTTCACTGGAGGGGAGCAAAGGAAATGGGTCTGATGTGGATGAAGCTCTTGGACCCAGCGGGCTGCAGCAATGCCATGGGGAAAGGGAAGCTCGGGGGCCATCTCCCCGGAGGGTGAGTGCGCGCAAGAGTTCTGCTGCACAGGACTCAGATGAGGACCTCGATGTCGAGGCGATGAACACACAGGCGATGAACATGCACAATGAGATCGTGGGTGCAATGGCAAGTGTGCCCCAGCGCATGGATGCACTGGCTAGGAGCGTGGAGGAGTCCACCTCCAGCATCGCACTCATCTCTGCACAAACCATCGAGCCCATCCTTGGCAGTTGGCTGAGGATGGTTGACTCGTAGAGAGACCTCGGGACCCAGACCTCATGCCGCGTGTCATGGGTGAGGTGGCAGCAGCTATTGCAGCACAGGTCAAGGCAATGCAATAGCTTCGTGCTGTAATGGAATCATGGTTGGTGACATTCAATCTCAGACTTTTTTTATTCGTTTATGGGATGTGGGCGTCGCTGGCAAGGCCATCCCTAATTGCCTTTGAGAAGGTAGTGGTGAGCCACCTTCTTGAACCGCTGCAGTCCATGCGGTGAAGGTGCTCCCACAGTGCTGTTAGGGAGGGAGTTCCAGGATTTTGACCCAGCGACAATGAAGGATCGGCGATATACTTCCAAGTCAGGATGGTGTGTGACTTGGAGGGGAACTTGGAGGTGGTGGTGTTCCCATGCTCTCATGCAGTCTCAGATTGATGCCTCGCAAGCGTTGACTGCTGCCACCGTCGCTGGGTCGCCCACAGTCCACCGGGGATCTCACGGTGCCGCAGCAGGCCAGCAATCTGTGCTCAAGCAGATTGCTCCGGGTGCTGAGGTTCTGCCTCAGGGGAGTGGCAGTGTGTCGGTCAAGCAGGAAGGTGCTGTCCTCTCTCAGGATGACAGCATTCCTGCTCCCACCACTGCCACTCCGCCATTGCACTTGCCGCAGCCTGTAACCCAGCCAGCCCAGACTGCTGCCGCCCATGCTGAGTTGGTGCAGTCTGCAGCCGGGCCTTCCAGGCCCAGAGCTGGTCGAGGGTGTCCTTCAAGGCCATCTGCAGTCTCTGGCTCCCAGACTCAGCAGCCTTCCACCAGCCTTGCTGCAGCCACTGGGGCCACATTACGGAGGAGCGGTAGGGTTGGGAGGGAGGAATTCCAAAGGGGAGGGAAGTCATTGAGGAAGGGCGAGTGAATAATACGCTGTCCTTATTCATAGCTCCCTTCCTGCCCCCTCCCCTGACCTAGAAAATGGGGGGAGTGTGTGTAAATAATTTGATGTTTTGTAAATATATTGTTGAGTTTGGTAACAAATAGTTCCGTTTGCTACAAACCAATTGTGTTTGTTGATAAATTGTTGTGTTTGTTTATTATTGGTTGTGTTTGATAAGAGAGAGTTGTGCACAATGATAAGTTTTTATTTCGACGTAGCACATTTTGTGATGTTTCTCATTTGAGCTTTGCCCAGTGATAGGGGCTGCGAGCTGACTGTAATGATGTGGTTGTTCTGCACAAAAGCCATGTGCTGTCTCATTTATTGGAAGCGCTGTCTAATGAGGCGTTCACGCATGGCCCTTGCAGAAGCAAGATTGAGTGCCTCCCTCCTACGTTGGTGCGGCTCCTCCTCCTCTTCATCCTCCTCCTCCTCCTCCTCTTCCTCCTCCCGAGGTGGACCTGCAATCCCTGGTGGCAATGGCTGGGTCCTTAGAATGGCCAGGTTGTGCAGCATGCAGCACACAACGATGAAAAGGGAGACTTGATCAAGGGAGTACAGCAGGGCTCCTCCAGAGTGGTCAAGGCAGCGGAACCATTGCTTTAGCACCCCGATAGTCTGTTCGAACAGGTTCCTGGTGGTGCTATGGCTCTCATTGTATGCGTGCTGAGCAGGAGTGTTGGGGTTGCGGAGGGGTGTCATCAGCCAGGTGGCGAGTGGATAACCCTTGTCTCTGAGCAGCCAGCCGTGAGCTTAATGTGGTGGGTGGAACAGTGCTGGGACACCAGTCTGTCGTAGGATGAAAGCATCGTGGCTGCTGCCAGGATAGCGGGCATTGACGGCAAGGATGCGCTGTCTGTGGTCGCACACCAACTGAACGTTCAGAGAGTGGCAGCCTTTGTGGTTACGGAACACCTCTGCATTGTGATGAGGTGCCCGCAATGCCACGTGGGTGCAGTCAATGACATCCTGAACCATGGGGAAGCCCACTACCCTTGCAAAGCCACATGAGCGGTCATCCTGTTTGTCTCTAGTCATGGGGAATGAGATGTTCGCCCTTCCCCTTCTGTACAGAATTTCTGTCACCTCCCGGATGCAGCAATGGACGGCGAACTGCGGAATGTTTGCAATATCCCCTGTTGAAGCCTGGAAGGAGCTGCTGGTGTAGAAATTGAGGGGGGAAAATTCAGTTGTTTGCGCCTCCCGTTAGCGCCTTAAGAGGATGCTAATGGGGTGCAAAGCAACTAGCGCCCGGGCGCGGCGATGTTTGCGCCACTCGCGAAATTAACCAGACATTTTGCGGCAGCTCTAAACACTACCGCCACGATCTCCTGAGCCGGCAGATCGTGACGTCAGTCGAGTGCACAACGCCCCGGTAGCGCCCGGACCGGATATTGAGTGGCGCCCCCTGCCTTACCGCCTGCCGTTAGCAATGACAGGTTGAGGGGAGCGTTTTGCTGTCAGAAAGGGACTGGGGGAGCACTATTTAAAGGCGACCGCTTCCTGCCATTTTTTGTTGGTGACATTTTTGCACCACGCATTCTGAGAGAGAGAGAGAGAGAGACTTCTGGAGAGATTCAACGCTGTGTGAAGGAGTTTTGGGTACTGAGCAGCACTTTGCAGGTTCATTTTGATTTGCCCTCCCTTGCTTCACCAGCGCTCTGAGGTAGCGCCTCGCTCCTCGGCCTTTGCGCCTTAAGACAGGTGTGAAGCGCCTGATTTAGTGCTCCAATCACCTCCAGGGGCGATAAAAGCCAAGTTTGCCATCGGAGGCGATAATTAGCGCTAGGCGCTAAACTTTGCGCACGGCCGATAATGGCGCCCTAAACAGGGCGATACTGAATTTTTCCCCGAGAGTGACTGTGACCTTCACTGCCACTGAGAGAGAAGTCCTGGTCCTGAGCTGAGGCTGGAGCTCTGGTTGCAGGAGGTGGCAGAGCTCGGTGACCACCTCCTTGCTGAAGCGGAGCCTTCTAAGGCACTGCTCCTCTGAGAGATGAATGTAGGAGAACTGCTCCAGGAATACCCTGGGAGGGTAAGTTTTGCTGTTGAGAGCCCTGTTGGCCCTCCTCCCTCTGGTCACGTTTTCCAATCTTCCTCTCTGCCTCCAACAGTGATGCTGGAGGGCGAGGTCCAGTGCCAGTACAGCCCCCATTAAGTGTTGGAAATGTTGCACTATCAAATGTAACTCAAATGAAAGTGATAAATTTTTCTCAGAAGCAAAACTCCTTCAAGTAGAAAAAGCTCAAATGGGTAAAAACGCCCATCTGCTTCTGTCAAACAGACAAGGCAGCATTGTTGGGCGACTAAAAAAAAAGCGGAAGTTCACGCCTTTAAATATCGCTCCTGCAGCTCTCAACCGACTGCAAACCGCCTCCTCTACCTCTCGTTCCTAACGGCAAGCGCTGATGCAGGGGGCGAGAATGAATTTCCGGTCCGGGGCGATGCGCCGCCGGATGACGTCATGATCTCCAGCCACAGGTTAGCGCCGCCGCAAACCGCCAGGTGAATTTTGCCAGTGGCGCTAACATCGCCATGCCTGGGCAGTAAGTCATTAGTGCCCAGTTAGAGCCCCCCCCGGAGGCGCTAATGGGAGGCACTAAGGTATCCAATATCTAGCCCTTACCTGAGCCACGTGCACATTGGCGCAGAGATAAGCTGATTGGGGAAGTAAACACGTGGCTAAAGGAGTGGTGTGGGAAAGAGGGGTTCCATTTCATGGGGCACTGGCACCAGTATTGGGACAGGAAGGAACTGTACCGTTGGGACGGGCTCCACCTGAACCGGTCTGGGACCAGGGTCCTAGCGGTAAGGATAAATAGGGCAGTCACAAGGACTTTAAATTAGTAAATGGGGGGGAGGGCTCAGGGGGAAATTGCAGTACAAATAGTACAAATATTAGTTCAAAAACAAACGAAAGGGAAGAGAGTAGAGTAGCAGTCAAAAATTGTACTTTAGGCACTACAGGTAAAGGGAAAACTAAAAGATGTAAAGCGATTAAAGCAGGAGAAGGAATAAGAAATATGTGAATAAAGCATCAGAGCTGAAGGACAGGCTAGGGTGTGTGGCCCAAATAACTGTTTTTTATACAAATAAATATACCAGGTTATAAGGTCCACAGGACAGATGGGGAAAATGGCAGAGGGGGAGGAGTAGCCTTAGTGATCAAGGATGAAATCACTTTACTGATAAGAGCGGAGACCTTATGGGTTGAATTAAAAAATAGGAAAGATTCTATGGGGGAGAAATTGGGTGAGTAGCGCCACTTGTTAGCGCCTAAAGAGGCAGTCAGTGGCTGTAGCGCCACTGGCTGCGCCTCCCACGATATTGAGTTGGGGCGATAATGGTGGCGTTAGCCTTTTGCGCTGCGCCGCCACCGATGACATCATTGGTGTGCGCAGCGCCCCATTCGCGCCCTGTTCACAATATTTGGTTGCGAACGCCGCCGTTGCGCCATTCGCTACCCGCGCCCGGTTCACGGGGCCTTACTGTGCCGGCAGCAGCGCAAGTTAAGGTGGAGGTGCGGGGCGGCCACCTTTTTTGGCAGCCGCCTGCCAGCACCTCCGTCCCCATCCTCCTGACCGCCCCCCCCCGCGGCATTGCCGGTTGTTTCCCGAGAGCCCGGCACTTCTCCTCGGTGCCGGGCTCTTTTGCCGGCATTCGCAATCGGGGATCGTGCTGTTGCAGGCCCCTCCCCCTTAACAATGGGAGGAAGGCCTGCAGTGCCGCAGCGTGCCGTGCCACAGCGTGTGGCGCTGCGGCACGTTGCGCTGCGATATTCAGTTTCAGCGCCCTAAGAGGGACGCAAAGCGCCTCGAGCCGCGCCCCGTCTCCCTCTAGGGGCAATGAAACTGAATATCTGACGATCGCTGAAGACTCGAAGGCTGCGCTAAATCCTGCGCTCAGGTGAACTTGGCGCCAGTTTGGCGCCTCAACCCAATTTCTAGGCCATAGACTGTAGTGGGAGTTGTGTGTAGGCCTCCTGGTAGCAGCTGTGAAGTGCTAGATTGTATAAATGTAGTGATTAGACAAGGGTGCAAAGGCAGAGTGGTTTTAATGGGGGATTTTAACTTTCTTATAGATTGGGAAAAGTAGACGAGCACCAGTCAGAATTTCTTTAGTGTATCCGGGGTAGTTTTCAACAACATGTCCGAGAGGCAACAAGGGGGCAAAGCCATATTAGATTTAGTAATAAGTAATGAGCTAGATTTAGTTAACAGCCTAACTGTGCGTGAACACTTGTCCAATCGTGATCAAAACATGATTGAGTTCAATGTAGCATTTGAAAGGGTCAAATGCGAAAGAGCTACTAAGATTCTAGATTTAGGTAAGGCCGACATTTTTTTTTATTCGTTCATATGATGTGGGCATAGCTGGCAAGGCCAGCATTTATTGCCCATCCCTAATTGCCCTTGAGAAGGTGGTGGTGAGCCGTTGCCTTGAACCGCTGCAGTCCGTGCGGTGAAGGTACTCCCACAGTGCTGTTAGGGAGGGAGTTCCAGGATTTTGACCCAGCGACGATGAAGGAACGGCAATATATTTCCAAGTCAGGATGGTGTGTGACTTGGAGGGGAACTTGGAGGTGGTGGTGTTCCCATGCGCCTGCTGCCCTTGTCCTTCTAGGTAGTAGAGGTCGCAGGTTTGAAAGGTGCTGATGAAGAAGCCTTGGCAAGTTGCTGTAGCCATGATCTCATAGAATGGCGGAACAGTCTCGAGTGGCTGAATGGCCTACTCCTGTTCCTATGTCCCTATGTTGGTCTTGATGCATCTCTTTTTGAGGAAGAGACCCAGCTTATCATAGCTCAGCATCTGACTTTGGGGTCAAACTCGTTAGTATCTTCCGCACTGTCTTTAGGGTCTGATTGTCCTTCTACTTTGTAGTCACCAGAACTACGTAGAGTAGTCGAGGTGCAATATCCTTCAGGTATTAAGAGAATAATGAACCCTTTATCCCAGCTATCCGTCTCCAACTTCCCAACCAATTACTAACCAAGGTTTGAAAAGATTTGTATTCCAATGTTAGGCAGGCATGGGGAAAACATAAGTAATTTACTCCTACATCCCTTGCTTGTGAATTATTAGCTTTCTCGTACTCAAGCATAACTCAAACAGCAACAAATTACATGCCACCGACCCTGATTACAACCTGACTGTTGTTCTTGTTGGGGCTTTACCACAGCCGAGAACGCGTTCCTCTCTTGAACATAATGAAGCTTCCAACAGAATCAGGGACAACATTTGATCCTACAAGAGGTTTGTAGTAACAAGGTTCCACTGTGTTATGTTGTGTGTTATGTAATGCTGAATGCCACAGAGCACAAAGGGAGTGGAACAGGGGCTTATTGAGGTCAAGGGCTAAGGGCACCAAAACACAACCTGTCGCTTAAAGATCAAATGATAAACTTCAATATAAAATATCTGTTCAGCCAGCGCATATGCTTCCACCTATATTTTAGAAATAAACTTAATAGATCGTTATGTCAATTCTCTCTCTGGCCACCTCACAAATCACTTCAAGACTAACAGTTGTGAGACAGCTTTCTGTGTTCAGAGTGGAGCTAAGATTGGCGTTTGTGAACTGGAGCAGAACACAAACAAAGAAATAAAGAGAAGGGCGCATGGAGTTCCCATAGTGATGCAGAAATAGCTGTAAATTCTCGCTGTTAATTTCTGTGAGGGGCAAATGCGATTTAAAGAGGGTAAACAGTGAGCGGAGAAGAATTTTCTTTGACAAAAAAGGAAAGAGAATTTCTGAGAAGAGCATTTGACTTCTTTGCCAACAATCGGTAAATCTTTCTAAATCTATAGGCCCCGATATTATTATTGCATCACAGCAGAGCAGGGTTACGGGGCCACAAGCCTTTAGAACCCAAGCTCAATGTCGACTAACCGTGACTTGCACTTTGCCGACTCTCAGTCACCCGTTTTACACGAATGCACAAATTCAAAATCAACCCCCCCCCCCCCATGTGTGTAGACACTGAGTGAGAACAGGATTGGGTTTGGCTGAGGTGCTTGTACAGTCGAATAGATTGTTGACATTCATTGGCCAGAATTTTGCCTATCTCCGGCGTAGGCGGAGGCCATGGCGGGTCGTGACCCCGCTGCTGGCTCCATCCCGCTGCTGAAAAACACTCTCCCTTAAGGGAGCCTATTAAGCCCGCACAGCGCGTTACCCAATGAGATGGAGCGGGTCTGGTGACGTCATTCACGACGCGTTTTCAGCCGGAATCTTTAAAGGGACCATGGCCACATTAGATTTGAAGTTTAATCTAACACAGTGCTGTCAGTGCACTACAGCATTGGAGTGCTACAAACACTGACAATGACTGCACAGAGGCAGAGGGCTGCACCCAAGTTCTCTGATGACTCCCTCCATATGTTTGTGGAGGGAGTCAGAGCGTGCAGGGAGGTCCTCTTCCCTTCCGATGAGCGGAAGAGACCTCCCCAGGAGACAAAAACAGCCTGGTGGCAGATTACAGCGGAGGTCACAAGCAGGAATGCGTTCAAGAGGACCTGGGTGCAGTGCCGCAAACGTTTCAATGATCTAACACTCGCTTTCAGTGATCCACACTCACCTTCATCCTCCCGTGTCTCTCATCACATCCCCATCACTCTGCCTTCCCTACCCTACTCCTGCACATCCTTTCCCACACCAACTTACCTTGCACCTCCACCCATCCCTCTCTATCTATATTATCACAGCCCCATCTCACTAGCCACCCCTCACACTCACCCTCATCCTAGTGCAATCATACCAAGTAACAACACACAAGGGTAGCCACTTGGGTATTTTATCCAATGTTTAATCAAAGTTTCTGTTATATGGTGTCAAACATAATTTTTTTTAATTTTCAACACTTTGCGTTCTTGGTCAGATTTGTATGCACCTTTGGAAGTGGCTTAGTGAGTTTCAGTGAATGGTGAGACATAACGGTACCCCCTGCAATGGTGATGAGTGTAAAAGGAATGACTTGGTCATTGTAGGGATGCTTTATGGTGTTGGTGTGGGGTGGTGCCAACCTGGCGCATCATGTGGCAGCCACATGGATGTACAGCATAAAGTTAACTAAATCTGGCCATGATGAGGCCATCCCTGGCCTCCCAGGCAGCAATGTGCTCGGGTGCTGATGCCCTGTGTCCTGTGCAGCATCAGGTGATTGCGGAAAAAGTTGGTGTTGTTGTTGGTGCTGCTGGTGTGCCTGGTGCTGCTGGTGTTGGGGCTCATCGTGGTCCGATTCTGAGGACCAAGGTGAGACAGTATAAACAGCACCCATGTTGATGGAATAGATGGCAGGTGAAGTACGGGTGACAGAAGCATTCTGTCAATGGTGCGAGAGTTCTTCCAATGAGGTGAGGCTGGATGGAGACTTTGCTGGAAACACTTGCAGCCTGCAGAATCTGTGCTGGAAATGAACTGAGCAACAGCTTCTGCCTGAGGAAAGTGATCATCTGTCAGGTGGGAGCGTTTACTGTACATTTGAAGCTGTCAAGTTATCAGCTGGAGCAATGGCCACTGATCTCCCGCCTCAGGTAGACAGATGAGCTTCCTGAGTTGCATGAATATTGTGGCCATTCAGGGAAATTTAAAATGTAGGGGGAAAAAGGCTCTGAAGTGCCTGTAAACTACCTGATAATGATTTCAATTTGGTCGCCCACCTCTGCCGGTCGGGTCGTTGCTGCACCGGCAAACACGCCCATGGGGAAGGCACGTGGGGGCAGGATGACAGCGGGTTCCTAACCTGCTCCCAATTTTGTCAAATTTCCCACCCAACCTGCCTCCATTCCCGCCCGCTACCACCCCAGAAAATTCCGGCCATTGTCTCGGCTGGAGGCGAGTTACTGGAAGGCTGCCAGTACCTGTGGACGCAGACTCCAGCTCAGTCACCGCCTTCCGAATAGAGAAGAAAATGGACGAAAAAATTAATTTTATACAGAATTCAGGCTCATTAAACAAAACAAAGATTTATTATTGTTATGAGCTAAAATCATATTGCTGGGGTAATCAGCAAAACTTTGTCGTACAAGCAGTCTGCATGAGCAATATCATTCCACCACCATGCAAGAATGAAGAAGCAATGTTATCACACCCAAGGGACGACAGCTGCCGTATCCAGAGCATAGCAACAAATGTTTCAGAACAACCAACTGGATAGACGATCTTACTAAATAGGCAATACACTTAAACAAATACCCCAGGATAAGGACCTACAATAGTCTTATCTAAATTCTTATGGACAAAACTGTGGCAGATGGAGTTCAATGTGGGAAAGTGTGAGGTCATCCACATTGGACCTAAGAAAGAGAGATCAGAGTATTTTCTAAATGACGAGAAGCTCGGAACTATGGAGGAGCAGAGAGATTTAGAGGTCCGAGTACAGAAATGACTAAAAGCTAGTGGACAGGTACAAAGAACAATTTAATAGGCTAATGGAATGTTGGCTTTTATCAGAAGGGGCTGGGATACAAAAGGGTGGAAGTTATGTTACAGTTGTACAGAGCTCTGGTTAGACCCCATCTGGACACTGCATTCAGTTCTGGGCCCCGCACCTCAGGGAGGATATATGGGCCTTGGAGGGAGGGCAGCGTAGGGTCACCAGAATGATACCGGGGCTAAAAGGTTAAAGTATGAGGACAGGTTGCACAGACTAGGCTTGCATTTCCTTGAATATAGAAGATTAAGGGATGATCTAATTGAAGTGTTTTAAGATGATTAAAAAAATTGATAGGGTAGATAAAGAGAAACGATTTCCTCTGGTGGGGGGGAGTCCAGAACAAGGGGGCATAACCTTAAAATTAGAGCCTGGCCATTCAGGGATGATGTCAGGAAGCACTTCTTCACACAAAGGGGAGTGGAATCTGGAACTCTCTCCCCAATAAAGCTGTTGAATCTGGGGGGTCAATTGAAAATTTCAAAACTGTGATTGGTAGATTTTTGTTAGGCAAGGGTATTAAGGATTACGGAATCAAGGCGAGTAGATAGAGTTAAGATACAGATCAGCCAAGATCTAATTGAATGGCGGAACAGGCTTGAGGGCTGTTCCTATTCCAATCTCTGATTAGTTGCTCAATTAATATTCAACTCCCTGGCCTCGTGGTTCAGTCTGTAAACGCACTGTCCAGTGCCGAACTGACCCACAATGATCGGGTTCCTAGTCTGTGCTGAATTAGCCGGTCTCAGATAGACAAGGATGTTACAGTTGGCTTCACTGCCCCTGGTCTAGTGAAGGGAAGAATTGCCCAGTCTTCCCATTTTCTGTGCTATACAGTGAACTCTGCTGGAAACCACGCCTGTGTGAACGGAAGCTGAGGACAGAACTGCATTTAACTGGGAAGTCCCCATTGTAGATGCTCACTGTCTCGGCTAATACATTCAGAATGGCTGCTTGTGAGACAATATTACTTGAGCAAATTTAGCTCCTTACCCCGGAATTAGTCATTAGAGGAGATTTTCTGACCAGTTATGCCTGATAGATGATTTTCAGATCATTTACACTGGATTTATGCTCATTTAGTACCTGATCCAATTTTACAATTGAGTTTTGCTCTGGTGCCAGAAGCACCTGCCAATGTGCAGCTTGCTTTGTAAAATTAGGTCCCAATTACATGATTGAGACATCTATGTAATTTCCTGATATTTATGCTGGTATAACATTCTACCGGCATATATAAAGCTGGAGTTCAGGGCTGCGAGGAATTGTACTGTATGGAAGTAGAATTACAATAAGATTTTTTTTTAAAGTATAGTGAGTTATTCTTGAATCCTTTCTGTTTCCACATTGTTGGTCAGAAATTTTATGCGAGATGTTCGGCTGCTACCATTTTTTGGGTGCATGCATAATACTGGAAAGAGTGTTTCGATTTCCCAAGATCTCCAGAGCCGCCTCCTCTGCTGCTGTTAGGTGTGCGAAGTCTGGAGGGTCACCTTCGGTTCTCTCCCTCTCTCTGTCGTTCTGGGTTCTTTTCTCCTGCAGGGAGGGAAAAAAGAGAAGTTTGAGTGAGTGTGATAGAATGAGTCTAAATAATGGATGGATTATGACATAATAAAGACTCACTACGTACTTGGTTGAACATAAAGCAAGGCTTTAATCGACTTGTAACAAAACATGGAGGTCTAGTTAGTAGTCACTAGCTTCCTGTTTCCAGATTGTCTCTGGCCAAGTTGGGCCCACGCCCGAGTATTTATACTCCTCGGACGGCGCCCTCAGCTGGCCGTCCAGTAGTACTTCCTGAGTTACTTCTTGTAGAAGTTGCAATTTATGACAGGTTACATCTGTGGAGGGTGACTATGAGGGAGTGGGCTGCCAATGCCAAATGGCCTCCTTCTGTGGTGTTACTTGCTATGATTGCATTAGGATGAGGGTGAGTGTGAGGGGTGGTTAGTCAGATGGGGATGTGAGTATGTACATAGAGAGAGAGGGATGGGTGGACCTGGAAGGTATATTGGTGTGAGGAATGATGTGCAGGAGTA
Source organism: Somniosus microcephalus (assembly GCF_052327205.1). Lineage (NCBI taxonomy): Eukaryota > Metazoa > Chordata > Chondrichthyes > Squaliformes > Somniosidae > Somniosus > Somniosus microcephalus. The sequence continues at coordinate 41,582,029 of NC_141012.1, read as the reverse complement.
GGCTTGGGAAGGCAGAGTGATGGGGATGTGGTGACAGGCACATCAGGATGAAGGTGAGTGTGGCTTTGCACTCACCTATCCTGACCTCATCAGATCATTGAATCTCTTCTTGCACTAGATCCAGGTCCTCCTCATGACTCCCTGCTGCTGGCCTCCTCTGCTATTTCCAGCCAGGTCCTTTTGGTCTCTTGGGGAGGTCTCTTGTGTCCATCTGCTGGGAAGCGGACCTCCCTGCGTGCTCTTACTGCCTCGACCAGAATATGCAGCGAGGCATCTGTAAAGCTGAGTGCAGCCCTCTGCCTTTGGGTATTCATATTTTTCACTTTGCACAATAATGCCAACCTTTCCAATGCTCCTTCCACACTCCTTTACCAACCTTCAAATGAGTTGTATGACATCACCAGACGCACCATGACGCACCCTATAATAGGGCCGGGAAACGCGCAGGGCTGGTTTAATTGGGGCCATTACACTAAAGTCACTCTGAAGGGGGGGCTGATCAAGACATCGCGGTACCGACCCGCGACGCGGCCCACACGCACCCGACCCGACTCAGTAGGGAAAATTCCGGCCTATGTAAATGAAGCTGACGCTACAAAATCAGGTGCAAATAACATGCTGCCTTACTTACGCCTAGTTGCAAAATCTACTCTAAAGTCTTCAAGAAATGAGGTGAGAAAATATTTCAAAATATTCACAGTACAATTTCTGGCCTACTCATTGTGCCTACCATTTTTGTAGTTTGTGAGGCTGCACGCTGAGATTGCAATGACTCTGTAATTGGCATCTGCCTTCCAAGATTTCCAGTTGTTCACTAAAAGCAACACCACATTGGAGCTGTCAGTAAACTAGAGGGGTGTGGCCTTCTGAGAGGCCAAGTCCAAGCACTGAAACACCACACCTTCCGACCCAGCCTTGGAAAGGACACGAAGGTGGCAGCTCACATTGGAAGACCAACTATTAATAGTTACAATTTTGTTACTAAAACAAGTGCAGGGAGGGTAAGTTTGAACCAAATCTATATATATAAAATAAAGGAGTCAATCTGTCTGTCCTTCTGTCTGTCCTTCTGTCTGTCCTTCTGTCTGTCCTCAGGTGTGTGTCTGTCCGGCTATGCGCTCGAAAGTTACAGAGCGTACCTACGCGTGCGTTACATCGAAAGAAAGCTCACCGTTCCAAAACGATGGTAAGCGTATTTACGTTTCGGCCGGACAAAAATTGCGCCTGCGGTATCCGGAAAACCTTCAACATTCCGCTCATTATCCACTCATTACCATAGAGTGACATTGAGGTCGACCAATCGTACGGTCGACCAACCCGATGGTCGACCAATCAATGCGTGGCGGGGGCGGGTTCGTCGCATGTGCAGCCAGGCCCTCCTAGAGTCGAGTGACAGGACGATTGACCAATCCTATGCTTCGGTGACATGACGATCGACCAATCAGTGCGTGTGTGGGCGGGCCTTATCGTTCTGAACTGAGGGGGGTGGCCGCCATCTTTATTCTCACCTTCTGTGTTTATTTGTTCGGAGCGATTTTTTTTTTTTAATGTGTAAACCGTAAAAACACATGTCTAAAATGTTAAAACACAATGAAGATGGTGTCCCATCTTCTTAACAGCCGTTTAAAAAAAAATAACTTTTGCTGTTTTCAGCAAGAATGCGCGTTCCTTCTCCGTGGCAGCTTTTTAAAAACATTAAAAAACTTTCAAGATGGCCTCCCATCTTCTTAACACCCGTTTTTGAAAAAAAAATTTTTTTGCTCTTTCGCTGACCCCCTCAAAACACTCCTCCCCTCCTCCCACTCTCCCTCCTCCTCCTCCCCCCCTTCTCACTCTCTCCCCCCCCTTCTCACTCTCTCCCCCCCCTTCTCTCTCTCTCTCTCTCTCTCTCTCTCTCTCTCCCCCCGGCACCCCCCCTCCCTCCCTGGCGCCCCCCCTCCCTCCCTCACCCCCCCTCTCCCTCGCCCTCCCTCTCCCTCGCCCCCCCTCTCCCTCGCCCTCTCCCTCGCCCCCTCTCCCTCGCCCCCCCTCCCTCGCCCCCCCTCTCCCTCGCCCCCCCTCCCTCACCCCCCCTCCCTCGCCCCCCTCTCCCTTGCCCCCCCTCGCCCCCCCTCCCACACCCCCCTCTCCCTCGCCCCCCCCTCGCCCCCCCTCTCCCTCGCCCCCCCCTCTCCCGCGCCCCCCCTCTCCCTCGCCCCCCTCTCTCCCTCGCCCCCCCTCTCTCCCTCGCCCCCTCTCTCCCTCGCCCCCCTCGCTCCCTCGCCCCCCCTCCCTCACCCCCCTCTCTCCCTCGCCCCCCCTCTCCCTCGCTCCCCCCCTCCCTCGCTCTCTTCCCCCCCTCTCTCCCTCGCTCTCTTCCCCCCTCTCTCCCTCGCTCTCTCCCCCCCACAGTCGCTCGCTCTCTTCCCCCCCACAGTCGCTCGCTCTCTTCCCCCCCCACAGTCGCTCGCTCTCTTCCCCCCCACAGTCGCTCGCTCTCTTCCCCCCCCACAGTCGCTCGCTCTCTTCCCCCCCCCCACAGTCGCTCGCTCTCTTTCCCCCCCCAGTCGCTCTCTCTCTCTCTTCCAACAACATGTCCTCGAAAAAGCCTCGGCACCGCCGGGCACTCCAGCTAGTATTTGATATATGATCTTTGTAAGTCCTCTTCTTGGAGTATTCCTTTTGATTTTTTCTCTCCATCTCCTTTCATGAAGGCTCCAACTAGAGTTGAATTCCAAGGTGCCAGCAACTCTCCAGTACCTCGCCTAAGTAACCATTTTTCATGGGTCAGTCTAGACAGTAAGTGTTGATGGGACACTAGACCATAAGGACTATTGGCCCAGAACTTGGTGTCGGGGGCTTGCCGCGCGTGCAAGCCCCTGATGTGCACTTACCCGGCGCGCCGACATCTGAAACCTGGCCCGCAGTGGATTTCCTTTCTGTGCTAACCTGACCCAGCGGCGTAGTTAGTGCGATGTGCTGGCTGGGATCAGGTGAGCACTGTTCAGCCAATCAGGGGAGGGGAAACTTAATTCATAAGTTTGAGAGTAAGAACTGTCAAACTCATGAAAAGTACTGCACCCCAAAACACTATTTAAACTTTAAATAAAATTTTAAAAAACATCCCAATCATTAAATTAAGTATAAATAAGTTTAAAAAAATAATTTAAACAATAATTTTTTTTTTTTGAGAAAAATAAATTTTTAATAAAAAGGGTCTAAAACTAAACTTACCTTATTGTAGATTCTTTAAAATAATAAACCTGTGGGAAAAAAAATTCTAAATTGCACTAAAACACCACTTACCCGTAAAAATAAATACTTACGTGTGCTTTTTACAAGCGTAAAGACCGGGAGCATTTAGACATGCGCAAATCCCCCAAAACAGAGGAAATCCAAGACGCACGCGCTGCCCCCTACAGCGCACGTGCTAGCCTCTTCACCTCTTGGGTTAGCGACTAATTCATCCCACACATCCTATAAATATAGAGGCCAAATGTAGCATCGTTACTACAGTACTGTCTATTTATCAGCTAACTCAGCACAAACCAGTGACTGAACCTGGAACATTCTTGATCTCAATGGCTCAGTGCCAAAGAGATTCCTTAATGCTTTGTTAGGGCAGGAAAAGAATGCTAAAAAATAAAATCTACAACACTGTAAGTTTGTCACTTTGCGAAAGGTCACCCAGCAGAACTACTTTACATTCTGTTCATGAATGCCCATGGTGATGTTTTTCATCTGACCTCCAGGAGGGCTTCTCTGATGTATAAGAAACAGAACAGATACTGTTCTGCTAAACTAAAGCCTTAATACTCCTTCCATGTGCCCCTGTGTGCAGTGGGGCCCATTAACAGGCTTCTCTTTCATTGTCATCATGCTGTAACAGCATTTTCAACAGCAGGTTATACTGTGGAGGGCAGTGTTATACCAAGGACAGCTAGCGTACAAACATTTCAACAGCACCGTAGTTTAGATGAAAAGAAGAACTGAATGCTGCAAATCTAAAATAAAACCCAGCATGCTGCAAAACACAGCTGTCTGTCAGCATCTGTACCGAGAAAAGGCAAGCTAATGTTTTAAGCTCAACCTCAAAATGTTACCATTATTCAGATCTGAGCTATCGCTAGCATGTTTTGGTTTTATATCAACATTATAGTTACCTGCATGAGAGGAAGCAATCTTGACAGAATGACTAAAAAATGTGACATTTTAAGCAGCTATTTTTATCTAGCAACCAATTTATATTTGCTATTCTATTTGCTCAGTGTCAGCTGTGGTTCAGTGGGTAGCACACGTGCCTCTGAGTCAGAAGGTTACGGGTTCACAGTCCCACTCCATAGGACTTGAGCACATAAAGCTGGGCTGACACTCCAGTGCAGTGCTGAGGGAGTGCTGCACTGTCAGAGGTGCCGTCTTTCAGATGAGATATTAAACCTTAAACCAAGGCCCCGTCTGCTCTCTCAGTGGCACTATTTTGAAGAAGAGCAGGGGAGTTATCCCTGATGTCCTGGCCAATATTTATCCCTCAATCAACATAACAAAATCTGATTATCTGGTCATTATCACATTGCTGTTTGTGGGAGCTTGCTGTGTGCAAATTGGCTGCCGTGTTTCCCACATTACAACAGTGACTACATTCCAAAAGTACTTAATTGGCTGTAAAGTGCTTTGAGACGTCCGGTGGTCGTAAAAGGCGCTATATAAATGTAATTCTTCCCATTAATTCCGTCTCATAGAAACATAGAAGATAGGAGCAGGAGTAGGCCATTCGGCCCCTCGAGCCTGCTCCGCCATTTAATGAGGTCATGGCTGATCATCCAAATTCAGTACCCTGTCCCTGCTTTCTCCCCATATCCCTTGATCCCTTTAGCCTTAAGAAATATATCTAACTCCTTCTTGAATATATTTAATGAATTGGCCTCCAAATAATGAATTGTTTTTGAGGAGCTCCCGGCTACAAATCAGTCCTTTATCAAAGTATTCCTCTGTAGCATCCTGTGCACTGTCAAATAGTAACTAGTTAGAACTAAGTTAACCCATATAGAAAAAAGCACTGCTATCCCAGACCAACGCTGCCCATTGCTTGGAGTGCTGTGAAAGGGCCAAAACGATGGTGGTAGTATCTTGAGGTGACTATCGGCACCGTGCAGAATAAATTTTAAACATCATTTACTTTGTATGGGATTGTCTATATTTATACAGTCTTACTTTTGATCAATTTGCTCAGGTGATTTTACAAGAACTGTTCCACTATTGTCGCAGAGTTTGCAGTAACTGCTGCAAGTTTCTCTTCTACAGACCACTGAACCACTGATGTATAGTGAAGTGTTTTTCCAAAAAACTCTGCCCAGTTTGTAAACAGAGGGCAGAATGACAGGATCGAGTAATCAACCTGAAGATGCTGGCAGTTTGTCAAAGTTCAAGTTTATTTCCAAACAGACAGCCTATTTGTTTTTAATTGACAAAGTTCACACTTGCCCTGACAAACTAGCAGAATAGTATATAGGAATAAATTAAACTGTTCTTAACTTTGAAATGATAGAAGTCTTTCTTTTAAAGAAAAGAGTACTCAGGAGGAGGATTACTTTCCAACTAAAATAGTCTTCCCAGGAACGTTGCAGTCAAGTCATGAGCAGTGAGAACAGGACATTTTTACAGTTTCGCAGTCTGTACTATCCTGCAATTCCACAGGCAAAAACGTAGTAAGAGCTTTAAGAATAAATAATGGTATCAGTTTTTCTGCCCAAACTATTTGCTCTACTCATGGTGATTTGCCAGCAATTCAAAAGCCCTTAAAAATCCATCTATGTTGTCATCTTCTTTAAGATTAGGCATAAGATTGGATTTAATAATTTTATTCTACATAGAATTATGGGCTGAATCAGCTGGAAGCTCACTTAACAGTCGAGTCATTGATAAGCCTCTCCGACAGTTCAAGTGCCTGTGCCATTTCTCCTTTCCCTCTGCTGTTTATTATATTTGTTCTCAGAATGTGAGCGGCTCTGGCGAGGCCACATTTATTGCCCATCCCTAGCTGCTCTGAGAAGGCCTCTCTGAACCGCTGCAGCCTTTGTGGCGACGGCGCTCCCACAATGGTGTTAGGTAGGGAATTCCAGGATTCGGAGCCAGCAACAATAAAGGAACAGCAATGTATGTTCAAGTCAGGATGGTGGCTTGGAGGTGATGATGTTCCCACAACAATGCTGCTCTTGTTTTTCCTGCTGGTAGAAGTCGCAGGAGAGGGAGACGCTGTTGAATTAATCTAGACTAGACAGACTAGATGCTGGAAGGATGTTCCCGATGGTTGGGGAGTCCAGAACCAGGGGTCACAGTCTAAGGATAAGGGGTAAGCCATTTAGGACGGAGATGAGGAGGAATTTCTTCACCCAGAGAGTGGTGAACCTGTGGAATTCTCTACCACAGAAGGCAGTAGAGGCCAATTCATTAAATATATTCAAGAAGGAGTTGGATATATTTCTTAAGGCTAAAGGGATCAAGGGATATGGAGAGAAGGCAGGAACAGGGTACTGAATTTGGATGATCAGCCATGATCTCATTGAATGGCGGAGCAGGCTTGAGGGGCTGAATGGCCTACTCCTGCTCCTATCTTCTATGTTTCTATGTTTCTATCTTGTGGAGTTGCTTCAGTGGCTGCTATAGCTCATACATACAGCAGCCACAGCGATGGAGGGGTGGCTATTGTCCAGTGGCAGGGGCACCAATAAGGAGAAGTGCTCTGTCCAGGATAACGTTGAGCTGCTTGAGTGTTGTTGCGGCTGCAGCCATCTAGATGAGTGCGGAATATTCTCTCACACTTCTGACCTGGGCCTTGTAAATAGTGGAGATGCTTTGAGTGATCAAGGGTGAGCTACTCTTTGCAGAATACCCAGCCTCTAACCTGCTCTTGTAGCCATGAGGCACAACTGCCACTTGTCAGCCCAAATCTGGATGTTATCCAGGTGCTGTTGTAGGCTTGCATGGGCTGCTTCAATACAAGAGAAGTGAATGGAGCTAAACACTGTGGAATCGTTAGTGAGCGGCCCCGCTGCTTAACTTATGGTAGAGGGGAGCTCATCAATGCCAGGTCTGAGATGCTGCACAGGGGGAATGAATAGGGGAAGGCTGGGCCCCTGTCCTGGAGCATTGAAAGGCCGCAAGCAAATAAGTACTCACCTGGTTTTGGACTCTCCCCCCTGCACCCTCCCCCCTCTGTCACCTCGGTCTGCAAAGTGGCCACAGTGAGGCGGCTGCCCGGGAGCTCTATTGCCTTCTTCTCGTGGGGGGGTCAGAGGGCAGAGGCCTTGCAAAGACAAAAATAGGGAAAAATTAGACTTGCAGGCGATTGGGTGTGTGGAACAATTGAAGGTGCTACTGGTCTGCATCCTTCCAAGGGGTTTTTATTGCAAGGCCACTGATCAAGTAGTTCTGCATTAGGGACTTGATTATGGTGCCCACAGAGGATGAGGAAGAAAGGGAGAGGTCACGTCATGTCTGCTGCCTTAGATGTGGAATTAAGTGCCTCTGCCACCTCCGTCCATGCCTGCCTCCTGATTGCACGAGGCCTGGGATGTGGGAGAGCTGAGGATCCCTTCCTTCATTCCCTTTATCTCATCAAGGAGGTCCTGCAGGTCGCCCTCCATGAAGCTGAAGAGCCTCTTCCTGGCAGCCTTCTCCTGTGAATCAGTCATCCTTGAGAAGGGAGAAATTTGAGACAATGGAGACTCTCTACGGAGCAATTTAAATGAATGAATATATATATAAAGGAGTCGATCAGTCTGTCCTTCTGTCTGTCCTTCTGTCTGTCCTTCTGTCTGTCCTCGGGTGTGCGTCTGTCCGGCTATGCGCTCGAAAGTTACAGAGCGTACCTACGCGTGCGTTACGTCGAAAGAAAGCTTACCTTTCCGAAACGCTGGTAAGCGTATTTACATTTCGGCCGGACGAAAATCGCGCCCGCGGTATCCGAAAAACCTTCAACATTCCGCTCATTAGCATCTCATTATCCGCTCATTAGCGACAGAGTGACCTCGAGGTCGACCAATCGTACGCCGGGTTGCTGACGCGTGCGGCTGGGCCCTCCTACAGTCGAGTGACGAGACGATTGACCAATCCTACGCTTTGGTGACCTGACGGTCGACCAATCGGTGCGTGTGTGGGCGGGCCTTATCGTTCTGAACCGAGGTGAGTAGCTGCCATCTTGCTTCCATTCTTTTTCCTGCTTTCTGCATCTTTCTTTTCAAATATACATTTCCAGCAAAATAAAATTGCTTTTATTAAATTGTTTAAAAAAAAAACTTCATTCATTTGTAAATATTTTCTCTAACCTGAAGATTCTTTTTCCTACCTTTCCCCGTTTTTGTTAGGCCTCAAAGCCTGGGCCTTTCTTGCCCAGCCAGGCCCGAGCTAGGTAATTGTCCCATGGCTTCTGCTAAGCTACTCACCGCCCCCCCCCCGGCCCGGTGTCACGTTGCCCGGGGCAACGGCATCAGCCACGAGGGTCACGAGGGTCAGGGTGTGCACGCAGCAGGAGCAGCTGAGACGCAGCGTCTCTCTCTGTTCCCCGCTCGGCTCGGGCGGGGGGGCGGGGCTATCGGGAGTGCGGATCTCAGGCAGGGCTTGGAGAGCGGGAAGGGTTACCCCGGCAACCGGGCCCGCCGGCCGTCTCTCACAGCCGCAATCGGCGGGCTTGAAGCCAGCTCGGGAGGGTGGGGCGCGGCGTCTCTCTCTGTTCCCCGCTCAGCTCGGGCGGGGGGGCGGGGCTCGGGCGGGGCTTGGAGAGCGAGAAGGGTTACCCCGGCAACCGGGCCGCCGGCCGTCTCTCACAGCCGCAATCGGCGGGCTTGAAGCCAGCTCGGGAGGGTGGGGCGCGGCGTCTGTCTCTGTTCCCCGCTCGGCTCGGGCGGGGGGGGGGCGGGGCTCGGGCGGGGCTTGGTGAGCGGGAAGGGTTACCCCGGCAACCGGGCCCGCCGGCCGTCTCTCTCAGCCGCAATCGGCTTGGAGAGCGAGAAGGGTTACCCCCGGCAACCGGGCCTGCCGGCCGGGGCGGGGCTCGGGAGATCGGGGGGCGGGGCTCCGGAGATCGGGGGGGCGGGGCTCCAGAGATCGGGGGGGCGGGGCTCGGGAGATCGAGGGGGGCGGGGATCGGGGGGGGGGCTCGGGAGATCAGGGGGGCGGGGCTCGGGAGATCGGGGGGCGGGGCTCCGGCGATCTGGGGGGGCGGGGCTCGGGAGATCGGGGGGGGCGGGGCTCGGGGGGTGCGGGGCTCGGGAGATGGGGGGGGCTCAGGAGATCAGGGGCGGGGCTCGGGAGATCTCACTCCCCCCCACTCGCTCTCTCTCTTACCCCCCCCGTCGCTCTCTCTCTTCCCCCCCCCCAGTCGCTCTCTCTCTTCTCCCCCCCCCCCCCCAGTCACTCTCTCTCTCTCTTCCAACAACAACATGCCCTCAAAAGACCCTCGGCACCGCCGGGCACTTCAGCTAGTTATTAATATTTATGACAGAGAGTGGTGTGCAACGTACCTCGCACTCCCCAACCTCACTCTGAAGAAAATTTCCCCACCCCAACAATTTTATAGCACTCCACCCTAACACCTTGAGGCTCCATTGGTTATGTTCCAACAGCAACAACAACTTGCATTTATAGAGCACCATTAACATAGTAAAACCTCCCAAGGTGCTTCACATGAGTGTTACCAAACAAAATTTGACACTGAGCCACATCAGGAGATATTAGGGCAGATAAAGAGGTAGATTTTAAGGAGCGTCTTAAAGGAGAAAAGAGAGGTAGAGAGGCGGAGATGTTTAGGGAGGGAATTACAGAGCTTAGAGCCGGGGCAGCTGAAGGCACGGCCACCATGCTGGAATGATTAAAATCGGGGTGGCTTAACTGGGAGCCAAAGTAGGTCAGCGAGCACAAGGATAATGGGTGAATGGAACTTTGTGCAAGTTAGAATACGGGCAGCAGAGGCTTGGATGAGCTTAAGTTTATGGAGGGTGGAAAATGGAAGGCCGGCCAGGAGTGTGTTGGAATAGTGAAGTCTAGAGGTAACAAAGTATAAGGGGTTCAGCAGCAGGTGAGCTGAGGCAGAGGCGGAGTCAGGCTACGTTACAGAGGTGGAGGTAAAAGGTCTTAGTGGTGGCGCGGATATGTGGATGGAAGCTCATCTCGGGATCAACTATGACACCAAGGTTGACAACAGTGTGGTTCAGCCTCAGACAGTTGCCAGGGAGAGGGATGGAGTCGATGGCTAGGGAACGGAGTTTGTGGCGGGGACCGAAGACTTTGCCATTGGGGCGGGCTGGGGCGTGTCAGGTGTTTATCGTGTCAGGACCCCAACTCCGATGTGAAGTGGGAAAAAAGTGCGATTTTCCCCTATTTGGGCACTTGATTTCCAGCGTGTGGGAACCCCTGGCCCAATGAGTCTTTCCATCCTGAAAGTCGCCTCCGATGATGTCATCAGTGCTGCTGAATTTAAGGCCTGCAAGCAGCCTTGCTTCTTCTGGAGACTGGAAAATTTATGGCCATTGTTGTGATCGCTTCATTCAGCAAATATGTCCAGCAGTAGGCCAAAGTGTGCTCCATGGTTCGATGACGCCGCCCTGCAAGCTCTGGTGGAGGGAGCAAGATCAAATAAAGAGGTGCTCTTCCCTTCCTCAGGGAGGTAAAAGCTTCCCCAGCAGACTAAAGCTGTGTGGATGCAAATGGCCCAGGAGGTCAACTCTTTGTCTATGTGCCGCAGAACCTGGCTTCCGTGCAGGAAGAGATTTCATGACCTTCTCCACACAGGAAAAGTGAGTATGACTTTCCCATCACCCTCAACCTGATCCCCATTGCCTCTCCTCACCAGCACTCAGCTTTGCCAACCTCTTCCTCCACATCCTACTTGACACTGACATCCCTGCACCCTTACCCATTCCCTCTCTCTGTATGTTCACATTCACTTAACTATTCGACTATGCAGCCCTCACACTCCCTATCGCTGTGATGCTATGACAACAACTAACAACACACAGGGAGGGCCCTTGGTCTTGGCACCTCACTCCATCTTTGTCTCCTTCTAAGCATCTATGCTTTGGAATCTCTACACACACTCCTTCATTTTCACTCAAACTCCACTTGTGTCCCTCATTGCAGGAAAAGGGAGCCCACAATAAGAGGGAAAGAGTGAGGACAGGAGGAGGGCCACCTTCAGTATCCCAGATCACCACTGCGGAGCAGGCAGCCCTGGAGATTGTGGGAGTGAAGGAGGATGTGCAAGTGGGGGACGGACAGACGGGTGCATCACAGCAAGCTGGTGACAGAATAGTTTTGCATCTCTCTCATTGACATTGCATGGGTAACTGATAATGAATCTGAAGGTCTAACAGATTGACTTATGATCATCTGTACAATTCAATGTGCATGCAAACTTTATCTCACATCTCCAACTCTTTCCTTTACTCCCCCACAGGACCATTGGCAGCCCCCGTCCCCACTGTCCAAGAGGAAGAGCCTGAGCTTCAAGACACCTCAGAGGAAGCTGCAACCTTTGAAGGCATAGCGTCAACAGAATGCAGCGCACCCAGCACCAGCGCAGACACTCACACCTCGGTGGGAACTGCGCGAGATAGTGCAGTGTTGTCACCTGGTGTATCACAGCTCACAAGTGAACATCAGCAGATGGTGGAGACAAGAACAGCAGTGGAGAGTCCTCGTCGGAGGGTGCAGGACTCTGCCAGCTTGGCTCGGCTGCATGTCGACCCTGTGCCTCCGGGTCTATCCAGGAGAGCGGTGCTGTAACTCCAGGAACGGGTGCAGGAGTCTCTGGTAGGTTTTGTCTCCAGGGTCGCTGCGAGTGTGGAGCGAATGGAGGAGTCCATCGCTAACATGAGCAGAGCCTTTGTGGAGGTGTTGGCGCATGAACACATCACCACGGAAAGGATGGCAACCTCTGTGGAAAGGATGGCTACCGTAGAGGAGAGGATGGTTATGGCCATTGAAAGGATTCGCAAATTTCATGTCTCCCCTGAAGATTTACTTCTGGCTTATTGGAGAAACCCTGGCTGGACTGAGTTTTAAATCCAGGGCTCCAGGGCCCAACAAGATGGCTACGGTCAACCTCATGGCCAAGGCCTGCAAAGTTCAGGTTTGGACTGACAAAGAAGGAATGTTCCAGAAATTAGAAGGCAGACAGGCCTTCTGCATTTATGTATGAGAAGCAAACAGTGTAATGATCAGTAACATGTCATTCTAGAATGGTACACTAGGTGGAGCTGTATGTCTAGCTGTATGTATGTTTAGTAGTGGGCTACCCACGATGCACTAGGCTACCCACAAGGCAGTAGTCAAGATGGATACTGTACCAAGTCCACATGGCATGAATAAAGTGACTAGCTAGAAGCTAGCTGTTCATAATGAAAACGACTAGTTATTAATGAACATAACATGGTACCAGGATTGGTAAAATCTGCTGAATATTGTGAAATGCGACATGGAGACTTTGAAGCCACCGGAGGGTTTGAAACTCACGGGGAATGTCGACTGCAATTGGCGGACTTTCAAACAACAATTAGAACTCTACATTGCTGCCATCGGATTCGGTACGAAGCCAGACGCAAGCAAAATAGCATTGCTGCTCACGGTTGCAGGCCCACAGGCGATAGAGGTATTTAATACATTTGTATTTGATCAAGAGGAGAACAAAAAAAATTGGACGATGTGCTAAAGAAATTTCATACACATTGTTTTCCCAAAAAGAATGAGACCTATGAGAGGTACGTGTTCCGTTCACGGACACAGCAGCAAAATGAGACTTTTGATAGCTTTGTGACTGATCTAAAACTGAAAGCACAGACATGTAATTTCTCTGAAATGAAATCATCCATGATTCGTGACCAGATTGTGTTTGGTATTCATGATAAAAAGGTCAGGGAACGTCTGTTGAGAGAAACCGAACTAACATTGGAAAATGCTGTGAAAATATGCCAAGCCAGTGAGCTAGCTCAGAAGCACGCAAAGACTTTCAGTGAAATTAATAATGATGCGACTGTAATGAGTAACTGTGCTGCTGTCGGTGCTGTGTCCTACAAAGGAAAGAAACGTGGGCAGAACAGAAATGAAAAGCAATCGGAGGAAGGAATTTTTAATTGTAAACACTGTGGTTATAAACACCAGTCAAGACAATGCCCAGCATTTGGAAAAATGTGCACAAAATGTCATGGAAAGAATCACTTTGCCAAACAATGCTTTTCAAAAGTAAAAACTAAGAAAGGGCAACGAGTTAGTGTGATTGAGGACACTGATTTAAGTGAGACATTTTCTGTAGGAATGGTGTCATGTGACAATATCAAAAAGGATACAGAAAATGTGCAGCCCTCAGGAATGGACAATGCTGAACATAAAGTTAATGCAGTAAAAGAGGACAAATGGATAATGTCACTGCAGGTAAATGGAGCATTAGTTACATTGAAACTAGACACTGGGGCAAAAGCAAACTTAATCAGTATGAGTGACATTAAAAATATGAAAGAAAAGCCCAAAATACAGAAAAAGTCAGTACTACTGAAGAACTATAATGGACAGAAAATAGATAGCTTAGGTGTATGCAGACTTAAAGTGACAGTCAAAGACAAAGTGCATCATCTCATGTTTTCTGTTGTGGCTGAAGGACTTGATTCACTACTAGGTGACAAAGCTTGTGAGGACGTAGAACTAGTCAAGAGAGTCTACCGTATAAACTGTGCCATAAGCAGACCAGATGACTCGGTGGATTCTGTAGTGAGTAATTTCCAGGATGTGTTCAAAGGATTTGGAGTTCTACCATTCACTTACAATATCCAGCTAAAGGAGGATGTTCAGCCAGTTGTACATGCTCCACGGAGAGATCCAGCACCCCTGCGTGACCGGCTCAAGAAAGAACTGGACAGGATGACCATACTAGGAGTCATCAGGAAAGTCGAAGAGCCAACAGACTGGGTTAACTCCATGGTATGTGTAAAGAAAAAGAACAATGATCTAAGAATATGCATGGATCCAAAGGACTTAAATGCAAACATAAAACGTGAACACTACCAGATTCCCAAGCAAGAAGAAATCACCAGTGAAATGTCAGGTGCCAGATACTTCACAAAGCTCGATGCCTCACAAGGATTTTGGCAACTAAAACTGGATGAAGAGAGCACCAAATACTGTACCTTCAACACACCATTTGGCAGGTATTGTTTCCTCAGAATGCCTTTCGGGATAATATCTGCATCTGAAATCTTTCATAGAGCGATGGAACACATAATTGAAGGTCTGGAAGGAGTTCAGGTCTATGTTGATGACATCATCATCTGGGGCTCCACACTGAAAGAACACAATGAGAGACTGACTAAAGTGCTACAGAGCATACGCCAGAATGGACTGAAGCTCAACAAAGCCAAGTGTCAGTTTGGCATCCAGGAAGTCACTTTCCTAGGAGATAATCTATCTGGTAAAGGAATAGAGCCAGATATGGAAAAAGTAAACGCCATACTTAACATGCCCTGACCCACTGACAAAAAAGGAGTGCTACGCATCATGGGGATGATAAACTTCATAGAAAAGTTCATTCCTAACTTGTCAGCCAAGACAGCCTGTCTGCGAGAACTGCTACATAAAACAAATGAGTTCACATGGACAGAAAGACATGAACAAGAGTGGATGAATCTCAAAACAGTGCTGACAACCACACCTGTACTCACCTTCTTTGACCCAACAAAGAGAATCAAAGTGTCAATGGATGCATCAAAAGATTACCTAGGCACGGTCTTGCTACAAGCAGAGGGTGAAGATTGGAAGCCTGTTGCCTATGCCTCCAGGTCTATGACTGATTCTGAGTGTCGATATGCCCAGATTGAAAAGGAATGTCTAGGCTTGGTAGTTGGACTAGAAAAGTTCCATGGCTACATATATGGACTTCCCACCTTCACGGTTGAGACAGACCACTGCCCACTGGTTGCCAAAATAAAAAAAAATCTGAATGAGATGTCTCCAAGGATTCAACGACTCATGATGAAGCTGCAAAGATATGACTTTGAACTGATCTACACACCAGGCAAACACATAGGCCTAGAAATTCAGTTGGTTGCGCCAGCCGTTAGCGCCTTAGGAGGAGTAGATGTCGGGCGCTAGGCGGGTAGTGCCCGGGCGCAGCGAGAACTGCGCCTCGCCCCAACTTCACTCGAGATTTAGCGGTGGCGCAAAGTCTTTGCGCGCGCTCAGCTGCGCGCGCAGATCATGACGTCATTTCCTCGTGCAACGCCCTTTGTGCGCCCCCAACCGGAACTTCAGTGGCAACGCCCCATTGTGCGCCTGGCGCCCCTAGCGACTGTTAAGTGGAACGGTGCTCAGCCGATGCGGGGCGCGGGGGGCGCAAATTAAAGGGCACTCCTCCTGCAATATAAAAGGCTGCCATTTGGCAGCACTCCCTCTTGCGAAACGGATCTTTGGAGAGAGACCACGGTAGATAGCTTTCTGCTTTGGCCCAACACTCGGACAGGTACTTCTGGCTTCAGGCCACAGATTTCCACTAGTCTTTGCCTTCATTGACATCTCATTGTTTGCCAGCATATTATGGGGGCTGCAATGGGTGTCAACGCAGGCTTTCTCAATTACATCCAAAGGGCTCACAGACGCCGTGAGAGAGTGGCAGCCCTGGCTAGACGGAGAGGGGGCAACAGGCGTCGGCAAAGGAGGCCTTACCCACCCAGGGTATACCGCCAGCAGTTCTCCTATCTCAACATGTCTGAGGAGCAGTGTGTTCGGAGGCTGCGATTCAGAAGGGACGTGGTCACAGAGATCTGCCAGCTGCTTGGCGGTGATCTGCAGCCACAGCTGAGGAGCAGGACGTCTCTGTCGGTGGCAGTGAAGGTGACGGTGGCTCTCAACTTCTATGCCACCGGCTCCTTCCAATCTGCTACTGGGGACATTGCCAACATCTCCCAGTTCGCCGTGCATTGCTGCATCCGCCAGGTCACCAATGCCCTTTTCAAAAGGAGACGTCAGTTCATCTCCTTCTCCATGGCCCTTGACAAGCAGCAACAGCATGCAATGGGCTTTGCAGCATTCATGGGCTTCCCCATGGTGCAGGGCGCCATTGACTGCACGCATGTGGCTTTGCAGGCACCTCTGGAGAATGCCGAGGATTACCGCAACCGGAAGGGCTACCATTCGCTGAATGTCCAGCTGGTGTGTGACCACAGGCAGCTCATCCTAGCTGTCAATGCCCGCTTTCCAGGCAGCAGCCACGATGCCTTCATCCTGCGACAGACTTCTGTGGCAGACATGTTCCAGGCCCAGCCTCACCCACGCGGATGGCTTATCGGGGACAAAGGCTATCCTTTGTGTACCTGGCTGATGACCCCGCTCCGTGCGCCCAGCACCCCTGCTGAAGAGAGATACAACGAGAGTCATCAAGCGACCAGGAACATCATCGAACAAACAATCAGCGTCCTGAAGCAACGGTTCCGCTGTCTGGATCGTTCTGGTGGAGCCCTGCAGTATTCGCCGGAGCAAGTCTCCCATTTCGTGGTCGTTTGCTGCATGCTGCACAACCTGGCTATCCGCAGGACTCAGCCACTGCCACCACAGATTGGAGGACCACCTGAGGAGGAGGAGGAGGAGGAGGAGGAGGAGGACCAGCACAGGAGGGAGGCACAAAGTGCAAGGGCCGCCTGTCGCCGGCTTATTGAACGTCGGTTCTAGGCCCCCTCTCAGGGACTGGCTTGTGCCAATGTCAGCAGATGAATGTAGCCGCTCCACAAGCCCTCAGCCGAGCAGGGCAACCAGGACTTAACCAAAAAACCATGCACACTGCAATTTAACAACAATAATTTATTGAAAACCTCTGCCCTTCCCACATTACATACTCATGTGGAGAAGCCCCCTCCAAAAACACAAAACTACCAGTCTCGGCCTTACAAAAAGAAAGAAAGACACCAGTCTCGGCCTTACAAAAAGAAATAAAGACACCAGTCTCGGCCTTACATAAAGAAAGAAAGACACCAGTCTCGGCCTTACAAAAAGAAAGAAAGACACCAGTCTCGGCCTTACAAAAAGAAAGAAAGACACCAGTCTCGGCCTTACAAAAAGAAAGAAAGACACCAGTCTCGGCCTTACACAAAAACAACTGCACCAGTGTCGGCCTTACAACAAGCACCAGGCATTTGTGCATACCTCTACCTTTTGCCCTGCGAGGGCGATGCCTTGCGCATCCTTGCCTGGCCCCTGCCCGCCCTGCTGCTCCTCCTCAATGGGAGCCCAGTGGCTGCAGCAAGGCTGGGGGAAGGCTGCTGAGGGGCAGATGGCGAGACGGCAGATGCCCTTGGGGGTCGGCCTGCACCAGCTCTGGCCTTGGAGTGGCCGGCTGCTGACTGCTCCAACTCTGGCTGGGCGGCAGCAGTGTGTCCAGCAGCTCGTGGCAGCTGCAATGGCGGAGTGGCAGTGTCGGCTGCAGGAATGGTGGCAACCTGGCAGATCGCAGGTGCTCGTTGGTCGCCTGACACATTGGCACTCGCACGGGCCAGCACTGCAGCATGCGCAGCAAACAGCTGAAGGACAGACTGCTGGGCTGCTGCTGCGCGGCGAGTGCCCTGGCGATGCCTGGCTGATCCAGCGAGGGTGGCAGCAGTTAGTTCCCGTGTGGCCCTGGTCTGTGTCCGCATGACACCAGCCAGTGAATGGACAGCACGACTGAGCACTTGGCTAGAAGCCGACTGTGCTGCCGCGAAGTCCTGCAGACTCCTGGCCTGTGCTGCCGCGATGTCCTGCACACTCCTGGCCTGTGCTGCATTGAATTGTTCCAGACTCCAGGCCTGTGCTGCACTGAATTGTTGCAGACTCCTGGCCTGTGCTGCCCCGAATTCCTGCACACTCCTTGCCAGTGACTCTATGGAGTCAGGCATCCTTGCCACTGCAGCCATGAGCTCAGTGTGCCTGCGCTCAGCCTGGACGGCCATTTCCTCTAGGAGGCGCACCTCCTCTGCGCTGACCATCGCAGGACTGGAGGCCGCACTCACCCTCTGGGGAGAAGTCCGCCGAGCTTCCCCACCCCTCCCACGTTGCTGCAGGCCGCTGGGCCCCGGAGCTTCACTCTCCTCCGACCCTTCCCCCCGGCTCCCATCCAGGGAAGACGTGTCCCCTACATCGCCATGGGCTGGCGCGGCTGAGGGTGGCACTGATGGGCCGGCTTCCTCTTCCTCCTCCTCGTCTTCCGAAGGGCTGACAGTGGCAGCTTGAGGGCCCGCCTCCTCACCTGGCGATTCACCATCTGAAAGCAGGAAGGCACAAGAGTAGCTTTAGAGTGAGGACAGGGCGGCAGCGAGGGAGGCATGAGTGGTGCCATTTACCGCATTGGTCGGACAGTGGCAAAGGATGCTGATCTGATGCGCAAGTGGAACGAGAGAGGTCCAAAAGGTGATGCCCTTACCATTGGTGCCCAGAACAGGGTCGGCATCTCCACTGGCGACGGGGCCAATCAGCCGGCCTCCCATAATGCGCTCCACATGCTGGTCGAGGTCGGAGAGCTCTTTGAGGTCAGGACAGCCTCCGCCGGTGTCAGTTCGGTTGCGCCGGTTGTGCGCAACCTTGGCCTGCAAGAGAAAGGACGGCCTCTAAGTACAGTGTGTAGCCCTGATCTTGTCTGCACTGCCTCCCATGGTCGAATAGCTTGGACAGTGTGTAAAGTGCTGAATGTGCAATTGATTTTCATGCCAGTCCCATAGCTGCTGGATGAGGGCTGGCCATTAGGGCTTTCAGGTCCCTTTGCCCATAATGTGAGGTGCACATGCAAGGATGAGGAGGACACTGGAAAGGGTACTCACCCTGACAACCCGAGTGAGGTCGTTGAACTTCTTCCGGCATTGCACAGGAGTCCTGGCAACCACGCTGTTGGACACCTCCCTCCAGGCTTTCCGGTAGGCACTGGGCAGCGGCCTCTTGCCACCTTCTGAGAACAAAACATGGCGCCTGCGCTCCACTCCGCCAACCAGCACCCTCAGGTCTCCGTCGCTGAAGCGCTGCGCTCTCTCCCTGGCCTTCTCCATAGTCCTGGGCGTTGTACAGGTGAAGCTGAAGTGGTCAGGCCTAGGTTGAGGGCTGCAGTGTGCAGGGCGTGGCAGGCAAACAAATCCACCCTCCCCCTTTAAGAGATGACCGGCGCCAGAGTGTCTGCTGTCAATCAAGAACTCGCCGCACCTGCGCTGCGCCCGGCCTCGGGGGTATCGCTCAGCACCGCCGGCTTAGCGCCTAAAGATAGTCGTGCATCGCCTATTTTAGCGCAGCAGCAACCTCTTGGGGCGTTGTGACTGAATATCGGCGAAGGGGGCGCGACTTTGCGCCGGGCGCAAAATTTAGCGGCCGCCCGACTTTACCGCCACAAAAGTGGCTATACTGAATTTCTAGGCCATAGTGTTAGCAGATGCACTATCCCGAGCACCCACAATGAGTCATGTGAGCTCTACTGAAGAAGACGTGGATGTTCATGTGAGTATGGCCACTGCTGCGCTGCCCGTGTCAGACACAAAATCAAAGCAAATAGCAGAAGAAACAGTAAAAGATACAGTATTACAAACAGTAATTCATCATGGTTGGCCAAAAGGTTCCTGTCCAAAATACTTTCACATAAAGTCAGAGTTGAGTGTCACAAGTGGACTATTACTAAAACAGAGCAGAATAGTCATTCCACAGGCTCTACGTCAAGACATGCTCAAAAGGATTCATGAGGGACACCTCGGAATTGAAAAATGCAAAAGGAGAGCAAGAGCCACTGTTTATTGGCCTGGCATAAGTAAGGACATTGAGAACATGATAGACGAGTGTGAGACTTGTCACTCACCACCAGAACAATCTCATGAAAACACATCAGACTTACCCGTGCTGAGAAGATCCACACGTGAAGTAAAGAAGCCTGATAGACTTAATCTTTGAGTATAAAGTAAAGCTTTAAAAATGTGTTGACTATTGTGAAAATGTTTATGTTTATAGAGCACTAACAAAAGTGTTACTGATATCATCTTTATCGTTTTTCTTGAAAGTTGATTGATATTGATTTTTTTTAACCTCAAAGAAAGGGGGGATGTAATGATCAGTAACATGTCATTCTAGAATGGTACACTAGGTGGAGCTGTATGTCTAGCTGTATGTATGTTTAGTGGTGGGCTACCCACGATGCACTAGGCTACCCACAAGGCAGTAGTCAAGATGGATACTGTACCAAGTCCACATGGCATGAATAAAGTGACTAGCTAGAAGCTAGCTGTTCATAATGAAAACGACTAGTTATTAATGAACATAACAAACAGTGGCATTCGGGCCTCTGATTAAAATCCATCAAGGCTGTTTGCACAGATAATCAACGGGTAATAGCTGCATTCAGACCTTCGTTACCTGACTTCAACACTGTTTGGAAACGATCAACGGGGCATTAAAACTGGAATGGCCCCATCACAAGACCAGTTACACAAAGGAAAACACTTATGGGACGTTTAAAGACCGATTAACCGGCCATCCAGGTCGATGGGCCCAGATCATTTTCCTTTGTATCATCTTCAAAACGTCCAGGTCAGACAAAGAAACAGGCTGATCTGGCTAGTGATAAGGGCTCCCAGAAAGGGGTATAAGTAGTCCCTAGGGAAGCCATATCTCTCTCTCTCACTCGCCTGGACTCCGGTGCCCTGCCTTACCATCAAGAAGATCGACGACGAAGAGCCCGTCCAAGGGAAGCAGGATACCCACAGTTACATTTTAAATCACTGGGGTATCTCTGCTCTGGGCGGTGAAAACCCTAAAGACATCGGCAGGCAATGGGGCATGGAGCAGGCGTTCCAACATCCGAGACTGGTGAGCATGAACTTTCTGGTCCATCGCAAGACAACTTAGATAGGTGTAAACGGTGGGACTTAAGGGGATTGCTAAAATTGTCATTTTAGTCATTTTCCCTCGATGTGTCCGTTTCTCCTCCCCCGCTAAGTGTAATTGTGTTACATACATAGTGATTTTTCTCTGTATAGTGTTTATTTTTCTCTATTTTAATAAACATTGGTTTTCTTTGCACCAAACCACTGGTCTCGTTTTGTTTATATCGCTGGTCGTAATAAGGCCAGTCGTCAGAACCAGAGGGGAAGCAATTCGAACCGCACGGGGCTGGAGCAGCTCAGATACGCCTGACTGGCCAGACACAAACCCCAAACCAAAACCCCCTACACCATGGAGGAGCTTAGTTGCCAGGATTGTGAAAACATGGTCATTGTTCAGAATAGACTGACATCTCTTGAGGATCAATGGTCAGCTATTGAGCAGACAAACTAGACCTTCATGGAAGTCCTCTGGAGTAGGACTTCCAGCGCCGAAACAGGTCCTCATAGCCCCCCTGAAGTGCAGAAAGGGGCTGTCCAGCCACTTGCTAGGTCTGAAGTGGGGCTGACCCATGAGAGGGATGTTGGTGGCAGAGAACAAGGAAGTGGGGGCTCCTCTCCAAGTGCTCACACGACCATGCCACTGCAGAGCCCTCGGTCAGAGCCCCACCAGAGTCCTCACCCAACTGAGATGGGCGTCTCATCCCCTGCACAGCCGCAGAAGCAGCAGGCTATTGCCGAGCCCTTATAGGCTCGCAACCCCAGAGGGCGCCCGTCAAAGGTGTCGAGGCAGCAGCAGCAAGAAAGTGAGCAAGGGGCCTCCACATCTGCTGAAGCCACATGGGAAGCACCACGTAGGAGCACAGGTAAGAGGAAGATAATGCACAAGTAGTCACAAGGGTAGTCACTTGGGTGTCAAGTTGTGTTTATTTTTGAAATGCTATCAGTTGCTTGTTGTGATAAAAAATGCTGATGTCAAACTGTTGAAGTTGTGGCGTGTGTCATTTTGCAAATGGGACTTCCACATTTAGGGCTTAGGGTGACTTGCAATTGTCAGTATGGTGGTCATAGTGATAGGAAGCCGTAGGTTCTTGGCCATTGTCGATGGTCTGGAAAGAAGCTGCGAGGCAAAAGTGCTTGATTGTCTAGGCTAAGCAAATCTGCCCAAGATGAGTGCATCCCGGGCAGCAATGTGCTCGCATGCTGCTGCCGCTGGTTGATGCGCCTCTGCAAACTGTTCGTTGTCGCTCTCCTCCTCCTCCTCCTCCTCCTCATCTGAGGAGGCTATTTGATGAGTCACTTGTTCCTCAGGCATCTGCAAGCTACGACGCTGTGCCATGTTGTGAAGTGCACAGCAGACCACGACCATTCTGAAGACCCTGGCTGCTGAGTACTGCAGGGCTCCACCTGATCTATCAAGGCATCTGAAGCACATCTTCAGCAAGCCGATGGTTTGCTCGATTATGGATCTGGTGGAAATGTGGCTGGAGTTGTAGCGCTCCTCAGCTTCATTGGATGGGCTCCTCAACGGCGTCATTAGCTACGTCTTCAGGGGATAGCCCTTGTCTCCAAGTAGCCATCCGAAAAGTTGGTTTGGCGGACTGAAGAGCGGAGGCACACTAGACTGGCGCAGGATGAAGGAGTTATGGCAACTGCCAGGGTACTTGGTGCAAACATTCAAAATTTCCTTCTTGTGGTCACACTCCAGCTGTACATTGAGGAAGTTGAAGCCCTTGCGGTTGACAAAAGTACCTGGATTGTGATGGGGTGCCTTAAGAGCCACATGTGTGCAGTCAACGATGCCCTGCACCCTTGGAAAGCCTGCCAGATTGTCAAACCCAACCGCACGCGCAGTTACACTGGCTTGATCCTTGGAGAAATTGATGTAACTATGAGCGATGGCAAAGAGGGCATCGGTTATCTGCATGATGTAAGTGTGTGCGGCTGCCTGGGAGATGCCGCTGATGTCTGCTGCTGATCCCTGGAATGAGCCTGAAGCAAAAAAGTTGAGTGCGGTGGTGACTTTGACAGCCACTGGTAAGGGGTGTCCACCTGCTCCTCTGGGCTCCAGCTCTTGCTACAGCATTGCGCAGATGTCACCCACTACCTCTCGTGAAAGTTGGAGCTTCCTTTGGCACTGCTGCTCAGTCATGTTGAGGTAGCTCATCCTCTGTCTGTAGACCCTGTTTTGGGGTAGGGTAAATTTGGCTAGGGTAAATAAAATTAGAGAGTTAAATGCGTGGCTCAAAGACTGGTGTGGGAGAAATGGGGTTTGCTTCCTGGGACACTGGCATCAGTACTGGGACGGGCGACAGCTGTTCCGTTGGGACGGACTTCACTTGGCCAGTACTGGGACTAGAATCCTGGCGAATCGAATAACTAGGGCTGTAGAGAAGGCTTTAAACTAATTAGTGGGGGGGAGGTTTTAAGAGAGCGAAAAATAAAAATGACAGCAGAGAAGGCAATAGAGCAAGGTAGCAGTGGGTGGATTAAAAACCAGAGCGTGTCAGGAAGGGACAGAATGTATAATGATAAAGATAAAGTAGTAAAAGGGGTAAAAGCAGGAATAAATTGTCAGAAAACATATTTGAAAGTTCTTTATCTGAACGCACGCAGCATTCGTAACAAAATTGACGAGTTGACGGTGCAAATAACTACACATGGGTATGATCTGGTGGCCATTACAGAAACATGGCTGCAAGATAATCATGAATGGGAACTAAACTTACAAGGGTATTTGACAATTAGGAAGGATAGACAGGAAGGAAAGGGAGGTGGGGTTGCTATGTTAATCAAGGATGGAATCACTGCAATAGTCAGAAATGATATTGGGTCAACGGATCAGGATAGTGAAACAGTTTGGGTGGAGATAAAGAATAATAAGGGGAAAAAGTCACAAGTGGGCGTAGTCTATAGGCCTCCTAACAGTTGCAACTCTGTTGGTCGGAGTATAAATCAGGAAATAGTTGGGGCTTGTAATAAGGGAACAGCTATAATCATGGGGGATTTTAACTTTCATATTGACTGGACTAATCAAATTGGGCATGGCAGCATTGAGGAAGAGTTCATAGAGTGTATTAGGGACGGGTTCCTTGAGCAGTATGTAACTGAACCAACCAGGGGGCAGGCAATCTTAGATCTGGTCCTGTGTAATGAGACAGGATTAATAAAAAATGTCCTAGTAAAGGATCCCCTTGGAATGAGTGACCATAATATGGTTGAATTCCAAATTCAGTTTGAGGGTGAGAGAGTTGGATCTCAAACCAGCGTACTAAGCTTAAATAAAGGAGACTATGAAGGTATGAGAGTAGAATTGACTAAAGTGGACTGGGAAAACAGATTAAAGTGTAAGACGGTACAAGAGCAGTGGTCTACATTCAAGGAGATATTTCACATCTTTCAAGATAAATATATTCCACGGAGGAAAAAGGGGAGTAAAAGAAAAGACAGCCATCTGTGGCTTAGTAAAGTAATAAAGGATAGTATTCGACTGAAAACAAGGGCATATAAATTAGCCAAATCTACTGGAAGGATAGAAGATTGGGAAGCATTTAAAAGCCAGCAAACAATAACTAAAAGATTAATTAAGAAAGGGAAGATAGATTATGAAAGTAAACTAGCAAAAAATATAGAAACAGATAGCAAGAGTTTCTACAGCTATATAAAAAGAAAAAGGGTGGCTAAAGTGAACGTTGGTCCCTTAGAGGATGGGACTGGGAAACTAGTGGTGGGGAATATGGAGATGGCAAAGACGCTGAACAAATATTTTGTATCAGTCTTTACAGTAGAGGACACTAAAAATATCCCAACACTGGACAAACAGGGGGCAATGGGGGGGAGGAGCTAAACATGATTAAAATCACTAAGGAGATGGTACTCAGTAAAATAATGGGACTTAAGGCGGATAAATCCCCCGGACCTGATGGCCTACATCCTAGGGTCTTGAGAGACGTGGCAGTAGGGATTGTGGATGCATTGGTGATCATTTTCCAGAACTCCCTGGACTCAGGAAAGGTCCCGGCAGATTGGAAAACTGCTAATGTAACACCCTTATTTAAGAAGGGAAGTAGGCAAAAAGCTGGAAACTATAGACCAGTTAGCCTAACATCTGTGGTTGGCAAAATGTTGGAGTCCATTATTAAGGAAACAGTAACAGAGCATTTGGATAAACATAATTTAATAGGACAGAGTCAGCATGGTTTTACGAAGGGGAAGTCATGTTTGACAAATTTGCTCGAATTCTTTGAGGATGTAACATACAGGATGGATAAAGGGGAACCAGTGGATGTAGTGTATTTGGATTTCCAAAAGGCATTTGACAAGGTTCCACACAAAAGATTACTGATCAAGATAAAAAATCACGGGATTGGGGGTAATATACTGGCATGGGTGGAAGATTGGCTATCTAACAGAAAACAAAGAGTTGGGATAAATGGTTCGTTCTCAGGCTGGCAATCAGTAACTAGTGGTGTTCCGCAGGGGTCAGTGCTGGGACCCCAACTCTTTACAATCTATATTAACGATTTGGAGGAAGGGACCGAGTGCAACATATCCAAGTTTGCTGACGATACAAAGATGGGAGGGAAAGCAGTGAGTGAGGAGGACATAAAAAACCTGCAAAAGGACATAGACAGGCTAAGTGAGTGGGCAGAGATTTGGCAGATGCAATATAATGTTGGAAAGTGTGAGGTTATGCACTTTGGCAGAAAAAATCAAAGAGCAAGTTATTATCTAAATGGAGAGAAACTGCAAAGTGCTACAGTACAAAGGGATCTGGGGGTCCTGGTGCATGAAACACAAAAAGTTAGTATGCAGGTGCAGCAGGCGATCAGGAAGGCCAATGGAATCTTGGCTTTTATTGCAAGGGGGATGGAGTATAAAAACAGGGAAGTCTTGCTGCAGTTATACAGGGTATTGGTGAGGCCACACCTGGAATACTGAGTGCAGTTTTGGTTTCCATATTTAAGAAAATATATACTTGCTCTCGAGGCGGTTCAGAGAAGATTCACTTGGTTGATTCCAGAGATGAGGGGGTTGACGTATGAGGAAAGGTTGAGTAGGTTGGGACTCTACTCATTGGAGTTCAGAAGAATGAGAGGCGATCTTACCGAAACATATAAGATTGTGAGGGGGCTTGATCGGGTGGATGCGGTGAGGATGTTTCCACTGATGGGTGAGATTAGAACTAGGGGGCATAATCTTAGAATAAGGGGCTGCCCTTTCAAAACTGAGATGAGGAGAAACTTCTTCACTCAGAGGGTAGTAAATCTATGGAATTTGCTACCCCAGAGAGCTGTGGAAGCTGCAACATTAAATAAATTAAAATGGAGATAGACATTTTCCTAGCAGATAAGGGAATTAGGGGTTACGGGGAGAGGGCAGGGAAGTGGACGTGAGTCTAGATTCAGATCAGCCATGACCCTACTGAATGGCGGAGCAGGCCCGAGGGGCCGTATGGCCTACTCCTGCTCCTATTTCTTATGTTCTTATGTTCTTATGTTCTTATCTCCTGCACCGACGTGCTTCCATGCTGTTGTGTATGTACCTTTAAGGGAATAACTGGTCTTACACTGCAGTACCGGCAGTGACCACCCCTGTATAAAAGGCCCTAGCAGGCTTCTGTAGTTTCAGTTTCAAGCTGCCTCTTGTTCAGTAAAGTACCTGTTAAACTGTTCTCCCGAAGTCCGTGTATTATTGAGGCGCGGACTTTACAGTGGCGACGAGTAAGTTCGAACTCACCTGCAGTGTGGCATCATCTCACGGGGATCTCACCTGAAAGGAAGGTCCTGGAAGGTCATAGTCTGAGCAACGGGCGTCGACCGAGGGCAACCGCCCAAAGAATCCATCGGTGTTTGGAGAATTGCGGGAGAGACTGTGGTTCCAGCGAATCGTGCTGGTAGCAGGTAGCGCGCTGACCCTTCTGGACTGCGGCGGGCTCAAGCTCGATCGAGCGGCTCTACAAATTGGGCCGCGCAGCGTCGCCGGGAAAAGAAAACAAGAGAGAGAGGGTGGAGCGCACAGGGCGCGGTCGGTGCTCGAGAACAGGACAGCGGAGAGAAACTCAACGGGGGGGAAGGGAAGCGAGACACGCCGAAGCTGCAGGTAGCCGCCATTACCCCGTAGAACGCTAGGAGCAGCGTGGCAGTAAGGGGAAGAAGCAAAATCGCGGGAGGCGCCATTTTATCCCGTTGGGGAAGAAGCAAAAGCGCGGGAGGCGCCATTTTATTCCATTGGGGAAGAAGCAAAAGCGCGGGAGGCGCCATTTTAAATCACCCAAGATGCCGAAAAGTGGCAGTATCACTGCTTTCGACAACGAGGTAGAAGACTGGACCACGTATTTGGAAAGAATTGAAGTGTACTGCAAGGCAAATGAGGTGGCTGATGGAAAGAGGGCGTCGGTATTATTAAATCTGACGGGTGCGAGTACGTACGGCCTATTGCGGAATTTAATTACCCCAGCTAAACCAATGGAGAAAAGTTTTGAGGAGATTGTTCATATCTTACAGGAACATCTAAGCCCTGCACCACTGCTGATAGCAGAAAGATTCAAGTTCCATAAAAGAAACCAGCACAAAGATGAGAGCAATGCTGACTATCTTATGGAACTACGCAAGTTATCGAAGCACTGCCAGTTCGGAGCAAGACTGGCAGACACCTTACGGGATAAGTTTGTCTGCGGGCTCCAGAGTGAAGGAACCCAGAAACGACTACTTTCAAAAAAGGACCTGACGCTAGAACAGGCTTTCAGCGTGGCAGTATCCTATGAAGCAGCAGCACGGGGAGCTGCGGAAATATAACAGAATCCACAAGAATACAGCGCTAACGAAATGGCGTATGGAGCCGAAAAGTGCTATCGCTGCGGCAGAACAACCCATGAGCAGAAGGACTGCTGGTTTAAAGACAAAATATGCAGGCGATGCGGGAAAATGGGACATATAGCAAGAGTCTGCAGGTCGGGAAAGAAAACCAACACGACAAGAACTACTAAGGAACAGTACAGGAAAGTAAAGAAACTGACAGATAGTAGTTCAGAAGATCAGGAGAGTGATAAGGACTCCGGGAGCAGGCGACTAAGTTGTTTAAAGTTACACAACGTGATCACAAAAGAAGATCACCGAACCATTTGGGTCACCCTCATGATAGCAGGGTCCCCAGTGAAGATGGAATTGGACACAGGATCAGCCCTAACTGTCATGAATCGACGAGACTATGAGCGGCTATTTTCACACATACCCTTAAAGGACACGTCCATTGTATTGAAGACATACACGGGGCAAAAGGTCTACCCCAGAGGAAAAATAAGGGTGCCAGTTGAATATAACGGAAAGGAAACACAGAAACTATACATGTATATACAGGTAGACTACCCTTTATCCGGACTTCCGAAAACCGAAACCCTCTAAAAACCGAAGGTTTTTTCGTTCAGCGTAAGTCGTGCGTACGACTTACGCTGAACGAAAAAACCTTCGGTTTTTAGAGGGTTCCGGATGCGGAAGTTCGGATAAAGGGTAAGTCGTGCGCACGACCCCCCGCCGACCCCCCCGCGGACCCCGCCGGCCCCGACAATGCCGACCCCGCCAGCCCCGACAACCGCCGACCCCGCCAGCCCCGACAACCGCCGACCCCCCCGCGGACCCCGCCGGCCCCGACAACCGCGGACCCCGCCAGCCCTGACAACCGCCGACCCCCCCGCGGACCCCGCCAGCCCTGACAACCGCCAACCCCGCCAGCCCCGACAACCGCCGACCCCCCCGCGGACCCCGCCGGCCCCGACAACCGCCGACCCCGCCAGCCCCGACAACCGCCAACTCCCCCGCGGACCCCGCCGGCCCCGACCCCCGCCGACCCCGACTGACTTACGCTGAGCGTCAGCGTAAGTCGTGCGCACGACCCCCCGCCGACCCCCCCGCGGACCCCCGCCGACCCACCTTCCGAAATCCGAAATTCTCCTTTATCCGAAACTCGGCTGGTCCCGAGGTTTTCGGATAAAGGATAGTCTACCTGTACTACGAGATGGAGGACCACCATTATTGGGACGTGAATGGATCCGAAGACTACAATTGGATTGGCATTCCATTCTGGCACTAACTGTGACTGACAAAAAAGATGATGACGTCGCACCTGGACGTCTGTCACAAATTCTATCTGACGCGGAAGAGGTGTTCCAACAAGGACTTGGGACTCTAAAAGGAGTAAAGGCAACCATAAAGATTGAGGATAACGCAACCCCAAAATTTTTCAAGGCCAGACCGGTGCCATACGCGATACGCCCAGCTGTGGAAGCTGAACTGGAGAGTCTGGAGCGTTCAGGGGTGCTGTCTAAGGTGGACTGGAGCAAGTGGGCCACACCCATCGTTCCTGTAATGAAAAAAGCATTGAGCAGCACGCCTGGGGAGCCAAGGAAGGTTCGCATCTGTGGGGACTTCAAGGTGACTGTGAACCCAGTCCTGCACACAGTACAGTATCCGCTTCCGTGGATAGAAGATATTTTCGCCTCACTATCTGGAGGGAAACGTTTTACAAAGATTGACCTGGCTCAAGCGTATCTACAAATGGAGGTGGAAGAAGCATCTAGGAAATACCTCACGATAAACACTCACAAAGGCCTTTACCAGTACAATCGACTGGTATTTGGGGTAGCAACGGCCCCGGCTATGTGGCAGAGGGCAATGGAACAAGTCCTGCAAGGGATCCCGGGGACCCAGTGTTATTTGGACGACATCCTGGTTACGGGCGAAAATGACAATGAACACCTTGCCAACCTGGAACAGGTGCTCATGAGGTTGCAGGAATATGGGCTACGAGCCAACCGTCCCAAATGCGAGTTCTTCAGGAGACAAATCTCGTATTGTGGCCACGTGATTGATGAGGAAGGGTTGCATAAGTCGCCGGACAAGATTGAGGCAGTAGTCAAGGCTCCAGCACCAGAAAATGTGTCGCAACTGAGGTCGTTCCTCGGGTTGGTGAACTACTACCATAAGTTCTTGCCGAATTTATCTACAATTCTGCACCCACTGAACGCCCTCCTTCAAACTGGTGTAACATGGAAATGGAGTGATGAGTGTAAGCATGCCTTTCAGGAATGTAAATGCCAAATCACTTCAAAAGAAGTATTGGCCCACTACAACCCAACACTACCGATTCAGTTGGCATGTGATGCGTCACCTTACGGCATTGGAGCAGTGCTGTCACACAAATTCCGTGACTGTTCAGAGAGGCCAATAGCCTTTGCATCGCGCTTGCTAACCTCAGCCGAGCGTAACTATGCCCAGATTGACAGGGAGGCCCTCAGCCTGGTGTGGGGGGTGAAGAAGTTCAATCACTATCTGCACGGGCAGAAATTCACCCTACTGACTGATCATCAACCCCTGGTCTCAATTTTTAACCCAAAGAAGGGCGTTCCGGTGATGACGGCGCAACGGCTGCAAAGATGGTCACTTTTTCTAGGGGCACATCAGTATGACATAGAGTACAAAGGTACGAAACAACATGGAAACGCTGATGGGCTGTCGCGCCTGTAATGATCAATAACATGTCATTCTATAGTGGACACTAGGTGGAGCCGTAGAGCTGTGTAGAGCTGTATATAGCTGTATGTATAAGACTACACTACCCAGCTGTATGTATATTAAGACTACATTACCCATGAGGCACTAGGCTACCTACAAGGCAGCAGTCAAGATGGAAGCCTCTACAGATACTGTACCTAGTCCACATGTGCTCAATAAAAGTGTTTAGCTGCGTTCATAATAAGAATGTCTATTTACTAATGAACATAAGATGGTACCAGGATGGTGAAGATCTGCTGAAAATTGTGAAAAGCGACATGGAGAATTTGAAGCCACCAGAGTGTTTGAATCTCGAGGGAAATGTCGACTACAATTGGCGGATTTTTAAACAACAATTCGAACTCTACATTGCTGCCATCAGATTCGGTACGAAGCCAGACGCAAGAAAAATAGCGTTGCTGCTTACGGTTGCAGGCCCACAGGCGATAGAGGTATTTAATACATTTGTATTTAATCCAGAGGAGAACAGAGAAAAATTAGAAGATGTGCTAAAAAAATTTGATGCACATTGCTCTCCCAAAAAGAATGAGACCTATGAAAGATACATCTTCCGTTCTCGGACACAGCAACAAAATTAGACTTTTGATAGCTTTATAACTGATCTGAAACTGAAAGCACAGACATGTAATTTCTCTGAGCTCAAAGCATCCATGATTCATGACCAGAATGTGTTTGGTATTCATAATAAAAAAGTCAGGGAACGTCTGTTGAGAAAAACCGAACTAAATTTGGAAAATGCAGTGAAAATATGCCAAGCCAGCGAGCTAGCTCGAAAGCACGCGAAGACTTTCAGTGAAATCAATAATGATGTGATTGTAATGAGTGATAATGTTGCTGCTGTGTCCTATAAGGGGAAGAAACATGGGCAGAACAGAAATGAAAAGCAATCGGAGGATGAAATTTTTAATTGTAAACGCTGTGGTTACAAACACCAATTAAGACAATGCCCAGTGTTTGGAAAAATGTGCACAAAGTGTAATGGAAAGAATCACTTTGCCAAACAATGCTTTTCAAAAGTAAAAACAACGAAAGGGCAGCAAGTTAATGTGATTGAGGACATTGATTTAAGTGAGACAATTTTTGTAGGAATGGTGTCATGTGACGATATCAAAAAACTACAGAAAATGTGCAGCCCTCAGAAATGGACAATGCTGAACATAAAGTCAATGCAGTAAAAGTGGACAAATGGATGATCCCACTGCAGATAAATGGAGCATTAGTTACATTGAAACTGGACACTGGGGCAAAAGCAAACTTAGTCAGTATGAGTGACATTAACAATATGAAAGAAAAGCCCAAAATACAGAAAAAGTCAGTACTACTGAAGAGCTATAATGGACAGAAAATAGATAGCTTAGGTGTATGCAGACTTAAAGTGACAGTCAAAGACAAAGCGCATCATCTCATGTTTTCTGTTGTGGCTGAAAGACTTGATTCGATACTAGGTGACAAAGCTTGTGAAGACTTAGAACTGGTCAAGAGAGTCTACCATATAAACTGTGCCATAAGCAGACCAGATGCGGAAGTTCGGATAAAGGGTAAGTCGTGCGCACGACCCCCCGCCGACCCCCCCGCGGACCCCGCCGGCCCCGACAATGCCGACCCCGCCAGCCCCGACAACCGCCGACCCCGCCAGCCCCGACAACCGCCGACCCCCCCGCGGACCCCGCCGGCCCCGACAACCGCGGACCCCGCCAGCCCTGACAACCGCCGACCCCCCCGCGGACCCCGCCAGCCCTGACAACCGCCGACCCCGCCAGCCCCGACAACCGCCGACCCCCCCGCGGACCCCGCCGGCCCCGACAACCGCCGACCCCGCCAGCCCCGACAACCGCCAACTCCCCCGCGGACCCCGCCGGCCCCGACCCCCGCCGACCCCGACTGACTTACGCTGAGCGTCAGCGTAAGTCGTGCGCACGACCCCCCGCCGACCCCCCCGCGGACCCCCGCCGACCCACCTTCCGAAATCCGAAATTCTCCTTTATCCGAAACTCGGCTGGTCCCGAGGTTTTCGGATAAAGGATAGTCTACCTGTACTACGAGATGGAGGACCACCATTATTGGGACGTGAATGGATCCGAAGACTACAATTGGATTGGCATTCCATTCTGGCACTAACTGTGACTGACAAAAAAGATGATGACGTCGCACCTGGACGTCTGTCACAAATTCTATCTGACGCGGAAGAGGTGTTCCAACAAGGACTTGGGACTCTAAAAGGAGTAAAGGCAACCATAAAGATTGAGGATAACGCAACCCCAAAATTTTTCAAGGCCAGACCGGTGCCATACGCGATACGCCCAGCTGTGGAAGCTGAACTGGAGAGTCTGGAGCGTTCAGGGGTGCTGTCTAAGGTGGACTGGAGCGAGTGGGCCACACCCATCGTTCCTGTAATGAAAAAAGCATTGAGCAGCACGCCTGGGGAGCCAAGGAAGGTTCGCATCTGTGGGGACTTCAAGGTGACTGTGAACCCAGTCCTGCACACAGTACAGTATCCGCTTCCGTGGATAGAAGATATTTTCGCCTCACTATCTGGAGGGAAACGTTTTACAAAGATTGACCTGGCTCAAGCGTATCTACAAATGGAGGTGGAAGAAGCATCTAGGAAATACCTCACGATAAACACTCACAAAGGCCTTTACCAGTACAATCGACTGGTATTTGGGGTAGCAACGGCCCCGGCTATGTGGCAGAGGGCAATGGAACAAGTCCTGCAAGGGATCCCGGGGACCCAGTGTTATTTGGACGACATCCTGGTTACGGGCGAAAATGACAATGAACACCTTGCCAACCTGGAACAGGTGCTCATGAGGTTGCAGGAATATGGGCTACGAGCCAACCGTCCCAAATGCGAGTTCTTCAGGAGACAAATCTCGTATTGTGGCCACGTGATTGATGAGGAAGGGTTGCATAAGTCGCCGGACAAGATTGAGGCAGTAGTCAAGGCTCCAGCACCAGAAAATGTGTCGCAACTGAGGTCGTTCCTCGGGTTGGTGAACTACTACCATAAGTTCTTGCCGAATTTATCTACAATTCTGCACCCACTGAACGCCCTCCTTCAAACTGGTGTAACATGGAAATGGAGTGATGAGTGTAAGCATGCCTTTCAGGAATGTAAATGCGAAATCACTTCAAAAGAAGTATTGGCCCACTACAACCCAACACTACCGATTCAGTTGGCATGTGATGCGTCACCTTACGGCATTGGAGCAGTGCTGTCACACAAATTCCGTGACTGTTCAGAGAGGCCAATAGCCTTTGCATCGCGCTTGCTAACCTCAGCCGAGCGTAACTATGCCCAGATTGACAGGGAGGCCCTCAGCCTGGTGTGGGGGGTGAAGAAGTTCAATCACTATCTGCACGGGCAGAAATTCACCCTACTGACTGATCATCAACCCCTGGTCTCAATTTTTAACCCAAAGAAGGGCGTTCCGGTGATGACGGCGCAACGGCTGCAAAGATGGTCACTTTTTCTAGGGGCACATCAGTATGACATAGAGTACAAAGGTACGAAACAACATGGAAACGCTGATGGGCTGTCGCGCCTGTAATGATCAATAACATGTCATTCTATAGTGGACACTAGGTGGAGCCGTAGAGCTGTGTAGAGCTGTATATAGCTGTATGTATAAGACTACACTACCCAGCTGTATGTATATTAAGACTACATTACCCATGAGGCACTAGGCTACCTACAAGGCAGCAGTCAAGATGGAAGCCTCTACAGATACTGTACCTAGTCCACATGTGCTCAATAAAAGTGTTTAGCTGCGTTCATAATAAGAATGTCTATTTACTAATGAACATAAGATGGTACCAGGATGGTGAAGATCTGCTGAAAATTGTGAAAAGCGACATGGAGAATTTGAAGCCACCAGAGTGTTTGAATCTCGAGGGAAATGTCGACTACAATTGGCGGATTTTTAAACAACAATTCGAACTCTACATTGCTGCCATCAGATTCGGTACGAAGCCAGACGCAAGAAAAATAGCGTTGCTGCTTACGGTTGCAGGCCCACAGGCGATAGAGGTATTTAATACATTTGTATTTAATCCAGAGGAGAACAGAGAAAAATTAGAAGATGTGCTAAAAAAATTTGATGCACATTGCTCTCCCAAAAAGAATGAGACCTATGAAAGATACATCTTCCGTTCTCGGACACAGCAACAAAATTAGACTTTTGATAGCTTTATAACTGATCTGAAACTGAAAGCACAGACATGTAATTTCTCTGAGCTCAAAGCATCCATGATTCATGACCAGAATGTGTTTGGTATTCATGATAAAAAAGTCAGGGAACGTCTGTTGAGAAAAACCGAACTAAATTTGGAAAATGCAGTGAAAATATGCCAAGCCAGCGAGCTAGCTCGAAAGCACGCGAAGACTTTCAGTGAAATCAATAATGATGTGATTGTAATGAGTGATAATGTTGCTGCTGTGTCCTATAAGGGGAAGAAACATGGGCAGAACAGAAATGAAAAGCAATCGGAGGATGAAATTTTTAATTGTAAACGCTGTGGTTACAAACACCAATTAAGACAATGCCCAGTGTTTGGAAAAATGTGCACAAAGTGTAATGGAAAGAATCACTTTGCCAAACAATGCTTTTCAAAAGTAAAAACAACGAAAGGGCAGCAAGTTAATGTGATTGAGGACATTGATTTAAGTGAGACAATTTTTGTAGGAATGGTGTCATGTGACGATATCAAAAAACTACAGAAAATGTGCAGCCCTCAGAAATGGACAATGCTGAACATAAAGTCAATGCAGTAAAAGTGGACAAATGGATGATCCCACTGCAGATAAATGGAGCATTAGTTACATTGAAACTGGACACTGGGGCAAAAGCAAACTTAGTCAGTATGAGTGACATTAACAATATGAAAGAAAAGCCCAAAATACAGAAAAAGTCAGTACTACTGAAGAGCTATAATGGACAGAAAATAGATAGCTTAGGTGTATGCAGACTTAAAGTGACAGTCAAAGACAAAGCGCATCATCTCATGTTTTCTGTTGTGGCTGAAAGACTTGATTCGATACTAGGTGACAAAGCTTGTGAAGACTTAGAACTGGTCAAGAGAGTCTACCATATAAACTGTGCCATAAGCAGACCAGATGCGGAAGTTCGGATAAAGGGTAAGTCGTGCGCACGACCCCCCGCCGACCCCCCCGCGGACCCCGCCGGCCCCGACAATGCCGACCCCGCCAGCCCCGACAACCGCCGACCCCGCCAGCCCCGACAACCGCCGACCCCCCCGCGGACCCCGCCGGCCCCGACAACCGCGGACCCCGCCAGCCCTGACAACCGCCGACCCCCCCGCGGACCCCGCCAGCCCTGACAACCGCCGACCCCGCCAGCCCCGACAACCGCCGACCCCCCCGCGGACCCCGCCGGCCCCGACAACCGCCGACCCCGCCAGCCCCGACAACCGCCAACTCCCCCGCGGACCCCGCCGGCCCCGACCCCCGCCGACCCCGACTGACTTACGCTGAGCGTCAGCGTAAGTCGTGCGCACGACCCCCCGCCGACCCCCCCGCGGACCCCCGCCGACCCACCTTCCGAAATCCGAAATTCTCCTTTATCCGAAACTCGGCTGGTCCCGAGGTTTTCGGATAAAGGATAGTCTACCTGTACTACGAGATGGAGGACCACCATTATTGGGACGTGAATGGATCCGAAGACTACAATTGGATTGGCATTCCATTCTGGCACTAACTGTGACTGACAAAAAAGATGATGACGTCGCACCTGGACGTCTGTCACAAATTCTATCTGACGCGGAAGAGGTGTTCCAACAAGGACTTGGGACTCTAAAAGGAGTAAAGGCAACCATAAAGATTGAGGATAACGCAACCCCAAAATTTTTCAAGGCCAGACCGGTGCCATACGCGATACGCCCAGCTGTGGAAGCTGAACTGGAGAGTCTGGAGCGTTCAGGGGTGCTGTCTAAGGTGGACTGGAGCGAGTGGGCCACACCCATCGTTCCTGTAATGAAAAAAGCATTGAGCAGCACGCCTGGGGAGCCAAGGAAGGTTCGCATCTGTGGGGACTTCAAGGTGACTGTGAACCCAGTCCTGCACACAGTACAGTATCCGCTTCCGTGGATAGAAGATATTTTCGCCTCACTATCTGGAGGGAAACGTTTTACAAAGATTGACCTGGCTCAAGCGTATCTACAAATGGAGGTGGAAGAAGCATCTAGGAAATACCTCACGATAAACACTCACAAAGGCCTTTACCAGTACAATCGACTGGTATTTGGGGTAGCAACGGCCCCGGCTATGTGGCAGAGGGCAATGGAACAAGTCCTGCAAGGGATCCCGGGGACCCAGTGTTATTTGGACGACATCCTGGTTACGGGCGAAAATGACAATGAACACCTTGCCAACCTGGAACAGGTGCTCATGAGGTTGCAGGAATATGGGCTACGAGCCAACCGTCCCAAATGCGAGTTCTTCAGGAGACAAATCTCGTATTGTGGCCACGTGATTGATGAGGAAGGGTTGCATAAGTCGCCGGACAAGATTGAGGCAGTAGTCAAGGCTCCAGCACCAGAAAATGTGTCGCAACTGAGGTCGTTCCTCGGGTTGGTGAACTACTACCATAAGTTCTTGCCGAATTTATCTACAATTCTGCACCCACTGAACGCCCTCCTTCAAACTGGTGTAACATGGAAATGGAGTGATGAGTGTAAGCATGCCTTTCAGGAATGTAAATGCCAAATCACTTCAAAAGAAGTATTGGCCCACTACAACCCAACACTACCGATTCGGTTGGCATGTGATGCGTCACCTTACGGCATTGGAGCAGTGCTGTCACACAAATTCCGTGACTGTTCAGAGAGGCCAATAGCCTTTGCATCGCGCTTGCTAACCTCAGCCGAGCGTAACTATGCCCAGATTGACAGGGAGGCCCTCAGCCTGGTGTGGGGGGTGAAGAAGTTCAATCACTATCTGCACGGGCAGAAATTCACCCTACTGACTGATCATCAACCCCTGGTCTCAATTTTTAACCCAAAGAAGGGCGTTCCGGTGATGACGGCGCAACGGCTGCAAAGATGGTCACTTTTTCTAGGGGCACATCAGTATGACATAGAGTACAAAGGTACGAAACAACATGGAAACGCTGATGGGCTGTCGCGCCTGTAATGATCAATAACATGTCATTCTATAGTGGACACTAGGTGGAGCCGTAGAGCTGTGTAGAGCTGTATATAGCTGTATGTATAAGACTACACTACCCAGCTGTATGTATATTAAGACTACATTACCCATGAGGCACTAGGCTACCTACAAGGCAGCAGTCAAGATGGAAGCCTCTACAGATACTGTACCTAGTCCACATGTGCTCAATAAAAGTGTTTAGCTGCGTTCATAATAAGAATGTCTATTTACTAATGAACATAAGATGGTACCAGGATGGTGAAGATCTGCTGAAAATTGTGAAAAGCGACATGGAGAATTTGAAGCCACCAGAGTGTTTGAATCTCGAGGGAAATGTCGACTACAATTGGCGGATTTTTAAACAACAATTCGAACTCTACATTGCTGCCATCAGATTCGGTACGAAGCCAGACGCAAGAAAAATAGCGTTGCTGCTTACGGTTGCAGGCCCACAGGCGATAGAGGTATTTAATACATTTGTATTTAATCCAGAGGAGAACAGAGAAAAATTAGAAGATGTGCTAAAAAAATTTGATGCACATTGCTCTCCCAAAAAGAATGAGACCTATGAAAGATACATCTTCCGTTCTCGGACACAGCAACAAAATTAGACTTTTGATAGCTTTATAACTGATCTGAAACTGAAAGCACAGACATGTAATTTCTCTGAGCTCAAAGCATCCATGATTCATGACCAGAATGTGTTTGGTATTCATGATAAAAAAGTCAGGGAACGTCTGTTGAGAAAAACCGAACTAAATTTGGAAAATGCAGTGAAAATATGCCAAGCCAGCGAGCTAGCTCGAAAGCACGCGAAGACTTTCAGTGAAATCAATAATGATGTGATTGTAATGAGTGATAATGTTGCTGCTGTGTCCTATAAGGGGAAGAAACATGGGCAGAACAGAAATGAAAAGCAATCGGAGGATGAAATTTTTAATTGTAAACGCTGTGGTTACAAACACCAATTAAGACAATGCCCAGTGTTTGGAAAAATGTGCACAAAGTGTAATGGAAAGAATCACTTTGCCAAACAATGCTTTTCAAAAGTAAAAACAACGAAAGGGCAGCAAGTTAATGTGATTGAGGACATTGATTTAAGTGAGACAATTTTTGTAGGAATGGTGTCATGTGACGATATCAAAAAACTACAGAAAATGTGCAGCCCTCAGAAATGGACAATGCTGAACATAAAGTCAATGCAGTAAAAGTGGACAAATGGATGATCCCACTGCAGATAAATGGAGCATTAGTTACATTGAAACTGGACACTGGGGCAAAAGCAAACTTAGTCAGTATGAGTGACATTAACAATATGAAAGAAAAGCCCAAAATACAGAAAAAGTCAGTACTACTGAAGAGCTATAATGGACAGAAAATAGATAGCTTAGGTGTATGCAGACTTAAAGTGACAGTCAAAGACAAAGCGCATCATCTCATGTTTTCTGTTGTGGCTGAAAGACTTGATTCGATACTAGGTGACAAAGCTTGTGAAGACTTAGAACTGGTCAAGAGAGTCTACCATATAAACTGTGCCATAAGCAGACCAGATGACTCAGGTGATGAAGCAGAGAGCCCATCAAGGATGAAAAGGCCAAAGGGTATCCATGTCTTCAAAAAGCCTAGTTTCTCCAAGAAGAAAGAAAAAGACTTCAAGGTCAAAGAGAAGCCAAAGGAAGAAAAGCACAAAGAGGAAAAACACAAGGAGAAAAAGTCCAAAGATATAACCGCAGCAGATGTTGTTAAGCAGTGGAAAGAGAAAAAGAAAAAGAAGAAGCCTGCACCAGAGCAGGAAGCAGTTCCGGTGGATACTCCTTCTTCCCTCAGGCCAATCTTTGGTGTTCCATTAGCCGAGGCTGCTGAGAGGACTATGCTGTATGATGGGATCCAGCTGCCAGCAGTTTTTCAAGAGTGCATTGACTACATTGAGAGTTATGGCATGAAGAGCGAAGGAAAAACTGAAACCCTCTCCAAGCAAAGATCGCAAGGAGACCTCGATCTATACAAGAGCAGATTGATGATAATGCCACAACTGCATCTTGTCATTCACCGCCAGAACAATCTCATGAAGACACATCAGACTTACCCGTGTTGAGAAGATCCACACGTGAAGTAAAAGAGCCTGATAGACTTAATCTTTGAGTACAATGTAAAGCTTTGAAAATGTGTTGACTGTTTTGAAAATGTTTATGTTTATAGAGCACTAACAAAAGTGTTACTGATATTATCTTTATTGTTTGCTTGAAAGTTGATTGATATTGATTTTGTTAAACCTCAAAGAAAGGGAGATGTAATGATCAATAACATGTCATTCTATAGTGGACACTAGGTGTAGCCGTAGAGCTGTGTAGAGCTGTATATAGCTGTATGTATAAGACTACACTACCCAGCTGTATGTATATTAAGACTACATTACCCATGAGGCACTAGGCTACCCACAAGGCAGCAGTCAAGATGGATGCCTCTACAGATACTGTACCTAGTCCGCATGTGCTCAATAAAAGTGTCTAGCAAAAGCTAGCTGTGTTCATAATAAGAATGTCTATTTATTAATGAACATAAGAGCGCCTACCGTTGCCTATGGCGGAAGAAGCACCTGCAGTGGACCCTGTGGAGATATTCTATGCGACCATAGTCGAATGTTTGCCTGTTACAAACGCAAGTATTGAAAAGGAAACCCGAAATGACCC
Organism: Somniosus microcephalus; assembly: GCF_052327205.1. Classification (NCBI taxonomy): domain Eukaryota; kingdom Metazoa; phylum Chordata; class Chondrichthyes; order Squaliformes; family Somniosidae; genus Somniosus; species Somniosus microcephalus. Next base: position 41,541,774 of record NC_141012.1, on the reverse strand, counting down.
GACACTCTCTCGGGTCTATGATTTGACGGTGAAGGGATGGCCAGCATATGGTGACTCACTGTTGCCAGCATTCTCGCCAAGGAGGGAACAGCTGTCAGTGTGCCGGGGAACCTTGATGTGTGGATCCCGAGTGGTAATTCCACCCAAGTTGAGAGATAGAGTACTCAATGAGCTTCACGAGGGTCATCTGGGAGGGGTAAAAATGAAGAGCCTAGCCAGGGCATTTGTGTTGTGGCTGGGAATCGATAAAGAAATTGAGGATATGACCAAGAGATGCACAGGATGCCAGAAGGTCCAAAACGCTCCACCACAGGCCCCGCTACATCCATGGGAGTGGCCCTCATCTCCATGGCAACAGGTACACATTGATTTCGCTGGTCCATTTATGGACTCAATGTTTCTAATCGCTGTGGACGCCCATTCAAAATGGCCAGAGGTCATTAAAATGTCCTCCACCACCACGGAGAAAACTATTGCAGTCCTAAGGACCATCTTCGCCAGGAATGGGTTGCCAGAACAGATCTGTTCCGACAATGGCCCACAGTTTGTGTCTGCGGATTTCCGGAGGTTCCTGAAGAATAATGGGGTGAAACATTACACATCTGCCCCATATCATCCAGCCACAAATGGATTGGCTGAGAGGTTTGTTCAGACCTTTAAAAAGGCCACAAAGGCAATGTATAATGACGACATACCACTGCAACACAAGGTGGATAACTTCCTGTTTGCTTACCGGAATGCAACACATGCAGTAACCAGCCAAACTCCAGCCGTACTGTTTTTCAACCGGAGACTAAGATGTCGCTTGGATTTGCTCAAACCAAACATAAGACGAGATGTTGAGGATACCAGCACATAAATGAGAAGCCAACCAGGAGCTTCAAGATAGGGCAACCAGTCTTGGCCCGCGACTACCAAACAGAAAAATGGCAGCCAGGCACGATATGCACACAGCAGGGACCACTAATGTACACAGGGGACGTTGGAGAGAGCATCATGAGACGCCATGCTGACCAGATTCTAGAGTCACAGGAACAAGCCAAACCTGTACCACAAGCATGTGCACCTGATAATGAGCCCGAAGTACAGATTGCGTCTACCTCAGAAGCAGGGGTATTGGAAGCTGACGAACCAACCACTAACAATGAGCCAGAATTGACTCCACCGCCAGAACAGGATACTCGAGAAAGGCACTATCCAGTCCGGATCAGGAAGCCTCCTCAAAGACTGAACTTATAAATGACTATTTCAGTTGATGTATATATTACTGAGAAAATTGTAATTGTAATTGTAATTAGTTATTATTTAGTTGTTAAATGAATGTTATGCACTGTTTATCTAAAAGGGGAGGAATTGTTGTGTATGTACCTTTAAGGGAATAGCTGGTCTTAGACTGCAGTACCGGCAGTGACCACCCCTGTATAAAAGGCCCTAGCAGGCTTCTGTAGTTTCAGTTTCAAGCTGCCTCTTGTTCAGTAAAGTACCTGTTAAACTGTTCTCCCGAAGTCCGTGTATTATTGAGGCACGGACTTTATACATGCGCTGGCGCCTTCTGGCCTGTGCAGCTTCAGGTGGGTGAGCAGCAGTTTGGAGCTCCTGCTGTTGCTCCTGCAGTTGTTGCTGCTGTTGTTCAGGGTTCTGCTGCTGCCGCAGCAGGTCTTCATCTGAATCTGGTGTCCAGGAGGAAAGGAAATAAATGTTTCCCATTCTTCTGGCATATACCTCAGTTGAGGAAGCACTCATTCAAGACGGGGAGAGGGGTTTCCCAGGAGGTCACACTGGAGATGGGTGTCAGGCTCCAAACTTCCAGAACAATGAGTAGGCCTGGTAAAAGTTCCCCCAGACCTGAGACAACAAAGTTCTGCCACCTGCAAATGATGATTTCTGAAAACCCCTTTTTAATGGTGGAGCTGCAGCTGCTAGTAAGCAATCCACTTGTGATGCCGCCAGGATTCATTGGCGTGTTCCAGAGTAGACGTGCAGCATGTGGGAAAAGTGTTAAAATCAGAAAGGCCTCTCAAAATGGGATTATAGAGGCAATTAAGTGGCTGTTAAGGGCCTAAAGGGCCTATCCCGCCTCCAAGAGGAAACAGGGTCAGAAAACATGCATGTGGGAAAATTGCTCGGAGGCAGGATGGGGCCCGCCCGCCTTTTTTTGCGATTTTACCACCTCACATGCCTCCAATCCCGCCTCCTCGGGCCTGGCAAAATCGAGCCCAATGGCTTCGATCTTCCCAATATTTAGTCGGATGAAATTTCTGCTCATCCAGGACTAGATTAAAGGAAGGAGCACAACTTCAAAACGACTTGACAACTATTGGATCTACAGGCGGGGAAGTGGAAGTTGGTGGGTGTTGGGTGATGGCTGGATTGGGATATGGAATGCACCCTCCTGACCATCCAATAACCCACTGACACTCACTGCCTATGCTCGCACATAATGATTAGCTACTTAGGGGGTATTGGTGGCCAGCCTATGCCCTTGGGACCATGACAACAACAACAAAAGCTTATTATATTTATATAGCGCTTTTAACATAATAAAATGTCCCAAGGTGCTTCACAGGCGTGTTGGCAAAAAAAAGCTAAATTTGACACCGAGCCATATAAAGAGAGGAAGTAAGGTCCGGTGGGCTAGGGGAAGGAAGGGAATTGAAAGTGATGTAAGCCCCCAAAGTGTGGACTAAGTGATATACAAAGTCGACAACACTGGCTTGATGTAAGAAAGACAGACCCAATAATTGAAGTAAAAACGGTTTATTCAGGCCTGGGGAGCTATGGCTCTTGCGTCCCAACACAAGGCTCCAACTCCACCGAATCTCTTGAGGTTCACACAGTTATACAAAAATTAAGGCCCTGCCCTAAAGGCGGGGATAAGCTTATTAGCATATACAGAATTATAGTTAAATTGTAATTATAAAACCGTGACATTCCATTCTTCCAGTCGCTTACAAATCTCACATTTTGTTATCAGTTGGTCCTGTTACTTTCTCATGACCCAGGGGCCTCAACTTTATTACTTTACGATCGTCCATTTGCTGTTGTCAGATGGCTTGGTCTTTTTAAGTATTTCTCTAAGATAGTAGATCTTTCCAAAGCGGGCAATCCGCAGACTTTCTGTCTCTCTCTCTTGAATTATTTCTACAGAGCAAAAACACTTTAGTTAGTTAAAAGAATAGAACCCTGTTGAGCTTCACACTTAACAAACCCTTAAGTGCAAAGGTGTCGACTCGCGTGGCCGAACCCATATATCTCTCCCTCTTTCTAAGGGGTTGTTTTGACAGTTTTAATCTCTCAGCAGTTAACCCGTAGTCCTGTTTAAACCTTATCTGGGTTTATACAACTTTTACAGACTTCTATTGTTCAACTCGGAGCACGAATTAACCTATTCCCTCCATTTGGTATATTGGTGTTACAGATGAATCCTGGTTTGTTTTACCTTATTAAATCCAATTTTTAATATCTTACTTCAGTCCCCCCTTTTGACCTTTGGACAATTGCTCCAAACAGGTCAACATGTATTTCCACTTCCTGGTGTCTGCCAGAGCGTGCACTCCCTGGCCTTCTACCAGTTTAGGTTATACATGTATATATATCTTATCAATTTGGAGGCCGACTTCCCCCTCTGTGGTATGGTGGTCTTTCCTTTACGGTGGGCTTTCCTTTATGCACTCCGTCCGGTGTAACCATTCCCGGGGCCCCTTAGACCCTGCACTAATGGTTGAGGCTTTTCTGCTCAAGCCTGTCCCTCATTCCCACGTGGGGTGTGTGACGTGCCAATTCGAGACTGTCATCACACACCAATCCTCATTCACCACCCTCCTTCTGCCACCATCCTTCTGCCACCTCCATCTTACGGTTGGCCGGCCCGGTCTTTATTTACCATGCCCAATTAATCCCATATAATTTCAGGGCTTCCCATCACGCCTTACAATATTTGCCTTGGAGAGGCGGGGGAGTTGTCCATTCTTAACATCGCTACCTGCCCCTCCTCAGGCTCGACTTATTTCACCGCACCAATATCGGCCTTACTCATTCTGTTACAGAGGCACTGGAGAAATAAAAATACACAATATATCAGAATAACAATCAAGAGGAATATCATTATGCCTTGTATCACTGAGGCGCCCACAGTCCCCGACCATCCTGGTCCCCAATTATCAAAATATGAGGAAGTGGGTGAGTTTCCTCTAATGTTGTACTAATGTCTTTCTGTTGTCTTCTTTAAGTCTTCTATTTTGTGATAATACTTTAAAACTTCCTTCGTTTCCTGCCGTAACTTCTGCCAAGCTTCCTCTAACTTAGGAATTGCCTTGGGCTCTGGTATGACATAAGTTTAAGTCTCATATTATCAAATGACCAGGTTTTCCTATCTGTGTAGGTATCTTTAGACCAATACAACGGTTTGGTTGGGGAATGGTATAAGCCATATCTTGATATTCATATTTCTGTTCAATTGTGGTGACACAACAGGTCCCATTGTTCCTTGATGCTACCCAGGTCCGGTGTATCCCCTTGGGTGAACCTCGAGGGTGCAATTGGTAATTTTCGTAAATCCGTACTCGGATGTGTCTCCCTCGGTGGGGCGTGAGTGCACACCCATGCCCTTCCCTTGTGGTGGCACCCGTCCACTACCACCCTCCTTTAGGTTTCATTCTTCTGTTTATTATCTTCATCCCTTTCCCAAAGCGCCTTGGTAGGGACATCATGATATTTAATCCACTTTCCCTTTGTACTTCTCCTATATTAATCACATCGTATCGGAGTTGTCCCCCTTCTGGGAATTGTGGGATGGCCAGTACAAAGCCAATCATCTTAGTCCATGGGGTCAGACAATCACCTGCCCGGTATACTTGTCCCATTTTACATTCCTTACATAGGCTTTTATTTGTGTCAATCCAAGGTTCCAGATCCTTATTAGTAATCCAATCAGGGATCTGTTCATTATTTATTTGCCTCATGTTATGCTGAGCATTCGACAATAGCCATGAGCCCTACGTGGCACATATTAGTTCCTTATCGGTTTGGTGAGAAGCATTATTAAGTCTATCAATAATTGTATTGATTGTTTCTGCATGGGGGGCTACTATCTCTTCCACCCCCGACAATTGCATTATTGTTTGGTTTCCCTGCCAGTGTCAATTGCTGGCTATTTCCAGTAGCTTGTTTTAGTAACTTCTCTATTTTTGCTTGTAATTCTTCTACTCCTTCGTTTACTCCTTCTATGTCCAAGCTATTAACTGTTGCTAACCCGGCCGCATACCCTGCTCCGGTCGTTTCCAATTCTCCCCGTTTCTTACATCTTTGTAAGATAGATTTTTTCTCCTGTGGATCCTCTAATTGTTTTACCCACAGGGAGTTCCAGGTTTGTTTTGTATCTCAAAAGTACTCCTATTAATGGCAAGCTTAGTAACTCTCTGTGCTACACTAAAATACACCTCATCCTGTGTTCTCCTTATTACTAATCCCCCTCGATAATGGCAATACTTATATTTATCCCTAGAATCAAGGCGAGGACGCTCCATCTCATTCCGGACGTCCAATGTTCCTGTAATTACAAAAAGGGGGCTGGTCGTCACCAGCCAGTTAGAATTATTCTGCTCTTATCCATTTTATCAGTTCAAAATGCTGTACATCTGCTGCATTTCTTGTTCTGTGGCTCTGTCCCCAGACATACCTGAAGATGCAAACTATGGCATATAATATTATCATCATACACAGCCTATTATCATCATATATGTAGTAACTCCCCTTCCCATTCTTTATATCTTCTAGTATACTCCTCACTCTGTCAAAAAGGGCACCATCTCTGGTTTACTCATTGTCTTTCTTACATATTTTTAACTGAGTCCAGTGTTTCCACCATCCTTTACCCGTTCCAGACCCATCTACATGAGCACATGTGTCATTATTCATTAATACTTCATAAGGTCCTGACCATCTGGGTGCTAGCCCTGATTTGGCTGGTATTATTTCTGCTATCACTTTGCTGTCTATTGCTAAGACCTCCTTCTGGTCGTCCCGTGTATCCTGTTCTCGATCCCGTATGATCTGTTGGTCTTTGGCCTCATGTCTCTAACTATCTGTCCAGATTTATCTTTGGGTAACAGGACAGCTTCCCAAGCAGTCTCCCTGCCGTTTGAGATGGTGCTGCAATTAGTTTATAAGATAACTTCCATTTATCAAATCCTAATTTTCCTTCTATCACTGTGGGGAAATATTAACTCAACATTAAGAAATTTACATTTATTAATGTCCAATATCTTTAAATTCTATTCAGTAATACTGAAGTTGTTGCTTGGTGAACTCAAACAGCTGTCAGTGGAAAGGGTTAACTCCTTCGCAGGCTTTTGAAGGTGGAGCTAAACATTATTGCGTCACTTCACGCAACCCAAAAAAAATCCCTGACTGAGAGACAGTTGTGGTTTCACACTTTGACTCAACATGAACATTTGGGCTTCATTGGTCAGATTCCCTCTCTCAATTGCTCGTTTAGCTGCCCATCCTCTTGTGTGCTTTAATTTATTATTACGGACTCTTTGGGTAGGAGAGAGGTTCCTACTCATTCCTTGATTATATTCTTGTCTCTTACGGGTCTTCTCCTGGTGTCATATATCCCTGCCTACTCCCGCTATCATGTAATCAGACACCACCCCAAAGGCATTCCGACTATCTATATAGGTTTACACATTTTCCTTTGGCTACCCCCCTTTGATCAAATCCTGTATAGGCTGGGCCATTTCTACTTTGTTTCCCGGGCCTGCCTGTTTGTTTGACTTATAATCTGGGGGCCAGTACACTTCATTTGCTTTAGGGTCGACTAAAGCTCCTACTTCTCGCAGTATATCTATCCCTAGGATTGTTCCTTCGGTGCTCTCGCATACCCACAACTGTGTAGGTATTATTATACATCCAATTTCTAGTAAGACTGTTTCGCTCTTATAAGCCCTGATTCTTCGTCCACCGATTCCTGCTATACTAACTGAAAGTTTCGTTCGGGGCAAGGGTAAGTCTGTCAATGAGATTGTGGCTCCTGTGTCTATTAACATTTTGCACTGTCGGCCCCCTACCAATGCATCAACAAACATCCTCGGATCCCCCTCCCCTCTCTGGCGCGGTCCCTTCCTGCTGCCATCCCTAGAAGCTTGCGAGCAATCAAAGCACGCAGCCAGTCCTAATGCCCCTCCCATCTGTTTTTGGGCATTTGTCTCTTCCCTTGTGTCACTATGTATCCTAGGTCGACTACTTCATCCTTCCCTACCTATACCTTTCTAAGGTTTAACTCTAGTCCCGCCTTCTATAAGGCTTCCAGTACCATAGTCAATTAAATATTGTAGAGGGACCTGCCACTATCAGATATTCTTGCGGAGTGGAGTTATCTTATTCAATTCGGACGACACCAATTTACATCAACCAGAATTTCACTGTGGCCACAATGAAAGTCTGGTTTTAATAGGTTAATTTACCTCATAACTCCAAGGTTAGATCTTAGACTGAAACTTAATCTTTCATTAAACAAACTTTTTGTTGCTCTTCTCAGTTTTTACACTTCAGCTTAACTTAAATTGTAATAGGTTTTTTTCATTCTGAGGGCACAATCTTATTTGCACATTCTTAAACTTCCAAAATCCCCGACAAGACAAAGGGGTTAAATGCTTTTACTTTAACACAGAGAAGTGGGTGGAGCTACAACACACAGCAGACATTTCTTTTTCTTAACGGACAGATTTTCAGACAAAGGAATATTGTAACTGTGATGAAATATTCCATTCATCACTGCCTGTGACTGTGGTTGGTTTCAGGTTCCCCCTTACCATTGTATTGCCTGTGACTGTGGTTGGTTTCAGGTTTCTCCTCACCATTGTATTGTGTATTGGAATGTATGGAATGTGTTGTGTGCAGGGCTCCGCCCATACCTGGCCTCTATGTAAGCCAGCTCAGTCTGGCCTCACAGCCAGTACTGCAGACCTCCAGGGAAGATACCTCTCTCCACTGCGTGTTATCTTCTAAGTTAATAAAAGCCTTGTTTTGTTTCGCTAACATCGAGTCTCGGGATTATTGAGGCACATCAATTTTATTAACTTATTTTTCAACACAATGGATCAACTCCTGAAACTCGAACGTTTGGATTTGGATCAGCATGCTCCGGACGCATCAGCACGCTTCGGACACTGGTTTATGTGTATGGAATTCTTCCTGGACAATTCCGCAGCCGTCAAAGACGCTACGGACGCTGCGAGTATGAAACTCGGAATTCTGCGGAATTGGGTAAGCCACCGGGTTTACCCCCTCATCCAAGACGCCGACACGTACCTGGCCGCCTGTGACATCTTAAAGGCGCATTACCAGCAGCCTACGAATGAGGTGTATGCTAGGCATCTGCTCGCCACTCGCGCACAGCGACCTGGGGAATCGGTGGAGGAGTTCCTAGGCACCCTGAAAATGCTTGGCAAAGACTGCAAGTGCCGAGATGTAAAAGCCGCAGTGTACACCGACGAGCTTGTTCGCGATGCCTTTATCACAGGCCTCAGCTCCACTTACATCCGGCAAAGACTGCTGGAAAAAACGGGATTGGACCTGAAACAGGCTGCGGACACCGCGCGATCCCTGGATGTGGCCCAGAGAAACTCGGACGCCTACTCTTCAGCCCGCGCCGTCCACGCCGCCACGTGTGCACCAAGGGCGCCGCCATCTTGGAAGGCTTCTTCCCCGCCCGGCAGCCCGACACCGTCGGGGCCCCGCTCTCCCCCCAGAAGCCCTACGACAGCCACGACGCGTCGGGGACCCAACTGCTACATCTGCGGGCAGCCAAAGCACACCAGAAACCTGTGCCCGGCGAAAGGCACCACCTGCTTTAAGTGCGGTAAGAAGGGGCACTTTGGGAAGGTGTGCAGAGGGAACCCCGCTGGAAAACCAAAACCCGCCACCGCCGCGTGTGCGCCGTGGGAGCAGCCATCTTGGACGCCATCTTGCCCGACCTCGTGGGGTCCGCCATCTTGTGAGCAGACAGCGCGGACGCCATCTTGTCTCGATCAGGGCCCTACAGTGGCATCGGTCACAGTGGACCAGACCAGGCCCCACCCGCTATCCAAATCAATGGTGGACATCGAGGTAAACGGGTGCGGGGTTAAATGTTTAATTGACAGTGGAAGCACGGAGAGTTTTATCCACCCGGAACTGGCACGACAACTCTCCCTAAAGGTGGTCCCTACTCGGGGTACCATCTCTATGGCTGATAAAACCCAGACATCGACCATTCTGGGTTACTGCACGGTACAATTGTCCGTTAACGGGACTGTATACGATAATTTTAAAGTATTAATCATGAAGAATCTATGCGCGAGCGTGATCTTGGGCCTGGATTTCCAGTGCAACCACCAAAGCATCACGCTCAAGTACGGTGGGTCCCAGCCGCCCCTCACAGTGTGCGGCCTGGCTACCCTGAAGGTAAAGCCGCCTTCGCTATTCGCGAACCTTACCCCTAACTGCCGGCCAATAGCGACCAAAAGCAGGAGGTACAGCTGGGAGGACAGGCGGTTTATCGCAACCGAGGTAGACAGGCTCCTGAAAGAGCGCATTATTGAATGCAGCAATAGCCCGTGGCGCGCCCAAGTGGTGGTGGTAAGGGGTAGCGAGAAGAAACGGATGGTGATCGACTATAGCCAAACGATCAACAGGTACACCCAACTAGACGCCTACCCGCTACCCCGCATATCAGAAATGGTGAACCAAATCACCCAATACTGGGTGTTCTCCACCATCGACCTCAAGTCAGCGTACCACCAGCTCCCTATCAGACCAGAGGACCGCCCGTACACCGCCTTCGAGGCGAACGGACGCCTCTACCAATTCCTCAGAGTCCCCTTTGGGGTGACGAATGGGGTCTCGGTCTTCCAGAGGGAGATGGATCGCATGGTCGATGACCACCACTTGCAGGCAACCTTCCCCTACCTCGACAACGTCACCATCTGCGGTCACAACCAGCAGGATCACGACTCGAACCTCGAGAGGTTCCTGAAAACCGCACAAAAACTCAACCTCACCTACAACGAGGACAAGTGCGTTTTCAACACCACGCGCCTCTGCATACTAGGCAGCGTGGTGGAGAATGGGGAAATCGGACCAGACCCCGACCGATTGCACCCCCTACGGGAGCTGCCCCTGCCCAACACTCCCAAAGCCCTGAAAAGGTGCCTGGGGTTATTTTCTTATTATTCCCAATGGGTCCCCAACTACTCCGACAAAGCCCGCCCCCTCTTGAAAGCATCCTCTTTTCCGCTCTCTGCTGAGGCCCACGCCGCCTTCAAAAGCATTAAGCAGGATATTGAGCGGGCCACGCTACAGGCAGTGGACGAGAACACTCCATTTCAAGTGGAAAGTGATGCGTCTGACTTTGCCTTGGCGGCCACCCTCAACCAGGCGGGGCGGCCCGTAGCTTTCTTCTCGAGGACCCTCCAAGGGCCCGAGATCAGACACTCCTCCGTGGAAAAGGAGGCCCAAGCCATCGTGGAGGCAGTGCGCCACTGGCGCCACTACCTAGCCGGCAAACGCTTCACCCTACTTACCGACCAGCGGTCGGTAGCGTTTATGTTCAATAATAAACAGAGGGGGAAGATCAAAAATGATAAGATTCTTAGGTGGCGGATCGAGCTCTCCACCTTCGAGTATGACATCATTTACCGGCCAGGGGCCCTTAACGAATCCCCAGATGCCCTCTCACGAGGGATGTGTGCCAGCGCCACCGGGGATCGGCTACAGACCCTCCACAACGACCTCTGCCACCCAGGGGTCACGCGGCTGTTCCACTTCATAAAGTCCCGCAACTTACCCTACTCGATTGAAGAAGTTCGGTCTCTGACCAGGAACTGCCGCACTTGCGCTGAGTGCAAGCCTCGGTTCTACCACCCTGATAGAGCCCACTTAATCAAAGCTACACGGCCCTTTGAGCGGCTCAGCTTAGATTTCAAGGGCCCCCTCCCGTCCGTCGACCGCATTGTTTGCTTCCTGAACATTGTGGACGAATACTCCCGGTTCCCATTCGCCTTCCCCTGCCCAGACATGACCAGCGCCACGGTCATTAAATGCCTCAACAGCTTGTTCTGCCTGTTCGGTATGCCGAGCTACATCCACACGGATAGGGGGGCGTCCTTCATGAGTGAAGAGCTACGCCAGTACATGCTGTCCAGGGGTATCGCCACGAGCCGTACCACCAGCTACAACCCCCAGGGTAACGGTCAAGTGGAGCGAGAGAACGGGACAGTATGGAAAGCAGTCACTCTAGCTCTAAGGACCAAGGGCCTCCCTATCTCCCGCTGGCAGGAAGTCCTCTCAGATGTGCTCCATTCGATACGGTCGCTATTGTGTACTGCCACTAATGCCACGCCTCATGAACGAATGTTTAGCTTCCCCCGGAAATCCACCTCAGGCGTATCCATGCCGTCATGGCTCTCCACCCCGGGTCCGGTATTCGTGCGAAGGCATGTGAGGGGCCATAAGACGGACCCTCTCGTGGAGCCAGTGCACCTGCTCCACGCCAACCCCCAATACGCGTATGTCCGGCATGCCGACGGAAGGGAGGACACCGTGTCAATAAAAGACGTCGCCCCAGCCGGTAACGACAACAACCACGGCAATAGCAGCAACAACGACCACAGCAACTCTTACCCACCCACTACTCTTTCATCACCCCCGGAAGAACATCGACCAATGGCACCCCCACCAACTACCCCTTCAACAACCCTGGCGGCACCCCCGGCAGAGACCCAGGAGGCCACCGGGGACACCCAGCCGACACCCGCGACACCACAACAGCCACGCCGGTCGCAGAGGACTACCAAACCCCCGAACAGACTAAATCTATAGAAGGGGTGAATGTGATGAAATATTCCATTCATCACTGCCTGTGACTGTGGTTGGTTTCAGGTTCCCCCTTACCATTGTATTGCCTGTGACTGTGGTTGGTTTCAGGTTTCTCCTCACCATTGTATTGTGTATTGGAATGTATGGAATGTGTTGTGTGTAGGGCTCCGCCCATACCTGGCCTCTATGTAAGCCAGCTCAGTCTGGCCTCACAGCCAGTACTGCAGACCTCCAGGGAAGATACCTCTCTCCACTGCGTGTTATCTTCTAAGTTAATAAAAGCCTTGTTTTGTTTCGCTAACATCGAGTCTCGGGATTATTGAGGCACATCAGTAACCTCTTAAACATTCCTAATCAGGAAAACATCCACACTCTCACATTTTTATACAAACTGTAATTTCAGCATATGCCTAAGGTTCCTTTCACTCAGCAAATCTCGTGTTTTACTTGTCTTGGTACAGGTGCTAATAACTTCCATGTTGGTAAAGCTTTAAGTTTATCTTTTCCTTCCTTTTTAAATCTGTGACTCAACAGCTTTCCCTAGTTTCCAAATCCCTGTTTGTTTGTTTTTTTTTTGCTGGGGTTTCGCCTGCAAATTAGATCTTTTTCCTTCTTTATCTCTCCCTTCTGTTTCAATTCCTTACATTATCTGTTGCCTCTTTATCTTTAGCTCCTCCCCACCAAGCCTTTGGCTCTCTGCACTGTTTCTTTTTATTTTCCAGGAGTCGGGTTATAGAATCCAGGTCCCTTGAGGATTCTTCTTCCACCCTCTTAGTCATAACTAACTGCTATGTTTAATGCTTAATTCACGGTATTGGTGAATTAGGTTTGTACGCTACGTTGTTCGCCCCTATAGTGTCACCTTAGTTAGTTTCTTGCTTTCTGTTAGTCACTTCGTTTCGTTAGACACACACCAACCCTTTAGTTCCGAGGTTTCGGTACTGTGGGGTCTGTAGCTCCCGGCGTCCTACTTGATCCTGGCCGTCACGTGGGACTACTGTCCTCTTAATTCAGGCTCAGGCTAGGTGCTGGGGACAGACCTCACCCTTGTCCGTTCTAACCTCTTTATGACCGTAGGGTTTTATCTCATTCACTCACCACGGTGCACCCATTCATTCAATTGTTGAGATTTCGCCTTCTCACGGATTTTAGGGAACTACCTGCCCCTAACTGAGGTATCACCACCTCACGGTCCTTAGGGAACTACCTGCCCCAAAGGTTGGTAGGGAACTACCTGCCCCTACTGAGGTTTTCCCGCCTCACGGTCCTTAGGGAACTACCTGCCCCAAAGGTTGGTAGGGAACTACCTGCCCCTACCGAGGTTTTCCCGCCTCACGGTCCTTAGGGAACTACCTGCCCCAAAGGTTGGTAGGGAACTACCTGCCCCTACTGAGGTTTTCCTGCCTCACGGTCCTTAGGGAACTACCTGCCCCAAAGGTTGGTAGGGAACTACCTGCCCCTACCCCTACTGCAGTTTACTTTTTAACCGCCTTCAATTAAAGGTGTCTTTCTTTTTATAGTTCTTTTATACGTCGATTCTGACTCAATGTCTCGCCAGCGATTAACCCCTAATTTTACAGGTGGTAATTAAAACATACTCACCCGTCTTAGGTTAACGCTGTCCGAGAGTCTGGTTCAGAACGCACATCCCATCCTCGTCGCCAATTGATGTAAGCCCCCAAAGTGTGGACTAAGTGATATACAAAGTCGACAACACTGGCTTGATGTAAGAAAGACAGACCCAATAATTGAAGTAAAAACGGTTTATTCAGGCCTGGGGAGCTATGGCTCTTGCGTCCCAACACAAGGCTCCAACTCCACCGAATCTCTTGAGGTTCACACAGTTATACAAAAATTAAGGCCCTGCCCTAAAGGCGGGGATAAGCTTATTAGCATATACAGAATTATAGTTAAATTGTAATTATAAAACCGTGACATTCCATTCTTCCAGTCGCTTACAAATCTCACATTTTGTTATCAGTTGGTCCTGTTACTTTCTCATGACCCAGGGGCCTCAACTTTATTACTTTACGATCGTCCATTTGCTGTTGTCAGATGGCTTGGTCTTTTTAAGTATTTCTCTAAGATAGTAGATCTTTCCAAAGCGGGCAATCCGCAGACTTTCTGTCTCTCTCTCTTGAATTATTTCTACAGAGCAAAAACACTTTAGTTAGTTAAAAGAATAGAACCCTGTTGAGCTTCACACTTAACAAACCCTTAAGTGCAAAGGTGTCGACTCGCGTGGCTGAACCCATATATCTCTCCCTCTTTCTAAGGGGTTGTTTTGACAGTTTTAATCTCTCAGCAGTTAACCCGTAGTCCTGTTTAAACCTTATCTGGGTTTATACAACTTTTACAGACTTCTATTGTTCAACTCGGAGCACGAATTAACCTATTCCCTCCATTTGGTATATTGGTGTTACAGATGAATCCTGGTTTGTTTTACCTTATTAAATCCAATTTTTAATATCTTACTTCAAAAGCAGAAGCAGTTCAACAGATGTTGTTGATCTTTTTATCAAAGAAGTCCATGAGCTCCTCACATTTATTGTTGTGGGTGAGGGAGGAGGGGGCAGGGGTGGTGAGGGAGGAGGAGGCAGGGGAGGTGAGGGAGGAGGAGGCAGGGGAGGGATGGTTTGGGAAGATGGTTCGTGGTGGAGAAGAGAAGCCTGGTGTTATTTTTTTCGTCCTGAGTATTAGAATAGTGGGTGGTTTTAGTGATGGACAGCAGGGCCAGGTAGTGCTTTATATGATCTAGCCAAATCTGGTGGTGGATGATTAGACCAGTTGTCCGTCAAAGACATTCAAGTCTGCGTCCATTGGACTTAAGAAAGCGGAGATGAGGGGTATATCAGGAGAAGGACTTTTAAAAAATGGGAAGTGGGCGTCGCTGGCAAGGCCAGCATTTATTGCCCAAAGTGATTATCTGCACGAACATTGTGGTGTCCTTCTGTGCATGCGCACAGTCGGCCCCGCCCCTTTTTGTGCATATGCACCCAATTCTCTTCGGCGCTTGTGCACTGCCACCGGGGCCGCACATGCGCAGTACCCCACAGTTGCGGGAATCGGAGGTGGAGAGAGAGAGAATTGGAGGGGGGAGAGAGAGAAGGTCAGGAACTCAGCGGGGGGGGGCGGATAAAGAGTACAGAGAGCACAGTGGGGATGGGGGAAGAACGTGATCTAGGTCTAAAGAGGTGGGGATGAGAGCAAGAACATGATCCAGATGGTAAGACGGATCATGTTCTTCCAACCCCACCACCTTTACACCCGCACCACGTTCTCCCTCTCCTCCCCCTAGACCTTGGTTGATTTCTCGGAAAGCTCGGTGCGGGTGTGGCAAGTGACATCATTGGACTGGACAAAATCTGGAAGTCATAACACTGCCACTATTCACTTCATCTATATCTATATATATAAAACAGTACGTCTCTCTGTCTGTCTGTCTGTCTCTCTGTCTCTCTGTCTGTCTGTCTGTCTTTCTGTCTGTCTATCCGGCTATACAATCAAAAGTTATAGAGCGTATGTTATATAAAAAAAAAGCTTATCATTAGGGGACTCTCGTAGGCGTATTTACTTTTTCGTCACACAAAAATTGTTATGACAATATACATAAAAGGCTCAAAAATCCTACCTGTCATTAGCGTTGACTGATGTGCTGCTTGACCAATCCTACAGTTCACTCACCTGATGGTTGACCAATCAGTGCGTCACAGGCAGGTCCTAATCCTCCAGTCTCCCTAAACTTTGCCGCCATTTTTTCCATCCCCACAGGGACAGCAACACCAAAACAAACCTCCACATTCCGGCTCCCGATCCCGCTCCCGCCCCGCCGGAGCGGCAGGTAAGTTGGGCTCACTCAGGCCGTGCCTCGCAACCGCTCGGCCCGACACACACAGCGGTCGGGGGAGCGGCAGCGGCCGGCCGTTAGCCACGCGATCCGCGGGGGAGCTCAGCTCGGGTCCGTCTCAGCCCGACAGCCCGGCCGCGCCTCAACCGCTAGGCCCCGCACGGCCGCTATCACAATGGCACCGGGCCGCAGGTGCTAGGCAGGGAGAGGGGAGGGAGGGAGAGGACAGCACAGGGAGACGAGGAGAGGGACAGAGAGGGGGGACACACAGGGGCACAGAGACCGCAAACGGTTTGTCTTTCCGTCTGTCTTTCTGTCTGTCTGTCCGGCTATACAATCAAAAGTTATAGAGCGTACCTACACATATCTTATATCAAAAGAAAGCTTATCATTAGGGGACTCTCATAGGCATATTTACTTTTGGGTCACATAAAAATTGTTCGGACAGTATACAAAAATCCTTCAAAAATCCTCAAAACTCCGCTCATTAGCGGTTGACCAATCCTACCTCTCAGTAGCGTTGAGTGACGTGCTGCTTGACCAATCCTACAGTTCAGTGACCTGATGGTTCACCAATTGGTGTGTCATGGGCGGGACCTAATCCTCCAGTCTCCCTAAACTTCGCCGCCATTTTTTTCATCCCCACAGGGACAGCACCAGCCAAACAAACCCCCACATTGCGACTCCGGGAGCGGCAGGTAAGTTTACACACAGCGGGCAGGCCATCGGCAGCGGCCGGCCGTCAACTGCGTGATCCACGGGGGAGCTCAGCTGGGGTCTGTCTCGGCCCCAGAGCCCGGCCGGGCCTGAAGCGCTAGGCCCTGCACCGCCGGTATCACAACGGCACCGGGCCTCACAGAGGGGACAGACAGGGACAGGGAGATCGTGCACCCCAAAATTGCCCTGGCAACGCCGGGCACCCCCTGCTAGTACCCAATAAACCTGTTAACAATCTGTGACCCATGCACAGTGCCCCATCTATTGGGGGGGTGGGGGCGGAGGGAAGGTCAGGAAATTGGGATTGGAGAAGGTCATGAATCTGAGGGGAAGGAACTTGGATAAGGGGAAGAGGGGAGGAGCTTGGGCAGAAGAAGAAGGAGGAACTTGGGCAAGGGGAGAAGGTCAGAAAGTCGGCGAGTGTAAGGTTTGCAAAATTCTGCAGATTCCCTCAAACCAAGAAGATTACTGTTTTTAAGAATATTGGGCCAAAAAGGGATTTAAAGTTAAAACCCCAGGGTTTTGGTTATTTTAAAAAGACATGTCCAGGCCTGTGCAAGGCTGCGACAAAGGAGTTGGGATAGGCCTCTGTAAAACAAGCAATTTGGGTATTGGCATAGGCCAAACTATCTGGGAATGTTCTGGACTGTCTCAGTCATTCATACATAATGACAATAGGCCTACGGAAGAGCAGTTCCCGCCAAAATTACAGAGCCATCAAGAGTATGCATAACGCAGTACATGCCACTGATCAACAAAAGGGACCCTGGCCCCAGCAGGAAAAGACAAAACTCACTAATCGGACCAAAGATTAAACAGCCATTAAAAGCCAATTTCGGTTTCGATGGACCATCCCGAAACTAGTTTACACCAACTTAAATCAATTAAAAATAGATGGGGCCAGCTCGGAACCCGTTAAAGAATTCAAAACTATTACTGTTAACGAGCCTGCCAGAATTTACAATGGGCCAGAGAAGATTTGTCGGGCAGGTAAGCAAGGCCTCAAACGGTATAATTGGGGCCTGCTTTTTCAGTTAACGGACACATCAGCTTTGGGACAATCAATCGACGGGAGGACAACAGAAAGAGAACGGAAGGAAAGGAGAAAGGAATCGCGGCAACCAAGGGCCCCAAGAAACAAATAACCAAAAATATTACCAGCAACTCGGTAATATTGGGCCACCGCGACTAACAAGAAACCAACCTGGAAGAAACCGAAGATTCACAAGTTTGTTTCCACTCTACAAGTTATCCTGACTTACCCCTGGGTAAGATTTGATGAAAAAGACTCTAAACCCTATACCTAACCAAAGGAAATTGGGTACTTACCCGATAGATCCAATATGCACCTGACTGCATCAGCGGACACGCGATGACTGAAAAGCCAATGCAGGTGAAGTCTTCTACCACGTCCGGGGTACGGCAGGCCCCAACCGCCACACCTAGAGAACCCCGAAATCACGAACCTCTACAACTGTCAAGAAAGTCGTTTGGTGAGCATTTTCCCTGGTCCTCTGGAGTCCAACCTAGTTAGTGTAGTGGGATTGGGAGGGGTGAAGTATTTTGTCTATTGTCATTCGCCCTTGCATATTCCAAAGTGTTCCCCCCCCTTTTAGAGTGATAAGATTGTTGTGTTGTGTATATTTTCTTGTCTCAAATAAAATCCAAGTTTTTTTCACCAACTCAGTTGTCTGTTGCAATTTCATTACAACCCCCAAATAAGTCCAAAGTCTAGAACCAAGGGAGTGGGAGCGATTCGAACCGCTCAGGAGTCAGAGGCAAAGCTGACCACACACACCACCCCTTACACGTGGGAGGGAGAAGGTCAGTAACTCGAACCGGGAGAGGAGGTCAGAAACTTGGGCTGGGTGGGGGGTGGGGTTGAAGGTCAGGAAATTGGGCCGTGGGGGCAGGAACTTGTTGACGGGTGGGAGAAGGATTTAACCCGCGAGGGTGAGCCCTGTCTGTTCCAAGTGAGCTCTGTTCTGTCTGGAGTAGGCAGTCAGAATGGTTCAAATTACACTTTGCAAAGTAACTGATTATGGTGGCTGGGAGGATCTAATTACATATTCCAGAAAAACTGCTGGGTGTGTCTGGTCCTCCAAGGGGAACAATCAGCAAATCAGGACTTGTCATCTAAGGGGACCAATCAGAGCTTTTGGTGTTGCAAATAAACACGTCCTTTATTGCCTATCCCTAATTGCCCTTGAGAAGGTGGTGGTGAGCCGCCTTCTTGAACCGCCATAGTCCTTGTGATGAAGGTACTCCCACAGCGCTGTTAGGGAGTGAGTTTCAGGATTTTACCCAGCGACAATGAAGGAACGGCGATATATTTCCAAGTCAGGATGGTGTGTAACTTGAAGGGGAACTTGGAGGTGGTGGTGTTCCCATGCACCTGCTGCCCTTGTCCTTCTAGGTGGTAGAGGTCGCGGATTTGGGAGGTGCTGCCGAAGAAGCCTTGGCGAGTTGCTGCAGTGCATCTTGTAGATGGTACACACTGCAGCCACGGTATGCCAGTGGTGGAGGGATTGAATGTTTAAGGTGGTGGATGGGGTGACAATCAAGCGGGCTGCTTTGTCCTGGATGGTATCGAGCCTCTTGAGTGTTGTTGGCACTGCACTCATCAGGCAAGTTGAGAGTATTCCATCACACTCCTGACTTGTGCCTTGTACATGGTGGCAAGGCTTTGGCGAGTCAGGAGGTGAGACACTTGCCGCAGAATATCCAGCCTCTGACCCGCTCTTGTTGCCACAGTATTTATGTGGCTGGTTAAGTTTCTGATCAATGGTGACCCCCAGGATGTTGATGGTGGGGGATTCGGCGATGGTAATGCTGTTGAATGTCAAGGGGCAGTGGTTAGACTCTCGCTTGTTGGAGAAAGTCATTGCCTGGCACTTGTGTGGCGCGAATGTTACCTGCCACTTATCAGCCCAAGCCTGAACGTCATCCAGGCCTTGCTGCATGTGGGCATGGACTGCTTCATTTTCTGAGGAGTTGTGAACGGAACTGAACACTGCAATCATCAGTGAACAACCACACTTCTTGACGTAAGAAAACTACTAGGCACTTGGTCTGTGTATTAAACAAGGCTTTAATCAACTGTTTTTCAACATGGAGATCTAGTTGTGTCCTTCACTAGTTCCTGTTAAGGAATGTCCTGAGCAAGCTGGCCCCATGCCCGAGTATTTATTCTCTCTCTGGACAGCGCCACCAGCAGGCCGCCCAGTATTATTTCATAAGTCATTTCCCATGAATGACAAGATTCATGTCACTTCTGACCTTATGATGCAGGGAAGGTCATTGCTGAAGCAGCTGAAGATCGTTGGGCCTATGACACTGCCCTGAGGAATTCCTAAAGCGATGTCCTGGGGCTGAGGTGATTGACTGCCAATAACCACAACCATCTTCCTTTGTGCTAGGTATGACTCCAGCCAGTGGAGAGTTTTCCCCCGATTTCCATTGACTTCAATTTTACTAAAGCTCCTTGATGCCACATTCGGTCAAATGCTGCCTTGATGTCAAGGGCAGTCACTCTCACCTCACCTCTGGAATTTAGCTCCTTTATCCATGTTTGGACCAAGGCTGTAATAAGGTCTGGCGCCAAGTGGTCTTGGCGGAACCTAAACTAAGCATCGGTGAGCAGGTTATTGGTGAGTAAGTGTCACTTGATAGCACTGTCAACGACACTGGCCATCACTTTGCTGATGATTGAGAGTAGACTGATGGAGTGGTAATTGACCGGATTGGATTTGTCCTGCTTTTTGTGGACAGGACATACCTGGGCGGTTTTCCACATTGTCAGGTAGATGCCAGTGTTGTAGCTGTACTGGAACAACTTGGCTAGAGGTGCGGCTAGTTATGGAGCACAAGTCTTCAGCACGACAGCCGAGATGTATCCAGTGCGCTCAGCCATTACTTGATATCACGTAGAGTGAATTGAATTGACTGATTACTGGCTTCTGTGATGGTGGAGGCCTCAGGAGGAGGCCGATATGGACCATCCACTCGGCACTTCTGGCTGAAGATGGTTGCAAACGCTTCAGCCTTGGCTTTTGCATTCGCATGCTGGCCTCTGCCATCATTTAGGATGGAGCTTCCTCCTCCCGTTAGTTGTTTAATGGTTCACCACTATTCACGACTGGATGTGGCAGGACTGCAGAGTTTTGATCTGATCCGTTGATTGTGGGATCGCTTAGCTCTGTCTAAAGCATGCTGCTCCCGCTGTTCAGCATGCATGTAGTCCTGTGTTGCAGCTTCCCCAGATTGGCACCTGTGGTAAACCACTTTTATCGTTCACTATCGTTACACTATAGTTATCACTGTTATATTGTTCTCACTGTTCTCACTGTTGTATCACTATACGAGGTCGCCTCTTGTCACACTGTTATACCTGGGCTGACCATCACTGACTCCGCCCATGGCTCCACCTACCTGCCCAGGTATAAAGGTAGTCGACTGGCTGGTATTCCTCCTTGCTGGATCCGATCACCCATGAGGGTGGGCTCTGTTATTTAGTCAATAAAAACCTATAGTTACTTTCCTAACTCGTCGCTTTTCATTGGACGAATTGATAGGTATATCAATTTTATTGACTAAATTTTAAGATGTCTCATCCAGACGCCCCGCCACAACAGCCACAGCAGCCTTCAGACGCCGAGCCGCAACAATCACAACAGCCGGCTTGGCTGCGAGCCCTCAGACCACCGTACCTGGATCTAAATCCACGGGCAGCGAACGCAGCCCTCGACTTCGATCACTGGCTGGGCTGCTTTGAAGCCTACCTGGAAGAGTCCAACGTGCCTCAGAGATCCAAGCTAAGAGTTCTGAACGCCCAACTGAGCCCTAAAGTATTCGCGCTCATCCGGGACCTTAAAACATACGAGGACGCCATCAACCGGCTGAAAAGACAGTACCAAACCCCGGTAAACCCCATGTATACCAGGCACCTCCTAAGGTCCCGCCCGCAACTGCCAGGGGAGCCGGTGGAGGAATTTTTACGGGTGCTACAAGCACTCGGCAGAGACTGTAACTTTAAAGCAGTAACGGCGGCAGAAAATACGGAAGACAACGTCCGCGATGCCTTCGTGAAAGGCCTACGGTCCGACTACTCACGGCAGCGATTACTGGAAGCAAAGGACCTCGACCTGGCAGCCCTCGCTCTCTCCCTGGAGGTGGCCCATCGGGACCAGGAGGCGTTCTCCAGGTACTGTTCGCGACCCTGGGACTCGGGCCCGAGCCCTACCGCAATACCCTTCACCGCGCCGCCCCCGGGACCTACCTCAGCGTCGGCGTCCCGGACCCAATCGGGACCGCCACCCCCGGTACCGGCTCCGACATCGGACCCCCGCGGCTGCTTTTTCTGCGGCCAGGAGAAACACCCGAGGTCGCGCTGCCCAGCTAGGAACTCCACCTGCTCAACCTGCAGGAAGAAAGGCCACCTTGCTAAGGCCTGCAGAAGTGGATCTTCAGAGGCCAGCAGTGCCTCATGCGAACTGTGGGGGCGGCCATCTTCCTTCAAGGCAACAGAGGCCAGCATCCCCACACGTGAGTCATGGGGGCGGCCATCTTTGATCAAGGCAACCGACCCCAATAGTGCCTCATGTGAGTTATGGGGGCAGCCATTTTGTCCAACCTCGTGGGAGACGCCATTTTACCCACCACGCTCGACTGCCACCGTGCCTCCAGACCTGATGACCGCCTCACCCGCAGACGACAACGACTCGCTCAGCTACACACTAGCCTCCGTCACTCTGGATCAAGCCCGCCCGCATCACCTGTCCAAGTCGATGATGGACATCAAAGTAAACGGCCACGCCACGACCTGCCTGTTCGACAGCGGAAGCACGGAGAGCTTCATCCACCCAGACACGGTGAGCCACTACTCCCTCCCCGTCCTGCCAACGCGCAACCGAATCTCGATGGCATCAAGGTCCCACGCCACGGACATCAGCGGCTACTGTGTTGTGACCCTGTCGGTTAAGGGTACGGAGTATAAAAACTTTAAACTCCTCGTCCTCCCCCAGCTCTGCGCTGCCGTCCTACTAGGGCTGGACTTCCAATCCCACCTCCAAAGTGTCACCCTAGCATACGGTGGACCCCTCCCCCCACTCACAGTCGACAACCAGCGGATGTTAAACCGCCCACCGCGTAACACCTGCAGCCTATCCACCCTCAAGGTCCCGCCACCTTCCCTGTTCGCTAACCTAACCCCCGACTGCAAACCCGTCGCTACCAAGAGCAGGCGGTACAGCACCGGGGACAGGGCCTTCATTAGCTATGAGGTGCGGCGCCTCCTGAAAGAGGGCATCATCGAGGGGAGCAGCAGCCCCTGGCGTGCCCAGGTCGTGGTCGTTAAAACCGGCGATAAAAATCGCTTGGTCATCGACTACAGCCAGACCATAAACAGGTACACCCAGCTGGACGCATACCCCCTTCCCCGCATATCTGACATGGTCAATCAGATTGCACAATACCGAGTATTCTCGACCATCGACCTTAAGTCGGCCTACCACCAACTCCCTATCAGCCCGGAGGACCGCCAGTATACCGCCTTCGAGGCGAACGGGCGCCTCTACCACTTCCTTAGGGTCCCCTTCGGTGTCACCAACGGGGTGTCGGTCTTCCAAAGGGAGATGGACCGGATGGTCGACCAGAACGGACTGCAGGCCACGTTCCCTTATCTAGATAACGTCACCATCTGCGGCCGCGACCGGCAGGACCATGATGTGAATCTGGAGAAATTCCTCCGTACGGCCCAACGGCTGAACCTCACCGACAATAAGGAGAAATGTGTGTTTAACACCTCACGCCTTGCTATCCTCGGCTGTGTAGTAGAGAACGGAGTCATCGGCCCCGACCCCGAAAGAATGCGCCCCCTCATGGAGCTACCCCTCCCCCACTGTCCTAAGGCACTTAAGAGAACCCTGGGACTCTTCGCCTACTATGCCCAATGGGTGCCCAATTATGCGGACAAAGCCAGACCCCTCATGAAGTCCACATCCTTCCCCCTCACGGAGGAGGCGTGCGCGGCCTTCTCCCTCATTAAGGGAGACATAGCCAAGGCCACAATGCACGCAGTGGATGAGTCCATCCCCTTCCAAGTGGAGAGCGATGCATCCGACTTCGCCCTAGCCGCTACCCTTAACCAGGAGGGGAGGCCGGTGGCCTTCTTCTCAAGGACCCTACAGGGCCCTGAGATCCGACACTCGTCGGTCGAGAAGGAAGCCCAGGCGATCGTGGAGGCGGTACGACGCTGGAGGCATTACTTGGCAGGCAAACGATTTACCCTCCTCACCGACCAGCGTTCGGTCGCTTTCATGTTTAATAACAAGCTGAGGGGCAAAATCAAGAATGACAAGATCTTGAGGTGGAGAATCGAGCTATCCACCTACGATTATGAGATCTTGTACCGGCCAGGTAAGCTGAACGAACCCCCTGATGCTCTTTCACGAATTACATGCGCCAGCGCGCATATTGATAGACTTCAGACCCTCCACAACGACCTCTGCCACCCCGGGGTCACCAGACTTTACCATTTCATTAAGGCCCGCAACCTGACCTACTCCATCGAGGAGGTCAGGACCATGACCAGGAACTGCCAGACCTGTGCCGAGTGCAAACCGCACTTCTATAGGCCGGACAAAGCAAGCCTGATCAAGGCCACCCGCCCCTTCGAGCGCCTGAGCATCGACTTTAAGGGGCCCCTACCGTCATCCGACCGTAATGTGTACTTCCTCAACATCGTTGATGAGTACTCCCGTTTCCCCTTTGCCTTCCCCTGCCCAGACATGACCAGTACCACGGTCATTAAATGCCTGAACGAACTCTTCGCCTTGTTCGGGTTCCCGAACTATACATAGGCTCCTCCTTCATGAGCGAGGAACTCCACCAGTTCCTACTAGCGAGAGGTATTGCAGCAAGCAGGACCACCAGCTACAACCCCCGAGGGAACGGCCAGGTGGAAAGAGAGAACGCGACTGTCTGGAAGGCCGTCATCTTAGCCTTAAAGTCTAAGGGCCTCCCAACCTCCCGCTGGCAGGAAGTCCTCCCGACAGCGTTGCATTCCATCCGGTCACTACTTTGCACTGCCATTAACGCCACCCCCCATGAACGAATGTTTGTTTTCCCCAGGAAGTCGACTACGGGAACCACTCTACCAACCTGGCTGACCTCTCCGGGGCCCGTCCTGCTGCGAAAGCACGTGAGGGCCCATAAAACGGACCCCCTGGTCGAGATGGTGAACCTCCTGCACGCCAACCCCCAGTATGCCTACGTGGCTTACCCAGACGGGCGGGAGGATACTGTCTCCTTACGAGACCTCGCACTCTCGGGCACTCCGGAGACACCACCTTTACCCCCCCCCACCACCCCCCCAATTCCAGCCCAGGTAGACGGCATGCCGGAACCCCACGAGCCTTCGCCGACCACGCAGACACCAGCATTAACACCGGATAATGCAACACCGCCGCTGCGACGATCGGAGAGGCTTACGAGGCCTCCGGACAGACTGACATACCAGAACTGGTAGTACACTTCACCCCGCCGGACTCAAATCTAAAGAAGGGGTGAATGTGGTAAACCACTTTTATCGTTCACTATCGTTACACTATAGTTATCACTGTTATATTGTTCTCACTGTTCTCACTGTTGTATCACTATACGAGGTCGCCTCTTGTCACACTGTTATACCTGGGCTGACCATCACTGACTCCGCCCATGGCTCCACCTACCTGCCCAGGTATAAAGGTAGTCGACTGGCTGGTATTCCTCCTTGCTGGATCCGATCACCCATGAGGGTGGGCTCTGTTATTTAGTCAATAAAAACCTATAGTTACTTTCCTAACTCGTCGCTTTTCATTGGACGAATTGATAGGTATATCAGCACCTCATTTTCAGATACACCTGGTACTGTTCCTGGCATACTCTTCTGCACTCCTCATTGAACCAGGGTTGGTCCCCTGGCTTGATGGTAATGGTAGAGTGAGGGATATGCCAGGCCAAGAGGTTACAGATTGTGGTGGAATACAATTCTGCTGCTGCTGATGGCCCACAGCGCCTCATGGATCCCCAGTTTTGAGCTGCCAAATCTGTTCTGAATCTATCCCATTTAGCACAGTGGTAGTGCCGCATTGGAGAGTGTCCTCAGCGTGAAGACGGGATTTCGTCTCCACAAGGACTGTGCGGTGGTCACTGCTACTAATACTGTCATGGACAGACGCATCTGCGGCAGGTAGATTGGTGAGGATGAGGTCAAGTAGGTTTTTCCCTCATGTTGGTTCTCTCACCACCTGCCACAGGCCCAGTCTGGCAGCTATGTCCTTCGGGACTCAGCCAGCTTGGTCAGTAGTGGTGCTACTGAGCTACTCTTGGTGATGGACATTGAAGTTCCCAACCCAGAGTACATTCTGTGCCCTTGCTATCCTCAGTGCTTCTTCCAAGTGGTGTTCAACAGGGAGGTTCACTGATTCATCAGCTGAGGGAGGGTGGTAGGCAGTAATCAGCTGGAGGCTTCCTTGCCCATGCTTGACCTGAAGCTATGAGACTTCATGGGGGCCATAGTCAATGTTGAGGACTCCTGGGGCCACTCCCAGCCGACAGTAGTGTAGGGGGTTTTCGATCGCCGAGGTTTCTCTCTCTCTCGCTCTAGAGGCCTCTCTCTCTTGCACAGTAATTCACCGAGTGGTTCGACCCACTCACCCCTTAGGTTCTATACACTGGACTTTGAGGCAGGAACTACAATGCAGAGAATACTCTATAGACCAAGTTTAATGAAACGAAATGAAATTTTATTGCATAAATGAAAAATTGAATATAAGCCAATAAGGTACATGGGAGGGAAAAACAAATCATAATACAGTACTAACCAATGGCATATTATGCTCTACAAGGTTCATCATGAAATAGGGAAACACACAGAACATCGAGGGACAACTTATTGTTAATTATCCCCTAAAATGCCCACCCCCTAAGCCTAGCTAGATTAGATTATGAGGAGCCAGAAACATGCTCACCAATCCCAGTTAGAAACATAGAGGTTTTGAAGTCTGCATTTTGGTCCTCTCAGGCGTCCTGTCTCCACGTGGTCAGCGGAACGCAGCGGGCTGCGACACACTCTTCTCTCCCTCGAGGTGATGGACTCGGACAGGCTGGATGTTAGCAGGCCTGGATGTCGGTGTGGAGAGAGACCAACTGTTTTACCAGTATCATATGCGTTTCTTCTTGTCTTGTCAGCGTACCGGGGTTGGTCGATGATCTCCCGACAGTTACCCCGGGGCTGGATGCTGACTTGATCTCCCTCTCAAATCTCGATCCTCCGTCGTCTCCACTCGAACTCTGCACCAATGAAGCTGATGCTCCTCAATGGCTACCGAAAAAGGCTGGCTACCGATAGCTATTCCGGGTCCCCAATTATACTTTTCAAAGAGGCCCTTATCTCCCGCCATATCAAGGTTAGTCTTTGTTTAACTTTTGGTGGGCTTGTAACACAGCGGGGTAGTCTTTGTTTTTAAAGTATCTTCGGGATGGCCGGTAACTGCCATCTCTGGTCTGGAATGACCTTGTATTATCTTTAATGTCCCCCTTTGAACTTGAATCTGTTCCCCTTTGTCTGGGTAAACATTTAGATGGCCTTTATCTACAGGCCGATCTGATCGGATCTGCATCCAATCTATATGTATGGGGCTCTGTCTGGTTTTGTTTTCTCCGAAACTGCCTTCCAGAACTTACTGTGGGCTGAATCCACAAAGGCTGTCTGGGGACTGCAGGAACCATTTTAAAATGTCCCAAAAGCTGGTCACGGGGTCTGGCGGCCATTTTGTGTGCCCCTTTTCCTGGGCTTCTTTTAAAACAGTCTTTAAAAACAAGGCCTTTTCTGCCAATAGACCCTTATAGGACAATGTTCAAAATTTTGCGAATCTTACAGTAGGCCACTGTGGCGCCACCCCTGGTGGGTCTGTTCTTCCAGTGGGATGCAACATTCCCAGGGATGGTGATGGAGGAGTCTGGGACATTGACTGAAAGGTATGATTCTGTGAGTATGACTATGTCAGGCTGTTGCTTGACTAGTCTGTGGGACAAGTTCCCAGATGTTGCTGAAGAGGACTTTGCAGGGTCGACTGGGCTGGGTGTGTTGTTGTCATGTCCAGTGCCGAGGTCGATCATCTGGTGTCTCATAGCGTTTTGTTACAACAGTGGCTTGCTGGGCCATTTCAGAGGGCAGCTAAGAGTCAACCACATCGCTGTGGGTCTGAATTCACATATAGGCCAGACCGGGTAAGGAAGGCAGATTTCCTTCCCTAAAGGGCATTAGTGAACCAGATGGGTTTTTACGACAATCCGATAGTTTCATGGTCACCATTACCGATACTAGTTTTTATTCCAGATTTATTTAACTGAATTTAAATTCTCCAGCTGCTGGGATTTGAACTCACGTCTCTGGATCATTAGTCCAAGCCTCCTGGATTACTAGCCCAGTAACAGAACCACTATGCTACCATTCCCGACTAGGCTGAAAGCCTGTAATGATTTTAGTGGGGACAAGGGCATCAAAGGTGGTGGAGAGGGTGTGACTTATAAGTCAGTAGCTGCAGAGATGTCTTTAAGAATTGTAGGCCAAAGGCTAGATCATTGGGAATTAGAAAGTGCAGTGGTAAGGTACTTGAGGGAGAGTTTTTTCAAGGGTGGATACGAAAAGAAGTGAGTTTAGGAGGGGTAAGGGAATATGGGTAGAGAGTGATATAAGGAAAAGGTCGGAGGTTGCCTTATCGGTTTACGGAGGGGATAGCGAGGCTACATGAGATGGTAAGATCGAGGGGTGGCTATGTATATGGGCGGGGGAGTTGATATGAAGGGAGAGATTAAGGGAGGAAAGGAGGGCAATGAACTCAGAGGAGAGGGAGCAAGAAGAGTTGAGGTGGAGGTTGAAATCACCGAGGATGAGAAGTCGTTTGGTACAGAGGCAGAGGGAGGAAGGCAGAGAAGATATCTCATTGGGAAAATTGGTGTGGTATTTGGGTGGGCGGTGCAGAATACGAATTTTAAAAGAAAGACATGAGAGGTGGAACAAGGTGAGATGCTCGAAGGAGGAGAAGTTGCCGGAGGAGTAGGGAGACAGACCAAGGTGTGATTCAGAGATAAGGGCTACACCATGAGTATGGCGGTTTGGGCGTGGAATATGGTAGAAAGTAAGCCACAGGAAGGAATATGACAGGAAGGAATCAGGGAGAGGGGGGGATGCTGAAGATTATTTCTACAGTTGTCCCATACACGATAATATAGGTGGGTAGAACAAATGAAGGACAGAGACAGGATGAGTTACATAGAAACATAGAAGATAGGAGTAGGAGTAGGCCATTCGGCCCTTCGAGCCTGCTCCGCCATTCAATGAGATCATGGCTGATCATCCAAATTCAGTACCCTGTCCCTGCCTTCTCCCCATATCCCTTGATCCCTTTAGCCTTAAGAAATATATCCAACTCTTTCTTGAATATATTTAATGAACTGGCCTCCACCGCCCTCTGGCAGAGAATTCCACAGGTTCACCACTCTCTGGGTGAAGAAATTCCTCCTCATTTCAGTCCTAAATGGCTTACCCCTTATCCTTAGACTATGACCCCTGGTTCTGGACTCCCCGGCCATCATAAACATCCTTCCTGCATCTAGTCTGTCCAGGCCTGATAGAATTTTATAGGTTTCGATGAGATCCCCCCTCAATCTTCTAAACTCCAGTGAGTATAAGCCCAATCGACACAATCTCTCCTCATACGTCATTCCTGCCATCCCAGGTATCAGCCTGGTGAATCTTCGCTGCACTCCTTCCATGGCAAGAACGTCCTTCCTCAGGTAAGGCGACCAAAACTGCACACAGTACTCAAGGTGCGGTCTCACCAAGGCCCTGTACAACTGTAGCAAGACATCCTTGTTCCTGTACTCGAACCCTCTTGCTACGAAGGCCAACATACCATTTGCCTTCTTAACCGCCTGCTGCACCTGCATGCTTACCTTCAGCGACTGGTGCACAAGAACACCCAGGTCTCTTTGCACTTCCCCTTCTCCCAATCTATTGCCATTCAAATAATAATCTGCCTTCCTGTTTTTGCCACCAAAGTGGATAACCTCACATTTATCCACATTATAGTGCATTTGCCATGTTTCTGCCCAATCTGTCCAAATCATACTGGAGTTTCACGACATCCTCCTCACAGCTTACCCTCCCACCCAGCTTTGTGTCGTCTGCAAATTTGGAGATATTACATCCAATTCCCTCGTCCAGATCATTAATATATATTGTGAACAGCTGGGGTCCTAGGACCAATCCTTGTGGTACCCCACTAGTCACTGCCTGCCACTCGGAAAACGACCCGTTTATTCCAACTCTTTGCTTTCTGTCCGCCAACCAGTTCTCTATCCAAGTCAATACCTTGCCCCCAATCCCATGTGCCTTAATTTTGCACGCTAATCTCTTATGTGGGACCTTATCGAAAGCCTTCTGAAAGTCCAAATACACCACATCCACTGGTTCTCCCTTATCTATTTTACCAGTTACATCCTCAAAAAATTCCAGTAGATTAGTCAAGCATGATTTACCTTTTGTAAATCCATGTTGACTTTGTACGATCCTGTCACTGCTTACCAAGTGCTCTGCTATTACATCTTTTATAATAGATTCTAGCATTTTCCCCACTACCGATGTCAGGCTTACCGGTCTATAATTCCCCGCTTTTTCTCGACCACCTTTTTTGAATAGTGGGGTAACATTAGCTACCCTCCAATCCATGGGTACTGTTCCAGAGTCTGAGTTCTGGAAGATGACCAGCAATGCATCTACTATTTCCAGGGCCACTTCCTTAAGTACCCTGGGATGTAGATTATCAGGCCCTGGGGATTTATCAGCCTTTAGTCCCATCAATTTTCCTAACACCATTTCCCTACAAATACTGATTTCTTTCAGTTCCACCCTTTCATCAGGCCCTATGTTCCCCGGCATCTCTGGGAGGTTATTTGTGTCCTCCTTTGTGAAGACAGAACCAAAGTATGAATTTAGTTGGTCTGCCATTTCTTTGTTTCCCATTATAAATTCCCCTGATTCTGACTGTAAGGGACCTACGCTTGACTTCACCAATCTTTTTCTCTTCACATATCTATAAAAGTTTTTACAGTCAGTTTTTATGTTCCCTGATAGCTTACACTCATATTCTATTTTCCCTTTCTTAATTAATCCCTTTGTCCTCCTTTGTTGAATCCTAAACTGCTCCCAATCCTCAGGATTATTGCTTTTTCTAGCCAATTTATGTCATCTCCTTGCTAGTCCATGTGCTTGCTTTACTAGGCCAGAGTGAACTGAGCATGCTCATACTAAACCATGTGACAAGCCATGGGATAATACATCACACTGCTTTCCCCTTAAAAAAAAGGTATGTATTCCCCTCTCAAATACAACAAAACTCTGGTCCCACCTTTCCCAGCATTACATGTACCACATAACAAAAACTCCTGGCTTTTTTCTTTTAAATGAACTACAAATCCAGTTTAATAACAGGTTTGCGGAGCCTTCCTGATCTCCTTACTGAAGGTTTCGGTGTTGAACCAATTTTCAGACACTTTTGTTTTGGTTCTGAACTCAAAGTAGGTACCACCACTCTGTTTCCCCACTTGATATCACCTTGCTCACAGGACAATTCAGTATGAAGGTTATGGAATGGTTTCAATTCTGTGTCCAGACACTGATCGGTCCATCCATTCAAGGTGTTTTCATACACTCTTTTCAGTACTGAGTCCTTTTGAGTCTCATCTACAATCTCAGTTGCATTCACGGGAAAGTCATTGTCAACTGCACCTAGGGTGAAAATCTCACCTTCACTCTCAACACGAGTTTTCATGTGGCAACCTGGACAAAGCATCTGTGATTGTGTTTTGCTTTGAAGTGTGATATTCAATCATGTAATCATATTGTGACAACAACACTGCCCAATGTTGCATTCTGGATGCAGCCATTGCAGGGATGGCAGATTTGGGCCCCAATATTGCTAGGAGCGGTTTGTGATCAGTTATCAGGGTAAAGTTTCTGCTGATCAGGAACTGTTGGAATTTCTTGATTCCAAAGCACTATTGCGAGTGCTTCCTTTTCAATTTGCGCATAATTTCTTTCGCTCTTTGTGAGGGTTCGCGATGCGAACACGATTGGTTTCTCCTGGCCATTATCCATTACGTGGCTTATGACAGCTCCCACACCATAGCTGGACGCATCACACGCTAACTTAAGCTCACGCTCTGTGTCGCAGTGCACAAGTAGAGCATCGCTAGAGAGACTTCTCTTACAAGCATCGTAAGCTTCCTGTTGTGCTTTTGTCCACTTCCACGGGACATCCTTCTTGAGGAGCTCGTGCAATGGAGCTAACATGGTCACTAACTCAGGTAAGAAACGTGCATAGTACTGGACCATTCCAAGGACAGATTTTAACTCAGACACGTTCTGTGGCTTTGGAGCATTGATGACAGCATCAACCTTTTCCTTCACTGGTTGCAAGCCATTTGCATCAACTTTCAGTCCAAGGTACACAACCTTGGACTGCACAAAAGCACATTCACTCCTTTTCAATTTGACATTGTGGGCATTCAACCTTTGAAGAATTATATCTAACACTTCTAGATTTTCTTCCTCGCTGCTTATTGTGATCAGCACATCGCCTTGATTGCATAAGCAATTTGGAACTCCTTGCAAAAGCTTATCCATCCTAGCCTGGAAGGTTTTGGGGGAGGACTTTACACCGTACAGCAGCTTGGTGTATGAGTCCAGTCACTTGTGAGTGTTGATGGTGAGATACTGTTGATTCTCTTTGTCAACATTCAGCTGAGCGTAAGCATGCGACAGGTCAAGTTTGGAGAAAACCTTTAACCCAGAAAGTGCTGCATACAAATCTTGTGATGTAGGTAACGGGTACTGCTCATCATCAACTGCTTGGTTGATAGTAACTTTGTAGTCACCGCACAAGCTTACAGTTTTATTTGCTTTGGGCACTACCACAATCGGGGTAGCCCATTCACTTTTGTCAGTTTTTACAAGCACTCCGTTCTCTCTCAGCTTCGCTAGCTCCTCCTCCACCTGACTTTTCAATGCCTTGCCTTACAATAGGCAGGCTTTGCATTGGACTTGATGTGGAAATGTGTGTCATACCCAGTGATGCCTTCATAACTGTCTGTAAACATGCTTTCGTACTTCTTTAGCATTGTGTCGAGTCGCTTCTTTGAAGCATCTACACTGAAAATGTTTTTCCAGTCTAGTTTTAACTTTCTCAACCAGTCTTTGCCCATGAGGGTTGGCCCGTTGTTGTAGCTCGCTACAATAATAGGCAGCTTTACTGACTGGCCATTGTGTTGAACTGTATATTCCATCTGTCCACATCTCTAGGATTTCTCCGGAGTAGGTTTTTAACTCTACGGTACTCTTTGTAAGTGGTATTTGGTTAAACTTACTCTCATATGTGTCCTTACTCATGATAGAGCAGTCTGCCGCCATGTCGATATACATATCAATATATTGCTTGTTGATCAAAAGTTTTGTATGGAAGTCTTTCTCACAACTGCTAGCATAGTGGCATAGATACTGTAGAAGCCTAGTTCTTTAACATCAGCTGTGTTCACTTTAATATTGTGAACTCCTCCCTTTTATTGTCACTGCTTTGCATTGCCACTAGAATGGTTCTTACTTCCTGCTTTCGATCTAGCTCTGCAAGCTGTTGAAATATGGCCTTGCTCCTGGCAGTGAAAACACTTTGCATTTGTGTTGGCAGGACTGTGGTGAATGATTTCTATTGCAGCGATACCAATTCACTGAACTACTCTCACCAATATGCTTTTGACCCAGTTTCACAGCTTTAGGTTTGGCAGTGGCTTTGTGACTGTAGACCTCAGCTGCACTAGTCACTTGAGTTGGACGGAGCTCCCTAGCATTGTTAGATGCCATCTCCATAGATAGGGCAATTTTGCATGCTATGTCAAACATTAGGTTCGGAGTGTTCAGTAACTTGGGACTGTGTGCGCTCATCCACCAGTCCACACACAAACCGATGTCGCAACGCACGATCCAAAAATGAAAAAGACTTGCATTTATATAGCGCCTTTCACGACCACCAGACGTCTCAAAGCGCTTTACAGTAGTACTTTCTGAAGTGGAGTCATTGTTGCAATGTGAGAAACACGGCAGCCAATTTGCACACAAGGTCCCACAAACAGCAATGTGACAATGACCAGATAATTTGTTTTTGTTATGTTGGTTGAGGGATAAATATTGGCCAGAACACCTCCAAAGTTACAATGCAAAGACAGGTTCTTAAGAGCTACAATGTACTCATTGATGGTTTCACTTTGTTTTTGGTTTCTGGTACCAAACTTATAGCTCTCTGCTATTTCCGACAGCTTTGGGTCAAAATGGTCCTCGAGTTTCTCGACAATGTCTCCAAACGACACACCCTTCGCTTTCCCTGGTGCAAGTTGGTTTGTCAAGGTTCCGTAGACATCTGGCCCGATTTCCATTAGAAAAATTGCTTTCTTCCATTCATTTTAAGCTTGAACATTCTCATCTGCACCTTCGGTCTCAATAATGTTATTGGCCTTTGTAAGGGTAAACCGGGAGAGCTTCTTCTCCCCGAGACGGACCCTCTGATATAAAGGGTCGACGTCCGCCTTATTCCCAATCAATCACTCGGAGTCCGGAGGTTCGTTCAGTAAAGCAACTTTATTTACAAGCCGACAGGGGAGTCACTCATGCTGGGATGAATGCTCTCCAATCGCTAAGATCCCCTGCCTTATATACAGTTTTTTGTTCTAAGTCGTGGCTTACATCATACAGTTGATTTCGGGTGCAAATTCTTGCGACCCGTGTGCACATTTTGACCGTTACATAGTCCTGTGACCCCATATGTTATCTTTACCACATTCCTCAATTGGTAGCTAATAGTTTGTGCACATTATTCAAGTAGCAACTGACAGTTTGACCATTTGACCACATTATTCAATTATTAGCTGACAGTTTGTA
The DNA here is from genome assembly GCF_052327205.1 of Somniosus microcephalus. Classification (NCBI taxonomy): domain Eukaryota; kingdom Metazoa; phylum Chordata; class Chondrichthyes; order Squaliformes; family Somniosidae; genus Somniosus; species Somniosus microcephalus. The sequence goes on along the minus strand of NC_141012.1, from coordinate 41,507,320 downwards.
CACATTATTCAGGTAGCAGCTGACAGTTTGACCATTTGGCCACATTCCAAATCCACCATACTTCCCTATGGGACATTGGATATATGCTCGGTTCCTAAATTCCCTTAATTTAGCCCTTTTAACTCTTTCAGCCTTAAAAAAAATCTCCATCTGCTCAATGTAAGAACTGAATGGTTCGTGAGCTCGGTCATACATGTCAAGGCTTCTGATGAATCCTGTAGGCATGGCCATGATTGTCCCAATCCCATCGGACAGTGACTCAGCACACTACCTGTTTACCTGTGAGAATCAACGCCGCTGTTGCTGTGTATACATACACGCGAAGGTGAAGCACAGACAATTCTGCATCAGCATTAACAGTAAAACATCACAAAAATTCAGTTTGGGTGTCACAAATTCACCTTAAACTTGTCCACTCAAAGGCAAAACACTGTGTCCTTCCATAAGTCCTAAAAAATGGCTTTGGGATCCCATCCTCGTTGCCAAAAATATATGTGGGTAAAACAAGTGAAAGACAGAGACACGATGAGTTGCTTAGTCCATGTGCTTGCTTTATTAGGCCAGAGTAAACTGAGCATGCTGATACTAAATCATGTGATAAACCATGTGATAATACATTACACACACTAATATTCCTAAATAAAAACAGAAAATGCTGGAAATACTCAGCAGATCAGGCAGCATCCGTGGAGAGAGAAACAGAGTTAACGCTTCAAGTCGATGACCCTTCATCAGAACTGGAAAAAGTTAGAGAAGTAACAGATTTTTAAGCAAGTGTAGGGGCAGGGAAGGGGAGGAAAGAACAAAAGGGAAGGTCTGTGATAGGCTGGAAGGCAGGAGAGATTCAATGACAAAAGGGATGATGGTGTGACACAAAAGGAGATGGTAATGGGACAAGTTAAGAAACAATAGACTGTTAAGTCTGTGTGTTCTAGTTGTATTTAAGATTAATTACTGACACAGACTACAAGAATAACGTTTCAACAGGTCTTTACTAGTTGGAGGTCAGGGCTATACTAACAGCAATATCACTACACAGTACTTATATACCGGTGGTCACCACCGGTATTACGTATACAGCAGCCAGAGAAAGTAGTACATCTCTTAAGGTGGAACAGGCTTAAGTTCTCTTAAGGTGGAACAGGTTACATACACCACAATCCTCCCTTTTTAGCTTAACAGTCATATCCCCATTTAACATAACATAACATATATACATATATAACTTCAGGTATAAACAGTTCAAAGGTTCAGTCTCTCAGGAGGCCTTCTGATTCGGGTTGGATAATGCCTTTCAGTGGTCTCTGATTCTTGTTGCTGAGGTGACTCCTCTAGTTGGTTTCCTATGTATTGGACGTCATCATCAGGTACATTCCCTGCCGAGGTAGATGCTTCAGGTTCATTAACGTCTTCCACAGTTGTCTCTGTCGCAACCATGGGTTCAACCCTTGCTCTCGATTCTACCAGTTGATCCGCATGACGCCTTATCACATTGTTACCAATATCTACTGTGTACATCAGAGGTCCTTGTCTGGCCCGAATTGTTCCGGACTGCCATTTTTCGTTTCCATAGTCCCTTGCCAACACTGGTTGTCCTACGTCGAAACTTCGAGTGGTCTTGTTATTAATATGCCGGAACTGTTTGTTTTCCACTTCCTTCCGCACATTTGGTTTTAACAAGTCCAACCTGGACCGCAACCTCCTGTTATAAAACATCATGGCAGGACTTTGGTTAGTTACTGCATGAGCGGCGTTTCGATATGCCATTAGGAAATTGTCCACCTTGTGTTGTAGCGGAATCTGATCATCGTTCATGGCCTTTATTGCCTTTTTGAATGTTTGGACAAATCTCTCGGCCAACCCGTTTGTCGCCGGATGATATGGGGCAGAGGTATAATGTTTCACCCCATTCTTCTTTAAGAATTTTTGGAATTCCGACACGAACTGTGGTCCGTTGTCCGAACATATCTGTAATATAATCTCCGTATCCCGTAGGGGAATATGTTGGAATAACCTTTTGTAATCTTTCTTATTCATGACCGTCAATGCCGATCCAGTGTCCAATTCCATCTTTACTTGGACTCCTGCTATCTGAAGAGTGACCCAAATTGTCTGGAGATCTGCATCCTTACCAACGTTGTGTACTCTTAAGCTACCCAGTTCATTACTGCTGGCATCTGAATCTGACTTCTGTTCGTTCGAACTGTTCTTTGTCACCTTGTGTACCTTTATGTATTTTCCTTGCGGTGACTTTTTGTTGCTGGTCTTCTTTCCTGACCGGCATACTTTAGCTATGTGGCCAAGCCTGCCACACGTTCTGCATTCTTGGTTTTTAAACCAACACTGGTTCTGATCGTGCGTTGTCTTTCCACAACGATAACATTTTACAGTACTCAAAACCAATTGATTTGTACTGAGTTCCGGTGACCGTAGCTGCATTACTGCCATGCCTCTCGCTGCGGCTTCGTGTGATGCTGCCATAGTGACCGCTTTCTCAAGCGTCAGCTCATTCTCCTCGAGCAGTCGCTTTTGTGTATCTTCTTTTAATAATCCACACACAAATTTATCTCTTAGCGCATCTGTTAGTCCCGTTCCAAACTGACAGTACCTTGCTAGCTTACGCAATTCCATTAAATATTCAGCATTGCTTTCATCTTTCAGCTGCTTTCTGCTGTAAAATTTAAATCGTTCCGCTAGCATCAGCGGCGTGGGGTTTAGATGATTTCTCAGGACAGTAACAATCTCCTCGAACGTCTTCTCCGCCGGTTCATCTGGTGATAAAAGGTGTTTCAATTGCCCGTATGTCTTCGCACCCATTAAGTTTAATAAAGTTAGTGCTTTCTCATCATCTGGGATTTTATTTGCTTTACAATAATTTTGTATGCGTTCTACATACGTGGCCCAATCTTCGATGTCGCTATCAAAGGTATTAATGTTCCCATGTTTAGGCATCGTTGCAATTTTTTTAGTGATTTCCCTTTTTCCAAGATGGCGGCTTCCCGCTCTTGTCTTCGTCCTCCGCCTACAAAATGGCGGTTTCCCGCGCTTGGCAGTCTTTCCCGCGCTCGCCTTCTTCACCCGCTGGCTGCAATGGCGTTTGGCGTGCCGCTGCTGCTCCCCTTTCCCAGCGGTTAGTAACTCCCCCGACGCTGTCTCCGCTTCACCGCGGCTCCCTCGGGCATTCGCGCTTCCCCGATGTCGCACCTCGCAGCCCTTCTTGCAGCCCGGTTATTAGCACCGGCTGCGTTCGCCTTCACCGCGGCTCTCGCGCCTTCAGTCGCCCCAGACGCTGTGCCTTTTTGGCCTGAATGCAGCCCGGCCCTTATCACCAGCCGCGATCGATGTCCCCGCGCTGCGCCTTTTGGCCCGAATGCGGCCCGGCCCTTATCTCCGGTCGCGATCGATCTCACCGCCCTTATTCCTCCGTCTTCCCTCCCCGTCTGTACAGCCAACGTGGCCGACTTTCTGCTCGCGTCGCTGACCGGCTTACCCACCACCGAGGTAGAAGGAAGATAGCTGACTGCCGCTGATGGAGGCTTCGAGTTCAGGATATCTTCTGCACTCCGGGTTCTCGATGCCTGCCGCGCGACGTGTCTTCCAGCAGGGTGATGAGGGTGGATGCCTCTCTTCGACGCCCGTTCTGTGGACGAAGCCGCCGTGGATATAAACTGCCGCAGGGTAAGAATCGGACTCGTCGCCACTGTTAAGTCTGTGTGTTCTAGTTGTATTTAAGATTAATTACTGACACAGACTACAAGAATAACGTTTCAACAGGTCTTTACTAGTTGGAGGTCAGGGCTATACTAACAGCAATATCACTACACAGTACTTATATACCGGTGGTCACCACCGGTATTACGTATACAGCAGCCAGAGAAAGTAGTACATCTCTTAAGGTGGAACAGGCTTAAGTTCTCTGAAGGTGGAACAGGTTACATACACCACATAGACGACTCTAGATGAGGTGTTCTCTTTCGCTGAAGCAATAAACAAATAAACTGTAACTTAAAGCATGAAAGGAAACAATAAATTAAAATTTGGTTGCCAGGAGTGATGATGCACTCCAGTCCCTGCGGTGCCCACCGGTTGCAGAAGGCCGGCGGACACCCGTGCTCCATCTCCAGAACCACCTGGGCGCGAAGGTGGGCTAGATGAGGTGTAAATGCCAATGGCAAAACCATCAGCAGCTGCCATATGAGAGAGAAAAAGAAAAAAAATATTCCTAACTTGCCTGGCATCAAGCTCTCCTTAATGTCTCTTAATCTCTCCTGCCTTCCAGCCTATCACAAGCCTTCCATTTTGTTCTTTCATTCCCCTCCCCATTTCCCAGCCCCTACCCTTGCTTAAAAATCTGTTCCATTTCCTGCTTTTTTCCAGTTCTGACGACTGGTCATCAATCTGAAACGTTAACTCTGTTTCTCTCTTCACAGATGCTGCCTGACCCGCTGAGGATCTCCAGCATTTTCAGTTTTTATTTCTCCTTTACCAAGATGGCCGTCGCAATCCTATTGGTCAGCTCAGTGCATTGCGGAGATTGGAGCAGGTCCCGCGAGAGTTGGGGAGAGGTCTCGCGATAGCGAGTGGCGGTTGGGCTTGAATTGCCGGCGGGAGCGGAGAGTGGGCCCGGCCCGTCCCGTCCCGTCAGCGGCACTCTCTCCCCTCCTCATGCCGCTGAAGGCACCGTGCAGGCGGGCCGCGACAGCCCCGGCCCGCGGTGATGGCTACTCGCGCTCCCGCGCGGCCCGGGTGCTGGCCGAGCGGAACCAGGCCGTGGTGCCGGTGGGAGCCTGGGTGGAGAGCGCCAGGGAGCGGCCCGGAGAGCAGAAGCCGGCGTTTGTAAGTACTAGGGGGTGGGGGAGAAATAAAGCGCAAGGTCGCGGGCTGTGGCGGAGCCTGGGGTTTGCAGGAGGGTGCGGGAAACACACAGCAGGTGGCTGTACTCCGGGGGTTTGTAGGGACAATATTGTCAATAATAAAAATGAACGGTTTCTGATCCTAATCATTCACGAACCCGAAACCTTAACCTCTGACATTAACCACTAGCCCTAAGCTGTCAGCCTTCTGAGCCAGCAGGTTTTGGGTTCCAGCACATTGGTTAAGAAGGCAAATGGTATGTTGGCCTTCGTAGCGAGAGGGTTTGAGTACAGGAGCAAGGATGTCTTGCTGCAGTTGTACAGGGCCTTGGTGAGACCACACCTTGAGTATTGTGTGCAGTTTTGGTCGCCTTATCTGAGGAAGGATGTTCTTGCCATGGAGGGAGTGCAGTGAAGATTCACCAAGCTGATACTTGGGATGGTAGGAATGATGTATGAGGAGAGATTGGGTCGATTGGGCTTATACTCGCTGGAGTTTAGAAGAATGAGAGGGGATCTCATTGAAACTTATAAAATTCTAACAAGTCTAGACAGACTAGTGTAAGAAATCACACAACACCAGGTTATAGTCCAACAGCTTTATTTGAAATCACAAGCTTTTGGAGCGCTGCTCCTTCTTCAGGTGAAGTGGAGAAATGCATAAAGACACAGCTTATATAGTCAGAGAATCATGTCAGATGTTTACAGGTAACCTTTCCAACTGCCATTTATCACACCTCGGCAGAGAGATAATCACAGCAGTCAAAGGTGTGAATGGTGTCCAAACAGGTCAGTCAGGGAAACATTACATCAAAGAACAATGAGGTGGGGTCACAAGGGGTCAAATATTGCAGATGCTGGGGTCTGTATGAAAAACAAAAAAACAGACAAAAAACATTTTTTTTGGCTGGAAATCACAGCAGGTCCAGCCGCATCTGTGTAGAGAGAACAAGCCAATGTCGACTCGAGTCTGGATGACCCTGCATCAGGTGGGGTTACATGTAGCGTGACATGAACCCAAGATCTTGGTTAAGGCCGTCCTCATGGGTGCGGAACTTGGCTATCAGTTTCTGCTCGACGATTTTGCGTTGTCGTGTGTCTCGAAGGCCACCTTGGAGAATGCTTACCCGAAGATCGGAGGCTGAATGTCCTTGACTGCTGAAGTGTTCCCCGACTGGGAGGGAACACTGCTGCCTGGTGATTGTTGCGCGGTGTCCGTTCATCCGTTGTCGCAGTGTCTGCATGGTCTCGCCGATGTACCATGCTCCGGGGCATCCTTTCCTGCAACGTATGAGGTAGACAACGTTGGCCGAGTCACATGAGTGTGTACCATGTACCTGGTGGGTGGTGTCCTCACGTGTGATGATGGTATCTGTGTTGAACATGCCCCGGAGCATGGTACATCGGCGAGACCATGCAGACACTGCGACAACGGATGAACGGACACCGCGCAACAATCACCAGGCAGGAGTGTTCCCTCCCAGTCGGGGAACACTTCAGCAGTCAAGGACATTCAGCCTCCGATCTTCAGGTAAGCATTCTCCAAGGTGGCCTTCGAGACACACGACAACGCAAAATCGTCGAGCAGAAACTGATAGCCAAGTTCCGCACCCATGAAGACGGCCTTAACCGAGATCTTGGGTTCATGTCACGCTACATGTAACCCCACCTGATGCAGGGTCATCCAGACTCGAGTCGACATTGGCTTGTTCTCTCTACACAGATGCGGCTGGACCTGCTGTGATTTCCAGCCAAAAAAAATGTTTTTTGTTTTTCATACAGACCCCAGCATCTGCAATATTTGACCCCTTGTGACCCCACCTCATTGTTCTTTGATGTAATGTTTCCCTGACTGACCTGTTTGGACACCATTCACACCTTTGACTGCTGTGATTATCTCTCTGCCGAGGTGTGATAAATGGCAGTTGGAAAGGTTACCTGTAAACATCTGACATGATTCTCTGACTATATAAGCTGTGTCTTTATGCATTTCTCCACTTCACCTGAAGAAGGAGCAGCGCTCCGAAAGCTTGTGATTTCAAATAAAGCTGTTGGACTATAACCTGGTGTTGTGTGATTTCTTACATTTGTCCACCCCAGTCCAACTCCGGCATCTCCACAACATAGACAGACTAGATGCAGGAAGGATGTTCCCGATGGCGGGGGAGTCCAGAACCAGGGGTCACAGTCTAAGGATAAGGGGTAAGCCATTTAGGACTGAGATGAGGAGGAATTTCTTCACCCAGAGAGTGGTGATCCTGTGGAATTCTCTACCACAGAAGGCAGTGGAGGCCAATTCATTAAATATATTCAAGAAGGAGTTAGATATTTTTCTTAAGGCTAAAGGGATCAAGGGATATGGGGAGAAAGCTGGGCCACCAGACTGATCCCCAGTGTCAGGGCTCTGAGTTATGGAGAAACCTGGGCTTTCAAGCCTGCAAAGGAGAGATGGTCTTTCAGAGGTGTACATTTTTTAAAAATTTGTTTGAGATGTGGGTGTCGCTGGCAAACCCAGCATTTATTGCCCTTGAGAAGATGGTGGTGAGCTGCTGCCTTGAAACGCTGCAGTCCATGTGGTGAAGGTACTCCCACAGTGCTGTTAGGTCGGGAGCTCCAGAATTCTGACCCAGCAACGATGAAGGATCGGCGATATACTTCTAAGTCAGGATGGTGTGTGACTGGAGGGGAACTTTGAGGTGGTGGTGTTCCCATGCACCTGCTGCCCTTGTCCTTCTAGGTGGAAGAGGTCGTGGGTTTGGGAGGTGCTGCCGAAGAAGCCTTGGCGAGTTGTTGCAGTGCATCTTGTAGATGGTACACACTGCAGCCACGGTACACCGGTGGTGGAGGGAGTGAATGTTTAAGGTGGTGGATGGGGTGCCAATCGAGCAGGCTGCTTTGTCTTGGATGGTGTCGAGCTTCTTGTGTTGTTGGAGCTGCGCTCGTCCAGGCAAGTGGAGAGTATTCCATCACACTCCTGACTTGTGCCTTGTAGATGGTGGAAAGACTTTGGGGAGTGAGGAGGTGAGACACTCGCTGCAGAATACCTAACCTCTGACCTGCTCTTGTTGCCACAGTATTTATGTGGCTGGTCCAGTTAAGTTTCTGGTCAATGGTGACCTCCAGGATGTTGATGGTGGGGGATTTGGCAATGGTAATGCCATTGAATGTCAAGGGCAGTGGTTAGACTCTTGCTTGTTGGAGATATGGTGTGGAGATGCCGGAGTTGGACTGGGGTGGACAAATGTAAGAAGTCACACAACACCAGGTTATAGTCCAACAGCTTTATTTGAAATCACAAGCTTTCGGAGCGCTGCTCCTTCGTCACCTGACGAAGGAGCAGCGCTCCGAAAGCTTGTGATTTCAAATAAAGCTGTTGGACTATAACCTGGTGTTGTGTGACTTCTTACATTTGTTGGAGATCGTCATTGCCTGGCACTTCTGTGGCACGAATGTTATCTGCCACTTAGCCCAAGCCCAAACGTCGCCCAAGTCTTGTTGCATGCGGGCATGGACTGCTTCATTATCTGAGGAGTTGTGAATGACACTGAACACTGTACAGTCATCAGCGAACATACCCATTTCTGACCTTATGCTGGAGGGAATGTCATTGACTAAGCAGCTGAAGATGGTTAGCCTTAGGACACTGCCCTGAGGAACTCCTGCAGCGATGTCCTGGGGCTATGATGATTGACCTTCAACCACCACAACCATCTTCCTTTGTGCTAGGTATGACTCCAGCCAGTGGAGAGTTTTCCCCCCTGATTCGCATTGACTTCAGTTTTACTGGGGCACCTTGATGCCACACTCAGTCAAATGCTGCCTTGTTGTCAAGGGCAGTCACTCTCTCCTCTGGAATTCAGCTCCTTTGTCCATGTTTGGACCAAGGCGCTAATGAGGTTGGTAGCCGAATGTTCTTGGCGAAACCCAAACTGGGCATCAGTGAGCAGGCTATTGGTGAGTAAGTGCCGCTTGATAGCACTGTCGATGACACCTTCCATCACTTTGCTGATGATTGAGAGTAGACTGATGTGGCGGTAATTGGCTGGATTGGATTTGTCCTGCTTTTTGTGGACAGGACATACCTGGGCAGTTTTCCACATTGTCGGATAGATGCCAGTGTTGTAGCTGTACTGGAACAGCTTGGCTAGAGGCACTATTAAGGGAATGGTGACAACAGTACAAGGAAATGTAGATTTAGAATAGTAAAAGGTAAATTTAGGTCTATCAGGAAGCACTTTTTACACACAGTGATTAACACATGGAACAGGCTCCCAGATAACCGTACAAAAGCAAAATACTGCAGATGCAATAGTGGAGACAGAAAAACTGCAATTAAATACATTTAGTATCATTCTGAATGGAGGAATTAAGATGGGCTGAATGGCCGCCTTCATCTGTAGTGATCCTGTGGAGTGATGTGCAACTACAATCTGCTTAATTTGAAGCCCGTTTCTTGCGTGAAAAAATTTAAATCAGCCAGCAATGTGGAGAGTTTCATTGAAACCTCTTGTGCGCCACCATTGGGGCATGGCTCCAGCCCCCTTGTCCCATTCTCTGGAATTCCCACCCTAAATCCCTCTGCTTCTCCACCGCTCTCCTTAACGCCCACCTCTATTGGTCAGCCCTCCTAATATCTTCATTGACTCAGCATCCTTTATTTTTATTATGCCGTTGTGAAATGCCTTGGGACATTTATCTATGTTAAAAGTGCTAGTTGTTGAAATGACTTGCTATACTGCTGCACGGTATAAGCTATGCGATACAAATTCCAGTCATTTCATGAAATGGTCTGTGGTTGTGCGTTGCTTCCTGCTAACAGCACATTCGGCAACAAAATTGTCAACTCCGTTTGGCAAAGAGAGAAGTTCCATCAGGACTATTAGCTTAGTTGTACTTCTGGTCTAACCGGGTGCAGTTGTCTTTAAACTGATGTGTCCCTGAGGATATTTCCTGTCCCAACTTCCAAAAGACTATGCTAATAGCCCAAAGGCCAGCAGTGCTATTATGTTAGAAATTGTCCTTTTAATATTACTATGTACTCAAAGTCAGAAATATTAAAAAATGAAGGCTGCCAGTGGGCCATTCCTGCTCATCTTTCCAGTGAAACGTTTCAAGATGAAGGCCCACCACCTTCTCGAGGGTAACTAGGGATGGACCATAAATATCGGCCTGGATAGTGACGCCAATATCCCAAGAATGAAGACAAAAAAAATTGCAGGATTGTTATCACAGATGGACGGAAATCTGATACCTCAGTCTCACTTGGATTCCGCTAGCTATCCCACTTTGAAAAGCTGTGAACTGGGGCTCCACCATCCCGATAAATTGACGGGGCTAATATTTTACACAGATTTGTCAATATTGGGAAAATGTTAAGTGAAGATTTGATTTTTTTAAATAAGTGGAAATCTAATATCTGCAGTTTATTTTTTTAAGAATTTGATAGACATTTTAAGCTAAAATAGAGTTTTTTGGGGGATGTTTTACAAGTTACTTAGTGAACTGTCAACATCTGGGTCAGTGATGCTATTTTGAATGGTTGAGAGTGACATCACATACATTTAAGCTGCTATTTTTAGATTAGTATGTCAAAATAGGTCCCATTTTAAAATCAAACTGAGTGATCCAATATGAATGAGTAAACTGATTCACATGATTGGTGACACGATAGTCACATTTAGTTCCTGTGCTACAAGTATTTGTGTTTTTGGAAATAAACACACTAAAACTGGCTGAAAACCATATTGCAGTAGTTCAAAATACAGATATTGCATCTATTGTAGTCCACACTTCCCGGTGATGAGTTTTTAGAGAAGGCTGTTTCTGGTTGTTGGGAATTCAACATACGAGGACTTTGATAACTTGAGCCTTATGAGATAATTGTTGTTTTGAATGAAGTGCTTTTCTTGTGAATAATTTTGAATCTGCTGCGCCACAGAGGGAGCTTTCATGCTAAAGCTTAAATTTTGGGTGACTTTCCAGCAAACACAACATGAAACATCTTGTCCGTAAAGGTTTGGCATGTGAGTTTATGCTTATCGAGCTGGGACCGTGAGATTGGCCGTGTATTGGATGTAAATTTGATTACCTTTTCCTTCCATCCTTGGAAACTCATCTGGAAATTTTGCAGTTTAGAGCAGTTCTCAGATATGTATCTATGATGAGCTGATTTGAGTTGGTCAGTCCTCATTAAGCTAGCCATAGACATTGTGTTCTTTTACCCACTACAATACAGCCACTCGAATCACTCTCTCTTTTATTTGTATCTTCCTAATTCAGATTTGGCCTTCTAAATGTTTTTTTTCCTGACAGGATCTTGCAGAATATTGACCTTTAGCCATGGAGGTGATTATTGCCTTGCCCAGTTCAATTTTCTTACTTTAATAGAATTGTTACTGCTGCAGGCTGTTTCTAGGAGTAGGCCATTCAGCCCCTCGAGCCTGTTGTGCCATTCAATTAGATCATGGCTGATCTGTGATCTAACTCCATATACCCGCCTTTGGCCCATATCCCTTAATACCTTTGATTAACAAAAAGCTATCGATCTCCGATTTAACATTTACAGTTGATCTAGCATCAATCGTCATTTGCGGAAGAGAGTTCCAAACTCCTACTGCTCTTTGTGTGTAGAAGTGTTTCCTAATTTCACTCCTGAAAGGTCTGGCTCTAATTTTTAGACTATGCCCCCAAGTCCTAGAATCCTCAATCAGTGAAAATAGTTTCTATCTACCCTATCTGTTCCCCTTAATAGCCTGAAAACTTTGATCAGATCACTCCTTAACCTTCTAAATTCCAGGGAATACAACCCTACTTTGTGTAATCTTTCCTCATAACTTAACCCTTAAAGTCCAGGTATCATTCTGGTAAACCCACACTGCACTCCCTCCAAGGCCAATATAAGGTGTGGTGCCCAGAACTGCTCACAGTGCTCCAGGTGTGGTCTAACCAGGGTTTTGTATAGCTGCAGCATAACTTCTACCCCCTTGTACTCCAGTCCTCTAGATATAAAGACCAGCATTCCATTAGCCTTTTTGATTATTTTCTGTACCTGTTCATGACATTTTAATGATCTATGTACCTGAACCCCCAAGTCTCTTTGGACCGCCACTGTTTCTAGCTTTTCACCATTTAGAAAGTACCCGGTTCTATCCTTTTTAGGTCCAAAGTAGACGACCTCGCATTGGCCTACATTGAAATCCATTTGCCACAGTTTTGCCCATTCACTTAATCTATCAATTTTAGTAATCTTTGTAATTTTATGCTTTCATCTACACTGCCTACAACACCGCATATCTTTGTGTCATCGGCAAATTTGGATATATGACTTTCTATCCCATCATCTAAGTCGTTAATAAATACTGTGAATAGTTGAGCCCCCAACACAGATCCCTGCGGGACACCACTAGTCACATCCTGCCAATTAGAGTACCTGCCCATTACCCCTACTCTGTCTCCTGCCGCTCAGCCAATTTCCTAACCAGGTCAATAATTTGCCCTCAATTCCATGGGCTTCTACTGTAGATAACTGTCTCTTGTGAGGGACTTTATCAAATGCCTTCTGGACGTCCATATAAATAACATCCATAGACTTTCCCCTGTCCACTACTTTAGTCACCTCTGCAAAAAATTCAATCAGGTTTGTCAGGCATGACCTACCTTTTATAAATCTCTCATCAACTGAACATTTTTGAGGTGTTCAGTCACCCTATCCTTAACTATGGAGTCTAGCAATTCCCCCACAAGAGGTTTGGCTACCTGGTCTCTTTACTCTTGATCATTCTGTCTCTGATACCAGAATTCTTTTGCAATTGTATGTTGTATTGAGCCTCTGCTTTTGTATTTTTAATGGCCAACTTTCAGAAGTATTAACTGAACATTAGTCTCGTACACTGCAAGCAGCTTATGGATATAAAAAGAACAACTTATTTTTATAACGGTTCTATCATAACACCAAATGTTAGCATCTGTCCAGCAAATAAGTTATTTTATTTTGGAAGAGGAAATTGTAGGGACATAGATTTCTCTCTTTTTTTTGCCTATAATTGAAATGATCTGCTATAGTTTCAATAAATAACAATAAAATTAGATCAGGAATGTAGCCTTTTATTGATGATACATCTTAAATTTAAAGTTCAGTCTCCATTGGGTGTGATATTTACAAGTTGGACTATTTGGTTGTGTAATGTAAACATTTACTATGCACAAATTTCTAATGTGACTTGAGACCCCTCCTCCCCACTGTCCTCTAGGTAAAAGATATATCTTAAATCTCCACTTTAGCTTTATCAGACAAATAGAGGGCATGTCTGTGTGAGACTGACCAGCTAACTCATGAATGATGAAGTCATGGACGGCAATATTTACCACACTGCATGGCTGACTGTGGTATTTTATTTATAATCTAAGATTTTCTTCCTTCTCCAGCCCTCCCAGTTTTCTCCCCATCTTTCCTGAAAATGCTGATGTACTGGGGTACAGGAAACTTTGGTTTATCCGGAGGTTAACTGTCCGGAATGCTCGAGCCACCGGCAAAAATCAGGAGCCATTTCATTAGGTTTTTTTTCTTTTCGTTGCTTTTTTTTCACCAGTCAGGCTCTGTAAGGTCTCGCTGAAGCTAAGCTACAGAGACGCTTGCAAGGTACGGCCGACTGTTTAGAAGCTGCAACAGGGTTTGTTGCCAGATACGGAGCTCAAAATCTCCGTATGTTTCAACATTAGCGCTGGTTTGTCCGGCAGTTTTGATGGGACGGCAACAGCTCGGTCCCGTCGGTGCCGGATAGCACAAAGTTTCCTGTACTGTGGAATCCACTTGTAATGCTCAATTTCTAAATGTCAAACCTGCATTCCATTAAAAGCTGTATTTGTATAGCTGCTTGTAGTACTTATGACATGTTGATTGTGTTGCTTAAAATGCACTTTAAAAAAAATTTACTACTTGAGCTTCACTGCCGCCGGAAATTTCTTGGAGCCTAAAGTGATCTTTGCAATGCTCCAGGGAATGCTCTTTCACAGAGACTGCCGCCTATATACAGTGGTTCCTAAGGGGACGCTCTGGCTACTGATGACCGTTGTCGTCTCTCAGGTGTACCTTTACCAAAGAGGGCTTTGATTTCATTTAACTGCACAGTTCTCAACTTTAAATAGTGTATATTTTCAATCTATATATTAATCGTATTGTGACTCAAACCGCCCTCCGAGACTTGAGCTCAGTTAGAGTGCTCTGTTCGATGTAGTTAGATAAAGTGCTCATTTTGGCTGATTGCCAAATCGACACGATATCCAAATACAGGAAACTTTGGTTTATCCGGAGGTTGTATGTCCGGAAACCTCGATCTACCGGCAGAAATCAGGAGCCGTTTTGTTAGGGTTTTTTTCTTCTCGTGGCTTTTTTTTTCAACAGTCAGGCTCTGCAAAGTCTCTCTGAAGCTGTTGCTAAGCTACAGAGATGCTTCTAAGGTACGGCCAGCGACTGTTTAGAAGCTGTTGCTAAGCAATAGTGTTTGTTGCCAGATACGGAGCTGCAAACCTCCATATGCTTCAACATTAACGCTGGTATGTCTGGCAGTTTTGATAGATCGGCAACAGCTCGGTCCCGTCGGTGCCGGATATCTCAAAGTTTCCTGTACCATCTCCCTTGGCTCTTTATGTGCAAGCCTAGACAGTCAGAAGGCTATTCAACTGGGGGCATCACAGTCAAGCCAGATCCTGTTTTTTCTTCTTGTTCACATATCTGTGTTTTTCAGGAGTCACTGGTAACAATGAGGAGTTGGACCCTGGATGATTTTCCCTCCTCTATCTAGCCCAGATTGAGTCCAATTGTAGCACTTGTGCTGCTGAGATCCGCTAACATCTCAGATTGCAGATCAAGCCTGAGGCGTACCTGGTCTGTGGAGGTAGTTTCACATTAGATGGTGCAATCACCCAGTGAGCTGCCATAGGATCAAAGTTTTAAAATCATCCATACCATTATTTGCAATATTATTGTGATCCAGTTGCAGTATTCCTACAGTGAAAAGCTTAGTAGGGAAATAGCAATGCTTTACCTGTATTTTGCAGTGATTTATTTGTAGGAATGATCTGGGGAACATCTTTAATGCTGAATATTCAAAAGTAAACTTTGGCATACTTGAATTTTTTTTTTAGAAATTTGCTAAATCAGCAACTTGCATTTATATACAGTCTACAATATATCTTGGAAAAAATGCTCATTGTACTTCCTTCAAAGGGCGAAAACACTGACTATGTAGAAATGCAGTCATTTTCAAAATAAGAAATGCAATGTCCCAGAGCTCTGAATGCATATATTTCTAAAGCTTCTGTTGTGTGTGGAACTGGGGCAGTAATAGCTTTGGGGAACTGAATGGTTACCCACGTCAATTCCTCGCTGTCCTGTTCCTGCTTGTTGCTATAACGGGCTCTGGACTTCTTGATGTACTAACTTTAAAAAAAAAATTAATTCTGAAATCCCATTTTAACCTCTGAAGAATTGGTGTGTTTTCAGCATGGGCTTGGAAGAACCTTGCTCAAAAGCCCACATGTACAGGAAACTTCCGTTTAACCGGAGGTTAAATGTCCGGAAAGCTCTATCTACCGACAAAATTCAGGAGCCGTTTCCTATAAGTTTTTTTTTACTTCTCGTTGCTTTTTTTTTCCAGTCAGGCTCTGCAAGGTCTAGCTGAAGCTGTTGCTTAGCTACAGAGACGCTTTTAAGCTGCGGCCGACTGTTTTGAAGCTGTTGCTAAGCAACAGGGTTTGTTGATTCACACGGAGCTCAAAAGCTCCGTATGTTTTAACATTAGCGCTGGTTTCTACGGCAGTTTTGATGTTACGGCACCAGCTCGGTCCCGTCGGTGCTGGATACCAGAAAGTTTCCTGTACTAGGCTAGCCCTTTACAAGTGCCAAATAAGATTTTTTTTTCATGTAAATAAGTTTTTGAATTCCAGCAGTCAGAGACATAAATTTGCACTTGCAGTTCTTGAGTAAAATGGAGCCCTGAAATCATTGATTTATTCCTGCATTATTTAGAGTGACGCCTCCACCCAGTTGTTTGCTGCTTTAGAAAATTAGATTCAGCATTAAAAGTGCTGTCCCAGTATATCGCTGTTTTTCCTAACCCTAATTTCAAGAATTTTTCACCCAAATACTGCAGCTGTGAGCTGATTGCTTCTGTGCGCCTTTTTAAAGAAAAGCATTTTTACGCAAATTCCCATATCACTTTCAACATTGCACCACTGTGTGACCATAATCTCTCATTTTCTTTGAAATATTTAAAGTTTTGCTACTAGCCATTGAAAGAGCTTGGGTCTGTGCTTGTAATAACTGCAGTGGAATTGACTTTCTTTCAGCAGTATTCCGTTTAAGGTAATCTCTTTATCTTTAGATTTCAGCTCTTGAAGTGGATGAGCAACTAAAGGAAATCCATAGGGCAAAAGTGGAGCATTTGAAGCATTTTCAAGATGAGGTGAAGCACCGTGTGAGCGAGTATGCCCGAATACGCAAAAAGCAGCAACAGCAGCGATCTTGTGAAGCAGTAAGGAACTGTAAAAGAACTTATTAAACAGATACACATTCCTCCTTAATATGCACCTTATGGTACTCTGTCTTTCGATATTTAGTGGATTAAAAACAGTATCTGCCTAAATCTGACTCGATTTATAAGTTAGATTTTTTGCAATTTTTAGCTTGTACTATTTCTCTCATTAGTCATTGGAGATATAATTTGGATGTAGCCATTATCTTGCACGTGTTTCCCTGCAGTTCTTTCCAGGGAGTATTAATTGCTCTTAAACAAGAATGTCTTGCTGTAGCTCTCAACTTTTATGGGGCTGTTCCTGTACAGCACTAACCGTTTCGCTACATTTCTCCAATGATGGAGGGAATGAACTCTGGTATGAAGCAGACTGTTAATCCATTGAATTGTTTGTGATAAAACACTAGCTATACTTTATCTTTATACTGTTTGCTATCACAATGCATGCATAGTCGTCTTTTGGATTCAAAGAAATAAAATGTTGTAAAGGCTGACCTGCAACTATTGTTTCTTTAGCCTGCTTTGTAAATGTGGTAAAGTATTGTACAAGTGTCATCTAGAGACGTTGGTACTGCATTAACCTTTACCATTCTGACAGGCTGCCTATCTTGGATTCTTTTGTAGGTCAAATTATATCAACCTTTTACTTGATAATTTAACACATAGAAACATAGACTGTTACAGGGCAGCAATATGTTAAATCTGTCAATGTTTTTCTTCATGTTTTTCAAGCAAGTGATGCCCTTTAAAAAGAATTGGTGGACTCCACTCCAACAATGGGGTGTGGTGCAGAATTCCACGTTCTGACCACAGACTGTGTGTAAAGACATTTTTTCCAATGTTTCCTTTTAATTCTTTTTATGATTATCTCCACTTATCACCAGTGACCATAATTCGGTGAGATTTAAGGTGGTCATGGAAAAAGACAAAGACGGCCCGGAAATAAGGGTTCTAAATTGGGGGAAGGCTGATTTTAATATGATAAGGCAGGATCTGGCCAAAGTGGACTGGGAGCAGCTACTTATAGGAAAATCCACATCAAGACAGTGGGAGACTTTCAGAAGGGAAATAGCGAGAGTACAACGCCAACATGTTCCTGTAAAGGTCAAGGGTGGGACCAACAAGCAAAGGGAACCTTGGATGACAAGGGATATACAAAAATGCATTAGAAATAAAAGGGGGGCTTTTGGCAGTTACAAAAGACTAAGGACGGAAGAAGCCCTAGAAGAGTATAAAAAGTGCAGGGGCATACTTAAAAAAGAAATTAGGAGGGCGAGGAGGGGCCATGAAATAACACTGGCGAGCAAAATAAAGGAAAATCCTAAGATGTTTTATAAGTATATTAAGGGCAAGAGGATAACCAGGGAAAGGGTAGGGCCCATTAGGGACCAAAGTGGCAATCTGTGTGTAGAGCCAGAGGATGTAGGCGGGGTTTTAAATGAATTTTTTGCATCTGTGTTCACTATGGAGAAAGACGATGCAGACATAGAAATCGGGCAAGGGGACTGTGACATACTTGAACATATTAGCATCGAGAGGGAGGAGGTGCTAGCGGTTTTAGCAGGCCAAAAAGTGGATAAATCCCCAGGCCCGGACGAGATGTATCCCAGGCTGCTGTGGGAGGTAAAGGAGGAGATTGCAGGGGCTCTGACACAAATTTTCAGAACCTCTCTGGCCACAGGGGATGTACCAGAGGACTGGAGAACAGCTAATGTAGTACCATTATACAAGAAGGGTAGCAGGGATAAACCAGGGAATTACAGGCCAGTGAGCCTAACATCTGTGGTAGGGAAATTATTGGAAAAAATTCTGAGGGACAAAATTAGTCTCCACTTGGAGAGGCAAGGATTAATCGGGGCTAGTCAGCATGGCTTTGTCAAGGGTAAATCATGTCTGACAAATCTGATTGAATTTTTCGAGGGGGTGACTAGGGGGGTGGATGAGGGAAATGCTGTGGATGTGGTTTACATGGACTTCAGTAAAGCTTTTGACAAAGTCCCGCATAGGAGACTGGTCAAGAAGGTAAGAGCCCATGGGATCCAGGGTGCCTTGGCGCGTTGGATCCTAAACTGGCTGAGTGGCAGGGGGCAGAGGGTGATGGTCGAAGGTTGCTTTTGTGACTGGAAGCCTGTGTCCAGTGGGGTACCTCAGGGATCGGTGCTGGGTCCCTTGTTGTTTGTGATCTACATAAATGATTTGGATGAGAATGTAAAAGGTATGATCAGTAAGTTCGCAGATGACACGAAAATTGGTGGGGTGGTAAATTGCGAGGAGGAAAGCCTCAGGCTACAGGACGATATAAACGGGGTTGGTCAGATGGGCGGAAAAGTGGCAAATGGAATTTAACCCTGAAAAGTGCGAGGTGATGCATTTTGGACGGACAAATAAGGTAAGGGAATACACAATGAGTGGTAGGACCCTAGGAAGTACAGAGGGTCAGAGGGACCTTGGTGTACATGTACATAGATCTCTGAAGGCAGCGGAACAGGTAGACAAGGTGGTTAAAAAGGCATATGGGATACTTGCCTTCATTAGCCGAGGCATAGAATATAAGAGCAGGGAGGTTATGATGGAGCTGTACAAAACGCTGGTGAGGCCACAGCTGGAGTACTGTGTGCAGCTCTGGTCGCCTCACTATAGGAAGGATGTGATTGCTTTGGAGAGGGTGCAGAGAAGATTCACCAGGATGTTACCTGGGATGGAGCGCCTCAGCTATGAAGAAAGACTAAACCGGCTGGGGTTGTTTTCCTTGGAGCAAAGAAGACTGAGGGGGGACCTGATTGAGGTGTACAAAATGATGAGGGGCATAGATAGGGTAGATAAAGAGGAACTTTTCCCCTTAGTAGGGGGGTCAATAACAAGGGGGCATAGATTCAGGGTAAGGGGCAGGAGATTTAGAGGGGATTTGAGGAGGAACTTTTTCACCCAGAGGGTGGTTGGAATCTGGAACTCACTGCCTGAAAGGGTGGTAGAGGCAGGAACCCTCAACATTCAAGAAGCATTTGGATGAGCACTTGAAATGCCATTGCATACAAGGCTATGGACCAAATGCTGGAAAATGGGATTAGACAGGACAGGGATGGATGGGCGGCGCGGACACGATGGGCCGAAGGGCCTCTTTCTGTGCTGTAAAACTCTATGACTCTAAGTCCACTTATGCCACTGGCAAAGTATGAGTTCTTGTACTGTGGCCCAGCTTTAGAGTCTCCGAGCAGGATGTGCACATGTATCTTAACTACCTGCTAGAGAATGAGCGGCTATGGTAGCATGTAGCAAGGCTCACTCTGCTCCTGTGCCATCAAGCTTATTTTCTCTACACGCATAGACCCTCCATTGATGGACTCAGCAGTGTTCAGTATCCTGGAAGTAACTTAAACATGAACAACCCTTAAGGTTTAAAAAAAATACAGACCCACACTAATGTGTATAAAAATAGTTTCGGAGCAAAGTGCAGCACCGAACTAATTTGACTGAGAGCTTTTCCTGGTTGAGATTACACTACGCTGAGTCGATCCAATTCTGTTTTAACAGCCGCTGTCTTACTGGCATATTACATATTGCCGAGCTGTTGGAACATTGCCATGAGAAAAAATGATGGGTGTGTTATATAAATCCAGTATCGTGGCATAATTTCTGTCATACTATTTTCATTGCTGTGTTAAGTATTCTAGTGCATCAATACCAGAGGAAAAAAAACATGTTAACCATGCTGCAACTCATCACATTGAGACATCAGACACCAATTCCTGTTCACACAATGCTTTGCTGCAAATGTCCCATTGGTTGGGATTTCTTGAATATGTGGTGCAAGTCAGGATAGCCACAATGCTCCATGTATTGCACGTTAAGTGGTGTGCTGTACTATGACTCTTGCATGAAGATCAGATTTTCAGTTTGATCAAAAGTCAAAAATAGCAAATGTAAGATTATAAGCTGTTTTGCACTCTACTTTAAGTACACTGTAGAGGCATAATAGTCTAGTTGTACATACCACTTTACCTACCTTCTTATTGCTGTTTCTGTTTAGGTTGAAAGGGATGACCGTGTGATCAAACAATCCTCTGCTTCAGCTGAACATCTCACTCCAAATCAAAACACTTGCATGTTTCGTGGTAGTAATGAGGGGTTTGCTATTTTTAGCCCAAGCTCAAGGTGGGTGTATGCTCAGGGGCTAGGCAATGACGAGGAGGAAGACGGAGATGTATTCAGCGACCAAGCCCGGAAGGTGAGCATATCCCAGAGATACTTAAAACAGCAGCTGGTATTTCTTCAAAGCTATTTCATCTTCAGATCAAAGCAACAGTTTGAGACCAGCACTTCTAGTGACAAGATGGAAAATTGCACATCATGAAATCCTACTATGTCAATGTGCCAGATTGGAACTAGAATTTCAAACTAGTGCAATGAGTATGCGTCCTTCCATTACCCAGCACTAAAATGTAATTACTTTTATGAGCATAAAATCCATAAAAAATTGAGTTCCAAGTCTAGCACAGTGTTTCACTATTTCTTCAATAATTCTGTCTGAGCCTACTACTAATTGCAGATGCTCCACAGAAATAGTCTGCCGTATTTCTCCATGCATCTGTGCAATAGTATCTAAGTGTGTGTAATTTATGTAAGGTTTGGTCCCTTGGACAAAGAGACTGGAGGGTGTTTTCCAATGTAAGAGCTTTATTAAGAAGTTACTATATAAGTAATAAAGATGGTAAAATACAAGAGTACAATTATAATATATTAAATAAGACGTTGAGATACAACCTGGCAAAGCTTAACACTGACAAGATTTCGAGGCGATCACCCTTGAAGGGACCTGTGATAACACTTGAGTGGTCCAGTCTTGCTCCAAGAACGTTCTAACATGTATATAAGTTGAGACTTAAATTATATTATAATCACCCATTAATTCTTGCAGGACCATGAGCCACTTCCTACCTTTTGGGCTCGCACATCAATCATTCTTTCTGTCTCATGCCACAGGAAGGCAGAAACACAGTCAACTAACGGTTTCCCATGTCATGACCCTATAAACATAAGATAGTAATTGAGACATGGTGTCATTACTTGGACTTGGGCAGCACGGTGGCATAGTGGTTAGCACTGTTGCCTCAGTGCCAGGGACCCGGGTTCGAATCCGGCCTCGGGTGACTGTCTGTGTGGAGTTTGCACATTCTCCCCGTGTTTGCGTGGGTTTCCTCCGGGTGCTCCGGTTTCCTCCCACAGTCCAAAGATGTGCGGGTTAGGTTGATTGGCTATGGTAAATTGACCCTTAGTGTTAGGGGGATTAAATACGTGGGGTTACGGGGATAGGGTGGGCTATGTGTTGGTATAGGGGTTACGGGGATCGGGTGGGATATGTGTCGGTGCAGGCTTGATGGGCCGAAATGGCCTCTATCTGCACTGTGGGGTTTCTGTTTCTGTTTCTGTTTCATCGAGGACCCACTATTATAACCAGGTTTAAGCAATCTTTAGCTGAAGATTGACAATATTCAGTAGCAAGCCTGTAAACTGCTTTTCTTGCACTAAGGGAGTGCATCACAACTGTTCTGAAATGCATTTCACAAAATGTCACAAAGAAGTTGTATAAAAATGCTTTGTGAGTATGAAGGGAAATTTATATTTGATCTGAGAAATGGGTCTGCTATGACTTGTCCCATTTCATTCTTTGAATTATTAAATCATGCTTCATCTCTGAACGGATTTCCCCCATCTTGTACACTTGAGTCTGATTTCTGTGCTGAGTTCCATTGTAGAAACGGTAGCTAAAGCCCATTCTAATATTCAAATGGTAAGCACCACTGAATAATTCATGAAATACATGCTATTATGTTAATTGCTTGTCTACAGTAGCAGGTAGTATCTTTGTGAAACAAGGACTGCAGCAAGAACAGCATAAAATCTTGCCTTTAGCAGTGAAACAATAATGCTGAAGTTTAGATTTTCTTTGTGTGAAAGACCTGGAGTTCCAAGTTACAACCGCTGCAAGCGAACACCAGGATCACTTTCACTAGTGATCCGTTTCTTTTGTTCAGTGATTCATCCACTGAATCTTGGCCTTTTGACTACATTTAGATTACATTGCCTGCCAAATATTAACTATTATGTGTGCATATTAATCCATGTGACAATTGAGTCATTGACGTGGTTTATCTGAAAATGTATTCTGAATAGGATTAGCCTTTTTTATACTAAACAAATTGGCTCATTTTGTATTCAGTGAATTAGAGTAACTTGCAGGCATCCCACTAGATTTCCAAATGTTCTGTAGTTTCAATGACCGAAAACTAAATTTAACAGGAAATATTTGACCAGTGCCTTGTTAGATGACCTATAACTGAAAGTATATTTGAGGAAACGAGTCTAAGCCAGAAAATACATAACTATTTGATCCTGTGTTGTAATATATGTCAATAACAAGCTAATTTATATTACTCCACTGAAATGAAAGACCATGAAACTTGTCGGAAAAACCCAACTGGTTCACTAATATCCTTTTAGGGAAGGCAATCTGCTGTCCGTACCTGGTCTGGTCGATATGTGACTCCAGACCCACACCAATGTGAATGTGCAGTAATTTAAATTGCATTCCACCCTTTTTAAAAGAAACTGCAAGGCATATATATTTTATCCTTTTTTTTTTTTAAAGCGTTTATCTCCACTCGCCAAATGAAAACACATACAGGTGACTTTCTCTCTCCAGGTATTTGCTTGCCAGTTGATCTGTGACGAGGAATTGTAGAAGAAGGGACTGGTTAGTTTATTTTGTGTCTCCATTTCTGGACAGCCATGTGCGTCTCAATGGATCCCCTTGATGGATCAACTGAGCTTGGAAATGTGCTCTGCAGGGATCTATAGGCACATCTGTAGAACGGTAGCATAGTGCTTATGTTACTGGATCCGTAACCCAGAGGCCTGGACGAATAATCCGGAGACGTGAGTTCAAATCCCACCACAGCCGCTGGGGAAATTTAAAATTCAGTTAATTAAATAAATCTGGAATTAAAAAGCTAGTATCGGTAATGGTGACCATGATTGTCGTAAAAACCCAACTGGTTCACTAATGTTCTTCAGGGAAGGAAACCTGGCCTGGCTTATATGTGACTCCAGACCCACAATGTGGTTGCCTCTGAAATGACATGCCAAGCCACTCGGTTGTGCTAAAGTCAGCACTGTGGGAGTACCTTCACCACAAGGACTGCAGCAGTTCAAGGTGGCGGCTCACCACCACCTTCTCGAGGGCAATTGGGGATGGGCAATAAATGCCGGTCTTGCCAGCGACGCCCACATCCCGTGAACGAATAAAAGATCAAATCCCATCAAGTGAGGATAACTCAGAACTCGAAGTGTTGCTTGTGAGCTATGTTTATATTTGTGTGTACTTCAGTGCAAAAATCATTCTTTGGAGCCTAGTACTAACAATTCTGGTTTCTTTAGCTCAGCAAAGTTACAAAACAGGCTCGGCAAAGGCTTGCATCATGTCAGACAGTACCAGAAGTGGACTTGTGCTCAGCACTTCCAGGAGGAATCTGGAGGGTAGCTCCAACAAGAGATGTGAGTTATGTTTCTATTGGTAATGTAACTGGTCTTAAAGTCTGAGAAATCAAAAATCTACTGTTAGGGCAGGCAGAAATTGTTTCTGAACTGATTTGGTAGTTGTGATTTCCTACCCCCATCTCTCAATCTGAGTTTTTATGCTTCTCTTTATCATTAAGAAAAATCCAGAAAGATTCCATTCTGTTTTACCAATCTCGGACTGCTAATTTAGTGATAAATTGGGTAGTTATGTATTGTGACCTGTGTCCACAAGGAGCCAGTCTGCCCTAATCTCATTTCACTTAAGACCTCCACAGTAGGGAAATAGACTTTCAATTCCATCAATCTTAGTTGATTTCACAGCTGAAAGAACAGCGTTCTTACGGTAATATTTAGAGCTCAAGCATCCATTTTTGTGTGGGTAAAAACAAATCAAGTGATCAAAAATCTAGTGTACACATTTGCTCCCCTTTCTAAGTTCTACAATGATGTACACCTATGAAAGTTTTTTTTCAAAAACATACCCAGGAGAAATAGGGGAGTAGTTTCAATACATTTTGTGCATTGCTACTGGAATATTTTAGTGAACATTTGCTCAAGCATCCATTCATCTCCATAAGTTCTAGTAATTGAATGTCGTGTGTTTCCATTAAGCAGCAGCTTTAGTTGTACATTAAAAGCTCTTTTGCATTTCTATTGATATTTAGTGGAGGTCAATCGGATGCTGCAAAATGGTGGTCTTGGTTGATGATGGTCTCCAATGCTTTAAGTCACACAAGTGCTGGAAGCTGCACTATATACACTGCAATTCTGATTACTTTCTGAGAAAATAACACAGTACTTGATCAAAATTAGAATGCATTGCAGGACTATATTGCTGAATATTTTGACTATGATTTAAAATATGGTGTGAGTAAAGATTTGACTCCTTGACCCCTGACAGTAAAATGCTGTAATGGGAGACCAATAGCGTGGCGTTACAAGCAAACTTTTTGAAGTCAATGCATAATAAAATTTTGTTTATTTAGTTAGGAATCAAAGTATTAAGCCATTTAATTTTTAACGTGAAATTATTTTAACTGTCCATTTGAAATGAAAATAAATTTAGTATTTACATAATGTGTTACAGCAAAATCTATCAAAGTCACATGACTCAACTACATCATGTGATTGAACTAACCCCACTTTTCCGTTATGAAACTGCAGGGTTGTCTTAACTTTCAAACCAGGTTTAGCTAAAAACCTGAAATCAATGGTTGGAATTCAGTCTGCATTCAAACAGGAATGTGTTCTGCGACTTGATTTTTTTTTTTTTTTTTTTTTAAACAAATTTTTCGTCCCACCTCCTGGCTCAAAGTGTCCCAGTAGCATTTCCAAGTGGCTAGTTATGTGCGAGTCTAGACAGTGAATGTTAGTAGGCTATTTGATCACAGCACAACTCAACCTTGTTCTTCTACAATATCCACACCATGCACTTTTCAACAGGGATTACTGGATGTAGCACTCAGTGACATTTTCTCTTATTTATAGGGAAATTGTAAGAGTGTTATTTAAAAAAGTAAGAAGTCACACAACACCAGGTTATAGTCCAACAGCTTTATTTGAAATCACAAGCTTTCGGAGCGCTGCTCCTTCGTCAGGTGACTTCACCTGACGAAGGAGCAGCGCTCCAAAAACCTGTGATTTCAAATAAAGCTGTTGGACTATAACCTGGTGTTGTGTGACTTCTTACATTTGTCCACCCCAGTCCAACACCGGCATCTCCACATCATTTAAAGTGCTTTTGATTTTTATTACAAATAGCACAATGCCCTGGAATGAGAATCTTGGCTGTTTTCCTCCTCATACCTCTCTTTTCCCCCCCCCCCCCCCCCCCAACCCTGATTTCAGAGGTACTGAGATATTTCACACAAATGTGTGGGTGAGTGGGATTGAAGATTATATGTATAGACCTAGGAATAATCGAGTTGTGAATGGAACACTTGTAGGTCCAGTCTAGCTGGAAGCATGACACTGTTATCTACAAAGTAACCAGTCAGGGTTGAATTAAATGAGTTGTAGTACATAACGTCCTGGAGACTGCGTCAGAGGCCCAGTTAGAGAAAAATTTCAGTGTTGCTATCTATGAATTCTTGCATGTAGCTATTCGTGTCCTGTGGTAAATTGCACATGGACTTTCGAAGAAAGGTGTCGATATACTTTCTTGTGTTCTATTATTACTGGCTACTACTTATCATAATGACTTAGCTTTGTTAACTTCTGTGGTGTTCCTGGTTCATAACGTACACTGAACTGTGACCTTCCTCATGTCCTTCCATTTTACAAACTGTTCTACAAGGAGTGCACCACACAGCTTGCTCACATAATTATAAACAGTGTTAAAATTTCATCATCTAAAAAAATTCAGTGAATTGAGACATTACAGCCGATGATTTCTTAGCAATGGGACACTGTTATATCGGTTACACTGCTGCAGCTCCAGATACTGGTTTTCCATGCTGATTCGTTAGCTGCTTCCAAGTTCTTTATAAATTATGTGGCGTTAAGAATCTTGTAAGGGGGTTGAAAAGACAGCAGGTTGGCCTTCTAGCCAAGTCAGTGATTCAGGGTACTTTCTCCTTTTCCAGAACCAATTATCCAGAAAAGAGGCACAACTAAACAGCGCGGATGATTTCACGTGTTTGGAAGGCCAGCATGACCTGCCTGCAGAGTTGCAGGAACAGCCGCAGAAATTGATGGGTGGGAAACATGTTACTTTTCAGCCTGAACTAGAACATGAAAAGGTTAGACTTCGGTTTCCACATTATTGTTCTAAACTGTGCTGTAGCAAGCAGCGAAGCAGAATCCATCTACAGGAAACTCTTTTTTTTTTTAATCTGGGACCGGCGTGGTGCCGGTTTATCAAAAAGTCCAGATTACAGAGAGTTATAGTTTAAAAGGTACGAGAGCTCCGTACACAGCAACAAATCCAAGCTTCCCTGTTGCTTAGCAACAGGTGCAAGAAGCCTGACCACAAACCAAGCGTCCCTGTTGCTTAGCAACAAGTGCAGGACCCCCCGATTACACAGCCAAGAATCAAGAAACGGCCATTAATATGAAGAAAAACTTAACTGAACCTACTCCTGAATTTTGCCGGTTAACCGAGATTTCTGGTTGTTTAGGTGCCGGTAAATCGAGAGTTTCCTGTAAATACTGGATTTAAAATCAATTTAACATTTTAATAGGTGCACAATACTGTTTCTTTAAAACCACTTGCAGATTTAACATTCTAGTATCAAACTGAATCTAAATCTAATTTTTCACCTCTGCTAGTTTAAGTTTCTTCTTAAACAAAATTCTTGCAGCATCTCGAGCTTAATATCTTGAATTCTGCTGGGTAGGTTGACCTTCTCTGTCATCTTCTAATGTCACTTTAAGGGATGATGAAGTGTTGGAACTGCCGTCCCCTGGCTTATATACCTCCCATGTAACCCTCTTGCATGAAATTAGTGCAACATCCCACCACTTGACTGATTTTAACGACGTCACCAACATCAGTTCACCCATGTGATCTTGGCTAAGATGACTATGTACCAATATTTTAGTAAAAACTGATTTTGAGCTTCAATAAGTATCCAGTATGTCTGTGTTGGCATACTGGTCACTTCTGGGACCTGGGATCTAATTCAGCCCAGACTAATGGGAATGAAAGTCTGTCAGCTGGCTGCATTGATCGACGTGAAATGGGTTCCGGCAATGTTCGTCCTGTTACTAATGCAAATTGGCCCACAGCATAAAACTGGTATTAATTCAGATAGGAACAGGAGGAGGCCATTCATCCCTCAAGCCTGTTCTGCCATTCAGTGAGATCATGGCTGATCTGCGACCTAACTCCATGTACCTGCCTTTGGCCTAGATCCCTTCATACCTTTTGTTAACAAAAAGCTATCAACCTCAGATAGGATTCAGCGCCTGTTGGTTCTGGGTTAGCAC
The DNA here is from genome assembly GCF_052327205.1 of Somniosus microcephalus. Classification (NCBI taxonomy): domain Eukaryota; kingdom Metazoa; phylum Chordata; class Chondrichthyes; order Squaliformes; family Somniosidae; genus Somniosus; species Somniosus microcephalus. The sequence continues at coordinate 41,479,431 of NC_141012.1, read as the reverse complement.
TGTCACTCCTGTAGGCCACAGAATGGGAAATGGAATTATTACGTTGGTATGTTGGAGCTGCTTTTGGGTTGAGGTACATTTTTGAGATATTGTATAAGGAGCTTTACACTGCTTCTGCGCTAAAGCCGATGCGGAAATTCTTAATGCGCTCAATGAGTTCAGAAAGTGGAAACTTGTTCAATTCACCTTGTTAAACAGAATTTGTATAGTTTTCAAGTATCTTCCAATGGTTGGGCATAAGTGACAATTTCTTATCTGACTGTTTACAAATAGGCAGAGATGCTGATCATGAGTAGACAGTGACTCCAAAACAAATTAATCAGTTTAACAAACATGCTTGTATTTGAACCAGATTTCTTAATTGACTTCCTATCCCTATATAGTGGTTTCCTTAATTTTGCTACCTTACACCATCACACTCAGAAACTTCTCCAAGTCAGTTCTCCGTCGATGGTGTCGTCGGCACTTTCCTACTTATAGAAAACTTTCAAAAAATGTGTCTTGATTTTTGAGAGCGTGTGGTACCTAAACCCTAAAAGCGATGGATGCTAATTATCATAGTTTGCACTATTCAAACAATAAGCTGCCGATAAGTTTTATGAAACCTTCACATGCAGGTTGAGATATTAACAAACCTATTAGTATTGGATATAAAAATACTTGTGTTAAAAAAAATTTGCTGGTGATTTGTTTAAAATTAACTGAAATGATTTCATGGAATCTTTTTGAAACTAATCCTGTCACAACCTGATTGAAGCATAAAAATCTTGGCCTTTTGTTGACAACTCAGTCCTTTTTTTGTACTAATATTTCAAATGATCCAGTAATTTGAATTAAGTAATGTAAATAACAGCAAAATAGGAATTTAATGCTAAAAATTTCAGTTAGATAATTTATGACTAACAACTTTTAAATTAAAAGAATTGGAAAGTAAGCAGAATTGAAGATGCATATCCCGAAAAAGGTTTAAAATGTGTACACAAATGAATCAAATTTGTATGAATTTCTAACCTTGTATTATTAATTGAGTTTCTCACTGTAAACTGTGATCTAATTCTCTGTGTATATAAATTGTTATTTCAGCCCTGTAGTCGACTTTATCGCGAGCCCTACCCCACAGGTTCCTGCCTAGGGTTCAGTACTGACTATAAGGCAGCACTCATTCTGCGGCCTGGTGTGGACCAGGAAGAGAGTAAGAAACAGGTAAGTTCTTTCCACTTTGAGATGAGTTAAACAAAATCTCTGGGGTGATGACCACAGATATTCTTGGTCCATCTCATACATCAGTTTGACTTTTTTATGGAAGGGGAAGAAGGAAGGTTGCATTTACTATTGGGAGGGTGGATGGTGGGGGGGGAGGAAAGCAAAAATCTGTTGTTGCCTCTACTGGGCCATTCTTGTATACCTTCTAATAGCTTGCACCCTGTTGACTTGAGAGTGGAAGGTATATGACAAGTACAAAATTTCAACTGCAGAAAAATTTGGCGTAGGGTACAGGAAACTTTTTTTTATCCGGGACCAACGTGGTGCCGGTTCATCAAAAATTCCGGATAACCGAAAGCTATAGTAAAAGATACGGAGCTGAGAGCTCCATATAAAGCAACAAACCCTGTTGCTTAGCAACAGGTTCAGAACAATGGCCAAAAGTTCCAAGCGTCTCTGTAGCTTAGCAACAGCTGCAGCCACACCCTTGCACAGCAACAGATGGAGGAAGGCAAGTAATAAAACTTACCTGAACCTACTCCTGGATTTTGCCGGTTAACCGAGATTTCCGGTTATTTAGGTGCCGGTAAATTGAAAGGTTCCTGTATTTGGATTTTTATTGCAGTTGTGTAGGGGACAGCCTCCTGAAGTTTGCTTTTTTTTTTCTTGTATGACGTATACATACATGAAGTTTTTAGCAAATATTTAAGTGCTCACTTGATGGCTGAGAGTTCATCCAGTGAGTAGCTAAGCAGAGAATGGTCCCTGCTTCAATCCTCACTCTGCTGAGTTAGTTAATCTGAGCCTAGGTGGTGGTAGGGCTACTACAATTGTTCAATTGGCAATCTTGGAGCTAGACAAGGATCAGAGCTCCAGTTTCTGATTGTATCCAGTGACCCTAGCTGGAAGTGCATGTGTAAACAGCCAGTGAGGACTCCGCTCAGCTGAAATAGGCTGTTGGAATTGACTGGAATTTTTTTCTTTACTAAATAAAACAAATCCAAGAAAAAGAAACCAGGTTACAAGCTGACTAGAAGTTGATCTGTTCTGCATAAGCTGCCAAAACACCAGCTGTCATTTGTTTAAGTAAATAATGTTGAGCCACCTCAGTGCTGCAGATGCTTTCTATTCATGAAAATGGCCTGAGAACCTGTTTAATATGCTGGCACGTTACACTTTGAAAAGGGCAACCATTTGCAGCAGTCCTGGTTTTGTCTTGTAACCAAGCTTCATGTACCCTGCAGATAATTAGAGTACTAGAAAATACAAATATATTTCTGGATTGATCTTTTTCCCCCCAGCGTGGTAACCAATATTTGATGTACCGTCGCCTATTCATGGACATTGAACGAGAGCAGGTGAAAGAACAACGGCGCCAGCAAGAGCATGAGAAGAGGATAGCGAAGTGAGTGATGCATTTAGTTGAGGGAGTGCTGAAACTCGGCAACTTCATTGCTGCTTCAACTTGGAAAACTGAATCCAGTGCTGGTCATGCTGCTATAGTCATTAGAATTTGCCACTGAACATTTGACTCCTGCTAAGGGCTATTTATGTTAATGAATTTGTCACAACCAGGTACTGCAGTCCATAAAAGAAAGTCTTGCATTTATAAAGCATTTTATTACGTTGTCGAAATGTCTCACCAATTTCTTCACACAGTGAATGATTTGGGAAAACAAAAAATGATGACGGATCTTAGACTTGTAGGACGTGCAGAATTACCCCTCGCCCCGTCCAACGGGTTAGAGAGTTCGGACTTGAGACTTCTGAGAAATTACACCAGACACACGTGTTCTGCCTTTAACCTTTTATTGTCCCTAAGACCGATTCAAAACCCCAACCACTATTTGAACAGTGCACCAATAATATTACAAGAAATCATACATACAGCCACCCACAGATGATCAGTCCAGTGTTGATTGTAGGCCACTTCCTTTCGACTACAGTAGCTCTTCGAGTTGAGATGATCAGCCAGGCCCCTCCTTCCGACTGCAGTACCGATATTTTTAGTCACTTTTTTAATAGTTTTTCTTGCCTTTTTCAGGCAATCAATCATTCAGAGATTGTGCGATGTTCCTTTAATGTTCGACCTAAGTTGTTTGAGCTGTCAAACTTTCACACTCGTATCTTGTGTGGTTACCCATTCATTCACTCAAGTTTACAGAAGTGGCAGTAAACCACTTGGTCACATTTCACGTGCACCCTGTATTTCGGAACTCCAAAGGCTTGACTCCTCCCCTTTAGCCACCAAAAGTTGTTCTACAACCTTATGGCCTATTCGTTGACACGAAGTCTGCAAATCTAAGGGGGTTTGTTTATCTCTGTTGTCTATGACTATCCCCCATTTGTTCTATCAGTGTCTACTAGCTTCCAAATCCAACAGTTTCTTTTGAAAGCTCACCAAATGTTTGCTGCCTTTTAGTAAAGCACATTCCATGCCCATTTATCAGTGAAAGTCAATCTGTTACATTCACAAACTTTATTTCACTTCGAAAAACCTTTTGGCCTAGCAAAGCATTTTAATATATACCAAAATTAAAAATTAATGGGTCTGTGTTTACTTACAGACTGTGTGCAGTGCCTGTAAATACCATGAGTTTCACACTGGCTCACCTTATTCATGCTCATTATACCCACCCCTACCTTTAGTCTTTGTCTTAATCTCAAATCTGTACCCATGTTTCTTTAAATTTTTTATTCAGAATTAAGGAGGAGAAGGAAAAACTAAGGGAAGCGGAAGAGAAAAGGATGATTGAGCTAACTCATCAGAGAGAGCGAGTGATTGAAAGTGGAAGGATTGCTCAGTTGAAGGAAGAGGAAAAACAGAAGAGAGCAGATAAAGACAAAGCCCAACGAAACCGAGAGAGTACCAGGTATGCTGCATATTCTGGTTTTCACAGGGCATAGGGTGTTTTATAGGTCTGCAGAGAAGGGATGGAAATAAACCCTGTGGTAAAATTAATCTTCACATCGTACCTCTGTATTAATGCAAGATATACACTTTGTATATAGTTTGAAAGAAATATTTCTGATGGTGCCTTGCGAGGTGTTCTTGTCAGAGAACTGATTTTGGAGATATCCAGGCCTGCCTAATCAGTTCAATGACCGTCACAGTACAAGGAAAGGGTGAATCAGAGTGTCCTGAAGTCTGCTAATGTTGTACAGGAAACTTTCGATTTACCGGCACCTAAATAACCGGAAATCTCGGTTAACCGGCAAAATTCAGGAGTAGGTTCAGATAACTTTTATTACTTGCCTTCCTCCATCTGTTGCTGTGCAAGGGTGTGGCTGCAGCTGTTGCTAAGCTACAGAGACGCTTGCAACTTGTGGCCATTGTTCTGAACCAGGGTTTGTTGCTTTATACGGAGCTCTCAGCTCCGTATCTTTTACTATAGCTTTCGGTTATCTGGAATTTTTGATGAACCGGCACGTCGGTCCCGTCCGTGCCGGATTTAAAAAAAAAGTTTCCTGTAGTCTTATTGATTTCTCTTTATATTGTAGTAATGGTAACCTTTAGCTTTTGCCTGTTGTGAGGAAGTACAAGTCAATTTAGATGCAGTAACCACTGAACTGTTGAATAAAGACTGACCATAAAGCAATGGTCAGTTCGGACAACAAACCTAATTAAAATACATTCCAGTGAATACTGCAGAGAACTTCAATCAGTTGATAAGTTCTGCAGAAGTAAAACATCTGTGACTACATCATCCTTTTCAGAAGCAGGAGATTGGTATAGAATAGTATATATTTATAGTTAGAAGTTTCGCTCGTTAATATAGCAACAAGAGCAAAACTATTGCTAAGATAACAATGTAGGGGAGTTGTACCGGTCTACAGAAAAATAACTCTTCTAAACTAAAGGGGGCAAGGGTAGAAGCTTATTAAAATTCACTTGCTATGGAGTTGTATTTGGTAATGCAGAAACGTGTGGATTGTCATGTAGAAGTGGTAACAAAAAGGTATAAAAAGTGAGTGTTGAAACAGAGACTTGATTCAAAGGTCTGCAGCCTGCTTACTGAGCTCAGAACTATAACACGTAGAGTCCTCCGACTAAACATGCACGGTTTTTATCTAAGTACTGCTATTAAGTGTATGGTTAATTTCTGTATACCTAATAAATCTGTGACATCTGATAATCAATGTTGTGATTCCTATTGATGTGAGGAGTCAATTACAAGAACACACACTTACCCTTCTAACAGTGGTTCCAATATGTTCATGAAATTTGGGACTAATGGGCTTTGCCTCAAGGTAGTATGAGACCTGTTGAATTCACGTTGGTCTTGTGTATCAGCTGTTGAGAATCGGCCTCCACTTTTATTCGCTTATCAAGAATTCACTGAACTAGCGGTGAAAATGTTCTCCTATGCACACTCGAGTACTTTTTAATTGTATTGCGGTGTTTCATGCTGTTACTTTAAGCTTGCTGGTGGGGGGGGGGGGGGGGGGGTGGGTCTGTGTATAAGCATGGTTGTGGTGCTGGAAAGAGGCTTTAATTAATGAGAGTTGGTGGTTAAAATTCTCTTCGTGAAAAATTTATATAGTGGTTTTAAAGAGTTTTTTCAATATCTTCTCTTGTATAGCTGAAATAAAAACAGAAAACAGAAGCTCAACAGGCCTGTCAACATCTGAAAATTGAAGGAATCAAATAGTGTTTCAGATAGTGACCCTTCAGGGTATTCACCCAAAACATTGTTTTTTTATCAATTTTAAATGCTGACTGACCTGCTATATCGTTCCAGTGTTCTGTGTTGTTTTCAGCTTTATCGCTCCTGTGCATCTGTGAGGAGAGGCTGAGCAACTGATCAGTTATCTACTGATAAACTGTTCATAGCTCTGATGACTGCTGAGCAGCACTGCTCATCTGTTCAACGCTGTTCACTGGCCCTGAATTAATGAGATGATGGCAGTAGGGTAGAAAACTCCGGTTTCAGCCAAAACTGATTCGTACAATTGAATATATAGTTGAGTTTTGGGCAAGTTTGAGTTGAGCACTGTATCCATATGATCACTAATAATGGATTACAGTTTTTCTTTTGGCTGAGTGAATCTAGCTGCTTCTACTCAGCTTTTTTTCCATCTTTAATTTATTGCAGATATATAGAAGCCTTAAGAGCACAGATGATGGAGAAGATTAAATTGCAAAATACAGATCTGCCGCCACTCTGCTGTTGTGGAACCGATTTCTGGGACTCCCATCCAGACAAGTGCGCAAACAACTGTGTCTTCTATAAAAACCCTAAAGGTACACAAACTGGACGATGACACCTATTGGAACAATATTTCTTTCTTCTAAATACTTGGTATAGAACAGTGGATACTTGCGAGTGATCTCAAAAGTTATCTGATCAAAGGTTTGTGAGACCGATGGATGCTGAACCTTGCACAATATACAAAATATTGGAATGTCTGGATGCAATATGTAATTTATATTAGTAAAAGTATCAGATTAATTCCCCACCCCCATTTTCTTAACAGTTACATGTTGAAAGGTTGGCTTAGGGGGTCTACCTTTTCAAGGTTTATAAGGTGCCTAAATTGCCTCTTTGGACCATCACACCTTCCCTGGTCCAAATTATATTAATAGTTAACAAACCAAATCAATCACAACAAGATCATAGTATGCACTGCGTGAACTGTAACTTAACTCCTTGCCGGAGTCATGAAAGATGAAGTTGCACACAGAACTATTAACTAGCACTACTTTATTTAACAACATTTATGATGATGCAACACCAGCACAAAGCTAAGCATTAATGACTACAGTAAAATAATTGGATATTTTAAAAATCAATCAGAAGAACTTCAGTTGATAAATACACAATAGTAACTTAAGCATTGTAGCAATAACTGCGATAATAGTGATATTCGATAATCAAGATTACAGTTTGGTTTAGCAAGGTTAGTTTTACAATCCTTGTTTAAACATATTGGTAAACTTCCAGTATTGAGGCAGTCCCTTTTACGACCCGAGAGGAAGTTTCACAACGCCAGCTGTAGTACGTTGGCTGCTGCCCTGGTGAGCAGTTGTGCCTTTCTCTGGGATACTCCAGGTTCACCTCTAGAGACAGTAGTAGGTGGTTATTGCTGTCGTCTCCTCCTAGCTTCAGCAGGCTAATTTTCTACTATTATACTGCACTTGTCTGAGTTCAGAAACTTAAGCTATTAACCAAAAGTTGTGATACATTTTTTAAACTTTACACCAGTTCAAACAAACAATTAACCTTCTGAAGCTGTCAAATTTTGCCATTAAACTGTTCCTTAGCTTTTGGAGATCTTAAAATTGCTGTAATTTCTGAATCCTTTGTGCTCAAGATTCCCCAGCAATCAACGATTGATCCTTTTCGCTTTCACAGAATCCCTCTGTGTCCGGAGGGTTTGTTTTCCTACGGGGTTCATGAGAAACTTCACACTTTTATTGCGATGACAGACATTTGCACCCTAAAATTAGATTACAGCTTTTAAAAGTGCTTGTAAAATGTGTCATCTTGATTGTCCTTGTTGGGTGCTAGAAAAGCTGCTTTGTAGAGGCACTGGCTATCAGTGTGATCCATGCCCTCAGTGCATGATTAACAGGGTTGCCCATTATTGCAGGCTAATAGAGCAATAATGTATCGTTGATTACTGGGACATTCTAAGTCAAGTATGCATTCTGCACAATTTTGGGTTCAGTTTCAGACATCTGAGTCCAGTAAGTGCCTACAAAAGGATAGCTGTATAATCAAGCTGATCTAAAGGACAGGTTTCACTATATTTGTGCACATTTTTGTCTCCTTCCACTTCCCCCCCCCAACCCACAGTGTATGCCAGAGCTCTGCAGTCTGTGTTATCTTCATGCGATGCTTGGGACGGACACTATAGAAATCGTACCTCAATGAAGAAAATCGCATCAGTGCATTTGCATTCAGCCAGGAAATAATTCACCTGCTCTGGGAAGCTGGATTTACTCGGGCAGTAAATCTTCACTGAAAAGACTCGAGAGATGTGGTCAGAAAATGTATGAGTGCCTTTTTAATAAGTGTTGTGTTTGATAAATTATTTTATTGTGCTTTTATTTAATTGTAGGAGAAATTGATTTTTTTTAATATTTAATCATTTTTCTGAATTCTCCAATTGAAGAGAATAGGTTTGGTAAAATTGAAAAATATCTCCAAAGGAGATCGTTTTAAAGAAGAAAAAAAATGGTGATTTATAAATTGGCTAAATCTAGGTTTTAATAAAGGACAACTTAACTTTCAAATGCAAGGGTCATTATTTCAAGTCGTCCAGTTTCCTATTACTTCAGTTCATTTCCTTTTTGTTTTTTTCCTATTCTCACTGGGTGCTGTAAATGGAGCCCCTCATGGGGAGCTGTCTTTGTTCAAATCAAATCAAATCAACTTTTATTGTCATTGTTAGTGCACAAGTGCAGTACAACGAAATGTAGGCTTGCGGCTCCCGAGAGTGTACATTTAGATTAAGACATTTAAACATTCAACATACATTTGGCTTGTAATACATTAACATAAACATAACCATAATAAAGTGCATTGGCAGATGTGCAGGCTTTAGAGTTTATTTGTGGAGTTCAGTAGGATGACAGCCCTGGGAAAGAAGCTGTTCCTAAATCTGGTCGTACGGGTGCGAATGCATCTGTAGCGTCTCCCAGATGGCGGGAGGGTGAACAGACTGTGGCTGGGGTGGGTAGGGTCTTTGATGATGGTCCGTGACCTCCGTAGACAGCGTTTCTGGTATATGTGCTCTATGGTCGGTAGCCGGGTGCCGGTAATGCGTTGGGCAGTTTTGACTACCCGCTGCAGGGCTTTCCGGTCATAGTAGCCACAGCTGCCATACCATACTGTGATACAGTTTGTCAGGATGCTCTCTATTGTGCAGCGGTAAAAGTTAGAGAGGATCAGGGGTGACCGGTTACATCCCTTCAGCCTCCTTAGGAAATATAGGCGCTGCTGGGCCTTCTTCACCAGAGAGGAGGTATTGAGGGACCAGGAGAGGTCTTCTGTGATGTGGACTCCGAGGAACTTAAAGCTGTCCACCCTTTCCACCACAGCCCCATTGATGTGGATGGGGGTGTGACTTCCGCCTTTAGACTTCCTGAAGTCCACAATGATTTCTTTGGTTTTCTTGATGTTCAGGGCCAGGTTGTTATCGGCACACCACTTCACGAGATGCTGGACCTCCTCCCTGTAGGCTGACTCATCGTTGTTGGTGATCTGGCCTACTGTGGTATCATCCGCAAACTTGATGATGGTGTTAGAACCATGAACAGCCACACAATCGTGGGTGAAGAGGGAGTAGAGGAGGGGGCTCAGCACACATCCTTGTGGGGCCCCCGTGTTCATGGTCAGGGGGGTGGGGGGGAGGTGTGGTTACCTAATTTGACAGACTGGGGTCTGTTTGTTAGGAAGTCCAGGGTCCAGTTGCAGAGGGAAGTGTTCAGGCCAAGAGTTTGGTGGCCAGCTTGTTGGGGACGATAGTGTTGAGGGAAGATGTGCTGATAATTAACTAAGACCAGGTATCCCCAGGTAAATTTAATCTCCTCACAGGCTGTCCCAGAGTAAATATCAGCCTAATAATTTTGCCAGGGGGAGGACGTGGGTAAGGGAGAGGGAAGGTATCATTCTGCTTTTTATATACACGGCAGTTGTCGCCCTCCTGCAGTTTCCTCACTGCAAGGTCCACACACACTCTTAGCCTTACTGCTACACTGTAAATTTGTAAAAGAACCCTGTGCCCTTGTCAACAACAGCTAAGCTATTAATAAAGCAACCTAACTAATGGTGTGAAATCTTCTGGGTGATCAAATCTAGGATAACAAAGGGCAAATTAAACTGTCCACTGCTCTTTCATTTTTTTTGTATGGTGCTGTTTTTTATTTATATTTGTTTTATTTATATGTGAAAAGATTTTTTCGTGAGGTCTACCAGTTACATTACTAAAATGTCCTTTTCCTGGACTGTCTCAGTCTGACCAATAAATAAAATGAGAATAATTTGAGTAAAGCATAGATCTGTATTTTGATTTGTGCTGCTGGTTTCATTTTATGTGCAATAACTTGTCTAAGATGTGACAATTTGTGATTTACATATATCAATGCAATTCATTGACTTCAATAAAATCATTTTTTAAATATCTCTCCAGTTGTGGAGAATATTTACAGTAATATCTCTGCTAATTGAAAATAAGCTTATGTATTATCAGAAGATTGCTGCTTCGATCTTGTATTCACATTTTCAGTGTATAAAGTCTTCCTGCTTAAATGGAGGCATTTGCAATTTTAAAAAAATGCAGGAATGGAGTCTGCTACAATTCAAACACTGACTTTGTCCCCAATCCCCCTCTCCCAAACGATGAAAGCATAATCAAACTGCCAAGGAAAGTGTGAAGTGTAAGTATGTAGTGCTAAAGACAAAGGTGCATGTCATCCATATTCGGATCATAGAATGGTTACAGCACAGAAGGAGGCCATTCGAGCCAGTGCCGGCTCTCTGCAAGAGCACCTCAGCCAGTCCCACTCCCCTGCCCTTTCCCTGTAGCCCTGCAAAAAAAAAAAAATTCCTTCAGGTAATTATCCAATTCCCTTTTGAAAGCCATAATTGAATCAGCCTCCTCCACCCTTTCAGGCAGTGAATTCCAGATCCTAACCACACGCTGCGTAAAAATGTTTTCCCTCATGTCACCTTTGGTTCTTCTGCCAATCACCTTAAATCTGTGTCCTCTGGTTCCTGACCCTTCTGCCAATGGGAACAGTTTCTCTCTACTCCATCTCGACCCCTCATGATTTTGGACACCTCGATCAAATCTCCTCTTGACTTTCTCTGCTCTAAGGAGAACAACCCCGGCTTCTCCAGTCCCTCATCCCTGGAACCATTCTTGTAATCTTTTCTGCACTCTCTCTAATGCCTTCACATCCTTCCTAAAGTGCGGTGCCCAGAATTGGACACAATACTCCAGTTGATGCCGAACCAGTGTTTTATAAAGGTTTGTCATAACTTCCTTGCTTTTGTATTTATGAAGCCCAGGATCCCGTATGCTTTTCTAAACTGCTTTCTCAACCTGCCCTGCCACCTTCAATGATTTGTGCACATATACCCCCCAGGTCTCTCTCTTCATGCACCCCCTTTAGAATTGTACCCTTTATTGAGCACCTCCTTAATGCTATTTCACTTCAATAAACACTGTAGGAAATTCTGAGGGTTATTAAACATTGCATGTCTCTTAGTGACTGAGTAACCTAGGGACCCTGGAAATTTGTGGTCTGGCCTCTTTGTTGTGAATGATATACAAGGGGTGGGAGGGGGACCTTTTGAAGAGAAGGGAAGAAAAGATTGGCAGAACAGGGCCTGAAAGGTCCGACAAGATTAAGGCAGCTGCTTTAATCCCACGTTTGCTTAACATTCACTTATTTCTAAATACATACTAAAGACAAGAAAAATGAATAATCTGTTTTTGGATCTACATGAAGAGTTTATAGAAATAGTATATCTGAATTCCATGGCTGCGCCAGATATGTTTATCCACACTCCGCTATTGTGGTTAACTGGTGGAAACCCATCCTGTGTGTGGGAATACTGTGTAGCTTATTATTCCACAATATACATTGTACTTGGAGTATATGCTGAAGAAGATAAAATTATACTTCCAAAAGACTTCTGACTGAAAATATTGGATAGCTCTTTTCCTCAGGCTAGGGGGGAAGGGGGTAGAGGCAGTAGAATAAGGAACAATGCTCACTGGGCATTAAGCAGAGCCCCCATGAAAAGCTCCCTTGACCTTGCTCAATGCCCTTTAAACGCTAAGCCACAGAACAGTGGCTACTGTACCAGTGGTAATTTTGACCATCCGGCATCATGGCCTGTCTGACTGATCATTTGCGCCTATTGATCTGTGGCCGTGAAGGCTGGAGTTGAGATTGCCCAGATGCATTTGTTCAGGAATGACAGCCACCCCTCTTGTGAGCTATATAGGTGCCATGCTTCATACTCTGATCTTGATCTTACAGCAATATCCTCATTCAGCTGAGGTTCACTGCTGAATATTTGTGTCAGTCGTGGATCAGTGGGTCGCACTCTCACCTCTGAGTCAGAAGGTTGTGGGTTCAAGTCCCACTTCAGCACAAAAATCTAGCCTGACACTCCAGTGCTGCACTGTCTGAGGTGCCGTCTTTCGAATGTGACGTTAAACTGAGGCCCCATCTGCTCTCAGGTGGACATAAAAGATCTCTGCACTATTTCGAAGAAGAGCAGGGGAGTTGTCCCCAGTGTCCTGGCAAATATTTATCCCTCAATCAGCATCACTAGAAAGAGATTATCTGATCATTATCACATTGCTGTTCTACCTTACAACAGTGACTACACTACAAAAAGTACTTCATTCACTGGAAAGCGCTTTGGGACGTCCGGTGGTCGTGAAAGGCGCTGTGTAAATGCAAGTCTTTCTTAGTTGGTTAGATTTGAATCCAGAGATGACAGGACAGTGTTTCTAGCCCCCTGCACCCTAGTATCCCACATAGCATAGGATACATATCTACTCTTTAATAATTGAATTGTAAAGGATTAAAATCACTGCCTGTCTCTTTTCAAAAAGAAACTGGCCATTATTCTGTGACCTCTGCAGTGAACATCCAATAATCCATCTTCAGTTTCTTTTCTACTCTTACCAGCACAAGTTGTTTTCCCACTACTTTACAAGCGATGTTTATCTGTTAAGCATGTTTTGGACCAGTTACTTGTTCTCAGTTTTAATGTGTGTTTCCTGGTAAAACAAGAAATATTTTGGGTGTCTCTCTGTGAATTCTGTCAAAGTTTCCAACAAAATAAACCAGTCCCAAGATAGCCTCCGCATCTCCCAAATGCTGATGCTGACGAATCAAACTCTCGCTGCCAGTCCACAGCTGCATCCCGCTGTAACCCTATTCAGCCGCTGAGAATGATTCCCCTGGCCCCAACCAGAGGCAGCATCTCACAACTGTCTCTTCCTTCTCTGCCTTCCATTGCTCTGGTCAATGCTTTAAGAGGCAAACCTCCTTCGTGCACTGGTCAGTGCAGAGTATACCACAGCACAATCCTGTGCTGGTTTGATGCATCCTATGAGCTTGTGGTGTTTCAATGCCTATACTTGGCAAAAGACAGCTACATAGAAGGATTGTTTCAGCAAATTTCAGACTTTCTCCAAAATGATAAAAATTACAGAATGCAGTACCATGTAATAAAAATAGAATTTGACTTAGTCACGGTAAATTAGTGGCCCCTGATAATACATTGTGCATTAAATCTATAATATCCCTATTATAAAACTGCACATCCTCTGACTCACCTTAAAATATGCCATGGGAAATTGGCTAGTATTAAGTTAAACTGATTGGTTTTACTTAAAGAGTAACAGGAGAAATGTGACATCTGAATGATTTATTTTCACAAGTGGAATAAACACGATGAGACCAGCAGAGTGAGAGCAATTATATTGCAGGGGTGGTTAGAACATACTGTATTTGTTATATACAAAACATAGAATTTTAATTGCAACTCATTGATCTCCTATGGCATGGTTTATGGACGAAAATAAAATTCTTCCTGTAACTTTCCATCATAGTGTAATTCTTTGTGACCTTGTTTATCTTCCAGTCTCTTGCACACTTTCTTGTCGCTGTATTTCTGTTGTCTTCCACTCTTTCTGCAAATCTGTTTTGTCTGTCAGTCTCTTTATGTTTCACACTGTATCTGTACGTATCCTTTATTCATGTGTATAAATTTAATTTGTCAATTAAAAAAAATTATAGACATCTAGCTAGAGGGGAGCCAAAATGTCCCAGGCGGGATATGAAGAGCTCAGCTGGGAGACACTATTAGCTGCACCAGGGATGTAAGCGAGACTCAGGCCTGAGCTTAGGGTCTGGTTTCGGAGGGAATGGTGGATCTGGTGCAACGGCACTGTACCCCACCTGGATAGGCTTCCTTTGATGTGGATCAAGAGCCGCAGTTCTGACCTGTGCTGGTGAAAAGTTAAAAAAAAATACTGCAGATGTTGGAAATCTGAAATAAAAACAGAAAATGCTGGAGATACTCAGCAGGTCAGGCAGCATCTGTGAAGAGAGAAACAGTTAACGTTTCAGGTCGATGACCTTTCATCAGAACTGGAAAAAAGCAGGAAATGGAACAGATTTTTAAGCATGGGAAAGGGGGGAGGGGAGGAGAGGAAAGAACAAAAGGGAAGGTCTGTGATAGGATAGAAGGCGGAAGAAGTTAAGAGACATTAAGAGATATTCAAGGCAAAAGGAGATGGTAATGGGACAGGTTAAGAAACAAAGGATGGCTCTAGATGAAGTGTAAATTGCGCTGGCAGAATGAAAGACAGCTGCCATGTGGGAGAGAAGAGCAGACGGCACAAACAAAAAGTAAACTGGTGAGTGAGGAGGGTAGAAGGGTCTGAGAATAGGATGGGAGAAGAGCAGGGTCTGAGAATGGAGTGGGGAGGGAGTGAAGTGGGTTCTGAAGCTGCCTTGGGAAAGGAGCACGGCAGATCTCAAGGCCAGGAGCTGGAGTGGGGAGGGAACAGAGGTGAAAGGGAGGCAAGGAAGGAACTTTTTTTTGTAATGTTGGCTCTATGTGTGTGGGACCCAGGGGAGAAATCTCAGCATTTGAGCAGATGGCACAGTAGAGTGCTGCTGTGGAACGAGAGTGTTCGCTTTAAGAGCTTGCACAATCAATGTCAGGACCAGCAGATCAAATGATTTCCCGTGCACAGTTGGAGAACTTGCAGAACAAAAGCTGGAGCAGCCAAGGCAGGCCTGGACAGAGCAGAAGCTGGGAAGAGTGAATAAGATGCCCAGGGTGGAGAACTAACGGGGTGGGGGACATGGAATTATCATGGCAGCATAAACCAGTTAGAAATGTTAGAAGCTCACAACATATACAGACACCAAGATTTTTAATCATTCAAATTATTTGTGTTAGTGCTATATTCCATTGCCGATTTTTCATTAGTCTATTCCTGTGCAAGATTGAGGAAATAAACCCTGAACTTTTCCATTGCTTTGATTTGGAATTTCAGAACTTTTAAAATTGACTGCTATGGTAAGGGAGTCAAGGGTTATGGGGAGCGGGCAGGGAAGTGGAGTTGAGGCCAAGATCAGATCAGCCATGGTCTTATTAAATGGCGGAGCAGGCTCGAGGGGCCAAATGACCTCCTCCTGCTCCCACGTCTTATGTTCTTATGTAGAAGTTGTTTGTTTCACTACCTGGGATGATACAGACCAGGAAGGTCCAGCTTTGACCTCTGGTTTTAGCTGAGTTATTTTGAAATTAGCCAAAACAGTGACATGGGAGCTACAATTAGCTTCAGTGTCCCTGCACAAGCGAGGAGAAAAATCAGCTTGGCTTCTCATTCCTAATTGTTATCCTGTGATTTAGCTCAGTGCTCACTGTTCCACACAGGAGAAAGGATGGGGGTGTGGTACTGGATGACATCTGTGAAACTATCTTCAGATGAAGTGCCAACTTCAAGAGAGAGAGGTAAGGGGTTAACTTGGAGAAGAAAAAGTAAACCCCAATTTAATTTTGAAAACATCAAAGGAAGTAATGCCACTAATATGCTGCCATGTGAAATGTGTAAAAATCTATGGGGCTGTGGGGCTGCTTGTGGTTGTGAATCCCCTTCTCTCCACCAGGAGAGAGCTCTGAGCTTACATGCATATGTAGAGTTCCACACCCAGACCATAAATTTAAAATATTTTGAGAGCACAGGTGCGAGTGTCTCCTTTCTCAAAACATTAAGAAATCTACAATAAGTTTATTAAATGGCCTGGAAGCATGAGTGCATCGTGTCGAGACCAAGCAGTGTAAGATGGTCTCCCTGAGGAGTTTCTGCTCTCCAAACTGATTTCACAGGATATACGGCACAGAAATAGGCCATTTGGCCCAACTAGTCCATAGAAACATAGAAGATAGGAGCAGGAGTAGGCCATTCGGCCCAACCAGTCCATGCCGGTGTTTATGCTCCACTCGAGCCTCCTCCCATCTTTTCTCATCTAACTCTATCACCATAACCCTCTATTCCCTTCTCCCTCATATGCTTGTCCAGCCTCCCCTTAAATGCATCTATACTATTCACTTCAACCACTCCCTGTGGTAGCGAGTTCCACATTCTCCCACTCTTTGGGTAAGGAAGTTTCTTCTGAATTCCCTATTGGATTTCTTGGTGACTATCTTATATTGATGGCTTCTAGTTTTGCTCTTCCCCACAAGTGAAATTATTCTTTCTGTATCTGTTAAGTCTGTGAATTATTTAGTTAATTAAGACACAGACTAATGAGTAACAATAAAAACAGGTCTTTACTGGTTGGAGGTAGGGACTATACTGAATACAAGATTACTGCACAGTGCTTATATACCGGTGTGTTCACCCCCGGTATTACGTCTACAGCAGCCTGAGAAAGTAGTACATCTCTTAAGGTGGAACAGGCTTAAGCTCTCTTAAGGTGGAACAGGTTACATACACAACACTCCTCCCTTCTTAGCTTTATAGTCATCCCCCCATTTAACATAACGTAATAACATATATACATATATAACTTCATGTTTAACGTAACATATCACAGATTCAGTCTCTGCGGAAAACAGTTCACAGATTCAATCTCTGTGGTGTAGTCGGTTCACGTTACTCATTCAATAGTCCTTTCATGGATTTAACAGCTTGAACTTCCGAACTGATTTGGCTCCGTTCGGAGGGACCACGTGTGTGATCTGGTAGAGGTGATAATGGTTCAGATGGGTCATCTTCTGTTTTTCCTTTTCCTTTTCTGCTTCTTGGAGACTCTCTGGGCTCCATTGTCAGCTGCCACAGCTGCCAGCTGCATGCGCAGTTCCTCCTTCTCTTCCTCCTGTTTCCGTCGTAGAGCCAGCTTCTCCCGATGTTCCGTAGACTTTTGGTGCTCCTCCATGATTTCTGCACTTTGGGAGTCGAAGTTACAAGCTGGGCAGGACAGGACATCGTAATATTCGGTGTCGTCCACCAGGTCATAGTAATATTCGGTGTCGTCCTGAGCTAGACCAGTGAGAGGGTCGTCTATTTCCTCCATACCCAGCTGGACGTTAGCCAGCTCTTGTTCCAAATCCAGACATCTTTCCTGAAGAGACTTCTTCATGTGTACCTCTGCATCCAGCTTTTTCTGGGCTTTCAGCAAGTCGTTTACTAGTGACCTCATTTGTGATTTTAATACTTCAACTTCCTTTGGAGATTGATTGATCGGACTATGCAATCCCTCTACCAGAGCAGCTGTTTCAGCGGTCTGTTGTTCTACATTGACGTGAGTCAGCGTACTTTTGGCATCCAATGGCTGCTCTGTTGCAGTCGTTTCAGTCTGTGTCGTCACATCAGCCATCTCAATGACTTTTGAGAGCTCCGAACCCTTTTCCTTTGAAGATCGCAGCTCGTGTTCAAGTTTTTCCCATTTCAGAGTCTTGTCCCTCAGCATATGAAGGAGTTGGCTGACCGTTAACTCTTCTGACACCAGATTATGGCACGCACCTTCAGAACCTGAATCAGCTTTGATTCGTTCGGCCTCCTCACGCAGATGGTTGGTGTGCTCCTGCTCCATTTTCTCCATCAGTTGCTTCTGTTGCCTTTCCAGATTCTCCCACTCTGTAACAAAGAACTTTTTTATTTCGTTCATCTCTTGCTCAAAACGGCGAATCATTTGTTCTAATTGCTGTTGTAGTTTGAAATGGAGTTGAGTTCGAGCCCAGTGTCCCTCAAAAATGTGCATATCAGTAGACTTGACAGACTCAGAATTCTCTGTTAAACTATGTTGTTGTTGCTCAGTGGAATTCTGTGCTGAAACTTTGTCTTTTGCACATGGGTTGGTCTTACCATCATCAGTTCTAGAGTCTGGGCTGATTATCTGCACCGAGTTCTCACTCTTTATGGCTTTTAGCAAATGCCAGTCCATATTTATGTTTCTAAACCACTCCCGGCCTAGTAGTGGTGGACCTCCCTCCGGTAGCACATATAAGTCCATTATTTGACTTCCTTCGCCCTTGTTGGCCACTGCAACCTTTATTGTCCCGATGGGGTACACTCTCTGCCCCGTGTAGGTTGTCAATATAATCTCCGTATCCTGTAGGGGAATATGTTGGAATAACCTTCTGTAATCTTTCTTATTCATGACCAACAATGCCGATCCAGTGTCCAATTCCATTTTTACTTGGACTCCTTCTATCTGAAGAGTAACCCAAATTGTCTGGAGGTCTGCACCCTTACCAACGTTGAGTACCCTTAAGCTAGCCAGTTCAATACTGCTTAAGCCAGCCAGTTCATTACTGCTAGCGTCTGAATCGGACTCCTGTTCGGCCACCTTGTGTACCTTTGCGTATTTCCCTTGCGGTGACTTCTTGTTGCTGGTCTTCTTCCCTGACCTGCATACTCTAGCTATATGTCCAAGCTTACCACATGTTCTGCATTCTTGGTTTTTAAACCAACACTGGTTCTGATCATGCGTTGTCTTTCCACAACGATAACATTTAACAGAACTCACACCCAATTTGTGTGCACTGAGCTCCGGTGACCGTAGCTGCATTACTGCCGTGCCTCTCGCTGCGGCTTCGTGTGCTGCTGCCATAGTGACCGCCTTCTCAAGCGTCAGCTCATTCTCCTCGAGCAGTCGCTTTTGTGTATCCTGTTTAAATAAACCACACACAAATTTGTCTCGTAGTGCATCTGTCAGTCCCGTTCCAAACTGGCAATATTTCGCTAATTTACGCAATTCCAGCAAATATTCAGCATTGCTTTCATGCTGTAGCTGCCTTCTGTCGTAAAATTTAAATCGTTCCGCTAGCATCAGCGGCGTGGGGTTTAGATGATCTTTCAGGACAGTAACAATCTCATCGAACGTCTTATCCGCCGGTTCATCTGGTGATAACAGGTGTTTCAATTGCCCGTATGTCTTCGCACCCATTAAATTTAATAATGTTAGAGCTTTATCTTGGTCACGAATTTTATTGGCCTTACAATAATTTTTTACTCTTTCAACATATATGGCCCAATCTTCGAGGTCACTATCAAAGGTGCTAATATTCCCGTGTTTAGGCATTGTAGATTTGCAATTTCTCAGATTTTATTTTCTTTACTTGTTATCAAAGATGGCGGCTTCCCGCTCTTGCCGTCGTCCTCCGCCCACAAAATGGCGGTTTTCCCGCGCTTGGCGGTCTTCACCCGTCCCCCGACGCCATCTCCCTTCAGCCCCCGAGTGCGGCCCTTATCTTCGCCGTGATCGCCCGAGTGCGGCCCTTATCAGCGGATGCGATCGATGGCCCGGCTGCGCCTCGCACTTGAAAGCGGCCCGGCCCTTATCAGTGCTTGCGATCGATGGCCCGGCTGCGCCCCTCACTTCAAAGCGGCCCGGCCCTTATCTGCCGATCGCTATCGCCCTGTACCTCTCTCTTCCCCAGTCCTGTCTTCTACTCCGGTTCACAAGCTGATGGAGGCTTCAGGGTCCTAATGCCTGTCGCTTCCAGTGGGGTGGTGAGTGGTGAGGTTTGAAACCTCTCTTCAACCGCCGTGGAATAACTGCCGCAGGGTAAGAACCTGACTCGTCGCCAGTGTTAAGTCTGTGAATTATTTAGTTAATTAAGACACAGACTAATGAGTAACAATAAAAACAGGTCTTTACTGGTTGGAGGTAGGGACTATACTGAATACAAGATTACTGCACAGTGCTTATATACCGGTGTGTTCACCCCTGGTATTACGTCTACAGCAGCCTGAGAAAGTAGTACATCTCTTAAGGTGGAACAGGCTTAAGCTCTCTTAAGGTGGAACAGGTTACATACACAACAGTATCCACTCTATCAAAACCTTTCATAATTTTAAAGACCTCTATTAGGTCACCCCTCAGCCTTTTTTCAAGAGTAAAGAGACCCAGCCTGTTCATCCTTTCCTGATATATATACCCTCGCATTTCTGATGTTAGCTATAAGATCCATCTCCTGCCTGCTCAATGCCCTTCCCACTTGATTCCTCACTATTCAACTTTCCTCCCCGTTCCCCATGGAAGGGACAATGGTTCCTTCTCCCTTGAAAATTGCTACCACCCCATCTTAAAAACCCACCATTGACACATTTGTCCTCTCTAACGTCCCTTCCCTCTTGCTCATGCCCAACTCTCCTGAAACGTTTGGTTAAAATCCCTTCAGTTTGCTGCTACCCTTTTCCCAGCATCAAAACAGCCCCAACCAAAGTCCTGAACAATTTCCTGTGTCTGCAACCATGCTGCAATTATCCTTTTTTCCCGCTCATGGACCTTTCCGCAGTATTCAACAAGAGTTGGCCATACAACTTCCTTCAGCTCCTCTCCACTGTTATCCAGATCCATGGGACTGCCAATCCTACCTATCTAATGCAGTCACAAAATGTCTAACAATGGCTTCTCTTCCCTCTCCTGCACTGTCATCTCTGGAGTCCCCATACTCTATCTACATACTGACCCTCAGTGACATCATCTGCAGGCAGTCAGCTTTCACAGGTGCACTGATGACGCTTGGCTCTATCTCCACCTCCCCTCTCAACCCCTCCACTGCCTGTATAGTGTGAGACTACTTACTTGTCATTGTCTTGGTTGAGTCATAACTTCCACCAGCTCAATTGAAGCCATTATTTTTAGTCCCTGCCACCCTGTCATTGACTCCATCCCCCTCCCCAGCCACCTTCTCAGGCTCAACCAGACCATTCGCTGCCTTGCCATCCTGTTTGACTCTGAGCTGAGATTTATACCCTACCTCCTATCCATCACCAAGACTGCTTATTTCTAAAATAACAACAGAAAAATGCTGGAAGCACTCAGCAGGCCAGGCAGCATCCATGGAAAGAGAAACAGAGTTAACGTGAAGGGTCCCAGACCTGAAACGTTAACTCTGTTTCTCTCTCCACGGATGCTGCCTGGCCTGCTGAGTGTTTCCAGCATTTTCTGTTGTTATTTCAGATTTCCAGCATCCGCAGTATTTTGCTATTGTATTACTGCTTATTTCTACTTCTGCAATGTTGCCAACCTCTGCCCTAGCTCAGAAAACCTGCCCCCACTAAAACTAACCAAACACTCTTCTCACTGGCTTTCCATCATCCATTCTTCATAAACTCTAACTTGCCCAAAATCTGCCGCACATATCCTATCCCAAACCAAGTCCTGCTCACCTGTCCTCAATGACCTACATTGGCCCATTGGCTCCCTGTTGCCACCTATACATTTAACATTTTTGTTCTATTCTTTAAATCCTTCCATTCCTTCATCCCACCCCACCTCTTCAATCTCCAGTGCTATATCCCCACTCTGTCTTTTGTGTCACCCCCCACCCTTTCTTATTATTAATGGCAAAGCCTTCAGCTGCCCAAGTCTTACTCTTTGGAACTTCCTCCCTTAACCTTTTAGTGCCAGGACACCGGGGACAACGCCCCTGCTCTTCTTCGAAATAGTGCAGTGAGATCTTGTTTGTCCACCTGAGAGCAGATGGGGCCTCAGTTTAACGTCACATCCGAAAGACGGTACCTCAGACAGTGCAGCACTGGAGTGTCAGGCTAGATTTCTTGTGCTGAAGTGGGACTTGAACCCACAACCTTCTGACTCAGAGGTGAGAGTGCGACCCACTGATCCACGACTGACACAAATATTCAGCAGTGAAACTCAGCTTAATGCTCTTGATCTTACAGCAATATCTTCAGAGTATGAAGCATGTCATCTATATAGCTCACAAGAGGGGTGGCTGTCATTCTTTGCCTATCCACCTGTAAAACCCTCTCAAAACCAACCTTTTTAACCAAGCTTTCAGTCACCTCAACCTTTCCTTTCTTGGCTCATCCAGCTCTTTATGCCTATTTGTGAATGCTGAATAAATGGAAATTACTGTCCACGTCATATTAAAAATGTAGCAATGCAAATGCAGCAATATAACATAGACATTGACATAGAAGATAGGAGCAGGAGTAGGCCATTCGGCCCCTCGAACCTGCTCCGCCATTCAATGAGATCATGGCTGATCATCCAAATTCAGTACCCTGTCCCTGCTTTCTCCCCATATCCCTTGATCCCTTTAGCCTTAAGAAATATATCTAACTCCTTCTTGAATATATTTAATGAATTGACCTCCACTGCCTTCTGTGGTAGAGAATTCCACAGGTTCACCACTCTCTGGGTGAAGAAATTCCTCCTCATCTCTGCCCTAAATGGCTTACCCCTTATCCTTAGACTGTGACCCCTGGTTCTGGACTCCCCCGCCATCGGGAACATCCTTCCTGCATCTAGTCTGTTTAGTCCTGTTAGAATTTTATAAGTTTCAATGAGATCCCCTCTCATTCTTCTAAACTCCAGCGAGTATAAGCCCAATCGATCCAATCTCTCCTCATACGTTATTCCTGCCATCCCAGGTATCAGTCTGGTGAATCTTCACTGCACTCCCTCCATGGCAAGAACATCCTTCCTCAGATAAGGCGACCA
This sequence comes from Somniosus microcephalus, assembly GCF_052327205.1. NCBI lineage: Eukaryota > Metazoa > Chordata > Chondrichthyes > Squaliformes > Somniosidae > Somniosus > Somniosus microcephalus. The sequence goes on along the minus strand of NC_141012.1, from coordinate 41,456,753 downwards.
AAACTGCACACAATACTCAAGGTGTGGTCTCACCAAGGCCCAGTACAACTGCAGCAAGACATCCTTGATCCTGTACTCAAACCCTCTCACTACGAAGGCCAACATACCATTTGCCTTCTTAACCGCCTGCTGCACCTGCATGCTTACCTTCAGCGACTGGTGCACAAGGACGCCCAGGTCTCGTTGCACTTCCCCTTCTCCCAATCTATTGCCATTCAGATAATAATCTGCCTCCCTGTTTTTGCCACCAAAGTGGATAACCTCGCATTTATCCACATTATACAGCATCTGCCATGCTTCTGCCCAATCACCTAACCTGCCCAAATCATACTGGAGTTTCTCTGCATCCTCCTCACAGCACACACGCCCACCCAGCTTTGTGTCATCTGCAAACTTGGAGATATTACATCTAGTTCCCTCGTCTAGATCACTTATATATATTGTGAATAGCTGGGGTCCCAGGACCGATCCCTGCGGTACCCCACTAGTCACTGCCTGCCACTCGGAAAAAGAGCCATTTATTCCAACTCTTTGCTTCCTGTCTGCCAACCAGTTCTTTATCCAAGTCAGTACCTTGCCCCCAATCCCATGTGCCTTAACTTTACACGCTAATCGCTTATGTAGGACCTTATCGAAAGCCTTCTGAAAGTCCAAATACACCACATCCACTGGTTCTCCCTTATCTATTCTACCAGTTACATCCTCAAAAAATTCCAGTAGATTAGTCAAGCACGATTTACCTTTTGTAAATTCATGTTGACTTTGTCCGATCCTGTCACTGTTTTCCAAGTGCTCTGCTATTACATCTTTTATAATGGACTCTAGCATTTTCCCCACTACCGATGTCAGGCTTACCGGTCTATAATTCCCCGTTTTCTCTCTACCACCTTTTTTGAATAGTGGGGTAACATTAGCTACCCTCCAATCCATGGGAACTGTTCCAGAGTCTGTCGAATTTTGGAAGATGATCAGTAATGCATCTACTATTTCTAGGGCCACTTCCTTAAGTACCCTAGGATGTAGATTATCAGGCCCTGGGGATTTATCGGCCTTCAATCCCGTCAATTTCCCTAACACCATTTCCCTACAAATACTGATTTCTTTCAGTTCCTCCCTCTCATAACTGCACCCCTAGAGTCCTGCCAGATTATATAACACTCAATTAACTTTGTCTTTAACCCATTACCCTTATATTTACTTTTAGCATTTCCCCATACATGGAGCCTTTCCCGTAGAAGTGAGACCAGATATTGGGGGGGAAATTGAAAATGCTGTTAAAAAAGCTTATGGGATCCTTGGCTTTATAGAGTACAAAAGCAATGAAGTTATGCTAATCCTTTTATAAATCACTGGTTGGACCTCAACTGGAGTATTGTGTTCAGTTCTGGGCACCGCACTTTAGGAAGGATGTCAAGACCTTGGAGAGGCCGCAGAGGAGATTTACTGGAATGGTACCAGGGAAGAGGAACTTCAGTTATGTGGAGAGGCGAGAGAAGCTGGGGTTGTTCTGCTTGGAGCAGAGAAGTTTAAAAGGAGATTTAATCGAGGTGTTCAAAATGATGAGGGGTTTTGATAGAGTAAATAAGGAGAAACTGTTTCCAGTGGCAGGTGGGTCAGTAACCAGAGAACACAGATTGAAGATAATTGCCAAAAGAGCCTGAGGAGAATTTTCTTTTTACTCAGTGAGTTATGATCTGGAATGTGCTGCCTGAAAGGGTGGTGGAAGCAGATTCAATAGTAACTTTCAAAATGAAATTGGATAAATACTTGAAGGGAAACAATGTGCAGGGCTCTGGGGAAAGAGCGGGGGAGTGGGATTAATTGGATAGCTCGCTCAAAGAGCCGGCACAGGCACGATGGGCCGAATGGCCTCCTCCTGTGCTATGTGATTCTATGAAATCATTAAAAAAAATGTTTCATTTAATAAATATTAAACTGTCTTGGAGATAAAGAAAAGCGATTGCATTTCCTCGGATGATTGATTTCAGATGAGGCCAACAACACAGGCTGGGTCAACTTTTACCGTCTCTCTGCGGTAAAGCAGAATCAAATACTCGCAGCAGCCAATCGCTTTGATGAGATTTCCCCCCCCCCCTTCGAACTCCACCCCCGTTTGAGCTGCGAGGGTTTCCTGAGCTTTGCACGCGTCAGTTTCATTGGCTCTTGTGTTTCTCTTCCGTCAGTTTCAGCCGGGTCACATGTTGGTGTCGGTGGAAAATCTCCAGCCCCGGCTAGTTCTGACTCGTCCTGCGGACAGGCTGCCTTCAGGTCTGCGGTGACAGGCATTAGGCATGTGATTGACTCCCACTCTCGGGGTGCAGCTGAGCAGTGCCGGAAGCCTTTACTGTGTAACATGTGTAACATTTGTCACCTCGGCCCGCGGTTGGCTACATTATTATTCAATGTTTCTATGTAATTTGTTACATCACCGGGGCCGTATGGATACACCAGACTTCAATCACAGACACCATTCTCCCTGCGCTGGAGCAATTGCTGAACCTTAAAAGGCGAGACTGAGAATCGGTGCTGCTTGCTTTGTGTCTCGTTCATTCCGTTTTAGAAACTGTTACCGAGTGAATCATGTCCCGGTCTACGCTCCCTCCAGGAATCCGCTGTATTCAGGCATTTTCCAGGAACAGCTGGTAAGGATCGTTTTGTTGTGTGGGTGAATGAATATACATTGCCGGTGTCCAGGAAGTCTCGGCACCTGGTCTTCGGTTAAAGGCAAGCTTGCCCCTCCCCTCCCTTCCTTTGTTAGCGTCTAAACTATCGAGAGAAGGACAAAGACAACTCGAGGCACCACAATCCTGCGGGGCTCTTTCTGTCTGTCTGTCCCTCTGCCTGCTTGGCTCCCTCTTTGTGTGTATCACCCTCGCTCTGTCTGTGTTCGGCCCTGTTGTCCCTCGCCCTGCTATTCCTGGGTTTGTGTTTTTTTGCCTCGCCTCGAGAGAGGATAAAATGTTTCGAGTTAAAGATGTTGACTGAGAGGATGAGCTCGTTGCAGAGTCATTAAATATACTTGTCTGTATGCAGCATATTCCACTTGGGCTGTGCCACTGAACTAGGGTACACACCGTACAAAATGACAAGGGAGGGTGAAGATTGGGATTCATTTTCCTCTAATTGAGCAGTGGAGGTGTGGAATAAATCCCAGTAACAGCAGTTAATGCTGTGCCAATCTCATCTGGTTAAGGATGGGACTGGAGGTTAGAGGAGCGTGTGTCGAGGTGATCAAACATTCCTTGGAATCCTGTGTTATTGGGATGATGAAGATGGAACTGTTGGGGGGGGGGGGGAAATAACCAGCCAGGCCTGAATCAAGGTGTAAGTGTAGACAGGTACTGTAGCGTTTTACTGGGTTATCCTGGGAAAGCAGGAAGAAACATTTTGCTCAAGAGATTGAAGCAGGTGAATGGTTTGGATGCAATTTCCTGCTTTTCTGCCGTTTGGTGCGAGAGACTCCTTCAGTTATAAGTAGTTCACAAATCCTGCAACTTCCATTTTGTGTTGCCTTGAGGTGGCTTCTCCACTCCTCCTTGCTGTTCTTCCTGAGCCCCACCCCCCAGCCTTTCGTGCTTTGTGCTGTGCTCCTTATCTTCCTTCCTCATTCTTTTTCTCTCTGCTTCTCCACCCTACAGCTCTTCCTGGTTCTGTCCTATCCACCTTTTGCGCCGGTGCTGTGTGAAAGGCCTGGTAACAATATTTTTCTCCAATTCCCTTGCCGTTGAGAGCCTAACTCAACAGGCACCAGGGATTGAAGTTGGGATCTTCCTGCTCTGTACCATGGTTCAGCCATTTGACTAACTGAGCTGTCAGGACAGCCAGCATGGTGGAACCAAAGATGTCTACAGCACAGGAGGAGAACATTTGGCCCATCGTGTCAATGCCAGCTCTTTGCTAGAGAAATCCGCTACTAATCTCACTATCTCCACAGCTGTGTATCTTCATCTGTTTCCAATGTTTAACCTCTTCTGATGCAGTGGGTTCTGCATCAACCACTCCCTTGTGATAATGCATTTCATGCTCCAACAACCCGCTGTGTAGAGAAACTTCTCCTGACCTTCTCCTCCCTCTTGGTGACAATTTAAAATTGCTCATCTCTCGCATCCCATTTATCAATCAAGGGAAATAATATTTCCCTATTCATTCCATTAAAACCCCTCATAACTTTAAAACCTAAATTTAGGAAATGCTATTATGTCTCATCTTAACTCTGGCAGAAATACTTCTTTGAACCTGGGTAAGGTAGCATAGTAGTTATGTTGTTGGACTAGTAATCCTGGACTAATGATCTGGAGACATGAATTCAAATCCCACCATGGGGAATTTAAATTCAGTTAATTAAATAAATCTGGAATAAAAAGCGAGCATCAGCAATGGTGAGCATGAAACTATCGGATTGTCATTAAAAACCCATCTGGTTCACTAATATCCTTTTTTAGGGAAGGAAATCTGCCGTCCTTACCCAGTCTGACCTCTGACTCCAGACCCACAGCAATGTGGTTGACTCTTAACTGCCCTCTGAAATGGCCGAGCAAGTCACTCCGTTGTACCAAACCGCTACGCCTTCACCACACGGACTGCAGCGGTTAAAGAAGGCGGTTCACCACCACTTTCTCGAGGGCAGTTAGAGATGGGCAATAAATGCTGACCTTGCCAGCGACGCCCACATCCCGTGAATGAACTTTAAAAAAAAAAGACAAGTGATTTGATCATTTATTTCATTGCTTTTTGTGGGAGCTTGCTGTGCACAAATTGGCTGCTGCGGTTCCTACGTTACAACAGTGACTCCACTTCGGATGTCCTGAGGGTGTGAAAGGTGCTATGTCAATGCAAGTCTTTATTTCTTTTAACTGGTTAGTGCAAGCAGGCAAGTGTGCAGTCATCCATTTTGGACCAAAAAAGAATAGATCCAAGCTTTTCGCCATTTAAAAAATACTCGAACAGTGGAGGGCCAAAGAGATTTAGGGGTCCATGTACACAGATCACTACAACGTTGTGGTCAGGTACAAAAAAAAATCAAAGGGTCTAATGGGATGTTAGCCTTTATATCTCGAGGGCTAGAATATAAAGGGGCGGAAGTTTTGCTACAGCTACACAAAGCCCTGGTTAGACCACATCTGGAGCACTGTACAATTCTGGGCACCGTGCCTTGGAAAGGATATATTGGCCTTGGAAGGAGTGCAGTGCAGAATGTTACTAGGGCTCCAAAGGTTAGATTATGAGGAGAGATTACATAAACTAGGCTTGTATTGCCTGGAATATAGAAGGTTAAAGGTGATTTGATTGAGGATTTTAGAATTTTTAAAGGAATTGATTGGGTAGATAGAGAGCAACATTTTCCACTGATGGGAGCGTCTAGGACAAGGAAATCAGAGCCAGGCCATTCAGGAGAGAAGTTAGGAAACACTTCTTCACACATGTGATGGAAGTGTTGAAACTCTCCTACAAAAATAATAATAATAATTCAACTTTATTGTCATTGTACAATGCACAAGTACATGAACAACGAAATGTGATCTTGCAAGCTCCCATGAGTCCAGTACAAATAACATTAACATTAACGTAAATAGCACCATCCTGGGAGAAGCAAAGCCGCTGCGTCTGTGCGCGCCGCCATTCCATTTCCACCATTCCTCCTGTCCAACAATCTTCAGCCCAACGCCCGGGCCTGCTCACCAGCCGCCCCTCCCGGGGCTCCTTCCGTGACCTTCTCACCAACTGCCCCTCCTCGGGGCTCCTTCCGTGACCTTCTCACCAACTGCCCCTCCTCAGGGCTCCTTCCGTGACCTTCTGCACCTGGTCTTCCCTGATGGTCACCCCTCCAGGTACTAACCAGGCCTGGCTCTGCTTAGCTTCCAATTTAAATTTTTGCCAACTAACGGTATTGAGGGATGTGGAGCTGAGGCGTGGATGGAGTTAGGATACAGATCAGCCATAATCGCATTTAATGGTGGAACAGGCTGGAGGATCTGAATGGCCTACTCCTGTTGCTATAAGCTTTAGTTGAAAAGGGAAGCGTGCACTTATTTGAACCTGGAAAGGGAAGCTAAAACTGCTTGGGATATGATATGAGACTGTATTTACCACACGTGCACAATCTCAAAATTGGGACGCTCAGACTAAGCAGACATGACTCTAAATGGAATAAGAAACTAAAAGTAAGATAATGAGGGAAAATGGCCAGTATAAGTCCTTCATTGTGAAGAATTTTGGGACGTCGTGAAAATGCTACATAAATGGAAGTCCCTTCTTACAAATCCTGCCGAGTGAATGGAGACAGCGTTAATTGGGATGAATATAAGAAAACATCGAGAAAGCCAATCCAGATTATTATATTAAATCATGTTAGTAGAACTAAAGGACACCGGTTCAATCTAAAGGTTATTTTAGGACTGATATCAGGAAATTCTTTGTCACATGAAGAGTGATCAATGTGTAGAACAACATTCCAGCTAGAGTAGGGGAGGCTAAAACCTTGGAGTCATTAAGAAACAATTGGATGCTGCAATGGGCAGAATGTTGGTATCCTTCTGAATGGATGAATAAAGATGGGCCAAATAGCTTTCCTAGTCTAGTTATCTTTTGACCTTGTAAAATGGTGCTTGCCAGATTTTTTGGGGGTTTAGCAGAAGAGCCTGGTCATATCTTCACACTGATATCAGGGACATGTGATGTTTGGCATGATTTGCATCATTTATATTGAAGGGAGGGAGAAAAATTTTCTTAAACACTTTTTCATGATTAGGTAATCTGAGTTGGGCATTTTAAAGAGAATTTACCCGGCCAGAACATCTTGGGTTATGCAAACACCCATTTTGAGTTGGCACTCAACCCTGTGGAACTGTCTCATTCATACCTCTTGATGTGAGGCTGTGTCCAATATTTTCTAAAACAAGTAACAGCTTCTAATAGAGCTGAACGTTGGCTCTAGCTATGATTCGAGCATGAGTTGGAGAGCTAGCACAGACCAACACGGAGTCCTGTTCACACATGTTTGCTGGTTCTATTGCTTTGAGTGTCTTGGTGACGTGGGGTGGTTTAATCACTGTTGCACCTTTAGTGAGAGCAAATCCACAGACACATTCCATTTATTGACTGGTATTTGCACAGTTATATTCCAGATTTCCTTTTTACCATGTTAGCGGCTCTCCCATGGGGTTAAGGTTGCCGACTCCGGTTTGACGTATTCCTGAAGATCTCCTCACGTGGCATTCGATCGCATGACACTGCAAGTGATGCTTAATCACATGATATTTGCTCACTTGGCATTTCCCCATTGTTTGCAAACATTGCAACTCAACTATGGTAAAGGCAATGAGAAACACCAAGTAAAATACCACTGATTCAACAAAGCATCATCAATGTAATTTCTAACTAAAGGTTTCATACAATTTTATGGCTTTTTACAATACCCAGCAAGTTCTAAATAAAACCAAACCTCATTCACTTCACTGACTTCCGCACCCCACCACTGAAGCCCAGCTTCAGGGAGGTGAAGTTCACTCCATAGGGAGAAGCACCAATCAGCCTGACTCCCAGAACAAAATGGATTATACAACCGCGCACATCACAAGCCGACATGAACTCTCCCTCGCTCCAATTTGTGTTGCGTGCGCTCCCACCCTCCCCCAGTTGCGCGCTCAGGACTAGTGGAGCTTCCAGGCAATTTTCATTTGCCCGGATGACGGCAATGAAGTGGCGTTTCTGAATAGCAGGAAGACTAGCATGGCCCACACAACACTGTTTGGTGGCAATCCATGACACCCGGAGAACTGCGGGCGCACAAACAGCGCATACAAGAACCGTTTCTCCCGAATCATCAGTAGCTGTACTCGGAGACCAATCGCCCATTCCGATAGTCTCCAGCCCAAGGTGGGAGGGTTGGGAACCCTACATGGGGGTAGGTCCTAGTGAGTTGGCCAATATTGACGCTGTATATTGTTGTAATGTATAATATATTGTTGGGGTCAATGACTTAGTGATTCAATAAGTGATTACTTTTTTTTACAAAGCATTACTGAACTGTTGCTGGTTCATGTCCACATTTTTATGGCGGTTGTAAATCTGTGACTTTGGTGATTTATTATCTGATTAGCCATGTACTCAGTTTTACGTTTTCAAAGTCTTAAGTACCTCAGGAAGCTGACGAAAGCTGTGCCAGGTTGCCGATAGCGAAGATGCAGGGAGAAGCACTGCAGGGAGGGGTCTCTTCTGGTTTTGTAGTCCAAGAATATGGAAGAAGAAGAAGGAGGAGGAATTTTGGGGCAAGGTCTCTGAATGGTGTGATGGGAGGGTTGGGGGTGTAGCAATGCTGGCAGGGGGATTGGTAAGGTTGGGAGCAATGGATGGTGAGGTGTATGGGAGTAGCTGTGGGGTGCTGGGCTCTGGGAGAACATTGAGGAACAGGATGCATGGAGGTGGGACTACAGGAATGTGGGCACTGTAGTTTTGGACTATTGTCAGGCACACACAATGTTGATGAGGGTCTGCGTTCATGCTATGCAGCAGTGCTGGTGAGGAGGATTGGGGGGGGGGGGGAGAGAGAGGGCCTGGCACCTGAGAGAATGGGGAGGTATGGTCTGGCACTATTGGTGAGAGGGCATAGGATATAGTGGTGGTGGGGGGGTGGCAAGAGGAGAAATGAGAGAATGGAGGCTGTAAACCTTCACCAATTCTTGACCCCTCAACTTGGCCCCTGCCAAAGTTTTGGAACTGCACTTTTTCAGCACTGAGCTGGGAAGCTTCTTTTTATTTAATGTGCTTCATGTCTCGGTCTGCAAAGGCCCAAGCTATTAAGATTAAGAATGCAGCATGTCTGTGCTCAGGTTGGCTTTGGGATACACCCACACCTATGTTTGAAAACTCTTGGTCTATGTTAGCTAGGGTGTGTGCCCAAGATGTATTTTTATTTATGCTTTCTGGCAGACTCGGTTTGTGGTCTTGGCCTGCGGCAAACATTCTCCTGTGGTGCTTCCATATCGAAGCATTGCAGCAATTCCCCAAAAGTTACTACAACAACAATAACTTGTATTTATATAACGCCTTTAACGTAATAAAACGTCCCAAGGCACTTCACAGACATATTATAAGACAAAAAATTTGGCACCAAGCACAAAAGGAAGTGATCCAACCATGGCTAACGAAATAAATTAAAGCTAGTACAGTATTAAGTCAAAGGAGGAAGCTTATAAAGTTGCCAGAAAAAGCGGTCAGCCTAAGGATTGGGATCTTTTTAGAAATCGGCAAAGGCGGACCAAGAAATTGATAAAGAAAGGGAAAATGGAATATGAGCACAAACTAGCAAAATACCAAATCAGATTGTAAAAGCTTCTATAGGTATGTGAAAAGGAAAAGACTGGCGAAGGTAAATGTAGGTCCTTTACAGTCAGACGGGGGTATTTATAATGGGGAATGAGGAAATTGCAGTGAAATTAAATAAATACTTTGTTTCTGTCTTCACGGAGGAAGACACAAAAAACCTCCCAGAAATACCAAAAAAACAAGGATGTGGTGAGAATGAGGAACTGAGTTTATTATTATTATTAGTGTAGCTTCCAAAAGCTCTTATAATAATGTGTCGGTGACTACACAAACCACTCTGGGTCCAGGTATATTGTGTATCAGTAAAACAGTCCGTGATTACACAAACCACTCTGGGTCCAGGTATATTGTGTATCAGTAAAACATATTGGCCCAGAAATTTGGGTCCCAACGCGTGCGTACTCACGGGGTACTCGCACGTGGACCCGATGGAAGTGCCGGTTTCTTGCATGCGCGGGAAACCGGCACTTCCGATCCTCTGAACGAAGGGGTTCAGAGGTCGAACGCGTGCGCGCAGGTGTGTGCGCTTTGAACTTACGTTTTTTTTTACAGGTTTTTACGTGAGGGTAAGTCTTTAGATTTTAGAAATGTAAAAACCAGGCGTAAGGACTGCATTTTAAAAGGTAAGTGGTCAATTAATATTAAAACATTTTTTCCACAGGTTTATTATTTTTAAATACTTTAAAGCAAGGTAAGTTTATTTTTAGCCCTGTTTTTTTTATAAAATTATTTTTTCAAAAATTTAAATTATTGTTTAAAATAGTTATTTAATGTAATTTATAGTTTATTTAAAGTTTTTAAATTTATTTGAAGGTTAACTACTGTTTTGGGCCCTCAGCATTCATACGTTTTGACAGGTCTTTCTGTCAATCTTATGAATGGGCTTTTCCCTCCTCCGATTGGCTGCCCATGGCTCACGTGATCCCAGGGGACGCATCGCACTAGCTACGCCCCTGGGACACGCAAGCACAGCGCGCCGGCCTCTGGGCCAGGCCCCGGAGAGGAATTCCACGCAGGCCCAGAGCTCAACTGCCGGCGCGCTAGGTAAGTGTAGGTCGGGGGCTTGCACCCGCGGGAAGCCCCCGACCCGAATTTCTGAGCCATTGAGCATTAAACATCCAGTACAGAGAAGTTATACTTAAGGAGATAGTCAGAGTCTTGTTTGTTTGAGCCTCGGCATTCCTTCCGATTGACTGGCGCGGTCTCTCTCTTTTTTGCTGTTTTCTCTTGCCTGAAGCTCACTTCTCTGCTTTCTTGCTGTGTTCTGTCGACTGAAGCTTCTTCAACTCTGGTTCGTGCTGCCTTCAGTGTTCAAAATCCGTACCTTGATACGCCTTTTTTCCCCTCTTCCTACGTGACTGTAAACAGCCATCCGGCACCTGATGCATATTTTACGACCTTGTTGATCCCACTCTGATTCGCTTTGTGCATATCAAAGGGCTCTTTTAACTTTAGACATTCTCTTTCCAAAAACCATTTCCCAAGATGTTGTCTAAACAATTTGTCCATTTTATAATAGTTATCGCTGAGGGGTGCTTCTCTTATCAATCTCTCTTCTCCAACTCTTATCTCTTTTCTATCACATTACTGAATACCGCCTAACTGATGGTCTCCATAAATTTAGCATTACATTCCATTACTTCAGTAATTGCAAACCGAGCGAGTTTCAGCCAGGTTAGCACAATTCCCCATCCTGCTTTTCTCTCAGCCATTCGCCATTTTATACAGGCTTTTAGGCTTTTAACATACAATTTCACATATTGTAGTTATACAAAAATGTGTTACTAAATCATACACATACACCCTATCCTACATTAGTTAAAAAAAAAAAGCACTAGCAAAATTAATGGGACAAAGTAGATAAATCCCAAGGACCGGATGACCTACATACTAGGGTTTTGAAAGAGGTGGCCATTGGGATAGTGGATGCATTGGTTGTTATCTTTCAAAATTCTATAGATTCTGGAACAGTTCCTGCAGATTGGAGGATAGCAAATGTAACCCCTTATATTTAAGAAAAGAGGGCGAGAGAAAACAGTGTACTACAGACCTGTTGGCCTCATCAGTAGTTGGGAAAATGCTGAAATCTATAATTGGGCACTTGGAAACTAATAAAGGAAACACTTTTTTTTATCCGGTACTGACGGGACCGGCGTGGTGCCGGTTTATCAAAGTCCGGATTACAGAGAGGTATAGTAAAAGATACGAGAGCCCCGTACACGGCCACAGATCCAGGCATCCCTGTTGCATAGCAACAGGTGCAAGAACCCCGACCACAGATCCAGGCATCCCTGTTGCATAGCAACAGGTGCAGGAACCCCGGTTACACGGCCACAGATCCAGGAGCGGCCACTAATATGAGGTAAAACTTACCTGAACCTACTCCTGAATTTTGCCGGTTAACAGAGATTTCCGGTTATTTTATGTGCCGGTAATCGAGAGTTTCAGGAGTAGGTTCAGGTAAGTTTTACTTCATATTAGTGGCTGTTCCTGGATTAAGATTGGGCAGAGTCAACATGGATTTATGAAGGGGAAATCCTGTTTAACAAACCTATTGGAATTCTTTGAGGATGTAACTAGTGTAGTAGACAAAGGGGAACCAGTAGATGTGGTGTATTTGGATTTTCAGAAGGCCTTCGATGAAGTCCCACACAAGAGGTTGCTGAACAAAATTAGGGCACATGGAATTGGGGGTAATATACTAGCATGGATTGAGAATTGGTTAACAGACAGAAAACAAATAGTAGGGATAAATGGGTCTTTTTAAGGATGGCAGGCTGTGATTAGTGGGGTACTGCAAGGATCGGTGCTTGGGCCCCAGCTATTCACAATCTATATCAATGATTTGGATGAGGGGACTAAATGTAACATTTCCAAATTTGCGGATGATACAAAGCTAGGTGGCAGTGTCAGTTGTGAAGAGGATGTGAAGAGGCTTCAAGGGGATCTCGAAAGGCTCAGTGAGTGGGTGAGAACATGGCAGATGAAATATAATGTGGATAAATGTGAAGTTATCCACTTTTTGGTAGGAAAAAAACAAAGGCAGAGTATTTCATAAATGGTGAAAGATTGGGGAATGCAGATGCTCAAAGGGACCTGGGTGTCCTTGTACATGAGTCACAAAGTGAATATGCAGGTGCAGCAAGCCATTAGGAAGGCAAATGGTATGCTGGCCTTCATTACAAGAGGATTTGAGTACAGGAGTAAAGAAGTCTTACTCCAATTATATAGGGCCTTGGTGAGACCACACCTGGAGTATTGTGTACAATTTTGGTCTCCTTAGCTAAGGAAGGATATACTTGCCATAGAGGGAGTGCCACGAAGGCTCACAAGATTGATTCCTGGGCTGGCGGGACTATCGTATGAGAAGAGATTGAGTGAACTAGGCCTGTATTCTCTTGAATTCAGTAGAATGAGAGGGGATCTCATTGAAGCATACAAAATTATTACAGGGCTTGATAGGGTGGATGCTGGGAGAATGTTTCCCTTGGCTGGGGAGTCTAGAACCAGGGGCCACAGCCTCAGGATAAAGGGTAGGCCATTCAGGACTGAGATGAGAAGAAATTTCTTCACACACACAAGGTGGTGAATCTTTGGAATTCTCTACCCCAGAGGGCTGTGGAGGCTCAGTCATTGGGTGTATTCAAAACAGAAGTCGATAGATTTCTGACTAGTAAGGGCATCAAGGGATATGGAGTTGAGGCAGAAGATCAGCCATGATCTTATTAAATGGCGGAGCAGGCTCGAAGGGCCGAATGGCCTACTCCTGCTCCTATTTCTTATGTTTTTACATAAGGAGAAATTCAGGCAGGAGACCAAAAGTTTGGTCAAAGAGATATAGGTTTTAAGGAGCGTCTTAAAGGAGGAAAGAGAGGTAGCGCGGTGGAGAGGTTTAGGCAGGGAGTTCCAGAGCTTAGGGCCCAGGCAACAGAAGGCACGGCCACCAATGGTTGAGCGATTAAAATCAGGGATGCTCAAGAGGGCAGAATTAGAGGAGCGCAGATATCTCTGGGGTGGTTGGGCGGGGGGGGGGGGGGGTGGAGTTGTGGAGTTGAAGGAGATTACAGAGATGGGGAGGGGTGAGGCCATGGAGGGATTTGGTGTGGGAATTGCGGCAGCCAATTTTCACACAGCAAGCTCCCACAAACAACAATGAGATAAATCACCAGATAATCTGTTTTAGGGGTGTTGGTTGAGAGATAAATGTTGGCCAGGACATCGGGGAGAACTCCTGGCTCTTCAAAAAATGCCATGGCTTTTTTGCATCCCCCGAGAGGGCAGACAGGGTTTTGGTTTAACGTCTCATCCGAAAGACAGCACCTCTGACCCTACAGAACCTCTTCAGTACTGCACTGTAGTGTCAGCTTAGATTATGTGCGGAAGTCTGTCGAGTGGGATGATGAATCCACACTACTCTGACTATGGTGAGAGCTGCCATTGAGGCAAGACTGACACTTGAGCCTTCCCCAGTACTGTGTCCTTATCTCGGCCTCTGAGTCAGAAGGTTGTGGGTTCAAGTCCCACTCAAGAGTCTTGAGCACAAATTTAGGCTAACACTCCGGTGCAGTACTGAGGGAGTGCTACACTGTCGGAGGTGCCGTCTTTCGGATGAGATGTTAAACCGAGATCCCATCTGCTCTTTCAGGTGGACATAAAAGATCTCATGGCAGTGTTTCAAAGAAGAGCAGTAGAGTTATCCCTGGTGTCCTGGCCAATATTTATCCTTCAATCAACATCATAAAAATAGATTATCTGGTCGTCATTCCATTGCTGTTTGTGGGAGCTTGCTGTGCACAAATTGGTTGCTGCGTTTCCTACATTACAACAGTGACTACACTTCAAAAAATACTTCATTGGCTGTAAAGCACTTTGGGCTGTCTGGTGGTCATGTAAGGCGCTATATAAATGCAAGTCGTCTTTTGTAGGAAATCTTTCCTCCCAGCCACAGTTCCAGTTTGAACTTTTCCATTGAGATTCACCGACCCTCCAGTTTCTCTCTGCATATTGTCCTTTTTAAAGGAACTCTTCAGTTTAGACATCGCTATCTTTTTACAGTAGTCTTTTGGAATGTTTGCGTTGCATGGATTTAGGGCTGTTTCAGATCCTTATTTCATCAAATTGAGATGGAAGCCGAGCTACAACACATAATCAAATTGGAAAATCTCCTGTTTTTATGACTTCAGCTAAATAGGGTAAATTTAGTTTTTAAAAATTGGCTTTTGGTGAAGAGTTTGTGTTGGACCAGTTGCTATATATGAAACTGTCCTGTCACTATCCACAACCTCCACAAGAGATAAACTGTCTACAAGAATTAATTTGATATACAGATCAGCCAAGAGGCAGAAGCTTTGTATTTGGTGATAGTTGAAATATTCCTAGACCTTTTTGAAGGACCTTGGATATTTTATTTATGGACTCAAATAATTAAGAATAGTTTCTTGGTGGCCAGTGACTGAAGCAAATAAGCTATCAAATGGCAGGAGAATGTCAGAAATAGTTAATAACTTAATTGCCTAACCATTGGGAAGTATCAATTTTATCTTCAATTGGTTTCCAGCAAAGCCTCAAATTTAAAATTCTCATCCTGCGTTTTTTTTTTTACATTCGTTCATGGGATGTGAGCATCGCTGGCAAGGCCAGCATTTATTGCCCATCCCTAATTGCCCTTGAGAAGGTGGTGGTGAGCTGCCATCTTGAACCACTGCAGTCCGTGTGATGAAGAGAGATTGGGTCGATTGGGTTTATATTCGCTGAAGTTTAGAAGAATGAGGGGATCTCATTGAAACTTATAAAATTCTAACAGGACTAGATGCAGGAAGGATGTTCCCCATGGTCGGGGAGTCCAGAACCAGGGGTCACAGTCTAAGGATAAGGGGTAGGCCATTTAGGACAGAGATGAGGAGGAATTTCTTCACCCAGAGAGTGGTGAACCTGTGGAATTCTCTGCCGCAAAAGGCAGTTGAGGCCAATTCATTAAATATATTCAAGAAGGAGTTAGATATATTTCTTAAGGCTAAAGGGATCAAGGGATATGGGGAGAAGGCAGGGACCGGGTACTGAATTTGGATGATCAGCCATGATCTCCTTGAATGGCGGAACAGGCTCGAGGGGCCGAATGGCCTACTCCTGCTCCTATCTTCTATGTTTCTATGCACTCCCACAGTGCTGACTTTGTCGTCGTGGTTTGGTATAACTGAGTGCCTTGCTAGGCCATTTCAGAGGGCAGTTAAGAGTCAACCACATCACTGTGGGTCGGGAGTCACATGGGCCAGACCGGGTAAAGACAGCAGATCCCTTTCCTTAAAGACATTATTGAACCAGATGGGTTTTTACGGCAATCCAGTAGTTACATGGTCACCATTACTGATGCTAGCTTTTTATTCCAGATTTTTAAATTTAATTAACTGAATTTAAATTCCCCAGCTGCCGAGGTGGGATTTGAACTCGTGTCTCCGGATCATTAGTCCAGTTACTGGTCTAGTAACATAAGCACTGTGCTACCGTACCCCTGTGTTCAAATCCCTGTATGGCTTTGCCCCTCTCTATCTCTAACTTCCTCCAGCCCTACAATCCTCTCCGAACTCTGACCTCTTGTGGATCCCTTATTTCCATTGACGGTCGTGCCTTCAGCTACCACTTTGACCAAGCTTTTGGTCACTTGTCATAATATCTCTGACTTGGTTTCATGTTCTGTCTGATAATGCTCCTGTGAAGCACCTTGGGAAACTATGTTCAAAGTGCTATATTAATGGAAGTTGTTTCAACATCAAAGGAAAGTTACAGATAATGGGGCTGCAGCTCTGGATTACTCAGTTCCATGTTTTCTGCTGCATGTTCCACATGAGATGTCTAAGAGGGCACTGTGGAGTCATTGCTTATGTACCATTTTGATCTAAAAAAAGAAGCACTAAGACTTTAGACACACTTTTTTTACTTTGAAGCAGTTTGTTGTGCAAGTCCAGTATTATACGGTTACTACTTATGTTCTTAAAAGAAACTAAGAGCAGGCAGGAGTAGGCCATACGGCCCCTCGAGCCTGCTCCGCTAGTCAATAAGATCATGGCTGATCATTGACCTCAACTCCACTTTCCTGCCCGATCTCCATATGCCTTGATTCCCCTAGAGTCCAAAAATCTATTGATCTCAGCCTTGAATATACTCAAAGACTCAGCATGCACTGCCCACTGGGGCAGAGAATTCCAAAGATTCACAACCCTCTTAGTGAAGAAATTCCTCCTCATCTCAGTCTTAAATGGCCTACGCCTTATCCCGAGACTATGCCCCCTAGTTCTAGACACTCCAGCCAGGGGAAACAAGCTCTCCGCATCTACCCTGTCAATCCCCTTCAGAATCTTGTATGTTTCAATGAGATCACCTCTCATTCTTCCAAACTCCAGAGAGTATCGGCCCATTCTACGCAATCTCTCATCATAGGGCAGCCCTCTCATCCCAGGAATCAATCTCGCTTTGGCAGCACCTCCCAAACCCATGACCTCTTGCACCTAGATGGACAAGGGTAGCGGGCACATGGGGACACCACCACCTCCAAGTCACACACGACCCCGACTTGGAAATATATCGCCCATCCTTCATCGTCGCTGGGTCAAAATCCTGGAACTCCCTCGCTAACAGCACTGTGGGAGTGCCTTCACCGCATGGACTACAGCGGTTCAAGGTGGCGGCTCAACACCACCTTCTCGAGGGCAATTAGGGGCAGGCAATAAATGCCGGCCTTGCCAGTGACTCCCAGATCCTGGAATGAATAAACAAAAAACCGCCTCCAAAGCAAGTATATCCTTCCTTAGGTAAGGAGACCAAAACTGTGCACAGTACTCCAGGTGTGGTCTCACCAAGGCCCTGTACAATTGTAGCAAGACTTCCTTACTCTTATACTCCAACCCCTTTGCGATAAAGGCCAACATGACATTTGCCTTCCTTATTGCTTGCTGTACCTACATGCTACCTTTCTGTGTTTCTTGCACGAGGACACCCAAATCTCACCAACACCAACATTTGAAAGTTTCTCACCATTTAAAAAATATTCTGTTTTTCTATTCTTCCTACCAAAGTGAATAACCTCACATTTCCCTACATTATACTCCATCTGCCACCTTACCTTTCTTCTCTGTAATTATTCTGTAAATAAATTTAGCTCTTAATTTTAGCCTGAATAATCTGATATGCTAATGAGACCCATACCAGATTTTGGTACAAAAGCCAGTGTAGCTGCGATATGAACTTGCGTCAGAAGTGGGCCAGGTGGGGTTCTTATCCTTGCACTTGGGCACCACAGGAAAAAGCTGGCGTAAGCTGTACAGTACAGAAACATTTACTAACATAATCACTTGGAGTATGATTGGAAGATTGTAATCAAAATCAGGGTTAAAGCATAGAATCTTAATAGGAAGCCATTCGGCCCATCGTACCGATGCCAGCTCTTTGAAAGTGCTATTTAATTAGTCCCTCTTTCCCCATAGCCCTGCAATTTTTTTCCTTTTCAAGTATTTATCCAATTCCTTTTTGGAATTTACTATTGAATCTGCTTTCACCACCCTTTCATGCAGTGCATTCCAGATTTTAACAACTTGTTGCTAATTTCCCCTCCTCTCCCCTCCTAGTTCTTTTGCCAATTACCTTTAATCTGTGTCCTCTGCCACCTGTCTACTCCATCAAAATCCCTCAACTTTCAACACCTATTAATTCTCCCCTTAACTGTTGTGTATGTAATATGTGTGCTACTTTGAACCTATGGACAGGACTGCACTACTTGTTGGGCGTAGTGATACGCAGTACCACTCCTGGCCATAGGGGTATAAATAGTACTGTGGGTACTGATCCCCCTCAGTTCCCGCCTGTGGGCATGAAGTAAAGACCTATGTATAGTCCCTACCTCCAACCAGTAAAGACCTGTTTGAGTTATACGTTTAAGTCTTTGTGTTAATTGTTCAATACAATACACATACTTAACATTAACCTTCTCTGCTTTAATCCGAACAATCCCAGCTTCTTTAATCCATCCACATAACTGATGTCCCTCATCCCTTGGATAAATTGATCCTTATCTGGAACCAGGGAGCTACCCGAGGAAACCAGCTGGGGACGGAATGGAGACGTGAACATTTGGCAAAGGCTAGTGACTGAGCAATTTCAGAATCTTCACACCCAGAGCATAAGGAAACTGACTGACATTACCATGCCCATCATCACGTTTTCTTAGGAAGTTTTATATTTCACGCATCCATCCGCTTTTTTTTTTCTAAAGCGGGCGCTCCCCCGATAGCTAAGTGGGTAAAGTCACTGCGTGGTGTGGTACCGAACAGTCCACACTGGCCAATCCCAGGTTTGATGCCGAGTCAGTTGATCTCGCTGGAGAGGGTGCAGAGAATATTTACAAGGATAATGTCAGAAATGTGAAGGAAAGGATGAACAGGCTGGGTCTCTTTTTTTTTCTCGGAGGGTGGCGGGGCGGGGGAAAGAAGGCTGAGGGACGACCTAATAGAGGTCTTTAAAATTATGAAAGGTTTTGATAGAGTGGATACAAAGGGAATGTTTCCACTTGTGGGGAAGAGCAAAACTAGAGGCCATCAATATAAGATAGTCACCAAGAAATCCAATAGCGAATTCAGAAAAAACTTCTTTACCCAGAGAGTGGTGAGAATGTGGAACTCGCTACCACAGGGAGTGGTTGAAGCGAATAGTATAGATGCATTTAAGGGAAGGCTAGACAAGCATATGAGGGAGAAGGGAATTTAGATTAGATGAGGAAAGACTGGAGGAGGCTCGTGTGGAGCATAAACGCTGGCATGGACTAGTTGGCCTGTTTCTGTGCCGTATACCCTGTGTAATCCTATGTCATGGGTGCAGCAATTGAGCTGTCAGAATTGGCCTCAACGCCCCTGGGCTAGACGGGGGGGGCAAGCCATGGCGCTTATGTTTCTGGAGAAATGTGTGTATATTTCTAGAACATAGGAACAGCAGGAGGCCATTCAGCCCCTTGAGCCTTCTCCACTGTTCACTTGGGTCGTGGCTGTTCTGTACCTCCACTCCATTGACCCACCTTTGCTCCAGATCACTGGATCCCCTTACCTAACAACAATTCTACTGCTCTCAGTCTTGAAAGCTCCAGTTATTACAGCATCCACAGCCTTGCGGGGGGGAAGAAATGTGTGTGTTTCTGGATGGAGCGCAAGCAGCGGGTAGAGCCCTGCTGTGATGCCCAACACTTGTGACCTGGGCTACAGCATTCCGAATGGTCACTGACTTGCAAACATTTAAACCTTGCAATGATGCTGCTCGGTGTCTGTTTTCGTAACAGCAATAACGGCCAACCTTATCAAGTATTTATCGGCTTCTATGTTGAAAGTTTTAAGAAGTGGAGTTGCACCGTTGACCCTTTTGGCATGTTTGCTTCATGAATTACAGTCATGTGTTACATTGTGCACTGTGGCAATTTACATTTACCCCAACTAGGCCCCTTCAAAATGTAATTTTACAAAGTACTCCCCACTTTGGTTGTGTGAAATTTGCTAATATTTCCTGATTTTTAATTTTATAATTGGATTGAGAGCACATAACTAAACACAAGTGAAAACAAGGCTGGGGATTAGAAGTACTCCCCTTATCCCTCCTTTGCCCCAAGAAGTGGATAATACATGGAATAGAATCCCAGCCAAAACAGTTAATGCTGTGTCCGTTCAACTACTCTTTAAAAACAAACTAAAGGCAGGTAATGTCTGATTGCGACTGAAGGTTCTAAGGTTGAGTATAGACAGGTGATTGACCATGGAATACGATCAGAGGCATTGTATTATTGGTGCCTCCCACCAACTGCCCCTTCCCCACCCGCCCCTCATTTTCATTGAATCCCAATTCAGTACACGAGCCAGTCTGCACCTGAGCATAATGGTTCCTTTGCTGCAGAGGCTCTGCAAAGGGTTGAATAGCAGGTAGAAATGCAGGCCGATATCGCGCTGATTTGCTTAACTATTTTCAGTGATCGGGTGGGTGTTTTTTTTTTAGAACTTTGCTATAGTGCTTTTTCACATCAAGAGGGTTTGGAAGTGCCTTACACAATGAATTACACTTAAAAATAATAGGAGTGGCGTGGTGTTCCAGAGATGAAACATGGCAGCAATACCCCCCACAAACCTTGAGATGAATGACATTTTTTGCTTTGGTGGTAAATTGGCAGAGGGCGAAATGTTGGCCAGGGCACAGGGAGACTCCCTGCCAGAATTCATGCCATGAGATCCTGAACCAGCAGAACAGGCTCGACTTACCATCTTATCCAAAGGGCAGCATCCTCCAACAGTGCTGCATTTACGAGCTCAAGCCCAATGTGGGGCTTTTGTGCAGATGATTAAGTTGTGCCGATTGTACGTGGCTTGGTAGAAGAGTAAGTGTGCACGTTGGATTCTTGTGCCCTTAACAGATGTTGCACTTGGGTTACAGCAGTGTCAGCTGACAGGAAGGGGTGATTGTAACATTATAGACTAGGGAGGGGTCAGTTTACTGGAAGTTAATGCACATGATTATCTCCTGTCAGGCAGTGTGGTTTTGCTGAAATATATTCTAGTGTATATGAAAACTGTTGCATTTCTGATCATCTTTTCAGATAAATAAAAACCAATCTAATGATGACAAAATGGAAGAGCAGGCTCGTTGGTGCTGCGATTTGCAGCTTAATCTGTTTTCAGGGCAGGAGGCAGCCACGTCCCAGGGCAGGAAATCATGTTCCCTGATCACAGAAACTTCTAAAGGGCATTAGAAATACGGTCAAGTGTGCAGCTTGACATGTAACCATGAAATGGGCTCCCTTTATTAGGGAAAAAAAGTTCTGTAATGTGCAACTGTTAATGGGAATGCCTGGATAAAGAGACTATTTCCACATATTCATTCACTACAGTGCGTTTAATGGGGTTCGGGAAACCGTTGGATTGAGATAAGCAAATAAACGGTTTCATTAACTACAGCCCTGCAAATATTTCTTTCTTTAGGATTTTCTCCTTTTTCTCTCTCTCCTCTCCTGCCCCCCCCCTCCCCTCCCCCCCCCCCCCCCCCCCCCCCCCCCCCCCCCCCCCCCCCCCCACACATCCCATCCCATCCTGAAGAAAGTGACTCATTGGGCTCTGGTAAAGTCCCCTACAGTTCAATCAATCTTTTATGTGAATGCTTATCACTTAATGCAAATTGGTTCTTCATTAGGTTTAGTGATTTTTTTTAAAAAGCATTGTTCTTGTATCTAAAGGTCATGTGCGCGAGTGCCAAACCTTCATGGCTGGAGTGCTAGGACTTCATGTACAAGTAACGTGCTGATCTTATTTGACATTGTACTGGGGCTTTGTATTCAGTGAAGCCCGTGTCCTGTATGTCTAACGGGACTATAGGATGAAGCCAGTTTTGCATGTGATGGGGGGGTCTCATTAAACTGGGTCTCTACACTAACCACAGTCTAATCCTGCTCTCCTCACTCCCCAAACCCTTTCACATTCCTTTTTTTCAACCAACTACCTAATTCCCTATTGAAAGATTTTATGGACTCTTAACAGTTTCTTTCAACAGTTTGCACATTCTAACAGTCCTCCTGTATAAAGTATTTTTTTTTCCAACCTGCCCTTTAATTCTTTTGGTGTGACTATCTTTGCCTATCTTAAACTTGAGTCCTCATTACCATCTCGTGATCAGTGGAAACCATCTTATTACTATTTACCCATTCATAATCTTGAATATCTCGATCAGTCTAAACATTTTTCAGGTTGGGTTCTGAACAAAACTGGGTCTAGGATTTTATTTTTATAAGACTGGATAAGGGGACAGATTTGGCAATGGAATCCAGCTCAGACGCTGGTTTCTCCAGAATCTGTCCTATAATTTTTTTTTAAACTTTACACTGACTGCAGTCAGTGAGGGAAAAGACATAGTCTCATTTCCTTGGCGTCAGTCCATAGTGTAAACAAGCAGGCCTATCTTCCCCCTATCAATGGCATTACAGACTCACTAAAATGTCAGTCTATGATTCTGCTCTGGGAATAAGGGAGCCGGTTGATTCAATGTAAATACGGGGAGCTTGTGTGTGAGTGTCAGTCTCTCATGTCTCCAATCTCACAGGAGCTTACTAGTACTGTTCAATTCAGGATTCATGGAGTAGTTTAACTTCCTGCCTCCGCTGAAAGCCTGGGCCAGTATTTGAGCTGATACTGAGGGTATATTATGGCCAAAGAGCTTTCTTGTGATCTGGCTCTATCACTAGCCTGTGTTGCTTTTGCTAGTTACAAATTCACATTCACATGTGTTTGCGAACTCCTGCAAGCACCATGTCATTCAAAGTGAATTTGCAAACAAATAAATTATCAGTGTCACGTGAAGGAATGAAATCCTTGAGAGGGTGCGTCTGGGTGTTAGTGAGTGTTTTCTTACAGACTCTGTTTGTTCTTGTTGCTGACTTGCTTGTCTATACAGGGTGTGATGTGCTCCTGTGCCAACTCAAACAGTCGCTGTTACTTGTGTCCTTGTGGTTCTTGGGCCAGCAGAGTCGTTCCGACACAGCTGTGAGGTTGAAGTTTAAGTGCTCTGTTGGCATGTTTTATACTGAATATCTAATAACAT
Organism: Somniosus microcephalus; assembly: GCF_052327205.1. Taxonomy (NCBI): domain Eukaryota; kingdom Metazoa; phylum Chordata; class Chondrichthyes; order Squaliformes; family Somniosidae; genus Somniosus; species Somniosus microcephalus. The sequence goes on along the minus strand of NC_141012.1, from coordinate 41,433,824 downwards.
TAGCCATTTTAAAACTGAAGGCAGTATAATTTGTCCCCTCCTATATTTAAAAGAAAAATTTACATTTATATAGTGCCTTTCATGTCCTCGGGATGTCCCAAAGCGCCTGACAGTCAATTAATACTTTTTTGAAGTGTAGTCACTGTTGTAACATAGGAAACGAGGCAGCCAATTTTCACACCGCAAGATCCCACAAACAAGAATGAAATAAATGACCAGATAATCTGATTAAGGCTGTGAAATTCACTTCCTGGGTTAGTGGTTGAGTCAGAAACCATCAACATTCAAGATTAGATGGATGGTTCAAGGGGATGAAGGGTTATGGGAACAGAAAGGGTAAATGTGATTTGAACTATTTGCTCGTGTGGAGGGTAAATGCCGACATGAACAGGTTGGGCCGAATGGCCTAGTTTCATGTTGTAATTTCGATGAGTTGAAGGATAAATGTTGGCTAGACACCAGGAGAGCTCCCCTGCTCTGCAAAATGTGTTTTTTCCTTCTCTACAATGTTTGTTTCATCCCACTCCCTCCTCCAATGATGCTGACTCTTGTAGAACTTTACCCAACATGTGTTGCTCAGCCTCTCTGCATCTACCTGTCAATCCCCCTCGGAATCTTGTGTTTCAATGCGATCACCTCTCATTCTTCTAAACTCCAGAGAGTATCGGCCCGATCTACACAATCTCTCCTCATAGGACAGCCCTCTCATCCCAGGAATCAATCCCGTGAACCTTTGTTGCACCGCCTCTAAGGCAAGTATATCCTTCCTTAGATAAGGAGACCAAAACTGTGCACAGTACTCCAGGTGTGGTCTCACCGAGGCCCTGCACAATTGGAGCAAGACTTCCTTACTCCTGTACTCCAACCCTCTAGCAATAAAGGCCAACGTGCCCTTTGCCTTCCTAATTGCTTGCTGTACCTGCATGCTAACTCTGTTTCTTGTACTAGGACACCAACATTTAATAGTTTCTCATCACTTTATTTAAAAAAAAAAAAAAAATTCTGTTTTCCTACCAAAATGAATAACCTCACATTTTCCCACATTATACTCCATCTGCCACCTTATTGCCCACTCACTTAACCTGTCTATATCCCTTTATTGAATGGAACGAAAATAACGTGCAAATTGGTGCAACAGTAATTCTACGTTACGATGTGAAACATTTGTGGTGACCCTGTCCCTTTTTTATAAGGTGCCATATTCACCCTATCAAATTTTTATTGTCCTCCCAGTATGAGTTGTGATGTGGTTAATGTCGCCATACTTTGGATTTGATTAACCGCTGGACTCCAGATACAATCTCAATGATTTCCTATTTGCCTAGCAAAGCAATAATGTCTGGTTCCTCTTCTCTCTTATCCAGTACAATCTTGCTCAACTCCAGGGAGAAGGTTATTGGCTTGACTTAAGTACAATTTGAATTTCACAATATCTCGCCTTGAAGGAACCCGTTGCCCCGTGTCTTAACTCCCTTGTAATGCTTAACCTATAATTGGTGCAGAGTTATCCACCAGCTTTTTGTCGAGGGCCATAATCCCAGATAATGTCTTATTTGAGGGCAGTGCTGCTGCGGAGTCTGCACCTGCCATGCCATTCCCCATATGAGCTCCTGGACCCTATCATGTAGGTTGTTGTCATATGGAGACCAGGCACTTTCCCACAGGAAGACTGAAAGGGATGGTTAACAAATAACCTCAATAGTTCTATCAAACGGGACCATTATGCTAACCACCTGGACCTGAGGATAACCCTGCCTCCCCAACCGCATTCACAAGCTGCTTTTTGCTGGTCAACCTGTCTCCGCTGGGCAGATGATTGAAAGGAACCCGGGGGTACAGGTCTCTCGACGGCGAGGGGTGCTGTAGATGGTCTCTGGAGCCACATTATGACTGAGGGTATAAATTATCCAAGATGTTTGGTCTTTGCTTGCCATTTCAGACCCTGACGACAAGAATTTCTGTCTGGGCACAGTAGTACCTGGGCTGGCACTCTGAAATAAACTGTATAGTATTAACGACGAGGCACATTTTTAGCTCTTATTTTGATAGATTCCTTGTTAATTTTTCAATTGATAAGGAAGCACTGCGAGCAAGTGTAACGCTAGGCCTTTGAGGAAGCTGGTCCTTGGGGGGTGGGGACTGTATTCTACTCCACTCCTTACATCCAATTAACTTTTATCCTTTTTCCTGTGGCCTGACTTTTGAATGTTTAGGAAACTTTTCCAGCATTATCGTGCCACGCACTAACTGCAGGGAGGTGGAGGGTAAAACAACTCCCTGTAGTTCGTCCAATTTAGGTTCCTGAAGGGGTCATGGGAAAGGGAATGGGAATTGCCTGCTCCCCACCAGCTTTCAAGACCCTGTTTCCAGTACATGGGCCACTGCTGTTGGCCCTGTCTACTGCCAGCCTACGAAATGCTTCACCCCAAGTATGTAACAGATGCGTGTTTGTAACCTTGGGGCAGTGGTCGAGGTTTGCTTTAGACTGAACCTCATGGGCCAAGGCTTCCTATCTTGCCTTTTCATGAAAAGGTGCTGAAGAAGTAGGATTAAAAATGTAAAGTTGAAATTTTTAAAAATAAATTTAAAAAATGTACAATTCTGTGTGGCGTTTTGATGGTACTTGTACCCAATTCAGTATTTGGTAGAAGATTCATGGACCTGACCTTCATGCTTGTCACTTGACTTGGCAGTATGGGGTGTATGTGTACACTTATTCATTGTTGCTCGAGTCTGTTACGTCCGTGAATAATTGAGACACGGACAGCAGGAGTGAACAAAATAAGTCTTTACTGGTGGAAGTCCATAGTGAAAATAAAAACAGAGGCTCACTAGCACCTTTTATACAGGGGTGGTCACTGCCGGTACTGCAGTCTGAGACCAGTTATTCTCTTAAAGGTACATACACAACAATTCCTCCCCCTTTTAGATAAACAGTACATAACATTCATTTAACAACTAAATGATAACTAATTACAATTACTGTTGCTAGATACATTGGTTAAGTTTAAGCAATTATAAGTTCAGTCTTTGAGGAGGCTTCCTGATTCTGTCTGGATAACGCCTCTTTGGGGTATCCGGTTCTTCTGGCAATGTTGAGTCGGGATCAATGTTGTTGTTTGGTTCATCTGCTTCCAATATTACCGGTTCTGCGGTAGCTGCAATTGGAACGTCGATTTCATTACCAGGTGTATCAGATCGTGGTGTGGAGTTGACGTTTTCCAGTGACTCTCGAATCTGGTCAGCATGGTGTCTTACAATGCTCTCCCCAACGTCCACGGTATACATGAGCGGTCCTTGTCGTGTACAAATCGTTCTTGGCTGCCATTTCTCAGTGCGGTAGTCCCGGGCCAAAACTGGTTGACCTATCTTAAAACTCCTGGTCGGCCTTTCATTCATATTCTGAAACTGCCTGTTCTCCACATCTCTTCGGACGTTTGGCTTAACCAAATCCAAGCGGCATCGTAGTCTTCGATTGAAGAACATCATGGCTGGAGTTTGGTTGGTAACCGCATGTGTCGCATTCTGGTAGGCAAACAAGAAGTTGTCCACCTTGTGTTGTAGGGGTATATCTTCATTACACATTGCCTTGATAGCCTTCTTGAATGTTTGGACAAACCTCTCGGCCAATTCATTAGTGGCTGGATGATATGGGGCAGATGTGTAATGCTTAACACCATTGTTCTTTAAGAACCTCCGGAACTCTTCAGACACAAACTGTGGTCCATTGTCAGAGCAAATCTGTTCAGGCAGCCCATTCCTGGCGAATATGGTTCGTAAAACTGCGATAGTTTTTTCCGTGGTGGTTGAGGACATTTTTATTACCTCTGGCCACTTTGTGCATCCACCGCAATTAAAAACATCGAGCCCATGAAGGGACCAGCAAAATCAATGTGCACCCTTTGCCATGGAGATGAGGGCCACTCCCATGGATGCAGAGGAGCTTGTGGTGGGGCGTTTTGGACCTTCTGGCATCCTGCACAGCTCTTGGTCATCTCTTCGATTTCTCTATCGATTCCCAGCCGCCACACAAACGCTCTGGCTAAGTTCTTCATTTTTACCCCACCCAGATGACCCTCATGAAGCTCATTGAGCACTCTATCCGTCAACTTAGGTGGAATTACTACTCTGGGTCCGCACATCAAGGTTCCTCTGCACACTGACAGCTGTTCTCTTCTCGGTGAGAATGCTGGCAGCAGTGGTTCGCCATGTGCTGGCCATCCCTTCCCCGTTAAATCATAGACCCGTGATAGTGTCGGGTCATTCCGTGTTTCCTTTTCTATGTTTGCATTCGTCACAGGAAGACATTCGACTATGGTCGAGTGGAATAACTCCATTGGATCCACTGCAAGGTCTTCTTCCACTGTCGGCAACGGTAGACGTGACAATCCATCAGCATTTCCATGCTGTTTAGTTCCTTTGTACTCGATGTCATATTGGTGTGCCCCTAGGAAAAGGGATCATCGCTGCAGCCGTTGTGCTGTCATTATCGGTACGCCCTTCTGAGGGTTGAAAATGGAGACAAGAGGTTGATGATCGGTTAGTAGAGTAAATTTTTGACCGTGCAGGTAGTGATTGAACTTCTTCACCCCCCACACTAGGCTGAGGGCCTCTCTGTCAATCTGGGCGTAGTTATGCTCGGCAGAAGTTAACGAGCGTGACGCAAAAGCTATTGGCCTCTCTAAACCATCAAGGAATTTGTGACAGTACCGCCCCAATGCCATAGGGAGACGCATCACACGCCAGCCTGATTGGCAGTGCTGGGTTGTAGTGAGCCAAAACTTCCCTTGAAGTGATTAAGTCCTTACTCTTCTGCAAAGCACGCTTACAATCATCGCTCCATTTCCATGCTACCCCCGTTCGTAGCAGGGCGTTCAGTGGGTGCAGAATTGTCGACAAATTCGGCAAAAACTTGCGATAGTAATTCACCAATCCGAGGAATGACCTCAGTTGCGACACATTTTCAGGCGCTGGGGCCTTAACAACCGCTTCAATTTTGTCAGGGGACTTATGTAACCCCTCCATCAATCACGTGGCCACAATACGATATCTGTTTCTTAAAAAATTCGCACTTGGGGCGGTTGGCTCGCAGCCCATGTTCCCGTAGTCTAGTGAGCACCTGTTCTAGGTTGTTAAGGTGTTCACTGTCATCTTCACCTGTCACTAGGATGTCGTCCAAGTAACACTGAGTCCCCGGAATCCCTTGCAGGACTTGTTCCATCGCTCTTTGCCATATCGCCGGAGCCGATGCTACTCCGAATACCAATCGATGATACTGGTAAAGACCTTTGAGTGTTTATCGTGAGATACTTCCTAGAGGACTCTTCAACCTCCATCTGCAAATATGCTTGTGCTAGGTCAATTTTTGTAAAACGCTTCCCTCCAGACAGTGAGGCGAAGATGTCTTCTATCCTTGGAAGAGGATATTGTACTGTGTGAAGGATTGGGTTCACCGTCACCTTGAAATCCCCACAGATGCGAATCTTCCTTGGCTCTCTGGACTTATTGCTTAACGTTTTCTTCATGACCGGAACGATGGGTGTCGCCCAGTCGACCTTAGACAACACGCCCGCCTTCTCCAGATTCTCCAGCTCTGCCTCGATGGCTGGGCGAATTGCATATGGTACCGGTCTTGCTTTGAAAAACTTGGGAACTGCATTCTCTTCTATTTTTATCGAGGCGGTTACACCTTTAAGCGTGCCCAGTTCTTGTTGAAATACCTCTTTGGCGTTAGCTAAGATTGTTGACAATCGTCCAGGAGTGACGTCTTCATTTTTACCGTCCACCGTCATTGCATGAATGGAATGCCAATCTAAGCTTATCTTCCTGATCCATTCACGTCCCAATAACGGTGGTCCACCATTTGGCAGTATGTAGAGATACAATTTCCGTATTTTCTTGCCATTGTATTCGATACGCACCCTTATTTTTCCTCTGGGGTATACTTTTTGCCCCGTATACGTCAAGACGATGGATGTCTCTCTCAAGGGTATGTGTGAAAATAGCCGCTTGTAGTCTCGTCGATTCATGACGGTTAGCGCTGATCCTGTATCCAATTCCATTTTAACTTGGGACCCTGCTATCATGAGGGTGACCCAAATGGTTCGGTGATCCTCTTTTGCGATTACATTGTGAAGTTTGAGACAGCTTAGTCTCCTGTTCCCGGATTCACTATTGCTCATCTGGTCTTCGGAACTACTGTCCGTCATCTTTTGTACTTTCTTGTACAGTTCCTTAGTAGCCTTTTTGTTGTCGCTGGTCTTCTTCCCAGACCTGCAAACTCGTGCAATGTGTCCCATCTTCCCGCATTGCCTGCATATTTTGTCTTTGGACCAGCAGTCCTTCTGGTCATGGTTAGTTCTGCCGCAGCGATAACATTTTGCAAATCCCCGTGTCATTTCGTGGGTGCCGTATTCCTGTGGTTTTTGTTGAATTTCTGCAGCTCCCCTGGCTGCTGCTTCATACGATACTGCCACGCTGAAAGCCTTATCTAGCGTCGGCTCTTTCTCTGAGAGTAACTTCTTCTGTGTTCCTTCACTCGAGTCCACAGACAAATTTGTCCCGTAGGGTATCTGCCAGTCCTGCTCCGAACTGGCAGTGCTTTGATAGCTTGCGTAGTTCCGTAAGATACTCAGCATTGCTCTCATCTTTGTGCTGAGTTCTCCTGTGGAATTTAAATCTTTCTGCTATCAACAGTGGTGCAGGGTTTAAGTGTTCCTGTAGGACAGCAACAATTTCGTTAAAACTCTTCGCCTTCGGTTTGGCTGGAGTAATCAGGTCCCGCAATAGGCCGTACGTTCTAGCGCCCATTAAATTTAGCAATATCGATGCCTTTTTCCCCTCCGCTATTTCGTTTGCCTCGAAATATACCTCGACTCTTTCCACATACGTGGTCCAGTCCTCTATTGTATTATCAAAAGCAGTGATACAGCCAGTCTTCGGCATCTTGCAAATTTAAAATGGCGCCTCCCGCGCTTTGCCTTCTTCCCCGCTGTTAGCGCTGCTTTCCACGGTTTCTTGCGCGTTTAATATTGATTTTTTTTCTTTTATTATTTTCCCGTCGTGGAGCGGACCCTCTGGGACACTTCCCTCCCTCTTAGGTCCGAACGCTGCCCGGCTTCGAAGCACCGGCCGCGCCCTGTGTGCTTCACCCTCTCTTTGCTTCCCAACTCGCTGCCCGGCCCCGTTGAAAAGCCACCCGATTGAGCTCTAGCCCGCCGCAGCCCAGGAAGGATCAGTGCACTACCTGCCACCAGCCCGATTTAGCTGGGAAACCACAGACCGAGGAACCAAGCCTGGCTCTGGACAGTCTCTCCTGCAAGTTTTCAATCCGATGATTTGGAGGGCGGTTGCCCACGGTCGACGCCTGTTTCTCGAGTTTCTTTGGATTTTTTTTCTTCTGGCTTCGACCTTCAATAACATCGTCTGAGGTGCTGCCGAGTTGCAGGTAAGTTCGTTTCTTACTCGGCGCCAGTGTTACGTCCGTGAATAATTGAGACACGGACAGCAGGAGTGAACAAAATAAGTCTTTACTGGTGGAAGTCCATAGTGAAACTAAAAACGGAGGCTCACTAGTGCCTTTTATACAGGGGTGGTCACTGCTGGTACTGCAGTCTGAGACCAGTTATTCTCTTAAAGGTACATACACAACAGAGTCTAGCCTTGTTTTCCCTAAATAAAAGCTGCAGAAGTGATTGAGGTTATCTTTGTTTTACATTTTCTGTTCCAGTCGTGTAGGAGTTGAATTTTTCTGGACTACGGGTCCACGGGTGTCGGACATCTTCCAATACCTCAGCCCAGTGGCAATTCTTCAGCTATCAACCTGGCCAATGCCTGGTGACTTCTTAGTTTTTAGCAGGATGTTCACCAAGGTAGGAATTGCAACCAAGCCCAAATCCTGTCGGCTCCCAACCCCAACACCTGCATATTCCAGCAGGGCTCACTAGATAGTGATCAGAAGTGGCCTGTGTGGGTTTTTTTTTGGTGACCCTGAGGGCTGTTGTAGCCTCCTGTTTAAGATCAGTAGACAGGCATCATCAATACAGTATAAAGCTTAATTTGAAACCAATAGGTGTGGTCTTTCTGGAACATAATCCAAAAACATTTTGTTTTTCTATTGCAGGTATCGTGGGTTTACTCTGGTGCTGACCTTCCTATTGTACGCCAGTTATCACCTGTCGCGCAAACCCATCAGCATCGTCAAGGTATGTGACCAATCAGCTGAGAAGGGAGGGCTCCATCTGGTTAAGAGGGGGAGAACAGTTTTGATCACCAGCAGAAGCTTCTAGAAGCCCAGTGGAGCCGCATCCATGTCACCACCTGGCCCATCGAGCCTATGCTTCCCACTCCCGAATGATCTGCTCCATTTCTATTTTCTGCTTCCTTTCTGTAATCTTCAAGTGGTTCATTCCCTTTTTTAAATGAGTTAATCCCTTCATGACCTTGTTTGGTCTCCGCCTTTTCCCTGATTCTTGGTTGTGGTATGTAGGAAGTAGCCATGCTCCCAAAGGTCAGGGGTCACCATAGGTGGAAGCCAGACATGCCTGGTCCAGTCTTTAATGAAAGGGCCAGCCACAACAGGCCACAACAGGCAACACCCACCCCGGCCCCCCAATCTCTTTTGTTGGCCCCAGGGCCAGGGGAATGCAATTCCTGTGGGAAGGACTTGGTCCTTCTGCACAGGACTCTCCAGCAATGTTGCATCCATTTTGCTGCTGTGGACCAACTGGAACTTGTTTAAAATGGAGCTGGCTGCTCAAAGGGAGTTCTCGAGGGATGTGAACCTGGGACCGCCAGGTTCCTTGATCGAAACATAGAAGATCCTGAGGGGCTTTGACAGGGTGGATGTGGAGAGGATGTTTCCTCTTGTGGGAGAATCTAGAACAAGGGGTCACTGTTTTTATAAAAAAAAAAAAAAAATAGTCGCCCATTTAAGACAGAGATGAGAATTTCCCCCCCCCCCCCCCCCACCCCCAGAGAGTCGTGAGTCTTTGGAACTCTTCCTCAGAAGGCGGTGGAAGCAGAGTTTTTAAGGCAGATTAGCTAGATTCTTGATAAGCAAGGGGGTGAAAGGTTATCGGGGGTAGGCGGGAATGTGGAGTAATTGGACCAGCCATGATCTTATTGAATGGCGGAGCAGGCTCGAGTGGCCGACTCCTCCTAATTCATATGTATGTTCAATACCCAGCCCCTAACTGCTGGACTGCATGAGCCCTGATGGTGAATTCAAGCGATGAGGGCACGTTCTTGAATTGGTGTCAACCTTGGCTCAGTCAGAGGGTCGCGGGTTCAAGCCTCACTCCAGAAACCACTGTCTGAGGTGCTGTCTTTCGGATGAGCCATTAAACCGAGGTCCCGTCAGCCCCCTCGGGTGGCATTAATAGAAGAAAAACAGACGAGGTCCCCTGGCCAACATTATCCCACAACCAACATCAACAAAGCAGATCATCTGGTAATTTATTTCATTGCAGTTTGTGGAATCTTGATGTGTGAAAATTGGCTGCGGCATCTGCCTACACCACAATGGACAACGCTTCAAAAGTAATTTAATTAGGTGTGAAGCACTTTGGGACATCCGGAGGACATGACGGGTGCTTTATAAATGCAAGATTTTGCATTCTTTCTAGTCTGCTTCATATCCATATGCTGAAAACTCTTGGCGACAGAGTGCTTGACGTGGAAGAAATAGGAATTGGGTTCCCTTGCCCTGTAATTATAATCCTCCTCCCCTTGTAATTATTCGCTCTCGTGTTTGCGCCTCCCTCCCCGGAGGCAGCGATCAAAATCCGCATGTTGGCACTTGGCAAGTGTTGGATGGGCGCTCACTTGTTGTTGCTGCTCAAAGGGTCAAACTCCTCTCTAATTTGGAAGTTTAAAAAACTTTTTGCACAAAGATCTACTTTGAATAATCTACCTTGCCTATTGACAGAACTCATTTGTGTGTCATTTTGTCTAGAAATTCTACTGCAGCACTGAATGGCTTAAAATTACAGAACTAGAATGGTCTGCTTTATTTTCAGCTGTAGAATCATGTTTATAATTTTTTTAAAGTACAGAAACCAGCCACTTGGCCATCAGGTCTGTGGCTGTGTTTGCTTCCTGCACTAGAATTATCTGCTCCAATTCTATTTCCTCCTTCCTTCCTGTATTCTACAAGTGCTTAATTTCCTTTGAATGTGTTAATCCCTTCATGTCCATCTCAGTTGATTTGTTCTCTCTCTCCCCCCTCCCTCCCTCCCTCCCTCCCTCCCTCCCTCCCCCTCTCTCTCTCTCTCTCTCTCTCTCTCCTCTCATTCTTGAGCGCTGCATTTGGCAATTGCTGATTTCTTGAATTGCCTCCAGCTCCTTTGTGACGACGTTGTTTAATCAGTATGAATAGCGGAGCGACGCCCTCACAATTTACTGTGTGGTTTATACGAACTTAATCTCAATACATGCCAGCACAAGTTGGAATAAAAATCCTTCTGCACGTGTGTGCAGAGATTTACATTTGATAATGATCTACTCTGTGTATATTGGTTACCCGAGTACCCAACCTGACTGGCTGAGTGACCAGTGGGGTTTCAGGCCCCTGAGTGGCTGGAATGTGTGATGGCAATGCGGCCGGCTTCAGCTGAAGGCCATCCTGCTCCTGTGAGTGGAGAAGCAGCTGCAAGGCATTATTCTGAGGTTCCACTTCCATTTCTGTTGCTCAAGCACCCACACACCCTCACCCTGAAACACACTGGATATTGACGGGCCGGTGGAGGGGGCAGAGTTTCCCCCACATGCCTGTCGAGTGTTAACTCCACAGTGTGCGTCTTTCGACCCTGACAGGTTCCCCGCCTGGAAATCGGCCTGATTGACCGGCTTGGCTTGGCTTGCAGTCAGGCTGGGAGGACTCTGGAGCAGGCCACAGGACCAGGTAGGTCCGATCACCAACCCCGGGGGGAGGGGTGTCCAATCCTCTGCTTGCTTTGTTGTGGGGGTGCGGTGAAGCGCTCTGCTCCTCCTGGCCCACGCACAGTGTCGTAAAGGCAACTTGCCTTCTCCCCGACACTGCCCTCGTCTCTCTTCAGCTGCCGGGCTTCCAGAGGCCAAAGCAGGTTTAAACGGAGGTTGCTGGCCTCATTAAAATATTTAAATTGTCATCCTGCCTCCTGGGAGTGGGTTGCTGCCCGCCCCTCGTTAAACCCGGAAGTGGGCGGGTTGGGGTTGAGGTTCAGATTTTTTAAATTTTAATCATCTGATCTGAACCCAACCCACCTGTTTCTGTGTGCTAAAATTCAGCAAACTATTTCTACTTTTTGGGGGGAAAATGCAGCTCGATCAACACTCAAAGCTCAATGCCATCTAGGACAAAGCAGCCCGCTTGATTGGCACCCCATCCACCACACTAAATATTCACTCCCTCCACCACCAGTGTACCGTGGCTGCAGCATGTACCATCTACAAGATGCACTGCAGCAACTCGCCAAGGCTTCTTCGGCAGCACCTCCCAAATCCGCGACCTCTTCCACCTCGAAGGACAAGGGCAGCAGGTGCATGGGAACACCACCGCCTCCAAGTTCCCCTCCAGTCACACACCATCCTGACTTAGAAGTATATCACTATTCCTTCATCATTGCTGGGTCAAAATCCTGGAACTTCTTAACTAACTGCATTGTGGGAGTACCTTCACCACACGGACTGCAGCGGTTCAAGAATGCCCATCACCACCTTGTCGTGGGCGATTAGGGTTGGGCAACAGTGCCGGTCTTGCCACAGATGCTCACATCCCGAGAATGTCCTGTGATTCCTGCAAGAAAATGTGTCTTTGGATGTTTGCAGAGGATAAGAACACCTTGTCAGTTTGAACACTGGCAACTCCAACATTGAATGGCCCGGTTTGACCTGATTCACAGCACCTGGTCACGGAGCAGATGGATCCAGTCCTGTTCCATCTCTAACAGTTCAGTGCTGCTGCAGGCATTGACTCCAACTTTGGCACCATCATCTAGCACTGAGGCCCAAACTTGCCAATCCCTCTTTCTACCTTCCTTGTGGTGTCGGCCCTGGTAGCACTCTCGTCTCCGAGTCAGAAGGTTGTGGGTTCAAGCCCCACTCCAGGGAATTGAGCACATAATCTAGGCTGACACTCCAGTGCAGTACTGAGGGAGTGCTGCACAGTCTGAGATGCCCCGTCTACCCTCTTGAACAGGGGAGTTCTCCCCAATGTCCTGGACAATATTTAAGTCTTTTTCTTTTACCTCTGGTACAATATTTTATATATCTCTCCTTTCTGTCAGCCTGTGTTTCCTTCTCTGAATGTGAAGGTTTGGATGTCTGTTGTTGGCACTGCCATCTTTTGAGGAATGCTGTGTGAAGTATATCTACCTGGTATGGCAACTGCACCGCCACAGACCGCAAGGCTCTACAGATGGTGGTGAAAGCTGCACAACATACTATAGGAATTAAACTACCTGCTGTCCAGGATATCTACCCCGAGAGGTGCCGGGGGGAGGCCCTGAGAATCATTAAAGACGCGAGCCACCCCAGCCACAACCTCTTCGCCCTGCTCATGTCCGGTAAGAGATACTGAAGCATACGGTCTCGTACCAGCAGGTTTCGAAACAGCTTCTACCCCCAGGCCATGAGACTCGTGAACGTATAATTTATTATTTATTACTGTATTTCTATTAGTATTTTATCATTGTTATGCCATATTTATTCCAATGTTGGGAGGACTCGTAAAAATCAACATTTCATTGTGCAGTACACACGTCTGCCGCATATATGACAAATTAAATTGAAGTATTATGGCTGTAAACCCATGTCATGGGACACTGGGTTGGGGGTTCTGCATGCAGTTAACACGATAATATTTACATCTGTAAACTGTGAAGCAGAAACTTGCCTAATGTTATGAGTCAATAACTTCTCAAATGACTCCTTTTATTTTCCACCTGCCCCTCCCTCCCTCCCCTCCACTTTCTACTCCTTTTCTAGGTGAGGCTGCTACTGGCACCTAGTGGCAGATGATTAGTAGTGCGGCGGAGTATCTAGAGGAGTGTGACTGACTGACTGACATCTGATTTTTAGTATTTGTTGTGTCCCAGAAACTAGCAGACTGAGCACAAGTGGCTGTAAAAATGGGCACAGAGATTTGCTCCGGCGCGCCTCTGTCCATCTTGGGTTCCATGAAGCTTACGCTGAGCTCCTGATAGCAAAAACACCTGCCAGAAGTGGGTGGGAGCTTCTCAATAAAACGAGGAGGCCATTACGCCAGAAGGTATTTAAAAGGGCTGGCGGCTCTACGTGTGTGTGTGTGTGGAGCTTTTTTTCCCCTCAACTCTGCGTTTGGGGGGCGTTATTTTGACTTTGGGTGGTGTAAAGGTGTCCTGACCCACTTGGCATGGCATATAACTATCTGCAGGGAAGAGGCGCTCCTGCACTAAAGTGACTCGACCACCGTGCTGTCCCCGTGACTGCTGCTAGACGTGGCTCCAGGGTGACCATTTTTCTTGATCTTTCCCAAATCCTTTTTTTTAAACTGTTGCAGTTACACCTAACTTCCTCCCACTAATGGGTGTGCTGCCAATCCCGGGTTTGACTCTCCGCTGAAGCTCACCAGCGATGTGTTTAACGAGGCCTGGGTGGGCAGTACCCTGGCCGTGCCCACCTCCCAGAGAGACCACCCACTTCAAACAAAAAAAAAAAAGTGGCCCCATTTTTGTCTACTTCTATAAATACTAACAAACGCGTTAATTGTTTCCCCAGAGTGAACTTCACAAGAATTGTTCGGGAATTGCTGGCCATGGAAATGCAAGTCACCTCAACAATGGCACGTGGTGTGACTGGGCTCCATTTGGTGAGCACCTCTGTTGATCAATATTGTTTTCTGTAAAAAAATGAATCTTCAATCTCGTCTCCACATCTTGGGTTGTATGATAAAGGCTAATTGTTTTTCACTTCTCCCTCACTCGCGCTCGCTCTCTTTTTATGCCCATTCTGTTCCATATCCCTTTATTCCCCTTTTACTTCAACCATCTATCATTAGTGAACCAGTGGTTTTTATGACAATCCGGCAGCCCAAAGATTACGAGATTCATTTGGATTCAGTTTCACAACTTGCCACGGTGGGATTTGAACTCCGTGACCTCTAGTTAATCCAGTGCGTAACCACTGCACTACCTGTCCATTTTAATTGTGGCCCACCCGTCACCTTGGCTGAGATGTTCCACAATGTGCGAGGTGTTTACCCCGGGCCCTGTTCCATCTTCTCTGTTGCATTTAGCAAGTCAAACTTGACACGGCCTCCTGGAAACAGATGAATTTGGGTTAACCTGTGCTGAAGAACTGGATCTAGCCTTGAGTTTGGGAATGAGTCATGGGTGTAACCTCCTACAATACAGATCAGCCCATTGAGGGGCGTCCAGTATTGATGCAGCTTTAACTGGTGAGGGAGAGTCCTGTCCTTTTTTAGGGTCTGTGCTGATCCTGTTTGTGGTGATGCTGCAGCTGGTGCAGGCTCATCGCTTGGTCATAACGCAACTGACTCACTTCTGGGAACAGTGCCAGGAAAGTGTTGCTTCACAAACTTTTTGTAATTTAATCGGTGAGTGAATGTGCACAGTTTGAATTTCAGATTCAAAACCACAGACAAATTTATTTAACATTAAACAAGTAAAATAAACAGTAGTCAGTGCAAATAGTTTATACACAACAGTTACAATCTTTAACAATCTCCTCAATCTCAAAACAGCAAAGACTGTTATCTGTTACCTTTCAACATAACATTCATCCTTGAAACATGACTACTCATTTCTTATGTGGCAAAACGTTACCACAAAGTCACATCCAGCTCCCTGACTGACTTCCAACCTCCGACATATCACTCAACATTCTTTTGCAGCCATACTGAAAGAAAGCATTAGGCAAGGACATCGCTCATAATTATATTAGATCAACAACAGTTTATAGATTAGCAATGACACACAATGTTTGTCCCAGACCATTACAATAAAGTTCAACATCTCTTGGCCTGTCTACCTGGACCCAGCCAAAATGTCAAGTTGACCAAATCGAATCGAAGGACATCTACGTATCGATGTTTCTTTGGACCAATACCTCTGACCTGATCTGTTTGCATCCAGACTGTAACATATATTCCTGATACTTTGCAGAAACCAATATTAAACCCTATGTGTTAATGAGAACAAAACTGAAAAATAATAGATCAAAAATGTTGCATTTTTGCCGTATCGTGCACACACGAGACAGCTGTTGGGCAGGAGAACCATGGCTGTTCCTTACACCAGGGCACTAAGGCGCCTCTACCATACTGAAATCGGCTAACTCTGTGTTCTGCAATCAACCTGCCATCTTCAGGTCTCTAGCCCAGCTGCATGCTGTTTGACCCTGTTCCCTTAATGAAATGAGCTGGAATATATATTCCTGTATTTTCTCAAGTGGTCATTCTTTATGCATAAGTCTAGACAATAAGTTTCTGCAATGAGACGGTGCAGCTGAACCTGATCCTGTCCTCCTGTGACACACGTGCGCACACACTTTCCAGCAGCAGCCACTGGATAGCAATCGAGAACATGCTGGCTTTTTGTTTCACCCAGTCCAGGGTACTGAGGCTAATTGCTGCTTGCTAGCCATCACTCCAGGTGAGAGCGGCTAACTCATTGCAAACCTGAGATTGAAGCTGGGACCAGCCTGGTTCTGTTCCACACTGACCAGTGCAGTTACCGACTGAACCTTCAGGAGACGTCCATGCTGATGTGAGGGGAATAGATGGGCGTTTCTGCGGCCGCAAACGAGACTCCAGGATGGTATGTTGCCTCCCTGGTGCAAGGGTCAAGGATGTCTCGGAGCGGCTGCAGCGCATTCTGGAGGGCGAGGG
This sequence comes from Somniosus microcephalus, assembly GCF_052327205.1. NCBI lineage: Eukaryota > Metazoa > Chordata > Chondrichthyes > Squaliformes > Somniosidae > Somniosus > Somniosus microcephalus. The sequence goes on along the minus strand of NC_141012.1, from coordinate 41,417,956 downwards.
TGAACAGCCAGTTGTCGTGGTGCATATAGGTACCAACGATATAGGTAAAAACAGGGATGAGGTTCTAAAAGCTGAATATAGGGAGTTAGGAGGTAAATTTAAAAAAAATAGGACCTCAAAAGTTAGTAATCTCAGGATTGCTACCAGTGCCACGTGCTAGTCAGAGTAGAAATAGAAGGATATTTCAGATGAATACATGGCTAGAGGAATGGTGCAAGGGGGAGGGATTCAAATTCCTGGGATATTGGAACCAGTTCTGGGGGAGGTGGACCAGTACAAACTAGACGGTTTGCACCTGGGCAGGACCGGGACCGATGTCCTAGGGGAAGTGTTTGCTAGTGCTGTTGGGGAGGGTTTAAACTAAAATGGCAGGGGGGTGGGAACCTATGCAGGGAGACAGAGGAAAGGGAAACAAGGATAGAAGCAAAAGACAGGAAGGAGAAAAGCAGAAGTGGCAGTCAGAGAAATCAAGGGTTTAAATCAAACATGGCCACAGTAAATAATTCTAAGAGTGTTTTTAAAAAATAAAAAAAAACCTGAAGGCTTTGTGTCTTAATGCAAGGAGCATTTGTAATAAGGTGGATGAATTAGCTGCGCAAATAGATGTAAACGGATATGATATGATTGGGATTACGGAAACATGGCTCCAGGGTGACCAAGTCTGGAAATTCAACATCCAGGGGTATTCAATATTCAGGAAAGACAGGCAAAAAGGAAAAGGAGGTGGGGCAGCATTGCTGGCTAGAGAGGAGATTAACACAATAGTAAGGAAGGATATTAGTTCTGATGATGTGGAATTTGTATGGGTGGAGCTGAGAAATACCAAGGGGCAGAAAATGTTAGTGGGAGTTGTATACAGACCCCCAAACAGTAATGCTGAGGTTGGGGATGGCATTAAATGGGAAATTAGACGCGGCAATAAGGGCACAGCAGTTATCATGGGTGACTTTAATCTACATATAGATTGGGCTAACCAAATTAGTAACAATACTGTGGAGGAGGAATTCATGGAGTGTATACGGGATGGTTTCCTGGCCCAATATGTCGAGGAACCAACTAGAGATCAGGCCATCTTAGACTGGGTATTATGTAATGAGAAAGGATTGATTAGCAATCTTGTTGTGCGAGGCCCCTTGGGGAGGAGCGATCATGATATGATAGAATTCTTCATTAAGATGGAGAGTGAAGTATTTGACTCAGACTAGGGTCTTGAATTTAAATAAAGGAAACTACGATGGTATGAGGCACGAGTTGGGTAGGATGGATGGGGGAACGTTACTTAAAGGGTTGACGGTGGATAGGCAATGGCAAACATTTAAAGATCGCATTGATGGACTACAGAATTTGTTCATCGCTGTTTGGCATAAAAATAAAACAAAAAAGGTGACTCAACCGTGGCTAACCAGGGAAATTAGGGATAGCATAAGATCTAAGGAGAGGACATATAAATTGGCCAGAAAAAGCAGCAAACCTGAGGATTGGGAGCAGTTTAGGATTCAGCAAAGGAGGACAAAGGGATTAATTAAGAGGGGGGAAATAGAGTATGAGAGTAAGCTTGCAGGGAACATAAAAACTGACTGTAAAAGCTTCTATAGATATGTGAAGAGAAAAAGATTGGTGAAGTCAAGCGTAGGTCCCTTGCAGTCAGAATCAGGGGAATTTATAATGGGGAGCAAAGAAATGGTAGACCAATTAAATATATACTTTGGTTCTGTCTTCACAAAGGAGGACACAAATAACCTCCCAGAGACGTCGGGGAACATAGGGTCTAATGAGAAGGAGGAACTGAATGAAATCAGTATTTGTAGGGAAATTGACAGGATTGAAGGCCAATAAATCCCCAGGGCCTGATGATTTACATCCTAGGGTACTTAAGGAAGTGGCCCTAGAAATAGTAGATGCATTGCTTGTCATCTTCCAAAATTCTACAGACTCTGGAACAGTTCCTGTGGATTGGAGGGTAGCTAATGTTACCCCACTATTCAAAAAAGGTGGTAGAGAGAAAACGGGGAATTATAGACCGGTAAGCCTGACATCGGTAGTGGGGAAAATGCTAGAGTCCATTATAAAAGACACTTGGAAAACAGCGACAGGATCGGACAAAGTCAACATGGATTTACAAAAGGTAAATCGTGCTTGACTAATCTACTGGAATTTTGAGGATGTAACTGGTAGAATAGATAAAGGAGAACCAGTGGATGTGGTGTATTTGGACTTTCAGAAGGCTTTCGATAAGGTCCCGCATAAGAGATTAGCATGTAAAGTTAAAGCACATGGGATTGGGTCAAGGTACTGACTTGGATAGAGAACTGGTTGGCAGACAGGAAGCAGAGTTGGAATAAACGGGTCTTTTTCTGAGTGGCAGGCAGTGACTAGTAGGGTACCGCAGGGATCGCTGCTAGGACCCCAGCTATTCACAATAATGATCTAGACGAGGGAACTAGATGTAATATCTCCAAGTTTGCAGACGACACAAAGCTGGGTGTGTGTGCTGTGAGGAGGATGCCGAGAAACTCCAGTATGATTTGGACAGGTTGGTTGATTGGGCAAATGCATGGCAGATGCAGTATAATGTGGATAAATGTGAGGTTATCCACTTTGGAGGCAAAAACAGGAAGGCAGATTATTATCTGAACGGCAATAGATTGGGAGAAGGGGAAGTGCAACGAGACCTGGATGTCCTTGTGCACCAGTCGCTGAAGGTAAGCATGCAGGTGCAGCAGGCGGTTAAGAAGGCAAATGGTATGTTGGCCTTCATAGCGAGAGGGTTTGAGTACAGGAGCAAGGATGTCTTGCTGCAGTTGTACAGGGCCTTGGTGAGACCACACCTTGAGTATTGTGTGCAGTTTTGGTCGCCATATCTGAGGAAGGATGTTCTTGCCATGGAGGGAGTGCAGCGAAGATTCACCAGACTGATACCTGGGATGGCAGGAATGACGTATGAGGAGAGATTGGGTCGATTGGGCTTGAACTCGCTGGAGTTTAGAAGAATGAGAGAGGATCTCATTGAAACCTATAAAATTCTAACAGGATTAGACAGACTAGATGCAGGAAGGATGTTCCCGATGGCTGGGGAGTCCAGAACCAGGGGTCAGTCTAAGGATAAGGGGTAAGCCATTTAGGACTGAGATGAGGAGGAATTTCTTCACCCAGAGAGTGGTGAACCTGTGGAATTCTCTACCACAGAAGGCAGTTGAGGCCAATTCGTTAAATATATTCAAGAAGGAGTTAGATATATTTCTTAAGGCTAAAGGGATCAAGGGATATGGGGAGAAAGCAGGGACAGGGTACTGAATTTGGATGATCAGCCATGATCTCATTAAATGGGGGAGCAGGCTCGAGGGGCCGAATGGCCTACTCCTGCTCCTATCTTCTATGTTTCTAATTACAATGGAATACCTAATTACAACACAGTAAAAATTTCACAAGGACCATACTTTCACCATATGGAGACTAAAACGGGCCTTGAGTAAGTGCTCGGGCATTCAAATGGAGTTAATGTGTCCTGTAACCTTTCCCAGCTAATGGTATCCAGAGAATTTGTTTCTTGGGGATATGGGTGTCACTGGCAAGGCTGGCATTTATTGCCTAAAATAGTTGTCCTTGAGAAGATGTTGAGCTGCCTTCTTGAACCGTTGCAGTCCATGTGGTGAAAGTATTCCTACAATACATTTAGGTAGGAAGTTCCAGGATTTTAACACTGCCATTATGAAGGATCAGCGATATATTTCCAAGTCGGGATGGTGTGTGACTTGGAGGCAAATTCGGAGGTGATGGTGTTCCCATGCGCCTGCTGCCCTGGTTCTTCTGGGTGGTGGAGATCGCAGGTTGGGAGGCCAAAGAAGATATTGAATTGCTGCCATGCATCCTGTAGGTGGAGCCACGGTATGCCGGTGGAGGGAGTGGATGTTCACTTACCTCGTTCATGTGTTTGTAACTATCCTGCCATTTGTTTCAGATAAACCCAATTACAAGGCGTTGTTTGGAGCACTGGATAACTGCTTCCTGATCACCTATGCCATAGGAATGTTTTTCAGGTGAGTGTTACGGAAATTGGAGCCATGTGTAACTTTGAGAATGTGAATTTTGTGCTCCTCGAGGTGAGGGTGTTGCTTTCCATTTTGGGTGTCCAGTGTCGGCATTCCCAAAGCGTGGGGGGGGTGGTGGGGGGCGGGTGGACAGAGTAAAGCTCCCGCTAACTCTGCCTTAACCATGCACCACTGCCCCAAACTCCAGCTGCCTGGTCATGCACCAGTCTGACATTTCTCCCTTTCCTCCCCCAGCCATCCTCTGAATGAGATTGCCAAGCGAGGATTCGCTTTACTTTTTGGACCTTCTCCAGGGCAACTAGGGATGGGCAATAAATTCTGGCCTTGCCAGCGATGCCCACACCCCATGATTGAATAGAAAAAAAATTGGACCTCTCTCTCCTGGTGACCCGTTAGTGTGTGCCACATGATATTGGCACAGCAGTACACTGGCACCAGACTCCAATGCAATGCACCAGGTTCAACTCGGTCTCTTTTCAATTCTGTCCTTAATGATATCAATAATTCTTTTGAAAATATAAACTTTCCAGAACTCTGTGCTGAGTCATGGGAACAAATGTTAAACATTCCAGGAGGAAAATTTTAGCAACGGGTCTGCTGTCGTAGAATGTTCTGAAATTTCTGTTGAGTTGAGACGTCTTGGCTGGCCCGCTGAAGTTTGAATTCCTGGTTTCTGACGGTGAAAGGTTCACGAGAGGATCAGCACTGTACAGATGTGACTCTGGTGATGAGAATGGAAGTGTGTGTGTGAAACACTAGCATCCGGGAAGGCACCGAACACCTCGAGTCTCTTCGCCGGGAGCAAGCGGAAGCCAAGCGCAAGGAGCGCATGTCAACCCAAGCACCCCACCCACCCGCCCCTTCAGCCATGGTCTGTCCCACCTGTGACAGAGACTGTAGGTCCCACATTGGACTCCTCAGTCACCTGCGAACTCCTTTTTAATGTGGAAGCAAGTCATCCTCGGTTCCGAGGGACTGCCTAAGAAGAAGATGACAAGTCAGAGCCTGAGGCACCATGGTCATAGGTTGGCTGTTTCCTCCATAACATTGCCTGCCTCTGCCCCTTCCCCTGCCTCCGCCCATCTGATGCTGAAACCCCGCCCCCAGTCCTGCTCACCCCCTACATCTAACCCATGCTGTACCTGACCTAGAAACATTTGGCTGGGCTCTGCAGAGGGAGCTTTTATCCAGTATCTGACCTGTGACTTTTGTGATTTTCGAATTGCTTCATGCCAATAATGGGTGCAAAATAAAAAGTGGACAAGGAAACCATTACAAGCACTGATTCCTGAGCACCGATTTACCAGAGTGGGCAGGCAACAAACTTTCAGTATGGCTGAAAATTGCTTTCATTCCTGTAACTAGAATAAAGCTAAGCCACAGTGAATGATGTGCGTGAATAAATTAATGCCTTATTGCTAGTGAAGGCAATCGACCAGGTCCCTGTACACTGAAAGTAGCACCCATGTTGAAATGATGTCTTTTTCTCTCTATACTCAGGCTGGTTTCTCTCCTGTTTTTAGTGGTATATTTGGGGAGCGGCTCCCTCTGCGATATTACCTGACTGTCGGGATGTTGCTCAGTGGATTGTTCACTGGACTCTTCGGATTTGGATTTTACTGGAACATTCACAGCATCTGGTACTATGCGGTTATACAGGTCAGTCTGGCTGCACAGTCCAGGGCCAGCCAACCATCTACGGGTATCTAATGCAAGTGTAGGCTGCAGTGTACTGTGCAGCCCTTGCATGGGGCATTGTGTTTTATCACTCGTCCTGCAGAGATTTCCCAATTCCATTTTGTCAGCCATTTCTGATGCGTGTTAGAATTACAGAGGTATTTTTGTCTTGAGATATAAGGACAGGAAATTGGCCTCTTGGCCAAATGCATTTGGGGAGCAGGTTTTTGTTCTTTTCCCCTTTTGAACTAGCTGGCATTTATAACACTGGCTCGTGACAAGTGCGGACACAATCTTCCCCGTCCCCAATCTCTTCTCCTAAAGGCTCTGCCTCTTGCTGAGCTGCAGTTAAACAAGCGTCATTCTCACCTTGCCCCACTGGCTATTCTTCATATGTGAGTCTGCACAGTGAGTATCGGGCTATTCAATTGTGGAGATCATTGCGGCTCAACACTATCCAATGCTCCCATTGCTGCGCTTTCCAGCAGCACTATAAGGAGTGGAATCACAGAAACCCCACAGTGCAGATAGAGGCCATTTCAGCTCATCGAGCCTGCACCGACACATCCCACCCGATCCTTGTAACCCCTACACCAACACATATCCCACCCTATCCCCGTAACCCCACGTATTTAATCCCCCTAACACTAAGGGTCAATTTATCATAGCCAATCAACCTAACCTGCACATCTTTGGACTGTGGGAGGAAACCGGAGCACCCGGAGGAAACCCACACAAACACGGGGAGAATGTGTCTGTGTGGAGTTTGCAGTCACCCGAGGCCGGATTCAAACCCGGGTCCCTGGCGCTGTGAGGCAACCATGCTAACCACTATGCCACCGTGCTGGAAGTTTAATTTGTGTTTGTTTATTTATCTATTTCCCTTCTACCCTCCCTGGCCGCAGAGGCACTGAGGTATGGCTAAGACCAGCTTTCTTTTTTTAATTCATTCATGGGATGTGGGCATCGCTGGCAAGGCCAGCATTTATTGCCCATCCCTAGTTGCCCTTGAGAAGGTGGTGGTGAGCTGCCTTCTTGAACCGCTGCAGTCTGTGTGGTGAAGGTGCTCCCACAGTGCTGTTAGGGAGGGAATTCCAGGATTTCGACCCAGCGACGATGAAGGAACGGCGATATACTTCTAAGTCAGGATGGTGCGTGACTTGTAGGGGAACTTGCAGATGGTGGTGGTGTTCCCATGCGCCTGCTGCCCTTGCCCTTCTAGGTGGAAGAGGTCGCGGGTTTAGGAGGTGCTGCCGAAGAAGCCTTGGCGAGTTGCTGCAGTGCATCTTGTAGATGGTACACACTGCAGCCACGGTGCGCCGGGGGTGGAGGGAGTGAATGTTTAAGGTAGTGGGTGGGGTGCCAATCAAGTGGGCTGCTTTGTCCTGGATGGTGTCGAGCTTCTTGTGTTGTTGGAGCTGCACTCATCCAGGCAAGTGGAGAGTGGCTAACTCTGCACATGAGTTGGTGGCAGAGGGAACGTTGGGGGTAAACCAAGAGATGCACAGCTGGATGTGAACAGGTTGTACAGAAAGAGGGGGGAGGGGTGGGGGGCTGAAAGGCCAACTGTACTGTTACCTGTTCCATGTTTCTTTTTTTAAATTAATACTTTTCAACCATTTCAAGGTGGATCTGTGGCTCTAGTTCTAGGATGACAGTTTGACTGGAGGTGAGGGACCATTGGGTAGGAGAGGGAACGATAACTTGCGGGAGGGCTTGTGGCAGTCTCCCCATCTTTCACACGCACTATTAGCAATCAATCAGTTACAGTAAGAAATTGAAGCAGCTCGCCTGCCTGCCCTCCCTTTTGTAGGCCGGGAGTTCGGACATTGCCTCCGTAGGAAGTAAGGGTGTGAGAGAAAACCTGGGATAAGATAAACAATAACACAATTGCTCCAATTCTGCTGGGATTGCAGAAATTGGTCTATTTTTGGTTTGGGCAGGAATAGAGGGGACATGGTATTGTTTTTGTTGTCGGTCTACTTCCTTCTAGTGTGTGTGTGTGGGGGGTTTCCCCCCCACAAATCTGTGAAACTCCTTCTCGCAAAGGGCAGTAGAAATCTGAAACTCTCCCTCCCCAAAAAGCTCTGGATGCTGGGGTGGGGGGGGTTCTTTCAAAACTGAAATCAATAGATTTTTGTTAGGTAAGGGTGTCAGGAGATATGGAACGCAGGTGGGAAAATGGAGTTGAGGAACAGGTCCGCCATGATCCGGCTGAATGGCCTGCTACTGCTCCTCTACTCCGCCGAGCAATCTGCAGCTTGCATTGTTGGGGCAGCAGCCCATGGGGTGCAACACCCGGGGAAGCTGTGCAGGCCGGAGGGGGCTGGGGGATTGCTCCGAATCTCTCAGCCCCACTGTGCAGTCCAGGCCAACTTGCTGCCCTCTTTACCACTATCTCTACCGGGGAAGTTCCGATTCCTTTCTGCAACTTCTGTGCTGTAGCTGAGATCAGCAGCTCGCTTTTGAAGATCGATTTTAAACCCTATCTGTGACCCTCTTGGTCCTTGCCTTCCTCATGCATTTTTTATTTTTTCCCCCACAGATCGCAAATGGCTTGGTACAGACCACAGGGTGGCCAGCTGTTGTCGCTTGCATAGGGAACTGGTTTGGAAAAGGGAAGTAAGTATTGTGTTTTACTGATTCTACAAAAAAATCACCCGTGTGACGGTGGGGGGGGGGGAGGTGGGGTGGCTGGGGGATGGTAGTGGTTTATGATGCGTGACGTTATGTCTTGTCGAGTAAGCTGATTTTAAGGAAAAAAATGTTTTTAACTTGAGAGGGGAAGTAAAAATAGCTCCAGTGAAGATAACACTGGCCATCCAGCTACATGTCCCTGGGTTAACCTGATGGCCCTCCCTGTGGTTGTTGAGTTACAAGGGCCCCTAATTGTTTTTTAATTCAATCTGTAATGTGGGTGTCGTTGGCAAGGCCGGCATTAATTGCCCACCCTTGGTTGCTCTGAGAAAGTGGCGGTGAGCCTTCTCATTAGTAGTTTGATGCAACTGAGTGACCACTTCCGAGGACAGTTAAGACTCAACCGCCTTGGTATAGGGCGGGAGTCACGTACAGGCCTGACTGGGTAAGGACAGCAGGTTTCCTGCACTAAAGTACACTAGTGAACCAGTTGGGTTTCTACGACAATCCTTCACAGTCACCTTCACTGATACCATATTTCCAGATTTTAAAAAATCTGAATTGAAACTTAAACTGCCTTGGTGGGACTTGATCTTGCGTTCTCTGGATTACTAGTCCAGCAACACTTCTCTACCCCTGTAAAGTTCCCAATCCTCCTGCTTTGGGTGCTTTGCTCTCCCAAGCGCTGCTGCTAGTGACTCTGGTTAAGCGGTCCTTGTACGGGCGGCTTGCGCAAACCGCTGTCGTGGCGTGCAGCCAAACCGTGTTGGCTGGTTCCTGCGGGTCTCCCCACTATTCGGAATGCACCACTTCACTGCTGGTTGTGAGGATGACTGCATCAGGGGCAACAAAAATTGCCTGGGTACGCTCGAGTCCTGAGAGAGCAAGAGGGAGAGAGCAATACAACAAGAGGTATTTATATAGCGCCTTTAACGTAGTAAAACATCCCAAGGTGCTTCACAGGAGCGTTGCAAAACAAAATTTGACACCGAGCCACATGAGCTATTGGGGCAGATGACCAAAAGCTTGGTCAAAGAGAGAGGTTTTAAGGAGCGTCTTAAAGGAGGAAAGAAAGTTAGAGGGGCAGAGGGGCAGAGAGGTTTAGGGAGGGAATTCCAGAGCTTAACGTCTAGGCAGCTGAAGGCACAGTCGCTAATGATGGAGTGATTTAAAATCTGGGATGCTCAAGTGGCCAGAATTAGAGGAGCACAGATATCTCCCTAGGGTTTTGGGGCTAGAGGAGATTAGAGGTGGAGGAGGGGCAAGGCTATTGAGGGATTTGAAAACAAGGATGAGAATTTTTAAATCGAGGCGTTGGTTAACCGGGAGCCAATGTAGGTCAGCAAGCACAAGGGTGATAGATGAATGGAACTTGGTGCGAGTTAGGACACGGGGAGCCGAGTTTTGGATGACCTCAAGTTTACGGCGGGTAGAACATGGGAGGCCAGCCAGGAATGTGTTGGAATAGCCAAGTCTAGAGGTGACCAAGGCATGGATGAGGGTTTCAGCAGCAGGTGAACTGAGGTGGGGTGGAGTCGAGTGAGAGCTAACACAAACTGGAGGGAGGGAGAGTTGATGTCGGCCTGTGATGTGCGCTGTTGTATAATGTGTTATGTTCCGGGATTCAGGCGGCTTTGGTGCTGCTTCCTATGGACTGAGCCTCGGCTCCCTGAAGCTGGGCTTCGGGGGTGGGGTGTGGGAGTTGGTGAATTGAATTCGGTTTGGGTTTGGTTTTATTTATTTTTCTAACTTGATGTGTATTAGTCAAATTTATGCCAAAACTTTAGTTACAAGTTACTTGTATTGATGTTTTTGTGGAATCAATGGAATTCACTTGGTGTTTCTCATTGTGGTCGATACTGTAGAAACATCACGGCAATATTACATATTCTTAAATCTTTCTAATCTTATTGTGTTCTTTTGATTTTATAAATTGTTATCCATCTCCCTATGAAACAAACAAATATTTTATTCGGGGCTTGGTGATACTAAAAAGCTCACTAAGGTAAATGTAATAACATTTGCAAACAGTGGGCAAATGTCGTAATTCAGCATCACGTGAGCGGTGTCATGTGATAAAATGTCACATGATCAAATCTCCAGGGATGCATCAAACGAGAGTTGGCAACCCTATACCCCTGTGATTTTATATTTGGACGTTGTCAGATGTTGGCCAGTCATTTGTTTTGTGCAAGGCGAGAGGTGAACAGCAGCTACTCGAGTTGTAACGCACGGGGCTGAGAAGGGGTGGCTTAAACATCCGAGTATTCACGTCAATCATTCTGTTGCAATTTTATTTGCCCAAAGAACACTGCCAATTAATAACTGCCCTGGCATGGCCTCTGATACAAAGTGCTTGTTCGCAGCTCCCTCACTGATGAGCCCCCACTCTTAACATCTCTCATTACACTAGAACAGAAAAGACTGAGGTTGTAGTGTATGTGCCTTTAAGAGCCCCATGTGTACTGTAATGCTGGTAATGGCCACTCAGGCTATATAAGCCTGTATATTGTGTTGTTTCAGTTAGTTCCCCTCCAGACTTTGTTCAGTAAACACCTGTGAAACCAACTCCTGTCTTCAGTGTCTCTCTTAACACACGGACACAACAGTGGCGACGAATTGGAAACGGACTTGCCTACAATTCGGCAGCACCTCAAGGACATCGATTCCTCTGGCGTCCAAAGTTGAAGAAAAATCAAGAAAAAGAAAAAGCTGTGGTTTCACCAGCTAGCCAAGCTGGTGGCAGGTACTGCAATAATCCTTCCTGGGCGTCGGGCTGGGGCTCCAGCGGCTGGCTCTGCAGCTGGGCCAAGCAGCGAAGGCGGAGGCAAGCAGTAACAGACGGGGAGGGAGCACTCTGGAGACGGCCGGCGCTGCAAGCAGGTCGGCGTTCAGACCTAGAGAGAGTCCGGCGGGAACGAGTCTCCAACTGTAAATAAATAAATAAAAAGAACGGAAACCGCGGGGCAGCAGCGGCGGGGAGGTGCTGGAAGCACCATATCTTTTCTGCAGCAAAGAAAGAAAAGCGTGGGAAGCGCCATTTTTTTCTAGGATGCCTAAGTCTGGCAATATTGATGCTTTTGATAACGAGATAGAGGATTGGACCACATGTGGAAAGAGTGGAGGTATATTGCACCGCAAATGGAATAGAAGATGAAAAAGAAGCGTCAGTACTGCTAAATCTAATGGGCGCAAAGACATACGGGCTGTTACGAAATTTAATCACTCCAGCCAAACCAAAGGGCAAGAATTTTAAAGAAATTGTTGATACCCTACAGGGGCACTTAAACCCAACACCGCTGCTGATAGCGGAACGATTCAAATTCTTCAAGAGAAATCAACACAAGAATGAAAGTAACGCTGATTACCTCACCGAATTAAGAAAGCTATCAAAACACTGCCAATTCGGGGCAGGACTAGCAGATTATCTTCGAGACAAACTCGTCTGCGGTCTCCTAAGTGAAGGAACACAGAAAAGGCTGCTTTCTGAAAAAGATTTAACACTGGACAAGGCTTTCAGTATGGCTGTATCATACGAAGCAGCCGCAAGAGGAGCTGCAGAGATACAGCAAAAGCCACTGGACTTCGGCACCCATGAAATGACACAGGGTTTTGAGAGACGTTATCGCTGCGGCAGATCCACCCATGACCAGAGGGACTGCTGGTTCAAGGACAAAGCATGCAGGCAATGCGGCAAGATTGGACACATTGCACGGGTATGCCGATCTGGACAAAAAAAAACCACGGACAGGAAAAAAAAAATCAATAAAGAAAACTACAGAAAGGTACAAATGATGACAGACAGTAGCTCCGAAGACCAGAAGAGCAATAGCGACTCCGAAAACAAGAGACTAAGCTGTCTCAAATTACATAATGTAATTGCCAAAGATGATTACCAGACCATTTGGGTTACCCTCACGATAGCAGGGTCCCCAGTTAAAATGGAGCTAGATACAGGATAAGCTCTGACCGTCGTAAATCGACGGGATTGCGAGCGGCTATTTCCGCATATACCTTTAAAAGACACATCCATTATCTTGAAAACATATACGGGGCAGAAAGTATACCCCAAAGGAAAAATAAGGGTGCCTGTTGTATACAACGGCAAGAAAATACAAGTTGTATTTATACATTCTACAAGATGGTGGTCCACCGCTGTTGGGACGTGAATGGATCAGGAAAATACGTTTAGACTGGCACTCCATTCAGGCACTGACGGTGACCAGTAAGAAAAAAAACGATGATGGCGTCATACCTGAACGATTAAAAGACATCTTGGCCAACACCAAAGAAGTGTTTCAAGAGGAAACTAGGAACCTTGAAAGACATCACCGCCTCAATAAAAGTGGAAGATGCAGCAATTCCCAAGTTTTTTAAGGCAAGACCGGTGCCATACGCAATTCGTCCAGCAGTCGAGGCAGAGCTGGAGAATTTGGAACAGGCAGGCGTATTATCCAAAATAGATTGGAGCGAGTGGGCAACACCCATTGTCCCAGTCATGAAGAAAGCATTGAATAATAAATCTGAAGAACAGAGGAAAAATTCGCATCTGTGGAGACTTCAAGGTGACTGTGATATGCCTATCAATTAGTCCAATAAAAGGCGACGAGTTAAGAACGTAACTGAAGGTTTTTATTGGCTAAATAACAGAGCCCACCCTCGTGGGTGATCCGATCCAACAGGGAGGAATACTAGCCAGTCAGCTACCTTTATACCTGGGCAGGTAATGGGCGGAGTCGGAGGTGGTCAGCCCAGGTATAACAGTGCGACAAGAGGCGACCTCGTGTAGTGATGTGACAGTGAGAACAGTGAGAACAATATACAGTGATAACTATAACAGTGGTTTACCACATTCACCCCTTGTTTAGATTAGAGTCCGGCGGGGTGAAGTGTATTACCAGCTCTGGTATGTCAGTCTGTCCGGAGGCTTCGTTAGCCTCTCCGATCGTCGCAGCGGCGGTGTTACATTATCCGGTGTTAAAGCTGGTGTCTGCGTAGTCGGCAAAGGCTCGTGGGGTTCCGGCATGCCGTCTACCTCGGCTGGACTCGGGGGGTTGGGAGGGGGGGGTGAGGGTGCGAGGTCTCGTAAGGAGACAGTGTCCTCCCGTCCGTCTGGGTAAGCCACATAGGCGTACTGGGGGTTGGCGTGCAGGAGGTTCACCTTCTCGACCAGGGGGTCCGTTTTATGGGCCCTCACGTGCTTTCGCAGCAAGACGGGTCCCGGAGAGGTCAGCCAGGTTGGTAGGGTGGTTCCCGTAGTCGACTTCCTGGGGAAGACAAACATTCGAGCATGGGGGGTGGTGTTAATGGCAGTGCAAAGTAGTGACCGGATGGAGTGCAGCGCAATCGGGAGGACCTCTTGCCAGCGGGAGGTTGGGAGGCCCTTAGACTTTAAGGCTAAGAGGGTGGCCTTCCATACCGTCGTGTTCTCTCTTTCCACCTGGCCGTTCCCTCGGGGGTTGTAGCTGGTGGTCCTGCTTGCTGCAATACCCCTCTCCAATAGGAACTGACGGAGTTCCTCGCTCATGAAGGAGGCGCCCCGGTCACTATGTATATAGTTCGGGAACCCGAACAAGGCGAAGAGTTTGTTCAGGCATTTAATGACCGTGTTACTGGTCATGTCTGGGCAGGGGAAGGCAAAGGGGAAACGGGAGTACTCCTCAACGATGTTGAGGAAGTACACATTACGGTCGGATGACGGTAGGGGCCCCTTGAAGTCGATGCTCAGACGCTCGAAGGGGCGGGTGGCCTTGATCAGGCTTGCTCTGTCCGGCTTATAGAAGTGCGGTTTGCACTCAGCACAGATCTGGCAGTTCCTGGTCATGGTCCTGACCTCCTCGATGGAGTATGGCAGGTTGCGGGCCTTAATGAAATGGTAGAGTCTGGTGACTCCGGGGTGGCAGAGGTCATTGTGGAGGGTCTGAAGTCTATCACTTTGCGCGCTGGCGCATGTAATGCGTGAAAGAGCATCAGGGGGGTCGTTCAGTTTACCGGGCCGGTACAAGATCTCATAATCATAGGTGGAAAGCTCGATTCTCCACCTCAAGATTTTGTCGTTCTTGATCTTGCCCCTCAGCTTGTTATTAAACATGAAGGCAACCGAGCGTTGGTCGGTGAGGAGGGTAAATCGTTTGCCTGCCAAGTAGTGCCTCCAGCGCCGTACTGCCTCCACAATTGCCTGGGCTTCCTTCTCGACCGACGAGTGTCGGGTCTCGGGGCCCTGTAGGGTCCTTGAGAAGAAGGCTACCGGCCTACCCTCCTGGTTAAGGGTAGCGGCTAGGGCGAAGTCGGATGCATCGCTCTCCACTTGGAAGGGGATTGACTCATCCACTGCGTGCATTGTGGCCTTGGCTATGTCTCCCTTAATGAGGGAGAAGGCCGCGCACGCCTCTTCCGTGAGGGGGAAGGATGTGGTTTTCAGGAGGGGTCTGGCTTTGTCCGCATAATTGGGTACCCATTGGGCATAGTAGGCGAAAAGCCCCAGGGTTCTCCTAAGTGCTTTTGGACAGTGGGGGAGGGGTAGCTCCATGAGGGGGCGCATTCTTTCGGGGTCGGGGCCGATGACTCCGTTCTCTACTACGCAGCCAAGGATGGCAAGGCGCGCTGTGTTAAACACGCATTTCTCCTTATTGTAGGTGAGGTTCAGCCGTTGGGCCGTACGGAGGAATTTCTCCAGATTCACGTCATGGTCCTGCCGGTTGCGGCCGCAGATGGTGACGTTATCGAGATAGGGGAAAGTGGCCTGTAGTCCGTTCTGGTCAACCATCCGGTCCATCTCCCGTTGGAAAACCGAGACCCCGTTGGTGACACCAAAGGGGACCCTAAGGAATTGGTAGAGGCGGCCATTCGCCTCGAAGGCGGTGTACTGGCTGTCCTCCGGGCTGATGGGGAGTTGGTGGTAGGCCGACTTGAGGTCGATGGTCGAGAATACGCGGTATTGTGCAATCTCATTGACCATGTCCGATATGCGGGGGAGGGGGTATGCATCCAGCTGGGTGTATCTGTTTATGGTCTGGCTGTAGTCGATAACCAGGCGATTTTTGTCGCCGGTCTTGACTACCACCACCTGGGCACGCCAGGGGCTGCTGCTCCCCTCAATAATGCCCTCTTTCAGGAGTCGCTGCACCTCAGAGCTAATGAAGGCTCTGTCCCCAGCGCTGTACCGCCTGCTCTTAGTAGCGACAGGTTTGCAGTCGGGGGTGAGGTTAGCGAACAGGGAAGGTGGCGGTACCTTGAGGGTGGATAGGCTGCAGGTGTTACGCGGTGGGCGGTTTAACTTTCGCTGGTTGTCGACTGAGTGGGGGGAGGGGTCCACCGTATGCTAGGGTTACACTTTGGAGGTGGGATTGGAAGTCCAGCCCTAGTATGACGGCAGCGCACAGCTGGGGGAGTACGAGGAGTTTAAAATTTTTATACTCTGTCCCTTTAACCGACAATGTCACGACACAGTAGCCGCTGATGTCTGTGGCGTGCGACCTCGATGCCATCGAGATGCGGCTGCGCGTTGGCAGGACGGGGAGGGAGTAGTGGCTCACCGTGTCTGGGTGGATGAAGCTCTCCGTGCTTCCGCTGTCGAACAGGCAGGTCGTGGCGTGGCCGTTGACTTTGATGTCCATCATTGAGCTGGCCAGGTGGTGCGGGCGGGCTTGATCCAGGGTCACGGAAGCTAGGGTGTAGATGAGCGCGTCGTTGTCATGACAAGATGGCGGCGAAGATGGCGGCCCCCGTAGTTCACATGAGGCTCTGTTTAAATCGTTTGCCCCGCACAAAGATGGCCGCCCCTGCTGTTCCCATGAGGCTCTGCAGGCTTCGGCTGCCCCGCACAAAGATGGCCGCCCCTGGTTTTCCCATGAGGCTCTGCAGGCTTCGGCTGCCCCGCACAAAGATGGCCGCCCCTGGTTTTCCCATGAGGCTCTGCAGGCTTCGGCTGCCCCGCACAAAGATGGCCGCCCCCAGGGTTCGCATGAGGCACTGCTGGCTTCTGAGGATTTGCTTCTGCAGGCCTTGGAGAAGTGGCCTTTCTTGAGGCAGGTTTTGCAGGTCGAGTTTTTGGCTGGGCAGCGCGACCTCGGATGCTTCTCCTGGCCGCAAAAGAAGCAGCCAGCGGCCCGATCGGGGTTGCCTGATGTCGGGCCCGGTCGGATCCGTGATGCAGACGCTGAGGTAGGTCCCGGGGGCAGCGCTGTGAAGGGTGGTGGGGTGGGGGTCGGGCCCGAGTCCCAGGGTCGCGAATAGTACCTGGCAAACGCTTCCTGGTCTTGCTGGGTGGCCTCTAGGGTGAGGGCGAGGGCTTCGGCCTTGTCCAGGTCTATGTCCTTAGCTTCAAGCAGTCTTTGCCGTGTGTAGTCGGAACGTAGGCCTCTCACCAAGGCGTCGCGGACATTGTCTTCCATGTTCGCAGTAGCCGTCACCGCTTTAAAGTCACAGTTCCTGCCGAGTTGTCTCAGCGCTCGTGAAAATTCAGCTATCGATTCTCCTGGCTGTTGCTGGCGAGATCTTAAGGGATGCCTAGTGTACATGTAGTTTACCGGGCTCCGGTACTGCTGTTTCAGTAGGTTGATGGCGTCGTCGTACGTAGTCATGTCCTGGATGAGTGTATATACTCTCGGGCTCGCTTGGGCTTTCAGGACTCTTAGTTTGGATCTCTGAGGGACGACGGCTTCCTCCAGGTACGATTCGAAGCAGTCCAGCCAGTGTTTGAAGTCGTTGGCTGAGTTTGGTGCCTGTGGGTTTAGATCCAGGTATGGTGGTTTCAAGGCTTGCAGCCAAGCCGGCTGGTGTGGCCCGTTGTCTGGAGGCTGCTGTTGCTGTGCTGCTGGGTGAGCTCCTTGCTGTTGCTGTTCATTATCAGACATCTTTAAAATTTAGTCAATAAAATTGATATGCCTATCAATTAGTCCAATAAAAGGCGACGAGTTAAGAACGTAACTGAAGGTTTTTATTGGCTAAATAACAGAGCCCACCCTCGTGGGTGATCCGATCCAACAGGGAGGAATACTAGCCAGTCAGCTACCTTTATACCTGGGCAGGTAATGGGCGGAGTCGGAGGTGGTCAGCCCAGGTATAACAGTGCGACAAGAGGCGACCTCGTGTAGTGATGTGACAGTGAGAACAGTGAGAACAATATACAGTGATAACTATAACAGTGGTTTACCACAGACTGTAAACCTGGTCCTTCACACGGTACAGTATCCTCTTCAGAGGATAGAAGATATTTTCGCCTCCCTATCCGGAGGGAAACGTTTCACCAAAATTGACTTGGCACAGGCATATCTACAGATGGAGGTTGAAGAGGCCTCTTTTTTAAAAATCTCACGATAAATACACAAGTCTGTACCAGTACAATCGACTGGTTTTCGGAGTAGCATCCGCTCCAGCTATCTGGCAAAGAGCTATGGAGCAAGTCCTCCAAGGGATTCCGGGGACTCCATGCTACCTAGACGACATCCTTGTAACAGGAGAAAACGACAACGAGCACCGTGCCAATTTGGAGCAGGTGCTCACTAGGCTGAGAGAATGAGCAAATCGCCCCAAGTGCGAATTTTTCCAAAATCAAATATCATATTGTGGCCACATAATTAATAAGGAAGGGTTGCATAAGTCACCTGAAAATTGAAGCGGTCATAAAAGCCCCAGCACCTGAAAATGTTTCACAATTAAGGTCGTTCCTGGGATTAATAAGTTCGGTAAAAATTTGTGATAGTAATTTATCAACTCTTCTACACCCTCTTAATGAACTGCTACAAACAGGAGTAATTTGGAAATGGAGCGAAGACTGTAAACGTGCCTTCCATAAATGCAAAGACTTAATCACGCCCAAAGAAGTTTTGGCTCATTACAACCCACCACTGCCAATCAGACTGGCGTGCGATGCATCCCCTCATGGCGTAGGAGCAGTATTATCGCATAAATTCCCTGATGGCTCAGAATGGCCGATAGCTTTTGCGTCACGCTCATTGAACTCAGCTGAGCGTAACTATGCCCAAATCGACAGGGAAGCACTCAGCCTGGTATGGGGAGTGAAGAAATTCAACCATTACCTACACTGACAAAAATTTACCTTGTTGACTGACCATCAACCCCTTCTCTCCATATTCAACCCTAAAAAGGATGTTCCCATTATGACAGCGCAAAGGCTACAGATTTTCCACTCTACCATAGTCGAATGTCTACCAGTAACAAATTCTGCCATTGAAAGGGAAACTAGAAATGACCCGACTCTCTCACGAGTCTACGATTTAACAGTGAAGGGATGGCCAGTACATGGCGAACCACTGTTGCCAGCATTCTCGCAAAGAAAACAGCTGTCAGTGTGCCGAGGAACCTTGATGTGTGGATCCAGAGTGGTGATTCCACCCAAACTCCAGGATAAAGTGCTAAAGGAGCTTCACGAGGGGCATCTGGGTGGAGTGAAAATGAAGAACCTAGCCAGGGCATTTGTATGGTGGCCAGGTATCGATGGAGACATCGAAGAAATGAACAAGAGCTGCCTAGGATGCCAGAAGGTCCAAAACGCTCCACCACAAGCCCCTCTACATCCATGGGAGTGGCCCTCATCACCCTG
Organism: Somniosus microcephalus; assembly: GCF_052327205.1. NCBI lineage: Eukaryota > Metazoa > Chordata > Chondrichthyes > Squaliformes > Somniosidae > Somniosus > Somniosus microcephalus. Next base: position 41,399,029 of record NC_141012.1, on the reverse strand, counting down.
GCAAAGGGTACACATCGACTTTGCTGGTCCATTTATGGACTCGATGTTCTTAATCGTGGTTGATGCACACTCCAAGTGGCCGGAGGTAATAAAGATGTCCTCCACCACCACGGAAAAAACCATCACAGTATTAAGGACCATATTTGCCAGGAATGGGCTGCCGGAACAGATCTGTTCTGATAATGGACCGCAATTTGTGTCCGAAGAATTCAGGAAGTTCTTTAATTTAAAAAAAAAAAAAAAAAACTGGGGTTAAGCACTACACGTCTGCCCCATACCATCCCGCCACCAATGGATTGGCTGAAAGGTTTGTCCAGACCTTCAAGAAGGCCATAAAGGCCATGGGTAATGAAGACATAAAACTTCAGCACAAGGTGGATAACTTCTTGTTCGCATACAGGAATGCAACACATATGGTTACAAACCAAACTCCCGCCATGATGTTCTTCAATAGAAGCCTAAGATGCCGGCTGGATTTGATCAAGCCAAACATCAGAAGGGATGTGGAGAACCGGCAATTTCAAGGCATGAATGAAAGGCCAACTAGAACCTTCCAGATAGGTCCACAAGTTTTGGCCTGGGACTACCGTACCGAGAAATGGCAGCCTGGAACTATCTGCACACGACTAGGACCGCTGATGTATACCGTGGCCCTCGGAGAAAGCATAATAAGGTGCCATGCTGACCAAATCAGTCATCCGAAAAGGGACAACCTACACCACAACTCTACGCCTAATGATGAAGTAGAGAAACCCATATCTACCTCCGATCCGGTGATACTGGAACCCGATGAACCCGACACTGGCATTCAAGCTGAATCAGCTTTGCCAAAAGAACCTACTACACCACCAGAAACTACTACACCACCGAGGCGTTATCCGGACCGAGTCAGGAAGCCTCCAGAGACTGACTTATAATTAATTAACTGCAGCAATGTGTAGATTATTTTTCTTGTAACATGTAATTAATGATTACTTAATATTATGTACTGGTTGGCTAAAAGGGGAGGAATTGTAGTGTGTGCCGTTAAGAGCCCCAGGTGTACTGTAATGCCAGTAATGGCCACTCTGGCTATATAAGCTTGTATATTGTGTTGTATCAGTTAGTTCCCCTCCAGACTTTGTTCAGTAAACACCTGTGAAACCAACTCCTGTCTTCAGTGTCTCTCTTAAAACACAGACACAACAGAGGTGTGACCTGATGGAGAAGATTATGAAAGGGTTTAATAGGGTAGATGTAGAGATGTTTCGATTCTCTACCCCAGAGGGCTGTGGAGGCTCAGTCGTTGAGTATGTTCAAGACAGAGACCGATAGATTTTTGGATATTAAGGGAATCGAGGGATATGGAGATCGGGCAGGAAAGTGGAGATGAGGGCGAAGATCAGCCATGATCTTATTGAATGGCGGAGCAGGCTCGAGGGGCCGAATGGCCGCCTCCTGCTCCCATTTCTTATGTTCTTTTGATTTGTGGGAGAGTCCAAAACTAGGGACCATAAATATGATGGTCACTAATCAATCCCATAGGTAATTTGGGAGAAACCTCTTTACCCAGAGAGTGGCGAGAATGTGGAACGTGCTACAACATGGCACATGGCTGAGGCGAATAGCCTAGATGCATTTTAAGGGGAAGCTAGATAAGTACATGAGGGCGAAAGGAACAGAAGGTTATGCTGATAGGCTTGGATGAAGAGGGGTGGGAGGAGGCTCGAGTGGAGCTCAAACACCAGCATGGACCAGTTGGGTCGAATGGCCTGGCCATGTGCTGTACATTCTATAATATTTGTATGTCTGGTAAAACCCAGCTGTAAACCACTTGACTTATAGTTTGGGGAGTGTGGCGATTAGCACTTCTCTGAAATGTGAACCTTGCCTCCAAATTAGATCTGCATCTTTGGGAGAGGGAAGGAGTTGGGGCTGTTCTGAGGAGAGAAGGTTAAGGAGAGATTTAAGAGATGTTCAAAATTGTGAAGGATTTTGATAGTAAATAAGGAGAAACTTTTCAGTGGCAGGAGGGTCAGTAACCAGCGTATAGAGATTTAATATAATTGGCAAAAGAACCAGAGTGAAGATGAGAATTTTGTTTACACTGAGTTATTATCTGAAAAGGTGGTGGCAGCAGATTAAATAGTAACTTTCAAAGGGAATTAGATACATACTTGGAGGTAAAATGTACAGGGCTGTGGGGAAAGAGCAGGGGAGTGAGACTAGTTGGATAGCTCTACCAAAGAGCCGGCACAGGCACGATGGACCGAATGGCCTCCTTCTGTGCTGTATGATTCTATGAGCGGAGGAGAGTCCAGACATTAATTTTTCCTTTTTGTTGCTGTGAGATACTGCAATTGTGCATTCATCTTATTTAACATTTTAAATTGTAACTCGGCAAGAAGAATTATTGAAAGAAACCGAATTTCATGTAACATGTAATGGAATCCATTTCTTTCTTCCCTCTGGCCCGCGCCCCCCCCCCCCCCCCCCCCCCCAAAAAAGTCAAGTGGCTCAGTGGGTTCGTGCACCATATTGTGTACTGAGTCAAATAGCCCAGGATAGCCCCAGGTTTGATATCTGGTGTTAGCTGATTTCAGCAGGTGTGCTGAGTGTTGCAACTGGCTTCAGTGTCACTTGACTAGGAGGAGAAATCCGGCAAGTTTTCCTGCTGCTGATGGGTGACCAACGATCTTGGGAAGAGACCGCCCATGTGGTTCATCAGTAAAGATGGGAATGGGCTCAGACCCTCTCCGAGGCCATCCTACTTGTGTGACCCGAGACAGTGAATGTCCGAGGCAGGGATCTGGATAACTGGAGCCCTGGCTGATTTTTCCTGCCTCGGGTGCTCGAGAGCTCGGAGGCCAGTTGTACTACCCATCAGCCAACTCGGCAGAGAGCAAGAACTGAACCTGGCACTGACCTAGTCTGTAGGACTGAGTAACGAGTCATTCACTGGGCAAGAGGAGAGCCAAATTCTCACTTGTTCGTTTGTTATTTTATGTGCTTATTCTATGCATTTTATTTTGAGGTTTTCTTCCACTTACTATAAATAGTGGGCAGTGCTTCCTCCCACTTCCACTCCCTGATGGAGCAGCCAGACGACTTGCTCCAAGACCTCTGCCAATCTCCCTTGAGTTTAATCACTGGGACGTTGGTGACTGTGGCTCATGGAACAGGAGGAGGCTATTCAACCCCTCAAGCCTGTTCTGCCATTCAATTGGATCATGGCTGATCTGTGTCTTATTTACCCTTGTCTAGCAAAAATCTAGCTATCTCAATTTTGAGATTCAATTGACCCCTGGCCTCAACAGCTCTTCAGGGGAGAGAGCGCTCTGGACTCTGGGGAAGTTGTGTCCTCTGTTTAGTAGTTTACCTTCAATGAACCGGGGAGAGCCTTATTCAGAAAATTGTAGTCACAAGCGCGTGCTTCCAAAACCCTGGCATGTGAGAAACTAACTTTTTATTTCATGTCTAGAGCCGAGTAGACTCTGGGCAGATCTGTGCTGCAACCGGGGTCTCGAGACGACTCCAACTCGCCGTCATTTCCCTTTTTAATTAATCCATTCTCGTGGCCTTCAAAGAGTTTAATGCCACTTTTTTCTCTCTTCCCCACTCCATTTAATTTGACAGGAGAGGTCTCATCATGGGAATCTGGAACTCTCACACCTCAGTCGGTAATATCCTGGGCTCCTTGATCGCTGGGAGCTTTGTGTCCTCTGCCTGGGGTTTATCGTTCATAGTGCCTGGCGCCATCATCGCTGTAATGGGAATAGTCTGCTTCTTCTTTCTAGTGGAATGTAAGTGTTGTCTTGATTTTACATGCCAGTATTTTACCAGGGACTGCCTGCCTACTTTTCACAGAAATCACAGAAACCCCACAGTGCAGATAGAGGCCATTTCGGCCCATCAAGCCTACACCGACACACATCCCACCCGATCCCCGTAACCCCTACACCAACACATATCCCACCCTATCCCCGTAACCCCACGTATTTAATCCCCCTAATACTAAGGGTCAATTTATCATAGCCAATCAACCTAACCCGCACATTTTTGGACTGTGGGAGGAAACCGGAGCACCCGGAGGAAACCCACGCAAACACTGGGAGAATGTGCAAACTCCACACAGTCACCCGAGGCCGGATTTGAACCCGGGTCCCTGGCGCTGTGAGGCAACAGTGCTAACCACTATGCCACCGTGCTGTGTGTGGTGTACAAGATTAGCAGCAAATGATGCAATCAAACAGAGAATTTGGGCACATTTTGTCGAATTATTAATGACGTTGGGTGGAACAGCCCTTTTTGAAAGTGCCAGTGACTCTGGGTTCATGCCCAGAGCCCACCTTCCCTACCCTCACAGCAGCTTGCTGAATTGCCCACGGCAGCTTTTGGAGGTGGTGGGCGGGAGAGGTGGGGAGTGATGAGGGCAAGTAATCATCACGGTGTCCTCATGCTCCTCTTACTGAATGGTCTTGACAGATGCTTGAGATGTAGGTCATTTTCCCTGGGAATGGGGGGGAAATAATAGGATTGCCCATCTCCACCCCCCCCCACTTCCTAGCAATCTCCAAGGGGGGGGGGGGGAGAATAAAGGTGTGGTGGGACCACATCTCCTATTTGCGACTGGTGACCCTGTTGGGTGGCAGTTGTGTGCGGGAGCTGTGAATGACACTCTTGTCAGCTGATCCAAGCAGCTGACATGTTTGGGTGCCATGGCTGGAAAGAAAACTCCTATGGATCGGACAGTTGTTAAGTTCCAGGAGTTTTGACATTGAAGGGTTCAGGTCTGATAACTGGTGATAGTGTTTCCGAATTAACAAATACGAAACTTTTTTTGTCGTCTTTTCTCCACAGACCCTGAAGATGTGGGTTGCAGCCCCCCAAAACACCATGTAAGCCGATCGACCACTTTGACTGTTGACACAGTAATGTGTTGTTGAAATAGACTTTGGACCAGTGTTCCCAACCCAACCAATTAGTCATAGTTATACAGCACAGAAAGAAGCCCTTCGGCCCATCGTGTCCGGGCCGGCCATCAAGCCCTGTCTATGCTAATCCCATTTTCCAGAACTTGGTCCGTAGCCTTGTATGCTATGGCGTTTCTGTTGTGTCCGTGTGTTGATAGAGACACTGAAGACAGGAGTTGGTTTCACAGGTGTTTACTAAACAAAGTCTGGAGGGGAACTAACTGATACAACACAATATACAGGCTTATATAGCCCGAGTGGCCATTACCGGCATTACAGTACACATGGGGCTCTTAAAGGCACATACACTACAGTTTCAAGTGCTCATCTAAATGCTTCTTGAATGTTGTGAGGGTTCCTGCCTCTACCACCCTTTCAGGCAGTGAGTTCCAGATTCCAACCACCCTCTGGGTGAAAAAGTTTTTCCTCAAAACCCCTCTAAACCTCCTGCCCCTTACCTTGAAACTATGCCCCCTGGTTATTGACCCCTCTACTAAGGGGAAAAGTTCCTTTCTAACTACCCTATCTATGCCCCTCATAATTTTGTACACCTCAATCCGGTCCCCCCGATTCTTCCACTGCTGCCTCCAGCTCAGTCATGCAGTTCTGTTGCACACTGATTCTTTCTGTCTCCCTGTGCTAGAGAAGACATGTCCCAGCAAAAATGGGGAAACCTGCTTTCAGATTGGGAGCTCATTCTGTTTTGTTCCTATCTTCAGATTTCTGCAGAATCCAAACTGGTCTAAATCTATTTGGCTTGCATTTATCAGGGTTGTGCTGCCACCAAATATGTTCATGGCACAGACTAAATGTCAACCCATCCCTTCCCTGTTTTTATGGGGTTTTCTAGCTCGGGATTAGAAAGAGTCTGAGAAAGGTGTTCATGATGGTGTTTTGTTAATTCCCTTCATCTACACTCTCGAGGTGGGATGCCTCAATGATCTGGAAAGAGGAAGGGAGAAGATGGGAGACAAACAGCAATGACTGAAGCTCGGATATCTGATTTAGGAATCTAGTGTTGTAGCACTTTTCCATAGAGGGGCTGAATTTCCCACCTCCACCTATTCTGGCAGCCATTTACTATGGAGCCTCGGCACCGCCTGGGGCTCGGGACTAAAAGGACCGGAGGGAGAGATTTTATTTTTTTGCCTCTTTGGCTGGGTGTTTCAAATACTGATTGGGTACCTTTGCCGGTATTACAGGACCAGCTGGATCAAGAGCCAGTGTTACAACACATGAGCACGGAGGAGATTTTCACCCACACCAGCAGCACTGCAGAGAACGGGGGCAGCAACGTTCCCACTGCCCGCACCGAGCAGCCCACTGCCATTAGCTTCCTGGCCGCACTCAAAATCCCCGTGAGTACCAAGGACCCTGGTCAGTCCACACATGTAACCACTTCTGCGTATAAGTGTTGGTGCTCATGGCCTCTGATTGAAAGCCAATATTAAGTTGAAAAGTTGGTGTACAATCTTTTTGTGTGGTAAAATAAATTTGACACTTCCAATAATGTGACGTAAGCAATATGACCAACAAGTGGAAATGTAGTGCTAAAAACATCTGAATTATCAGATAATTTGAATTAAACAACTCTGTTCAGATGTAGGCTGTATCCATAATGTAACTTACTTCAGGCTTTTGTATTTGTCTAGGCCAGCTATAGGCCAGTGTCTATTTATAACACTGCTCTCTGATCGGGATGGTGTTCATGAAGGGATTAGAAACTGCAACTGGCTAGATGTACTTTTACATCTTAAAGCCTTAAAGTGACGAGGATACATTGGCGTCATATTTAAATGGGTGATGGGAGAGCGGGCCAAGGGAGGCCCAAGGCTCCTTCAAATGGAGTCTCTATCTTGCGCAGTAATTGAGCCTGCTTTTCCTCTGTGTGCAGGGTGTGGTCGAGTTTTCGCTATGTTTGCTCTTTGCCAAGCTTGTCAGCTATACATTCCTGTTCTGGTTGCCTCTCTACATTTCATCGGTTGGTGAGTAACAAAAAACACACTTTGCACAAAGTTCTTGCCATTGAGTTCTACTCCAAAGTGCTTACCCACAGCATAGATGCATGACAATGGTGGTCAAGAAAGACTTGCATTTTTATTGTGCTTTTCACGACCTCGAGACATCCCAAAGCGCTTTACTTTTGAAATGTAGTCGTCTTAGACAGTCCCTCGGAACCGAGGATGGCTTGCTTCCACATTAAAAATGAGTTTGCAGGTGACTGATTAGTCCAATGCGGGACCTACAGTCTCTGTCACAGGTGGGGCAGACGGTGGGTGGGTGGGGTGCTTGGGTTGACGTGCACGCCTTGCGCTGCCTGCACTTGGCTTCCGCTTGCTCCCGGCGAAGTGACTCGGTGTTCGGCGCCTTCCCGGATGCTTCTCCTCCACTTCGTGCAGTCTTGGGCCAGGGATTCCCAGGTGTCGATGGGGATGTTGCACTTTTTCAAGGAGGCTTTGAGGGTGTCCTTGAAGCGTTTTCTCTGCCCACCTGGGGCTCTGTTGCCGTGCCGGAGCTCCGAGTAGAGCGCTTGTTTTAGGAGTCTCTTATCGGGCATGCGGACAATGTGACCCGTCCATCGGAGCTGATCGAGCGTGGTCAAAGCTTCGATGCTGGGGATGTTGGCCTGAGCGAGAACACTGACGTTGGTGCGCCTATCCTGCCAATGGATTTGCAGGATCTTGCGGAGGCAGCGTTGGTGGTACCTCTCCAATGCTTTGAGGTGCCTGCTGTACATGGTCCATGTCTGAGGCATACAGCAGGGCGGGTATCACTACTGCTCTGTAGACCATGAGCTTAGTGCTGGGTTTGAGGTCCTGGTCTTCAAACACTTCCTCAGGCCAATGTGGTAGCCAATTGTGCACAGCAAGACCCCACAAACAGCAATGTGATAATGATCAGATGCTCAATATTTGTTATGTTGATTGGAGGGATAAATATTGGCCCCAGGACACCAGGGATAACTCCCCTGCTCTTCTTTAAAATAGTGCCATGGGATCTTTTTATGTCTACCTGAGCGAGCAGACAGGGCCTCGGTTTTAACGTCTCATCTGAAAGACGTCCCCTCCGACAGTGCAGCGCTCCCTCAGCACTGCACTGGACGTGTCAGCCTAGAACTTTGTGCTCGAGTCTCCTGAAGTGGGACTTGAACCCACAACCTTCTGACTCCGAGGCAAGAGTGCTGTCCACTGAGCCAGGGCTGACGCTGTATAGTCTAGCAATATCGCCATAGATCACTGGGTAGGGCAAGTGATTTGGCACAGCAGAAAAGTTCGAATTATGGGGGGAAGCGGGAAATTTTCCACTGACCCAGTGGAAGGCGTGCCCCATCCACAGAGATGGATGTAATGGAGTATTACTGAATTCAAGTGCTGACCAGCCGACTCCAGGTGAAATCCTGATCCTTACTTAAAAAGCTCCGATGATCCCTTACTGTGGGCAGAATTTAATTTTAGTCAAACTCACGTGATAAATAATCCAATCAGACAGTTCAGTTCGACAGTTGGGTTGTCCTTGTAGCTGAAGTAGAATGTTAACATTTGGAACGCTGACATTTTATTGGCCAGTCATGTGCCTCCTGGGATTGGCTTATCCGAGGAGGACATGATCAGAATCATGAATCGGGCCAAACAATGTGTGCAGCTGGTTCAGTGGGAATAGGAACTACAAACTAGCTTTAGGACTTTTCAACAAATGTCACTACAATGGGCAAGTGCCAAATTATTGCATATCCGTGAAATTTCTTGCTGTACTGTCCTTTTTTGCTGATGGTGCCTGGCCTTTGCCCTGCACATTAGTTAAAAATGACAGCATGGACAAGGCCGTGCGGCTGAATCGGTCCATTTTGGTGTTTACCCTAACCATGCACCTACCGTGCTCCCATTTCCCCGAAGCTCCTTTGCTTCAACAACGTATCTAACTAGTTCATAAACGGTGACATGGTCTCTGCTTCATTTACAAACTCCAGTATTGCATTCGACAGCCTCACTACCCTCTGTGTAAATAATATACATTTCTCTTGCGCTCTGTCCTAAATCTCTTGGCCTGGAATTTCCGCTCGATTGCATTGGTTTTTTTTGGCGCAGTTCTCCCGATGTCGGCCAAACCACGCAAATGATCGCGGAATTTTCTGTGCTGTTTTGCGCTAGTTTTTTTTAAAGAAAAATCATGCTAGAAGGCCTCATCCACAACTGGCCGCATGCCCAGGTCGAATTGATCACTGCTGCGAGTTTCTGCTAATTATGCTCATTAAGCTGGATCTTTTGGGTGCAAGGACACTAATGGGAACCTTTTGAAAGGTTTTGAATGATTTTTGAAAATTAATTTACTAAGGAACTGACTACTGTACCCCAATCTAACTAGAAAATTATCTTTTTAAGTCATTTTCAGTCATTTAAAATCGGGTTACTCGCAGGAGGTGGATTGACACTGTTTTAAAATGCTTATTTTTTGATAAACCCATTTTCAGCAGTGTTAATTTTTTTTTTGTAAATTGCGTTTTTAAACGCTGCCCAATTGCGCTGGTTCATGGCAGATTTTGTGTTCGGCGGTATGCAATTTAGTTTGAGCGGAAACTCTGCAGGGGAGAGGGGAGGGACACTTTTCAAAAGGGCAAAATTTGTGCTGGAATTGCCGATTGCGCCCAAAGTGGAAACTCTACTTCCTTCTGTTTAGTCTGAAGGGATAATTACTAGTCCTAGCCCCTTTTCGGGCTACCCCGGATCAGGTGTATTCCCCATACTTTCGCTTTCAACTAAGGTATGAGGTAGCCGAATCCTAAAGACGCTTAATTGGGTCTAAAGGTCCAGACTATCTCTCCCTAAAGGAAAGGAAGAGCCTGAAGATGTTACCGTCCTCCAGATAGCACTTTTAATTTTAGCTAGACTGTAACATTCCGGATATTATGAGGGTCCAGAAAACACACTCAGAATTCTGCAACTCCTCACCAAAGAGCATACAGAGATTGAGTTTACGAGTCTGATACAGAAGTATTATGTGAGACAATTCTATAAAATATATAGATTTATTAAAGAACCGACATATATTTTACAGTTGGTGATTCAATCGTAACATTAACAGTTCCAAAAACAGAAATCTTACAATTCTTATCAGAGATCCTTATTCTCAAATCTTAACTGTTACATTTTTACAGTTCTTAGTTTATTCCAGGGTATCCACCAAAATCAAATACAATACCTTGATCCCCAAGATACAAAGAGTTGAAGACTTAGAGCTAGCTCTGAAGCCAAGAATCGCTTTGCCCCTTTACAGCGAATCTATCATCCCATTTGAAAGTTCAATTTTTTTATACCCTTTTGCAATGGTATTTCCTTTGAAGTTTTCTGCTGATGTAAGCTAATTATCTCTAGTCATTTTTCTGCTGACCCCTGCTATTCTTAGTCAGTTCAGCTGGTAGCATTAAGAATCATGTCTCTACCTTTAGGTGTTCGAAGCTCATCATAAAAACGGTGTGACAGCAGATGCATCTATTTGATGTAATTCTTCTATTTGTGTCTTTTTACGACATGTATTTTAAAACTCCTTAACTAGGGTGATCTATGCAATTCTTGTTTACCTCAGCTGGTTGCAACACAGAATCGTGTCTCCTGTCTGTAGGTGTTCTAAGTTTAACACAAAAATGATTTAACGGCAGGTGTTTCTTTTACTTGTTGTCATTTTTACGAAGGCATATGTTTCTTCTTTCATGTGCCTGTTTAAGAAATGTACTTTTAGAACACCTCAATAGGGTGTACCATTGTCTTTTTTCCAAGACTTCAGACTTTCAGGAACCTCCAACCTCCTGTTTCAATAAGGTTATTGATTCAGTGTCAACAACTTATCTCAATAGCCTGTATGCTGTTTACAGCTTCTCCATTGTTAAGGCTTTTAGATTTTCAAGCCCAGTTTGTCATGTTACAAAGGCCAGAATTCTTTCATAGAATGGTGTATTTTTCTGAGTATGGCTTATTCCTTCAAGTCTCGTATCTGTGTCTCCTTCTTCTAAACCCTTCAACCGCTGTCTGTTTCTATCTACTCTCTCCTGTTGCTTCACGATTTGAAACACCTCCGATCAAATTGCCCCATAATCGTCGCTGATCTAATGAACACAGCCCCCAGTAATTTGGCTGAGATGGGAAACTCTTGAGAAGATCGCAGGGTTGGGACTAGCCCAGTTCCCAACTTTACCTTGTGCTTCAACATATTGTGTAGGTACCTAACAACATACGTTGAAAATATGGCATTAAACCCAGCAACAAGAATGTGAGTTGCATTTATATAGTACATTTCACAACCTCAGGACATCCCATAGTGCTTTACAGCCAATGAAGTACCTTTTTTGAAGTGTAGTCACTGTTGTAATGTAGGAAACGCGGCAGCCAATTTGTGCACAGCAAGCTCCCACAAACAGCAATGAGATAATGAATGGATCATCTATTTTAGTGTTGTTGGATGAGGGATAAATGTTGGCCATGACGCTGGAAAACCTCCCTTGTTCTCCCTTGAATAGTCCAATGGACCAAGGGAACAGGCCAGGCCTGGAGTTTAACATCTCGCCAGAAAGATGGCACCTCTGACAGTGCAGCACTCCCCTCAGTACTGCAGTGTAATGACAGCCTAGATTATGTGCTCAAGTCTCTGGAGTGGGGTGAGGGTGCTACCCACTGAGCCACGGCTAACATTTCCATCAGATGTTATGTTGGGCGCATTGGGGCTTTATACAAACTGGTTTATCTAATTATTTTCTTTCTTTCTGTTTCAGCTCATTTGAATCCCAAAGCTGCTGGTGATACCTCGACACTCTTTGACGTTGGTGGCATTCTCGGTATGTTTATGTTGAGTAGACTTGTGTAGATTTTAAGGACATGCTGGCACTTGATGCAATGAGTTGATAATGATATGGACTAAAAATGCCTCTTTCAGGATAATCCTCTCTTCCTCACTTTATTTATATATACATAGGAACAGGAGTAGGCCATTTATCCCCTCAAACCTGTTCCACCATTCAATGAGATCATGGCTGATCTGCAAACTAACCCCATATACCTTTGACCCATATCCCGTAATATCTTTGGTTAACAAAAATCTATCAATCGCAGATTTAAAATTAACAAATGACCTAGTATCAATTGCTGTTTGCGGAAGAGAGTTCCAAACTTCTACCACCCTTTGTGGGTAGAAGTGTTTCCTAATTTCACTCCTGAAAGGTCTGGCTCTAATTTTTAGACTATGTCCCTGAGTCCTAGAATCCCCAACCAGCGGAAATAGTTTATCTCTATCTACCCTATCTGTTCCCCTTAATATCTTGATCAGATCACCCCTTAACCTTCTAAATTCCAGGGAATACAACCCTAATTTGTGTAATCTCTCCTCGTAACTTAACCCTTGGAGTCCAGGTATCATTCTGGTAAACCTACGCTGCACTCCCTCCAAGGCCAATATATCCTTCCTAAGGTGTGGTCCCCAGAATTGCTCAATACCCCAGGTGTGGTCTAACCAGGGCCAGTTGACAGTCTTCTGACACCTTACCCTAGTTTGCCATTATCGATGGTTCTTGCAATTAGCTGACCTTAGCTGGGCAGTGGTAGGGATGCTACATTTGGCTTCAGTGCCCCTGTGCTGGTAAGGGCATGGAATTTGGTTCTCGTCTGCCATCACCAATCAGGCTCAGTTGAAGTGCCACCTGCCCCATAGTCGAATGGCCTGCTAACCTCACTGACACCCATAGAATGGTTACCTTGAGTTAGGTGTTGCAGGGCTGACGACACCAGTGAAACTGTACCCGACGAGTCGGAGACAGACAGATTCGGGTAGTCAATAACTGTACAGAAAGCTCACGTTGGCACGCAACTAGCCAGAGAGTATTGTAGGTTGTAATTGCTGATTTGATGTCTGAGTTGGATCATAAGTGTCTTCACCTCTCGTTAATGTTACCTGTGAACCTTGACCCTCTCTGGAATCTAAATATTGGGAGGACCCATTACAGGGCAAATTGTACATGGTAATTTGGAAGGAGCAGGTTTATTGAGTTGAACAGTCTTTTTCCATCCCGTGCCTTGTATTGAGCTCCTATCTAGTGGAGTTCAGAGTTCGTAGATCACTAATTGTGCTTGGCTTTCCACCAAAGGGCTGTGGGCATCAACTTTATTCAGTGTTTGTTGGTGCCCGTTAAGCAATATGCTGTGCTACCTACCGTCCTTGACCATTCGCACTGTGATAACTGAGCTTGGCTCTGGCTGGTCATTGGTGAAATCATGTCCGTGTACCTTTCCAGGACACCTCAGTAATGCTGTTTGTAGGTGTCCTGTATGACCAAATGATTAGCCAAGAATGCTATGGTGGTTTTATTCAGCTCCTCACTGCAAAGCTAATGAGGAAGAAGCTTCACTAACAATTTCACAGGACAGTGATGTCCCTTTTTTTAAGATGAGGAAATGCCTGTTTGGGAAGCAAAGCCCCACAGAACCAAACTCAGCCTCTCTGCTAAATGGGGCACTTTTTGTAACCACCTTAAACAATAGTAATATAACCAATATCTCGCCATGAAGGGAATTGTTTTTAGACTCCTAGTTGCATTATCCATTGAGTGACGGTATAACTAATGTACACTGAAGGTACAACATGGAAACAGGTCATTCGGCTCAACCAGTCTGTCTCTGTTTACCCTCCATATTAACACGCAGTTCTAATCATTTTACCTGCCCTGTTCCTCTTTCCCTTCCTCCCCACTTCCTTCATCCACCTATCCAATCTAATCCTGAATGTTGATGTAGCTTCTGCCTCAGCCATTGATCCTAGAAGTGAATTCCACAGCCTCGCATCCCTCTTGTGTAGAGGTTTCTCTTGCTCTCTGTTCTAAATCTCTTGCATATAATCTTGGGTCTATGACTCCTCATTTTAGACCCATCAACTAATGGAAACAGTTTGCTTCTACCTACACTGTCCCATCCCTTCGTGGTTTTAAACACTTCTACCATATCACCCAGTAATCTGCATTATTCTAGCAACAAAAAAACCTCTAGTTTTTCAAGTCTTATTTATATATTGCCTCATACCAGGCAGCCTCCTAGTGAATCTATGTTGTACCCTCTTTAAAGCCTCTATATACTTCCCTATAGTGTGGAGCCCAATAGTGTACACAGTACTCCAACAGAGGCCTGATTAAGGTTTTATACAAGCTCATCATTACCTCTTGGCTTTTATATTTTATACCTCTTGTAAGGAAACCTGGAATTCTTTTATTTTTTTTAACTCTTATCAACCTGATGTGCTGCCTTTAATGTGAACCTGACCCTCCAAATCCCTCTACTCTTCCACTCACCGAGCCTACTCAATTCAGAGTATAATTATTGCTGTTTTTAAAATCAAAATGTATCACTTCACACTTACTGAGATTGAATTCCATCTGCCATTCCGCCATCTTATCAATATCCCTTTGCAGCTTTCCTTTGGTCTGCTAAACAATTAATTTCATCCTTGGGGACTAAACTTTTCTCTAGAACTGACATTAAACTGACTGGCCTTCCATTACCTGGATTAGCTCTATCTCCCTTTTTTAAACACGAGTATTACATTGGTCACTCTCCAGCCCTCTGGATCCACACTAGATCGAGCCCTAAAATATAATTTCCTCTGATCTCCCTCAGGATCCCAAGGTATATCCTGCAAGACCCTGGTGCCTTGTCTTCCTTTAGCCTAACAAACTTATCTTAAAAAATGTCTTTTTTTATCCATCATAATATCACTCATCTCAATCTCAACCACTTCAGGAATCGCCTCTTTTTACTTATTAAATAGCTTCATTTTTTTTTGAAGATCGACAAATTGCCAATCCTATCCCCTTGGGATCCCACCTCGTCTTTTTAAAAAAAAAAAAAAAAAAAAAAAAAAAAAAAAAAAAAAAAAAAATTAAATTTAAAAAAAAAAAAAAAACATTTTAAAATCTTTTTACTGATTACTTGTTAAAAAAAAAAAAATACTTTTGTTCCTCGTGATGGTTTTGACATTTCCCCTGCTACTCCCAGGCAATTAGATGCTTCTTTTCAGCCAACACATGGTACGGTATGATGGGTTGCTGTACACAGTAACTTGCCCAACGCTGCACTGTGCAGATTGTTCACTGTTTCTTTTTGTCTGTGCAGGTGGGATTCTGGCTGGAATCGTCTCTGATTACACTGGCAGGAGGGCCACCACATGCTGGGTTATGCTGATCTTGGCAGCTCCTATGGTAAGACTGGCAGCGAGTGAGGGTAGGAGATAGCATTATCAAAGTAATTGTTCTATCATGGCTCCCAACAATACAGCAATGATGTAGACCGCAAGAACTTATTGATCTGAAGGGCCTCTGTCCTTCTGTATTCAAGTGTGTGCCAGTGATTACATCCACATTGTAGCTCCTGAATCTGCAGCACTACCTAACCCCTCCTGAGTACGGGTTCCAGCTGCATCTCCTCACCCCCACCCCCCTTGGCTCTTCTTCGCGCTGGAACCCACAACCATCTAGCAAGTGCACTGAGAAACTGTATGCCCTCGCATACACCTGCACGGCTCCCTGTGAAGAGATTCACGATCACTGGCAATAGGTCTACATCACTGCCTGGAAAGAAATTGGAACAGGCAACCTGTCACGCACTCGATTCATTTGTTATTGAAAGGATGTCCCAGAGTGTACACTAATAACATTGAATGCACCTGGATCTTCCCTTTAATAAGTCATGTAGATTTTGGAGTAGTTGGATAGAATAGAGGAAAAGTCTTGAGGTGCCACAGGTAGGTAAATGCAAGGCCTGCCAACCTCAACTATGCTAATCTGGAGAAGGACAGAGCAAAATCTCAGACGTCCTGGACTTGACCCCTGAGTATGGACATGATAGCCTTGATGTTTTTGTTTAATGGAATAGCTGAAAGTTTCTAAAATGTAAACCAGCCACCAAAAAAAGTAATTTTTTTCTTCTGTCATGATGTTGTGACATGAGTTATTCAAAATTTTCAGCAGCAAGTGAAATGTCAGGTCTTGTGCCATTCTCTGCCCTGGCCCTAGTGTCACCAGGTTGGTCTTGGACTAGGCAAAAAGTAGGAACTCCAGACACTTCCCAAAAGGGAAAGAGGATAAATCCGAGAGTTACCGCCCCACAATCCCATCCGTCTCAAACTGTAGAGAACCTTCTTTCATCCGTGCTTGGTGAATCATTGGCAGATGCCTGGGAGAAGATTGCTTGCCTACTCTCTCGCCAAGAATGATTGGTGTCATGGGGACACCCAAGTAAGAAGGAGAAAGAAAAAACCTTATAAAATGGGAGCTTAGATACATTGATTCTTTAAGCTGCCCAAGAGGTAGCCTGGAGAGGCACTTTGTGTGGAACTTCCCAACTGTGTTATCGTCTACTCCAGCGATATCAAAAATGGGGGGTTGGGGGGGATGGGTTCAAAGCTCAGCAAATGGAAGCAAGGATTTGACTTGAGAGGTTTGCTGGAGGTATAGGAAGGGCAGGGGTTGATTCATTTTTTGTGATCTCCTCAGTGAGGTTGTGGGGGGTCAAAATTCTGCTCACTGGAAATGTGCATCACCAAATTACCAAACCGGCAGCCCATGATTTTTCATGCATCAATTCTAACGGATGGGGAGTGATGGGATCGGGCTGTGCTGTTTCGTGTTGTGCACCAGGAGCACCGACGTGGAATTTGTAGCCCGTGATTTTCAATAGCAGTCCCACCAGTGCCAGTCCTGGCTTCTTGTGATTGGAAAAGGACCTTTGGGGTCGTGTGAACCTTTTTTACAACAGTGATGCTAATGTCTTTGCTCTCCTTCCAGCTGTTCCTTTATAACTACATTGGGGAAAATGGACTTGCAACAATTATAGGTAAGTCACTTGGGATGTAATAGATGCACTTTGGGTCACGTGAAGTCATTTTACTTATTAAAGTTAGATTCCACCACCCCCCCCCCCCCCCAATATAGTTTGAGCTGGTAGTTTCAGAGAAGTAGAATGTTTTATCCTAATTCCTTTCTGTAAAGTCTGTAGGTTGTGCAGTAAATAACTTCAGAGACTTTAGAAGTACAAACAAAACAGGTCTTTACTATTCAGAGGTCTGGGCGATTTCTGCCCTAGTTAACGTATCACAACCCTTATATACTGGTGTGGTCACTATCGGTATTACAGTATACATGAGCCAATAAATAGTGCCACCCTGAAGTAGTGCTCTTAAAGGCGAACGGTCACATTCTATAGTTCCCTTAAAGGTAAACGGTTACATACACAACACTCCTCCCTTCCTAGCTTATTACTTACAGAATCCCGTTAAACATACAATCTTCAATTTTATATAAACAGGTTGCAGATATACTCTCGATGGAGTCAACGTCATATAACAATTTACAGATATACTCTCGATGGAGTCAACGTCATATAACTTCA
Organism: Somniosus microcephalus; assembly: GCF_052327205.1. NCBI lineage: Eukaryota > Metazoa > Chordata > Chondrichthyes > Squaliformes > Somniosidae > Somniosus > Somniosus microcephalus. The sequence continues at coordinate 41,381,664 of NC_141012.1, read as the reverse complement.
TGTTTAACATAACATAATAACATATATAACTTCATGTCAAAACAGATCACAGATTCAGTCTCTGTGGAAAACAGTTCATAGATTCAGTCTCTGTGGTGTAGTCGGTTCACATTGCTGGAGTGACTCATTCAATAGTCCTTCCATGGGTTTGACAGTTTGAACTTCCGAACTGAATTGGCTCCGTTCGGAGGGACCACGTGTGTGATCTGGTAGAGGTAATCATGGTTCAGATGGGTCATCTTCTGTTTCGACTTTTCCTTTTCTGCTTCTTGGAGACTCTCTGGGCTCCACTGTCAGCTGCCAGCTGCATGCGCAGTTCCTCCTCCTCTTCCTCCTTTTTCCGTAGTAGAGCTACCTTCTCCCGATGTTCCGTAGACTTTCGGTGCTCCTCCATGATTTCTGTATGGTGGGAGTCGAAGTTACAAGTTGGGCAGGACAGGACATAGTAATATTTGGAGTCGTCCTGAGCTAGGCCAGCGAGAGGGTCTTCTATGTCCTCCCTACCCAGCTGGACGTCAGCCAGCTTTTGTTCCAAATCCAGACATCTTTCCTGAAGAGACTTCTTCACGTGTTCCGCTTCCTCTAACTTTTTCTGGGCTTTCAGCAAGTTGTTTACTAATGACCTCATTTGTGATTTTAATACTTCAACTTCCTTTGGAGATTGATTGATCGGACTATTCAATCCCTCTACCGGAGCCGTTGTTTCAGCGTTCTGTTGTTCAACCTTGACATGAGTCAGCGTACTTTTGGTATCTAAGGGTTGCTCTGCTGCCATCTTCTCAGTCTGTGTTGCAACCTCGGCTATTTCAATAACTTTTGAGAGCTCCAAACCCTTCTCCTCTGACGATTTAAGCTCATGTTCATGGCCCATTCTTACGGTCTCTGTGTTTCTTACAGTTCCCTTTTCTTCCACTGAAAAGATTTCCAGTTGCATCTGTTCTTCAAGTCGTTGGACCTCGGCCATTGCCGCTTCATATTTATTTTGTGTTTCCTTTAATAATTTAATGAGTTCTTGGACATCCTGTATTCCCTGTTCTGGTATGTCTTCCACCACTAATTTTTTTTCCTATGGATTGAATCCCTAACGATGAGTCAGCCTTGGCCTGAAGCTCATCAAACATTTCCTGCAGACTTTGTAATTCTTGCTTATGGTCAACCTTTAGTCGTTCATGTTCTTTCACTAACACGAGCTTTTCGGAAGTTGCCAAGTTAACCCCTTCCAGGATTGTAGTCCGAGCCTGTTCATACTGTTCTTTCAACTCGTTACACTCTGCTTGCAACAAGTCGTAGAGGTGAACTGGAATACCATCCTGACTTCCTGAAGATTCCTCTTCCTTTGGATCGTTCTGTGTATATTCTAGTTCCTGAACAGCCTCAGGGAGATGTGATTGGTACTTGGCCACGATGGCTCTATGGTCGCTCTCTGCTTGAGCGAGCTGTCTCTGTTGTCTTTCCAGGGACTCCCATTCGGTGTCCCAGAACTTTTTCACCTTTTCCATCTCTTGTAGGAGACGGGCACTCAACTGTTCTAATTGTCGTTGTACTTTGACATAACGTTGAGTTCTAGCCCGGTGTTCCTCCGTAATGCATCTGTCTGTAGCTTGAACAGACTCAGAATTCTCTGTCTTTATGCACGCCATCGATTTCCCAACCTTAGTCCGTGAGTTCATGTTAATCTTGTTTTTCATACATAAGCTGGACTTATCGTCTTCCGGCTCGGAGTCTGAGCTGCTTGTCTGCACCGAGTCCTCACTCGTCATTGCTTGTCGGTAGTGCCATTCCATGTCTATTTTCTTGATCCACTCCCGTCCCAGAAGTGGTGGTCCTCCCTCAGGTAGTACGTACAGATACATTCGTGGGTGTTCTTTACCCCTATCTCTCACCTTGACTCGTATTTTTCCCAGGGGGTATACATAATGCCCCGTGTATGTCTGTAATACGAATTTGGTATTTCTTAAGGGTATGTGAGAGAATAACCGGTGATAGTCCTTTTGGTTGATGACGGATACAGCTGATCCCGTGTCCAGCTCCATTCGTACTTGGACTCCCGCTATTTTTAGTGTGACCCAGATCAACTGTAGATCAGTTACTTTACCCACATGGTGGATTCTCAGACTATCCAGCTCCTGGCTGTTTGGGTCTGAGTCTGAATTTTGTTCGTCTGAACTCTTTTCAGCCACCTGATGCACCTTGTTGTACTTTCCTTGTGGTGGTGGCTTCCTTTGCTTGTTGGTCTTCTTTCCGGACCTGCATACCTTCGCGATGTGACCCAGTTTGCCACATTTCCTGCACTCTTGGTTCTTAAACCAGCACTGATTCTGGTCGTGCGTTGTCTTTCCACAACGGTAGCATTTGGGAGTGCTTGTTGTAATTTGGTCCACCCCGAGTGCCGCCGCCTTTAGCTGCATTTCCGCCGTCCCTTTCGCTGCGGCTTCGTGCGATGAAGCTATGAGGACAGCCCTGTCCAGTGTGAGGTCGTTTTCTTCCAGAAGTCGCTTCTGCGTTCCTTCTTTGGCCAAGCCGCATACGAACTTGTCCCGCAGCGCCTCTGTCAAATTCCCTCCAAACTGGCAGTATTTCGCTAGCTTACGCAGTTCGACTAAGTATTCCGCATTGCTTTCATCTTGCCTCTGGGTTCTGGCGTAAAATTTAAATCGTTCAGCCAGCATCAACGGTGTGGGGTTCAAGTGATCCTTCAACACTGTTACGATCTCTTCGAAGGTCTGGTCCACTGGTTTAACTGGTGCTATTAGATGTTTCAAAAGCCCGTATGTTTTTGCTCCCATCGAATTTAACAAAGTTATTGCCTTGTTGTCATCCTCAATTTCGTTGGCTATGCAATATATTTCTATGCGTTCCACATACGTGGCCCAGTCTTCTATTTCTGCATTAAAGTCATTAATATTTCCTCGCTTAGGCATCTTCTTCTCTTTTTGAGAACAGTACAAGTATTACTTTACTTATTATTAATTTTCTTCTCTCTTCTTGAGAACACACCAGCCTTTCTGAAAAATCTTATTACTTTTCTGAAATTCTTAATAATTTCCAAGATGGCGGTTTCCCGCTTCTTCCTTCTTCTTCAGCGGTTTTCCCCGAAAAATGGCGGCTTTCCCGCGCTTCTCGCTCTCCCCGCCCACTTCAATGGCGGTTTTCCCGCGCTTGGCGGTCTTCACCCGGTCCCCCGACGCCGTCTGTCAGCCCGAGTGCGGTCCTTATCTATAATGCGATCGCTGGATCGCGAAGCAGCTGCCGGCCCTTATCTGTAGATCCGATCGCTCTCGCGGCTCTCGGCCCTTATCTGGAGATGCGATCGCTGGCTTGCAACGCCTCCCGCTCGGCTCTGGCTCCCCCGCTCGCGCGGCTCTCGGCTCTGACACTCCCGCGCCTACTCGCAGGCTCAGCGCTTCGTGGCAGCGGTTGCTGCACGGCTTCTCACATTGCCCGCGGTCCGGCTGTCACCCGACGCCGTTGGACCCGAATGCTTTGCCCTTCTCCTCCAAATACTTCTACCCCGTTTTTAATTTTTTTTAATTTGTTTTAACTACTCACAGTCTCTTCGGCCGCCTTGTTTTAGGCTGATTGGCTCGCTCAAGATGTGGTAGCAGGGTAATCTGTGCCTGTTGCTGCCGCAGCTTTGCTGTTAATCTTCCAGCTTCCAGTAAGTACTATACCTTTAGTAGACGGAGCCTCGTGTTTTCTTTTTGAAGCTCTCTGCTACTGGTTAGTCTTGCCGCAGGGTACGATCGGACTCGTCGCCACTGTAAAGTCTGTAGGTTGTGCAGTAAATAACTTCAGAGACTTTAGAAGTACAAACAAAACAGGTCTTTACTATTCAGAGGTCTGGGTGATTTCTGCCCTAGTTAACGTATCACAACCCTTATATACTGGTGTGGTCACTATCGGTATTACAGTATACATGAGCCAATAAATAGTGCCACCCTGAAGTAGTGCTCTTAAAGGCGAACGGTCACATTCTATAGTTCCCTTAAAGGTAAACGGTTACATACACAACACTTTCCAGTTAACTCTCCTCCTTTCCTGAAGGGTCACGGGTGCAGGCCATCCTCTAGTAGCTTCATTGACCAGCCATTCTCCAACTGTGAGCCAAGGAGCAGCAGGACCCGAAAAAGTGCTGCTTTGTGCCCCACAGGAAAACCTAAGGCCACCCTCCTCGACTGAGATCATCTCCTCCCTCCTTCCCCCCCCCCCCCCCCCCCCCCCTTGCCCAGCTGCTGGGGACCATTCCGTGGATCCCGAGCTGCGCTGTCCTGCCACACTTGCCTGACGCCAGGTTCGGGCGGGAGACGGGCCTGGTGTATTTAAATGAGGCCCAGGAGTTAAACGGCACCCCCCCCCCACCGGGCCTCGTGTCTGTGAGCCGGCCCGAGCTTGACTTCCGACCCCCTGGCCTTGTGTTAGCCCTGAGTTACAATTGGGGCTCAAAAGGTTAGAAAAATTCTAGGGTATTTGTCTACACTATTTGGCCCAGAAGTCCTTTCAATGTGTTAATTACACTCTGACTCCTAACATCTGTCCTAATTTGTGATTCTGCAGTTTGAGCCCCCTTGTCTTACGGTCTCAGCTGAACTTGAATTCTTCAAGTGTTTTACACTTAGCTTTTACATTCAGTTCAGTTTTTTTTAAATATACTTTTGAGGTATCTTTGCCCCCTTTCACAGCTAAAGAATGTATGTTGCTGCAATCTATCCTGACATTAGGATCAGCCTCTCTCCCTGCCCTACAGCCTCCAATCAGCCACAGTTCGTTCTCTCTTTACTGCATTGAATTTATTTTGCTCTGTCGGCAGCCATTCTCCCGACCAGTAATAAACTGCTCTTTTATTGGCCCCCAATACCCTCCTCTGATTTAAAGTTGGACTAACCTTTTTATCGGGCAAATGAGTAGTTTGGGAAAGTAGTTTAAAATGAGTGGTTTTTGAATGCGTGTCGTCAGGGAAGTAAGAGAACGAGGAGCTGCACTTCATTTACCGAGTGCCCTCCATAGCTCGATTTTAAAAAAAATAGGGTGAAAAAATAATGCTACAGATTACTGCACATGGAAATATTCATGGAATGACTTTGTATATAATCCTGAAAGGGAGCTGGAAGCAGATTCAATAGTAACTTTCAAAAGGGATTTGGATAAATACTTGACGGGGGGGAAATTGCAGGCCATTGAGGAAAGAACAAAGGAGTGGGACTAATTGGATCGCTCTACCAAAGAGGGGCTGAATGGCCTGCTTCTATGCTGTAAGATTCTTGGTCTGTGTCTCTGTCTCTCTCCACAGTTTACTGAGCAGGGGGAGTAATTTAATAGTATATCTTCCTGAAATCAATACTGTCTCGCACTGGAACTAAGCTATTCCCTTTTCTGGTGATGTCAGAGGAAATCTGTCAATTTCTAACATCGTGCTGTGAAAACCTGTTGAGATGTTTTGGCAAAAAAAAAAAGCCAGAAATAGCTTATTTGATCGTGATGGGTGTCACCTGTGGTTCAGTGGGTAGCACTCTCCCCTCCGAGTCAGAAGGCTGTGGGTTCAAGTCCCACTCCAGAGATTTGAGTTCATCTCTGCTGACACTCCAGTGGAGTGCTGAGGGAGTGCTGCACTGTCTGAGGTGTGGCCCTTCGGTTGAGACGTTAAAACGAGGCCCCATCTGCGCACTCTGGTTTAACGTAGAAGATTCCACTGCACTATTTCGAAGAAGAGCAGGGGCGTTCTCCCCGGTGTCCTGGCCAATATTTAATCCCGCAACCAACATCACTTAAAAGCCGATTATCTAGACATTTATCGCACAGCTGTTTGTGGGTCCTTGCTGTGCGCAAGTTGGCTGCCGTGTTTCCTACATTACACCAGTAACTACACTTCAAAAGTACTTCATTGGCTGTAAAATGTTTTTGGTCGTCCCAAGGTAGTGAAGGACACTATAGAAATGGAAGTATTTCTCTTCTGTTTTTTTCAAAAACATGATTTGATCTTTCTCCGACAGGAATGCTGATTCTCTGTGGTGCTCTAGTGAATGGACCATATGCACTGATCACAACAGCAGTAGCAGCCGATCTGGTGAGGAGCCGCTGTGCACTAGCGGGGGGGGTGGGGGGCGGGGAGCAAGTTGGAGTGGGTTAATGACTGTTTACTTCTGATTAACTCTTGAAATAATTGGCTCTTCTTTAAGACTGAATTCTCTTGGTTAGTTAAGAATTTCAGCTTCCCAAAAAACTTTTTTAAAAAGGATATTGCCGGGCTGTAGTTGTGCGGAAACAGACAAAGGGACTGTGCTAAGATGCCTAACTTTGTGACTTTATCCCCAGGGAACTCATGAGTGTCTTAAAGGGGACGCTAAAGCTCTGTCAACTGTCACAGCAATTATCGATGGAACAGGCTCGATCGGTGAGTCCGCCACACTTGACATGTGTCGACATGGCTAACTAGACAATGACATTAATGGGCTACAACTGTGGCCTGGTTTATTGCCCAATTACACTAACGAGAATGAGTGTCGACCATCTTTTTGGTTAATCAAATCAATTAATCATTAAATGGCAGATTTTAAGCCTTTGTTTTTAAGGAGCTTTGTTGTTCCAGTATTTCGTGCATTTTCTTTTCAATCTAATCCAAACTAGCAGATCTCCTATGAAGTTGCTCATGGTTTGGAGGCTGCATTGTTTTATAATTGGACTTTTGTATTATTCTGCTGTTTAAGGTAGTTATATTTATGTTGGCCAATGCCTTTAATATCAACAAAGACTAATTGTTGCAAATAAACACAACTTAAGGTCAGTGAGAATACCCCAGCCTCAAGTACTCCAATGTTTTCCTGGGCAGTCTCCTGTCCTTTATCCTCCATATCAGCTCGTCCAAAATTATAGTGCCCATATCCTACGCTGCACAAACTCCACCATCACCCCTATCCTTGCTAACCTACATTGGTACCTCGCAGCACACCATCCTGACTTGGAAATATATCATCGCTGGGTCAAAATCCTGGAACTCCTCCCTAACAGCACTGTGGGAGCACCTTCACCACACAGACTGCAGCGGTTCAAGAAGGCGGCTCACCACCACCTTCTCGAGGGCAATCGGGAATGGGCAATAAATGCTGGCCTTGCCCACATCCCGTGAACGAATCTATATATATATAAACGGATCGATCTGTCTGTCCTCCGGTGTGCGTCTGTCCGGCTATGCACTCGAAAGTTATAGAGCGTACCTACGCGTGCGTTACGTCGAAAGAAAGCTTACTGTTCCAAAACGGTCGTAAGCATATTTACTTTTTGGTCGGATGAAAATTGTTCGCGCCTTATGCAAAAAACCTTCAAAATTAAACTCATTATCTGCTACTTAGCATTGATTGACTGACGTCAAGGTTCGACCAATCCTGTGCTGTCACGATTGACCAATCCTACAGTTCAGTCACCTGATGGTTGGCCAATCGCTGCATCTGTGGGCGGGACTAATCGTTTTCATCTCTGGGATCTGGCAGCCATTGCCTCAAGCTAAAAAACCCATTTACTTCCAGCTCAAAATCTGCTCATCCAGCTTTGAAAAAGTTAGTATCTCTTATAAAACGTTTTTGGTAAATCTTATGTTATTTTTAAAAGTACTTTCACTTTCATCTTTCAAGGTATTAAAAGGTAGAAATGTTGCCCGGCAGCAGATTGAGAGAGAGACACAGAGGCCCCAAAGCCTGGGACTCGATTTAAACCGCCTGGCCCAAAACAGCCCTGGCAAAGCCGGGCTCCCCCAGCTAGTATATATATATTTTTTTTAAAAAGCTATGTAGCACCTTATTGTTCCTCCCTAGATGTTTCAAAGGACATCACATCCAACAAATGACTGAGGTGCAGCCGAGACTGTAGGACGGTTGTATTGATCTTTTCCGCTGTTTGTGTTCTGTTCTAGGTGCTGCATTGGGCCCACTGCTGGCCGGACTCCTCACTGACTGGAACAATGTCTTTTACATGTTGATTACGTCTGATGTCTTGGCCTGTCTGGTATGTCAGTGTTTTTCTATAGCCTCTTCCTCGATCAGAAAAGCCCTTACTTTGTGGGGTTTTTTCCCCAACCCCCCTCCCTCGCACACTTCCTTGGCAAAGGAGTAGTTTCTGATTCCACTGACGATGGCAGCACCTTGTCCAAGTGGTCATTCTTCACGTGTGAGCTTGGACAGTGAGTGACACTGGGCTATTGAACCATGGGGCATCACAACTGAGTCAGATTCTGCCCTTGCCTGATGCCCATATAGGCTCCATTCTCCGTATGGAGGGATAAAGATCTGGAGTGGATACCCTGGCTGCCTTTCCTGCCTCACCCCCACCCTTTCCACTCCCTAGTCTGGGGCTCCGAGACTATTTATACCAGAACCTGCCACACCGAGCGAGAAACAAAGAAAAAGACTTGCATTTCTATAGCGCATTTCACAACCACCCCACCAGACATCTCAAAGCACTTTACAGCCAATGAAGTACTTTTGAAGTGTAGTCACTGTTGTAATGTGGGAAACGCAGCAGCCAATTTACACACAGCAAGCTCCCACAAACAGCATTGTGATAATGACCAGATAATTTGTTTTTATGTTATGTTGGTTGAGGGATAAATATTGGCCAGGGCACCGGGGGGTAACTCCCCTGCTCTTCTTCGAAATATTGCCATGGGATCAATGTGCAGACGGGGCATCTCATCCAAAAGATGGCACCTCTGACAGTGCAGCACTCCCTCAGCACTGCACTGGAGTGTCAGCCTAGAATTATGTGCTCATGTCCCTGGAGCGGGACTTGAACCCACAACCTTCTGACTCGGAGACGAGTGTGCTACCCACTGAGCCACAGCTGACAGCTGAGGTCATCTAACTCGGCACAGATGGGAATCAAACCTTTCTGCTCTGTGTGGCTCAATTTCCCCTCTTTCTGTTGCTGCTGTTCTTGGTTAGAATATAAAACAGTGACATCTTATTAGTATAGTCATTGCATTTAATGTACAAGATATAACGTGCATGGTAGAATTTCCACTTTAGTGAATGGTTTGGGTTGAGGTTGATCTTGAAGTGCCATTCCCTTTCTTGATGGTATTATGTTGTAACGAGGTGTCTGAGTGCCAGTTCACTGTGCAGCCGACTGATGGAGTATGGGTTTCACTTGCAATTCCCTCGTCCACATATCTCTGAGCTCCCGGCATTTTCTCACTTTGGCGAATTGCCACGTAAAGGCCAGCCTTGTACCTAAAGGCAGTGATGAGGTGAGTGCTGTTTGAAGGGCCACCCTCAAACAAGGGGGGTAAAGGTACACTCGATGCCTGGCCGAGGAGACTGAGCAAGGGAGAAAAAAACTTGGGGAGTTAGGTCTCTAAGAAAATATTCTTGCCCCACCCCCTGCGTTCTCCTCTGGTTCTATCCCACACACCGTTTTTTGGGAGGGGGGAATGTGGATGGTATTGACGTTGTGGGGTTAAAGGGAGCAAGAAAGTCCCATTCTTCTAGGTCATGGTTTTAACTCTTCATGCCTTACTAGATTGTCCTGTTCTCATTGCTTTAAAATGATTTATTTGTTGCTACATGCACAAATTTTGAATATTCTCGCATTTTAATGTGACTGAAAAGAGAACCAATTTGAAGTAAAATTGATGAGTAGGAAGTTGAGACCATGTGTACAAGAGGCAGCAGCCAATTATGATAGTGGCGGCCTCCGTGTCAGCCGTGGCTCAGTGGGCAGCACCCTCGCCTCTGGGTCAGAAGGTTGTGGGTTCAAGTCCCACTCCAGGGACTTGAGCACGTAAAGCTAGACTGACACTCCAGTGCAGTGCTGAGAGAGTGCTGCACTGTCAGAGGTGCCGTCTTTCAGGTGAGAGGCCCCATCTGCTCTCTCAGGTGGACGTAAAAGATCCCACTGCACTGTTTCGAAGAGCAGCAGGGGGAGTTATCCCTGGTGTCCTGGCCAATATTTATCCCTCAACATAACATAACAAAAACAGATTATCTGGTCATTATCACATTGCTGTTTGTGGGAGCTTGCTGTGCGCAAATTGACTGCCACGTTTCCCACATTACAACAGTGACCGCACTCCAAAAAGTACTTCATTGGCTGTAAAGCGCTTTGAGATGTCCGGTGGTCGTGAAAGGCGCTACATAAATGCAAGTCTTTTTTAAAATTTGTTTTGCCCATTGGATTATGCTGTCCTTCCATTAATGAGGTTGCCCCACTGTAAATGTGTGAGTTCACCAGCAGGTGGCAGGAGATCTAGATGCCCAAATCTGTTGGGTATAAATATGGTTCAGGATTTGGGCTCCATGTAGAATGTTTTTATATTAATCTGTCTCTTCCTCTTTGCATTTTTTTTTTTACAGTTACTGAGCAGATTGGTGTACAAGGAGCTCCGGGGCATTTGTAGGTACCCGATGAGACAACGAGGGTAAGAGAATGAAGACCCTAATTGAGTTCTCATTGACCCACTGCGCTGGGGCTGAGAAGTAATGTGTGTTGAATTACATCTTGTCTGAAGTGCTTAAAGGGAGTCGTTTATCGTACCGGCTCCACGATTCTAGATGGTTTCCTTTTCCCCTTTCGTACTGGAGACCCCAGAAGACGGCTGTGTTGAAGGTCTGGTGATGGTGGCAAATTCCTCCTCCGCCTCCTCCTCCCCACTTGTTACTGAGTTCAGTTCAAGGGCATGGTTCTGTGGGGAGGCTTTGACCAGAGCCAGGCCTAATGCAAAGGGGGGGGGAATTGAGGGAGAGTCACCCAGGCTCCCCACCCCACTCGTCACAGTTGGATCAGAGCAGCATCGGCGTTTGGTGACATCTGTGGCTGCCAGCCCTGATTGGACATATTCCAGGCAGCTTCGTCACATGGAGGTTAACAGCTCCCACCATCAAACAGCCGCCTTCCTTCCCCCCCCCCCCCCCCCCCCCCCAAAATCTCCAATAATGTTATAACTAATAGTTTAAAAAGAAAACGCTCTTTTTGTGCCCTTATGGTCGCTCGCAGCAGTATCCGGGAAATTTAATGTTTTATCCCCGGAGACTCCAGGGCAATCCGAGACTCGGCAAACCCCCTTACACTGTCCGTTACTGGCGCAAATCGACCACAGGCACTCCGGCACGGGCCGATCCAGAAACCAGAGAAAGATAACTGGGCATGCTCGTCCTGCCAGGACAATGAGAATCTGTGGCCCCAGTAATGACTCGGCGAGTGTCTGAGGTTCTGTGTTTTGTGAAGGAGATCTGGTTAGAACTGCAGATAATTCTGACTGCATTGCTTCTGGTGTTCTGGGCTCTGATGTACTGCGTGTCTCTGTGCTGTTGTAATTTATAAAACCTTTTAATGTTTAGCCTTAAAATCACCCTATGCAGACTACACATCCTCTCTGGTCTGGATAGCAGTATTTAACCAGCACACACTGGGGGGGCAGGGGAAGGAAGTTTTGTGTCCCCTTGTTTATGAATTGAGGGGTAACATGTGAATCAGTACCGTCAGTCTGGTTAATTTCCGTTTTTGCCAGCATGAATTGTTTTTTAAGCTTAAAATGAAAGCATTGACTCACAGGCTCCCTCTGCTGTGCAGGGGAATATTGCACTTTATTGGTGTATTGTGGGAGACTACAGTCTCCCGCGTAAAGAAATAGGCAACACAGCGAGCTACAAGAAATAGGTCTTTACTCCAACTCTCACAATACAGTACTGAATTCGTAAAGTCTGCGAGCCTGTGATGACTCACGGATTGGTCACCTGCTGGAACCTGATTGGTTTTCCTTCTCTCAGCAGCAGGCAAGTCTGAACATGCCTTATTCCTCTCGGCTTGCAACTGTCTTGCGGGGGGAGGGGAATACAGCAGTTAAAAGGGGATTATACAGGTTTATCTACATAGTGTTTCCCCAATGTGGCAACGCCACAGTATATTGTAATAATAAAGCTCGGGTTACATAGGAGCAGGAGGAGGCCATTCAGCCCCTCGAGCCTGTATCGCCATTTAATTAGATCATGGCTGATCTGTATCTTAACTCCATCTACCCGCCTTGGTTCCATAATACCCTTACCTAACAAAAATCTACCTGTTTTAAAATTTTCGATTGACCCTTAGCCTCAACAATTTTTGGGGGAGAGAGTTCCAGATTTCTGCTACCCTCTGTGAAGAAGTGTTTCCTGACATCACCCCTGAACGGCCGGGCTCTAATGCCCCCTTGTTCTGGTCTCCCCCCACCAGAGGAAATAGTTTCTCTCTATCGACCCAATCAACTCCTTTACTCATCTTAAATGCCTCAATTAGATCACCCCTTAATCTTCTATATGTGAGGGAATACGAGCCCAGTCTGTGCCACTTGTCGTCCTCATTTAACCCTTTTAGCCCCGGTACTCAAAGAATCAAACCACCTTTCAAAATGGATTTTTATAATTTTGCTCTACACAAAATATTTGAACTGTTATGATCCAAAGTGTCTTTGGTGTTGAAAGAATCGTATCTAAGTCACTCCAGAGGTTTGACTGTTGGAGTGTGATTCCACCTCCTGTTTAGGATTTCACTTGATGGGAACTCGTGACCTACAGGGTTAAGTGTAGCAGAGCTGGGAGTGTGCTACGAAGCAATGTAACAATGAGGGGTTCAGGCAATAGGAACAAGTAACTGGAGCTCCGTCTCGAAGCCTCTGGACTTCAAGATGGGATGGTGCCTGGAAACGCACTCTCATCTACAGTTCTTTCAGAAGTGCCGTTTTATAAAAATCTGAATCGTAACTTCCCGATGACTAACCGCACCGTGTAATGTGGTGCTGAGTCGCACACAGCAGGAGCCCCTGATTAAATCGCCAGTCTATGCTGAGTTTGCTGATTTCAGCGAGGGGAGCTAGTGGGGGGGGGGGGGGTTCAGCACCCATGTCCTAGGGCTGGGGAGGGGGGGGCAGTGACTCCCGCTGGAAATTGCTTGTGTGTAGCTGCAGGGGTGAGGACCGAATCGGGCCCGGCTGAGTCCCTCCCTCGGGCAGACAATCTGTGAAGTGTTCACCTGAGCAAGGTGCCAGAGGGCTGATGGCACCTGTGATGCTGTATCACAGAAAAGTCAGCACTTTTCAAGAGGGGAGAGGAGAAATATTTTCAAAAGGGAGGAGCAGAGGAAGCAAAGGATGAGGGGTGGGAGGGAAAGAGAAGGGGGATCTTGTGCACTTTTTCCCCCCAAAAAATGCTGTACGTTTGTAAGTGTGACTAGTTTGGCACCAAGCTGCAGCCGATCTCCAACTTCTCATAAATTCTTTCCCCTTTTTGTGTTGCAGGTTTAAGGAGATCTGACCGAGAACACTGTTCCCTGAGAATTCTGAAATTAGATTCAATTTGTGGGTTAAACCTGTGTTTGCTTCAAAGCTCACTACCTGGCTCCATCGATGTGTGGGAGTAAAATAACAAGACCCAGTGCAGGGAGAAGAATAAAGAGCCTCTTTAATCTACTGCATTGCTCCCAGAGACTGACAACACAGAGATTAAAGTGCGACCTGCCTTTTTATGAGACTGATGGCTAAATTTTACCCCTCACTTTGAACGAAGGTTGCTGCCAATTTATGGAGAAATGGATTTCATTAAGGAAGCATTGACAGCAGAGGCTGTGTCTGATGTACCGTCTGATGTAATGTCTTTTATTGTTAAAATACACACAATTTGTATAATAGTCTTTGGTTTCAGTGCAATGTTTCTAACAATCAGCTTCAAAAAAATCAAACAGCAAGCTTTTGATTTGTTTTCCTTTTATTTATTTTCTCCATATTTATTTAGTCCCTTTCATTCCTCGTGGGTAGCCTTTGTGCTGTGGCCCGAGCCAGTTTAATTGGATCTCGGCAGCTGTTGAGAGACACAGGACCTGTCTCTCTGTCTCGGCTGCATTGGATGGAGCACCAACCCACGTTGTGAAAGGGCAGTGCTATCACCCACTGTGCCATCTCCTAATTGTTTTCCTATTGTCATTTAGAAAGAAACTCCAAGGTTGCAAGCCCAGTGGTGGAGCCATTAATACCTCTTTCGCCTTTGGTATCCACTCTCTGGCCTCGGCACTACAGTGACCTCTCTGCACTGCCCCCTGACTGCCTGATGGAGGCAGGAGGCTGATTCTAAAGTTGTCTGTAAGCTGAAGGTCAAACGGTTGGCATTTGAGAATACCATCAGCAGCAGAAGGGCCAATGACTATGCTATTTTTAACTCTCCATTACAGAGGGGCAGAGACACACAGGCACAGTTACGCATGTTGCCACACACATGAACCAGCAAGCTGTAGTGCTAGTTCCTTAAGGCCTCACCGTTAAATATATACTATCGCCGCTGCCTCCTTTGATGGTTTGGTTGGTAATCGGCACTGCCCGGTGTGGAAGTGAACCACGGAGACCAACAAGGTCCCAGGTTTCAGTCGGAGTAGAGGCAGAATTGCTACAATTACCATGAATGAGGGAGGAGAAATCTGGTTGAATTTCTGCTCTACATTGCTGCCCAGTGAGCAGTAATGGAGAAGTCAGTATGTACAGCCATCAGGTGAGGGCAGGAGCTGGCTTTCAGGTGATGCCTACTGACACCTACTGTCTAGGTTCAGCTGATCAACGGCCACTTGAGTGAGGTACTGACCAGCAGTCCTGAAACGCTATCTCCAGCAAGAGTCAACATCTTCAGGGCAGGAGCGGAGGAAAGGGAAGAATTGTTCTGTTCGCCATATTCCTGTTACACTAAGGAAAAAAATCTTCTGTACCTCGGCAGCTGAATGTGATGGCCCAGCACTGGTGGATGGAGAGAGGGGGCTAGAGCTGGAATTTCACGATATTAACCTCATTGTCTATCAGTCCTTTCTCTGTTTTCATGTGTCCCGTCACCTTCTGAAAGAAAGAAAGACTTGCCTTTCGCAACTTCGTGATGTCCCAAAGCACTTTTATAGCCAAAGAAGTACTTTTGAAGTGTAGTTACTGTTGTAATTTAGGACTGCAAGGCTACAAGAAATTAAGAGTAGACTAACCACTAATAGACTCAGATGGTCCATTTTGTAATTAACTTCATTGGCTCCAAATTTGAGCTGCATTCTGTCTGGCAGCAAGTCAGTGTGAAATTCATGTTCAGGTATAACATTCCTCTGTAGGATAACAAATTGTGTGTCACTGGGACATGCAGGGAATTGTACACTCCACTCTGTTTTCCTTCGGAATGGATCATTTTAAGGGAATTGTATTTACAGTAGAGGAAGAGGATAGCATGCCAGAAGTCCCAAGGAAACTAAATCAGGGACCCAATAAAATTAACGTAAGTAAAATAACAGTAATGAAGAAAATAATGACCGTGACAAATCCCCAGGACCAGATGGTTTCCATCCCAGGGTTTTAAAGGAAGTGGGTCAGTACATTGCAGATGCCTTTACTATAATTTTCCAAAGTTCTCTCGATTCAGGAACCGTTCCTTTAGATTGGAAAATTGCGCATGTCACTCCACTATTTAAAAATAGTGAGAGGGGAAACCAGGGAATAATAGACCAGTTAGCCTAACCTCTGTTGTGGGGAAATTGCTGGAGTCTATAATTAAGGATAGGGTTACTGAACACCTCAAATTTTCAGTTGATCAGAAAGAGCCAGCATGGATTTGTGAAAGGTAGGTCATGCCTGACAAACCTGACTGAATTTTTTGAAGAGGTGATTAAAGTAGAGGACAGGGGAATGTCTATGGATGAAACACTTCTACACACAAAGGGTGGTAAAAGTTTGAAACTCTTCCGCAAATGGCAATTGATGCTAGATCAATTGTTAATTTTAAATCTGAGCTTGATGGCTTTTTGTTAACCAAAAGTATTCGGGGATATGGGCCAAAGGTGGGTATATGAGGTTAGGTCATAGATCAGCTATGATCTCATCGAATGGCAGAACAGGCTCGAGGGGCTGAATGGTCTACTCCTGTTTGTGTTCCTCTCTCAATCCTTGTAGTTGATGGGGAACAGCAACCTGATGTACTTAATGTATTTTAAGCATCTAAATTATTTCAAACACCAGCATCGCTTTCTGAATGTTTGTGGCTTGTGCCTCCCTGATCAGGATCCATTTTGTTAAACTCTTGGGCTAATCACCTCTAGCCTGGCCAGATCTCCATCTCTCTGTCCCAAGGTCAGGTATAGTGCTCGCTGTGGGAATGAGCCTGTATCAGGTCTGTCCTTGTGGAAAAGCAAACGTGCATAGATGTAGTGAGGATGGGCTCGGGCTTGGCTTTGATATCCCCATGGTCACAATGCACGGACTAGTGGAACTAAGGCAATACTGATCAGAAGGACCAAGGTTTGAGTTCTCTGGTCTGTACAGAATGAGTTGGTTGGTGTTTGATAGTCTATCCTTATTCTCTCTCCTCTGGTTGAAGAGTTGGTCATCAATTTAAAATTGATCCTGAGAATGAGGAGAGAGGTTGGGAGAAATTTCTTTATGTAGAGGTTAGTTGGAACATGGAAGGCTTTGCCATAGGAAATTGAGCCAGAGACCATTGCATCTTTTAAGGGAAAAGTGGATAAATATTTGGGGGAGGGCTATAGGGAGAGAGCAGGGTAGTGGAATTCATTTTGGATTGTTGTACCAGAGCCGGCACAGACATGATGCGACAAATGGAGAAAGGAATAGAAGTATGTGTTGATGGGGTGAGATGAAGGGTGGGAGGAGGCTCTTGTGGAGCACAAACACCGGCATGGACTTATTGGGCTGATGACCTGTTTCTGTGCTTTTAATACTTTGTTCTGACGGGCCTCAGATTCTGAGTTAAGAAGGTTCAAAAAATCATCCAGGGTTTCCACCTCTTATTATCTGGTGAGCCCTTGTTGGTGAGAGCTGGAGTCTGCTGTGATTCTCTCTCTCATTAAATAACCTGTGGACACGCACTGTCTAAAGAAAGAAAGAACTTGCATTTATATCGTGCCTTCCATGACCCCGGGACTTCCCAAAGTGTTTTACAACCAATGAATTACATTTGAAGTGTAGTCATTGTTATAATGTTGGGAAATGCGGCAGCCAATTTGCGCACAGCAAGGTCCCACAAACAGCAATGGGATAAAAAATAGATGATGTGTTTGTGATCTTGGTTGAGGGATGAATATTGACCGGAACACTGGGGAGAACTCCCCTGCCCTCCCCCCCCCCCCCCCCCCCCTTCAAAATAGTGCCACGGGATCTTTTACGTCCACCTGAGCGGGCAGACTGTTTACATCTTGTCTGAGAGACGTTTGCCTTTAAGTTGCTGATAACAGAGCTTGGTGTCATGGTTGGTAATTAACTACCAATGAGGCACCAGCACTAAAAATGGGTCCATCAAAACCTCCAGGCCCAGGAACAGGACAGACCAGCAAATAAGAAATAATAAGTGCAGATTGGATTAAGTTGACTAGGCCGGGTTGAGGAGCAGAGATCAAGGGGACTGCTCGTAGACCTAGGAGTGCACTGTCCCAGTTGATGTGGAATCAAACCTCTTGCTTAATATGGTGCTGAATATATGAAACCGGCAGTGACTTGGTAATTCGAGCAAATCATCACTATATCGGCCTCAGCACTATAACAGAAGCCAGGTCGCCTGCAAATCCTCCAGTTTTCTGCGATCAAATTGCTCGTTTTACTTAACACATTTATTGAAATTTTCCCTTTTTTAAAAAAGTTACAATTGTAAAAACTTAAGATTTAATTTTAAAACATTATAAATGCTGGTTAAATTTTTTCTAACTGATAAAGTAATAAAAACAGAAAATGCTGGAAATACTCAGCAGGTCAGGCAGCATCTGTGGAGAGAGAAACAGAGTTAACGTTTCAGGTCGATGACCCTTCGTCAGAACTGGAAAAAGATCTGTAGTATTTTGCGTTTATTTTATATTATCTAAATGGGGAGAGATTACAAAATGCTGAGGTACAGAGGGATCTGGGGGTCCTTGTACATGAACCACAAAGTTAGCATGCAGGAACAGTAAGTAATTAGGAAGGCAAATGGAGTTGGCCTTTATTGCAAAGGGAATGGAGTATAAAAGTAGGGAAATAACAGCAGAAAATGCTGGAAAAACTCAGCAGGCCAGGCAACATCCGTGGAGAGAAATTAGAGTCAACGTTTCGGGTCAAACCCTTTGTCAAGATTGAAGACCAGGCTGGGAGAGAACAAAAGAGTAGTGAAGAGACATTAAGAGGTATTCAAAGCGAGAGGAGATGGTGATAGGACTAGTGCAGACAAAAGACGGCTCTAGATTAGGTGTGAAATATGCTGGCAGAATGGGAGACAGTTGCCATGTGGGAGAGAAAAAAAAGGGAGGGGGGGGGGGGAGAAAGGGCCAAAACAAAGGTGTGGATAAAAAAATAAATGTAATGGGGGCCGAGGTTATGATCTGAAATTGTTGAACTCGATATTGCTGTAAAGTGCCTAATCGGAAGATGAGGTGCTGTTCCTCGAGTTTACGGTGAGCTTCCATGGAACAATGCAAGAGCCCGAGTACAGTGAGGTCTGAGTGGGAATGGGGCGGTGAATTAAAATGACAGGCGACCGGAAGCTCGGGGTCATCCTTACGGACTGAACGGAAGTGAACCCAGCCTGGCTTTCGGTCTTGACAAAGGGTTTGACCCGAAATGTTGACTGTTTTCTCTCCACGGATGTTGCCTGGCCTGCTGAGTTTTTCCAGCATTTTCTGTTATTTTGGATTTCCAGCATCTGCAGTATATTGCTGTCATAAAAGTAGGGAAGTCCTGTTACAACTGTACAGGGCGTTGGTGAGACCACACCTGGAGTACTGCGTAGAGTTTTGGTCTCCTTATTTAAGGAAGGATATACTTGCATTGGAGGCAGTTCAGAGAAGGTTCACGAGGTTGATTCCGGAGATGAAGGGGTTGTCTTAAGAAAAGTTGAGCAGGTTGGGCCTATACTCATTGAAGTTTAGAAGAATAAGAGGGGATCTTATTGAAACATATAAGATTCTGAAGGGACTCAACAAGGTAGATGCTGAGAGGATGTTTCCCATCGTGGGGGAATCTAGAACTAGGGGACATAATTTCAGAATAAGGGGGCACCCATTTAAAACGGAAATGAGGAGGAATTTCTTCTCTGAGGGTCATGAATCTTTGGAATTCTCTTCCCCAGAGAGCTGTGGAGGCTGGGTCATTGAATGACTATATTTATATTTAAGCTGGAGGTAGACCGACTTTTGAATGATAAGGGAGTCGAGGGTTATGGGGAACGAGCAGGGAAGTGGAGTTGAGGCCAAGATCAGATCAGCCATGATCTTATTGGCCCAGAAATTCCAGAACGGGGCTTGCAGCGCGTGCAAGCCCCGTATTTGCACTTACCCCGCGCTCGTGCCGATCAGCTTCTGGGACGCCTGAACTTGCAGAAATAGAAAGCACATTCCTGGGCAGCGTATGACGTCATGCCGCCCAGGAGTGCAGCCAGCGCGAAGCCAGGAGCGTGCAGTGTAAGTGAGACACGCCCCTTGAGGTCTCAGTTTCACTGGACACGCCCCCAATGTTTCTGTCAAGCTGCTAAGGATTTTTACATGCAAAGCAGCAGTTTAAATAGGTTTTTGGAAGTTTTTTGAAGATTTTGGTAACTTTTATAAACTTTTTTAAATGTTTACATTATTTTGAGTAATCTGAAGTAGTTTTAAAGAGAATTAAAGCAATTTAAAGACTTTTAAAAGCCCTAAAAGAATTTTTTAAATTCCATTTATTTATTTAGCAATGTCGTCGTCATACGTGTCTTCACACTGTTCCCTTTGGGGAACTGTATGAAGTGGTGGAAGGATTTATGGCCATGATTAACACTAACACTCATTCCGTGACCGTAACCATCTTTGAACCAGCCATTAGGGCGGTTAGTCCTATGGCGGGAGGGTTTTACGGGCTCCCACAAGCTATACAAGGAGGGGGGGCCACCCACACCCACGGACGCAAATATCCCACTGGATGTCAACCCAGAATTTAGAGCCGGAGCTCCGACTCCACTTGCCGGGACTGTCTGGAGCGGGGTTCGAAACCCTACCCTGATCTGGCCCAGCGGCGGGGATCCTACCGCTATGACAAAGGCCCAATCCAATTAGCAACGTGAAATGGCAGCATAGGGCTCCAGTCACGGGGAGGGAAAAGGCGCAGGAAACGTATGGGTGTCACCTTTTGTGCGGAGTGGGCCTTTTGCGTAGCAGTAAGCATCCCCGCCGCTGGGCCAGAAGGAGTAGGGTTTTGAACCCCACTCCAGACAGTCCCGGCAAGTGGAGTCGGAGCTCCAACTTTAAATTCTGGGTGGACATCCAGCGGGATACTTGCGTCCGTGGGTGTTGGTGGCCCCCCCCCCCCCCCTCAGATGGGTTGTGGGAGCCCGTAAAACCCTCCCGCCATAGGACTAACCACCCTAATGGCTGGTTCAAAGATGGTTACGGTCACGGAATGAACGTTAATCACGGCCATAAATCCTTCCACCACTTCATACAGTTCCCCAAAGGGAACAGTGTGAGGATACGTACGATGATGACCTCTTGCGCAATGCACCTCCTTGGACCCTCAGTCGCAGATGCGAGGGGGCAAGTCGTGCAAGTGTTAAATTTTTTATTTTATTGACATGTAAAATGTTGGCCCAGTAATTCCCTTCCAAATGCGCTAGTACGGTCAGGGTACTTACGCATCTGGCCGGATGAAATGCCGGTTTTCAGCATGCACAGTGCATGTGGGGAAAACCGGCATTTCCTGTCCTCTGAACGAAGGGGTTCAGAGGCAGAACGCGTGCGACTGCACAGGCAGCGCGTGCGCAGTATAATTCGCCGCTTTCATTAATGCTTTCAGTGAGGTCCAGTCATTACAACTTACACATGAAAAAAGCATGGGTACAGTTGCTCCAGAGGCTGCGGAGGAAGATATTTCTTATCGTGGAGCTTCTGAAAGTATGTATGTCTGTATATATTCCTTTGCGTGTTATGTATATATTCCTTTACTTATGTGTATGAATGTATTATTTAATTATGACTTTCAGAGAAAGTAACTTATTGGAAAATCATAATTAAAAACATACATTCATACACATTAGTAAAGGAATATAAAACATACATACATATACGTAAAGGAATATATGTGGACATACATACATAACTCATTCTCACATTCCATTCACACAGCCACAATTGCTCCTTCTACCTACCGTTCTGAAAACCCGTTTTAAAAAAAAAAAAAAAAAAATTAAAGTTTAAAACCTACTTAAAATAACTTCCCTCCCTTTCCCAAACCTAAATATTGCATTTCATAAGCTCCTCCATAAAATATATCTCCTTCCCCAGCCAATGAACAACTTTACACTTGCTTTTTTCAAGTGTAAGTTCTAGGGACTTACCCTCACTGAATCCATCAGTGAAATCTACAAAGTTCACTGCGCAAGCGCTGCCTGTGCAGTCGCACGCGCTGTGAATAGACCTCGGGTCTGGAAATGCCGGCGTTCCCCACATGCGCTGTTCCTGCTGAACGCCGGCATTTCCAACGGCCAGATGCGTGAGTAACCCGACCGTACTCACGCTTCTGGCCTGGAATTTCTGGCCCAATGGCCCAGAAATTGGTGTCGGGGGGCTTTCCGTGGGTGCAAGCCCCCGACCTACACTTACATAGCGTGCCGACAGTTGAAGCCTGGCCCTGTGTGGATTTCCTGTCAGTGGCCCGGTTCAGCTCCCGGCGCGCTGCGCTTGCGTGATCCAGCGGCGTAGTTAGTTCGATGAGCCGGCTGGGATCACGTGAGCACTGGGCAACCAATCGGAGGTTGCAAAAGTTCATTTATGAGTTTGATAGTAAGAACTGTCAAACTCATGAAAACTCTGGGTGCCCAAAACAGTACTTAAACTTCAAATAAAAGTTAAAAAGCATCCCACTAATTAAATGAACTATTAATAACTGTAAAAAACTAATTTAAACAATTATTCAAATTTTTGAAAATAATTTTTTTAATCACTTACCTTTACTGTAAAGTCTTAAAATAATAAACCTGTGGGGAAAAAAAATTCTAACTTTAATAGACCACTTACCTTTTAAAACTAAGTACTTACGTCTGCTTTTTTTCTCGCGTAAAAACTGGAGGCCTTATCGCACGGGCAACCCTGTATATAAAAAAAAAGGAATTTCAGCGCGCACACTCCGCACACTCGTTCCACCTCTGAACGCCTTGGTTCAGAGGAAAGGAAATGCCGGTTTTCCGCACATGCGCTGTGCATGCTGAAAACCGGCACTTCCATCGGGCCCACGCGTGTTGGGACCCGAATTACTGGGCCAATGTTTAAAAGGCTGTCTGATGCCCCATGTCCAGTGCTATGACAACCTTGTGTTTTGCGGTCAGGAAATCAATTGACTGTTCCATTCAGTTGGTTGGGTCCAAAGAAACTGCCCATGCTAAAGCAATCCGACTGCCAAGTTCTGAATTCCATTTTGTAGCCAATCTCTGAATTCACATTATTATATGGACATTCCAATTGCTTTGATGGTCAACAGGCAAGTTTCTCAAACTATGAAGTTTGCAACTTCCCTTCATACTGCAAGTGTATTTCTCCATTGGAACCACAGTGGGCCGCCCTGGGGACCTGATCAGTGCTGACTTGTATCAGCAAACGCAAGGGCTTGGAACTTGCAGTCAGCAGTGAAGGACAGGTGTTCGTCATTGGCCCTGAGGAAAGTTGCCCTACAAAGATCTCGCGATCTCTGTGGCGAGAAGTTTGCCTTTCATAGAAATTTACAGCACAGTAGGAGGCCATTTGGCCCATCTTGTCTATGGTGGCCGCCAAAGAGCAACCCAACCTAATCCCACTTTCCAGCACTTGGTCCGTAGTCTTGTAGGTTACGGCACTTCAAGTGTATATCCAAGTACTTTTTTAAATGTGATGAGTATCTTTGCCTCTACCACCCTTTCAGGCAGAGAGTTCCAGACCCCCACCACCCTCTCGGTGAAGAAATGTCTCCTCACATCCCCTCAACCTCTGACCAATTACTTTAAATCTATGCCCCCTGGTTATTGACCTTTCTGCTAAGGGAAATAGGTCCTTTCTATCTAGATCTTTCATAATTTTATACACCTCAATTTGGTCTCTGTTCCAAAACAACACCAGCCAATCCAATCTTTCCTCATAGCTAAAATTCCCCAGCCCAGGCAATATTCTCATAAATCTCCTCTGCACCCTCTCTCGTGCAATCACATCCTTCCTGTAATGTGGTGACCAGAACTGCACACAGTATTCTAGCTCCGGTCTAACTAGTGTTTTATACAGTTGAAGCAAAACCTCCCTGCTCTTATATTCTGTGCCTCGGCTAATAAAAGCAAGCATTCCGTATGCCTTCTTAACCACCTTATCTACCTGCCCTGCTACCTTTAGGGATCTGTGGACATGCACTCCACGATCCACGTTTCCGAAGTTCAGTTGAGATCAGCGCACTGTAGTGGGAATCCCCTAACACGAGCTGCTCTGACATCAACAAGCTGTCTAAGCAGCCAATCACAATGCAGAATTCTCAGTCAGGGAACCTGGAAATGAAGAAGTTGCTTTTATTCTGACTTTTAAAAAATGTTACAGAGCAAAAGCAAGATTGGGGCTCTCATGGGGAAAATGTAAACCTGCAACAAATATAAACAAACTTTTAAATATAATTTTTTTAAAGTTTATTAATGTAATGGAGAAATTTGACACTCCACAAAATTAAAATTAGTTTTTCAGGGCCATAACATTTGTTTAGCAGTCAATATGCTGTTAAAACCCCAGTTACACCTAATCCAACAAGGCCTAACTTTTATAATTGCACAATACTGCGGATGCTGGAAATCTGAAATAACAACAGAAAATGCTGGAAATACTCAGCAGGCCAGGCAGCAGCCATGGAGAGAGAGAAACAGAGTTCACATTTCAGGTCTGGGACCCTTCAGAACTGGAAGAAGCTGGAGATATAACATATTAAGCAGGTGCAGAGACGCGGGGCGGGCGGGTGTTTATGAGGGGAGGAAGGAGTAGAAAGAATATCCTGTACTTTTGTAAGAGGCAGGAAAGATAAAATGTTGCAAATGGGAATGGCAAAAATCATACTGCATGAAAAATGGGGGCAGGGATAATTATCTGAAATTGTTGAACTCAATGTTGAGTCCGGCAGACTGCAAAGTGCCCAATCGAAAGATGAGGTGCTGTTCCTCGAGCTTACGTTGAGCTTCATTGGAACAATGTAATAGGCCGAGGACAGAGAGATCAGAGTGGGAGTGAAGCGGTGAATTAAAGTGACAGGCGACCGGAAGCTCAGGGTCACCCGTACGGACTGAATGGAGGTGTTCCACAAAGCAGTCGCCCAATCTGCGTTTGGTCTCCCCAATGTAGAGGAGACCACATCGTGAGCAGCGAATAGAGTGTATTAAATTGCAGGAAGTACAAGTAAATCGCTGTTTCACCTGGAAGGGGTGTTTGGGGCCCTGGACAGTGGGAAGGGAGGAAGTAAAAGGGCATGTGTTGCATCTCCTGCGCTTGCACGGGAAGGTGCCAGGTGAAGGAGCAGGGCTGTTGGGGGTGATTGAGGAGTGGACCAGGGTGTCGCGGAGGGAGCGGTCCCTTTGGAATGCTGAAAGGGGAGGTGAGGGGAAGATGTGTTTGGTGGTGGGATCACGTTGGAGGTGGCGGAAATGGCGGAGGATGATCCGTTGAATGTGGAGGCTGGTGGGGTGAAAGGTGAGGACAAGGGGAACCCTATCGTGGTTCTGGGAGGGAGGGAGGGGCAGGGGTGAGAGCAGAAGTGCGGGAAATAGAACGGACACGGTCAAGGGCCGTGTCAACCACGGTAGAGGGGAATCCTCGGTTGAGGAAAAAGGAAGACATGTCAGAAGCACTAGTATGGAAGGTGGCATCGTCAGAACAGACGCGGCGGAGACGGAGAAACTGGGAGAATGGAATAGAGTCCTTACAGGAAGCGGGGTGGGAGGAAGTGTAGTCCAGGTAGCTGTGGGAGTCGGTGGACTTGTAGTGGATGTTTGTTGAAAGCCGATCGCCAGAAATGGAGATGGAGAAGTCAAGGAAGGGAAGGGAAGAGTCGGAGATGGACCATGTGAAGGTGAGGGCAGGGTGGAAATTGGAAGTAAAGTGAATGAACTTATCCAGTTCAGGGCGAGAGGCCTAACTTTTAATGGGGTACTTTAACAGTGATATTACCGTGGAAAAGCTGAACTTTTCGTCTTTCACTGATTTCCCTGATTACGTCGATTGCCGGCGGTGGGGGTGGGGGTCCACACGCAGCCAGTGTCGGAGCAGTGAATGACTGACCGTAACTTCAGGATTTTTGTGTTAGGATGCACATGTGCTTTATCCTGAAGTTGTGGTCCGTTTCACTGGGGTAATAACAGTGAACACTATTTGTTTGCTGTTATTACCCACCGCAAATTCCGGGCCAATCTGAATACAGGAAACTTTGTGCTATCCGGCACCCACGGGACCGAGCTGCTGCCGTTCCCTCAAAACTGCCTTACACTCCAGAGTTAATGTTGAAAGATATGGAGATTCTTATCTCCGTATCTGACAACAAACACTGTTGCTTAGCAACAGCTTCTAAACACTCAGGTGTGGCTGCAAGCCTCTGTAGCTAAAGCTGTTGCTATAGCTACAGACCTTGCAGAGCTTGACTGTTCAAATAAAGCAAAGAAAACAAACGGCTCCTGATTTTTGCCGGTGGCTCCAGATTGCCGGATAGTTCACCTCCGGATAGTACCAAGTTTCCTGTAGTTGGTAGAGAAAAGTATTGAGGGATATGAGAGTTTGAATGGTATTTTCTTATCTTTGGGACTGACCAGATGGTTTCCTGCACATTCCTAAGCTTTCCATAATTGTGAAGGAATAAGCCATATTTCAGAAAGTGCACCATAATATGAACAGAATTCAGATATTTAAAGTCTAAAGCCTCGGAGACACAGGCTGTAAAGAGAAATACAGGCTGCTGAGATAAAGATCAGTTGTTTAACAAAGTTGTAAACATACAAGCTTTGAAATGGGAATTAGTTAAATATATTAAAACAATGACCCTATTGAAATGGCAGTTTGGCGCTTCCAGAGGGTCTGGAGTTTGGGAATAACACAATGAAAAGACCCAAGCGAAGTGTTGGAAACCAACACATTGAACAGAAACACAAACATTAAAAGAGGCATATGCCTTTTGAAAAGATGACATCAAGTAAAAGAAACACCTGCTGGTCAAATAGTTTTTATGTTAAACTTGGAAGACAGGAAACACGATTAAACATACAACCAATTGAGATAACTAGAAAACAAGTAAACACTCAGTCAAAGTGTCTTTAATTTATACATAGTAAATATGATACCAACAAGAACACTTTGAAGATATGACTTCAATAGATACACCAAGCAATTATATTGTGTTTGTATTGAACTTGAAGCAGTTAGGAGACTCGACGTCTGCTAAAACCAGTAAAGCCAATATTAAGAATTGACTGGAAAATCTTCGATAAGAATGGCATCAAACAGAAACCATTGCTGTCATATTGTTTTTATGATAGTTTTTGGAACACCTAAAGGTAGAGACATAATTATGCATGCAATAGCTAAATTGACAGTAAGAATAGAAAGCATTCAAAAGAGAGAATGAATAAGACAATTAGCTTACATCAGCAGAGAACTTCAAAGAATAAACCACTGTAAAAAGGGTATAAAAGATAGACCTTTTCAAACAGAAAGTCAGAAATTGCTGAACGGGCCAAGCGTTTCTCAACTTTACAGGCACCAACTAAGTTTTTAACTTTGAGTCTCAGGGATCAAACGGTACTATAATTTGATTTTGGTGGATGTTCTGGATTTGGAAATAAGTAAGAAAAGTAGAAATGTAACAAAATAAAGATTTGAAAATAAGGATCTCTGAGAAGAAATGTAAGCTATTTGTATTTTGAATTGTTAATGTTGCAACTGATTCAACAGCTGTTAAATGAATGTCGGTTCTTAAATAAAACTATATTTTTAGAATTGTCTCAGTATTTCTGTATAAACTCGCAAACCCAATTTCTGTACACACTTTTGTAAGGAGTTGCAGAATTCTGGGGGGTATTCTGGACCCTCATAATTACAGTCTAGTTAAACTTATTAAAAGTGCTATCTGGAGGACGGTAACCTCTTCAGTCATTCCTTTCCTTTAGGGAGAGATAGCCTGAACCTTTAGACCCATTTAAGCATCTTATAGAATTCGGCTATCTCTAACTTTAGTTGAAGGTGAACGTCTGGGGAATACGCCTAATCTGGGGTAGCCCGAAAAGGGCTAGGACTTGTAATTATCCCTTCATAATAACCCCTATAGGTTTAATACAGTTGTAAAGAATGTTTAGTTACTGGTTACTAAGCTCTGGAATTCCCGCCCTAAACCTTTCCGCCTCCCTACCTCTTTCCTTTAAGACGCTCCTTAAAACATACCTCTTTGACCAAGCTTTTGGTCACCTGTCCTAATATCTCCTTATGTGGATCGGTATCAAATTTTGTTTGATAATCGCTCTTATGAAGTGCTTTGGGATGCTTTACTACGTTAAAGGCGCTATATAAATGCAAGTTATTGTGATGCTGTATTTCTCCTGCTGACGAGGTGCCTATGTGGAAGGGACACTGGTTGCAAAGACCACCTGCAGAGAACCAGCTGATGCACTTTGCAAATAGGTCAATGTCACTGTGCTGTTAAATATGGCATGATGGTCTGTGAAATACACAAAGCCTCAGCAGAGAACAGTGTGACATAGAAACGGCTGGAGGAACAAATAGCCGGCTGGAGGAACAAATAGCCAGCTGGAAGAAAAACACAAAGGTAAGAGTGAACAAAATGCTCGGGCACTGGATGGAGCAAGCTTGATTGGCTTTTTCCTGCCTTAAATTTTCTGTTCTAAGCATAAAGCAAAGTTGAAGGAAAACGAGGAGGCCAAGAAGGGAAAACAGTGTCAGGGTCAGTGACTTGCATTTATATAGCGCCTTTCATGACCACCAACAATCCCAAAGTGCTTTACGGCCAATGAAGTTCTTTTGAAGTGTAGGCACTGTTGTAATGTAGGAAACCTGGCAGACAATTTGCTCACAGCAAGCTCCCACAATCAATGCTGTGATAATGATCAAATAATCTGTTTTTAGTGATGTTGATTGAGGGATAAATATTGGCCCAGGACACCGGGGAGCACGCCCCTGCTCTTCTACGAAATAGTGCCATGGGATTTTTTACGTCCACCTGAGAGGGCAGACAGGGCCTCGGTTTAACATCTCATCTGAAAGACGGCACCTCCGACAGTGCAGCACTCCCTCAGTACTGCACTGGAGTGTCAGCCTGGATTTTGTGCTTCAGTCTACATTTAGAGTAAAACGCTGCAGGCTGTGAGCAACAGGATGGTGGGTTTCAGTCCTAAAAGGGGTGGTGGAGGGGGGGTGGTAGGGTGGTGGGAGGGGTGGTAGGGTGGTGGGAGGGGTGGTTAGGGTGGTGGGAGGGGTGGTGGGAGGGTGAGTGTGGTAGGGGGGGTGGATGGTGGTAGGGGGCAGGGTAGTGGGGGGTGGTGAGGTGGGGGATGAGTGTGCGGGGGGAGGGTGCGGGATGAGGGTGGTGGGGGATGAGGGGAGTTGTGATGAGGGGGGAGAGGGGGGGAGGGTAGTGGGGGGAGGGGGTGGAGGGTGTGGGTGGTGGTGGTGGGGGAGGGTGTGGGTGGGGGAGGGTAGTGAGGGGTGGGGGGAGGGGGTGGTGGGGGAGGGTAGTGAGGGGTGGGGTGGTGGGGGAGGGTAGTGAGGGGTGCGGTGGAGGGTGTGGGTGGTGGAAGAGGGGAGATTACTGGAATTTCTCCACCAATGACCTGTAGAAACCGGAGTTATTTAAAGTAAATCATTAGCTTTATTTTAAATGATCGGTTTCCCCAAGCTATTGCTTGACAAATGCTTTTAAGAACGCTTACCTCTCTTTCAGGCACCCCCTCTCCACCCCGTCACAGCCAATCTGTCCCTAGTAAACCCCAGTCACTGTGTTTAGGCCACTCCACCATTGCTCCTGTAACCTGGTACCCTTCTTCCACTACCACCAGACCCTGTTCGACTATTACTGCTCCTAGGGACATAGGAAAAAAATTAGGCCATTGGCCCTGTTCTACCATTCAATTAGATCATGGCTGATCTGTACCTTAACACCATTTACCCACCTTGACTCCATATCCCTTGATACCCTTACCTCTAAAATATCCCCCACTGCTCTCAAATTTTCTTTCACACCCTAAAGCCCCACACTCTCCATCCACAGGAGCACAACCCCGAAGCTGCCAACCAATGGAGCTACCCTTTCATCTCCCCATTACTGTTACAGGAAATTCCTACAACCTCTTTATCATCATCCAATTATTCTGGGCTTTAAAAAAACCCGACATGATTACTATTAAAACTTAATTTTGACAACTATTACTCTACAGTCTTCTTCCAAATATGCACATAATCATAGAAATAAAGCCCAAAATGTCAGCAACACTTACAAAATTATAGAATGTTCCAGTTTTTGGGATAGCTTACCTAATGAGACAATAGGTCTAAGTCATTTAGATCTCTTCAAAGTCAACTTGAATAAGTGTCTTGAAGAAAAGCACATCATTTGCTATGACAACAGGAGGGAAGACTAGATGGACTTACGGTCTTTTCTGGCCCTTGAGCTATTCTGTTTCTAAGATGGCCATTCGGCCCATCAAGTCTGCACGAGTGTCTATCTCCACGTGAGCTAATCCCGTAGTCTAGTCCCACTCTCCTGCTCCCTCCCCATACAATTTAATATTATTTTTCAAGCAATTATCTCATTCGCTTTCAAAATAATTTATGGCTTCTGCTTCAACAATGTATTGAGAGAGAATTCCACACACTAACCTTCCTGTGGCCTGAGATTCCCAGTTAATCCCTTTTGTGATTTTTTTTTTCTCTTCTTAAATTTGCTCCCTCCTATTACCATCTGATTAACCAATGGGAACAGTCTATTACTACTTATCTTTTAAATAACGCTTCATAATCTTGAAAACCTTCATCAGGTCACCCCCTTAACATTCTCAGCTCAAGTTAAAGCAACAAACTTCTCAGGTTTCACCATAACTGCAACCCCCTCCTCCCTGGTACCAGCCTGGTGCATCTATGCTGCACAGTTCCTGTTCTTATATTCTTCCTACTCTGTAATAAAAATGGCATTTGACATTCAATTGCCATAACTCAGTGACTCTGATAATATATTGCACGTTACGTTGTGTTAAACAGTGCAGCCTTTGACTCGCCCTGAGCAATGCCTTGGACGCCTCCCTAGTCTTGCATACTTCTATGATGCCTTTCTGCCACCCTTTGGTTCAAATTAAAACAGCAGCAAATCATAACTCAAAAACTAGGGAATGTACAAATCAAAATCAAAAAAAGCAGAAGGAGACCTACCAATGAGGAACTACTACAGACTTATTACAGTTGTGGCTCTGGGTAGCACACTCGCCTCTGAGTCACAAGGTTGTGGGTTCAAGTCTCACTCCCGGGACTTGAGCAGTGCTGAGGGAGTGCTGCACTGTCGGAGGTGCCAGCTTTCGGATGAGACGTTAAACTGAGGCCCCGTCTGCTCTCAGGTGGACGTGAAAGATCCCATGGCACTATTTCGAAGAAGAGCAGGGGAGTTGTCCCCGGTGTCCTGGCCAATATTTATCCCTCAATCAACATCACTAAACCAGATTATCTGGTCATTATCACATTGCTGTGCGCAAATTGGCTGCCGCGTTTCCCACATTACAAGTGACTATGCTCCAAAAAAAGTACTTCATTGACTGTAAAGCACTTAGGGACAGCTAGCTTGAAAGTTTGGAAGTGTTAGGAAACAGATGAATCTCACTGTGAAAACTGTATCCTTAATTATTCATGTATTTCATGTAAAAATAAACCAGTTTGTTGATTTATAATCATGCCTTGTCTCACGAGTGTTTTTTCATCCTTCATCTATAAAGATAAAAAAACATTCATGGTAGCATTCGCAAAATTACAGCAGATTGTATACGCAATGCAGGGGGGGGGATGGGGCAGGGTTATGTTATGCTCTTCTGGCTCATACTATTGTTCAACTAAATATTGGGCCGTAACGGTGTACTCCAGATCATATGAGGTTTGCTCAACCGTGATCCTGAACCCAAAATAATAGCTATTAAGACCTGTGAGCATCTACCTATAAAATTGTTTCTGGCATGTTTGAGTAGTTTCCCTATTTCCTCTTTGGGGGCAATTGGCGATCCAGATGCAAATAGCAGCCAAAAGTGCGGCCGTTTTGAAAGTGTTTTTTTTCCTCAAGTTTCCGCTCAAACTCATTTGCATAATCGGCAAACATAAACTCCGCCATGAACCAGCACAACCGGGCAGCATTTTAGAATGTAATTTTATTTTAAAAATATTATGCTTTAAGAAATACTCCATGATATATTTAAGAGTGGTAATGGTGCAGTTTGATTAATACAGCTGAGAATGGGTTTATCACAAAATATAAGCGTTTTTAATCAGAGTGTCTAGTCCGGCACCTATCATAGAATCATAGGAAATTATACAGCCCAGAAGGAGGCCATTTGGCCCATCGTGCCTGTGACAGTTCTTTGAAAGAGCTCTCCAATTAATCCCGCTCCTCTCCTCTTTCCCCATAGCCCTGTAAATTTTTTCCCTTCTCTTTAGTGACAGCTGTGTTAAAGAAAGAGATGCTTTTTAAGCACATTCTACTTCCCAGACCCGGACACCTCCGGCTGGATTTTACCAGCCCCGAGGAGGTGGGTTTGAAGGTGGGTCAGGTGGGAAAGTTTGTAAAAAAATGACGGCGGGCTCCAATCCCGCCGTCAACATGCCTCTGCGCAACTTTCCCAAAGGCGGGCTTGCAGATTCCGTTTTGGTCCCACCTCTAAGCGGCGGGATAGGCTCTTAAGGCACTTAACGCCCTCTATAATCCCATTTTGAGAGGCCTTTCAAATTTTACCACATTTCCCGCGTGCTGCACGTCTCCCCTGAAACACGCCAGCTAATCCTGTCGGGTTTATAAGTGGCTGGCTTCCTAACAGCTGCAGCTCCACCTTAAAAGCGAAGCTTTCAACAAGGATCAGTTGCAGGTGGCAGAACTTTGTTTTCTCAGGTCTTGGAGAACTTTTTGCAGGTCTACTGATTTTGGAAGTGGAGAAGCTGAGATCCATCTCCACTGTGACCTCCTGGGAAACCCCTCTCCCCACCTTGACTGAGCGCTTCCTCAACTGAGGTATATACCTGCAGCATGGGAACCATTTATTTCCTTTCATCCTGGTCCTCAGACCAGCTGTGGCAGCAGCAGAACCAGGAACAACAGCAGCACCAACAGCAGGAGCGCCAACCTGCTGCTCACCCACCTGATGGTGCACAGGGTAGAAGGCGCCAGCGCAGGGAAGCACGTCGCCGCAGGAGATACCCGCAAAACAGGGTTTACAGGATGAGGATGAACTTCCTCAACATGACTGAGCAGCAGTGCCAAAGGAGGCTGAGACTTTTGTGAGGGGTAGTGGGTGACATCTGCACAATTCTGCACCAACACCTGGAGCCCAGAGGATCGGTGGACACCCCTTACCAGTGGCCGTAAAAGTCACACCGCACTCAACTTTTTTGCTTCAGGCTCATTCCAGGGATCAACAGCAGACATCAGTGGCATCTCCCAGTCGGCTGCACACACTTGCATCACGCAGGTAACCGATGCCCTCTTTGCAAAAGCGCACAATTACATAAACTTCTCCAAGGATCAAGCAAGTATAACCGCGCATGCGGTTGGATTTGCAAATATGGCAGGCTTTCCAAGGGTGCAGGGCGTCGTAGACTGCACACATGTGGCCCTTAAGGCACCCCATCACAATCCAGGTATTTTTGTCAACTGCAAGGGCTTCCACTCCCTCAACGTGCAGCTGGTGTGTAACCACAGGAAGGACATTTTGCATGTTTGCGCCAAGTACCCTGGCAGTTGCCATGACTCATTCATCCTGTGGCAGTTTAGTGTGCCTCCACTCTTCAGTCCGCCAGACCAACTTTGCGGATGGCTACTTGGAGACAAGGGCTATCCCCTGAAGATGTGGCTAATGACACCGTTCAGGAGGCCATCCAACGAAGCTGAGGAGCGCTACAACTCCAGCCACATTTTGACCAGATCCATTATCAAGCAAATCATCGGTTTGCTGAAGATGCGATTCAGATGCCTTGATAGATCAGGTGGAGCCCTGCAGTACTCCGCAGCCAGGGTCTCCAGAATCGTCGTGGTCTGCTGTGCACTTCACAACATCGCGGCTTGCAGCTGCCTGAGGGACAAGTGGCTCAGCACATAGCCTCCTCGGATGAGGAGGAGGAGGAGAGCGAGAACGAAGACCTTGCGGAGGCGCATCAACCAGCGGCAGCAGCACGCGAGAACATTGCTGCCCGGGATGCAAGGGATGCACTGATCTTTGTCAGATTTGCTTAGGTTGTCCAATCAAACACATTTGGCTCGCACCTTCTTACCACACCATAGACAATGGACAAGAACCTGCGGCTTCCTATCACTCTGACCACCATACTGACAATTCCAAGTCGCCCTGAGCCTTCAATATGGAACTTCCATTTGCGAAGTGACACAGCCCAGAACTTCAACAGTTTGCCATCACTTCATTTTATTACATTGACTAAAGGATGGCATTTCACAATTAAACACAACAGAACACCCAAGTGACTACTTGTGCTTTATCTTCCTCTTACGCATGCTCCTACGTGGTGCTTCTCCTGTGGCTTCAGCAGATGTGGAGGCCCCTTGCTCACTTTCATGCTGCTCCTGCCTCGACACCTTTGGCAGGCATCCTCTGGGGTTGCGAGCCTGTGAGGGCTCGCCAATAGTCTGCTCTTCCTGCGGCTGTGCAGGGGATGAGACTCCCATCTCAGTTGGGTGAGGACTCTGGTGGGGCTCTGACCGAGGGCTCCACAGTGGCATGGGAGTGTGAGCACATGGAGAGGAGCCCCCACTTCCTTGTTGTCTGCCACCAACATCCCTCTCATGGGTCAGCCCCACTTCAGAGCTAGCAAGTGGCTTGACAGCACCTTTCTGCACTTCAGGGGGGCCATGAGGACCCGTATCTGCACTGGAAGTCCTACTCCAGAGGACTTCCATGAAGTTCTGGTTTCTCTGCTCAATAGCTGACCACCGCTCCTCCAGAGATGTCAGTCTATTCTGAACAATCACCATGTTTTCAACACACTGGTGACTAAGCTCCTCCATGGCCGTAGCCATCCTCTTCTCTACGGTAGCCATCCTTTCCACAGAGGCTGCCATCCTTTCCGTGGTGATGCGTTCATGCGCCAATGCCTCCACAAAGGCTCTGCTCGTGTTAGCGATGGACTCCTCCATCCTCTCCACATTCGCAGTGACCCTGGAGAAAAAACATGCCAGAGACTCTTGCACCTGTTCCTGGAGTTCCAGGACCGCTCTCCTTCTGGATGGACCCGGAGACACAGGGTCCAGCTGAGCCGAGCTGGGAGCGCCCTGCGCCCTCCGACTCGGACTCTCTACTGCTGTCCCTGTCTCCACAATCTGCTGATGCTCACTTGTGAGCTGTGATACACAAGGTGACAACACTACTCTATGTCCCAAACATCCCACCGAGGTGTGAGTGTCTGTGCTTGTGCTGGGTGTGCTGAATTCTGGTGATGCTGCGCCCTCAGAGGTTGCAGCTTCCTCTGAGGAGTCTTCTGGCTCAGACTCTTCCTCCTGGACAGTGGGGAGGGGGTCTATCGATGGTCCTGTGGGGCAGTAAAGGAAAGAGTTAGACATGTGAGATAAACGTTGCATGCACATGGAATTGTGCAGATGATTATAAGTCAATCTGTTTGAGCATCAGAATCAATATCAGTCACTCATGCAATGTCAATGAGAGAGATGAAAAACTATTCTGTCACCAGTTTGCTCTGATGTGCCCGTCTGTCCGTCCCCCACTTGCGCATCCTCCTCGGCTCCCAGGACCTCAAGGGCCGCCTCCTCTGTGCTGGTGAGCTGGGCTATTGAGGGTGGCCCTCCTCCTGTCTTTGCCCTTTCCCTCTTATTGTGGGCTCTCTTTTCCTGCAATGAGGGACACAAGTGGAGTTTGAGTGAGAATGATGGAGTGAGTGTAGAGAATCCATAGCATAGATGCTTAGAAGGACACAAAGATGGAGTGAGGTCCCAAGACCAAGGGCCCTCCCTGTGTGTTGTTAGTTGTTGTCATAGCATCAGAGTGATAGGGAGTGCGAGGCCAGCATAGTTGAATAGTTCAGTGAATGTGTACATAGAGAGGGAATGGTTAAAGGTGCAAGGAATGTAAGGGTAAAGTGGGATGTGGAGGAGGAGGTTGACAAAGCAGAGTGTTGTTGATAAGAGGCGATGGGGAGCAGATTGAGGGTCATGGTGATGTCATACTCACTTTTCCTGCGCGGACAAGGTAATTAAACCTCTTTCGGCACTGCAGCCAGGTTCTGCTGCACATTGACCTTGCACTGACCTCCTGTGCCACTTGCAGCCACACAGATTTGGTCTGCTGGGGAGGTTTTTTCCTCCCAGAGGAAGGAAACAGTACCTCCTTCTGAGCTCTGGCTCCCTCCACCAGAGCTTGGAGGGAGTCATCATCAAACCGGGGTGCGGCCTTGGACGTTGAACTAGACATTTCAAGAGGACCAAACCGTTAGAAGATTAACAAATAAAAGTTTTGATGCAGAAAATGAACCAAGGCTGCTTGGAGCCCTTTAATGCAACTGCATAAATGACGTCATCAGAGGCGAGTTTCGGGCCCAATAGACTCATTGGGCCAGGGGTGCGCACATGCTGAGAATCAATTACCCAATTAGGGCAAAATAGCTAAATTATCCCATCTGACATCGGAGGCAGGAGCGGGACCCGCTGACCACTTGACCCGCCCCCAACCCGCCACCAATGGCAAAACCCAGCCCCTCCTCTCCCCATTGTTACTTATGACCACAGCCCCTCCCAATGTTATCAGACCATGGAATTCTTATACACTTCAGGATTACCTTCAGTGCTCCAGATTCTAGTACCCTCGCAAGTGCTACCACAACCTAGGATTTTTGGCCTTCGGTGCAACAGATCCCACCATTTCCCTGCCAAATGCTCCCAGACCATAGAACATCCCCGCTCAATGTTGCCATACACGGGGCTCCTGCTGATTACTGGTCCTCAGGAACCACCCAATAAGCCAATCTCCAACGTTCATCCCAGTTTCCTCCCGCCCCCCACCCCGCTCCTCCCTGCAGTATTTCCATACACCAAAACTACTCTGCGACGTTACCAAAACTCAAAATCCCCGCCTCCACACAACTGAGAGAGAATCCTTAAGTTTGCTGCTAAAATTTGAAATTCCTGTCCTTGATATGACTAATGGGTCAGTAGTTTCTGAGGATTTGTCACCTTTTTGTAAATGGCTGCGTCTTGTAGTCACCATGACAAATCACAGTATCTGGAGATAACATCGGGCCAGATATCATCCTATTATTTCTGCAGTGCTAGTCTACAATTCACATGAAAAATATGCCTTTTGATTTGTGACTTGCCACAGTGATTGGAGTATAACTGTAAGAAGTACTTGGCTTATACAGATCCTTATCTTTTGTTAAAGTGCTTCACAGAATTTGTTTCTAGAGTGCAGTGAATATTATGCAGTCAATAATATTCACTGAAAATGATTTTCTGGCCAAGTTAAAAACTAAGTCAAAACTCTTGTATCAAAGGCAAAGTGTGTTTGTACACAGACCCTCCCTTGAACCTGCACACAGAGCCGGGGCTGTGCTCCATTCAGACTGTGGGTTCACTGAGGGAGTTGGGATGAATAACGCGTGTTTGTTTATTTAATGATTTGGATTTCCTAATGGATTAATTAACAAGGCTGAGCAAGGAAATTCTCTGCGGTTAATTAAAAAATCCATTTATATGTGTTGTACCTGTGTGCTTAAGATTTCGCACAGGAAGGAACTCAAGACTAGATTAGACCGATGGGAAATAATCTGAATATATGCAGCCATTCATTCAGCATTAATATCATGAATTGGCTTTGGTTTCCTTGGGTACCAACATGTCATACATAAGGTGCATCATAACCTAAATATAGAAAAATTCCATCTCCATCACTGAAAGTGCTGGCCAGGAGATTGGCTGAAGTACTGGGTGATGACTCTTTCCGTATGACCTCAATAGATGAAGGGCGGTCGGCAATTGAATTGCAAAAATATCAGATGAACGTTTGTGGTATCTTCTGATGTCAGGCTATGGGCACCCAAGGCCATATTGACCGAGTGTCGCATTAAGACGATAGCTTTACTTTTCTTTGTTTTTTTCTTGCCTTGAAACTGGAATTCTTTACCCCAAAGGGCTGTGGATGCTGAGTCATTGAGTAACGTCAAGGCTGAGATAGATAGATTTTTGGACTCTAGGGAAATCAAGTGATATGGGGATAGTGCAGGAAAGTGGAGTTGAGGTAGAAGATCAGCCATGATCTTATTGAATGGTGGAGCAGGCTCGAGGGGCCATATGCCCTACTCCTGCTCCTAATTCTTATGTTCTTATACCAAACACACTGCAGAGCTACTTCCCATGCTGTTCTGGGAGTAGCCTGGGACCTTCCCTTGTAACATGACTCAGACTGATAGGATGACCTGTACCTTCACTCTGAGACTTTTCAGTAAGAGTTCAGGTGTTTTCAATCCATTGCCTAGTGGGCATCAGTCAACAACACAAAAAATGGCATAAAATTCACCATAGTTCACTCTAATGGACTTACTCAAGGGAAGCAAATGGTGGGAATTGACTATTTATACACTTAGTACCACGAGTGAGTGTGTGTACATCGCAAAACCATCAACGGAATGGGACAGATCACTCGGACTAGAAAGGATTTGGAGGATCTCATGATATTACAAGGGCTTGTTTTAAAAAAATGTTTTCATTCTTCCTTTTCTGAAGATGCTGCCTCATGATGGGGTACAGCTCCATGGGCACCTTGCTATCGTAGTCCTTCACCTAAGTGGCAATTCCTATCCTCATCCACACGGGGCTTTTCAGGAGAAATCAGGAGCAGCAATCCTTGGCTGATTTTTCCTTCTTCTCTTCCTAAGCCAAGAAACAAAGAGGCCAACTGTATTATTCCTCCCTCAGCAGCGATCAAATCTGAAATCTGTTATTCTGAGTGGATCACTACACATCACCTACAATAGCAAAATACTGCGGATGCTGGAAATCTGAAATAACAACAGAAAATGCTGGAAACACTCAGCAGGCCAGGCAGCATCCGTGGAGAGAGAAAAAGAGTTAACATTTCAGGTCTGGGACCCTTCATCAGAACTGGAAAAAGCTGGAGATGTAACAGATTTTAAGCAGGTACAGAGGCAGGGCGAGGGGAGGAAGGAACTGAAGGAACATTCTGTGCTAAGGCAGGAGGCAGGAACGATAAAATGTTGCAAATGGGGATGGCAAAATCATACAGCCTGAAAAATGGGGGCAGGGGTTATCGTCTGAAGTTGTTGAACTCAATGTTGAGTCCAGAAGGC
Source organism: Somniosus microcephalus (assembly GCF_052327205.1). Classification (NCBI taxonomy): domain Eukaryota; kingdom Metazoa; phylum Chordata; class Chondrichthyes; order Squaliformes; family Somniosidae; genus Somniosus; species Somniosus microcephalus. The sequence goes on along the minus strand of NC_141012.1, from coordinate 41,343,147 downwards.
TGTAAAGTGCCTAATCAAAAGATGAGGTGCTGTTCCTCGAGCTTACATTGAGCTACATTGGGGCAATATAAGAGGCCGAGGACAGAGAGATCAGAGTGGGAGTGAAGCGGTGAATTAAAGTGACAGGCGACCGGAAGCTCAGGGTCACCCTTACGGACTGAACGGAGGCGTTCCGCAAAGCGGTCGCCCAATCTGCATTTGGTCTCCACATTACCTAGTTCAGTTACCCACTGAACCATTTAGCCACCCAAATATTAGGACAGAGCTTCATCTGTGGATCCTATTGGATGCCTAACAGGTGCAGCACATCAGAGGTGAATCACAAAACATTGGTGAGGCCACAATTAGAGCACTGTGTGCAGTTTAAACACTCCATTATAGCAAGGACATTAAAGCCATAGTGAGCGTACAGTGTGGATTCACCGGGATGATGCCAGAGATGGGAAATTATAATTATGAGGAGAGGCTGGAGATACCATGACTATTTCTACTGGAGCAGAGAAGGCTAAGGGGAGATTTCATGAAGATTTTTTAAATTATGAAGAGTTTTGATAGAGTGAATAGGGAACAACTATTTCCTCTGGTCGGGGAGCCAATGATGAGGATTCATCCATTTAAAATTGCTGTTGAGAGTGAGAAGAGAGATTTGAAGAAATTTCCCAATGGAGAAGGTAGTTGTCATATGGAATGCATTTGCCACAGAGAGTGGTTAAGGCAGAGTCCTTTGCACCTTTTAAGGGAAAATTGGATAAATATTTGAAGCAGTGGAAGATACAGATATAGGTAGAAAGCAGGGCAGTGGGATTAGTTCTGGATTGCTCTAGCATCGTGTTAGCACAGACTAGGTGGGTCAGCTGGCTTCCTACTATGCTGTAAACAGCTAGGACACCTGGGAATCCCTGGCCCAAGACCGCACAAAGTGGAGGAGAAGCATCCGGGAAGACGCCGAACACCTCGAGTCTCTTCGCCGGGAGCAAGTGGAAGCCAAGCACAAACAGCGGAAGGAGCGCACAACAGAGATTGTAGGTCCCGCACGGGACTCATCAGTCACCTGAGAACTAATTTTTAGTGTGGAAGCAAGTCACTCTTGGTTCTGAGGGGCTGCCTAAGAAGAAGAAGAAACAGCTAGGGTTCTAAGCAGGAGAGCACAAGTTTACTGCCTCGGGTCATTTACATGGCTGTGGAGGGCGGGGGTAGGAAGTGTCTAGTCATGATGCTCCAGCCACCATGGTGTGGGGCGGGCTTACTGGAGCAGTTGGTCTTTTCCCATCCGTCGTTCTGTATGTTCGTATTTGCATGGCCTGGGTGCACTCCAGGCACAAGCCCGCCCACTGGCTGGGTCCTGTGCCCAAGATTTGGAGAGGTGTATGGAGCATAGCTGCAGGCCTGGGAATCCTGCAACTGTATTCCTGGCTTCTGGGTCCTTCTTGTTGCTACTGTAGAGGCCCCAATAGATTATCATGGGAGGGGGATAGCTATAAAGAAAAGCTGCTTATTTTTCAGCCTGCCCAGGGACCCCTACCAACCCTCCGGTCCACAGGGATCCTGGGGCAAGCTCTCGTGCCAGGTTTCTTCAGGTATCCCTCTGCTGAACAATCCTATCTGGAGCAACATGTGGTGGGGGTGGCGGCTTGGGAACGTTGATCCCGCCTCAGTAAAAGGTTAACACTGGGCCTGCACCTACTACAGGTGCGGACCCAGTTAGATCAGGTGGGAAAGCCCAGGAAATCCATGGAGCAGTGTGGGGGAGAGGGAGGGAGAGAGGGGGGCTGGTAGAGACACTGATTCCTTGGCCACAACGAAGAGAAAGATCTAGCCTTTAATATCTAAGATGCATTTGCGACTAGTTATTTGGAGCCTCTCTTCATGGGCCCAGGAGAAATAAAAGTAAACCCGCCTTTGTTAATGTTGCAGCAGCAAAGATGGCAGCTGTTTGTCCAGCACCCAACTTTAATGGGTTAATGAGAGATGAATGGAGGATAAGTAAATAGTGGCTAACTCATTCCTCAGTAAAACTGAGAGGTTAACTTCAACCTAACCCCACACCTGCCCCCAGGCAAGAAACTGAGGGGATGGAATCGGCCGTCCATTTTACATCCCGTTCCCCCCACCCTCCCACTGATTTTATTTATTGGTCAGGTTAGGTTCAAATTGCCCACCGCCCCCCCTCCGCGATCTGGTGCGTATTGCACTGGCTGATGTACCGGGTTCAGAATCGAGCAGCAGAGTTTAGGGATGGTGAAAGGTGGGAGGCCAGCCAGGAGTGAATTGGAGTAAGCAAGCCCAGAGGTAACAAAGACATGGATGAGGGTTTCAGCGGCAGGTGAGCTGAGGCAGGGGCGGAGACGGATGATGTTACGGAGGTGCCAGTAGGCGGTCTTAGTGATGGAGAGAGAATAATACCACTTGCAACAAGCAGAGATTTGAGAGCTGATTTATTAAGGACAAACCAATCAGGGTAAGACTTTCTAAGAGCTTTATTGTTTATGCAGCTATTTCACTTCACCACCGTTGCATCCTCATTTACGATTACTACTGGGACCTTCCAATTCTTGCTGCCCCTGAACACTGGCTATATAGACACCACATTCAGCACCTACCCAAGCCTAACATTTCCCACGATTCTTTAACTTCTTAGCACAGGAACTAAAGCATGAATGTGGAACAACTTATCCATCAGAGGTTTCTTGTCAGGCATTCCACCATTGGAAGGAGCCTGCAGCTTGCTGAGATTTGTAATGACTGGGCTAGCCTTGTGACATGAGTCGACTGCACCGTAGAACCCCAAAGGTGAGTTCCCTATTTCTTCCTGGCTGTCAGAGAAATCCAGGCTGCCTTGCTCCAGGGGAGATGGGAGGTCATCTCATCTCTGTGTGGTGGGGTCCTGAGCCATACGCGCCAGGAAGGTCCCAGGTTGAATCCCAAGGGCTGGATTTTACCAGCCCTGAGGAGGCGGGTTTGGAGGCAGGACTGCCGGGAAATGGCAGGAACTGGGAGCGGGTACCGACCCCGCTCCCTACCCGCCTCCATGCCATCGTCCTGGGAGGCAAGTCTCCGAGTCGTGCAGGGACCCGTTGAAGGGATTATTACTAGTCCTAGCCCCTTTAGGGCTACCCCAGATCAGGCATATTCCTCAGACATTCACTTTCAACTAAAGTATGACGTAGCCGAATCCTAAAGACACTTAATTGGGTCTAAAGGTCCGGACTATCTCTCCCTAAAGGAAAGGAACAACCTGAAGATGTTACCGTCCTCCAGATAGCACTTTTAATATGTTTAGCTAGACTGTAACGTTCCGGATATTATGAGGGTCTGGAAAACTCCCTCAGAATTCTGCAACTCTTCACCAAGGAGCGTACAGAGATTGAGTTCGCGAGTTTGATACAGAAGTACTATGTGAGACAATTCTAAAAATATAGATTTATTAAAGAACCGACATGCTATTACAGTAGGTGTTTCAATCGCAACATTAACAGTTCCAAATACAAAAAGCTTACAATTCTATTATCAGAGATCCTTATTCTCAAATCTTAACTTCGCTAGTTTTACAGTTCTTAGTTTATTCCAGGATATCCACCAAAATCAAATACAATACTGTTGATCCCCAAGACACAAAGAGTTGTAGACTTACAGAGCCTGCCTCTGAAGCCAAGAATCGCTTTGCCCCTTCAAGCGAGCCCCTATTATCCCATTTGAAAGTTCAATTTTTATACCCTTTTGCAGTGGTATTTCCTTTGAAGTTTTCTGCTGATGTAAGCTAATTATCTCTAGTCATTTTTCTGCTGACCCCTGCTATTCTTACAGTTAGATCAGCTAGTAGCATTAAGAATTATGTCTCTACCCTAGGTGTTCGAATGTAACAGCAGGTGCATTTATTTGATGTCATTCTTACCAAGGTCTTCTGTTCAATTCTTAGCCACCTCAGCTGGTTGTAACACATAATTGTGTCTCCTGTCCATAGGTGTTCTAAGTATAACGTAAAAACGATTTGACAGCAGGTGTTTCTTTTACTTGATGTCATTTTTACGAAGGTATATGTTTCTTCTTTTATGTGCCTGTTTACGAAGTGTACTTTAAAACACCTTAACAGGGTGTACCATTGTGTTCTTTCTAAGGCTGCAGACATCAGGAGCCTCCAACCTCCTGTTTCAATAAGGTTATTGATTCAGTGTCAACAACTTATCTTATCTCAGTAGCCTGAATGCTGTTCACAGCTTCTCCATTGTTGAGGCTTTTAGATTTTCAAGCCCAGTTTGTCATGTTACAAAGGCCAGAATTCTTTCATAGAATGGTGTATTTTTCTGAATATGGCTTATTCCTTCACACCATCTCCTCGAGGCGGGAAGGGGATTACAGCCAATTAACTGCTTGTTAGCAGGTAGTTAACAGGCAGTTTTATGGCTTTTCCCCATTTTACGCCTGCAATTGCGGGCTTCCCGACGGCTGCGAACCTCGCCAGGGTCAGCGAGGCGAGCAGTGGGTCTGCGGGGGTGAGAGGGGTCGAAATGTCAGCTGTAGAGGTGAGTGATGGGTGCAAGTGTGGACAGGTAAGTATGAGAGGTGAGTGTAAAGTGTTGGAAAAAGTTTCCTTACCTTTGCTTCTTTCTGCAGGCTTCAACTGTTGAGGATCCGGAGGTGCCTCATCTCAACGGCAGAGATGACAGAATGGCTGCTGCATTCTCAGATGCAGCAGCCATCTGCTTTCTGCTGAGGAGAGAGGTCTTGGTGAGCCTTTGTGCAAGGGCTCACCTTAGAACAGAGATTGTCAGTGTTAAACGCTGACAATTCATCTGTCAACATTTCTTCGACAGATGAAGTGTCATACGCTGACGTCATCTGCCACTGGCTATCCCTTAATTGACCGGTAGGGCGGGCTTAATAAGGCCAATCAAGGGAAAATGGCGTGGGTTCATCAGACATCGCTGGGGGCGAGACTAGAACCCGGAAGGCAGCAGTTCCGCCCTCAACTCGTCTCGGCTGGCAAAATCCAGCCCTTAGTGTCTGTAGAGATAATTCATAAAGGAAACAAAAGAATGAAAGACCTTACATTTATATAGCGCCTTTCGCAGTATGCCAAAGGTGCTTTACAGTCAATTAAGTACTTTTTGCCGTGTAGTCACTGTTGAAATGTAGCAAACACAGCAGCCAATTTGAGTACAGCAAGCTCCCACAAACAGCAAAGTGATAAATGGCCCACAACCTTCTGATTCGGAGGTGAGTGTGCTACACACTGACATTAACCAGGACAGCAGGGGAGCACTGCACTTGGCCTCAGCACCCTCAGCCAGGACTGCTGCTCCTGATTATTACTCAGTGACGCCTGCTGGAAAGTGGACCTGTGTGGATGGCTGGTCTCGACAGAAATGAGACTACCCGCCACAGTCAGGTGGCTTTTAATGACATTCACTGTCCAAGCTCACGCATTAAGAATGGCCACTCGGGCGGTACATCAAAGAGAGATGATGGCTCCTGTGGAACCGTACCCCAGTGAGAGTCACTTTCTGAAAGTCACGAGAGAAACAAGGAGACGGAGATAGAATAAATGATCAGAAGCGGAGCTGATCTGTGGCTCACCCCGCACCATGTCATGCCACCTCTTGTCTTTACAGAGTGGCTCTATAGCCCAACACTGCTGCTCCTTATAAAATCCAGCAACTCGGGATAAAAATAGGACAAATCACTTCAGTGAGACGGTGAGTGAAAACCCTGCTGAGAATATCCTTCTAATTCCCTGCCTAGTTTCAATCAGCTTTTTTAAAAATCACATTTTCTTAATTTGGATAGTCCCTAACGAGGCAAGTAATTAACTGTACTCGTGTGCTAGGAATTTCAAGACACTGTTAAGGGCTGCTTGTATAATCAGTTGGAATCACTTGGTTTGCCAAGGCAACGACACCCAGCTGGGGACAAACATCTTCAGATCACCCGCCTTCCAGCCTTTCTGCGTTTCAGCTGCACCTGCTTGAGTTTGCCAGACCGCAGAAGGAGCTGTGATAGTAAAGGGAACAGAGCCGGGAGTGGTTGTCCTGGTCCAGCTCCCGTGTGCAGTAACTCCTCACCTCCTTCACACCCAGCCAACAGGATATGGGATCAGCCTCCTCCACCGACTTTGGACCAAAAGTTATCTACCTGCAGAAAGACAAAAATACACTTAAGGTAATGTCTCTTTTATCGCAGTTTTCTGTTATTGTCTCCGCTCTTCTGAAAGTGGTGATTGGTGTTGAAGCACGATTTATATTAAGGTGGGATTCGTACTCAGGAGAGATTCACATTAAGTAGAGATTCAACCTGAGGCGAGATTCATACTGAGGAGAGGTTTACATTAAGGAGAGATTCAATCTGAGATGAGATTCAATCTGAGGCGAGATTCAATCTGAGGAGAGATTCATACTGAGGAGAGATTTACATTAAGGAGACATTCACTCTGAGACAAGATTCATATTGAGGCACGATTCACTCTGAGGAAAGATTCATTCTCTGGTGAGATTTACACTGAGGAGAGATTTGCACTGAGGAGAGATTTACACTGAGGAGAGATTTACACTGAGGAGAGATTTGCACTGTGGTGAGATTCACTCTGGTGAGATTCACTCTGTGGTGAGATTCACACTGAGGCATTAGTTGTGCTGAGGCGCACTTTGCATTGGTGTGTGAGCAATAAGATTATTTGATCTTTTGTTAGTTGAGACCGCAAATTGTGCATAACATTATCAGACAAATTATAACTTTGTATGACTATAACAATACATGAATTACATATATAACTTAAAAGGCAAAGGAAGAAGCTGAACTATCAACTTTAAGTAAACAGACAGTAACGTTGAGTAAATAATCAGACAGCTGAGCTCTGTTGCCTGTGCATCCTGTGCCATGTTGGAATTCCAGGATGCTTCATGTGTCCTGGACGACCACATATGCAGGAAGTGCCTCCGGCTGCTCGAGCTGAAGCTCAGGGTTTCTGAAATCAGGGAGTAGCTGGAGTCATTGCAGGGCATCCGGGAGGCTGATAATTTCCTGGATCGCATGTTCCAAGAGTAAGTGGGTGACCATCCAGCATGATAATAAGAAGCAGGCAGGTCAGGAATCCTCTGGGAGCATGGCCCTCACAAACCAGGTTTCAGTGCTCAATATCAGTGAGGGTGAAGACACCTCGGGGATTGCAGTCTAGAGCAAATCCGAGGCACAGCAAAGTGTGGAAATGCAGTTTTCATAGAGCCAGGGGGATAAACAGGTGTTTCTGCAACTACCGATGTGAATCTCGCATGATGTGTTGCCTCCCTGGTGCCAGGGTAAAGGGTGTCACGGAACAGGTGCAGAACATTCTGCGGGGCAAAGGGGAATGGCCAGAAGTTGTGGTCCATGTTGGAGCCATGACATAGTAAAGGAAAGTGTTGAGGTCCTACAGACAAAGTTTCAGTAGCCAGGGAGGAGTATAAAGAGCAGGACCTCAAAGTTGGTAATCTCTGGATTATTCCGAGCATCATGTGCTAGTGAGTATAGAAACAGCAAGATAAAGCAGGTTAATGCATGGCTGGCAAAATGGTGCAGAAGGGAGGGCTTCAGATTCCTGGGGCATTGGGACCAGTTCTGGGGCAGGAGGGACCTGTACAAGATGCACAGATTGCACCTGAACAGGGCTGAGAGACCCAGGACCAATGTCCGCAAGGGGAGGTTAACTAGTGCTGTGGGGCGAGGGTTTAAACTAATTTGGCAGGGGGAGGGGAACCAGGATGAAGCATCAGAGGAGAGTAACAAGATGCACAGAGGACTGTGAGAGATGGACAGCATTAGAATAAAGAATCGTCCAGAAGAAGGAGGGATCAGACAGAGGAGAAATGCAAAGCAGACTAAGGTGGGTTTGGAGTGCATGTGCATAAATGCACGGAGCATGACACATACGATTGGTGAGCTGCAGACCCAAGTTGCCACATCGGGTTATGATATAGTGGCAATAATGGAGACCTAGCTCAAACAAGGGTAGGATTGGGAACTTAATATTGATCAAAGATACTCTTACAGCCCTGGAAAGGGATGATGTGCCTGAAGGTTCAAAGACAGAATCTATTTGGTTAGAGTTAAGGAGCAGAAGAGGAGCTGTTACGCTGCTGGGTATCTACTATAGGCCACCAAATCATGGGAAGGAGATAGAGGAACAAATCTGCAGGCAAAGTTCAGAAAGATTTAAAAACAATAGAGTAACAAGAGACTTTGGGTGAAAAGTTCAGTTGTTTGCGCCTCCCGTTAGCACCTTAAGAGGGCGCCAAGTGGGGCGCAAAGCAACTAGTGCCCGGGCGCAGTGATGTTTGCGCCGCTCGCGAAATTAACTAGACATTTTGCGGCGGCGCTAAACACTACCGCCACGATCTCCTGCGCCCGCAGATCGTGACGTCAGTCGAGTGCGCAACGCCCTGTTAGCGCCCTGGACCGGAAATTGAGTGGCGCCCCTGATGTGCCAAATAACTGCCCAAATCCGAAGTTAAAGCTTAAGACTGAAGCCTTTTATTAAATAAGAATCATGGCAGAGTTAACAGAGTCCATCATCGACCGAGCCCTTGGTAGAACATACCAGAAGAGGGGCGGGGCCAGGGAGGAGCATTAGTGGTTCCCCCTGGTGGAACATTCCAGACATTACAAGTGCAAGTACAAATATCAGAACACAGTTATTTCATCACATTCACCCCCTGCTATAGATTCAGTCTGTCAGGTGGTCTGATAATCCTCTGGGAATGACGTAACTCTTGCTGAGGCTCCTCCCGGAGTACTAACTCTGGTTCATTCGAATTCCCAGAATCATCAGTATTTTCCACACTGAGGGTTTGTGTCTCTGAAGGCCCAATACCACGATTGAAAACTCTACTCTCAGAGTCGAACTCTTTTCGAGCTCCAGCAGGTGCAAGATCTTTAATAGAGACCATATCCTCTCGCCCATCCGAATATTGAATATACGCATACTGGGGATTAGCATGGAGGAGTTGTACTTCCTCCACCAGTGGATCAGTCTTGTGGCCTCTCACATGTCTGCGCAACAGCACAGGGCCCGTGGTTGTCAACCATGTGGGTAACGATACTCCATTAGTAGCTTTTCTTGGAAAACTAAACATCCTTTCATGAGGGGTGGCATTCGTCGCTGTACACAAAAGAGACCTTATGGAATGCAGCACGTCTGGCAGGGCATCCTGCCAGCGAGAGGTCGGCAGGCCTCATGACTTCAGAGACAGTACGATAGCCTTCCACACTGTCGCATTTTCTTTCTCGACCTGCCCATTACCACGAGGGTTATAGCTGGTAGTTCTACTCGTTGCAATCCCCTTCGATAGCAAAAACTGTCGTAATTCTTCGCTCATAAAGGAAGAACCCCTATCACTATGTATATAGTTAGGCATGCCAAACAAGGAAAACAGTTGGCAGAGGCATTTAATTACAACAGCACTAGTCACATCTGTAATGATATCAGCAAATAGAGATAGTGTTTGCCTGTTCGATTATGATGCCTTAATTGCATGTATTGATTGCTTGTGCCTGACCAGCAGAGGGCATGTGACCGAGAGAAGCAAGGCAGTTAGTTTGGTTTCAGTTTCGTTCTAGATGCATCACAAGCTTGTTGTCTCCTGTAAATGCTGTATAAAGAGTTGAACAGACTTTAGATTAAAACTCATTTTCTTTCATAAATGTCTCATCATTGAACCCACAAAGAAATCAATACATGGTGTCAGAAGTGGCTGAAAGAGATGAAGAGAAAAAATCTGCAGTTAAATCAGCTCTCCACAGATTAGCAAGCCAAAAGAGAACATCGTTACTTACCATTAGAGAATAGCTAACGAAGTGAAAAATGGAAGGTTTACTCCCACCGGCAATGCTTCAGTTGACAGGTAATGTGGCTGAAAATTGGAGGAGGTTCAAACAACGTGTGGGGTTGTATTTATCAGCAATCGGAGCTGACGAGAAAAGTAATAATAAGAAATCGTCAGTGTTCTTACATGTCGTGGGTGATGAAGCGCTGGAGGTGTATAATAATTTCACATTCGCTGCTGATGGAGACAAAATGAAGTTAGATAAAATAATGGAACAGTTTGAGGCCTACTGCATACCTAAACGTAACGTGACGTTTGAGAGGCACAGATTTTTCACATGTGTACAGAAAACGGGTGAGACTATTGATCAGTATGTGACTGAACTGAGAAACAGAAGCAAATCGTGTGAATTTGGGGGACTGACAGACTCGCTGATAAAAGACAGACTGGTGTGTGGTATTCCAGATAAAGGTCTAAGGGAAAGACTGCTAAGAGAGCAAGATCTAGACCTGGGAAAAGCCATAGCACTGTGGACAGTAGCTGCAACGTGGATGCAGTGAGTAAGAACGGACACAAACCGTTTAACAAAAAGAGCGCCAATGTGAAAAAAGAGGCGTGGCCAGCGAACGAAAATGAAAGGGACAATCGAAAGTCATGTAGTCGATGCGGTACACAGCACCCACCAAGAAAGTGTCCAGCATATGGTAAAACATGCAATAGTTGCAACAAGAACAACCATTATGCCCGTTGCTGTAAGAACCAAATGCAACAAAGCAAGGTCCATGCAGTAGATGAAAGCGACATAGAGGAGTTCTATGTAGGTGTTGTGTCTGAAAACAAAAAAGAAGAAAGAGACTGGATGTTGACACTAAAAGTGAATGACATACACATTCCATTTAAATTGGATACTGGAGCACAAGTTAATGTGATATCAGAGACTGATTTTAAGAAAATTAGACCTAGACCAAAGATACATGGAATCAAAGTGAAAGTGACAGGATACTCAGGTACTGAAATACCAGTGAAAGGAAGATGCATTGTCAAAGTGACACACAAGGACAGAGAGCACACGTTAGCATTAATCATGGTGCCAAAGGAGGTGCAAGCCATACTAGGTTTAAAAGCCTGTGAGAGACTGAACCTGGTAAAGAGAGTCCTCGTTGTGGAAAGCGAAGGAGAGACAGTCTATGATGAACTCATGAAAGAGTACAAAGACCTATTTAAGGGTCTAGGCTGCATTCCAGGAGAACACACGATCAGAGTAGATAAAAGTATGACACCGGTCATACATCCATGCAGAAAAGATCCGTTTGCTCTTCAAAAGCAACTGAAGGCAGAGTTGGACAGGATGGAAAGCCTGAACATGATTCAGAAGATAGATGAGCCAACTGAGTGGGTGAGTTCCCTCGTCGTAGTGGACAAAAAGAATGGAAAGCTCAGAATTTGCCTGGATCCAAGAGACCTAAACAGAGCAATAAAGAGAGAGCACTTCAAGCTTCCTACACGTGAGGAAATCATGGCACAGTTTGCAAATGCAAAATATTTCAGCAAGTTAGATGCATCATCAGGATTTTGGCAGATGAAGCTGGACGAAGCAAGTTCAAGACTGTGCACGTTCAACAGTCCATTTGGCAGATACAGATTCCTAAGGTTACCATTTGGCATTGCCTCAGCTCCTGAAGTGTATCACAAAACAATCCATATGATCTATGAGCACCTGGAGGGAGTTGATACATCAATGGATGACATCATAGTATGGGGGACCACGAGAACTGAGCATGACGAGAGACTGAAAAAAGTGCTGGAAGCAACAAGGAAAACAAACCTGAAGCTGAATAGAGAGAAATGCCAGCTCGGGGTGACAGAACTGACATTCGTGGGAGATATCCTTAGCAGTGAGGGCATCAGACCAGATCCCAGAAAGGTGTCCGCCATTGAGAATATGCCAAGGCCACAATGCAAAAAGGACGTGCAGAGGTTTAATGGAATGATCAACTACATGGGTAAATTCATATCCAACCTCTCAGAAAAGATGGCGCCACTGAGAAGACTAACTGAAAAGAACATAGAATGGGAATGGAATCATGAGCATGAGAAGTCATGGAGCGATCTAAAGAAACTGCTCACAGAGGAACCAGTTCTGAGGTTTTATGACCCAGCGAGACCCATCAAGATATCATCAGATGCATCACAGAGTGGGCTCGGTGCCGTTCTTCTGCAACAATATGACTACTGGCAACCTATTGCATATGCATCGTGCTCAATGACAGACGCGGAGACGCGATATGCTCAAATAGAAAAGGAGCTGCTCAGCATCACATACGCCTGTGAAAGATTTCACCAGTTTGTGGCAGGACAAGCAATCAGTGTAGAGACTGACCATAAGCCCTTGATTGCATTGTTCCAAAAGCCACTAAATAGCTGTCTGCTTAGAATACAAAGAATGATGATCAGGCTGCAACGCTATACACTGAATGTTGCGTACACACCGGGTAAGCTGATGTATACAGCAGACACGTTGTCCAGAGCTGTTGACCCAAGTGAGCCCGCAAACACCACAATGGATGAAAAAGTGAACGCCTACGTGGACATGATCATAAGTGCACTGCCCATAGCAGATGCAAAAATGTAGCTCATAAAGACTGAGACAAACAAAGATGAAACAATGAGACGACTGAGGAAAAGCATCTTGGATGGATGGCCCAACATGAAGCAAGACTGCTCACCTGACATGGCAGAGTACTGGAACTGCAGGGCGGAACTATCAGTGGTCGAAGACATCACCTACAAAGGAAGTAAAATAGTTATCCCAAAGAGTCTGAGAAAAGAGATGTTAAAAAAGATCCATGGAGGACATCTGGGAATCGAAAAGTGTAAGAAAAGAGCACGAGAGGTGATGTACTGGCCACGAATCAACCAAGATGTGACAAATGAGGTGTCAAACTGCACAATATGCCTGAAATATCGAGCAAGCAATCCGGTAGAACCACTAAAGCCATACCCAGCGCCAGACAGACCTTACCAGAAGGTAGGCGCTGACCTATTCGTATGTCAAGGGAAGGACTATCTTGTAGTCACAGACTATTACTCCCTGTATCCAGAGGTTTGTAGACTGTACACCACCACTGCAGATGCTGTGATAACATGTATGAAAGCCATATTCTCCAGACATGGCGTGGCAAGCGAGGTCTTCACAGACAACGGACCCCAGTTTTACAATGCAAGTTTCCGACACTTTGCCAAAGAGTGGGACTTTGTCCACACAACGTCAAGTCCTCACTTTCCACAGTCCAATGGTCTAGTGGAAAAATCGGTCCAGACTGTGAAAAGACTGATGTACAAGGCAAAAGACAGTGGAACTGACTTCTACCAGAGCATGCTTGTATACCGCACAATGCCGCTCGAGTGTGGTATGTCACCAGCCCAACTCCTGATGGGACGTCGGCTAAGGTCAAACCTACCCATCCCGGAGAACCTCCTGAAAACAAAAGAGGGGGAGAAAGTGAGGAAGTTCAAAGAGCAACAGAAAGAAAAGCAAAAGTACTACTATGACAGAGGAACACAAAACCTACCTGAACTCCACACTGGTGACCAAGTAAGGTTCAAAGACAAAACAAACACATGGACTCAGAAGGGAACTGTCCTGAGTGAAGTTCAACCAAGATCATACACCATTCAGACAGATGAGGGTGCTGTTCTGAGAAGAAATCATCAAGATCTTCTCATGGGACCAGCCACAGCAGGTCAAGAGACTGATACTGTTGAACAACCTGATCACACAGCTGAGAACCAATCATCTGAGGCAACAACTCAGATTCAAGGACAATCAATCAGAAAATCCTCAAGACACGTGAAGCCTCCTGAGAGACTCATTGAGCAAATTTAAGGACTATTGTTATAGAAGGAAGTAATGTTATCTTATTCTTTCTTCAAGTTCTAGTGTATTGACATATTTCATGTGAACACACAAAGCAAGGTTAAAAAACCTTGATCATGATAATGATAATGTAAGTTCATTAAGTGTTACAGTTAAAATGCAGATTAATACAAAGAAAACATGTTGTTAGTTAAAAGTAAAATACTTTTGTTTTAAGAAAAGGAGATGTAATGATATCAGCAAATAGAGATAGTATTTGCCTGTTCGATTATGATGCCTTAATTGCATGTATTGATTGCTTGTGCCTGACCAGCAGAGGGCATGTGACCGAGAGAAGCAAGGCAGTTAGTTTGGTTTCAGTTTCGTTCTAGATGCATCACAAGCTTGTTGTCTCCTGTAAATGCTGTATAAAGAGTTGAACAGACTTTAGATTAAAACTCATTCTCTTTCATAAATGTCTCATCATTGAACCCACAAAGAAATCAATACAACATCCGGACAGGGGATAACAAAAGGGAACCGAGAGTACTCGTCTATAATATTAAGAAAATAGACATTACGGTCGCTAGATGGAAGGGGACCTTTAAAATCGAGACTCAAACGCTCAAATGGTCGAGTTGCTTTAATAAGATGAGCTGGCTCGGACGGCTTATAGAAGCGGGGTTTGCATTCAGCACAAACATGACAGGTTCTGGTCATTGTCCGGACCTCCTCAATAGAGTAGGGTAGATTGTGGGACTTAATGAAGTGGTTCATTCTGGTAACCCCAGGGTGGCAGAGTGCATCGTGGAGACTTTGAAGCTTATCTGTACCTAGACTAGCACATACTCCTCGTGACAAAGCATCCGATGGCTCATTAAATACTCCAGGCCTGTACTGAATATCATAGTCATATGTTGACAGTTCTCATAGAGTCATAGAGTCATAGAGTCATAGAGTAATACAGCACGGATAGAGGCCCTTCGGCCCATCGTGTCCGCGCCGGCCATCAAGCCCTGCCTAATCTAATCCCATATCCCAGCCTTTGGCCCGTAGCCTTGTATGCTATGGCATTTCAAGTGCACATCCAAATGCTTCTTAAATGTTGTGAGGGTTTCTGCCTCCACAACCCTTTCAGGCAGTGAGTTCCAGACTCCAACCACCCTCTGGGTGAAAAAGTTCTTTCTCAAATCCCCTCTAAACCTCCCGCCCTTTACCTTGAATCTATGCCCCCTAGTTATTGACCCCTCTACTAAGGGAAAAAGCTCCTCAGCATCCATCCTATCTATGCCCCTCATAATTTTGTACACCTCAATCATGTCCCCCCTCAGCCTCCTCTGCTCCAAGGAAAACAAACCCAATCTGCCCAGTCTCTCTTCATAGCTGAAGCGCTCCAGCCCTGGTAACATCCTGGTGAACCTCCTCTGCACCCTCTCTAACGCGATCACATCCTTCCTGTAGTGTGGCGACCAGAACTGCACACAGTATTCCAGCTGTGGCCTAACCAGTGTTTTATACAGCTCCATCATAACCTCCTTGCTCTTATATTCAATGCCTCGGCTAATGAAGGCAAGTATCCCATATGCCTTTTTTACCACCTTATCCACCTGTTCCGCCGCCTTCAGGGATCTGTGTACTTGCACACCCAGATCCCTCTGACCCTCCGTCTTGCCTAGGGTCTTTCCATTCATTGTGTATTCCTTTGCCTTGTTAGTCCCCCCAAAGTGCATCACCTCGCACTTTTCCGGGTTAAATTCCATTTGCCACTGTTCCGCCCATCTGACCAACCCATCTATATCGTCCTGCAGACTGAGGCTACCCTCCTCGCTATTTACCACCCTACCAATTTTTGTATCATCCGCGAACTTACTGATCATACCCTTTACATTCATATCCAAGTCATTAATGTAGACCACAAACAGCAAGGGACCCAGCACCGATCCCTGTGGTACCCCACTGGCCACAGGCTTCCAGTCACAAAAACAACCTTCGACCATCACCCTCTGCCTTCTGCCACTAAGCCAGTTTTGTATCCAATGTGCCAAGGCACCCTGGATTCCATGGGCTCTTACCTTCTTGACCAGTCTCCTGTGCGGGACTTTATCGAAGGCCTTACTGAAATCCATGTATACCACATCCACTGCGTTACCCTCATCCACACACCTAGTCACCCCCTCAAAAAATTCAATCAAATTAGTCAGACATGATCTTCCCTTGACAAAGCCATGTTGACTATCCCTGATTAATCCTTGCCTCTCCAAGTGGAGACAAATTTTGTCCCTCAGGATTTTTTCCAATAATTTTCCTACCACTGATGTTAGGCTCACTGGCCTGTAGTTCCCCGGTTTTTCCCTACTACCCTTCTTGAATAATGGTACTACATTAGCGGTTCTCCAGTCCTCTGGCACATCCCCTGTGGCCAGAGAGGTCCTGAATATATGTGTTAGAGCCCCTGCAATCTCCTCCTTTGCCTCACACAGCAGCCTGGGATACATTTCATCCGGACCTGGGGATTTATCCATTTTTAGGCCAGCTAAAACCCCCAATACCTCCTCCCTCTCGATGTTAATATGTTCGAGCATATCACAGTCCCCCCGCCCTATTTCTATGTCTACATCGTCCTTCTCCATAGTGAAAACAGATGCAAAAAATTCATTTAGAACCCCTCCTACATCTTCCGGCTCCACACACAGATTGCCACTTTTGTCCCTAATGGGCCCTATTTTTTCCCCCTAGTTATCCTCTTACCCTTAATATACTTATAAAACATCTTCGGATTTTCCTTTATTTTGCTCGCCAGTGTTATTTCATGGCCCCTCCTTGATCTCCTAATTTCTATTCGCCATCTTAAAATCTTATCATTTTTGATCTTGCCTCTCTGCTTAGTGTTGAACATAAAGGCCACAGATCGCTGGTCAGTAATGAGCGTAAAACGTTGGCCAGCGAGATAATGTCTCCAATACCTGACTGCTTCAATAATTGCCTGTGCCTCCTTTTCCACTGAAGAATATCGAACTTCTGGTCCTTGCAATGTATGAGAGAAGAAGGCTACTGGTCTACCAGCTTGGTTAAGAGTTGCTGCCAACGCAAAATCAGATGCATCACTTTCCACTTGAAATGGGATCTTCTCATCCACGGCACATACCACTGCCTTCTCAATGTCCCGTTTGATATTAAGGAAAGCCTCCTGAGCTTCCGCCGATAGCGGAAAAGACGTCGACTTAATAAGAGGTCGGACTTTATCTGAGTAGCTAGCCACCCACTGGGCATAGTACGAGAAGAATCCCAGACACCTTCTTAAGGCTTTTACAGTGTGAGGTAAAGGTAATTCCTTAAGTGGGCGTAATCTTTCAGGGTCTGGCCCGATTACCCCATTCTCCACAACGCAACCAAGAATACACAAACGTGTAGTATTGAAGGTACACTTGTTTTCGTTGTAGGTCAGGTTTAACCTCTTTGCAGTCTCTAGGAACTTCGCGAGATTTTGATCATGCTCCCGTTGGTCACGCCCACAGATGGTAACATTGTCCAGGTACGGGAATGTTGCTTCCAACGCGTATTCATCCACCATACGATCCATCTCCCGTTGGAAGACGGATACCCCATTCGTCACTCCAAAGGGCACCCGAAGGACTTGGAACAGGCGCCCATTAGCTTCGAAGGCCGTATAAGGTCGGTCTTCTATTTTGATGGGGAGTTGATGGTAGGCAGACTTTAAATCAATGGTGGAGAACACGCGGTACTGAGCTATCTGGTTCACCATCTCAGAAATACGAGGCAAAGGATAGGCGTCTAATTGGGTATACAAGTTTATAGTCTGGCTATAATCGACCACAAGTCTTTTCTTCTCATTAGTTTTAACCACCACCACCTGGGCATGCCACGGGCTACCACTGTGTTCGATGATTCCCTCCCATTGAAGCCTTTCCACTTCCTCTTTTATAAATGTTTTATCTTCTGAACTATACCGTCGACTCTTAGTCGCTATAGGTCTACAATTAGGAGCAAGGTTCACAAACAAAGAAGGCGGGCTTACGTTTAAAGTAGAAAGGCCGCAGACTGTGAGCGGAGGCTGGGATCCACCATACTTAAGGGTAACGCTCTCCTGCTGACACTGGAAGTCCAAGCCTAATATTAAGTTCACACACAACTGAGGTAATATGAGGAGTTTAAAGTCCTTATACTCCGTATCCTTAACGGTCAATGTGACTTTACAATATCCAGTTACCTCCGAAGTAAGGGATTTGGACGCCATCACAATTTCACTTCGAGTAGGATACACCTTCAATGAACAGGAGTTAACAAGGTTGGGGTGTATAAAACTTTCAGTACTGCCACAGTCTATCAAACACCCAGTAGGACGACCATTAATCTTAATGTCCATCATAGATTTTGACAAGGAACACGGTATGGTCTGGTCAACCATAGCCGAGGCTAGAGTAAAACGATAGGCGGCAGCAGAGAAGACCTCGGGTACAGGATTACCCTTACACACTTTACTAAAATGTCCCCGTTTCTTACATTTAAAACAGGTAGCCTCTCTGGCTGGGCAACTTTGCCTGGGGTGTTTAGTTTGGCCACAAAAATAACACTTAGACCCATGGGGCACAGCCGCAACAATAGGATTAAGTGGGGGCTCCATTGGTGTTATGGATGCCTCCATACTCGGAACACACGAGGCTGAGAGAGATGCATGGGCTGATGCATACACTTCTGAATTCTTCTGGGCTACATCTAACGATCGAGCAGCAGCGACAACCGTTTTTAAAACTAACGAGTCGTTCTCGAGGAGTCTCTGTCTAATATAATTAGATCAGAGGCCAGATATGAAAGAATCGCGGATGGCTTCTTCCTGATACACTATGGCAGAGACAGCCTTGTAGTTGCAACCCTTAGCCAAAGCCTTAAGGTCCTGCAGGAAATCGTCCAGACATTCCTCGGGTAATTGCCTGCGAGTAGACAGGAGATACCTGGCGTATACTTCGTTAACCGACTTAAGGTACTGGGCTTTAAGAGCTGCGAAAGCCTCTTCATATGTAGTAATATCTTCAATTATAGAGTAAGTTTGATGACTTACCAAGTTGGTTAGAAGACCCAACTTGTTAACCGTCGGATCGGTCGATGATGCGATGAAGTGTTCAAAACATCGGAGCCAATGCGTAAATTTCTTCGACGCATCTGCCGAATGGGGATCGATATCCAGACGCTCTGGTTTCAAAAATCGATCCATCTTCCAAAAGTTGTTATTTAATAAAATTGATGTGCCAAATAACTGCCCGAATCCAAAGTTAAAGCTTAAGACTGAAGCCTTTTGTTAAATAAGAATCAAGGCAGAGTTAACAGAGTCCATCATCGACCGAGCCCTTGGTAGAACATACCAGAAGAGGGGCGGGGCCAGGGAGGAGCATTAGTGGTTCCCCCTGGTGGAACATTCCAGACATTACAAGTGCACGTACAAATATCAGAACACAGTTATTTCATCACAGCCCCCTGCCTTACCGCCTGCCGCTAGCAACGACAGGTTGAGGGGAGCATTATGCTGTCAGAAAGGGACTAGGGGAGCGCTATTTAAAGGCGACCACTTCCTGCCTTTTTTTGTCGGTGACATTTTTGCACCACGCATTCTGAGAGAGAGACTTCTGGAGAGATTCAACGCTGTGTGAAGGAGTTCTGGGTACTGAGCAGCACTTTGCAGGTTGCTTTTGATTTGCCCTTCCTTGTATCGATTTAGAAGAGACTGTGGGGGCTGCACTCTGAGCTCTTTCCCTGGTTCTCTCCATTGTTCTTTCCAGCAGATTTGATGTACAGGTCTCTCCAGGCTGAGATTCAGGCCGAGATTCAAGGCTGCAATGAGTAGGTTGTGGATGGAGAGCAAGATCAACCCTCCCCTTTAAGATAAAAACAGAAAATGCAGGAGAAACTCAGCAGGTCAAGCAGCATCTGTGAAGAGAGAAACAGAGTTAATGTTTCAGGTCGATGACCATTCGTCAGAACTCCCCTTTAAGAATTGGACGGTGCCAGTGTGTCTGTGTTCCATTGCTGACTGACATCACATGAGCTTTGCCGGCGCTGTGAGATAGTGCCTCAGCCTTAGCGCCTTAAGAGAGGTGTGTAGCGCCTGATTTAGCGCGCCAATCACCTCCAGGGGCGATAGAGGCGAATTTTGCAGTCGGGGGCGATAATTAGCGCCGGGCGCTAAACTAGCCAATATTAGCGCCTCAAAATGGGCGATACCAAATTTTCCCCCCTTTAATTATTCTGATATAGACTGGGGAGAAAACAATGTAAAGGGCAAGAAGGGAGAGGAATTCCTGAAATATGTACAGGAGGACTTTCTTGATCAGTATGTTTCTAGCCCAACAAGAAGGAGGCAGTGTTGGATTTAGTTCTGGGGAATGAAGTGTTGCAAATGGAGCATGTTTCAGTGGGAGAGCATTTGGGAAAGAGTGATCACAATATTGTTAGGTTTAGAGTGGTTATGGAAAAGGACAAGGAAAAATTAAAGGTAAAGATACAAAACTGGATGAGAGCTAATTTCTGCGAGTTGAAAAGGGATCTGGCTCTGGTGGATTGGAAACAATGATTGTCAGGTAAAGCAGTAAATGATCAATGTGAGGTCTTCAAGGAGGAGATAGTTCAGGGACAGACTAAACATATTCCTGATGGATTTTTGGACTTTTCAATACCAGTCTTAAGGAAACTAATGGATTGACTAAAACCCTGGATTAATTACCTGCTAAAGGAGCTGAGTTTGGTTAAAAGAATTGCTCACCCGACTGTTCAAGAAGGCATGCTGGGAAGGTTGACCAAACTGCAGACTGTTTGCTACAGATAAGGAGGCCTTGAGAGACTGTGGGAAACTGTCATAAACATCAGGTGCTGTTTGGTAGCATCAGTCTGTGTTACCATGGGAGGGAGAAAGGGGAAAGTTACTGAAAAGCTTGTTTTTATCAGCAAAAATGGTATAAGAGCAACCATTCTAAAGTGAAAGACGAGAGAGTTTACGAGACGGTCCACGAGTCAGACCAGACCAGAAGAACACCATGCAGGATGTCGTTGGACTATTAACTTCTCAGTCTCCCGAAGCAGTAGAATTGGCCATTCTGAGTTTTGAGTTGCACTTAAAGGTTGTATGAGTCTCTATCTGTAAAACTTGTTATAATAAAACCAATTAGAAAAAAATGTTTAAAGTCTTGGTTGATCTGACTTCTTATTACCCTAAGGAGTAAAGAGAGTTTCTGTAAAAACCCAACAGATGATGGCGCCTGAACAGGGACCAGAGCTTTAAGATCAACCAAGAGTTTAGTTGGATTGAGTGACATTAGGACCTGGTTGGTGAGTGCAACTAAAGTAGGAGGTTAAGTAAAGCTGGGGGAGCTTTTCACGGTTTTGGAAACTGAGGAACAGTAGATAAGTTCAGAGAACATGGGAACAGGAGTAGGCCATTCAGTCCCTTGAGCCTGTTCCGCCATTCAATGAGATCATGGCCGACTGCGATCTAACACCATATACCCGCCTTTGGCCCATATCCCTTAATACTTTTGGCTAACAAAAAAGCTATCAATCTCCGATTTAAAATGAACAATTACATAGGGTATACAGCACAAAAAAAGGCCATTTGGCCCAACCAGTCCATGCCGGCGTTTATGCTCCACTCGAGCCTCCTCTAGTCTTTCCTCATCTAACTCTATCAGCATAACCCTCTATTCCCTTCTCCCTCATATGCTTGTCTAACCTCTCCTTAAATGCATCTATACTATTCGCTTCAACCACTCCCTGTGGTAGCGAGTTCCACATTCTCACCACTCTTTGGGTAAAGAAGTTTCTTCTGAATTCCCTATTGGATTTCTTGGTGACTATCTTATATTGATGGCCTCTAGTTATGCTCTTCCCAACAAGTGGAAACATTCTCTCTCTATCCACTTGTTACATAGTTATGTTGGGACTACATTGTACAAGTGTACTAACACTCAAATCAAGTGTAGCAGCACTACGATGCTGGGAAAGTAGTGCGCAGGTGCCGCACACCAGTTGGAAAATATCACCCCGCACCATGCGGCAGGCAGCCATTACAACACAAATAAAACAGTAGTTATAATTACAAACTACCGAGTCCAGAGTCGTCTTTACAAAGCACTAGAAGCACTAGAAGACATAACATGGTGGCAGCGGTATAAGTGAGTAAAACTTACGCAAATAAAAACGATATCAGATTGAAGAAAGAAAATTAAAAGTAAACTCTGCAGCGTTGTAACCGCGAATCGTACGGGCAGCTAAAATGGCGGCGTCCAATGCACTGACCGCGAATATGCGCCCCATCATGAACTGGGAAGCCGATGATATCGTGGAAGCTTTCCGGAAATTTAAGCAAAAATGCGAGCTTACATTTAAAAGTTTCCTGAAAGGCTCCTCCGACGAGGAAAAAATCAGCTACATTCTACTGTGGGCAGGAGAAAAAGGCTTAGATCTCTATAACAGCTGGAGTTTATCCGAAGAGGATAAAACGAACCCTACGGAGATTTATGAAAAGTTCAGTAACCATCTCGAGCCCAAATCAAACCATTGCATACACAGGTATAAATTCCAAAGCTTAAGACAGGAACCTGGTGAAACGGCTGACAATTTCCTGACGAGATTAAAAAATGAAGCCAGCAAATGCAAGTTTACGGAACTAGAAGAAAGGCTGGTAGACCAATTAATATGGGGATCAGCACATACAGAAGTGCAAAAAGAACTAATAGGAAAAGAAAAGCTCGGAATATCAGAAGCCATAGATACAGCGAGGGCTCACGAAGCCACAAAACAACAGATGAAAACGCTGAATACTCATACGGCTGATGTGCGGATAACTCCCGAAACGGATCACAGAATAGATGCAGTGCGTGAAAAGCACAGCACACAAAAACAAGTATATGACAGCGGGAAGAATACGTGTAGAAACTGCGGAAGACAACACGACTACACAGACAGAAGAAAATGCCCAGCGTATGGAACAAGCTGCAACACGTGTGGTAAAGCAAACCACTGGCAAAAGATGTGCAGAGCTAAAAGAGAGGGGCTACACACCAAAAGCAGAGGTGGGCAGCAGAACCAACAAAAGAAAAACAAAATCCATACCATGGGCGAGCAAGATGACGAAGACTGCGGGTACAACAAAGCTCTGAGCATTGAAACCATAAAGGTTCTCTTACACGAAACGTCCAGAGCGGAAAGCACCCCAAAGAAAGAATGGCACAGTGTCCCAGAATTTTGCAACCCTATGGCACACTATCATCCAGATTAAAAAGAGGATCGAAGGACAGCTCACAACCGTCAATCTAAAAGTAAAGTTGGACACAGGAGCTCAGAGCAACATCCTTCCACTGAGGCTATACCGGAGGATCTTCCCCGAAAACTTGGGCGAAGGTAGATACCCGAAAAGAGGATGTTTAAAAGCAAACAACATCACGCTGACAGCGTATGGGGGGAGCGAGATCAGACAACTCGGAACAACCTATATAAAAGGAACACACAAAAGCAGAAACATCAACTGCATGTTCTATGTGACCGACTCCGAGGGACCGGCGATCCTGGGATTAAACAGCAGCGAGAAGCTGGGGTTAATCTCAGTAAACCACGAACTAACAAAAACATCACTGAAAGTCGACAGCAACACCCCACTGGAGAATTGTCCACAAATCATGGACACGAAACATTTGATGGACATGTATCCAGAATGTTTTGATGACACTGTAGGATGCTTCGGTGAGTTCAAGTACCATATAACAATAGATCCAGAGGTAAAACCCATCATCCACGCGCCAAGAAAAATACCCATCGAGCTAAAAGAAAAATTATACACCGAACTAAAAGAAATGGAAGAGAAAGAAATAATCGCAAAGGTCACTGAACTCACAGACTGGGTAAACTCGATTGTGGTACGGGAAAAGCCGAACGGGCGGCTCAGAATCTGTCTGGACCCCAAAGACTTAAACCAGGCAATAAAGCGGGACCACTACCCCACACCAACATTAGAAGAAATCACACCAGCACTGGCAGGAGCCAAAGTCTTCTCCAAACTGGATGCCAGAAACGGCTACTGGAACGTAAAACTGGACAAAGAATCAACTAACCTGACGACTTTTAATACACCATTGGGGCGTTATAAATTCCTGCGGCTGCCATTCGGGTTGAAAGTCAGCCAAGACATCTTCCAACAAAAGATCGATGAAACATACAAAGGCTGTGAAGGAGCCATTGGAATCGCTGATGACATCCAAGTTTACGGATCAAATGAAAGAGACCACGACGTGCACTTGCACGAGGCCATGGAGCGCACCAGAACGGCTGGCATCAAGCTGAACGCCGAGAAGTGCATCGTTAAAAGTACGAAATGCAAATTTTTTGGCATGATCTACACACCGGAGGGTGTCAAGCCTAATCCCGAAAAGGTCGAGGCGATAGCAGAGGTGAAACCTCCAAACGACAAGAAGGAGCTGAGAAGCTACCTCGGCTTGGTCCAGTATATGAGCTCTTTCATCCCGAACATGTCAGACTACACAGCGAACCTAAGAGAATTACTAAAAGAAGACACCGAATACCAATGGTCAGAATCCCATGAGAGGAACTTCAAACACCTAAAGGAATTATTATGTAAAGAAACCAGCCTGTCTTATTACGATAGAAAAAAACCTGTCACCCTACAGGTAGATGCCTCTACCAGGGGGCTAGGGGCAGCCCTCGTGCAGGAAGGAAAACCAATAGCTTTCGCATCGAAGGCATTGACATCAGCAGAGACAAGATACGCAAACATCGAAAGAGAGCTATTGGCAGTAGTATACGGATGCGAAAAGTTCCACACCTACTTATACGGAAGAAAATTCGAGGTAGAGAGTGACCATCGTCCACTCGAACAAATTTACAAGAAAAACCTAAGCAAGGCCCCAGCATGACTGCAAAGGTTACTGTTAAGACTCCAAAGTTACGACTTCAAATTAAAATACCGGCCAGGGAAAGAAATGGCACTGGCAGATGCATTGCCTCGATTGTCACCACACGAAAAACACGAGATGAAGGGCCTGACAGTAAAAATACACCACCTCGTAAATGTTACTCCCACAAAGCTTAGCCAAATTCAAGAGGAGACTGGTAAAGAAGAGTTGCTACTATGGCAACTAACCACATAATAGTTAGCACTGTTGCCTCACAGCGCCAGGGACCCGGGTTCGAATCCGGCCTCGGGTAACTGTCTGTGTGGAGTTTGCACATTCTCCCCGTGTTTGCGTGGGTTTCCTCCGGGTGCTCCGGTTTCCTCCCACAGTCCAAAGGTGTGCGGGTTAGGTTGATTGGCTATGATAAATTGACCCTTAGTGTTAGGGGGATTAAATACGTGGGGTTACGGGGATAGGGTGGGATATGTGTTGGTGTAGGGGTTACGGGGATCGGGTGGGATATGTGTCGGTGCAGGCTCGATGGGCCGAAATGGCCTCTATCTGCACTGTGGGGTTTCTGTGATTCTGTGATACTCATGCAACAGGTAATACAGGGGTGGCCGGAGAAGATCCAGCAGGTCCAAAACCAAATCCGACAGTACTGAACAATCAGAGACGACATCTCGGTGGAGGACGGTGTTCTCCTTGCTGGCTCAAGAACCATAATACCAAACACGATGCAAACGGAACTTCTCCGCTTAATACACCAAGGCCATATGGGGATGGAGAAATGTAAACTAAGAGCCAGATCAGCTGTGTACTGGATAGGCATGTACAAAAGCATAGAACAAATGGTCTCCACATGCTGCATATGCCAGAAATACCGAAACACACAGCAGAAGGAGGAGATGATTCAAATGGAAGTACCCCCGAGACCATGGCACATGGTCGGAACAGGTCTGTTCCGGTGCAACCAGGAGTGGTACATCATAGTAGCAGACTACTACTCAAAATTTCCTTTTGTCAGAAGGATAAACGACATGAGAGCCACAACAATCACAAAAATTGCGAAAAACTTATTCGCAGAACAGGGCATCCCAGAGAAGGTCATCTGTGACAATGGGACACAATTCACCTCCAGCGAATTCAGAGCACTGGCTGGAAAATACAGATTTAAAATAATTACCTCATCCCCACATTACCCAAGGGGACACGGATTTATTGAAAGACAGATCCAAACAGTCAAAAGAGCTCTCATTAAAAGCAAGGAGATGGGAGAAGACCAAGACCTCGCCCTTTTGGCAATCAGATCGACACCTTTGAGAGCAGGCTCGAAATCACCAGCAGAACTACTAAACAGTAGAAAATACAAAAGAACTCTACCAGCAAAGGTATATCCTCCCCAGGACCAAGAGGACGTTCGGCAGAAGCTGATGGAAACACAAGCTACGGGGAGCACACACTATAACAAGCATGCAAAACCACTACCGGAGCTGCTAAATGGGCAATCAGTGCATATACAAGATCCGTTGTTGAGAACTTGGAGTCCAGCCAAGGTTATTGGAAAAGCTGATACTCCAAGATCTTACTTGGTAAAGACAGAACCTGGAAACCAATACAGGCGAAACAGGATCCATATCAGACCCTCACCTGAAGCTGTCAAACAGCGGACAACATTAACAGCAGTTAGGGTACCAGACACGGAAAACAATATAACGCCAGAAACAACCTCAAATACAACAACTGCAAACATGCACTCTCCAGAGCCAAACACGACAGCACCGGCAACAAGAAAAGAACACACCAAAACACCGCAGAAAGGAATAGTTACAGCCAAGTCCACAAGATGGAGGAGTAACATAGAACCACCTGAGCGGTATTGCGAATAATTATAAAGACAATTATAATTCGCACAGAACAGTAAAACAACATGGACAAATATCTGTATATAAATTGAGCAAAGAAAGCTCACGTTCTGTATTTTGTTAACATTATTCAACTGGAAACATTGTAAAATAGAAAATTGATGTAATTAGTTTGTTGGGAAAGAGGGATGTTACATAGTTATGTTGGGACTACATTGTACAAGTGTACTAACACGCAAATCAAGTGTAGCAGCACTACGATGCTGGGAAAGTAGTGCGCAGGTGCCGCACAACAGTTGGAAAATATCACCCCGCACCATGCGGCAGGCAGCCAATACA
Organism: Somniosus microcephalus; assembly: GCF_052327205.1. Classification (NCBI taxonomy): domain Eukaryota; kingdom Metazoa; phylum Chordata; class Chondrichthyes; order Squaliformes; family Somniosidae; genus Somniosus; species Somniosus microcephalus. The sequence goes on along the minus strand of NC_141012.1, from coordinate 41,316,386 downwards.
ACACAAATAAAACAGTAGTTATAATTACAAACTACCGAGTCCAGAGTCATCTTTACAAAGCACTACGAGCGCTAGAAGACATAACACCACTCTATCAAAACCTTTTATAATTTTAAAGACCTCTATTAGGTCACCCCTCAGCCTTCTCTTTTCAAGAGAATAAAGACCCAGCCTGTTCATCCTTTCCTGCATTTCTGGTATCATCCATGTAAATCTTCTCTGCACCCTCTCCAGTGCCTCTGTATCCTTTTTATAATATGGCGACCAGAACTGTACACAGTACTCCAAGTGTGGTCTAACCAAGGTTTGATACAGGTTTAGCATAACTTCCCTACTACTCAATTCTATCCCTCTAGAAATAAACCCTAGTGCTTGGTTTGCTTTTTTTATGGCCTTGATAAGCTGTGTGTCAACTTTTAGTGATTTGTGTATTTGTACTCCGAGATCCCTTTGTTCCTCTATCCCAACTAGACTCGCACTCTCCAAGTAATAAGTGATCTCCCTATTCTTCCTACCAAAATATAATACCTCACATTTATCTGTGTTGAACTTCATTTGCCAATTATATGCCCATTCTGCAAGTTTATTAATATCCTCCTGTAACTTGTTGCAGTCCTCCTCAGTATTGATTATCCCCCCCCAATTTGTTGTCATCTGCAAATTTAGAAATTGTGTTTTTGATTCCAAATTCTAAATCATTAATATAAATTGTGAACAACAGTGGTCCCAGCACTGATCCTTGTGGAACACCACTACCCACCTTCTGCCACTGTGAATAGCTACCTTTTACCTCTACTCTCTGTTTTCTGTCCTGAAGCCAGCTAGCTATCCATTCTGCTACTTGTCCCCTGACTCCGCATTCTCTGACCTTGTTCATCAGTCTATTATGGGGTACCTTATCGAAGGCCTTTTGAAAATCTAGATAAATTACATCTACTGCATTGCCATTGTCTACTCTCTCTGTTACCTCTTCAAAAAATTCAATGAGGTTGGTCAAGCAAGACTTTCCCTTTTGAAATCCATGCTGACTATTCATGACTGTTTTTGGTTTCTAGATGTTCTTCTATTTTCTCCTTTAGTAGGGATTCCATTATTTTTCCTACCACTGATGTTAAGCTGACTGGTCTATAATTCCCTGGACATGTTCTATCCTCCTTCTTAAATATCGGTATTACATTAGCTATCCGCCAGTCCTCTGGCACTACACTTTTTCTAACAAGTTATTAAATATGTGTAGTAATGCCTCTGCTATCTCTTTCCTAGATTCTTTTAAAATGCGTGGATGCAGTCCATCCGGACCAGGGGTTTTATCCTCTTTGAGTTTGATTAGTTTATTTAATATATCCCCTCTTTATTTTAAATGCACTTATCTCATTACTAATCTCATCATCCAATGTCATGTCCACCTGTTCTATCTCCCTGGTAAATACTGAAGCAAAATAATTATTTAATATTTCTGCCATCTCTCTATCGTTACTTGTAGTATTACCCTGTCTATCTCTTAATAGCCCTATTCCCATCCCAACCTTCCTTTTTTTATTGATGTGCCTGCAAAATATTTTACTATTTTGTTTTATGTTCCTTGGCAATTTAATTTCATAGTTCCTCTTTGCCTTCCTAATTGTTTTTTGACTTCTCTCCTCATAATCTCTGTAGTGTCCATGTGTAGATAAAGACACTGAAGACAGGAGTTGGTTCATAGGTATTTACTAAGCAAGTCTGGGGGGGGGGGTTTCTAAAGGATATACACAATACACAGGCTTATATAGCCCAAGTGGCAATTACCGGCATTACGCACACCTGGGGCTCTTAAAGGCACATACACCACAATTCCTCCCCTTCTAGCTAACTAGTACATCATATTTTAAGTAATTATTAATTACATGTTATATGCAAAATAATATACATTGCTGTATTAATTAATTATAAGTTAGTCTCTCAGGAGGCTTCCTGACTCGGTCCGGATAACGCCTCGGGGGTGTAGTAGTTTCTGGTGGTGTAGTAGGTTCTTCTGGCAAGGCCGATTCGGCTTGAAGGCCAGTGTCGGGTTCATCGGGCTCCAGTATCACCGGATCGGAGGTAGATATGGGTATCTCTACTTCATCGTTAGATGTATAGAGTGGTGGTGTAGGTTGTCCCTTTTCGGATGACTTGATGATTTGGTCAGCATGGCGCCTTATTATGCTGTCTCCGATGTCCACGGTATACATCAGTGGTCCTAATCGTGTGCAGATAGTTCCAGGCTGCCATTTCTCGGTACGGTAGTCCCGGGCCAAAACCGGTTGGCCTATCTGGAAGGCCCTAGTTGGCCTTTCATTCATGCCCTGAAACTGCCGGTTCTCCACGTCCCTTCGGATGTTGGGCTTGACCAAATCCAGCCGGCATCTTAGGTTTCTATTGTAGAACATCATGGCGGGAGTTTGGTTAGTAACCATATGCGTTGCATTCCTATATGCAAATAAGAAGTTATCCACCTTGTGCTGAAGTTTTATGTCTTCATTACCCATGGCCTTGATGGCCTTCTTGAAGGTCTGGACAAACCTTTCAGCCAATCCATTGGTGGCGGGATGGTATGGGGCGGACGTGTAGTGCTTTACCCCATTGTTCTTTAAGAACTTTCTGAATTCTTCGGACACAAATTGCGGTCCATTATCAGAACATATCTGCTCCGGCAGCCCATTCCTGGCAAATATGGTCCTTAATACTGTGATGGTTTTTTCCGTGGTGGTGGAGGACATCTTTATTACCTCCGGCCACTTGGAGTGTGCATCAACTGCGATTAAGAACATTGAGTCCATAAATGGACCAGCAAAGTCGATGTGCACCCTTTGCCAGGGAGATGAGGGCCACTCCCATGGATGTAGAGGGGCCTGTGGCGGAGCATTTTGGACCTTCTGGCATCCTAGGCAGCTCTTGGTCATGTCTTCGATGTCTCCATCGATACCTGGCCACCATACAAACGCCCTAGCTAGGTTCTTCATTTTCACTCCACCCAGATGCCCCTCGTGAAGCTCCTTTAGTACTTTATCCTGGAGTTTGGGTGGAATCACCACTCTGGATCCACACATCAAGGTTCCTCGGCACACTGACAGCTGTTCTCTTCTTTGCGAGAATGCTGGCAACAGTGGTTCGCCATGTGCTGGCCATCCCTTCACTGTTAAATCGTAGACCCGTGAGAGAGTAGGGTCATTTCTTGTCTCCCTTTCAATGGCAGAATTTGTCACCGGTAGACATTCCACTATGGTAGAGTGGAATATCTCTACTGGGTCTACTGTAGGTGCCTCTTCTATCGTTGGCAACGGTAGGCGTGATAAACCGTCAGCATTCCCATGCTGTTTTGACCCTTTGTATTCAATGTTGTATTGGTGTGCCCCTAGAAAAAGGGACCACCTTTGTAGTCTTTGTACCGTCATAATGGGGACACCTTTTTTAGGGTTGAATATGGAGATGAGGGGTTGATGGTCAGTCAGCAAGGTAAATTTTTGTCTGTGTAGGTAATGGTTGAATTTCTTCACTCCCCATACCAGGCTGAGTGCTTCCCTGTCTATCTGGGCATAGTTACGCTCAGCTGAGTTCAATGAGCGTGACGCAAAAGCTATCGGCCGTTCCGAGCCATCAGGGAATCTATGGGACAATACCGCTCCTATGCCGTAAGGGGATGCATCGCACGCCAGTCTGATTGGTAGTGATGGGTTGTAATGAGCCAAAATTTTCTCGGATGTGATTAAGTCTTTACATTTATGGAAGGCACGTTTACAGTCTTCGTTCCATTTCCAAATCACTCCTGTCTGTAGAAGATCATTAAGAGGGTGTAGAATAGTTGATAAGTTCGGTAAAAATTTATGATAGTAATTTATTAATCCCAGGAATGACCTTAATTGTGAAACATTTTCAGGTGCTGGGGCTTTTATAACTGCTTCAATTTTTTCAGGTGACTTATGCAACCCTTCCTTATTAATTATGTGGCCACAATATGATATCTGATTTTGGAAAAATTCGCACTTGGGGCGATTTGCTCGTAGGCCCCGTTCTTTCAGCCTAGTGAGCACCTGCTCCAAATTGGCAAGGTGCTCGTTGTCGTTTTCTCCTGTTATAAGGATGTCGTCTAGGTAGCATTGAGTCCCCGGAATCCCTTGCAGGACTTGCTCCATAGCTCTTTGCCAGATAGCTGGAGCTGATGCTATTCCAAAAACCAGTCGATTGTACTGGTACAGGCCTTTGTGTTTATTGTGAGATACTTTTTAGAGGTCTCCTCAACCTCCATCTGTAGATATGCTTGTGCCAAGTCAATTTTTGTGAAACGTTTCCCTCCGGATAGTGAGGCGAAAATATCTTCTATCCTCGGAAGAGGATACTGTACCGTGTGAAGGACCGGGTTTACAGTCACCTTAAAGTCCCCACAGATGCGAATTTTTTTCTGTTCCTCAGAGTTATTTTTCAATGTTTTTTTCATGACTGGAACGATGGGTGTTGCCCATTCGCTCCAATCTATTTTGGATAATACGCCTGCCTTTTCCAAATTCTTCAGCTCTGCCTCGACTGCCGGACGTATTGCGTATGGCACCGGTCTTGCCTTAAAAAATTTTGGAATTGCTGTATCTTCCACTTTTATTGAGGCGGTGATGCCTTTCAAGGTTCCTAGTTTCTCTTGAAACACTTCTTTGGCGTTGGCCAAGATGTCTTCATTGTTTTTTTCCTTACTGGTCACCGTCAGTGCCTGAATGGAGTGCCAGTCTAAACGTATCTTCCTTATCCATTCACGTCCCAACAACGGTGGACCATCATCTTGTAGAATGTATAAATACAACTTTTGTATTTCTTTGCCGTTGTATACCACAGGCACCCTTATTTTTCCTTTGGGGTATACTTTCTGCCCCGTATATGTTTTTAAGATAATGGATGTGTCTTTTAGAGGTATATGCGAAAATAGCCTCTCGTAATCTCGTCGATTTATTACGGTTAGAGCTGATCCTGTATCTAGCTCCATTTTAACTGGGGACCCTGCTATTGTGAGGGTAACCCAAATGGTTTGGTAATCCTCTTTGGTAAGTACATTATGTAATTTGAGACAGCTTAGTCTCTTGTTTCCGGAGTCGCTATCGCTATTCTGGTCTTCGGAGCTATTGTCCGTCATCATTTGTACCTTCCTGTATTTTTCTTTATTGATTTTTTGTTTTCTGTCAGTGGATTTATTTTGTCCAGATTGGCATACCCTTGCAATGTGTCCAATCTTACCACATTGCCTGCATGCTTTGCCCTTGAACCAGCAGTCCCTCTGGTTATGGGTGGATCTGCCGCAGCGATAACATCTTCCGAACTCCTGTGTCATTTTATGGGTGCCGAAGTCCTGTGTCTCTTGTTGTATCTCTGCAGCTCCTTTTGCTGCTGCTTCGTATGATACAGCCATACTGAAAGCTTTGTCCAATGTTAAATCTTTTTCAGAAAGCAGTCTTTTTTGTGTTCCTTCACTTAAGAGACCGCAAACAAATTTGTCTCGAAGATAATCCGATAGTCCTGCTCCGAATTGGCAGTACTTTGATAGCTTTCTTAATTCGTTTAGGTAATCAGCGTTTCTTTCATTCTTGTGTTGATTTCTCTTGAAGAACTTGAATCGTTCCGCTATCAGCAGCGGTGTTGGGTTTAAATGCTCCTGCAGGGTATCAACAATTTCTTTAAAAGTCTTGTCCTTTGGTTTGGCTGGAGTGATTAAATTTCGTAACAGCCCGTATGTCTTCGCGCCCATTAAGTTCAGAAGTACTGAAGCTTTTTTTTCATCTGTTATTCCATTTGCAGTGCAATAAACCTCTACTCTTTCCACGTATGTGGTCCAATCTTCTATTTCGCCATCAAAAGCCTCAATATTACCAGATTTAGGCATTTCAGAAAAGATATGGCGCTTCCCGCGCTTTTTTTTTCTCTCTGTAGCAACGATATGGCGCTTCCCGCGCTTTCCCGCCGCTGCTACCGATAACAACGCTGTTTTACTGTGGTTTCCGTTTATTCACTGTTGGAGACTCGTTCCCGACGGAGGTCTAAACGCTGACCTGCTTGCCGCGCTGGCCATCTCTCGAGTGCACCCTCCCAGTCCGTTATTGCTTGCCTCCGATTTCGCTGCCTGTCTCAGCTGTAGAGCCCGCCGCTGGAGCTCCAGCCTGACGCCCAGGAAGGATTAGCGCAGTACCTGTCACCAGCTTGGCCAGCTGGTGAAACCACAGTTTCTCTTACTTCCTTGAGTCTTCTGGACGCTGGAGGAATCGATGTCCTTGAGGTGCTGCCGAATTGCAGGTAAGTCCGTTTCCACTTCGTCGCCACTGTAGTGTCCGTGTGTAGATAAAGACACTGAAGACAGGAGTTGGTTCATAGGTATTTACTAAGCAAGTCTGGGGGGGGGGGGGGGGGGGGTTTCTAAAGGATATACACAATACACAGGCTTATATAGCCCAAGTGGCAATTACTGGCATTACGCACACCTGGGGCTCTTAAAGGCACATACACCATAATTGCTCTTAAAGGCACATACACCACAATCTCCCTTATCATGCACTCCCCTGCTGTCTATGCCTCTTTCCTTACCCTCAGTTGCTCCCTTATGGCTTTATTCATCCATGGAGTCTCATTAGTGTTTAGTTTGTTCTTTTCTTTTAGCGGAATATATTGTTCCTGCACTCTGTTGAACACCGTTTTAACTGTTTCCCATTGCCGTTCTACATTGTTGTTTGCCAATATTGTTGCCCATTTTATTTTCCCAAGTTCTATTCTCAGCCCCATAAAATCAGCTTTTCTTCAATCTATTACCCTGGTCTTCATCATATTTATGTCCTTCTCAATTATCATCTTAACGCGTATTGTATTATGGTCACTATTGCCTAGATGTTCCCTTCCCTTGTTAGGCTTTTTACATATTGGGTTAGAAAGGAGTCCTGTACACATTATAGGAACTCCATTCCCTTATCCCCTTTACCTACCTCTTCTGTCCAATTAATATCAGGGAAGTTGAAAGCCCCCATGATAATTATTCTGTTTTTTATTAATTTCCCTAATTTGTCTGCATATTTCTTTCTCCACCTCCCTTCCACTATTAGGTGGTCTGTGGACTACACCTATTAGTGTGATTGATTCTTTATTATCTTTTTATCTCTACCCATATGGATTCTATTTCTGTCTTGCTGATAGCTGCGTCACTTTTTTCTACTGCCATTATGTTATCCCTAATAAGTACAGCTACTCCACCTCCACTTTTCCCCTCTCTATCTTTTTTCTAAATATGTTATACCCTGCAATGTTTAATTCCCAGTCCTGATTTTTCTGTAGCCATGTCTCAGTAACTCCTACTATGTCTGGTTCCTCGCAATGCATGATTGCCTCCAGCTTCCCTGTTTATTACGGACACTGTGTGCATTGCTGTACAGATAGTTTAACTCATTTTTAATAGGATTTCCTCTCGCTTTATGCTTAACCATCTTTTTAGACTCTTTTTCTATAACTATTTATTCCCTTGCCATCAATGTCTTCCCTTACTTTATTCTTTCCTATGCCCTCTTTTCCTGTTTTGTTTATAATTAGGCTGGTTACGTTTCTTGTAGATCCCTCCCCCCAGCCTTTGCCACTTCTCTATTTACCCTTTCCGCTAGGACATGGGTCCCATTCTGGTTCAGGTGGAGCCCGTCCCATCAGTACAGTTCCTTCCTGTCCCAGAATTGGTGCCAGTGTCCCATGAAAAGGAACCCCTCTTTCCCACACCAACCCTTTAGCCACATGTTAATTCTCCTGATCTGTCTGCTTCTATGCCAATTTGCACGTGGCTCAGGCAATAAGCCAGAGATTATTACTCTCGAGGTCCTGCTTTTTAATTTAGAGCCAAACTCCTTATACTCTTTCAGTAGGACCTCCTCCCTGTTCCTACCTATGTTGTTTGTTCCAACTTGGACCATGACAACTGGATTTACCCCCTTTCTTTCCAAGTTCCTCTCCAGCTGCCGAGAGATATCCCTTACCCTGGTACCGGGTAGGCAACACCCCCTTCGGGATTCTTGTTCTTGGCTGCAGAGGACGCTATCTATCCCCCTAATTATAGAGTCCCCTATTACTACCACATTTCTATTCTGCTCTTCTCCCCCCCACCCCTTGGACAGCCTTCTGAGCCACGGTGCCTTGGTCTGCATTGTGGCTGTCCTCCCTGCAGTCTTTCTCCTTGTCCTCACAGGTAGTGAGTACATTGTACCTGTTGGACAGGACCAGTGTCTGCGGGACCTCCTTCTCAACCTCTCCTAAATCTCCGCTACCCAGCTCCCTAGCAGTCACACCCACCCATTCCTGAACCTGTGCTTTCCTCTGGGGTGTGACTGTATTCTGGATAAAACTGTCCAGTAATTCCTCTCCCTCCCTTATGTGTCAGAGGGCTAGATTTTCAGTTGCTTGCGCCAGCAGTTAGCGCCTTAAGAGAAGTGATTTTCGGGCGCTATTCGTGTAGCGCCCGGGCGCAGCGCAGTTTGCGCCCCGCCCCAAATTAAGTTGCCCGTTAGCGCCGGCGCAAAGTTTAGCGGCCGCCCGGATGCGCGCGCAGAAAATGACGTCACATCCTCGTGCAACGCCCTTTGGCCGCCCCGAATCCAAACTTCAGTCGGACCGCCCCATTGTGCGGCTGGCGTCCAGAGCGTTTGTAAAATGGAACGCAACACACCCTGGGGAGCGCAAATTAAAGGGCACTCCTCCTGCACTATAAACGGCAGTCTGCATGTGTTGTGTGGAAGGATCCAGTGTGTTGTTGTGAACGGTGTATTTATCGCCGCCGCCGCCACCGCCGCCACCACCGCCACCACCGCCACCACCACCACCACCACCGAAAAAAGGACATGCACCCTTCCCCACCAGAGTGTCTGCCGTGCGCTGCGCCCGAGCTCGGGCGCTGCGCTCTGCACCGCCGGCTTAGCGCCTAAAGATAGTAGTGGAACGCCTCTTTTAGCGCTCCACCAACCTCTTAGGGCAAAGCCACTGAATTTCCGGCAACGGGGCGCTACTTTGGGGCGGGCGCTAACTTCAGGCGGGCGCTAAGGTTAGCGCCCCAAAACTGTCTATACTGAAAATCTAGCCCAGAGTGTCTCCAACTGTCACTCCAGCTCAATGACTCTGAGCTGGAGAGATTCGAGATGAAGACATCTCCTGCAGACATGTTTGCTCAGGACAGTCTCGCTGTCCACAAACTCCCACATATTGCAGTCCAGACACACAACCTGCTCTGTCATATCTTAGTCTAGCCTTATTTTATTTATTTAATTAGTTAAAGTCTTTATTCAATTATTATTTATAGTTGTATTAATTAGTTTAACTAGTTAAGCTATAAATGTAACACTGTACATTGTAGTTTCCCGCATCTAATTTAAACCACTGTCCTAGGTTAGAGAGAAAAGAGAGAGGAAAAAAAACTTAATACTCACCAACCAATCAACTACTTGCTGTCCTGTGATATCACTCCTTATTTTTTTGGAAATCGTTGAAGGTTCGGCCGCCGCTGACACCGCCTCCAATTAGGTCCACGCTGCCCGGTCTCCCGCTGTTTATGTACTGCCGCCGCTGATACCGCCTCCAATTAGGTCCGCGTTGCCCGGTCTCCCGCCGTTTTAAGTACTGCCGCCGCTGATACCGCCTCCAATTAGGTCCGCGTTGCCCGGTCTCCCGCCGTTTTAAGTACTGCCGCCGCTGATACCGCTTCCAATTAGGTCCGCGTTGCCCGGTCTCCCGCCGTTTATGTACTGCCGCCGCTGATACCACCTCCAATTAGGTCCGTGTTGCCCGGTCTCCCGCTGTTTTATGTACCGCCGCCACTGATACTGCCTCCAATTAGGTCCACGCTGCCTGGTCTCCCGCTGTTTTAAGTACTGCCACCGCTGATACCGCCTCCAATTGATCGAACATCAATTACTGTTTGTGGGAGAGAGTTCCAAACTTCTACCACCCTTTGTTTGTAGAATTGTTTCCTAATTTCACTCCTGAAAGATCTGGCTCTAATTTTTAGACTATGCCCCCTAGTCCTAGAATCCCCAATCAGCAGAAATTGTTTCTCTCTATCTTCCCCTTAGTATCCTGAAAACTTAAATCAAATCACCCCTTAACCTGCTAAATTCTAGGATATACGACCCTAATTTGTGTAATCTCTCCTCATAACTTAACCCTTGAAGTCCGGGTATCATGCTGGTAAACCTAGGCTGCACTCCCTCCAAGGCCAATATATCCTTCCTAAGGTGTGGTGCCCAGAACTGCTCACAGTGCTCCAGGTGTGGGCTAACCAGGGTTTTGTATAGCTTGTAGTGTATGTACCTTTAAGGGGAGAACTACTTTTTACAGCTCCTGTATACTGTAGTACCGGCAGTGACCACACCTGTATATAAACCCTGAGTAGGGATCTGTACGTTTCGTTTTAGAGTAACCCTCATCCAGTAAATACCTGTTGATTGTTCCCTGCAGTCTTGTGTCTAGTTATTGAAGGACACACAACATCAAAAATACACGGATCTAACAGTGGCGACGAGGCAGATTCGAACTTACCTGCAACTCTGCATTACCTCCCAGGGATTCACTCCTGGAGAACAGTGGAAGAAAGTTGAGGCCAGAAGCACGGGCGTCGACCACGAGCAACCACCCAGTCATCCAGCAGAGATTTGAGCATCGCAGGGGAGGCTGTTGAGAGCTGGGCTTGGTTCTCCAGTCACGGTGGTCCAGCGAAACGGGCTGGACCCTTCCTGGACAGCGGCGGCTAGAGCCAACCGACGGCACAGAAAAGGCCGAGCAGCGTCGACGGGAGAAGAGAGAGGGTAGAGCGCACAGGGCGCAGCCAGTGTTCAGGACCGAGCGGCGTCGACGGGAGAAGAGAGGGTAGAGCGCACAGGGCGCAGCCGGTGTTCAGGACCGAATGGCGTCGACAGGAGAAGAGAGAGAGGCACGAAGGAAAACACGCAGAGCGCAGCCGATGTTCAAGGGACGAGCAGCGTCAGCGGGGAAGAAAGGGAAACGCGCAGAGCGTAGCCGGTGTGCAAGGGCCGAGCAGCCGCAGCGGAGAAGAAGGGAGAGCGCAGGAAACGCCATTTTGAGCCAGTCTAACCACACCCAGGGATGCCGAAGAGTGGCAGTATCACAGCGTTCGACAATGAAGTCGAAGATTGGACGGCATATGTCGAACGCATAGAAGTGTACTGCAAGGCGAACGAAGTGCCAAAGGAGAGGAAAGCGCTGGTATTGTTGCATTCCATGGGTGCAAAAACGTATGGCTTACTGTGAAACCTAGTAACCCCAGAGAAGCCAGTGGACAAGGATTTTAGAAACATAGTGTCAATCCTATAGAACCACTTAAACCCCACACCGCTGCTGATAGCAGAAAGATTTAAGTTTCACAAAAGGAACCAGCATAAAGATGAAAGTAATGCTGAGTATTTAACGGAACTGCGCAAGCTATCGAAACACTGCCAGTTTGGAACGGGACTAGCAGATACTTTAAGGGATAAGTTTGTGTGTGGGCTTCAAAGTGAAGGAACCCAGAAACGGCTTCTATCAGAGAAGGATCTTACGCTGGACAAGGCTTTCAGCATGGCAGTATCACACGAAGCAGCCGCACGGGGCGCTACAGAGATACAACGGAGACCGCAAGAATATGGCACAAATGAAATGTCATACGGAACAGTGAAGTGCTATCGCTGCGGCAGAACAACACACAACCATAAGGATTGCTGGTTTAAGGACAAAGTGCGCAGACAGTGTGGAAAAGTAGGACACATAGCAAGAGTCTGCAGGTCGGGAAAGAAAACCAGCAGCAAGAAATCTCCACAGGAGAAGTACAAGAAGGTACATAAGGTGACGGAGAGTAGTTCAGACGAACAGAAAAGTGATACAGACTCCGGAAGCAAGGAGCTGGGTTGTCTGAAACTACATAAGGTGATCCAAACGGAGGATCATCAAACTATCTGGGTCACACTCAAGATAGCTGGAGTCCAAGTGAAAATGGGATTGGACACAGGCTCAGCCCTAACAGTCATAAACCGAAGGGACTACAAGCGGCTATTCTCACATATACCCTTGAGAGATACAGAGATTGTTTTGAAGACGTACACGGGGCAACAAAGTCTACCCCAAATGAAAAATAAGGGTGAACGTTGTATATAACGGTAAGGAAACACCAAAAATGGACCTATATGTATTGCCAGATGGAGGACCACCACTACTAGGACGTGAATGGATCCAGAAGATACAGCTAGATTGGCATTCCATACAAGCACTGACTGTAGATGCCAAAAAGGATGACGACGCCACACCTGGACGACTGTCAAAAATGCTAACTGACGCACAAGAAGTGTTCCAGGAGGGACTTGGAACACTAAAAGGCATAACAGCAATGATCAAAATAGAGGAAAATGCAAGCCCAAAGTTTTTTAAGGCCAGACCGGTGCCTTATGCGATCCGCCCAGCCGTCGAAGCAGAGCTGGAAGGTTTGGAACGTTCAGGAGTACTGTCCAAAGTGGACTGGAGCGAGTGGGCCACACCCATCGTTCCTGTAATGAAGAGGTCGTTGAGTAATACGCCTGGGGAACCAAAGAAAGTTCGCATCTGTGGGGACTTTAAGGTGACAGTGAACCCAATCCTTCACACGGTACAATATCTGCTTCCGCGGATTGAAGATATTTTCGCCTCGCTATCTGGAGGGAAACGCTTCACTAAGATTGATCTGGCCCAGGCGTACCTGCAAATGGAGGTAGAAGAAGCCTCAAAACAGTACCTCATCATCAACACTCATAAAGGTCTCTACCAATACAACCGGCTGGTGTTCGGGGTGGCATCAGCTCCGGCTATTTGGCAAAGGGCAATGGATCAAGTCCTGCAAGGGATTCCAGGGACCCAGTGTTATTTGGACGACATCCTGGTTACGGGCGAAAATGACAGTGCTCACCTTGCCAACCTGGAGCAGGTGCTCACTAGATTGAAGGAATATGGGCTCCGAGCAAATCGCCACAAATGCGAGTTTTTCCAGAAGCAGATCTCATATTGTGGCCACGTTATTGATGAAGAGGGGTTACATAAGTCCCCTGAAAAGATTGAGGCAGTAGTCAAGGCTCCAGCACCGGAAAATGTGTCACAACTGAGGTCGTTCCTCGGGCTGGTGAACGACTACCATCAGTTCTTGCTGAATTTGTCTACAGTACTACACCCACTGAACACCCTACTGCAAACGGAGGTACCATGGAAGTGGAATGATGAATGTAAACGAGCTTTCCAGAAGTGCAAAGAATTGATCACATCAAAAGAGGTGTTGGCTCATTTCAACCCAGCACTACCAATTCGGTTGGCGTGTGATGCATCACCCTATGGCATTGGAGCGGTGCTGTCGCACAAATTCCCGGACGGCTCGGAGAGGCCGGTAGCCTTTGTGTCTCGGTCACTAACCTCAGCCAAGCGTAACTACGCCCAGATTGACAGGGAGGCCCTCAGCCTAGTGTGGGGAGTGAAAAAGTTCAACCACTATCTGCACAGGCAGAAGTTCACCTTGCTGACAGACCACCAACCACTTGTCTCCATCTTTAATCCAAAGAAGGGCATGCCGGTGATGACTGCGCAACAGCTACAAAGATGGTCGCTTTTTCTAGGGGCGAACCAATATGAAATCGAGTATAAGGGCACGAAACAGCATGGAAACGCTGATGGGCTATCACGCCTGCCACTGCCTACTGCGGAGGAAGCACCAGCAGTGGACCCTGTCGAAATATTTCATTCGACTATAATTGAACGCTTGCCAGTAACGAACGCTGATATAGAGAAGGAGACCCGAAATGACCCAACACTGTCTCGGGTATATGACTTGACGGTGAAGGGATGGCCAACACATGGCGACTCACTGTTGCCAGCATTCTCATCCAGAAGAGAACAGCTGTCAGTATGCCAGGTGACCTTGATGTGTGGATCCCGAGTGGTAATTCCACCCAAGTTAAGGGAGAGAGTGCTCAATGAGCTTCACGAAGGCCATCTGGGAGGGGTGAAAATGAAAAGCCTTGCTAGGGCTTATGTGTGGTGACCGGGGATCGATCAGCAAATCGAGGACCTGACAGAGCTGCTCAGGATGCCAGAAGGTCCAAAATGCACCACCACATGCCCCTCTACACCCATGGGAGTGGCCCTCATCTCCATGGCAACGGGTGCATATTAATTTTGCTGGTCCATTCATGGACTCAATGTTTCTAATAGCCGTGGATGCGCACTCGAAATGGCCTGAGGTGATCAAAATGTCGTCCACCACCACGGAGAAAACTATTGCAGTCCTACGGACCATATTTGCCAGGAACGGCTTGCCAGAGCAGATTTGCTCTGATAACGGACCACAGTTTGTGTCCGAAGAGTTTCGAAGATTCATGAAAAGGAATGGGGTAAGGCATTACACATCCGCCCCGTATCATCCAGCCACAAATGGATTGGCTGAGAGGTTCGTACAAACCTTTAAGAAAGCAGTAAGGGCCATGTGCAATGACGACATTCCACTGCAGCATAAGGTGGACAATTTCCTGTTAGCCTACAGAAATGCGACACATGCAGTCACCAACCAGACCCCGGCAATGATGTTCTTTAACCGAAGGTTGAGATCTCGTCTGGATTTGCTCAGACCAAATGTACGAAGAGATGTTGAGAATAAGCAATTCCAGCATATCAATGAGAAGCCGACAAGGAGCTTCAATGTAGGGCAACCAGTCTTGGCCCACGACTAACGAACAGAGAAATGGCAACCAGGAACGATATGCACACGGCAGGGGCCACTAATGTACACAGTGGATGTTGGGGAGAACATTGTGAGACGCCATATCGACCAGATCCTAGAGTCACAGGAACGAGTCAACCCCATGTCTCGCGCACCTGGTGATGAACCCGACATACAGGTAGCATCTACCCCAAAAACAGTAGCATCGGAAGCTGATGAACCAACTGACGACAAGGGGCCTCCGCACCAAGAACAAGACACTCAGGAAAGGCGATATCCAGAAAGGATCAGGAAGCCGCCCCAAAGACTGAATTTATAAATGGACTATTTTCAGTTAATGTGCATGTTAAAAGTGTTAATTGTTAAATGAATGTTATGGTACTGTCAATCTAAAAGGGGAGGAATTGTAGTGTATGTACCTTTTAAGGGGAGAACTACTTTTTACAGCTCCTGTATACTGTAGTACCGGCAGTGAGCACACCTGTATATAAACCCTGAGTAGGGATCTGTACGTTTAGTTTTAGAGTAACCCTCATCCAGTAAATACCTGTTGATTGTTCCCTGCAGTCTCGTGTCTAGTTATTGAAGGACACACAACATCAAAAATACACGGATCTAACATAGCTGAGGCGTGACTTCTACCCCCTTGTACTCTGGTTCTCTAGATATAAAGGCCAGCATTCCATTAGCCTTTTTGATTATTTTCTGTACCTGTTCATGACATTTTAATGATCTATGTACCTGGACCCTCAAGTCTCTTTGTACCTCCACTGTTTTTAGCTTTTCACCATTTAGAAAGTACCCTGTTCTATCCTTTTTGGGTCCAAAGTGGATGACCTCATATTTGCTTACATTGAAATCCATTTGCCACAGTTTTGCCCATTCACTTAATCTATCAATATCCCTTCGTAATTGATGTGCCTCAATAATTCCGAGACTCGAAGTTAGCAGAACAAAAACAAGGCTTTTATTAACTTAGAAAGTAACACGTAAGAGAGAGAGATGTCTTCCTTCTGGAGACTGAGGCCAGACTGAAGCTAGCTTACAAACGGGGCCAGGTATGGGCGGAGCCCTACACACAGCACATTCCAGCACATTCCAGTATACAATACAGCACATTCCAGTACACAATACAATGAGGTCTGGGGGAAGGGAAATGACACTGAAACCGATCTCAGTCACAGGCAGTGGTGAATGGAATATTTCATCACATTCACCCCTTCTATAGATTTAGTCTGTTCGGGGGTTTGATAGTCCTCTGCGACCGACGTGGCTGTTGCGGTGCCGCGGGTGTCGGCTGGGTGTCCCCGGTAGCCTCCTGGGTCTCTGCCGGGGGTGCCGCCAGGGTTGTTGGAGGGGTAGTTGGTGGGGGTGCCGTTGGTCGGTGTTCTTCTGGGGGTGATGAAAGAGTAGTGGGTGGGTAAGAGTTGCTGTGATCGTCGTTGCCGCTATTGCCGTGGTTGTTGTCGATGCCGGCTGGGGCGACGTCTTTTATGGACACGGTGTCCTCCCTTCCGTCGGCGTGCCGGACATATGCATATTGGGGGTTGGCATGGAGTAGGTGTACTGGCTCCACGAGAGGGTCCGTCTTGTGGCCCCTCACATGCCTTCGCACGAGTACCGGACCTGGGGTGGAGAGCCATGACGGCATGGATACGCCTGAGGTGGATTTCCGGGGAAAGACAAACATTCGTTCATGAGGCGTGGTATTAGTGGCCGTACACAATAGCGACCGTATCGAATGGAGCACATCCGAGAGGACTTCCTGCCAGCGGGAGATAGGGAGGCCCTTGGTCCTTAGAGCTAGAGTGACTGCTTTCCATACTGTCCCGTTCTCTCGCTCCACTTGGCCGTTACCCCGGGGGTTGTAGCTGGTGGTATGGCTCGTGGCGATCCCCTTGGACAGCATGTACTGGCGTAGCTCTTCACTCATGAAGGACGCCCCCCTATCCGTATGGATGTAGCTCGGCATACCGAACAGGCAGAACAGGCTGTTGAGGTATTTAATGACCGTGGCGCTGGTCATGTCTGGGCAGGGGAAGGCGAATGGGAACCGGGAGTATTCGTCCACAATGTTCAGGAAGTAAACATTGCGGTCTACGGACGGGAGGGGGCCCTTGAAATCTAAGCTGAGCCACTCAAAGGGTCGTGTAGCTTTGATTAAGTGGACTCTATCTGGGCGGTAGAACCGAGGCTTGCACTCAGCGGAAGTGCGGCAGTTCCTGGTCAGGGACCGAACTTCCTCAATCGAGTAGGGTAAGTTACGGGACTTTATGAAGTGGAACAGCCGCGTGACCCCTGGGTGGCAGAGGTTGTTGTGGAGGGTCTGTAGCCGATCCCCGGTGGCGCTGGCACACATCCCTCGTGAGAGGGCGTCAGGGGATTCGTTAAGGGCCCCTGGCCGGTAAATGATGTCGTACTCGAAGGTGGAGAGCTCGATCCGCCACCTAAGAATCTTATCATTTTTAATCTTCCCCCTCTGTTTATTATTGAACATAAACGCTACCGACCGCTGGTCGGTAAGTAGGGTGAAGCGTTTGCCGGCTAGGTAGTGGCGCCAGTGGCGCACTGCCTCCACGATGGCTTGGGCCTCCTTTTCCACGGAGGAGTGTCTGATCTCGGGCCCTTGGAGGGCCCTCGAGAAGAAAGCTACGGGCCGCCCCGCCTGGTTGAGGGTGGCCGCCAAGGCGAAGTCAGACGCATCACTTTCGACTTGAAATGGAGTGTTCTCGTCCACTGCCTGTAGCGTGGCCCGCTCAATATCCTGCTTAATGCTTTTGAAGGCGGCGTGGGCCTCAGCAGAGAGCGGGAAAGAGGATGCTTTCAAGAGGGGGCGGGCTTTGTCGGAGTAGTTGGGGACCCATTGGGAATAATAAGAAAATAACCCCAGGCACCTTTTCAGGGCTTTGGGAGTGTTGGGCAGGGGCAGCTCCCGTAGGGGGCGCAATCGGTCGGGGTCTGGCCCGATTTCCCCATTCTCCACCACGCTGCCTAGTATGCAGAGGCGCGTGGTGTTGTAAACGCACTTGTCCTCGTTGTAGGTGAGGTTGAGTTTTTGTGCGGTTTTCAGGAACCTCTCGAGGTTCGAGTCGTGATCCTGCTGGTTGTGACCGCAGATGGTGACGTTGTCAAGGTAGGGGAAGGTTGCCTGCAAGTGGTGGTCATCGACCATGCGGTCCATCTCCCTCTGGAAGACCGAGACCCCATTCGTCACCCCAAAGGGGACTCTGAGGAATTGGTAGAGGCGTCCGTTCGCCTCGAAGGCGGTGTACGGGCGGTCCTCTGGTCTGATAGGGAGCTGGTGGTACGCTGACTTGAGGTCGATGGTGGAGAACACCCGGTATTGGGCGATTTGGTTCACCATTTCTGATATGCGGGGTAGCGGGTAGGCGTCTAGTAGGGTGTACCTGTTGATCGTTTGACTATAGTCGATCACCATCCGTTTCTTCTCGCTACCCCTTACCACTACCACTTGGGCGCGCCACGGGCTGTTGCTGCGTTCAATAATGCGCTCTTTCAGGAGCCTGTCTACCTCGGTCGCGATAAACCGCCTGTCCTCCCAGCTGTACCTCCTGCTTTTGGTCGCTATTGGCCGGCAGTTAGGGGTAAGGTTCGCGAATAGCGAAGGCGGCTTTACCTTCAGGGTAGCCAGACCGCACACTGTGAGGGGCGGCTGGGACCCACCGTACTTGAGCGTGATGCTTTGGTGGTTGCACTGGAAATCCAGGCCCAAGATCACGCTCGCACATAGGTTCTTCATGATTAATACTTTAAAATTATCATATACAGTTCCGTTAACGCACAATTGTACCGTGCAGTAACCCAGAATGGTCGATGTCTGGGTTTTATCAGCCATAGAGATGGTACCCTGAGTAGGGACCACCTTTAGGGAGAGTTGTTGTGCCAGTTCTGGGTGGATAAAGCTCTCCGTGCTTCCACTGTCAATTAAGCATTTAACCCGGCACCCGTTTACCTCGATGTCCACCATTGATCTGGATAGCGGGTGCGGCCTGGTCTGGTCCACTGTGACCGATGCCACTGTAGGGCCCTGATCGATACAAGATGGCGTCCACGCTGTCTGCTCACAAGATGGCGGACCCCACGAGGTCGGGCAAGATGGCGTCCAAGATGGCCGCTCCCACGGCGCACACGCGGCGGTGGCGGGTTTTCCGGCGGTTGGTTTTCCGGCGGGGTTCCCTCTGCACACCTTCCCGAAGTGCCCCTTCTTACCGCACTTAAAGCAGGTGGTGCCTTTCGCCGGGCACAGGTTTCTGGTGTGCTTTGGCTGCCCACAGAAGTAGCAGTTGGGTCCCTGACGCATCGCGGCTGTCGTAGGGCTTCTGGGGGGAGAGCGGGGCCCAGCTGGTGTCGGGCTGTCGGGCGGGGAAGATGCCTTCCAAGATGGCGGCGCCCTCGGTGCACACGTGGCGGCGTGGACGGCGCGGGCTGAAGAGTAGGCGTCCGAGTTTCTCTGGGCCACATCCAGGGATCGCGCGGTGTCCGCAGCCTGTTTCAGGTCCAACCCCGTTTTTTCCAGCAGTCTTTGCCGGATGTAAGTGGAGTTGAGGCCTGTGATGAAGGCATCGCGAACAAGCTCGTCAGTGTACACTGCGGCTTTTACATCTCGGCACTTGCAGTCTTTGCCAAGCAGTTTCAGGGTGCTTAGGAACTCCTCCACCGATTCCCCAGGTCGCTGTGCGCGGGTAGCGAGCAGGTGCCTAGCATACACCTCATTCGTAGGCTGCTGGTAATGCGCCTTTAAGATGTCGCAGGCGGCCAGGTACGTCTCGGCGTCTTGGATGAGGGGGTAAACCCGGTGGCTTACCCAATTCCGCAGAATTCTGAGTCTCATCCTCGCAGCGTCCGTAGCGTCTTTGACGGCTGCGGAATTGTCCAGGAAGAATTCCATACACTCAAACCAGTGTCCGAAGCGTGCTGATGCGTCCGGAGCATGTTGATCCAAATCCAAACGTTCGGGTTTCAGGAGTTGATCCATAGTGTTGAAAAATAAGTTAATAAAATTGATGTGCCTCAATAATTCCGAGACTCGAAGTTAGCAGAACAAAAACAAGGCTTTTATTAACTTAGAAAGTAACACGTAAGAGAGAGAGATGTCTTCCTTCTGGAGACTGAGGCCAGACTGAAGCTAGCTTACAAACGGGGCCAGGTATGGGCGGAGCCCTACACACAGCACATTCCAGCACATTCCAGTATACAATACAGCACATTCCAGTACACAATACAATGAGGTCTGGGGGAAGGGAAATGACACTGAAACCGATCTCAGTCACAGGCAGTGGTGAATGGAATATTTCATCACAGTAATTTTATGCTTTCATCTACAATGCCGCCTATCTTTGTGTCATCAGCAGATCTGGATATATGACTTTCTATACCATCATCTAAGCCGTTCATAAATATTGTGAATAATTGAGGCCCCAACACAGATCCCTGCGGGACACCACGAGTCACCTCCTGCCAATTAGAGTACCTGCCCATTATCCCTACTCTCTGTCTCCTGCCGCTCAGCCAATTTCCTAACTAGGTCAATAATTTGTCCTCAATTCCGTGGGCTTCTACCTTAGTTAACAGTCTCTTATGTGGGACGCTATCAAATGCCATCTAGAAATCCATAAAAATAACATCCATAGACATTCCCCTGTCCACTACTTTAGTCACCTCTTCAAAAAATTTGATCAGGTTTGTCAGGATTGGGTGACCACTTTGCAGAACACCTCCGTTCAGTGCGTAAGGGTGACCCCGAGCTTCCGGTCGCTTGTCACTTTCATTACCCGCTCCACTCCCGCTCTGATCTCTCCGCCCTCGGCCTCTTACACTGTTCCAACGAAGCTCAACTTAAGCTCGAGGAACAGCACCTCATCTTTCTATTAGGCACTCTACAGTCTTCTGGACTCAACATCGAGTTCAACAATTTCAGATCATAACCTCTGCCCCTATTTTTTTTCTCTCTCTCTCACATGGCAGCTGTTGATAATTCTGCCATTGCCATTTACACTTCATCTGGAGTCTTCTTTTATTTCTTTACTTGTCTCATTACCATCTCCTTTTCCCTTGCACCATTATCCCTTTGGCCTAGAAATTCACTAGCCTTAGCGCCGCTTTTGAGGCGCTAGAGGGACTAGCGCCAGAGTTATGGCCAGTTGAAAAATTCCCTGGGGCCCTAAAGCGGCGTTGCACCGGTAGCGCTGCACCGGCACCGATGACGTCATCGGTGTGCGCAGCGTCCCGGTTGCCATGCCGACGGGCCCCAGCGCCGAAATTCAGTTGCGGCCGCCTCGCCCGTGGCAGCCGCAACTAAGACTCTGGCAACAGAGTCCAACATGTGTTTGCGCCGGCGCATTAAAGGCCCCGCGGCGGCCGGCCGCTTTCCCGCCGGCCGCCTGCCCGCAGCTCCCTCCCCACCCCCCCCACCCGGAACAGATGCAAGCCCGGCACTTGTCCGAGGTGCCGGGCTCATTTTTAAACAGATTTGCGCGGGCCGCGGCCGGGTGCAGGCAGCTCCTCCTTAACGGAAGGAGGAGGCCTGCACTTCCCCAGCCTGCCGCACCGCATCGGGTGCCGCAGCGCCGGAATTGCGGCGCTAAACGGCAGTTAGCGCCCTTTTCCAGGCGCTAAGACCCTTCAGTAGCGCCGGCAGCCGTTTGGGCGCGGCGCTGCTGAATTTTTGGCGCGCGCAGGGGGACTTAGCGCCGGCACTAACTTCCGGCGCTAAAGCCCTGGCTAAGCCAAAACCCAATTTCTAGGCCTTTGTCTTTTACTCTCTCCTGCCTTCCATCCTATCACAGTCTTTCCCCTTTGTTCTTTCCTCCCCTCCCCCCTTTCCCCGCCCCTACACTTGCTTAAAAACCTGTTATATCTCCAACTTTTTCCAGTTCTGACAAAGGGTCATAGACCTGAAACGTTAACTCTGTTTCTCTCTCCACAGATGCTGCCTGACCTGCTGAGTATTTCCAGCATTTTCTGTTTTTATTTTGGAATATTATAGTTAGGGCATCTGCAATGTGCTGACCTACTTCCTTTAAAACGCTTAGATGGAAACCATTTGGCCCTGGGGATTTGTCACTCTTTAGCGCCATTATTTTCTTCATTACTGTTAATTTACTTACATTAATTTTATTGAGTCCCTGTCTCCGATTCAATATTCGTTTCTTTGGGATTTCTTGCATGCTATCCTCTTCTTCCACTGTAAATACTGACGCAAAGTAATTATTCAACATGTCCGCCATTTCCCCATTGTCATTGATAATATCACCACTTTCAGTTTTTAAGGGGCCAACATT
This sequence comes from Somniosus microcephalus, assembly GCF_052327205.1. NCBI lineage: Eukaryota > Metazoa > Chordata > Chondrichthyes > Squaliformes > Somniosidae > Somniosus > Somniosus microcephalus. Next base: position 41,294,360 of record NC_141012.1, on the reverse strand, counting down.
GCTCCTGACCACCCTCTTTTTCCTAATGTAACTGTAAAAATGTGTTGTATTGATTTTGATATTCCTCGCAAGTTTCTTTTCATACTCCTTTTTTGTAGCTCTTACTATCTGTTTTGTGACGCTTTGCTGTTCTTTGTATCTTTCCCATTTGCCAGAATCTGTGCTATTTTTTGCATTTTTGTATGCCCTTTCCGTTAGTTTTATGCTGTCACTTTTACCTCTTTAGTTATCCAGGGCTGTTTGTTTTGGTAAGTAGGGCTCTTGCCCCTCAGGGGTATAAACTGGTTCTGTATCACATTAAATTCTTTTTTAAACATCTCCCACTGGAGCTGATGAGGCTCAGGGAGCCAAACCAGGAGATAAGCTCGGGTAGCTTGTAATGGAATATGGAGTCCGCCATTTAGAGGTACATTAGTGCCAATTTTCAAAGTGGAAGGAACATTTTGGAGATCCAAAGGAGGACACGGACCCTTTGGGGCATGCGAGGCTTGGCTCGGGGAGCTGAAACAGGGAAGAAACCCAAGGATAGGCAGACAAAGGTGGTATGACTATTGGCGGTTTTACTTCAAGCTCAGAAGGAAACCGAGAACCGAAAAAAGAAAATGGAAAAATAACAAGTTTAAATATATTTCTCCAAATCTACTCTAACATTATTCCCACTTAGGCTTCTTCACCCTGTTGAATAGCAACCATCTTCTACTTTGCCAACAGTGGATAAGTTCTGTACTTCGTAATTCCCTATTCATCTGCCTCAGAGTACAGCATAACCAGCAAGTTATAATTAGTAAGATTATAATGAGGCCTGCCTGCAGAAAAGCAAAAGTTTTAAATCCAAATTCTAATCATCTTCCCTCTCTCAAATTTGCGTGAACTCCCTCGTGGAGCAGCTCATTCAGTCGTTGACCAGCTGTACGCACGTCATTGCTAATAAAAAAACAGGGCACAGTTGACTCGGACCAGTTTCTGGTACTGATCACCTTTAGACAGTAACCTTAAACACATCACACCGACACACATATTCATGCTAAGTTACTGAGCAGCAATCCGTGTATGGTGTTGTCCATTGCCCCCGATGGTCATTGTAAACCAGTAATCATGGCAGGTTTGTTCTCCATTTAGAAACGTCCTTTTCAAGGACCCCTACTGAACGCACCGTGGCCAGCTTTGTGAACACAGACATTTCTATGTTCAGAACTGGTAAGGATAGAATGAAGGAAATGTACATTAAACCCTTCACTAACCAGCCTCCATAAGCACATGCATCATGTTTACCAGAATGTGTTGTGACAAACCTTAGCTTCCTTACAGTGGACGCCGGAAGCATTTTGCACTGATAGTGCTGGAAGGTGGGGTTGAGGTAGAAGATCACCATGATCTTATTGAATGGCGGAGCAGGTTCGAAGAGCCGAATGGTCTACTCCTGCTCCTATTTCTTATGTTCTTATGTCTTAATCTCCAACAGTCCCCCTCGCACCTTTGTGGGATCTTGGGGGCCTTATTTAAGATCCACACCTCATCTTATTACCATCACAAACCTGTCTTGAGCCATTTGTTCTTTTAGTCTAAGTTTCATTTAGTTAATATTACACATCATGTTACAGACAAAGAAAATCATGGCCCAGATTTTGCGGTCAGTGGCGAAGTGACGGCACTCACTGCTGACCCAGAGAAAACTGTCCACAAAGCTCTGACGGGCTCTGTGGCATCGATTTCCCCTTTTTCGATGTGACTTTCCATCTGGCGCCATCTATGGGGGATCTGTGACGTCCAGCAACAGTGACGTCATCAAGCTGGCTGAGCAGCCAATCAGACTGAAGAATTCTCACAGACAGCAAACCAGGAAGTTAAAAAGCAGGTTTTATTATTCGTTTTTTAATAATTTTACAGAAAGCTAAATACAGATTGGGACATACACATGGGATTAAGGTAAAAGATGAAATATCATAAACTTAAACATTTTTTTAAATTATTTTAAAAATCTATGGAACTTTTATCATGGAATGGAGGAAATGACACAGCACAATATAAATTTAGTTTTTCAGGGCCAGAGAGGTTGTTCAGTAATTATGAATTAGTATGCCATTAAAAACTCAGTTACACCTCATTCAACAAGCCTTAACTTTTTCAAGGGTTTTTACAGCGAGAATAGTGCGTAAAAAGTTGAAGATCACATCAAATCAGTGGTTTCTAATAGATTCCATCTGCGAAGACAGCAACAGCGCGCCGTGAAGGATCAGGGTATCATGGACAGCAACTTCCGGATTTCCGCATTTTACTGTGCATGTGCGGACGCCAGAAGTTGTTGTCAGTTTTACCCAGTAATGATGGCGAACGCTGACAGTTTCGCCATCATTACAACCGCAAGTTTCAGGCCCATAATACATTGTAAAGAAAACTACAGGAACCAAGGGCTGTGTTTTGTCAATGGAGGCGAGTTGGAGGCGGGACTGCTGCTTGTCGTGTCAATGTCCCACCTCCATTCTCGCCTGACCATTCGGAGGGATTTTCCCCTGATTGAGCTTGTTAAGTCCGCCCGGCGGGCTCAGCAAGCCAATTAGGGAAGAAGTCACTGACAGATCACATCAACGTCAGACGTGCTATCTGTCAAGACTTCTTGAAAGAAGAAATGACAGCGTTTGACAGCTCTGTGAAGCTGTCAAACACTGACATTCTCTTGAGTTTGATGAGTCTTTGTGGTGAGGACTGAAAAAACATTGTAAAAAAGTAAATTTCAGATGTCTGATGGATCGGAGGGTCCATCAGCCATTACCTGAAATTGACAAGGTGGATGTCCACTCTCCTGATCCAGTACGGCTAAAGGCTACAGAAGTAAAAAAAAGGTAAGTGAACACTTTTTTAAACTTATCACTCACCTTACACCTACTCCACACTTGCACCCATCACTCACCTCTACACCTTACTTCCAGGTGCCTCCGACCGCCGCAGACCTCCTCCATGTCTCCTCCAACCCGGCGGGGTTCCCAAGGTCGGGAAGCCTTCACCTGTGAAGGTAAAATGGCACTAATCCCTTTTTCTGCCTGTTAACTACCTGTTAACAGGCAGTGAAAAGGATTAAAAGCCTTTCCCGCCTCCAGGAGACGGGACACGAAGCTGCACATCCTCCCGCCTCCTGGCAAAAGGGCACGGAGGCGGGATGGGGGCAGGTTTGCCACCCGCCCCCAATTTCTCCGATTTTACATCCCGCCTCCATGCCCGCCTCCTCGGGGCTTGGAAAATCGAGCCCTAAGCATTCCCCAACATTCCTATGTGGGGGGGGGGGGGAGGGAAGGGCACCCAAAATAGAGCTCCCTGGATTACTAAAGAAATTGTGATTAAAATGGAACAGAAATTGGAGGCTTATGATAAATGTTAGGTTCATAATTCAGTAGAGAATCAAGCAGAATACTAAAAGTACAGGGGAGAATGGAAAAAGGAAATAAGAGTGACCAAGAAAGGGTATGAGAAAAGATCAGCAGGTAACATAAAAGGGTACACTAAACAACAACAACAACTTGTATTTATATAGTGCCTTTAATGTAGTAAAACGTCCCATGGCGCTGCACTGGAGTATTTTAAGATAAAACATTTGACACCGATCCACATAAGGATAAATTAGGGCAGGTAACTAAAAGCTAAGTCAAAGAGGTAGGTTTTAAGGAGCGTCTTAAAGGAGGAAAGAGAGGTAGCGAGGCGGAGAGGTTTAGGCAGGGAATTCCAGAGCTTAGGGCCTAGGCAACAGAAGGCACGGCCACCAAAGGTTGAGCGATTATAATCAGAGATCCTTGAGGGCAGAATTAAAGTCTTTTATCTATATATATAAAGGAATCGATCTGTCTGTCTGTCTATCTGTCTGTCCTTCTGTCTGTCTGTCTGTCCTCGGGTGTGCATCTGTCCGGCTATGCGCTCGAAAGTTATACGGCGTACCTACGCGCGCGTTACCTCCGAAGAAAGCTTACGCTTCCGGGACGCTGGTAAGCATATTTACTTTTCGGTCGGACGAAAGTTGTTCGCGCCTTATGCAAAAAACCTTCAAAATTAAACACATTATCTGCTAGCATTGATTGACTGACGTCAAGGTTCGACCAATCCTGTGCCGTCATGATTGACCAATCCTACAGTACGGTCCTCTGATGGTTGGCCAATCGGTGTGTGTGTGTGTGGGCGGGACTAATCGTTTTCATCGCGGGGATCTGGCAGCCATTGTTTCACTGCCATGACTTCAGCTTCCAGCTCAAACTACTTTGAAAGTTAGTATCTCTTTTAAAAATAACATAAGATTTACCAAAAACGTTTTATAAGTACTTTCACTTTCATCTTTCAAGGTATTAAAAGGTAGAAATGTTGCCCGGCAGCAGATTCACAAAGGGACACAGACAGGGCCCAAAAGCCTGGGACTCGATTTAAAATGTTGCCCGCCACCAGATTCACAGGGACACAGAGAGGCCCCAAAGCCTGGCACTCGATTTAAACCGCCCGGCAGCAGATTCACAGAGGGACACAGACAGGGCCCAAAAGCCTGGGACTCGATTTAAAATGTTGCCCGGCAGCAGATTCACAGAGGGACACAGACAGGGCCCCAAAGCCTGGGACTCCATTTAAACCGCCCGGCTGCAGATTCACAGAGGGACACAGACAGGGCCCAAAGCCTGGCACTCGATTTAAACTGCCCGGCCCAAAACAGCCCTGGCAAAGCCGGGCTCCCCCCAGCTAGTAAATGTATAAAGAGTAAAAGAATAATCAAAGGAAAGGTGTGGCTGATTAGGGACCAACAAGGAGATCTTCTTGTGGAGGCAGAGGGCAAGGCTGAGGTACTAAATGAGTATGTAGTACCTGTCATCACTAGAGAAGAGGGTACTGTCAATGCCGCAGTAAAGGAGAGGGGGGAAATTGGATAGGATAATAATGGATAAAGAGGAGGTGCTCGAAAGTTTGGCAGCTCTCAAAGTAGAAAAGTCGCCCGGGATGCATCCTAGGTTTGCTGAGAGAATTAAGAGTGAAAATAGCAGAGGTTCTGGTCACAATCTTGCATCCTCCTTAGATATGGGAGTGATGCTAGAGGACTTGAGGGTTGGAAATGTTACACCCCTGTTCAAAAAAGGAAGAGGGATAAACACGGTAACTACAAGCCAGTCAGCCTAACGTCGGTGGTGGGGAAATGTCAAGGGACCATAATCCAGGGCAAAATTAATTGTCACTTGGGAAAACATGGGTTAATTAATGACAGCCAACACGGATTTGTTGAAGGCAAGTTTATCATGTCTGACAAACTTGACTGAGTGAGTTCTTTGATGAAGTAATGGAGAGGGTTGATGAAGGTCGTGCAGTTGATGTTTATATGGACTTTCAAAAGGTGTTTGATAAAGAGTGACATAATGGACTTGTTAGCAAAATTGAAGCCCGTGGGTTAAAGGGGATAAAAAATTGGCTAAGAGGCAGAAAGCAGAGAGTAATGGTGAACAATTGTTCATCAGACTGTAGGGAAGTGTACAGTAGTGTCCCCCGGGGCCGATATTAGGGCACTGCTCTTTTTGAGATATATTAATGACCTTAATGAGATTAAAATGAAACCGATAAAGGAGCCTTATGATAAATGTCAGGTACATAATACAGTAGAGAATCAAACAGAATACAAAAAGAGCAGAGGAGAACTGAAAAAAGAAATAAGAGGAGAAAAGAGTGTATGAGAAAAGATTAGTGGGTAACCTAAAAGGAAAGACCAAAATCTTTTATTAACATATAAACAGTAAAAGGATAGTCAAAGGAAGGGTGGGGCCAATTAGGGACCAAAAAGGAAATCATCTTATATAGAATTACATAGAGTTTACAGTAACGAAATAGGCCATCCAGCGCAACTAGTCAATGCTGGCGTTTATGCTGTACACGAGCCTTCTCCCTTGTGGAGGCAGAGGACATACCTGATGTACTAAATGAGTATCTGTCTTCACAAAAGAAGAAGCTGCTGCCAATGTCACAGTAAAGGAGGAGGGGGGTAGAGAAATTACATGGGATTAAAAATAGATAAAGAGATGGTACTTAAAAGGCTGGTAACGCTCAAAGTAGAAAAGTCACCCACCCAGTCAGCCTAACGCTGGTGGTGGGGAAATTTTGAGACAATAATCTGGGACAAAATTAATTGTCACTTTGAAAAATATGGGTTAATAAATGACAGCCAGCACAGATTTGCTAATGAAAATCGTGTCTGACAAACTTGATTGAGGGTCATGTGGTTGATGTTGTGTATATGGACTTTCAAAAGCATTTAGTAACTTTCAAAAGGGATTTGGATATATACCTGAAAAAGAAAAATCTGCAGGACAATGGGGAAAGAGCAGGGAAGTGGGACTAATTGGATATCTCTTTCAAAGATGTGGCAAAGGCATGATGGGCCGAATGGCCTACTTCTGTGCTGTAAGATTCTATGAATCATATTGAGGCACGAGTTGTCTTGAGGCGTGATTCCATGGACACAGGTTGTCCTCTTGTTGCTTGGCCAAGAGAACATTCTTCACATAAAAGCCTAGGCAGTGAGCATTTGCAAGCTCTCTAATCTTTGAGGGTAACGCAACTGAGCTTGATTCTGTCTTCATCCAAAGTCGGCTCAGGATCACTACCCGGCAGCCATCACCAGACAGTAATAAGACAGCCCTATATGCAATAAAAAGAAAATTCTACAACATCCAAATCCCAATCAAAATCTGGCTCAAAATATTTGACAGCATAATCCTGCCCATTGCACTGTACGGTAGTGAAGTATGGGGCCCGCTAAATCACCAAAGCTACACTAAATGGGAAAAACACACAATAGAAGCCCTACATGCAGAATTCTGCCGAAGCATCCTTCGCATCCAAAGAAAAACGCCAACAAATGCATGCAGAGCCGAACTAGGCAGATACCCACTGATAATAAACATCCAAAAACGAGCACTAAACTTCCTAAATCACCTCAAATCTAGCTCCCCAGACACCCTTCATTTCAAAGCCTTTCAGACCCAAGAGCTAAACCCAGAAAAGAGTCCCCTGAGTCAGCTGCTACTGAAACTAAGTACTCAGCCGGACCCTGACCAGCCCCAGACCAACACAGCCGTCCAAACACCAATCCGAGTGAACCAAATCATTAAACAATGCAAAGAAACCTACCTGGAACATTGGAACAAAATAACCGAAAGCCAAAGCAGATTAGAATGTTACCGGGCCCTAAAAAGAGAATATAAACTGGCAGACTACCTCACGACCATCAGAGACACAAAACAGAGACAGACCCTCACCAGGTACAGACTAAGCGACCACCAACTGGAAATTGAAAAAGGCAGATACAAGAAATCCTGGCAGCCTAGAGAGAATAGAATATGCGATCAATGTCTGGCCGGCGAGGTTGAAACAGAAATGCATTTCCTCCTAAAATGCGAAAAATTCAACACATCAAGAAACATATTATTCAACAAGCTAAGCCAAACAACCCCAGATTTCAAGGAATTGGATGACCTGTCAAAATTGAGATTAGTCCTGGGAGAAGGAGACAGACCATACCTTGGGGCCAAATATGTAACAACATGTCACAACCTGAGGACTGTTTAAAATTAAGACTGTTTAAAATTAATATTGAACGTACCAAATGAAGTACAAAGACTGTTTAAAATTAATATTGTTTAAAAGTAATATTGTATGTACCCAACAAATGTCAAATCGATCGACACCTACAGAATGTTTGAAAATGTACCTTTTTGCTATGTAAGCTTTGGCAATATGGTTCTCTGTAAACTTTCATGCCAATAAAGCATTTGAATTTGAATTTGAATTTGATTTGAGTAGCAAACCTGTCTGGAACCGATTGCAGCACCCCTGCTGTTGCACTTTCTGCAGTTGGTTAAGTAAGCACAGCCAATGGACCAAAGCTGGCACCTTTTGGACTGCATGGCTCAGGACTACACCAGGTGCTGGTTTTACCCATTGAGCTACCAGGATAAACTCGACGTAATATTGCTCTGGTGTCAATTCAGTCAAAACCTTGAGAGCAGCAGCTTTAACAAATTGCTAGTGGCCCAGTAGTGAATTAAATAATTCTTTAAACTATTTAAAATAGAAAGGGAGAGACAATTGATAAAATAGTCAAACTTAGAGAGGATAAAACCACTGGTCCAGATGGATTGCATCTGCGCATACTAAAAGAAGTTAGGGAAGAGATAGCAGAGGCATTATTACATATATATAAAAGTTCATTAGAAAGGGGAATAGTGCCAAAGGACTGGTGGACAGCTAATGTTTAAATGAGGAGGAATTTCTTCACCCAGAGAGTGGTGAACCTGTTGAATTCTCTACCACAGAAGGCAGTAGAAGCCAATTCAGTAAATATATTCAAGAAGGAGTTGGATATATTTCTTAAGGCTAAAGGGATCCAGGGGTATGGGGAGAAAGCAGGGACCGGGTACTGAAATTGGATGATCAGCCATGATCGCATTGAATGGCGGAGCAGGCTCGAAGGGCCGAATGGCCTACTCCTGCTCCTATCTTCTATGTTTCTATGTTTCTAAAAAGGGAGATAGAACAAGTCCAGGGAACTATACACCAGTAGGCTTAATATCAGTGGTAGGAAAGATAATGGAATCTTTACTCAAAGATGTAATAGAAAAACATCTGGAAACCAAAAATATAATAGAATAGTCAGCACAGATTTCAAAGGGGAAAAGGAAGGTCGTGCTTGACCAATCTTATTGAGTTCCTTGAAGAAGTAGCAGAAAGAGTGGACAAGGGTAATGCAGTGGATGTAATATACTTGGATTTCAAAAGGCCTTCGCTAAGGTACCGCATAGTAGACTCATGACTAATGTCAGAACATGTGGAGTCGGGGGGCAAGTAGCAGAATGTGGAATCGGGGGACAAGTAGCAGAATGGTTGGCAAACTGGCTACAAAACCAGAAAGCAGAGAGTAAGGATTAAAGGTAGTTACTCAGACTGGTGGGAAGTGGTGTTCCACAGGGATCGGTGCTGGGACCACTGTTCACCATTTACATAACTGATTTGGACTCTGGAATCGGAAGTACAATATCAAAATTTACAGTCACCAAATTGGAAGGTATAGTTAACACAGAGAAGACTATGACAAAATACAAGGAGACATTCACAAACTTGCAGAATGAGCGTGTAAATGGAAAATGAATTTCAATATAGATAAGTGTGAGATGGTGCATTTTGGTAGGAGGAATAAGGAGGCCACATAGTCCTTGGATAATAAGAGTCTAAATGGGGTAGAAGAGCAAAGGGATCTAGGGGTACAGATTCACAAATTACTAAAAATAGCGACACAGGTGAACAAAGCCATAAAAATGCAAACAAAGGACTGGGGTTCATTTCTAGAGGAATAGAATTCAAAGGCAGGGAAGTTATGTTTAACTTATATAGGCCTAGAAATTCACTTTGGGCCCGCCAGCTGGCGTGTGCCCAAAAGTTAGCGCTGAGCGCGGAGCCAGTTGCGCCCGTCAGATATTCAGTTTTTGCGCCCCAAGTCGGAACCGGGCGCTATTCCAGGGTGTGCCCGCCCCCGCTTGGGGCGCTGAAACTGAATTTCAGCACTCTAGGCGCCGCTGCGCCACCCGCTGCGGAACGGCAGGCTGCGGTACTGCAGGCCTCCTCCTTCTCTTAAGGGGGAGGTGCCTGCAACGGGGAGATCGCCGCTGGATAGTGCTGGCAAATGAGCCCGGCACCACGGAGAAGTGCCGGGTTCGCGGAAAGCAGCCGGCAATGCCGCGGGGGGGGGGTGGAGGAGGCCGGGGAAGGAGGTGCGGGCAGGCGGCCGCCGAAAAAGCGGCCGGCCGCACCTCCACCTTAAAGCGCCCCACTAAGGCTACAGGATGGCCCCGTTTTCTGATCGCTGTTTGCGGCCGCTGCGGAAGAGGCGGCCGCAACTAAATATGGCGGTCGGGCCGGTAGCGGGGCGGTAGCGGGGCACTGCGCACACCGATGACGTCATCGGTGGCGGCGCAGCGCTACTGGCTAACGCCGCCATTACCGCAGCGCTGAATATCGGCGAAAGCTCAGCAAGTGGCGCAAAAGCCCTCTTTGGGCGAAAACTGGGCGCAAAGCCTACTGAATTTCTAGGCCATAGAACCTTGGTTAGACCGCACTTAGAGTGCTTTGCTCAGTTCTGGTTTCTGATTTCCATATAACAAAAAGAAGAGGCACTGGAGAAGGTGCAAAAAAGATTTACAAGCATGACACCAGAACTGAGAGGTTATACCTATCAGGAAAGACTGAAAAAGCTGGGGCTCTTTCCTCTAGAAAAGAGAAGGCTGAGAAGTGACCTCATAGAGGTCTTTAAGATTATGAAGAGGTTCATGAGGGTAGACATAAACTTCAGCTTAAGTCATGTTGAGTGGGGAGGGAGTAACATTATTACCATAGCAGCAGGAAGGAAATGGTTGCTCTTTTGCTCTCAGTTCTACTAAACTTGAAAGATGTCAGCCTGCTTCCCATTTGTCTGCCGTCTACTGGCTAGTTTGGAGCAGAATAAATAAAGGATCTGAAGCAAAGTTATCTGTGTAGTGATTTTGGATCTGGCATTTTTCCTCCTTTCTCCTGAAGCTGCTGACTCTTGCTGGGGCACAGTTCGACTGGCATGAACAGCTCTCTGATACCTCCATTCAAATGGCCTTTCTACACATGTAACCAGGTTGTTTTACCATAAGGGCCATAAAAGCCAAGCCAATCCCAACATCCACACATGGAACTTTTCTGCCTGATTCACTGGATGACAATGAGTAGGAGGAACCAGAGCTGATCTTTCTCTTCCCTAGCCCAGGGTTGCTGAAACAACCAGAATGATACCGGTGGTTAGAGGGTTAAACTTGGCTTGTATGCCCTTGAGTACAGGAGATTGAGGAGTGATTTGATTGAGGTGTTTAAAGTGTTGAAAGGACTTGATAGGGTAGCTACAGAGAAACTATTTCCTCTGGTGGGGGGAGTCAAGAACAAGCAGACATAACCTTAAAATTAGAGCTAGGCCATTCAAGAATGAACTCAGAAAGCACTTCTTCACACAAAGGGTAGTAGAAATCTGGAAATCTCTCCTCCAAAAGGATGTGGATGATGGAACAATTGGAGCTTTCAAGATTGAGATAGCTAGATTTTTTTAATGTAAAGGTATCGAGGGATATGGAGCAAAGGCGAATAAATGGTGTTGATGTGCAGAACAGCTGTGATCTACTTAAATGGCAGAGCAGGCACAAGGGACTGAATGGTCTACTCTTGTTCCTAATGATCTTATGTTTCTATGAAGCCAATTGTAGCACCTGATCTACCATTGATGCTGAAATCATCTACAACAACAGCTTGTATTTATATAGCGCCTTTAACGTAGTAAAACGTCCCATGGTGCTGCACAGGAGTATTTTAAGACAAAAAATTTGACACCGATCCACATAAGGCTAAATTAGGGCAGGTGACCAAAAGCTTGGTTAAACAGGTAGGTTTTAAGGAGCGCCTTAAAGGAGGAAAGAGAGGTAGCGAGGCGGACAGGTTTAGGCAGGGAATTCCAGAGCTTAGGGCCTAGGCAACCAAAGGTTGAGCGATTATAATCAGGGATCCTCAAGAGGGCAGTATTCGAGGAGTGCAGATATCTCGATGGTTGTGGGGCTGAAGGAGATTACAGAGATAGGGCGGAGCGAGGCCATGGAGGGATTTGAAAACAAGGATGAGAATTTTGAAATCGAGACACTGCTTAACCGGGAGCCAATATAGGTCAGCGAGCACAAGGAAGATGGGCGAACGGGACTTGGGGCGAGTTAGGACACTAGCTCAGCTAGCTCTAGCTCAGCACAGAGCTGTGGTTGGTCTGTATGGTTCCGTATCACACTGGGCCGAGAATTTACCAACGGAGGCCTTGAAGGCATTGCGCATGTTACACTTAGAAATTCACCTCCGCAGGGGCGGGGCGGGGTGGGAGCTGGTAGAGGGATGGTAAATGCTTTTTATGCCCACGTTGTCTGTCATTTATTCTGTGGCACTAACCAAACTATATCTTTCTCCCTTTTATGCAGGTGATGTTCAGCAGACATTGCAGACCCAGTGACATTAAAGAGCTGCTGTGTACAACTGTTGGGCTCACCAGGTCAGTGAGAAAAATCAACTATTACATTCAGTCGGGCGAAGGCCATTGGGGTTGGAATTGCTCTGCTATATCAGTGATGATATTTATTAACTCATTTGAATGAAATTCCTTTGTGATGAAGCCACTACCTGATTTATTTTAAACTGGCTGATGCCATCACTTAAATGGAAAACAGTTTAATGTGTTCATTACCAAAATCACACAGCGTGAATTCAACATTATCGTGTTCCCGGTCTGTGAGACAAGCAACAATTTAAACATGTGCTAATTGATTCACTGCAACCACAGACCCTAGTTCTATGGTGAACGAAAGAAAGGAAAAGAGAAAAGGGAAAAGGAAGGAAATAAATAAATGCATTTAATTGCTATAGCGCCTTTCACGACCTTGGGGCGTCCCAAAGCGCTTTACAGCCGATGAAGTATTTTTGAAGTGTAGTCACTGTTGGAATGTAGGAAACATGAAGCTTTACCACCAGCCGTCTGTATTGGGGAATCTTGAATACAAAGCCCACGATTTTTTACCCATGTGCAAAATCAGGAGCAGTGTGCTGCCGATTTCTCAGAGGCGGGCGAGGATTCCAGCTGACAGTGCAAACTTGGAAAATCAGTCTGACGAGTTGACCAAATGTGTATGTAATCTGTTAACGTCTCTTTCTCTCTTCTGTCTTGTTATTTAGGAACACCTTGATTATGCTGATGGATCAAGGCGATGCTATTATAGCCATAGACCCAACAATGCCAACTAACTCGCCAAGGTACAATTGTTTAGGCTTTTACACGAAGGTTTGGCCCAAAGTAATGCTAGAGTGGCATAAACGTTACACCGTAAAACCAGTGGCGGACAATCAATATTGTGGCAAGGCAGTGTTATAACTAAAGTACATGGATGACAGTTTCTCCAGCCCATTACCTCAGTTTATAGCTGAAGTCAATCTGAAACTGCTCTAATATAGAGCAGACTTCGTGTACATGTGTTCAAAAATGTGAGGCGCAATCTTCATCGATGGGGAAAATAAGGAACTGGCCGTCATTTTGCACTTGTGCACTGTGTGTTCCTTGACGTATGTGACACCTCTCTGTAATGGAATGGTTTCAAATACATTAAGAAGCATGGTAGTTACAAAGCTACATGTTCTAAAAAAGAAAGCATTTTATCGAGAGTGCTGTCATTATATTACCAATATAATTGTATTGTTTGAGCAACTCACAGTTAAAAGTGAGATGGTCCCAGATCATCGGCCGACATTCCATCCAATTATTGAGCTGGATGCCTCTCTGTAAAAGTAACCATTTTTGCAGTGCCTAGGGATTTTCCCGCTCAACTTTCTTGAATAGACATGTTAATAGCATAGAAAATAAGAAGCCACAGTAACAACAACAACCATTAATGTTGCGAATCAATCTAAGGCATTTTACAGAGAGAGTTAGGACAGGTAGGCAGAAGTTTGGTTGAAGAGATTTTTTTTTGAGCTGGCCATTAAAGGAGAGGCAGTGGCACAGAGTAGGACCAAGATGGTTGGTTTTCCTGAGTGTAGCCAACAATCCAACCCTGCAGTGGGCATCTCAAATAGGCATTAGGCCCCTTATTTGCATATGCTAAGGGCCTATTGCCTGTTTCAGGCATGGTCACTGTTTGACAACCTTTTGGCCTTTATTTACTCTCTGGCCTAGAAATTGAGTGGGGTTAGCGCCCAATTAGAGGTGCTAGAGGGCCTTGCGCCGGAATTATAGCCGCTTCGGAAATTGATTTGGGCCCTACCATCGGCGTTAGCCGGTAGCGCTGCGCCGGCACCGATGACGTCATCGGTGTGCGCAGCGTCCCGGTTGCCGTGGTAACGCGGCCGGACGCTGAAATTCAGTTGCGGCCGCCTCGCCCGTGGCAGCCACAACCAACGATTTTTCAAAAGTTTCTTGCTGGACTTAGCGCCGGCGCATTAAGGTGGCGCGGCGGCCGGCCGCTTTCCCGGCGGCCGCCTGCCCGCACCTCCCTCCCCGGACTCCTCCACCACCCCCCCGCGGCACAGATGTGTGTGGGCCTCGAGCCCGGCACTTCTCCGAGGTGCCGGGCTCATTTTTCGTGCGATTCCACCGGCCAGCGGTCGGCTGCAGGCAGCTCCTCCTTAACAGAAGGAGGAGGCCTGCAGTACCCCAGCCTGCCGCACCGCATCGGGTGCCGCAGCGGGGGATTAGCGCCGCAATCCTGCATTCAGCGCCCATTGCGAGGCGCTGACACCCTCCATTAGCGCCCGCAGCCGTCTGGGCGCGGTGCAGCTGAATTTTTGGCGGGCGCAGCGGCAATTAACGCTGGCGCTAAATTTCGGGCGCTACAGCCCTGGCGGAGGCAAACTCAATTTCTAGGCCTCTGTCTTCTACCGCCTAACCAATGTCCTAACCAGGTCAATAAATTGAGCTTTTATTTTAGCTAACCGTCTCTTATGTGGAGCCTTATTGAATGTCTTCTGGAAGTCCATATAAACTACATCCATCGACATTCCCCTGTCCACTACTTCAGTTACTTCCTCAAAAGATTCAATTAGATTTGTTAGATGTGACCTACCCCTTACAAATCCATGTTGGCTCTCTCTAATCAGCTCAAATTTCTCTAAGTGCTCAGTCACTCTGTCCTTAATTATAGATTCCAATAATTTTCCCACAACAGATTTTAGACTAGCAGGTCTATAACTTCCTGGTTTCTCTCTCTCTCTCTCACCTTTCTTAAATAATGGAGTTACATTTGCAATTTTCCAACCTAAAGGGACAATCTCTGAATCGAGAGAGCTTTGGAAGATTATAAATCAAACATCTGCAATTTCCTCACCTACTTCCTTTAAAACCCTGGGGAATTTGTCAGTCTTTAGACCCATTATATTTTCTAATACTGTTTTCTTGTTTACGTTAACTTTAGTGAGTTCCATCCCTTGATTCATTATTAGTTTCCCTGGAATGTCAAGCACATTAGCCTCTTCACCCAGTGTGAAGAGTGACATGAGGTAATTATTCAACCTGTCTGCCATTTCCTTATTGTCATTTGCAATATTACCCACATCTGTTTTTAAAGAGCCCACATTAATCTTGATATCCCTCCAAGTTTCTTTGCTGTAATTTAGGGATCCGTAAATATCATCAAATCATAGAAAGTTACAGCACGGAAGGAGGCCATTTCGGCCCATCGTGTCCGCGCCGGCCAACAAAGAGCTATCCAGCTTAATCCCACTTCCCAGCTCTTGGTCCGTAGCCCTGCAGGTTACAGCATCCCAAGTGCACATCCAAGTACTTTTTAAATGTGGTTAGGGTTCCTGCCTCGACCACCCTTTCAGGCAGTGAGTTCCAGACCCCCACAACCCACTGGGTGAAGAAATTTCCCCTCTAAACCTTCCACCAATTACTTTAAATCTGTGCCCCCTGGTTTTTGACCCCTCTGCTAAGGGAAATAGGTCCTTTCTATCCACTTTATCTAGGCCCCTCATAATTTTATACACCTCAATAAGGTCTCCCCTCAGCCTCCTCTGTTCCAAGGAAAACAGACCCAGCCTATCCAGTCTTTCCTCATAGCTAAGATTCTCTACTCCCGGCAACATCCTTGTAAATCTCCTCTGTACCCTCTCCAGTACAATCACATCTTTCCTGTAATGTGGTGACCAGAACTGCACGCAGTACTCTAGCTGAGGCCTAACCAGTGTTTTATACAGTTGAAGCATAACCCCCCTGCTCTTGTATTCTGTGCCACGACTAATAAAGGCAAGCATTCCATGTGCCTTCTTAACCACTTTATCTAAGAGATTGATGGTAAATAGGAAAAACCTGTTTCCACTGGTTGATAAATCAGTAACAAAGGGGCATAGACTTGGGGTTAGCCCCAGAAATGGAAAGTCAGAAGTATTTCTTCAACCGGGGGTTAGAACATTTTGGCATGTCCCTCTAATTTTCTCCCCTTCTTTCCCGAAGGCACTGATGTGCTGAGACACAGTTCCTTAAATGCCACCTGCTGTCTGATTCATCTGGCTATTCTCTACACAGTGAGCTTCCGGAGCCTATTCAACCATGAGGGAACATCGCAGCACAACTCAATTCTGTCCTCACCCAAAGTTCACATGTGTGCCCTTGCCCGCTGGAGACACTGGGCAGTGCTTTATCACAAGTGCCTATTGAGGCAGAGATTATATATGATTGTATAAATTAGATGATGAAGAGAGACTCAAAAGAAAATTCAGATTGGGCACATTGCAAAGGCTTTCAATAATGAGCGGTCTAGATTATGTTGAATCAAGTCAGCTGTTTAACTCCTGACTTTGTGCAGAACCAGAGTAAAGTACCAAATAGGTCGATTTAGGTTAGAGATTAGAAGAAAGCTTTCTCTCCTACCATGTAATGGATAATTGTTGATTAGTTGTGACGTAAAATAGCTAGCTAGGAATGGGCTTGAGGTTTTAGGAATAAGTATAGACTGAGATCATCAAATACTCTTTGGAACATTGGTTTCTGTACTGTTCGGAATTATAGAAATTGTATCTGTGGAAAGTAATTGGCCGTTTGAGTAAGAAAGATGTCTGGATAGATCGAGATTCTGGTCTTTCACTCAGTTATCTTTGGACGAATGGGAGTCATTTTGCAGACCAGTTCTTCCAGGGATTTTCCCTCTTGACTACATTTTACGGTCAGATTCCCAGAGTTACTGAAGTGATCGCTGCATTATTGCCTTTTCTGATTTTTTTTCACAGCTGTCTTATAGAGTCAGGCATTGCTTATTACAGTCTGAGCTGTTGAAGCACTGGTGCACTGTTTTGGGAAAAAAAGGTGATAATCCATGGAGAGCGTAGGGGCAAGTGGGTTTGTTTATGGCATGATATACTGTCTGAGTCTGTCAATTTTGCGTAAAAAGTCCTGGAGGCAATGAAAATATTGGTTTCTGAGTAGTTGTGCGTGATAACGAATGACTTGCCCTGAGCATCAGCAATGACTCTGGTTATGAATCAGTGCTGCCTTTTTTGACATGGGAATGCACCAGACATAAAAATGAAATATTTTTATATTTCCATTAAAATTCCTATGTCTACATTCATTATGGGAACATAAGAACATAAGAAATAGGAGCAGGAATAGGTCACTTGGCCCCTCGAGCCTGCTCCGCCATTCAATAAGATCATGGCTGAACTTGGGCTCAAAGCCACTTCCCCGCCCACTCCCCATAACCCTTCACTCCTTTATCTTGCAAAAATCTGTCTATCTCCACCTTAAACGTATTTAATGAACCAGCCTCCAAAGCTCTCTGGGGCAGAGAATTCCACAGATTTACACCCTCTAAGAGAAGAAATTCCTCCTCATCTCAGTTCTAAAAGGGCGGCCCTTTATTCTAAAACTGTGCCCCCACGTTCTAGATTTCCCCACGAGGGGGAACATCCTCTCTGCATCTACCTTGTCGAGCCCCCTCAGTATCTTAACTGCCTATGTAAACTTGTCATGCTGTAATTACACCCTCCCACCAGAGGAAGCACTGCAGTGCCACCACTGCAAGGAATGTATAATTACAGGATGACAAGTTTACAAAGGCAATTTACATCATAAATATGGACAGAGGAACTTATAATGGAAATTTAAAAATAATTTGTGACTTTAAAATTGAGCCTGTCTTATCGGCATGCCTTAGTAAATTTCTCCCCTGTCCTCTAACTCTGCTTCACATGATGTTGACTCTGTATGCAATGCCTCAGGAGATTGAGTCATTTTGTATATAATCGATTCAAGGCCATGATCTAGATCTTACCCAGTCTCAGCTGGCCTTTATTCACTTTAAAAATGTATTTATTTTATGCACTTCAGTCAGCTAAGTGCAACTGAACAGGTGTTTCAGACACTGTTCTCTGCAGCCGTGACCGGGAGTTCTGAAGGTTGTGTTGCCTGCCCGGTGCCAGGGTTAAAGACATCTCCTCACGGCTGGAGGAGAACTTGGAGTGGGAGGGGGAGGATCCAGTTGTCGTGGTCCAGGGAGGAACCAATGACATAGGTGGAACTAGGAATGAGGTTCTACTGAGGGAGTTTGAGGAGCTAGGGTCAAAATTAAAAAGCAGAACCTCAAAGGTAATAATCTCTGGATTGTTACCTGAGCCATGTGGAAATTGGTATAGCGAGAAACAAATTAGAGGTATAAATGCATGCCTCAGAGTGGTGTGGGAGGAAGGGGTTTCAGTTCATGGGGCACTGGCACCAGTACTGGGGAAAGAGGGAGCTGTTCCGTTGGGACGGGCACCACTTAAACTGGACTGGGACCAGTGTCTTGGCGAACTGAATAACTAGGGCAGTAGCCCGGGCTTTGAACTAATGAAGGGGGGTGGGAGGATTCAGGAAAGAGTAAATTTAAAAGCAGCGAGAGAAATGTCAAGGCTCTAGAGCAGAGTAGAGTTTTGGGTAAAAATAAGCAGAGTGTGTCAGGAAGGGACAGAGAGAGTAACAAAGGTAATAGGGCATCAGTGACTAAGGTGACATCAGGGAAAAAGAGAAATAAGTCAAAGTTAATGGCACTATATCTGAATGCGTGAAGCATTTGCAACAAAATAGATGAATTAATAATGCAAATAGAAATGAATAGGTTTGATCTAATAGCCTTTACAGAGACGTGGTTGCAATGTGGCCAAGGTTGGGAACTAAATATTCCAGGATACTTAACTAAGAAACAGTAAGGGGCAGAAAACATTGGTGGGAATTGTTTATAGGCCCCCAAACAACATACTAGCATGGATTGAGGATTGGTTAATGGACAGAAAACAGAGAGTAGGAATAAACGGGTCATTTTCAGGTTGGCAGGCTGTAACTAGTGGGGTACCGCAAGGATCAGTGCTTTGGCCTCAGCTTTTCACAATCTACATCAATGATTTGGATGAGGGGACCAAATGTAATATATCCAAGTTTGCTGATGATACAAAGCTGGGTGGGAATGTAAGATGTGAGGAGGATGCAAGGAGGCTTCAAGGGGATATAGACAAGCTAAGTGAGTGGGCAAGAACATGGCAAATGGAATATAATGTTGCGAAATGTGAAGTTATCCACTTTGGTAGGAAAAAATAGATAAGCAGAGTATTTTTTAAATGGTGAGAGATTGGGAAATGTTGGTGTTCAGAGGGACCTGGGTGTCCTTGTACACGAATCACTGAAAGTTAACATGCAGGTACAGCAAGCAATTAGGAAAGCAAATGGTATGTTGGCCTTTATTACAAGACGGTTTGAGTATAAGAGTAAAGACGTCTTACTGCAATTATATAGGGCCCTGGTGAGACCACACCTGGAGTAAAGTGTACAGTTTTGGTCTCCTTACCTAAGGAAGGATAAACTTGCCATAGAGGGAGTGCAACGAAGGTTCACCAGACTGGATCCTGGGATGGGGGGACTGTCCTATGAGGAGAGATTGAGTAGACTAGGCCTATATTCTCTAGAGTTTAGAAGAATGAGAGGTGATCTCATTGAAACATACAAAATTCTTACAGGGCTTGACAGGATAGATGCAGGGAGGATGTTTCCCCTAGCTGGGGAGTCTAGAACCAGGGGTTACAGTCTCAGAATAAGGGGTCGACCATTTAGGACTGAGATGAGGAAAAATTTCTTCACTCAGAGGGTGGTGAATCTTTGGAATTCTCTACCCCAGAGTGTTGTGTATGTAATATGTGTGCTACTTTGAACCTATGGACAGGACTGCACTACTTGTTGGGCGTAGTGATACGCAGTACCACTCCTGGCCATAGGGGTATAAATAGTACTGTGGGTACTGATCCCCCTCAGTTCCCGCCTGTGGGCATGAAGTAAAGACCTATGTATAGTCCCTACCTCCAACCAGTAAAGACCTGTTTGAGTTATACGTTTAAGTCTTTGTGTTAATTGTTCAATACAATACACATACTTAACACTGGCGACGAGTCGGTTCGAACCCTGCGGCAGTTATTCCACAGCGGCTTCGTCCAAAGACAGGACGTTGAAGAGAGGTTCCAATCCTCAACACCCCACTGAAAACTGAAGGGCAGCAGAAATCCTGACAGCTTCCAGCGACTGGAAGCGACAGGCATTAGGACCCTGAAGCCTCCATAACCTCGTGGGTAAGCCAGAGCCCGGGAGGGTGCGAGCGGGTAAGCCAGAGCCCGGGAGGGAGCGAGCAAGAGCCGCCGAGCGGGTGAGCCAGAGGCCGGGAGCCGCTTCAAGTGGGAGGCGCTTAGCGGGCCAGCGATCGCACCGGTGATAAGAGCCGCAGTCGGGCTGAAAGTCAGCGACGAGAAGCGCGGGAAAACCGCCATTGAAGTGGGCGGGGAGAGCGAGAAGCGCGGGAAAGCCGCCATTTTTCACGGGAAAACCGCTGGGGAAGAAGGCAGAAGCGGGAAAACCGCCATTTTGTGGGCGGAGGACGACGGCAAGAGCGGGAAGCCGCCATCTTGGATAACAGTAAAAAAAAATCTGAGAAATTGCAAATCTGATAAAGTACTACAATGCCTAAACACGGGAATATTAGCAACTTTGATAGTGACATCGAAGATTGGGCCATATATGTTGAACGAGTTAAAAATTATTGTAAGGCCAATAAAATTTGTGAGGCTGATAAAGCACTAACATTATTAAATTTAATGGGTGCGAAGACATACGGGCAATTGAAACACCTGTTATCACCAGATGAACCGGCGGATAAGACGTTCGATGAGATTGTTACTGTCCTGAAAGATCATCTAAACCCCACGCCGCTGATGCTAGCGGAACGATTTAAATTTTACGACAGAAGGCAGCTACAGCATGAAAGCAATGCTGATTATTTGCTGGAATTGCGTAAATTAGCGAAATATTGCCAGTTTGGAACGGGACTGACAGAGGCACTTCGAGACAAATTTGTGTGTGGTTTATTTAAACAGGATACACAAAAGCGACTGCTCGAGGAGAATGAGCTGACGCTTGAGAAGGCGGTCACTATGGCAGCAGCACACGAAGCCGCAGTGAGAGGCACGGCAGTAATGCAGCTACGGTCACCGGAGCTCAGTGCACACAAATTGGGTGTGAGTTCTGGCAAATGTTATCATTGTGGAAAGACAACGCATGATCAGAACCAGTGTTGGTTTAAAAACCAAGAATGTAGAACTTGTGGTAGGCTTGGACATATAGCTAGAGTATGCAGGTCAGGGAAGAAGACCAGCAACAAGAAGTCACCGCAAGGAAAATACGCAAAGGTACACAAGGTGACCGAACAGGAGTCCGATTCAGACGCTAGCAGTAATGAACTGGCTAGCTTAAGCTGTAATGAACTGGCTAGCTTAAGAGTACTCAACGCTGGTAAGGGTGCAGACCTTCAGACAATTTGGGTCACTCTTCAGATAGAAGGAGTCCAAGTAAAACTGGAATTGGACACTGGATCGGCATTGACGGTCATAAATAAGAAAGATTACGGAAAGTTATTCCAACATATTCCCCTACAGGATACGGGGATTATATTGAAAACATACACGGGGCAAAGAGTGTACCCCATCGGGAAAATAAAGGTTGCAGTGGTCCACAAGGGCGAAGACAGTCAAATAATGGACTTATATGTGATATCTGAAGGAGGTCCTCCACTACTAGGACGGGAGTGGATTAGGAAAATGAATATGGACTGGCATTTCCTACAAACAATAACGAGTGAGAACTCGGTGAAGATAGTCGGCCCAGACTCTGGAACGGATGATGGTAAGCCCAACTCAGGTGCAAAAGACAAAGTTTCAGCACAGAATTCCACTGAGCAACAACAACATAGTTTAACTGTGGATTCTGAGTCTGGCAAGTCTACTGATGTGCCCATTTCTGAGGGACACCGGGCTCGAACTCAACTCCATTTCAAACTACAACAGCAATTAGAACAAATGCTTCGCCGTTTTGAGCAAGAGTTGAATGCAACGAAAGAGTTCTTTGATATAGAGTTGGAGAATCTGGAAAGACAACAGAAGCAGCTGATGGAGAAAATGGAGCAGGAGCACACAAAACGTCTGATGTCAGAGGAGTTAACGGTCAGCCAACTCCTGCATATGCTGAAGGACAGGACTCTGAAATGGGAAAAACTTGAACATGAACTTCAATATTCAAACGAAAGGGGTTCGGAGCTCTCAAAGGTTATTGGAAGAGCTGAGGTGGCAACACAGACTGAGATGACTGCAACAGAGCAGCCCTTGGATGCCAAAAGTACGCTGACTCACGTCAACGTAGAACAACAGACCGCTGAAACAGCTGCTCCGGTAGAGGGATTGCATAGTCCGATCAATCAATCTCCAAAGGAAGTTGAAGTATTAAAATCACAAATGAGGTCACTAGTAAACGACTTGCTGAAAGCCCAGAAAAAGCTGGATGCAGAGGTACACATGAAGAAGTCTCTTCAGGAAAGATGTCTGGATTTGGAACAAGAGCTGGCTAACGTCCAGCTGGGTATGGAGGAAATAGACGACCCTCTCGCTGGTCTAGCTCAGGACGACACCGAATATTACGATGTCCTGTCCTGCCCAGCTTGTAACTTCGACTCCCAAAGTGCAGAAATCATGGAGGAGCACCAAAAGTCTACGGAACATCAGGAGAAGCTGGCTCTACGACGGAAACAGGAGGAAGAGAAGGAGGAACTGCGCATGCAGCTGGCAGCTGTGGCAGCTGACAATGGAGCCCAGAGAGTCTCCAAGAAGCAGAAAAGGAAAAGTAAAAACAGAAGATGACCCATCTGAACCATTATCACCTCTACCAGATCACACACGTGGTCCCTCCGAACGGAGCCAATTCAGTTCGGAAGTTCAAACTGTTAAATCCATGGAAGGACTATTGAATGAGTCACTCCAGCAACGTGAACCGACTACACCACAGAGATTGAATCTGTGAACTGTTTTCCGCAGAGACTGAATCTGTGATCTGTTTTGACATGAAGTTATCTATGTATCTATGTTATTCTGTTATGTAAACCTGAAGTTATATATGTATATATGTTATTACGTTATGTTAAATGGGGAGATGACTGTAAAGCTAGGAAGGGAGGAATGTTGTGTATGTAATATGTGTGCTACTTTGAACCTATGGACAGGACTGCACTACTTGTTGGGCGTAGTGATACGCAGTACCACTCCTGGCCATAGGGGTATAAATAGTACTGTGGGTACTGATCCCCCTCAGTTCCCGCCTGTGGGCATGAAGTAAAGACCTATGTATAGTCCCTACCTCCAACCAGTAAAGACCTGTTTGAGTTATACGTTTAAGTCTTTGTGTTAATTGTTCAATACAATACACATACTTAACACAGAGGGCTGTGCTGGCTCAGTTGCTGAGTATATTCAAGACTGAGAGTGATAGATTTTTGAATATTAAGGGAATCAAGGGATATGGGGATAGTGCAGGAAAGTGGAGTTGAGGTAGAAGATCAGCCATGGTCTTATTGAATGACGGAGCAGGCTCAAGGGGCCAAATGGCCTACACAGGCTCTGATTTCATTTTTTTTTTTTAACCTCTCTCCTTTTCTTTCCAGTTCTCCCTACAGAGTGATCCCTCTCAGTGCTGGACAGCTTACAGGTAATGACTCCTTACACACCACTAGCTGCATCTATTGAAATATCTAATGGATTCCTGCTGGGAATTGTTACAAATGGGCTATATGGTTTATATATTTTTCACTAGATTGATTCCTGGGATGAGCGGGTTGTCCTATGAGGAGAGATTGAGTAAAATGGGCCTATACTCTCTGGAATTTAGAAGAATGAGAGGTATTGGAATGTATACAATTCTTAGAGGGCTTGACAGGGTAGATGCTGAGAGGCTGTTTCCCCTGGCTGGAGAGTCTAGAACTAGGGGTCACAGTCTCAGGATAAGGTGTCGGCCATTTAGGACTAAGATGAGGAAAAATTTCTTCACTGAGGATTGTGAATCTTTGGAATTCTCTACCCCAGAGGGCTGTGGAGGCTCTGTCGTTGAGGATATGCAAGCCTGAGATCGATACATTTTTGGACACTAAGGGAATCGAGGGATATGGGGATAGGCGGGAAAGTGAGTTGAGGTCGAAGATCAGCCTTGATCTTATTGAATGGTGGAATAAGCTCGAGGGGCCGAATGGCCTACTCCTGTTCCTATTTCTTGTTCTTCTATGAGCTATATGCCTTGTTATACCGGTGCTCCAGTACATTTTGATGATACTATTATATTGTAAAGATACCTCCCATCCATGAGATACAAACTCCCTTTTGTCTCCCTCCACTGATGGTACCTGCAGCTTGTTGCATGTGAACACAAAGTGGGAGAGGATGTGAGCAGGAGGTCAGGGTTCAATAGCAGAAATGAAGAAGATTGAAGAATATTCTGGATCTTAGAGAACCAGGAGTATCTATAATATATTGCAAGTACATAGTGTGCACTTGCTGTAACTCTTTACTCATCGCCCTTTTTGTAATAGAAACATAGAAACATAGAAGATAGGAGCAGGAGTAGGCCATTCGGCCCCTCGAGCCTGCTCCGCCAATCAATGAGATCATGGCTGATCATCCAAACTCAGTACCCTGTCCCTGCCTCCTCCCCATATCCCTTGATCCCTTTAGACTTAAGAAATATATCTAACTCCTTCTTGAATATATTTAATGAATTGGCCTCCATTGCCTTCTGTGGTAGAGAATTCCACAGGTTCACCACTCTCTGGGTAAAGTAATTCCTCCTCATCTCTGTCCTAAATGGCTTACCCCTTATCCTTGGACTGTGACCCCTGGTTTTGGACTCCCCCACCATCAGGAACATCCTTCCTGCATCTAGTCTGTCTAGTCCTGTTAGAATTTTATAAGTTTCAATGAGATCCCCTCTCATTCTTTTAAACTCCAGCGAGTATAAGCCCAATCGACTCAATCTCTCCTTATACGTCATTCCTGCCATCCCAGGTATCAGTCTGGTGAATCTTCGCTGCACTCCCTCCATGGCAAGAACATCCTTCCTCAGATAAGGCGACCAAAACTGCACACAATACTCAAGATGTGGTCTCACCAAGGCCCTGTACAACTGCAGCAAGACATTCTTGTTCCTGTAATAACACCATATTATAAAAGTGTATCGTCCAGTGTGAGCAATGGCACAAGAGATCTGCTAATTTATCACTAAATTACAAAGTGGAGGTAAGGGAGCTATTTGGCCCACAGACCTTTCACTGAGCAGATTAAACAGTTGGCGTAGAGTCCATGACAGGGTAGGTTGTCTATCGCCTAGGGAAGAGGAGGGCTCGACTAAGCAAGCGGGTCTTTGCTCATCTTTGCATTCTTCCATTTTTGTGCTTGGTGTGCCTTGAGGAACACAGCACTTTGTCCTGTGGCGGTGATTTTTCTGAGTAGGTGCTGGCAACAGGAAGACTCATCTACCAGCAGCACACGGGGGGAAATTACCAGCACAGCCTGCCTGTGATTTTCAGCACTTTGCTTTGAACCAATGGATAATCGTGGGCAATGCTCAGGTAATTTTCCAACATGGAGGCCCGGGGTTTCCATCGCATTTGCACCCAGATACACATGTAATATGGGCACACACTAATAACGAGGCTTAGAGGATCTCGGAATTTTGGACATAAGTGAGTTACGCCCAAATCTCCCCAACCTTTTACTTCTGTCCATCAAACCCTCCGTCTGATCAAATCTCCACCCACAAAACTGGCCGTGCCCCCAACTCTCAACTGCGAATATCCTCCAATTGTGTGTGGAGCCGGGGGTGGGGATGGTCCTCTCAACATTGCAACCAGATTTTCAGCCACAGCAGAAAAGAAAGTAATTTTTCCAATCATTTAGTTGTGATTTTTTTTTTTAATGATCCTCACTGAGACATGCCCTGTATTATTTATTTCTTTGACTGGATTTTCATGGCAGTATAAGTCGCATTAGAAATTAAAAAGGTTTCCCGATTGCAGGTTCTTAAACACGCTGTGGTTAACGTGCATGATGGTGAAATGAGTTGAAACTTTTTAGTTTAAAGACGCAAAAGAAGAAATGTGAGTTCGGCGTTTTCTGGGGCCCCGATTGTTCAGCTGATTTACACCCATTTTGTTTTTGGAGTATTCTAATGAAATTGGGAGGACACTTGAGCGTAACTTGACATCGCCAAAATGGGCACAGCTTTGGGTGAAGTTTCGGGTGCATCTTCCAGGTTGTGCCCAAGGAGGAAACTCCAGGGCTGCACTATCGTCAGGTGAGGTTCCCCGCCACCAGCAACCACTCAGAGCCAGCTTCTGGAAGATCGCATCATTGTCCGTAACTGAGTCACTTCATTGTGAAGCAAACTGAGGAATCCCAGAAAAGTGGATGTAATTAGAGAGAGTCTCATGGATTCTAACTTGTGTCATCAATCACCTTTCTATCCCTAGAAGAAGAAGACTTGTTGCAGAATGTTCTGACCCAAGTTGCTGACCAGTTTTCAAGGTAATCTGTCATTAGTTCTTTATTTGAATTTTCAACCATTTTCGTTGCTCTTGTGCTGAGGGTGGTTGTGTATTCTGGGATGCGGTTCCATTGGAACTGGTAGCCCCACGGTACCTCGCCCAAGTGACCATCCATCATGTGTCAGCCGGGACAGTGAATGTCGGAAACCTATTCAACCATGGGGGAATATCACAGTCAAGCCTATCCCTGTCCATACCCGATGTCCACACCAGGTGCACTTTCAGCCGGGGTCAGTGGATAGCAATCAGGAACAGCGCTGTTGTATGGTTTTTCCCCTTCCCTTCCGAGTTCAAGGGACACTGAGATCCAGTATAATGCTCACATTGCTACACATTGTCTTTACCCATCTCTTTAAGTCTCCCAGACCACTCAGCATTCCACAGCTAAGCTAAGAGGCCGGGCAGCCAAGGCACTGCCAAGCGCACAAGAGGTAACAATCTCCAATTTCCTTCCCTCTGTGAGGGAACGCAACCTCCTTCCCATTCAGTGGTCACAATTTCCAGAGGTAAGAACGGGTGGGTTGGAGACGTGGGGGGAAAGTGAAAGTTTCACCTTTAACTCGGGGTGGGGGGAGCAGGGTGGAGGCTGCCAACCCGTTGCCAAGAGGCCGGTTGGCAATTTACATCTGATAATAATGAGGCCTGAAGCCTCTACTTTAACCTGCTTTGCAGGTTTTATTGCAGGCGGCCAGGTATTCCGGGCCTCTGGATTCCCAATGGCTGCGACGAGGCAGCCTGAGCCTCGGGGAGCAATTCTTGTGGGCCGGGAGGAGCAAGAGTGCTTCCTCCCGGCCCCCCAAACTCCCTCACCATCAGCCTGGCACTCCCCCGGGGTCGGGGATCAGACACCGCCCCCCAGCCCAGGGGGAATCGGACCCCAACCCTGGCTTGGACCCCCGCTACCATCCTGGGCCCAGCACTTATTTTGTCCTGCAGCCTCCTTCTCCAAATTCCCTGCAATCAGGCTGACTTCTGGGCGGGGGGCGGGGAACCCACCCCTGACGTCACACATATGCTGAGGAGTCAGCGTGCCGAGAAACCCAAACTTCCGGGTTTCCCGCCGTCTCCCGGGTCCCCCCGCACTGTGCAGGTGGGACCCGGCAAAATCCAGCCCATCGTCTGCCTTTAACAAACCCAAGATAGCAGCATAACCTACATCTTACTACTCCATTGCATGGCATGTTGGAGCACTATAAGAGCGATAGATTGTTGGATTTTAAGGGAATTGAGGGATATGGGGATTGGGCGGGAAAGTGGAGTTGAAGTCGAAGATCAGCCATGATCTTATTGAATGGCGGAGCAGGCTCGAGGGGCCGTATGGCCGACTCCTGCTCCTATTTCTTATGTTCTTAATGTTCCCTGTCCAGGTCAAGTTCAAATACAAACACAATCAGATATGTTGAGTTTACTGTAGCTGTTGATTGTTTGACTCTCGTGCAGAATGTTCAAAGTCAGTGATCTGAAAACTGAAATCTCAAGCAGGTTGGCAGCGTTGGAGAAGAGGGTCGAATGTAAGTTGGCACTTTGAACCTTCTATTTACTACTTCTGTTTGCCTAATATAGAATGGTATTGGTACGAATAACCGTGAAGGCCATGGGAAAGGACTGGACAGCTCTACTCTCCAGGCCAATGATTCACACGCATACTTGCAGCAGGAACACTAGTGATCAAGCGTGAATGGTCAATATTCCTCCTGCCAGCGTTGAGGCTAATTATAGTGCTCCTGCCAACATGCTGGCTGAGAGCAAGACCACACCTGCTTTATTAGAAAGTTTCCTGCATTTTAATGTGTGGCTAAGAACTGCTACCATTTAGGATGGAAATATAGACCTGTTCCTCCTGACATATGGAAACTGTCCATTTTTTGAAAAATAAAATAGCTTTGGGCCAAACATCCCGATTCAAGATTGGGCATTCGAGACCGTGCTTCAGGGGTGTCTTGAAAATGAGGAGTGACTCAATTTGAAAAAGAGGCCACCTAACAGTAAACTGCTATTTTTGACCAGGTTTCACTTGAAACACCCATTTGAAATGGGTCTTGAACATCTGGCGCATTGGTCGGGTGCTCCAGGTTCTTTTGGTAGGACATTGCCCTCAAATAAAATTGGTGAGTTTAATGAGCCTTGCGCGCAGTCTGTATGCAGTCTTCGTGTATTTAAAGTGCTTGTGGCCCACAGTGTTATACACTGTGTGCAGCGGGTGTGACGAGCTCTCGGTGCCCAATAATATGAGTGCAGCAGAATTATAGGCTTCGACGATCACACTAGTAGTCCCAATGGATTCAGGAGTAACAATCAGTTTTCAGTTGCCCTGATGGTTCAGTGGTAAAATACACTATCAGCACATTGCTGAGCCTTGGAGACTAGTAAGATCCCCAGCTTTGATCTCCAGTCTGTGTTGAGTTAACTGATCTCAGCTAGGGTGATAGTAGCAGTGTAGCAGTTGCTCTCAGTGCAGCTGGGCTACGGAGAGACCAACCCAGACAGGTCTCCCACGCATGGTCACTACCTAGTGAACGCTGCTGGAACCTGCGTGTATCTGGGCATCGAGATGAGAACAGGATTGGGGTCAGCTGTAAGTCCCTCCTGGTCAAATAGTCTACCGCCACTCTCTGTTTAAGCCCACCTAAAGAATTATCTCTTGGATGAGGTACTTGAGGGTGGCCACCACTTCAGCAGAAGTGAAGAGGGGAGAAAAGAAGAATTTTTCATGGAAATGAAATTCAACCTTTATCATTCCTGAAAGATTGAGCAAGTTTATAAAGGGGGCTGTGGTCTAATTATTAATGCATAGATTCGGCTTGTATTTCTTTGAGTATAGAAGGCTAATGGGGTGATCTAATTGAGGTGTTTGAGATGATGAAAGATTGTGTAGATAGAGCAAAACTATGGGAGTCCAGAATAAGGGGCATAACCTTAAAATTAGCGCTAGGTCATTCAAGGGTGAAGTCAGAAAGCACCTCTTCACACCAAGGGTAGTGGAAATCTGGAACCTTCTCTAAAAGCTGTTGAGCATAGGGGTCAACTGAAAATTTCAAAACTGGAATTGATAGCTTTTTGTTAGGCAAGGGTATTGAGGTTATGGAACCAAGGCGGGTAAATGGAATTAAGATACAGATCAGCCATGGTCTAATTGATTGGTGGAACATGCTCGAGGCGCTGAATGGCCTCCTCCTGTTCCTTTGTTCCCATGATTATCATAGTCTTTGGCCAGGCCATAAATAAGAAGAAGTCCCAGTGAACTGAGAGAAAGAAGGAACTAATCAACCAGCAACTGCAACCAAAGCTGCTCCATAAAACCCCTTTTTACAGTGTTACCAGATGGGAGAGTCACAAAAGTACAGTCTCAACATGGAGCTAAGAGCCCCCAGCTAAAGTCTTTATAAATCAGTTAAATATAACAGAATTCAAATACAACCATTGCATTGAAATTAAAGGTTTGACTACAGTGCAAACTGCCATCTACTATTCTACCCAACAACATAGCCAGTCAGTGTGAAAAATACCTGGTGTATCATCTGCAAATTGGCTTTTGAATCTCTTGTGCATTTTAAGGGTTTTGGGATCTTGAGGTAGGATATGTCCTTGGGTGGGATGATGCCTTTTTAGTCCAAAAGTGCCCAAATGTTCTAACCCACTTGTGTACACGGCAGTACAGGAAACTCTCGATTTACTGGCACCTAAATAACCGGAAATCTCTGTTAACCGGCAAAATTCAGGAGTAGGTTCAGGTAAGTTTTACTTCATATTAGTTGCAGTTCCTGGATCTGTGGTTGTGTAACTGGGGTTCCTGCACTTGTTGCTAAGCAACAGGGACGCTTGGTCTGTGGCCGGAGTTCCTGCACATGTTGCTAAGCAACAGGGAAGCCTGGCTTTGTTGCTGTGTATGGAGCTCTCCTACCTTTTAACTATACCTCTCTGTAATCCGGACTTTTTGATAAACCGGCACCACGCCGGTCCCATCGGTGCCGGATAATAAAGAGTTTCCTGTAGTGAGATATGAGATCCAATAACAGGAAAAGATAGGGCTAGATTTGGAACGTGAATTTGAGATTGAAAAACAAAACATTTATGGTGTACCATCAGGTTACTCCAACAAACCTCACCTACCAAGAAATCAGACATGACCACCAAGTCACTCGGATTTATTTTCTCCTAAACCACTAGGACCATCACAGAACATTGACCTGAATCAGTCATTCATGAAAGAAAGACTTATGAAATAATACTGAGCGGCCTACGGGTGGAGCTGTCCAGGGACAGTATAAATACTCGGGCACGGGCCCAGCTTGCGCAGGACATTCTTAACAGGAACTAGTGAAGGACACAACTAGACCTCCATGTTGTAAAACAGTTGATTAAAGCTTTGTTTAACGCTTAGACCAAGTGCCTAGTAGTTTTCTTACGTCACACATCATCCTACTTCATTAGATCAACTGAGATTACACTTACCTACCACTTAGGCATAGGGAGGGGAAGGGCGAACCTAGTATCAAAACTGGCATAGTCTCAGGATAAGGGGTCGGCCATTTAGGACTGAGATGAGGAGAAATTTCTCCATCAGAGGGTCATGAAGCTATGGAATTCTCTACCCCAGAGGTCTGCGGATGCTCAGCCGTTGAGTATATTCAAGACAGAGATCGATAGATTTTTGGACTCAAAGGGATATGGGGATCGTGCGGGAAAGTGGAATTGAGGTTGAAGAATAGCCATGATCTTATTGAATGGTGGAGCAGGCTCAAGGGGCTGTGTGGCCGACTCCTGCTTCTAGTTCTTACGTTCTTATGGACCCAATGCTGCCATTGGACCCCCACAAGAATTGACATCACAAATAAGGAAAAATATAGCCCCATTCAGATCACCTTGGCTCCGACTAGGACTACATTGTGGGTTCCAAATCGTCTTGTTGAACCTTTAATTCGTTCATTGTTATTTTCCTTTTGTTTCCAGTGGAAGGTTTAAAGATGGTGGAAATAGAGAAGTGTAAGAATGACCTGAAGATACTTAAAGATGAATTGTCTTTGGGAAACAGGTGAGAGCCCTCAGTACACAATTGGTATTGTTACTCATCCAGCGAGATGAGTAATTATGGTAAAACAGCCAATGCCAGTAGCACTACCAAATGTGCCAATGGGCTGCAAATCAAATCAATTCGCGATAACTCCCCTTCTCTTCTTTGATTAATGTCATGGGATCTTTCACGTCCACCAGGGGCCTCGGTTTAATGTCTCATCCGAAAGACGGCACCTCTGACAGTGCAGCACTCCCTCAGTACTATACTACAGTGCCAGCCTAGATTATGTGCTCATGTCTTGAGTGGGACTTGAACCCACAGCCTTCTGACTCAGAGGAAAGAGTGCGGACACTGAGCCACGGCTGACACCTGGACAGGAGAACACCTGAAATTTCATAATTTTGATGTTTTCTGTTTCTGCCAGGTCAAACACACCTTACCACCACACTATCGTGGAGGATCCTATAAAGCTGACACCACAACGCGATGTTCCAAAATATCCCAAGGTAACTGCCCAAATAAAGTAAATCTAGTGGAATCTAGTCGTGTTCCGATGGGATAAGAGAGTGCACCAAGTTAAAAATAATCAACAATACTCATTGATAAATATAACTGCCAACCTTGGTAGGTCGGACGGAGGAGGGGGTAGGGGAAATTGTAGAGATAGGCGATAGAGTCATGGGAGAGGGCAAGTGACTGGGAAAGGGCAGGGAAAGAGAGATTGAAGAGGTTGAATTGTTTCCTGAGGAATGTGGGGCAGAGTGCAAATCAGGATGCTGTGTAGAGACATGAAAATCATGCTATCTTTTTGGTCAGCTTGCTGTCTGACTAATATGAAACCTATCATTATGCTCAAACTATTCATAAATCCCCATAAATAGAGATTCTACCTACCTGATATGGAGTACACACTTCTCTCCTTGTTGGGATAACGCCCCCCGCCCACTTACTAAAGTCCAGCGAACTTAGGTGCAGGTTGGCGGCATTCGATGCTTAGGGATCTGCCAATACTGCTGGAGCTTAACCAGCTAAAACCCCACAAATTACAAGCACAGAGCAGTAGTTAGCCTCCTGCTACCCATTGAGGAATTGTCTTGCAGGATTACCTGGAGCCGAGTGGGAAAAATCCCAGTCCCCTGTGACTGGTCTACCCCTCCCGATCCCATCAGTGAGCTAGGCTGCTTAATGATCAGCATGGATTCTGTGGGCCTTCCTGGTTTAGGCATCGCATTACCAAGTTACATAACAATTGAAATAGTTGAACGGATAGACTGGCCACCCGAGGAACAAACTGGGGCTTGGTAAAGATTTGCTGCGGCCAAGATGGCCATTTTGGTGCAGCAAGGGCTCCTGTGGTAAGGCCATGGAGACTGCATTAACAGAGCGAGGAAGTTGGGTCGTCGCTTGCCGACAGCCAAGCATCATGGACACCATTGAGTTATCTGTTGTCATGTTGGCTGTGAAGTTGAATAATGTTCCTGTGAGCAGTTTTATTAAGGGTGCCAATTCATTGCATGGATGACTTAGGACCTGTTTTTCAACAAAAAAACTCTGCAAGAATATTCACTCAGTCAGGAGATTAGTCTGGTTCACACAGGTTGTGTGCTCCGGCTGTTGCCAGATCACAAATCTGACACCTATTGTAATCTTCTGTTACCCACCCACATGAACCAAATGTCATTGTGAGATGACCTACTCTATAGAAGACTATTGAAACCAGTTCAGGTTTAAGTTACATCTCAGTCAGCCTCTTCATTCGTTGAAACCAGTGGCCGATCAATGGGTAGACTCCATTGGGCGCAGAATCACTTCTCAAAATTCTCCATGCACCCTTCCCTGGCCAAAAGGAAAGGCAGACAGGCCTTTGAGGCAGCTAGTAATGAGGGTTTCAAGGATGAATGCAACGTGCCTCACTGACACCCCATTGCTTCCCTGTGGAGAAGCATCTGGCCTGTACTTGCCTCATGGTAAAGTTGAAGAAAGAAATTTGTCACGCGAGTAATTGTACTATGTCTGCGTCTTTTATAGAGACATAAAGTAATAAAGCGCTATCATCGGGATTGGTAAATCGGAAAGGTCGGTGGCGGACGAGATCAGAGGCCTCAGGCAGAGATCGGAAGATTGGGGAGGGAGATTGGAAGGGTCGGTGGTGGAGGAGATCGGAGGCCTCGGGAAAGATCAGAAGAGTCGGGATGGGGAGATCAGAAGGGTTGGGAGGGGAGATCAAAAGGTCATGGAGGGGAGATTGGAAGGTGTCCGATCGCGAGGGGGGGGTGGTGTGAAGCAGGTAAACTGGATCCAGCCGATTAAATGGAAAAACACTTACCTCCAGGATCCAGCAGTCCTCGCCTCCCTTTAGCTGTCAGGTTTCCCAAGGCCCAGGAAACCCGGCCGGCCTGGGTTAAATTTTAAATGGTGCTTAATTCTGAGGCATGCAGCCTCATCATAATAGCTAAGTGACCAACCTGCCTCCTGCGAGCGGATTGGTTGCCCGACTCCGTTAAAACCGGAAGTGGGCAGGTTGGGGTCGGGTTTCAGAATTTTTGCATTTTTACATGTCACCTGACCCAAACCCACCCGATTTTGGGGGTTAAAATTCCCCCCATAGAGGCTGCAGGTTGTGGAGCTCGGATTCTTTACTCTCTGCTTTTTTGCGCCCACTGTACAATTGCTTTGAGCCTGTTCCTTCTGGTTACAAATTTAAGCAAAACATATTGGTTACCCATGTAGTAGCTAACCAAGGTATAACAATCCCAGAACATTCTGAAAGTAACAATAGGAATATACTGTACTGGGCATTGTAGCAACTACTGGCAAAAAAAACCACGTTTCACACACTGGAGTCCCGGCCCATCGCTTGAACATTTACATATTACAATTAACAGGTCACAACAAGATGGGGGGAAAAAATAAAATAAGGTGGTACACTTCCCATTCTACAGCCTGTATCATCAGTGAAAAATGTACTACCCCCAACGTGAACAGGTGGCTGGCTTACTGTCTCCTCTTCATGGATTCAAAGTTTCTCATTTTTAGTTTAATTTGTAAATACAGCCTGCTAAAAATGTATTATTGAGCAATATAATGAAGAAAAAATTCTAATTGATGCACAAAGTAGAATTACAGCAGCACACATTTTATATGGGTTTAGATTGAATAGGTGTTTATTTATAGATCTGAAGAATTCTTATTGAGATGGTTGTTGTGCTAGAGCCATACTGAACATCAAACAGAGATATAGTGCCATTCTGAATTTAAAAGTAGCTTTTAATTGAAACCTGTATCCGTGTTTACTACATTCATTGTCCAGTGTGATTAACAGAGTCACCAGCTCCAGCAATATGTATTAGAGGCCAATGCCCACTCCCCGCACTATTTTTGTGTTACCTCACAACATAAGAGTTTTTAGAAACAGGAAAAGGCCATTAGGCCAGAACAAGACAGTGCTGTTTTGATGGATCTCAATCCCACCTTCTCACCAAACGTCTTAATCATTCTTTCTCCAGAAACCTCTTACTGTTTCTTGAACCTATTAATGTCCTTGGTAAATTATTCTACAAATCTACGACTCTTTGGGTGAAATAGTTTCATCTCAATCACTTCTAACTTTAACTTGTGTCTCTGGTATTTGAATCCTTTGCCATTATGCTTCACTTTGAAGTTTCAAGATTCTGAAGGGGGTTGATGGTTGAAATCTCCTGTTTTCCTTCTTTAACCTTTCTAACAAGTTGGAATCACCTTCACTTCTCACTTCTGTATCCTCTCAAAACCAGTACTATCAGTTGGCCGGAATTGGATGCAGTGCACCAGATGGGGATCTGACTAACCCCTTATAAAACAATACCACCTGTCTTGATCTGTACTTTTTGCCTCTAGTACAGTCCACTGCTATTAATTCAAAGCCATTTACTTTGAATTATTTGATAATTCAAACTTTTTTTTGCAATAACCCCCACTTTGCTGTGTTGTTTAATTTAAATTATTGGATAATTCCATTCTTTAAGTGTAAAAAAGTGACTGAATTATCAGGAATAAGAACATAAGAAATAGGAGCAGGAGTAGGCCAATCGGCCCCTCGAGCCTGCTCCACCACTCAATAAGATCATGGCTGATCTGATCCTAACCTCAAATCTTCTATCACTCTGCATCCACCCGAACCCATGTGATCTCCCGGGAGAGGCGAAAAACCAGATAAAGACCCAATGGCCAATTTGGGAGAAAAAAATCTGGGAAATTCCTCTCCGACCCATCTAGGCGATCGAAATTCTTCCAGGAGATCACTCTGTCCCTATATTTTCTACAGTACTTACCTTCTGTAAAGGCGATCTCCACCCCAGCCAGGAACAGGAATAAAACCATCTCCTGAAATCTAACACAGAATTAGAACACAGTAGGAGCAGAACCAGGCTACACGGCCCTGGGCCCACTCCACTACCCACAGGGCCATGCCCATTCCGAACCTAGACTCATGTCCAATTTCCTGCCCGCTCCCCGTAACCCTTAATTCCCTTTACTTCTAGGAAACTATCTATTTCTGTTTTAAATTTATTTAATGATGTAGCTTCCACAGCTTTCTGGGGCAGCAAATTCCACAAACCTACCACCCTCTGAGTGAAGAAGTTTCTCCTCATCTCAGTTTTGAAAGAGCAGCCCCTTATTCTAAGATTATGCCCCCTAGTTCTAGTTTCACCCTTCATTGGGAACATCCTCACCGCATCCACCCGATCAAGCCCCTTCACAATCTTATATGTTTCAATAAGATCGCCTCTCATTCTTCTGAACTCCAATGAGTAGAGTCCCAATCTACTCAACCTCTCCTCATATGACCACCCCTTCATCCCCGGGATTAACCGAGTGAACCTTCTTGTACTGACTCGAGAGCAAGTATGTCTTTTCTTAAGTATGGACACCAAAACTGTATGCAGTATTCCAGGTGCGGTCTCACCAATACCTTGTACAACTGCAGCAATACCTCCCTGTTTTTATATTCCATCCCCCTAGCAATAAAAGCCAACATTCCATTGGCCTCCTTGATCACTTGCTGCACCTGCATACTAACTTTTTGAGTTTCGTGCACCAGGACCCCCAGATCCCTTTGTACTACAGTACTTTCCAGTTTCTTGCCATTAAGATAATAACTTGCTCTATGATTTTTCCTGCCAAAGTGCATAACCTCACACTTTCCAGTATTGTATTCCATCTGCCAAATCTCTGCCCACTTACTTAGCCTGTCTATGTCCCTTTGCAGGTTTTTTATGTCCTCCTCACTCACTACTTTCCGTCCCATCTTTGTATCATCTGCAAACTTTGATATGTTACACTCGGTCCCCTCCTCCAAATCGTTAATATAGATTGTAAAGAGTTGGGGACCCAGCACTGACCCCTGTGGAACACCACTAGTTACTGGTTGCCAATCTGAGAACGAACCATTTATCCCAACTCTCTGCTTTCTGTTAGAGAGCCAATCCTCCACCCACGCCAGAATATTACCCCCAATCCCGTGATTTTTTATCTTGAGCAATAATCTTTTGTGTGGCACCTTGTCAAATGCCTTTTGGAAGTCTAAATACACTACGTCCACTGGTTCCCCTTTATCCACCCTGTATGTTACATCCTCAAAAAACTCAAGCAAATTTGTCAAACATGACTTCCCCTTCATGAAACCATGCTGAGTTTGTCCTATTAAATTATGTTTATCCAAATGTCCCGTTACTGTCTCCTTAATAGTGGACTCTAACATTTTTCCAACCACAGATGTTAGGCTAACAGGTCTATAGTTTCCAGCCTTCTGCCTACTACCCTTTTTAAATAAGGGTGTTACATTAGCAGTTTTCCAATCTGCCGGGACCTTTGCTGAGTCCAGTGAGTTTTGGAAAATTATTACCAATGCATCCACAATCCCTCCCGCCACTTCCCTCAAGACCCTAGGATGCAAGCCATCAGGTCCAGGGGATTTATCTGCCTTGAGTCCCATTATTTTACCAAGTACCACTTCCTTAGTGATTTTAATCGTATTTAGTTCCTCCCCCCCTAGAGCCCCCTGTTTGTCCAGTGTTGGGATATTCTTAGTGTCCTCTACTGTAAAGACTGATACAAAATAATTGTTCAGTGTTTTTGCCATCTCCATGTTTCCCACCATTAATTTCCCGGTCTCATCCTCTAAGGGACCAACATTTACTTTAGCCACCCTTTTTCTTTTTATATAACTATAGAAACTTTTGCTGTCTGTTTTGATATTTTTTGCTAATTTACTTTCATAATCTATCTTCCCTTTCTTAATCAATCTTTTAGTTATTTTTTGCTGTCTTTTAAAGACTTCCCAATCTTCCATCCTCCCACTAGATTTGGCTACCTTATATGCCCTAGTCTAGAATAGTCTGACCTGTCTTATATTATTGTAGCTAAGGACCTGGCCGACCATTTCATAAAATGTTCCCCCTCTCTAATTCAAGGTGTTAAAGCCAATTTAATTGCCCCAATTGCTTTCCTGTTTGAGATAAACTAACCTGCATAAACTCTGGATCAACCTGGGACCTTCCTGGTCTCGCTGGCTCCCTGGATAAACTCCCTGAGCCATGGGGGGAGCTAAAGTCTGGAATGTAAAATGTAATCTTAATTTTCTGTTGCCTATATGGGTTACTCATGAAGTGGAGGCATTAGCTACTGAGGTTACCAAGGATTTTAGAGAAGTTTATCAACAGCAAACAAACCTGAGAACTTGAGCCCTGTCCCACTGCTAATCTCTTTTATTTTGGACTTAGCAAAAAGTGGGACACTAATGTGTTTGTGTGAGAGAGTGTGTTTGCTTGTGTGAGAGTGTGTTTGCTTGTGTGAGAGTGTGTGTTTGCTTGTGTGAGAGAGTGTGTTTGCTTGTGTGAGAGTGTGTGTTTGCTTGTGTGAGAGAGTGTGTTTGCTTGTGTGAGAGTGTGTTTGTGAATGGCCATATGAAAGTTTGTGTTTTGAATAAAAATAGATAGAAATTGCAATTAATTCTGGATTAATGTTCTGGAAGAATGGATTGGTATAGTGGAAGGATGTTTTGATGTTCAGGTAGGATTTCAGTTGCTATCTTAGAAAAACAGGTTGATGTTCTGGATGAAGGGGGTAGCGTTTTGGAAGAATGTGTTACTGGAAAAATAGGCTGGTGTTCTGGAAGGATAGGCTCATGTTCTCGAAGGAGAGCCTGGTGTTCCAGAGGACAGATTTTCCTTCAGAAAGCATGATCCAGTGTTTCAGAAGGATGGGTCGATGTTCTTGGCGAATGTTTGATTGGTGTTCTGTAAGGATTTGGGTTGATATTCTGGAAGCATGTGATCAGAAAGGCCAAGGGGCCTTTTTTGTTCAAATCTATATTGAGCACTTGTCAAAAGCATGGATGAAAAAGAATCGCAAAGGAGGGATTGACCCAATTGAAATGTATGAGATAGCTATGCAAACTTTTCTTTTCTAAACCTTGCAAGTCTGTCAATGCTCTGAAAGTACACACATCTGTTTATTAGCATTCAGCACCTGAACTTGACCGAGAACATAAAATGAGAAGCTCAGTTTTTTCCTTTCTTTATAAAACTTTCTACCATCTTTTTCACTCTGGTTTCTCTCCATCCCTCCTGACTCATTCTTGGATCTGGTATCCTTGGGTGCCATCCATCTTGCTCAAGTGAAAACTCTGCCACTGAGAGCCTAGACATTGAGCTTCAGCAGGTTATTTGACTGTGGAGGGTATCACCACTCTACTATCCTCCTCATTGTTTACTACATTTCTGAGTTTTGTGTCATCTGCAAACTTTGAAATGATGCCCTGTATACCTAAGTCCAGGTCATTAACATATATATCAAAAAGAGCAGTGGTCCCAACACCGACCCCTGGGGAACACCACTGCACATTTCTCTCCAGTCTAAAAAACAACCGTTCACCACTACTCTCTGCTTTCTGTCCCTTAGCCAAATTTGTATCAAGGCTGCCACTGTCCCTTTAATTTTGTTAACCAGCCTATTCAGTGGTACTTTGTCAAACACTTTACAGTTTCTACAGTTATATAAAAAGAAAAAGGGTGGCTAAAGTGAATGTTGGTCCCTTAGAGGATGAGACCGGGAAATTAGTAGTAGGGAACATGGAGATGGCAAATACGCAGAACAAATATTTTGTATCAGTCTTTACAGTAGAGGACACTAAAAATATCCCAACACTGGACAAACAGGGGGCTATGGGGGGGGGGGGGGGGGGGCGGAGCTAAACACGATTAAAATCACTAAGGAGATGGTACTCGGTAAGATAATGGGACTTAAGGCGGATAAATCCCCTGGACCTGATGGCTTACATCCTAGGGTCTTGAGAGAAGTAGCGGTAGGGATTGCGGATGAATTGGTGGTAATTTTCCAAAACTCCCTGGATTCAGGAAAGGTCCCAGCAGATTGGAAAACTGCTAATGTAACGCCCTTATTTAAAAAGGGAGGTAGACAAAAGGCTGGAAACTATAGACCAGTTAGCCTAACATCTGTGGTTGGTAAAATGTTGGAGTCCATTATTAAGGAAGCAGTAACAGGACATTTGG
Organism: Somniosus microcephalus; assembly: GCF_052327205.1. NCBI lineage: Eukaryota > Metazoa > Chordata > Chondrichthyes > Squaliformes > Somniosidae > Somniosus > Somniosus microcephalus. Next base: position 41,254,281 of record NC_141012.1, on the reverse strand, counting down.
ATAAGCACAATTCAATAGGACAGAGTCAGCATGGTTTTATGAAGGGGAAGTCATGTTTGACAAATTTGCTCGAATTCTTTGAGGACGTAACAAACAGGGTGGATAAAGGGGAACCAGTGGATGTGGTGTATTTGGACTTTCAAAAGGCATTTGACAAGGTGCCACACAAAAGATTACTGCACAAGATAAAAAATCACGGGATTGGGGGTAATATACTGGCATGGGTGGAAGATTGGCTATCTAACAGAAAACAGAGAGTTGGGATAAATGGTTCATTCTCGGGTTGGCAATCAGTAACTAGTGGTGTTCCGCAGGGGTCAGTGCTGGGACCCCAACTCTTTACAATCTATATTAACGATTTGGAGGAGGGGACCAAGTGCAATGTATCCAAGTTTGCCGACGATACAAAGATGGGAGGGAAAGCAGTGAGTGAGGAGGACATAAAAAACCTGCAAAAGGACATAGACAGGCTAAGTGAGTGGGCAGAAATTTGGCAGATGGAATATAATGTTGGAATGTGTGAGGTTATGCACTTTGGCAGAAAAAATCAAAGAGCAAGTTATTATCTAAATGGAAAGAAACTGCAAAGTGCTACAGTACAAAGGGATCTGGGGGTCCTGGTGCATGAAACACAGAAGGTTAGTATGCAGGGACAGCAGGTGATCAGGAAGGCCAATGGAATCTTGGCTTTTATTGCAAGGGGGATGGAGTATAAAAGCAGGGAAGTCTTGCTTCAGTTATACAGGGTACTGGTGAGGCCACACCTGGAATACTGCGTACAGTTTTGGTTTCCATATTTAAGAAAAGATATATTTGCTCTCGAGGCAGTTCAGAGAAGGTTCACTCGGTTGATTCCGGAGATGAGGGGGTTGACTTATGAGGAAAGGTTGAGTAGGTTGGGCCTCTACTCATTGGAATTCAGAAGAATGAGAGGCGATCTTATTGAAACATATAAGATTGTGAGGGGGCTTGATCGGGTGGATGCGGGGAGGATGTTTCCACTGATGGGTGAGACTAGAACTAGGGGGCATAATCTTAGAATAAGGGGCTGCCGTTTCAAAACTGAGATGAGGAGAAACTTCTTCACTCCGAGGGTAGTAAATCTATGGAATTTGCTACCTCAGAGAGCTGTGGAAGCTGCAACATTAAATAAATTTAAAAAGGAAATAGAGTTTCCTAGCTGATAAGGGAATTAAGGGTTATGGGGAGCGGGCAGCGAAGTGGACATGAGTCTAGGTTCAGATCAGCCATGATCCTATTGAATGGCGGAGCAGGCCCGAGGGGCCGTATGGCCTACTCCTGCTCCTACTTCTTATGTTCTTATGTTATGAAAGTCCATATACACAACATCAACTGCACTACATTCATCAACCCTCTCTGTTACTTCTGTTACTTTTGTGATCTCAGGATATTCCAAAGCACTTCATAGCAAATTAAGTACTTTTGAAGTGTAGTCATTGTTGTAATATAGGTACCGTCAATTTGCACACAGCAGGATCCCACAAACAGCAATGAAAGAAATGACCAGATCATCTGTTTAAGGTATTGGCTGAGGGATAAATCTTGGTCAGGAGACTGGGGGAACTCCCCTGCTCTTCTTCCAAATATTGCCTTAGGATCTTTTACGTCCACCTGAGAGAGCAGACGGGGCCTCGGTTTAACGTCTCATTAGAAAGACAGCAGCTCCAACATTGCAGCGCTCCCTCAGTACTGCACTGGGAGTGTCAGCCTAGATTAATTGCTCAAGTGTCTGGAATGGGATGTGTGAATAAATGTTAAGAAACCAGCCCTTAAATCTTATCTTCTCAGTTGTAAGCTGCCTCTCCTTTGGGGAGCTCGCTCTTGTAGCTCGGCTTTCCTGGAGCTGGCGGTGAGATGAAAGTAAAGCTATTGGATTTTTAGTCAGTCAATGACCCCTTTCTCAGTGGGTCCCAGTGCCTCCCACCGGTCTAACACTTGCCACTTCCAAAACGGCCCCTGGTGAGGTCATGACGTAACAAATTGGAGAAAACCTGGGTCGTTTTGTGTATCATAACATCATCTATTGATGACGTAGGCCGAAATTTTCTCCAGGGCGGCGGGTTGGGGGCCACTAAGGCGGGTGGGACACCCGGGAGGCTGGGGTTCCCGCAGGCCCTGCCGACTTTAATGGCAGGACCTCATTTGAATGCGAGTCCTTGGATTCCTGCCTGCTGTCAGCCAGATTGATGGGCTGGATGGTTGCGGGCAGGTGGGCCTCAGAAGTGAGGGGCCGGTCCGGGGGAGGGATCGTGGGAGGGGGGGGGTCGGCAATCGGTTGGGGATTGGGGTGCGGGGGGGAGGGGAAGGAGGGGGGTTGGCTGGGATCGGGTGTTCCCATGCGCCTGCTGCTCTCTCCTCCTGGATGCAGCAGTTCCCGCCTGTTTAACTGTCAAGGTTTATGAATTGTGTGAAACCCGTCCACAGTCAGTTAAATTCAAAATGGAGGGGAAAAAAGAGGCTTCCAGCTTTGTTACAATATTTAAATTGAGGTAACTCCCCCTGGCACTGGGTTGGTCGCCCGCCTCCCACCCCCACCCCGCCTCCTGCAAAACCGGAAGTGGGCGGGTTGGAGCCGGGGTCGGGTCGGGAATCCCATTTTTAACAATTTAACTGCCCCCACACCCAAGCCCACCCGTTATTTTTAGGGGAAAATTCCAGCCGTAATATCTCAATGACGTTGCGCGGGTGCAGCGGCAATTTGTCATGACTACACTGTGAACGCACAATTTCCCCGTGGAACGCACAATCCCGAGTGGAACACACCGCCAGCAGTTCAGAAGGATACCAGCAATGCAACGACAGTGTAAATTCAGGGGAGCAGTTCTGTCTCTGTCTCTCTCCCACGTACACGCACTGTATTTTCTGTCTCGCAGTCTCTTTACCTCTCTGTCCGAATCTCGGTGAATGAGATAATGATAACAGACATTCCATTGACTAAACTGGGAGGGCCCAAAGGGCAGACCCTAATCCAGAAAGCCAGTGCTATTTTCCTGACTCTCACGGTACATGTGAAAGTAGTGAGTCCATTTCAAAGACCAGGAGTTGCACAGTAGAAGCTGAAACACAACACTTATTTGCCACCTTGTGGAAGCTTGGCTGTACAGCACATAACACAGGAAAGGAACTTTTACATGAAGCAGTAGATTTTACAAATTAGCTGTGGTCGGAAGTGTGCTGAGCTCTGCGCCTAATTCTCGATAACGGGCTCCCGATGAGCATGCTAAGCTGTGCACCTGGAATGCCAATTCATCAAATCCACCCCCGTATTCCAAGCTCATCCAAAAATCTGCTGCCCGTATCCTAACGTGTATCAAGTCCAGTTCACCCATCAACCCTGTGCTCGCTGACCTACATTCTCTCCAGGTTCACCAATGCTTTGATTTTAAAATTCTCATCCTTGTGTTCGAATCCCTCTGTGGCCTCGCCCCTCCCTACCTCTGTAACATCATCCAGTCCTGCAACCTTCCGAGACTACAGCCTGCATTTACACAGCACCTTTAACACAGTAGAACGTCCCGTGGCTTTTACAAGAGTTATTATCAGATAAAATTTAGCACTGAGCCACATAATATTAGGACAAGCAGTAGGTTTTAAGGAGCGACTTAAAGGAGGAGAGAGAGGCGGAGAGGTTTAGGTCCAGAGCTTAGGGCCTAGATGGCTGAAGGTATGGCCGCCAATGGTGGAGCGCAGGAAGTGGGGGTGCGACAGAGGCCGGAACCCTGTTTGCTTTCCTTGATACAGATGGTGATTCCCCTTAAGCTGTCACTGGATGAATAGTGACAAAACATCCTATTTCCCAGTTGTATATTCCCCTCACCTTGATGAGCGGACTCACAATAAAACACCTGCAGGCAGTGCCGCGCGTCCGGGCCTTGCAGGAGAAAGCGATTGCTGACCGCATTTTATTATTATTGCTTTTCTAAATGAGACACCTGTTCCCTGTTTTGACAGTACACACTATCCCAGGAGACCATCGAGGCACTGAAGAAACCAACGTTTGACGTCTGGCACTGGGAGTACAATGAGGTAGCGTGAAGCTGCCATTCCTGGGGCACGGAAGTGGCCGCAGATCAATGAGTTAAAATGAAACCGTTCAATAATAGTCGCTTTATTACAGAGACTGTGTCATCCCAAAGGAGGGGCGAGGAGGAGGGGTGAGGAGGAGCAGGCCAACAGCTCAGAACAATCATGTTCAGGAGAATTTCAGTCTTGTGTTTGATGCCCCTGTTTATGTTGTGAAACCGTCACTGTTCTGCTTCTGCTGCGTCAAATTGCCCCTTTTATAAAGCAGACTCAGCAATAGCGGAATAATTGCACATCACCAGAAACCTATGGATGATGAGGCCCATTCGGCCCATCTTAACACATCCATCCAGAACAACCCTACTCTCCCCCCCGCCCCCCCCCCACCCAACCCATTGCTGCATCTAGTTGTTTCTTGAATAATTCCATGGTTTTCACCTCCACTACTCCAAGTGTTGATCACACTCAGTGTGGGAAGATCCTCTTGATAAAGTTACCTTTCACTTGAACCTGTATCCCCTTGTCCTTCTCCTATTGTTAGTATTACGTCCGTGAATGATTGAGACACGGACAGCAGGAGTTGAACAAAACACGTCTTTACTGATGGAAGTCAATAGTGAAACTGAAAACAACAGAGGCTCACTAGCGCCTTTTATACAGGGGTGGTCACTGCCGGTACTGCAGTCTGAGACCAGTTATTCTCTTAAAGGTACATACACAACAATTCCTCCCCTTTTAGATGAACAGTACATAACATTCATTTAACAACTAAATGATAACTAATTACAATCACAATTACGGTTGCTAGATACATTGGTTAAGTTTAAGCAATTATAAGTTCAGTCTTTGAGGAGGCTTCCTGATTCTGTCTGGATAACGCCTCTTTGGGGTATCAGGTTCTTCTGGCAATGTTGAGTCGGGATCAATGTCGTCGTTTGGTTCATCTGCTTCCAATATTACCGGTTCTGTGGTAGCTGCAATTGGAACGTCGATTTCATTACCAGGTGTATCAGATCGTGGTGTGGAGTTGACGTTTTCCAGTGACTCTAGAATCTGGTCAGCATGGTGTCTTACAATGCTCTCCCCAATGTCCACGGTATACATGAGAGGTCCTTGTCGTGTACAAATCGTTCCTGGCTGCCATTTCTCAGTGCAGTAGTCCCGGGCCAAAACTGGTTGACCTATCTTAAAACTCCTGGTTGGCCTTTCATTCATATTCTGAAACTGCCTGTTCTCCACATCTCTTCGGACGTTTGGCTTAGCCAAATCCAAGCGGCATCGTAGTCTTCGATTGAAGAACATCATGGCTGGAGTTTGGTTGGTAACCGCATGTGTCGCAAAGTTGTCCACCTTGTGTTGTAGGGGTATATCTTCATTACACATTGCCTTGATAGCCTTCTTGAATGTTTGAACAAACCTCTTGGCCAATCCATTAGTGGCTGGATGATATGGGGCAGATGTGTAATGCTTAACACCATTGTTCTTTAAGAACCTCCGGAACTCTTCAGACACAAACTGTGGTCCATTGTCAGAGCAAATCTGTTCAGGCAGCCCATTCCTGGCGAATATGGTTCGTAAAACTGTGATCGTTTTTTCCGTGGTGGTTGAGGACATTTTTATTACCTCTGGCCACTTTGAATGTGCATCCACCGCAATTAAAAACATCGAGTCCATGAAGGGACCAGCAAAATCAATGTGCACCCTTTGCCATGGAGATGAGGGCCACTCCCATGGATGCAGAGGAGCTTGTGGTGGGGCGTTTTGGACCTTCTGGCATCCTGCACAGCTCTTGGTCATCTCTTCGATTTCTCTATCGATTCCCGGCCACCACACAAACGCTCTGGCTAAGTTCTTCATTTTTACCCCACCCAGATGACCCTCATGAAGCTCATTGAGCACTCTATCCGTCAACTTAGGTGGAATTACTACTCTGGGTCCACACATCAAGGTTCCTCTGCACACTGACAGCTGTTCTCTTCTTGGCGAAAATGCTGGCAGCAGTGGTTCGCCATGTGCTGGCCATCCCTTCACCGTTAAATCATAGACCCGTGATAGTGTCGGGTCATTCCGTGTTTCCTTTTCTATGTTTGCATTCGTCACAGGGAGACATTCGACTATGGTCGAGTGGAATAACTCCATTGGATCCACTGCAAGGTCTTCTTCTTCCACCGTCGGCAACGGTAGGCGTGACAATCCATCAGCATTTCCATGCTGTTTAGTTCCTTTGTACTCGATGTCATATTGGTGTGCCCCTAGGAAAAGGGACCACCTCTGCAGCCGTTGTGCTGTCATTATCGGTACGCCCTTCTGAAGGTTGAAAATGGAGACAAGAGGTTGATGATCGGTTAGTAGAGTAAATTTTTGACCGTGCAGGTAGCGATTGAACTTCTTCACCCCCCACACTAGGCTGAGGGCCTCTCTATCAATCTGGGCGTAGTTACGCTCGGCAGAAGTTAACAAGCGTGACGCAAAAGCTATCGGCCTCTCTAAACCATCAAGGAATTTATGTGACAGTACCGCCCCAATGCCGTAGGGAGACGCATCACACGCCAGTCTGATCGGCAGTGCTGGGTGGTAGTGAGCCAATACTTCCCTTGAAGTAATTAAGTCCTTACTCTTCTGAAAGGCACGCTTACAATCATCGCTCCATTTCCATGCTACCCCCGTTCGTAGCAGGGCGTTCAGTGGGTGCAGAATTGTCGACAAATTCGGCAAAAACTTATGATAGTAATTCACCAATCCGAGGAATGACCTCAGTTGCGACACATTTTCAGGCGCTGGGGCCTTAACAACCGCTTCAATTTTGTCAGGGGACTTATGTAACCCCTCTTCATCAATCACGTGGCCACAATGCGATATCTGTTTCCTAAATAATTCGCACTTGGGGCAGTTGGCTCGCAGCCCATGTTCCCGTAGTCTAGTGAGCACCTGTTCTAGGTTGTTAAGGTGTTCACTGTCATCTTCACCTGTCACAAGGATGTCGTCCAAGTAACACTGAGTCCCTGGAATCCCTTGCAGGACTTGTTCCATCGCTCTTTGCCATATCGCCGGAGCCGATGCTACTCCGAATACCAATCGATGATACTGGTAAAGACCTTTGAGTGTTTATCGTGAGATACTTCCTAGAGGACTCTTCAACCTCCATCTGCAAATATGCTTGTGCTAGGTCAATTTTTGTAAAACGCTTCCCTCCAGACAGTGAGGCGAAGATGTCTTCTATCCTTGGAAGAGGATATTGTACTGTGTGAAGGACTGAGTTCACCGTCACCTTGAAATCCCCACAAATGCGAATCTTCCTTGGCTCCCCGGACTTATTGCTTAACGTTTTCTTCATGACAGGAAGGATGGGTGTCGCCCACTCGCTCCAGTCGACCTTAGACAACACGCCTGCCTTCTCCAGATTCTCCAGCTCTGCCTCGACGGCTGGGCGAATTGCATATGGTACCGGTCTTGCTTTGAAAAACTTGGGAACTGCACTCTCTTCTATTTTTATCGAGGCGGTTACGCCTTTAAGCGTGCCCAGTTCTTGTTGAAATACCTCTTTGGCGTTAGCTAAGATTGTTGACAATCGTCCAGGAGTGACGTCTTCCTCTTTTTTACCGTCCACCGTCATTGCATGAATGGAGTGCCAATCTAAGTTTATCTTCCTGATCCATTCCCATCTCAATAACGGTGGTCCACCATTTGGCAGTATGTAGAGATACAATTTCCGTATTTTCTTGCCGTTGTATTCGACAGGCACCCTTATTTTTCCTCTGGGGTATACTTTTTGCCCCGTATACGTCGTCAAGACGATGGATGTCTCTCTCAAGGGTATGTGTGAAAATAGCCGCTCATAGTCTCGTCGATTCATGACGGTTAGCGCTGATCCTGTATCCAATTCCATTTTAACTTGGGACCCTGCTATCGTGAGGGTGACCCAAATGGTTCGGTGATCCTCTTTTGCGATTACATTGTGAAGTTTGAGACAGCTTAGTCTCCTGTTCCCGGATTCACTATCGCTCATCTGGTCTTCGGAACTACTGTCCGTCATCTTTTGTACTTTCTTGTACGGTTCCTTAGTAGCCTTTTTGTTGTCACTGGTCTTCTTCCCAGACCTGCAAACTCGTGCAATGTGTCCCATCTTCCCGCATTGCCTGCATATTTTGTCTTTGGACCAGCAGTCCTTCTGGTCATGGTTAGTTCTGCCGCAGCGATAACATTTTGCAAATCCCCGTGTCATTTCGTGGGTGCCGTATTCCTGTGGTTTTTGTTGAATTTCTGCAGCTCCCCTGGCTGCTGCTTCATACGATACTGCCACGCTGAAAGCCTTATCTAGCGTCAGCTCTTTCTCTGAGAGTAACTTCTTCTGTGTTCCTTCACTCAGGAGTCCACAAACAAATTTGTCCCGTAGGGTATCTGCCAGTCCTGCTCCGAACTGGCAGTGCTTTGATAGCTTGCGTAGTTCCGTAAGGTACTCAGCATTGCTCTCATCTTTATGCTGAGTTCTCCTGTGGAATTTAAATCTTTCTGCTATCAACAGCGGTGCAGGGTTTAGGTGTTCCTGTAGGACAGCAACAATTTCGTTAAAACTCTTCGCCTTCGGTTTGGCTGGAGTAATCAGGTCCCGCAATAGGCCGTATGTTCTAGCGCCCATTAAGTTTAGCAATATCGATGCCTTTTTCTCCTCCGCTATTTCGTTTGCCTTGAAATATACCTCGACTCTTTCCACATACGTGGTCCAGTCCTCTATTGTATTATCAAAAGCAGTGATACAGCCAGTCTTCGGCATCTTGCAAATCTAAAATGGCGCCTCCCGCGCTCTGCCTTCTTCCCCGATTTAACAAAATGGTGCCTCCCGCGCTTTGCCGCCTTCCCCGCTGATTAAGATGGCGCCTCCCGCGCTTTGCCTTCTTCCCCACTGTTGTTAGCGCTGCTTTCCGCGGTTTCTTGCGCGTTTAATATTTCTTTTTTTTATTAGCTTCCCATCGTGTAACAACCCTGTGGGACTCTTGCCTCCCTCTTCGCGGGTCTATACGCAGCCCGGCTTCGTAGCACCGGCCGCGCCCTGTGTGCTCCACCCTCTCTCTCTCTCTTCTTCCCGACAACGCTGCTCGGCCCCGTTGCAAACCACCCGCTCGAGTTCGCGACCGCCGCAGCCCAGGAAGGATCAGTGCACTACCTGCCACCAGCCCGATTAGCTGAAGCACCGTCGACAGGAACCAGGCCCCGCTTCCGACAGCTTCTCCAGCAATCTTCAACTCCGCAACACAGGGCGGATGCCCACGGTCGACGCCCGTTTCTACTGCCTCTTACTTTCTTTTCTTTCCGGTCTCGACCTCTGCTCACTTCGCTGTAGGAATGGATCCCAGGAGGTGGTGCAGAATGTAGGTAGGTTCGTATCTGCTCGTCGCCAGTATTACGTCCGTGAATGATTGAGACACGGACAGCAGGAGTTGAACAAAACACGTCTTTACTGATGGAAGTCAATAGTGAAACTGAAAACAACAGAGGCTCACTAGCGCCTTTTATACAGGGGTGGTCACTGCCGGTACTGCAGTCTGAGACCAGTTATTCTCTTAAAGGTACATACACAACAGTTAGTTTAAAGTAGTACTGTGGATTAACCTTTTCCATAGTATTTACAACCTTATAAGCCTCCATACGATCACCTTTCACACGCCTCCTTTTCAGGCCGAGTAGTTCAAGTCTCTCCAGTCTTTCCTCAGACATGTGCAAATCTTACTACAATGTTGCCTTTGCGACTTTGCCATTCTGGTCACAATATTGGGGGAAGGTCTGTAGGGACCAATTGCGGCAAAAGCACAATGCTGGGCTGAGAGATCAGTGGCAGGCATGATGTGAATGTTGGTGGTTAGGGTTACCAACTCTGGTTGGATGTATTCCTGGAGGTGTCATCACATGACCTCCTGCCTCCAACCGCCACAATCCTGCCACTGGTCGGCCAACATGTCCATCCTGGCGGTGCACCGCGTTCCCATGCCATTGGGAAACGAGTAGGCTCTTCCACTACGCGAGTGGATGATTATTGACTGTTGGGCAAACAGCCTTTATGCCCATGTCCGATTTTATTATAACTAATGAACAAAAGTGTTCAACGAAAAAAGATTAGAAACACAATTATTTTTTGCCCCTATGATCTTTCTCCTGGGTGGCTCGCAGCATGGTCCTGGAGATTAGTCGTTTGTTCCTGGAGACTCCAGGGCAATCCTGGAGGGTTGACTACCCTATTGGCGGTGGAAGCCGTTTCCCTCACAGCCTCCGCACCACACAATCAGAGGCACCCAGGAAACCCAAGGAGGCTTTTAATGCCCCCCACAGTACTTGCACAATAGAAGACCACCTCCATTAGCACCATCATTGTCAGAAGGCAACCTGTAACGGTAAAGAGGACCCTTGGTAGAGTGACTGACCCAGCGCAAGTCCCATTGGAGGTACTGTATGACCGTGTTTTTTTGTGACATTCCCTTGTCTGGTGTTTTAACTTTATTTTAAGCTGGTGACTGTCTCCATTGAAATAGCAGGTGTGGGAACCTTTGACATCCACAGTGATAGCGCAACATATCGGGCGCGCAACAGGTTCAAGTGTGGAGTAACTGTGTTTTATAATCACTGGCAGATGCTCAGCTGTCTGGAGTACATGTACCATGACCTGGGACTGGTGCAAGAGTTTAACATGAACCCCATCATACTGAAACGCTGGCTGGTAAGTTTGCTGCTCTTGAGGCAAAGGGAGGTACTTCACAACATCACAGCTTTGAACTGATTGTGGCCAATAGAAAGCAGACGAAAGTCTCTGCATCCCCAATAATTAATAATCGCACACAAGCAGCGTCTGATGCTGTTGTTACTCTGCATTGATGGAATGATGCAAGCAGAGAATGTGGTTACGCTGCCCACCTGCACTGACGGGAAGGAGGGGCTGGAAGAGATCCATGCATGTGCACAGGACTCGAACTCCATTCAGTTTCGAGAGGAGCTGATGGGCTGGCTGGGAGAAATTCAAAGCTGGCCCAATGGGGAAACTAGGCTCTACGCTGGCCTTTCATTTCTGTCACCTGGGTTAAATTCCAACCCATTCCTAATGCTTAGCTGTAAGGAGTTTGGTTAGTTATATGGGGTACTCCATGAAATGAGATTGGGCAGCCTTAAACCAGGCCCTGGTATGGATGAGTTGTTGGCACAAATTGTTAACTGCGTTTATTGATGCAACTGTAGCAGGAAATGGAGAAATGTTAGACTGGAGCAGTAGGGGCCGCTCTTCTCACACTGGGGCTGAGACACGTTGGTCGCACAGAGTAGAGGGAGCTTTAGCAGCATCTCACCGTTCTGTAGCTGAAGTCGGAAGTCGTTCTCAGGAGATTCTGCAATATTTTGCTGTTAAACTGAAAGCCAAACAGTGTTAGGAAGAGTGCCAGGGGATGGAGCAGTTTGTGTAGAAACATTGTATGGTTTGCTCAAGGAACTCCCTTGTACATTTTTATAATCTCATAACCAGCACCGATGCTTTTCACAGAGTGTCAGTGTGATTGTGAGCCTGTGGGTCAAGTGGCTCTAATATTCATTGACCCAGAGGGTCCCCAAACATGAAAACAGCACTGAGTGCCACTTATCTCTGCTAGAACAGTGTTAGAATGTTAAAAACAATTAACTCACAGCTTCTCCTTGGATTGTATTTTCTCTTTCTTGTCCTCAATACAGAATATTTCAAACAAGAGTATTCACAGAATCATACAGTGCAGGAGGAGGCCATTCAGCCCATCGTGCCTGTGCCGGCTCTTTGAAAGAGCTGTCCAATTAGTCCCACTCCCCCTGCTCTTTTCCCGTAGTTCTGCAAATCTTTCATTTATAAGTATATAGATAGATCCAATTCCCTTCTGAAAGTTACTATTCAATCTGCTTCCACCAGCCTTTCAGGCAGTGCATTCCAGATCATAACAACTTGCTGCGGAAAAGAAAATCTCCTCATCTCCCCTCTGGGTCTTTTTCCAATTACCTTAAATTTGGATGCATACGGGCCTGTCGATGCTTGCTGCATGCATTCTAACAATCCCACCTAATAAATTACAGACCTCCTTGGCTAAAAGACCAGGATTTTCTACATTTTTGGCCACTAACAGTTATCACAAATTAAGAAGAAACCTCAGGGGGACAGAACTGACTGGTTTTATTTCCAGATTTTCCTCTTCAGGGGTCTGCTTGGCTCTGTCGGTAGTGCTGTCACCTCTGAGCCAGCCGGTGTGGGTTCAGGGCCTACTCTAGGCCATCTGGACTGATGTTCGGTGCAGCACTGAGGGAGTGCTGCATTGCCAGAGGTGTTATCTTTCGCACGAGACGTTAAACTGTGTTTCTCCGTGTCTGAAACGTTCCCGAGCTTCCTGTGGCTTTCATCAGAAATCCCTGCCACTGTTAGCCAGTCAGTGTGTGCTTATCGCCAGAGCCGGGTTACGAATTTGGCTCAGTACCACACTGGGCGTTGCATTTACTGTCTAACCCGTCAAGGAAGCTGACTGCTCTAGTCTTAAAGCTCAAGCCACACTGAAAGACCTCATCTCTGTATTGGCCATCTAGTGACAGTCCTGGAATATATTAATCACTCAAGCTGTCAACTGGTTTCATAGAATAGTTGAAGTCAATGACAAATGTTGTCCATTATAGACAGGCTTCACTGTGCAATGTTTGATGAACTAGACAGAGAAACTATTCCAGCCAGATGCTCCTGACAGATCAGTAAGTCAGCTTGTGTCTGTTTCCCAGCCACCTTTTTCTCTCCAGTGTGTGGTTCTTTGTCTCTTCATCTGCTTGTCTCTGCATCTTTTTCTAGGTCACTTTTTCTTCGCCTGACACATTCTTTGTCGTGTGTGCCTCTGCATGCCTGTCTGTATGTAGCTGTGTGTCCCTTTCTCTTTGTCTGTCTGCATTTGTCTCTCTGTCTGCCTACCCGCTCTTTACTCTTCGTCTGTCTTTCTCCTTGTCTGGCTCTCTCACATGCTCCTTGCTCACAGTCTAGACTCAGACGTGAAGAATGACCACTTAGTGAGATACCAGAGGGCAACCAGTGCCTGTGGAGCCGTACCTCCAGCAGGGGATCAATGCTTAGAGGACAGGAGAAATCTTGGCAAAATACCACTTGTTCCCACTTGCAATAATTGGGCTTCTTTTATATTGTGTATCCAGCTCAGCATTCAGGAGAACTACCGGAACAATCCGTTCCACAACTTCCGACACTGTTTCTGTGTGACACAGATGATGTATGGTATGATCCATCTGTGCAACCTGCAGGTAAGTGGAGATCGATGTCTAGCTCGCACTCTATCATGTGATTGTATTTCCTCTTTCATGGTCACAAGCTCAGGAAAAGGGCTGTGTTTGGTGAATACAGCCCCTTTTGTATCTATTTGCAATAGTAATGGAGAGTTTTACACCTAACTCATGGTACAGCCAGCCCCCTTCTCATTACCAGGTTCAAATGGAGTAGTGGACATGGTTGAGTAAGACAGAAACAGATTATTAGAATATAGTCAGCAATAAATCCAATAAGGAATTCAGGAGAAACGTCTTTACCCAGAGAGTGGTGAGAATGTGGAACTCGCTACCACAGGGAGTGGTTGAGGCGAATAGTATAGATGCATTTAAGGGGAAGCTGGATAAACACGTGAGGGAGAAAGGAATCGAAGGATATACTGGTAGGGTTAGATGAAGTAGGGTGGGAGGAGGCTCGTGTGGAGAATAAAGATCAGCACAGACCAGTTGGGCTGAATAGCCTGCTTCTGTGCTGTACATTCTATTCAATTACATAAGAACATAAGACGTGGGAGCAGCAGTAGGTCATTTGGCCCCTCGAGCCTGCTCCGCCATTCAATAAGATCATGGCTGATCTGATCTTGGCCTCAACTCCACTTCCCTGCCCGCTCCCCATAACCCTCGACTCCCTTACCTTTCAAAAATCTGTCTATCTCCACCTTGAATATATTCAATGACCCAGCCTCCACAGCTCTCTGGGGAAGAGCATTCCAAAGATTCACCACCCTCAGGGAAGGAATTCCTCCTCATTTCTGTTTTAAATGGGTGACCCCTTAGTCTAAAATTATGCCCCCTAGTTCTAGATTCCCCACAATTCTATGTAAATTTATTAGGACAGTTTGGTCAGTCATAGAGTCATACAGCACAGAAAGAGGCCCGTCGGCCATCAAGCCCTGTCTATTCTAATCCCATTTTCCAGGACTTGGTCCATAGCCTTGTATGCTATGGCGTTTCAAGTGCTCATCTAAATGCTTCTTGAATGTTGTGAGGGTTCCTGCCTCTACCACCCTTTCAGGCAGTGAGTTCCAGATTCCAACTACCCTCTGGGTGAAAAAGCTTTTCCTCAAATCCCCTCTAAACCTCCTGCCCCTTACCCTGAAACTATGCCCCCTGGTTATTGACCCCTCTACTAAGAGGAAAAGTTCCTTTCTATCTACGCCCCTCATAATTTTGCACACCTCAATCAGGTTCCCCCCCCCCCCCTCAGCCTTCTCTGCTCTAAGGAAAACAACGCCAGCCTGTCCAGTCTCTCTTCATAGCTGAAGCGCTCCAGCCCAGGTAACATCCTGGTGAATCTCCTCTGCACCCTCTCCAATGCAATCACATCCTTCCTATAGTGTGGCGACCAGAACTGCACACAGTATTCCAGCTGTGGCCTAACTAGCTTTGTACAGCTCCATCATAATCTCCCTGCTCTTATATTCTATGCCTCAGTTAATGAAGGCAAGTATCCCATATGCCTTTTTAACCACCTTATCTACCTGTCCTGCTGCCTTCAGGGATCTATGTACATTCACACTAAGGTCCCTCTGATCCTCTGTCCTTCCTAGGGTCCTACCATTCATTGTGTATTCCCTTGCCTTGTTAGTCCTCCCAAAATGCATCATCTCACACTTTTTTCAGGGTTAAATTCCATTTGCCACTGTTCTGCCCATCTGACCAACCCGTCTATATTGTCCTGCAGCCTGAGGCGTCCCTCCTCGCTATTTACCACTCCTCCAATTTTTGTGTCATCTGTGAACTTACTGATCATACCTCCTACATTCATATCTAAATCATTAATGTACACTACAAACAGCAAAGGACCCAGCACAGATTCCTGCGGTACACCACTAGACACAGGCTTCCAGTCACAAAAACAACCTTCGACCATCACCCTCTGCCTCCTGCCACTAAGCCAATTTTGGATCCAATGTGCCAAATTGCCCTGGATCCCATGGGCTCTTACCTTCTTGACCAGTCTCCCATGCGGAACTTTATCAAAAGCCTTACTGAAGCCCATATAGACTACATCAACTGCACTACCCTCATCCACACACCTAGTCACCCCCTCTCAAAATTCAATCAAATTGGTTAGACATGATCTCCCCCTGACAAAGCCATGCTGGCTATCCTTGATTAATCCTTGCCTCTCCAAGTGGAGACTAATTCTGTCCCTCAGAATTTTTTCCAATAATTTCCCTACCACTGATGTTAGGCTCACTGGTCTGTAATTCCCTGGTTTATCCCTACTACCCTTCTTGAATAATGGTACTACGTTAGCTGTCCTCCAGTTCTCTGGCACCTCCCCTGTGGCCAGAGAGGTTCTGAAAATTTGTGTCAGAGCCCCTGCAATCTCCTCACTTGCCTCACACAGCAGCCTGGGATACATCTCGTCTGGGCCTGGGGATTTGTCCACTTTTAAGCCCGCTAAAACCGCTAGTACCTCCTCCCTCTCAATACTAATTTGTTCAAGTATATCACAACCCCCCTGCCTGATTTCTATGCCTACATCGTCCTTCTCCATAGTGAACACAGATGCAAAATATTCATTTAAACCTCACCCACATCTTCCGGCTCTACACACAGATTGTCACTTTGGTCCCTAATGGGCCCTACTCTTTCCCTGGTTATCCTCTTGCTCTTAATATACATTTAAAACACCTTGGGATTTTCCTTTATTTTGCCCGCCAGTGTTTTTTTATGCCCCCTCTTCGCTCTCATTTCTTTTTTAAGTACCCCCCTGCACTTTCTATACTCCTCTACGGCTTCCGCTGTTTTTAGTCCTTTGTATCTGCCAAAAGCCTCCCTTTTTTTCCTAAACCATTCTTGTATATCCCTTGACATACAGGGTTCCCTGGGCTTGTTGGTCCCACCCTTGACCTTTACGGGAACATGTTGGTGTTGTACTCTCTCTATTTCCTTTCTGAAAGACTCCCACTGCCCTGATGTGGATTTTCCTACAAGTAGCTGATCCTAATCCACTTTGGCCAGATCTTGCCTTATCATATTAAAATTGGCCTTCCCCCAATTTAGAACCTTTATTTCCAGTCCATCTTTGTCCTTTTCCATGACTACCTTAAATCTCTCCAAATTATGGTCACTGTCACCAAAATGCTCTCCTACTGACACTTCTACCACTTGCCCAGCTACATTCCCTAGAATTAGGTCCAGTACCGCCCCCTCTCTTGTAGGACTTTCTACATGTTGGCTCAAAAAGCGCTCCTGGATGCACTTTAAGAATTCCGCACCCTCTAAGTCTTTCACACTCTGACTAACCCAGTTAATATTGGGGAAGTTGAAATCCCCTAGTATTATTACCCTATTATTTCTACACTTCTCTGAGATTTGCCTGCATACCTGTTCCTCTATCTCCCCCTGACTGTTTTGGGGGCCTGTAGTACACTCCCACCAAAGTGCTTACCCCCTTTTTGTTTTTAAGTTCTACCCATATGGCCTCATTAGAGGATCATCCCCCCTTACAGCAGTAATTGACTCCTTTGATTAATATTGCGACACCCCCTCCTCTTTTACGCCCCCCTCTGTCTCGCCTGAAGATTCTATACCCCGGAATATTGAGCTGCCAGTCCTGCCCCTCCCTCAACCATGTCTCTGTGATAGCAACAATATCATACTCCCATGTGTTCATCAACACCTTCAATTCATCTGCCTTACTCGCAAGACTCCTTGCATTAAAATAAATGCCATCCCGCCTTGCCATACTCCCTTGTGCCGTTACATATTTGCTCTGCCTTCCAGACTGACTTGTTTTTTCCTCTATATTTGGCTGTGCATCACCCCCTACTATAGCTCCACTCTGTATCCCATCCCCCTGCTGTTAGTTTAAACCCCGCCCCCCAACAGTACTAGCAAACCTCCCCGCAAGGATGTTGGTCCCATTCCGGTTCAGGTGCAACCCGTCCGACTTGTACAGGTCCCACCTTCACCAGAAGCAGACCCAGTGATCCAGGAAACTAAAGCCCTCCCTCCTGCACCAACTCTTTAGCCATGCATTCATCTGCTCTATCCTGCTATTCCTATACTCACTAGCACGTGGCACCGGGAGTAATCCAGAGATTACAACCTTTGAGGTCCTGCTTTATAATCTGCTACCTAGCTCCCTAAATTCTTGTTGCAGGATCTCATCCCTCTTTCTACCTATGCGTAGAATGGAGAGCAGAGCTCAATAAATAGAACTAACTGTAGTCAGACAAGTACCAACATTCACATTCAGTAATGTGTTCAGCAACTAGAACCAAACAGGCTCTGCATTTCTGGTTCAACAGTCTCTGCACGGTATCTAACAACATATATTCTTTTATTAGTTAGTGGGAATCAAAGAAGCAATTAGAGGAAACAGAGAAAGAATATCGGGGTTTATGTCCACATTTATACCTCCGATTGTAAGTCGTTAATGGTCTCGAGTGGTAATGTGGGCGCCCCTACTGGGCATTCTCAATGTTGTTCAGAAGTGGATTGGACACACCAGTCAGTCACAACTCTGCTTCTGGTGGCAATACATTAATATAAGCAAGGTGGTACCTGAAGGCACTGAGACACACCTCACGAGGTAGTCTTCCAAGGATAGCACAGGCGACAAACATCAACAGGCAGCTGCGTATAACTTGATGCGTCCCTTTTAAACCACAAAGTTTTATTGCTGTGTCTTGTTGAGGTCAGAACATACTAGCAGGAAATGACATTTCTTTTTACTCATTTACTTTTTAAATGTGACAGAAACCAATCACGCAGGCTGCCATTTTGTTCTAGCTGCGGGCGGCCTGCAGCCTGCTCGACTAGGCTAGCTGTGTTGACGTACATGGACTTTCCCCAATATCAGAGAGGTCTGCAGTCAGAAACGCTGTCACGAATACAGCTTTTGAGTAGCTGTGCATGCATGCCCGCGTGCATAGTGGTACGTGCACCTAGTGGTACATGCGCCCGATGATAAGTGTGCTCAATGGTACATGTGCTCAATGGTACGTTTGCCCAATGGTGTGTACCCGATGGAACATTTGCCCAATGGTCAATGGTACATTTGCCTAATGGTACGTGTGCCCGATGATACGTTTGCCCAACAGTACATTTGCCCAACGGTACATGTGCTCGATGGTACGTTTGCCCAATGGTGTGCATTTTTTTTGCATCAGTGTTGCTGCCGGTGCGTGGAGTGCACTTGAAGTATAAACAGCCTCATCAGTTTGTGGTACGTGTTCTGCTATCTAAGTCCAGAGAGAGGGGAAAGAATAAGCGTCTAATTTTCTCTACTAACCAGTAATTGCGTCACCCTTGTTTTCATTGCATGTGAACAGGAGACACTTAGTTTGACAGATTTGGTGATCTTAATGACTGGAGCTATTTGCCATGACCTGGATCATCCTGGATACAACAATGCGTGAGTATGATTGTAAAATAACAATCTGTAGCTACTGGCTAGCCACATAGACAGGAATTTACTATCTAGCATTTACTTGTTAACATGAAGGAAACTGTCCAATTTGAGCAATATGTTATGCCAGGAGCTGTACGGACTGAACAGTGTGTTACACAGAGGGCTAAACGGAATGTACAGTGTGTTACACAGAGGGCTAAATGGAATGTACAGTGTGTTACACAGGGAGCTGTATAGACTGAACAGTGTGTTACTCAGGCAGCTGTACGGACTGAACAGTGTGTTACACAGGGAGCTTTATAGACTGAACAGTGTTACACAGAGAGCTGTATAGACTGAACAGTGTGTTACACAGAGAGCTGTATAAACTGAACAGTGTGTTACACAGAGAGCTGTATAGACTGAACAGTGTGTTACACAGAGAGCTGTATAGACTGAACAGTGTGTTACACAGGGAGCTGTATAGACTGAACAGTGTGTTACACAGAGAGCTGTATAGACTGAACAGTGTGTTACACAGGGAGCTGTACGGACTGAACAGTGTGTTACACAGGGAGCTGTATAGACTGAACAGTGTGTTACACAGAGAGCTGTATAGACTGAACAGTGTGTTACACAGAGAGCTGTATAGACTGAACAGTGTGTTACACAGGGAGCTGTATAAACTGAACAGTGTGTTACAGAGGGAGCTGTATAAACTGAACAGTGTGTTACACAGGCAGCTGTACGGACTGAACAGTGTGTTACACAGGGAGCTTTATAGACTGAACAGTGTTACACAGAGAGCTGTATAGACTGAACAATGTGTTACACAGGGAGCTGTACGGACTGAACAGTGTGTTACACAGGGAGCTTTATAGACTGAACAGTGTTACACAGAGAGCTGTATAGACTGAACAATGTGTTACACAGAGAGCTGTATAGACTGAACAGTGTGTTACACAGGGAGCTGTATAGACTGAACAGTGTGTTACACAGAGAGCTGTATAGACTGAACAGTGTGTTACACAGAGAGCTGTATAGACTGAACAGTGTGTTACACAGAGAGCTGTATAGACTGAACAGTGTGTTACAGAGGGAGCTGTATAAACTGAACAGTGTGTTACACAGGCAGCTGTACGGACTGAACAGTGTGTTACACGGAGCTTTATAGACTGAACAGTGTTACACAGAGAGCTGTATAGACTGAACAATGTGTTACACAGAGAGCTGTATAGACTGAACAGTGTGTTACACAGAGAGCTGTATAGACTGAACAGTGTGTTACACAGAGAGCTGTACGGACTGAACAGTGTGTTACACAGGGAGCTGTACGGACTGAACAGTGTGTTACACGGGGAGCTGTACGGACTGAACAATGTGTTACACAGAGAGCTGTATAGACTGAACAGTGTGTTACACAGGGAGCTGTATAGACTGAACAGTGTGTTACACAGGGAGCTGTATAAACTGAACAGTGTGTTACACAGCGAGCTGTATAGACTGAACAGTGTGTTACAGCGGGAGTTGTACAGACTGAACAGTGTGTTACACAGGGAGCTGTATGGAGTGAACACTGTTACACAGGGGAATCTGTATTGAAAGATTCTAATGGTGAATATATGTGGGATACCTATTCAAAACTATTTACAGATGCATTTTAAAATTTAGCTCAGGAACTGAGGACTGATAGACTGTGTTTGAGATGTTGGCCCAGATTTTCCGGAGCCTATGACTGTGTACGCTGCTGCGTGTGCGTGAAAACCCGGAACTTGCAGTCTGTCAAGTTTCAGCTCGACAGATCCTCCGCATGCGCAGGAAACGGACATTCGCTGGCAGAGAGTCGGGCTATTTGCCCAACTACTGCCCAGCCAATGCCCACGAAACTCTTGCACCCGGTAAAGGCAGGCATATAGGGCCGCCTTTTACCAGCATAAGGGTTTAAATAAATAATAATATAAAACTTTTTCAATCATTTAAACATTCAAAAACCTTTAAAATTAGTTTAGGTTATTTTTGGCCCCTTTAAAAATGCTTAAATTTATTTTTCAAAAAAATTACATTTTTGTTTTAATTGTTTAAATTGTATTTTAATTCATTTTAAATGTGATGATTTATTTTTATTTAGTTTACGTGCAAGTGTGTTTTTTATGTAATTCCTACTAAGCTTATGGGGATTCCATACGTAAATGAAATCCCCATAAGCATAATGGGAATTTCCCTTTGTCATTGGGTGGGCTGGCCCACGTGATCCCAGGGACGCTTGCGAACCGTGTGCGCCCCTGGGATCCGTGGGCCTTTACGTAGGCGTACGCCTGCAGGCCCAGGACCGCAAGAGTCCGAAGATACGGAGGCACCAGGTAGGTGCGTACTTTTCTTGCGGATCGGAGGTATTCGCCCGTGGGAGGCCTCCGACCGCAATTTCAGATCCATTACTTACAAACAGACGGTGAAGACTTAAGTGAGGTGTCTGCTTTCCAAATGTTGCTCAGGTACCAGATCAATGCCCGCACTGAGCTCGCTGTCCGATACAATGACATCTCCCCTCTGGAGAATCATCACTGTGCTGTCGCCTTCCAGATTCTCTCTCAGCCGGAATGCAACATCTTCGCCAATGTGGATCCGGAGATCTTTAAACAGATCAGACAGGTCAGTGTTCATAGCATTTAGTGATGTACTGGAAATACACAGCAGGCTCACCAGCTTCTGAAGACAACAGATGGGCTCACTTCCTGTAAACCCTTCTGACCAATCTCTCATTTCTTTACGTAACCTTATCCAGTTTCATTCAATCTGTTTCCACTCATCTGAAATTCACTTCATGACTTTTTCATTATTTAATTGCTGAACATTCAGCCGTTACTTGAATTAATTATTGCCTTTTTAAACTAAGTTTGTTTACTGAATGTTCTCGATACCTGTGTTGTTTGTGACACTGTGTAATGTAACATGCTCTCATTCAGTGGGAATGTGGTGCAACATACTGCACGGTTCATGTCAAACCCAAGTTTGGTTTGATTTATCTTGTCTTTATTTACTTTTTGCAACCTTTCCAGTTTCCTGTACGAGGGGTCTTAGCCCTTTAACATCGTTTTTTTTAAAAAGGATATTACGTTGTTTAATGTACTGCCTAAGTATTGTGCTGTCTAAAATATTGTGTGATACTGCGTAGTGTAATGTCCTCTTTAATATGTGATGCTAGGCGGTTTCCTGTAAGTTGATGCTAAACAATGTAATGTTCAGTTCTAGATCAGGGTGATACCGCACAATGTGGCATCCTGTTCTAGGTAATGCTGTGGGGTGCAATGTGGCATCCTGTTTTAGATCAGTATATTGCAGTACACTTTGGTATCCTGTTCCAGATCAACGTGATACTATGCAGTAAGAAAGAACTTGCATTGACTTTGATAACTTCAGGATGTCTCAAAGCAGCTTACAGCCGATCAATTACTTTTGAAGTGTAATCATTATTATGTTGTAAGCAAACGTGGCAACTCATTTCTCCACAAACAACAATGGGATGATTGGCCAGTTAACCTATTTTTGACAGTGTTAGTTGAAGGATGAATGTTGGCCACGATTCGGAGAGAACTCCCTGCTCTTCTCTGGAAAAGGTGCCACGGGATCTTTTGCACCTACCTGAACAGCCAGACAGGGCCTCAGTTTAACATTTCATCCGACAGACAGCACCACAACAATGCAGCACTCCCTCAGCACTGCACTAGGCTATGTGCTCAAGCCCTGAAGTGGTGGTTGAACCTACAACTTTCTGACTCAAAGGCAAGAGTGCTACTTCTGAACCAAGCACTCTGAGAAAAGTTCAGCTTGGTCTTGGATATGGTTTGTTTTGCACAGTTTCACTGAGGCCATGGCAAACCAAACCAAACCAAGCTAGAAACCTGGACCTGCTGTTAAAGCCAAACCATTTAGGAGTAAATTCAGGAAGCATTTTTTGACACAGGGTAGTTTAAATCTGGAACTCGTTCTCCCAAATACTTATGGATGCTGGGTCAATTGGAGCTGTCAAGAGCGAGAGAGATTTTTGTTAAGTAATGGTATCGAGGGATATGGATCAAAGGCATGTAAATGGAGTTGAGGTACAAACATGATCTAATTAAATGGCAGAGCAGGCTCGAGGGGTTGAAGGGCCTACTCCTGATTTTATGTTCCTGCTCACCCTTTCCCCGTGAACAACCTACTGCAATGGATGCTCTTAATTATCACATGATTGCAGTTGGGCAAGGCCAGGTTCTTGTTTTCTAACTTGCTCTGCCCATTCTTCTACCTTTCCTAAAGGGAATTATTACACTTATCCTAGCGACAGACATGGCTCGACATGGAGAGATACTGGACACATTCAGACCAAAGGTTGCCACCTTTGATTTCTTGAATGAAGAACACAAAATGAGTGTAAGTAAAACGAACATAATCTTCAGAGCAATGAATGGCCTTTTTAGTTTGCAAATTAAGAGATACTGGCTCCAAATGTCCACAGGCCCCTTAGCGTAGTCCCAGTGTCAGTCAGCCGGAAGTGCAGCAGAAGGGGTGGAAAACCGATGTGACTGGAATTCACTATCCACGAGTTTCTGTCGGGGTCTGTTTGGAGTGGAACCTCCTCCCTCCAAGATGGAGGTGGTGGTGTTGGGGCCAGTGGTGGGGTTGGGGGGAAGGAATTTCAACGCCAGGAATTTCCTCGTCCCCGGCCTGTCCAACGCTCAGCATTTGAGCAGCAGACGTAGGCCCCACCCAGACCCCAGTAAAAATAATGGCTCAATTATTAATAATTGGCCCTTTTATAAAGGGGAACAATTGGGCACATTGAACTTAAAAACTCTGTGCCTCTGGTGCCAGCTGGGAGAATAGTGGCCCTAAGGAGAGGTTGGAAAGCTGAAAATTGGGGGAAGGGAAAGACTGTTGAAGATTAATGGTTTTAGATTGTGACAAAGCAGAAATGTATGAACTTACTCAGAAAAAGCACTTGTCCCTTTTTCCTAGCTGAAAATGCTTCTTATCAAGTGCTGTGATATTTCCAATGAAGTGCGGCCGACAGAAGTGGCGGACCCTTGGGTTGACTGCTTGCTCGAAGAATACTTTACACAGGTGAAAGACATAGTTACTGATCTCATGGTGCAAACTGTAGAGGGTGATTTGTTGTTGTCTTCAATGGGCTGACAATAAAATGGAGGCATGCTTAGTTAACAAATTAGTTGGGTCAAAATCCTGGAATTCCCTACCTAACACCATTATGGGACCATCTCAAGGACTGCGGCCGTTCAAGGAGAAAACCCACCACCACCTTCTCAGGGCAACTGGCGATAGGCAAGGATGAGAAAAGACCTTTCGTCCCATTGAACCTCATCCCTCTTGTACCTAGCTCTCCCATTACAGCATCCAGCTTCCTTTGAACTCCCACAATGTTTCTGTCTTTACTACCCCACCTGGCATATCGTTCCAAACACTTATCACGCTTTAAGTAAAATAGTTCATCCAAATGTCTGTTTCAAAACTGTTTTTAAATGCATGTGCTCTGGTCTTGCTGTGTTGGCTGAATCATCTCAGTGCTGCCTTGGTGACAAGCTCAAGTCCCTCTGCTATGTGTTAAATCAGGAGCCTGTCAATGTCTTTTTCAAATACTTCAGTCAAGTCTCTATTCAGTACACTCGGTGACAGTCTATTCCGTAAACTGGTGTGAAATGACTGCTCTGTAAGTTATATTCAGCAACCTTCCTTGGGATGTAGTTGTGCCCTCTGATTCTCTTATTCTGGGTGAGCATAAAGAGCTTCTCCACATCTATCCTACAGACCATCCTCTTGATTTTACATAGAATTACATTTAATTTATACCACAGAAACAGGCTATTCAGCACAACTGGTCTATGCCGGTGTTTATGCTCCACACGAGCCTCCTTATATTCTACTTCATCTAACCATATTTGCATATCCTTTTAAAAGCTTGAATTATTATTCCTCTCCCTCCGCCACCACTTCTTTTGCTAAGATGAGTTCCAGTTACATGTTGTAGCTCCATTGTTTGATACCATTCTTGTTGCCCCTTATTGGAACCCTTTTCGGCGCCTCTTTCTCCTTACTATGACCAAAGCTGATTGGATTGGTTTTTGAGGTTGGGTTGAAGCTCAGGATACAGCTGGTGTTTCGGCTTTGGTTCCAGTTCAGATTTGCTCTGAAACCCAAATGGAGTCAGCGTAAGAATTTGAGCTTTGTTTATACAGGAAACTTTCGATTTACCGGCACCTAAATAACCGGAAATCTCGGTTAACCGGCAAAATTCAGGAGTAGGTTCAGGTAACTTTTATTACTAGCCTTCCTTCATCTGTTGCTGTGCAAGGGTGTGGCTGCAGCTGTTGCTAAGCTACAGAGACGCTTGCAACTTGTGGCCATTGGTCTGAAGCTGTTGCTAAGCAACAGGGTTTGTTGCTTTATACGGAGCTCTCAGCTCCGTATCTTTTACTATAGCTTTCGGTTATCCGGAATTTTTGATGAACCGGCACCACGTCGGTCCCGTCCGTGCCAGATAAAAAAACGTTTCCTGTAGTAGGATCTGCATTAGGGTTTAGGTTAAGTACTGGGCTAAGATTCAAGTTGGGTCATAGGTTCAGATTGAGATTGAGGTACGAGTTCAGATTGATTTGGTTTACAGATCACATTGGGCTCAAAGTTTAGTTGGGTTTAGGACTGAAGTTTGCAGTCAGCTTCGGGTTTAGATTCAACTCAATCAAGGCTTATGCCTAGAACATCTCCCTCTTTACAAGCAGAGTATATGAAAAAAAAACTATTCTTTCTAAACATACATCTTTAATATAGTTTGCTTGTGTTCAATTGCAGAGTGACCGGGAGAAATCTGAAGGCCTTCCAGTAGCCCCATTCATGGATCGAGATAAGGTTACCAAGCCCACAGCCCAGATTGGATTCATCAAGTTTGTCCTCATACCGACATTTGAGACACTGATGAAGGTAAGTTCAGAATTAACGGGTAATTCCTCTCTTGATCGAAGAATGACTACCTCAGAGGTCCCTTCCCTTCTTTAATGATGTTTGTGTTCATCACCTTCATCAAGGTGAAGGTGAGGAGTGTTAGTGCTGGGAACTGGGCGACTATTTATTTTGGCCACTCAGTTGTAAGTACTTCTGGGTGAGGTAGAGCTACACCTTTGACATTTGTATATTTCTTACACCAGCCATCCTCAGCTTCTCTCTGAGTAAGATTGACAATTTAGTAGGGTTAGTTTTAGTTGTGGGCCCATGCCCATCAGAAAGTGGATTGAAACTGCCTAAACTCATTTCAGTTAGGACATCCCATCAGTCTGGGCTGGAACTGAACCCAGGTTCCAAAGGTGGAAGACCAGCGTCTAACCCATTGGATCATTTAATCCACAGGGAACTGTGCCCTTGTTCCAAGAGCGATCAGCTCAATGATTACCCCCGGTTAGAATTTCCACGAGGGTTCCATCTCCCGTTGGATTGGATAAAGTCCGTGATGGAGCAGCCTGGCCTTTTTTGGTCATTTATATTGTGTCTTTTTTTTGGGGGGGGGGGTGGGTGGATTCCGCCGATCTGCTGCCCAAGTTATGGCGGGAGATCAGGACAAGCCCTGCAGAAATTCCAGACGCCCATGTTCAAGCTCATTTCTGCCTGATTGTTTGAATTAGTTTGTTATTGTTGAAATGAACAAAGTACCTGTTACCCCGCTTCCCCTCAAAACGTGCAACCAAGCCAAACAATAAATCAAACCTGGAGGATTTTGGGTTACTTTTCTATCCCACTCTCCCACTTCCTCTTACTTGTACATCGGGAGAGATCTCGATCTCTTGCTGTAAGACCGGCAGGAACCCTGGAGAAATGGCCAATCTTCTGCTGAAGTTACGGTAGGGGATCGGGAGAAACCCCCCACGATTCAGAGATAGTAACAATTCTGCTCTTAGCAGGCTGGATCGTGTGGTGGATACATCATCAGTATCTTCGGCTGGTAGCCTTCCTCTGCTAGATGCAAGGGCTGTAGGTGAAAGAGTCTGGGTGACCTAGATCTTGGTGGGTGGGGATGCACTGCGCAAAATTACCAATTCATTTGACACATGATTCCCCTAAATTGGCAACATCAGTCAGCGACACCATAGGTATTAGCATTGGCTCAATGGTACGACTCGCCTCTGAGTCAGAAGGTTGTGGGTTCAAGCCCCACTCCAGAGACTTGAGCATATAATCTAAACTGGCACTTCAGTGCAGTTCTGAGGGAGTGCTGCACTGTCGGAGGTGTTGTCTTTCAGATGAGATGTTAAACCAAGGACGTATCTGCCCTCTTGGGTGGACATAGAGATCCTTTGGCACGATTTGAAGAAAAGAAGGGAAGTTCTCCTGGTGTTTTGCCCAACATTTATTCCTCAACCAACACCACAAAAACAGCCATATAAATACTGTGGCTACAAGAGCAGGCCAGAGGCTGGGAATTCTGCGGCGAGTGTCTCACCTCCTGACTCCCCAAAGCCTTTCCATCATCTACAAGGCACAAGTCAGGAGTGTGATGGAATACTCTCCACTTGCCTGGATGAGTGCAGCTTCAACAACACTCAAGAAGCTCGACACCATTCAGGATAAAGCAGCCCGCTTGATTGGCACTCCATCCACCACCTTCAACATTCACTCCCTCCACCACCGGCGCACTGTGGCTGCAGTGTGTACCATCTACAAGATGTACTGCAGCAACTCGCCAAAGCTCCTTCAACAGCACCTTCCAAACCCGCGACCTCTACCACTTAGAAGGACAAGGGCAGCAGACGCATGGGAACATCACCACCTACAAGTTCCCCTCCAAGCCACACACCATCCTGACTTGGACCTGTATCGCCGTTCCTTCACTGTCGCTGGGCCAAAATCCTGGAACTCCCTTCCTAACAGCATTGTGGGTGTACCTACACCATATGGACTGCAGCGGTTCAAGAAGGCGGCTCACCACCATCTTCTCAAGGGCAATTAGGGATGGGCACTAAATGCAGGCCTAGCCAGCCAGCGACGCCCACATCCCATCAATGAATTTTAAAAAAAAGATTATTTGGTCAATTATCTCATTGCTGTTTGTGGGCCCTTGCAGTGCACAAATTGGTTGCTGTGTTAGCCTACATTACAAAGTACTTCCTTGGACACAAAGCACTTTGAAATGTCCTGAGGTTATAAAAGGCACTATATAAATACAAGTTTTTTTTTCATGAGGCAATAAGGGTGCCTTTTTAACATTAGGTAACATGAATCAGTCATTCATGAAAGAAAGACTTATGAAATAATACTGAGCGGCCTGTGGGTGGCGCTGTCCAGGGAGAGTATAAATACTCGGGCACAGGCCCAGCTTGTGCAGGACATTCTTAACAGGAACTAGTGAAGGACACAACTAGACCTCCATGTTGTAAAACAGTTGATTAAAGCTTTGTTTAACGCTTAGACCAAGTGCCTAGTAGTTTTCTTACATCATTAGGTCTAAGGCATATTTTGGAGGCAGTGTAAAGGAAGTTTTATCCTGCATCTCATATTTCCTGTACCCGACTATATAATGTGAGGGGAATACAAGAATACTTTCAAACAGACATTTCCCTGAAAGTCATTACCCTAAATGTTTGCTCTGCATGCATTAGGACAAAACATCCCATGAAGTTTGTGCGTGGCCAGGTTTGATTATTACAGGACCACCATGCCACTCTTATTCTGTAAATTGCGTTACACTGATCATTGCCTATTTGCTGTTAGTTATTCCCACAGATTGAAGAAGCTACGGTACAGCCTCTGCGAGATTCCAGGGATCGCTATGAAGAGCTGAAACAGATTGATGATGCCATGAATGAGGTAAATGCAGCCAATCGGTGACCTGTAGATAATACAATCTTAACTCCTCAACTAAGTTGCTGCTCTGTCCCAGCCATCATATGTAAATAATGATGGCTATAATTTTGCTTTGGAATTAGAAAATAATCCCCTTTGTAAATTGTGTTGGCGCCACTTACCTTTACCGTAAAAGAAAGACTTGCATTTATATAGCCTGTTTCACAACCTCAGGACGTCCCAAACATCTTTACAGCCAATGAACTACTTTTGAAGTGTAGCCATCCTCTGAAGACACTTTCGATCATAGAATCAAACAGCACAGAAGGAGGCCACTCAGCCCATCGTGTTTGCGCTGGCTGTTTGAAGGAGCTGTCCAATTAGCACTCCCCTGCTCCTTCCCCATAGTGCTGCAGGTTTATCCACCCCGTCAAGTATTTATCCAATTCCCTATTGAATCTGCTTCCACCTCCCTTTCAGGCAGTGCATTCCGGATCACAACAACTCGCTGCGTAAAATTGTTTTTCATGTCGCCCCTGGTTCTTTTGCCAATGACCTTAATTCTGTGCCCTCTGGTTACTGACCCTTCTGCCACTGAAAACAGTTTCTCCTTATTTACTCTATTAAACCTTAATGATTTTGATCACCTAAATCACCCCTTAACTTTCTCTGCTCGAAGGAGGACAATCCCAGTTTCTCTAGTCTTTCCAAATAACTGAAGTCTTTCATCCCTCGTACCATTCTAGTAAATCTCCTCTGCACCCTCTCTCAGGTCTTGACATCCTTCCTAAAGCATGGTGCCCAGAATTGGACACAATACTCCAGCTGGGGCCTAATCAGTGTTTTTTAAAGGTTTAGCATAACTTCCTTGCTTTTGTACTCTAGGCCTCTATTAATAAAGCCAAGGATCCTGTATGCCTTTTTAACAGCCACCGCAACTTGTCCTGCCACCTTCAAAGACTTGCACCCCCTTTAAAATTGTACCATTTACTTTACATTGCCTCTCTTTATTCCTCCTACCAAAATGAATCACTTCACACTTCTCTGCATTCAACTGCATCTGCCACGTGTCTGCCCATTTCACCAGTCTGCCTACGTCTTCCTGAAGTCTGTTAATATCCTCCTCACCGTTTACTGCATTTCTGAGTTGTGTGTCATCTGCAAACTTTAAAATTTTGTCCACTATACCCAAGTCCAGGTCATCAATATATAATCAAAGAGAGAAGTAATTCCAACACCGACCCCTGGGGGACTGCACACTTTCCTCTTGTCTGAAAAACAACCGTTCACCACTACTTTGTTTTCTGTCCCTTAGCCAATTTCATATCCATGCAGCCACTGCCCCTTTAATCCCAAGGGCTTCAATTTTGCTAACAAGTCTATTATGTGGTACTTTATCAAACGCATTTTGAAAGTCCATATATGCAACATCAACTGCACTACCCTCAACAACCCTCTCCGTTACTTCATCAAATAACTCAAGTTACTGCATCAATGAATAGAATGCACACACTGCCAACCAGAGAGTGCTTTGTTTCTATGGCAACCATCCTTCAACACTTTCTTAAAAACATAAATTATGCATCCTCTGTATCTCAACCTCCCCTAGTGAGTCTCCTCTGTCACTGTCTGTTCCCTAGTTTATAATCACACTATTGTGTATCCATTATATATTAATGAAGATTAGTGAATTCCTTTATAATTCAATATCCTCTCATTGTAAACGCTTTTCCCCTTCCCATTGCTATGGTCTCACTAGGCCACGGGCAGTTTTGACAGACATTTTCCCACACTTCTACCAATGACACAATTAACTAACTGTTGGAACTCCCGGAGATATCTTACTGTCCATTTTTCTTTCTCCTCTTCTCCCACCCTTCACTTATGAGGAAGCCCACTTTCTCCACTTGACACCTTCCCTTGCAATGTGGTCAGGATCAGAAACTCAGAGGAATGGCTGATCAAACGCACTTCCCTCCATTCGTTGCATTCCGCGTTGGTCTCGCTCGCGCTTTCTCTCTATCGCTCTCTCTTTCTGAAGGGATGAGGTTTTACTATAATCTTGTTTGATAAAATAAAGGATAGCATTAAACCTAGTGGAGTAGAAATTGGACCTCTTATCAAGAGGGCCAATTTCCAACTTAAAAAAAAACTTCTGCCAGTCGTGCCAACTTGCCCAACCCGAGTAGATGTGAAGCATCTTCCTATGCCCCCTCCCCACCCTTCAAGCAAGCACCTAAGATGTGCTCAAACTGGTGGGGGTGCCTGGCAGAACTATTACAATTAGCTGACCCCACCTGGTGCTCAGATTCTCTAGCGGAGTCAGGAGCAGAAGTCAACGGCACATCGGGATTGGGGGTAATATATTAGCATGGATTGAGGATTGGTTAATGGATAGAAAACACAGAATAGGAATAAACGGGACTTTTTCAGGTTGGCAGGCTGTAACTAGCGGGGTACCGCAAGGATCAGTGCTTGGGCCTCAGCTATTTACAATCTATATTAATGACTTAGATGAAGGGACTGAGTGTAACGTATCCAAGTTTGCTGATGATACAAAGTTAAGTGGGAAAGTAAGCTGTGAGGAGGACGCAAAGAGGCTGCAGAGAGATATAGACAGGTTGACAGAGTGGGCAAGAACATGGCAAATGGAATACAATGTGGGGAGGTGTGAAGTTATCCACTTTGGCAGGAAAAACAAAAAAGCTGAATATTTTTTGAATGGTGAGAGACTGGGAAATGTTTCACTCAGAGGGACTTGGGTGTCCTTGTACATGAATCACAGAAAGTTAACATGCAGGTACAGCAAGCAATTAGGAAAGCAAATGGTATGTTAGCTTTTGTTACAAAGGGATTAGGGTATAAGAGTAAAGAAGTCTTACTATAATTATACAGAGCATTAGTGAGGCCAATTATACAGAGCATTGGTGAGGCCACACCTGGAGTACTGTGTACAGTTCTGGTCTCCTTACCTAAGGAAAGACATACTTGCCTTAGAGGATGTGCAACAAAGGTTCACTAGACTGGTTCCTGGGATGAGGGGATAGCCCTATGCGGCGAGGTTGAGTAGACTAGTCCTATATTCCCTAGAGTTTAGAAGAATGAGGGGTGATCTAATTGAAACATATAAAATTCTTAAGGGGCTTGACAGGGTAAAAGCTGGGAAAATGTTTCCCCTGGCTGGGGAATCTAGAACACTGGCTCAGTCACGGAATAAGGGGTTGGCCATTTAGGACTGAGAGGAGACATTTCTTCACTCAAAGGGTTGTGAATCTTTGGAATTCTCTACCCCAGAGAGCTGTGGATGCTCAGTCGTTGAGTATATTCAAGACAGAGGTCGATAACATTTTGAGAACAAAGGGAATTGAGGGATATGGGGATAATGCGGGAAGGTGGAGTTGTGGTAGAAGATCAGCCATGATCTTGTTGCATGGCGGAGCAGGTTTGAAGGGCCAAATGGCCGACTCCTGCTCCTATTTCTTATGTACTTACAGCAGCAGAAGGAGTCCAAGGGATTTTGGCCCTAAGTACATTATTGTGTGAAAGGCTTGCCAGCCTACTAAAGTTATCCTTTAAGTTGAAAGTTATAATAAAAACGTGTGATCTTTTAATTTTAAACCCCATTGTGTTTAACGAGCATTTTAACGTCACTTTGCCCACAATAATGTCTGTCTTCTTAAAATTTAACTTTACAAGTTGCGGAAGAAAACAGAAAATATCCCTCTCGGATCGAAGAAGTAATTTTCTTAGTACGGTAAGTAGATTTTGAAGCACTCGCATTCTTTCAACAGTTCTGATATAAAACAACCAGAAATCAGATAAGGATGAGAAGATATTAAAGGAGTTTTAAATGTTTTTATATTAAGGCACTTGAAATAAAGTTTTGCAACTAGAATTATTATACAGCCAATGAGAATATCATCATCGCTGGCATTATGAGAACATGGCAAGATGGACAGGAGATGGAGCTAAGAATGGTTAACATTGATTGCCTGTTAAGTTAGTTGGTGAGTGACAGTATTGGTAAGGGATGATATAACAGCTACGGGCAGGTTAGAGGTAACATCAGAAGGAGCAATAGCTCCAGCAATATAGGTGGGAATTACTAATGATAACCGCATAACTGGCAGCTGCTGTCGACCATCAGCTGAAGCTGAACATACAGTAAGAGAGCTGAAAGTGATGCTGTAGGTAATGATATCTGGACCAGAGATGTGAAAGGACAGTGTTCAGCATATTGCATCATATATATACATTTCAAGTATATATCCAATTCCCTTTTGGAAGTTACTGTAAATATGTAAGGTTCCTAAGTTTTACCAAAATAAGGACATTGCCTTCCTAATGACTCAGTTACTAAATGCACTACTAGTGTGGCACTGAGCCGTGCAACAACCAGGAAGGTCCCAGGTACGGTGCCCAGTTACTTAACCTCGGTTGGGGTGCTGGTAGGGGGTGTCACAATTGGCCTCAGTGCCCTTGCACTAGGGCGAGAAATAAATCAGTCTGGATTCCTGATCACTATCCAGTGCCTCCTGCTGGGTTTGTACAGGTGTTGGATCAGGCTTTGGTGTGATACTCCCACAGTTGAGTAGCCTGCTGCATTTGCTGTGTAGGAGGATCAAGCATGAAAACTGGCCACTGGGCAAACTTCCAGAGGCCTGGTCAGCACCCCATGAACCATACCTCGGCAAAAGTTAGGACCCTCAGCAAAGGAAGACGAGGAGGGGGAGAAAAATAATCAAAGGAGGAGTAACAGGGCCTTATTTTTGTTCCTTTTATCCAAAAAATCCGTTTTATTTATTTTCATTACAGGATTGCAAACTACAGTCACTGCTCCGGGTCTAACAACACTTGACTTGAAGACAATGTTGGCTGATGCTGATTAATGATGCAACATCTATCAAGTTGAGTGAATTGACATCAATCTGTCATTAACCTCCATTAACAGGCATTTATCGACCATCAGCAGAGTCACTAGTGAATCCAAGTCATTCCAATGAACAGCACCATTTATATTTTCAACGTTTGGAACTTAAGTAAACACTTCTGCACTGAATATTTTAGAGCCCATTCAGATCTTTTCTAACAGGCCCTTCAGATTTAGTCGCTTCCAACATTTTTAGGAAAAAAATTATTGAGGAACAAAAATCTGCCAGTCTCAGAATTTATGAAATTCATACTTTATTCACTACAAATAATTCATCCTTTTTAATTTAAGGCCATTGGAGAAGTTGCCTTTTCCACTGCACTGTAGTCCCTGAATGTCGTAAGAACTCAATGCTTCTCCAGGGTCTCAGAGTTAAGTATTCATGGGAACACTGGGGTTTGGAGTTGCAATAAGAGCCTGCCTGATGTGGAACCCATCTGCTCGCCTTCCCTTCCTCCAACCCAACAAGCACCAACACCATTATCCAAACTCCTGGAACACTGTGCTGTACCAGAGACATCCAGTGCTGGTAAACCTGTGCTATGTCCCTAAAGTCTTCTTTCTCACTCCTAAGACAGACAAAACAACTGGATAACCTCAAACGCAGTAAATAATGAGGATAATTTCTGTACCAACTACATTGAAAAAGACATTCTATAATATCAACCATTTAACACCTAAAAATCACAAACATTAACACACTTCCTAAACCAGTAGTTTATTCACTGATATTTCTCAGTTTGAAGATTTATCAACTGATCAATAAAGATGTAATTAATATTGGTATTTTTGGATTTGTTTTAATATTAAATGTGACTTGCACCGGTCTACAGGAACATTACATTATGGAAGGGGACATTAAATAAAGTTGTTGACGTTGTAAATTAAGGAAATGTCTTGTTCTGATCACTGCTCTCACTGTAATCGGCACGGCAAACAGTTTGAAATAACTCCACAAATAGTAATCGTCGGATATGATTTGCAATTACTTGTATTTTTTTAAACTGACAGCTCAGTTAGTTATACAAATTAAGTACCGACTTATGCTTCAAAATATTGTGGCTAGTTTAGTGGACAAAAGCCTCACCAAATGTGTGACAGATCCATAAAGGCCAGTGAGATACCAGGCTTGATTCCCAGTCTGTGCTGATGTCATATGGGACAGTAATTTGGGCCTTGTGCGTGATGGTGGGTAAAGAATCAGCAAGGATTCTCGTTCTCGACCGCTTATCCATCGGCCCCTGCTGAAAGGTGCATGTGTGTGGATGTCAGGTGAGAATAGGTTTGGACTTGGCCATGATGTCCTCTCTCTCCCCCACCCCCACACCCTGTGATCAAGATACCCACTATCCAGGTTCACAAATGTCTCTTTGGTGAGGCAGGGGGCTTCCATCATCCGTGGAACAATACCCTGACATGGGTCAGCATCTTCAGGAGAGGAGGAGGGAAAACGGGAGAAAATTGAATAAGAATGACTTGGGAGGGAGGAGAAAAATCCTTGATTTTATCTTATGTATCATAGAAAAAACCAGTGTGAAATTCTGCAGAGGCATTCAAACATAGCCCCAAAACTGCGAGACTGCTCCCGGCATGGAGTCTTACTTGACAATAATGCAGATTCGAGATCGGTTTTAACAAAACAGAAATTAGGAGCACCACAAATCAGGCACTCTGACCTCGGGCACACTCATCGAGTGAGACTGTGTGCCATGAGCGGAGTCTTGTAATCTCGGGACTCTTGTTTGCTGCAAGTGTGTTCTTTTACCACATGTTAAAAATAATGTTTTATTGTAGGGCACAGCCTTTGGAATCCTTTCTTCATAAGGAAGGAACCCAGGCTGCAATCTCGATACTTCCACTGTAATCCACAATAGCTTCTGAGGAGGCACAATGCTGCGATTGTTCACAGTTACCAAGGAGACAGGAACGTTGTATCCTAGCAATGGCCAAACCAGAATTTCAGACTTAAACCATACTGCGGGAAAACACAGAACAGCTACCCAAGAGGACAAAGATCCAGCCTCGAGAAACTCCAAGCCTTGTTTGCTAATGTTAGCTGTGTGTTAAGACTGGTGCAGTATGGGAGAAAGTGGTAATGAACTGTTTGTCCATTTTATGGTTGCCGTAAGGATTCTTGCTGTCCGGAAATGGGTTTCCAGAAATTAGCAAATAGTTTTTGAAAAGCAGCCTTTTGCTTGTTAAAGCCTTGTTAAAAGCTTGCCATAATCAATTTCTGCACAAACGGGGAAGGAGGGGGTGAGGGTATAAACCGAAATGAGTATGGAACTCCAAGTCGGACCTGGTGTTCATGAGCTTAAAGAATAGAAAGATTTCAAAGCATCACCACAGTGGTGGCAGAATTGAATGCTCTCAAAATAGAAAAAGTCCATTTTCCCCCAAATATCTGTTCACTGATTCAGGCACCTTGTTATTCTGTAGTTTGTAAATGTATTCATTGGAGCACTGACCATCATACTGGATTGTATCGCTCAGTAATACATAATCGGCTCTTTCAGCATATACATTTGTTTCCATGCTTCATGCTATGGAGGCAGGCTTCCACAGTCTAAAGCTTGGTGACAGGCTCTGATGAACTCTACACGCCCCCTATTTTCAATAGAGCACTTTCACTGCAGCTGTGAATCCTGGGAGAGCTCCACTTCCATATTATACAGAGAATTACATAGAAATTACAACATAGAAACAGCCATTCGGCCCAACCAGTCCGCGTTGGTGTTTATCGTCCACACGGGCAGTAATCCTAATCTCATGTGCTTTCCCCGTTTTCCTTCAACCGCCTATCTAAACTATTCTTAAATGTTGATATGGCCTCTGCTTCAATAACTAAATCTGGTAATGCATCAGAAACCTCTATGTAGAAACGTTTCTTCTGCTCTCTGTCCTAAATCTCTTGCATGCAGCCTTCTAGACCCCCTCAATGACTTGAGTCTGTTTCTATCTACTCTGCCCCATCCTTCATAATTTAAAATACCTCTATCGAATCAACCTGGAATCTCTTCTATTCCAAGAAACAGCCCCAATTTTGAAATGTTTCTTTATTTTTATTTCCTCATACCAGATAGCAACCTAGTCATAGAGTCATATCGGCACAGAAGGAGGCCATTCAGCCCATCGAGTCCGTGCCAGCTCTCTGTAGAGCAATCCAGTCAGTCCCATTCCCCCGCTCTATCCCTGTAGCCCTGCAAGTTTATTTCCCTCAAGTGCCTATCCAGTCTCCCCTTGAAAACATTGAGTGTCTCCGCTTCCACCACTTCCGTCAGCAGCGAGTTCCAGGTCCTCGCCACTCGCTGCGTAAAAATGTTTTTCCTAGTGAATCATTATTTGACCTTGAAGTTGAGGGCTATTCAGGTAACGCTATAGTGCAGTTGATATAGGTTTAGTTAATGAGTGAGTTCTCAGATTATATTATGATGCTTTTTCAATGACTATTTTATTACAACAATTGAATAAACCACATCTCTTTCAAATGACAATATGGAGGGAGAAGTTAAAAACTGATTTAGGTTTTTTTGGAAGGGTATGTTTGGAAAAATAATTTTCTCTTAGTAATCTATTTAATTTCAGATCCATTTTATTTATCCAGAAAATTAATAAGCTATTCTCAGATCCATTTTATTTTTCCAAAACATTAACAATTTCTTTTGTGTTTCAACTCAAATGGTTACTTCTAAAAAAGTCACATTGAGGCACAGAAACATCTGTATTCACTTAGCGAGGAGGCCGTGTATTAATGTGTGATACATTTTAATAAACCGAATGGATTCTTCTATCTGTAGGGTCTTGGGGATAAAATAGGATTTTCTCAATTTCCATTCAGTCATTAAACATATTTCACAGTTGGATTAATGAACTGTTCATCGTTTGTTCTAATTAATTAGTTTGTTAGCTGCTTGAGAGGTACTAAGGGATCATTATTACAGGTGCCTGTGACAACTTTTTGTTGTGACTGCTAACTAACACTGTGCTGTATGAAATTATCCATTTAAAAACCACACACACCCACTATTTTAACAGATGGTAAATGACAATAAAATAGGTCATTAACCCTTCTGAACAAATATAGCTCTAGGTAATTTTTTATCATGGCATAAATACCTATAACTTGTTTACACTAGTTGCAGGCATGTAATATGTCACTACAGGAAATGTGCTCTCGGTTGATGCTATTATAGCCCTAATCATTTTATAAAAATCTCTCTTTCTGTCATGTGATACAACACAAAACAACAAATCACAAAAGCAATAATGTTGCTGGTTAGTGGGTGGTAACATAAAAATTGGTGATAGTAATGAAATGTTTGATAGCACAATTAGAACAGAAAGACACAGAAATAGGAAACTTTCTTTGAAAACACAGATATTACTTTAACAAATACTCCTGCAAATGTATTCAGGTCTGTTGCAGACCCTTCTGTGCACTGCTCCAGGCTTCTGTAGGTCCCCACAAAACAGCGAAGTATCTGTCAAGCAACCTAAACCTTGCCATTTCCAGCAGAGCCCATCTACAGGATTTCCCGTACCTCGTTACTTATTCATGGCGAGCTTCCCACCCATCATGGGCCGGGTGTTGGGAGTTGCCAAAGGGACAAGGCAGGAAACTGCATGCGTCAGCAGCCCTTAAAGAGCTGCTGGGAAAATTAAAATGATACAGCCACTTACCTTTAAACTGCTGTATGAGGATATAAAAGTTTTAGCCTGCAAAAAAGGACATGACTGCAATTTACATTTATAAAGCATCTTTATATAGAAAAACATCCCACTGCTCCTTAGAGGGAAAAACCTTTTTTTTTAAAAAAAATTCCGCTATATATTTCAGCCTTTCCGAAGGCTGTTGGAGCACAAAAAGGGCTTGATAATTCTCCGTAACTGATCAAATAAATGTGGTGGTAGGAAACAGAGTTTCTAGCCAAGTAATGGAGTGGCACTGAACCCAAATGCCTTGTTTGATGGCAGCTGAACTGTGGGTGTTGCTGCATAAAGTGGGTGCAAGGATGGTTGGCACTCTCCACAGAGGGCAGCTTACCTGGTTGTGGGGTGGTTGGGCGGAGACAAAAAATATTGAGGCAGGATGTGACCTTGACTATCTATCACTGGCGTTGCATGCCTAAGGTACAGGTTAGCTCCGGGTATCTTTGCCAACAGATTGCACATGTCCGCAGTCGGCTCTATGCTGACCCGGGGCCTGAGGAGTCAGCTTCTCTCGGTCACTGGCAGGTAATTGTGTCTACCCTAAAGATATGGTTGGCGGCATAATTAATCGGTGTGGCAGTCCAGCTCTGGTACCTGCCGATCTCCCTGCGAAGTCTTTCATTTTGTACCATTTTAACTTCAAAATACTGTGATGGGGTCGCAGTAGGCAAAAAAGAACCTCCCCAAAAACTTCATGAATATTTTTCATTAAAATACCAATAAAAGAAAGGGAAGCCTGTACTTAAACCATACTGCAAAACAAAAACAAAAGGCCAAAAAGTCTCTGCTCTTATAAGAACCCCACTGCTCATGGAGCTTCTGTTTGGCTCACTCCAAATGGGCAAATGAGAACCAGCCCCAATCCTAGTCCTAAAAAGCTGGACATTTGCACTGACTCCATTTCAATGTAATGTAGTAAATTAACCTGTGGCTTGTTTTCATGGCAATCACCTTATGTCCATCTAAAATGTTTGCTGGCACAGTAGTGGTTTTATGCTATATGGTCGGCTAGATTTTCTGATTCCTAGCACCAGAGCCTTGGCGCAGGAAACTCTACCTTATGATCCTTTTGAGTAGATGTTATGGCTTTGGAATATAATATGGGACAGCTGGTGTTATCAGTTTGGAGAAACTGTGCATGACAGGTGCCCATACTATATTTCACAACACTTCTGAGAACAAATCAATCACTCCCAATAATTAAATCATTGTCCAATGACTTACTCACCCAAGAACTCAGACATCACTCAAAATCTCAATCACTCATCCAAGAAGTCAAATACTCACTCAGTAAATAATCACCCAACCCGATAAAGAATTTGCATTTAAATAGCACCTTTCACATCCTCAGGATGTCACAAAGTGCTTTACAGCCAATGAAGTACTATGGAAGTGTTGTCACAATGTAGGGAAACACAGCAGCCAATTTGCACACAGCAAGATTCCACAAACAGCAATGAGATAAATGACTAGATAATCAGTTTTACTGGAGTTGATTGAGGGGTAATGTTGGCCAGGACACTGGAGAGAACTCCCCTGCTTTTCTTCAAATAATGCCAGGTGATCGTTTACATCCGGCTGAGAGGGCAGCCGGGGCATCATGTCTCATCCAAAAGATAGCACTCCCAGCAGTGCAGCACTCCCTCAGTACTGCACTGCAGTGTCATCCCAGATTATGTGCTCAAATCGCTGGAGTGGGGCTCGAACCCATGACCTTCTGACTCAGAGACGAGAGTGCTACCATTGAGGAGCCAAGGCTGATACCCAATAACTACTCACTCACTCAAACACTGAATTACTCAAACACTCCCCCACAAACTCAAATACTCACTCCCTCCCTCCCTCCCTAATAACTCAGTTACTCAGCCAGTATCTCAATCACTCTGCTAATAATTACATTTTTGCCCAAAAACTCAATGACTTCCTGATAACTCAATCACTCACTCAATCAATCAATTAATCGCTCACCCACTGAGCATCATTCAGTCCCTCTCTTTTTATTCGACCAAAAACAAGTTCACAAATAAGGTGACAAAAACCCAATAACCCTTTAAAATAGCCCTCCACCAATCAAATTAAAATTTGGTTGTCCCGATTAATTATGCACTGAGCATCATTCAGTCCCTGATTTAATCACTCAATACCACAATCTAGCAACCACTCACCCACCAAAAACACTCAATTACTTACTCATTTAATCACTCCCTTAACTTCTTCATGACTCACCCACACCATGGGTCGATCACTGAATTAATCAATCAAGCTCATCTCTGTTATGATAGTCTTGTTTAATTTTTATCCTTTGCCAATTTTCTCTCCTTTCCTCACCTGAAAGTGTTGACTCCTTGCTGAAGTTAAGTTCATAGTCGCTGTTCGCCTCCGTTAGCTGGCCAAGTGGTGATTATTTCATGTCTTGACATTGTCTTGTATTCAAGCCTTGATAGCAAATGTTGGCAGACTATTGGACTGTTGGGGGCATCACACCAAGCAGGGTCCTGTCATCACCCAATGCCCACACAGGCACAGTTTTAGCAGGGGTCACTGATTAGCAATTTGGCACAGGAACCTCTTCCTAACTCCGAGGTACCGAGGGCAGCCATGGTGCGCCAATTGTTCCCTCTGCCTCGTTCATTTTGTAATATTTCCTTTAAAGTTCCAAGTAACATAGGCAATAACCCCAAGCACGTTGCTTTTAAATTACTGACATCCGGGAGCGATTTGCCTATTTTCCGCAGTAATGTAAGTAAAACAGTTAATGATGTGCACGGAACATTACTGGGACATCTGTGGCGAATTACAGAGTTATAGTTTCACTGGTCTTTTTCCATGGTACTTCATTCATAATGTGAAATGTCCTTGTGGGTATAATAAGCGAGCAAAACATAATGGAATCGGAAATAAAGTAATCAAAGTGTTACCCCATAC
Organism: Somniosus microcephalus; assembly: GCF_052327205.1. Taxonomy (NCBI): domain Eukaryota; kingdom Metazoa; phylum Chordata; class Chondrichthyes; order Squaliformes; family Somniosidae; genus Somniosus; species Somniosus microcephalus. Next base: position 41,213,197 of record NC_141012.1, on the reverse strand, counting down.
ACTATCCAGAGCTTAATTTGGGTGAGAGTGGGAGGTTTTTCCATCAGAGTGGGTTAGATGCAAATGATGCTGAGCTTTATCATTTGTCCACTGTGTTAATGAGATCAAAATCCAATATCTCTACTGACAGATTCGGCAACAATTTTCCAATATAAACACAATCTTTTCTTTGAGATGTGTTTTTATATTGCTCGTTAGATTAATGAGATTTCCCAAACTTTGCGCGTTTGGACTTTAAAGTTTTGTAAATGCATTTTTCGATTTCGCTTTCAGCCTCAGAGCTCCAGCATAGTGAGGCTTTTTAAAATGTGTTTTACTTTCATGGTGAGTTATGGCATTGAATTCTCCACTTAACAATTGCAACCTGTAGAACGCTGCGTTGAAGGAGCGATATTGGACGGTGTGAGCCAGTGCTGGATAGGAAAGTTACGGTTTTGTGAGCCTTGATGGTTTGCCCGGTTTGAAAATCTGATTACATAGTTTGAATTTCCATCAGGTAATTAAAATAAACCATGCTGTGTGCTTTGATGATGAGAGAGAGAGAACACTCTCCCTATGGCTAGGAGCAGCGCCTTCCACCAGGGATTTTAGGAAAAAGCAGTAGTATGAACCGGTCACAGGGCACAGTCCTAAAAGGTCCACATCTTTAGCGAGAGACACACATATTCACATTTTGAAATCATGTATTGGGCTTTTCATAGCGAGCAAAATGTACTAACCAGCTAACTATCATCATTAACTTCTGATTAATCTTCCGCTGTGTTATGCCTCAGCCTCTTCTCCCAAATCAGGCACTAAGACAGCCTGACTGATAACATCTGCCCCTGTTGCTGCAGGCATTTACTTAACAATCAGGTTGCAATTTGTGTTTAAAACAGAATATTTCACCATTACAGTACATTTAACCACAAGCCAGAGTTGTATTATAAGCTGCGTTTATTATTCCATTCCCCCGGCATATCTTCTTTTACTGCACAATAAAAAAAACAACAGATTTAACAGAAAGCTGAAAAATAATGGCTGTTAAATTGATGAATCCTACAAGTATTTAGCAATCGTTCTTTCACGATGCGGAGAGGCTGTTTCCCCCCCTGGCTGGAGAGTCTAGAACTAGGGGGCATAGTCTCAGGAGAAGGGGTCGGCCATTTAAGGCTAAGATGAGGAGGAATTTCTTCAAGCAGAGGGTTGTGAATCTTTGGAATTCTCTGCCCCAAAGGGCTGTGGATACCGAGTATATTCAAGGCCGAGATCGATAGATTTTTAGACTCTAAGGGATATGGGAATCGGGCGGGAAAGTGGAATTGAGGTTGAAGATCAGCCATGATCTTATTGAATGGTGGAGCAAGCTCGAGGGGCTGTGTGGCCGACTCCTCTTCCTAATTCTTATGTTCACATTAGCTATTTTTCTTTTAAATGTGCATCATTTGAGCGGGGCGGGGGGTGCGGTTGAGTGAAGCCTTAGAGGGATTTCAAAGTGAAGATGAGGATCTTGAAATCAATTTACTGGGGTATGGGGAGTCAGTCCGGCTTGGAAAGTAGAGGGGTGACGTAAGCGTGGGACTTTGTGCAGTTAAGGATGCATTCTGAATGAGTTGTATTTTGTGGAGGATGAAAGTTGAGAAGCTGGCAAGGAAAACACTGGCGAAATCAAGTCTCATTATGCCAGCAGTGGGAGGCGGATGATATTTCAGAGGTGAAAAAAATAAATGCACTACTCACAACAATGTTAATGGAGTTGTACAGCATTCACTTGCCTGCTATTTTAATGCCCCATTTGGGTTAATTGCTTTGCGTCAGCTGTGGCTCAAAGGTAGCACTCTGAGGGAGTGCACTGTCGGAGGTGTTGTCTTTCAGATGAGAGACTAAACCGAGGCCCCGTTTGCCCTCTCAGGTGGATGTAAAAAAAACCCATGGCACTATTCAGAAGAAGAGCAGGGGAGTTCTATCCCAATGTCCTGAATAATATTTATCCCTCAGCCAATCTTATCATTCTCACATTGCTGTTTATGGGACCTTGCTGTGCGCAAATTGGCTGTCGCCTTTCCTACATTACAACAGTGTACTTCATTGGCTATAAAGCATTTTGGGACATCCTGAGGCCGTTATAGGCACAATATAAATAAAAATCTTTGTTAAAATAGATGGGGGACCTCATATAGAGTTTACAGAGGGTGGGGCTTGGGAGTCTGTAGAAAGGAGAATTCTCTCTTAACCGGCAAAATTCCCACTCCGAAAACAACACCTCAATAACCGGCAATGTTGCCGAGTTCGAGTCTCCCGCAGTGGCCGAGTTAGTCAGTGGGGGTAGTTCTCCAAACTGCCACTACTCAGCTTCTTGGCGCTGTCGGAAGTCGGAACACCTCAATAACAGGAGTCTGACTCTCCCGCGCTGCCGGTAGTCTCTTCTGATCCACCATTTTACAGGGGTAGTGTGTGTCTCCCACACTGCTGGTAGTCATTGCATTGCATTACCCTCAACTAGCAGTACTGTACTTAATCAAGCATCTTCCACCATCCATTTAACACAACATTCTGTAGGTGAGTACCCAATTACTGTATACGGCACATTTCTTGATTTTTTTTATTTTTCTTTGTTAAAAATAGCCTCGGTAGATAACCCTCTCCGTCATCCAGAATTTTTGATCAACCGGCAACACACCGGTCCCGTCAGTGCCAGATACCAAAGAGTTTCCTGTATTATGCTTTCGGTTCTTTTCTAGCCTTCAATGTCTGAAAAAAACGCAGCTCCTGATGACTGACCTGTGTACTGATTACCATTTTAAAATTATCTCCTTCTAACCAGCCACCGCCCGCCCGTCCACCCAAAACACTATGCACTATTCCAATAACCGAAAGGGCAGGAACCAGACCTATGCCAATCACCTCCTGTAACTAAGCATCATGCAGTTCAAGAGAGTAGAGCTGGTTGGCTCACCCTCTGATATTTTCTTATTCGCAGTGCGGTAGCGGGTAGCGTTGCGCTATTGGCTGAGATCAGCTTCTAAACAGTCGGCCGTAGCTTGCAAGCATCTCTGTAACTAAGCAACAGCTTTAGCTAGACCTTGCAGAGCCTGACTGGTGAAAAAAAAGCAACGAAAACAAAAAAAAATTACTGAACCGACTCCTGAATTTTGCCGGTGGCTCGAGCATTCTGGACAGTTAACCTCCGGATAAACCAAAGTTTCCTGTACATAGAATGTACAGCATAGAAACAGGCCATTCGACCTAACTGGACCGTGCTGGTGTTTATGCTCCACACGAGCCTCCTCCCATCTTCCTTCATCTGACCCTATCAGCAATACCTTCTATTCCTTTCTCCCTCATGTGTTTATCTAGATTACCCCAATGTTATACAGTATATCATATTATATAATGAACTTAAAGCGCACCACATTCAATGAATTAACTTGAAGTGCAGTGACAATTGATATGTAGGCAACCACAACAGCCATTTTGCTTTAATTGGCCAGTGTCGCCGCTAAAAAGTGGTTTTTACATTACAGCTAGATCACCTAACAATTCTAAATTGAGTGTGTTTTGAGCAAATTGCAACAACAACTGCAGCAACATGCATTAATAAAAGAAAAAAGACTTGCATTTATACAGCACCTTTCACGACCTCAGGACGTCCCAAAGTGCTCTGAGGGCAATGAAGTATTTTTGAAATGTGGTCACTGTTGTTATGTAGGGAAACACAGCAGCCAATGGAGGGATGTTGCATAGCAAGAGAATATGACAATGCCGAGCAGGAGAATGGAAAAATTGGGGTGGGGTGACCACACAGTCAAAGAGAAAAGTTTTGAAGGAACGGAGATACGGAACAAAGCAAACTGGCTTGGGGAGCGTGGGGGGTGGGTGGTGGGGAGCAGAGGGGGATGGGGGAAAGTTCCGAAGATCAAGGGCGTAGATACTGAAAGATCAGCCTCTGATGGCAGAGTGGAGGAAATGAGGGATGAGTAGAATTAGATCATTTATAACACACATCCAAGGCAAACATAAACCACTTTCAGCAATATTATATTTCACAAGTTGCTCTACTAAACAATCTGAAACAACTACCTTAAGGCTATACAAAGGAGCAGTGGCATTTCAAATTAGAGGTGATTCCCATTATAATATAATAAATCAGAACAGAAACTCTGAAAACTTCACAGCAATACAAAGGCGATCCCTGGACTCTAAGCAGCTTATGAAATATCTAACATCCCTAATTAAAGAAAACATGATTTCAAACAAATCTGAGAGACTGGAGACTAACATTTTGTTATTCCCCAGCTAAATCTAGAACTCACCAGAATATCTTTTGTCTATCTCGCTGCCAATAACTGCAGTCACTTGCCCAGAAGCATATAAAGTGGCAAACATAGACAGGATGGCTTGATAGGCACCTTACAAGTGAACTCGTTTGCTAGTCTTGATTGAAGAAATGTATGTCATTTCAAATGGTAATGTTTAACATTCATTTCCTTTAGTTCAAATTTATCTAAATTATAACATCAGATTTTCATTTATGTTATGCTTTTAACCCAGAAAGTTGTCCCAAAATACTTCACAGAAGAGTGAAAATAGATAGTGAGCATAAGTGGGGAGTTGGTCAACCTGCTGAAGGCAGAGCTGAATAGGTAGGTTTTTGAGACAGCGCTTAAAAGCTGGGAATGAGGAAGTTGGGTGGAGGGTATGAGAATGGACCTCCAGGGAGTAGAACTGAGACTCCTAAAGCTCTCACCAATTCTGGAAAGGAGGGAATGAGAGTGCATGGGACTCCAGAGTTAGAGGAATGAAGGGTATTAGGGGAGGACATCACATGAAGTCAGAGTAAGATGGGGCAAGGCTATCAAGTGATCTGTAGAACATGACAAGGATTTTGAAATTTGTGTGTTGGGGAACAGCAAATAACAGTTTGTAAGGATTGAAATGATGGACAAGCAGGACAGGATATGGGCAAGTGAGGCTGTGGAGGAGGGTTCCAACTTGCTGCGGTGGTCCGTCAACCTCACCAATGCTCAAGATGCTGGAGGTGCCGCTTATCTCCAGTGTCTCCTGCTCTGCCGGGGCCACTTCAATGATGTCTGGTGGTCCTCCACTGTTCCTGGCCCTCTCCCTAGCATTCTGCACTCCTGTCCCCTGCAAAGCGGGTAAGATAGTCCGATGAGTGGCTGGCAAAGATGCGTGCTTCCTCTGGATGTAACTCATACGCTGAAAGTGGCTACAGGCAAATTCAGGAGGTTTGATGAGAGTGGGTGCAGGTCAGATGAGATGAGATAAGGATGGGGTTATTGGCAGTAGTAAAAGGAGGAAGTGGGAGTCAAGATGAGAGGTGATTCATTGAACCGTTCCGCTTGGTGCTGAGGAAAGTGATGTGAATGGTCTAGTAGGAAAAGAGGGTAAAGATGGAGGTGTGCTGATCTTTCCTGACCTAGTCAAGTAATTGAAACGTTTCCTGCACTGGATCCATGACCTTGGTGTCACAATCCTGCTGCTCGTTTCCTCAGCCACCATCTATCCACGCCTTCTTCGTGGTGGCAGCTGGTTTCTTCTGACTTGGATGAAGGGACTGAGTGTAATGTAGCCAAATTTGCAGCTGATACAAAGATAGGCGGGAAAGCAAATTGTGTGAAGGATGCAAAGAATCTCCAAAGGGATATAGATAGGCTAAGTGAGTGGGCAAAAATCTGACAGATGGAGTATAATGTGGGAATATGCGAGGTAGGAAAAATAAAAAAGCAAATTATTATTTAAATTGGGAGAGATTACAAAATGCTGAGGTACAGAGGGATCTGGGGGTCCTTGTACATGATCACAAAAAGTTAGCATGCAGGTACAGCAAGTAATTAGGAAGGCAAAGGGAATGGAGTATAAAAGTAGGGAAGTCCTGTTACAACTGTACAAGATATTGGTGAGACCACTCCTGGAGTGCTGCGTACAGTTTTGGTCTCCTTATTTAAGGAAGGATATACTTGCATTGGAGGCAGTTCAGAGAAGGTTCACGAGGTTGATTCCGGAGATGAAGGGGTTGTCTTATGAAGAAAGGTTGAGCAGGTTGGGCCTATACTCATTGGAGTTTAGAAGAATGAGAGGGGATCTTATTGAAACATAAGATTCTGAGGGGGCTTGACAGGGTAGACGCTGAGAGGATGTTTCCACTCGTGGGGGAATCTAGAAGTAGGGGGCATAACCATTTAATGAGAAGGAATTTCTTCTCTCAGAGGGTCGTGAATCTTTGGAATTCTCTTCCCCAGAGAGCTGCGGAGGCTGGGTCACTGAATATATTTAAGGTGGAGATAGACAGATTTTTGAATGGTAAGGGAGTCGAGGGTTATGGGGAGTGGGCAAGGAAGTGAAGTTGAGGCCAAGATCAGATCAGCCATGATCTTATTGAATGGCGGAGCAGGCTCGAGAGGCCAAATGACCTCCTCCTGCTCCTACGTCTTATGTTCTTACGTTCTTCCCACTTGTGGGAAACAGCACATCGCTCCTTGCCCTCACAGCACCCAGCAGGAGCTCCTGGGAAACATCAGAGGATCGGGAGCCCACCTTCCCTCTCTTTCCAGCCATTTAACAGGTTTTTTACTCCAATCTCTATGTCCATATACTGCTATCCCTCAGCCTCCCTCGCAGAGCCGGACTGAGGCTTTAAGTAGTAGCTGGGAAATTGCATCATGTGGATGGGCAGACTGCCTCCAGACGTGTGATGCTGGCGTGAAACATTATTTAAGTGATGCCTAGGCCATTAAAAATCAGCCCTCGCACACTCCATTCCCATTTCCGGGTTAATATCGGGGCTATGGAGTCAGTGGCAAGAGTAGAGAGCTTTTAGCAGGGGCCAAATGCAATGGATTGGATCTTCCCAATGTTAGACGGGAGGGAATTCTGGCTCATCCATGACTTGCTGGGGACACGCAGTCCAACAGCACAGAGGTAGTTGTGAAATTAGGGGAATGGTGGAGAGGTAGAGCAGACAGTCATCAACAAACATGATAACAGACCCTATGCCTTTGGATGATGACACTGAAGGACACCAGGTAAATGAGCAAAAGAAGTGGGCCAAGAACGGCACCTTGTGGTCCAATGGAGATGGCCGTGCAGGGGCAGAAGTAGAAGCCATTGCTGGAGATACGCTGGTCACATTTTGGACATGTAGGAGTGAAACCGTGCAAGGGCGGGTCCGTAGAGGTGTAGGAAGTGGTGCAATGGACCGTGTTGAATGCCACAGAGAGGTCACACAATGTGATCGCAGTCACAGAAGATATCAATGGTGATTTTGACTAGGGTGGTTCTCAGTGCTTTGCCTACGAGTCTGCTACTGGGAAAAAGGAAGCCAGATTTAACAGTGTAAACACTGGGAGCTGGTTCACAGTAGCTGATTTCTGAAACGTTGGATTAAATCAGTACCAGTAGATAAATGGCGAACGAGTCAGCGCTGGTCTTAGGTATCTCCCACTGAGGTGCTCACGAACAGAGATGGGCCATAAATGGGAGGGGGAGGGGGGGCTGTTCCTGGGAAATGACTACCTGCCCACCCTCGCTGCTGAAGGACGATAGACAGAAGACCCAAGAGGGACAATAAACAAACTTAAATTAGCATCCATTTTACCAATTAATTAAGCGAAAGCAGTGTAACAACCTAATAAACAAATGCTCGATATGCAGTTGTGGTAAAAATAGGAATCTTTATAAATATAATGAGTGTCAAAATAAAATTCCTATTTTATTTCCACAACAGTCTATGGCGTTTATTTACTTGGAAGTTATAGGGCTTTAACACAATTAGTGTAATGGACGCCAATTAAACCGCAGAATGAGCCCTGAGATGGAAAAATTAAGGTAATTAGTTTTCCTTTATGAGTGAGTGGTTTACAAAAGTTAATAATTAGCTGGAAAGAGCAAGTAATCTCATCTACGCACCATCACAACCCGCTCAGAAATTTCAATTACACAACACAGCCCTTGTTCAGCACGGCATAAGAAATTCAATTGGCCTTCTTTCTAAAGAACCTGAAATGTTCCCAGAAAGAAAGACTTGCATTTATATGGCGCCTTTCATGAGCTCAGGACGTCCCAAAGTACTTTACAGCCAATGAAGTGCTTTTTGAAGTGTAGTTGCTGTTGTAATGTGGGAAACGCAGCAGCCAATTTGTGCACAGCAAGCTCCCACAAACAGCAATGTGATAATGACTAGATAATCTGCTTTTTAGTGATGTTGGTTGAGGGATAAATATTGGCCAGGAGGCCGGAGCAAACTCACCTGCTCTTCTAATATTGCCATGGGATCTTTTAAGTCCCCTGGACAGGGCAGACGGGGCCTCGGTTTAACGTCTCATCAAAGATGGCACCTCCGACAGTGCAGCACTCCCTCAGCACTGCACAGTCTCAGCCTAGGTTTTGTGCTCAAGTCTCTGGAGTGGGACTTGAACCCACGACCTTCTGACTCAGAGGTGAGAGTGCCGCCCACTGAGCCACAGCTGACACCTAGGTACAAAGACTTGTATCATCACAGCTACTGCATTCACTGTGGAAAAAGGCTAGGAGGAGCTTCTTCCAATAGCCCAGTAAGTACATTTCTTTCTGCACAGTAAGTTGGAGCATAGAAAGCTTTGCCACGTGGACTAGTTGAGGCAGAGACTATTGCATCTTTTAAAGGGAGTGTATAAATATTTAAAGCAGAGCAAAATAGAAGGCTATGGGGAGACAACAGGGCAGTAGGATTACTCTAGCAAAGAGTGACAGATATGGTGGGCTGAATGGCCTCAGAAATGTTTCAACAGATCACATACAATGACTTACCTTGAAATGTAATGACTGCTGTTATGTAGGCCAACCTGGTGCGGTACCATTTTGCACACAGCAAGATAGTGCAAATAGCAATGTGATCAACGACCAGTTAATCTGGTTTGGGTTGTGTTGGTTGAGGGAGCAATTTTGGTCAGGATACCAGGAGAATTTCCTGCTCTTCTTCAAATAGTGTTGTGGGACCCTTGATGCCCAAGCAGATAGGATGTTAGCTTAATGCCTCATCTGAAGGGCAGCATTTCCAACAATGCCATATTCCCTCAGTTACATCATAGACCAGAGTCACAGCCTTCTGACTCAAGCAATAGACCTACCAAATGAGCCAAAGTGACACTCAGACAGCAGGCCATTCAGCCCCTCAAGCCTGTTCTGCCATTCATTCAATCAGATCATGGCTGATCTGTACTTCAACTCCATTTACCCCACGCTTGCAGTCAGCGCCTCCAGGAAGGAGAAAAAAATTGGAAACACTGCACGATAGACAGGAGATATCACAATGTATATTTTGCTGGAAGGCCTGTAATAAAGGACACTGCCTACATTCACACCTAGCTTGGAGCTGTTCAGCAATTGTTTCTCATTTGTTTTAACTTACTTCTCTGTGCTCTGCTGCAGCTCCTGAGCAAGGGGAAGTCAGGGCTGGGACTCAATCACATGGGTAGACTACCCAATCAGACGTGGCAGAATAAATCTGTCTTAGCTAGAATAAATTTGCCTGTGATGAAGAGTGACATAGAACCATTACACAGGGGTGTTACAGAAAGTGTATGATGGCACATCATATGCAAGACTATTTTAGCTAGATATATTTCCTTCTCTTTCTTCGCCTTTAATGCTTTTCCTCGTGTGTTCCATTTATTTTTGAGACTTTTATTCTAAATCTTGTTTCTATCCTGTTTTTCAGCTCCCTCTCTCTTAGGCAATCCCTCAGAACCGAGGATGACTTGCTTCCACATTAAAAAATGAGTTCTCAGGTGACTGATGAGTCCAATGCAGGACCTACAGTCTCTGTCACAGGTGGGGCAGACGGTGGTTGAAGGGGCGGGTGGGTGGGTGGGGTGCTTGGGTTGACGTGCGCTCCTTGCGCTTGGCTTCCGCTTGCTCCCGGCGAAGAGACTCGAGGTGTTCGGCGCCTTCCCGGATGCTTCTCCTCCACTTTGTGCGGTCTTGGGCTGGGGATGTTACACTTTTTCAAGGAGGCTTTGAGGGTGTCCTTGAAGCGTTTCCTCTGCCCACCTGGGGCTCTCTTGCCGTGCCGGGGCTCCGAGTAGAGCGCTTGTTTCTAGGTTCTATCCTGTTTTTCAGCTACAATGTACTGTACAGGTACAGTTCTTAATTTCTGCCAGTAGATGGCATTGCAGCGCCACCTAGTGTCAGATTCTTAAATCAGGAGCACCATTTAACCGAGTTACGCGGAGAGGGGTCTACAAAAAGGAGCATTTCTTTTGTTAACAAAACTAAATGCCATGGAAGTCTTGAGTTTCGGGCTTAAATGTGGAAGTTTAAATAGCTTTTTTTTTTAAATTCAAAGATTTTACAATGTATAGTCATGCTTGCATTCTCCAGCGCTCACTGATTTTGTTTTAATTAAACATATATAAATCTGCATATTTACCAGAGCAAAAATATTTATTCAAAAGAAATTAGCTACAAAATATAAAAACGTTTCCAAAATCTGAAAAAATTCACAATGTACAAAAAGACTTGTTTTAAATAAATAATTAGTTGCGTAGTATAACCACAAAATATGGAAGAGGCAGCATCTGGTTGGTCCCACAGAGTAGCTTATTGGTGTTGAGGCAGCCGTGAGCGTACTCAGCCTGTGATTCCTCACACAGCCCCCTGCTCACTGGGGAGCGACACCAAGTACAGCTGTAGTGCTTCTCCACAGAAATGGTAGAGAGGGAGGGGAAAAAACAGGAATTACACAGACTGTTCGGCCCAGTCCACACGAGTCATCCTAATCCTATATACATGCCCTGTTCCTATACCCCTTTACTTCCTATCTAACCTATTCTTAAATATTGCCATGGTCTCTGCTTCAATCACTAACTCTGATCCATAGCACCACCCCCCCCACCCACCCCTCTGTGTAAATCTCTGTCACAAGTCTCTTATATGTAATCTATGCCCCCCTGGAAACAGTCTTTTTCTATTTACCTTGTCCTGTCCCATCATAATTTTAAACACTTCTATCATATCCGCCCCTTAACCTCCTCTGTTCTAACAAAAACATCTCCAATTTTTCTAGTCTTCCCTCCCATTTGTATTTCACATACCAGGCAGCATCCTAGTGAATCTGTGCTGTATCCTCTCTATTGCTTCAACCTCCTTAATATAATGTGGAGCCCAAAACTGCACACAGTACTCCAACTGTGGCCTGACTGAGGTTTTATATAGATTCACCAGAGGTGTCTCTGGCAGGGGGGGGGGGGGGGGGGGGGCGGGGTCGCGGTCTTATGAGCCGGTCAGGACCCAGCTGTGAGAATGCAGGATGAGACAGCAATGTCTGTATGTGGTGCCTCACAGGTTCTGATTACTTATAAGCAATAACAATGACCTATTAGACCTGGATATTTGGAACCGAGATTTTCCATGAATCTGCTGTGAAGGAATCTTTCACACTTAAAAGGATATTTCTCATTTCCCCAGTATTCGCCCCTTCTCTCGGGTATAACCGCAGATTGTCGGGTGCTGGTAGTCTTCCAGTATCTTCTCCAAGTGGCTGCTATTCCTGCGCGAGTGTCGTGAATCTTATCATTCATGAAGAAATGACTCATGAAGTAACACTGGGCGGCCAGCTGGTGGCGCCGTCCAAGGAGTATAAATACTCGGGCGTGGGCCCAGCTTGCTCAGGATGTTTCTGTAACCAGGAACTAGTGATGTAACTAGAATCTCATGGTTGTGAAACAGTTGATTAAAGCCTTGTTTTATACTCAAACCAAGTGCTCAGTAGTCTTTTTACATCAGCGAGTACCTTCCGTCTACTGAACTATGGGATGGGGGTGAATCTCAGCCAAGTCGAATCCTATATCTGCACATTGTCCAGCAGGAGTCAATGCAGAGCAACCAGGCGCAGGCACTCTGGCTGATTTTACCTTCCCCAGGCCAGGGAGGCTGCAGCCAACTTTGGCACCCCACCACACCTTCAGCATAGTTGAGATCGGCTAACTCAGCACAGAGCAGGGATGGATTCTGGTCTGGTCTCCATGCTCATCACCCCAGGGCTAGAGGGAAAATCAGCCAGAATTCCAGCAACTGGTCACTATCCAGTATCCCCTGCTGGGAAATGCATGTGGGTCCCGGGGTGAAGGCAGGATCAGACCCGGCTGTGATGCCCATCTACACACTTGGTATGAAAGGACAATTGACACTCATGGATTTCGTGTATGTAGGGGAGGGGAGAAAAACAGGGACAAAACTGGTGAAAAAAGATCTGCGGCTATATCATCACCCAATGACAGTCATTGGCACAGGGGCGATAGGCCAAAGGGCCTTATTCTGTGCTGCAATTTCTATGATTCTATGTTAGTTATTTTCTCCCTATTGATGTTTGACCTCTGCGACAGTCTTTTTCTCACTAAAATGCTGCTCAATCTAAGGAAAATTCTTTTGACTCCCTTCCCAGACCACTGGGAAATGGCAGAAATATAAAAGTAATAGACAATTCATAGGGGTTTTTCGTTTAAAGAGGAAAGTTTGACTCGTGTGGATTACTACAGGCTTGCCATTCCTCAACAGATATTGCAATATCTGCACCACACAGTTTTCACAAATATAAACGTTTTAAAAAGTTCCAGCGAGTACAATGCTGCTTTAACACACACAGTGCAGGGGCTCTGTGGATCGCTTCTCAGTAGTTTCGAAGAGGTTTGGCTTCTATATGCACCAGTATATAATGGGGAAAGAGTAGAATCAAGCCGGCCAGGACTGTCACAATTAGTAAACACAGCAGACAATAGCGGCCAATGAAGAAACTGTCGAAAATCTGCAAGAAAAAGAAGAGGGGCCTGGATCAGATTTGTAAGCCAGTCTCCGACACTATTTTCCCTCTGAGGGAGCAAGTAGACAATCTGTTTCCATATTTAAAACAAAGCAGTTTAACTTGACCTCAAGAAGGTATATTAAGACAAGCCTTGGGTGACTTCTCTCTCCCCCTCTCTTTAGGGGAAACCGTCAGCTGCAGCTAAGTGTCTCCCTCATCGCCCTGAAACATTAGCTATGTTTCTCTCGCCACAGATGCTGCCTGACCTCCTGCATTTTGTGTTTTTATTTCAGATTTCCAGCATCTGCAATATTTTTCTTTTGTCCAAGTGTCTCCCTCTATCAGCACAACATAGATTGGGACCTGACCCTGGTAGAGAAATCACAAATTGACATTTCAAGAACACATCCAATGGTGCTCTTCATAATCAGCCAATGCATAAATGCGACAATATTATTCCCCCCCAATATAAACATGGGTTTAACTCCCCGAGGACTCGGTGAGTAAGTGCATGATGCGGTATGGTCCAAAGGTACACAGACAGAAGGCCCCAGGTTTGATCACCAGGCTATGTTGAGCTAGTGATCTGGGCCGAGGTGGTGGGAGGACCAGTGCAAATGGCCTCAGGTGACCCTGTGCTAAGGATGGGGAGAAAAACAGGGCTGCCACTCCCGATTGCTATCTGGCGACCCCTACTTGACAGTGAACATCCAGTGAGAAGATGGTGCCTGTTGTAATTTTACCCCGGGAACAGTTTTTTTTTTTTTATTCGTTCCTGGGATGTGGGCGTCGCTGGCAAGGCCAGCATTTATTGCCCATCCCCAATTGTCCTTGAGAAGGTGGTGGTGAGCCGCCTTCTTGAACCGCTGCAGTCCGTGTGGTGAAGGTACTCCCACAGTGCTGTTAGGGAGGGAGTTCCAGGATTTTGACCCAGCGACGATGAAGGAGCGGCGATATATTTCCAAGTCAGGATAGTGTGTAACTTGGAGGAGAACTTGCAGGTGATGGTGTTCCCATGCGCCTGCTGCCCTTGTCCTTCTAGGTGCTGTCGAAGCAGCCCTGGCGAGTTCCTGCAGTGCATTTTGTAGATGGTTCACACTGCAGCCAGTGTGTGCTGGTGGTGGAGGGAGGGAATGTTTAAACTGGTGGATGGGGTGTCGATCAAGCAGGCTGCTTTGTCCTGGATGGTGTTGTTGGAGCTGTACTCATCCAGGCAAGTGGAGAGTATTCCATCACACTCCTGACTTGAGCCTTGTAGATGGTGGAAAGGCTTTGGGGAGTCAGGAGGTGAGACAGTCACCGTAGAATACCCAGCCTGCTCTTGTAGCCACAGTATTTATGTGGCTGGCCCAGTTAAGTTTCTGGTCAATGGTGACTCCCAGGATGTTGATGTTGGGGGATTCGGCGATGGTAATGCTGTTGAATGTCAAGGGGCGGTGATTAGGTGCTCTCTTGTTGGAGATAGTCATTGCCTGGCACTTGTGTGGCGCGAAGGAAGATGGAACTCCTGCAGCAATGTCCTGGGGCTGAGATGATTGACCTCCAACAACCACAACCATCTTCCTTTGTGCTAGGTATGACTCCAGCCAGTGGAGAGTTTTCCCCCCCCCCCCCCGATTCCCATTGTCTACAGTTTTACTAGGGCTACTTGATACCACACTCTGTCAAATGCTGCCTTGATGTCAAGGGCAGTCACTCTCACCTCACCTCTGGAATCCAGCTCTTTTGTCCACGTTTGGACTAAGGCTGTTATGAGATCTGGAGCAGAGTGGTCCAGGCGGAACCCAAACTGAGCATTGATGAGCAGGTTATTGGTAAGTGCTGCTTGATAGCACTCTCAACGACGCCTTCCATCACTTTGCTGATGATTGAGAGTGGACTGTTGGGGCGGTAATTGGCCGGATTGGATTTGTCCTGCTTTTTGTGGACAGGACATACCTGGGCAGTTTTCCACATTGTCGGGTAGATGCCAGTTGTAGCTGTACCAAAACAGCTTGGCTAGAGGTGTGGCTAGTTCTGGAGCACAATCTTTAGCACGACTGTCGGGATGTTGTCGGGGCCCAAAGCCTTTGCTGTATCCAGTGCGCTCAGCAGTTTTTTGATATCACGTGGAGTGAATCGAATTGGCTGAAGACTGGCTTCTGTGATGGTGGGGGCCTCAGGAGGAGGCCGATATGGATCATCCACTCGGCACTTCTGGCTGAAGATGGTTGCAATCACTTCAGCCTCGTCTTTTGCACTCGCGTGCTGGGCTCTGAGGATGGGGATATTCATGGAGCCTCCTCCTCCCATTGCAGTAATTGTTTAATTGTCCACCACCATTCACAACTTGATGTGGCAGGACTGCAGAGCTTTGATCTGATCTGTTGGTTGTGGGATCGCTTAGCTCTATCTATCTATCTAAATTCCCCAGCTGCCGTGGTGGGATTTGAACATCCCTGGATTATTAGTCCAGGCCTCTGGATTATTAGTCCAGTAACATAACCACAGTGCTACCGTTCCATTAGAGTGCACGGCTTAGGGAGAGAAAGGGAGAAAAATAAAAATAAACTGGGAAATTAATTAGGATTCCACAACGCCCCTCAGTAATACTCCGGAATAACACTGAACGAAACCTCTCTTGACAACATGCCAAAATTCTGATGTTTCTCTGTTGCTGCTTTTGTACACTGCTATTTCCAAGGTCGGACTATTGTAAAGAGACTTTTGAGAAAAACAGATTACGAACCCCTTGAATTGAATAGAGATGTTTTTAAAAATAGATACAGAAAGCAAGTGACTCTCACACAAGGAGATTACATTTCACTTTTTTCCCAGAAAAAAACAAGAGTGACTTTGACTTGAAAAACATAGAAACATAGAAGATAGGAGCAGGAGTAGGCCATTCGGCCCCTCAAGCCTGCTTCGCCATTTAATGAGATCATGGCTGATCATCCAAATTCAGTACCCTGTCCCTGCCTTCTCCCCATATCCCTTGATCCCTTTAGCCGTAAGAAATATATCTAACTCCTTCTTGAATATATTTAATGAATTGGCCTCAACTGCCTTCTGTGGTAGAGAATTCCACAGGTTCACCACTCTCTGGGTGAAGAAATTCCTCCTCATCTCTGTCCTAAATGGCTTACCCCTTATCCTTAGACTGTGACCCCTGGTTCTGGACTCCCCCGCCATCGGGAACATCCTTCCTGCATCTAGTCTGCCTAGTCCTGTTAGAATTTTATAAGTTTCAATGAGATCCCCTCTCATTCTTCTAAACTCCAGCGAGTATAAGCCCAATCGACCCAATCTCTCCTCATACATCATTCCTGCCATCCCAGGTATCAGTCTGGTGAATCTTCGCTGCACTCCCTCCATGGCAAGAACATCCTTCCTCAGATAAGGTGACCAAAACTGCACACAATACTCAAGGTGTGATCTCACCAAGGCCCTGTACAACTGCAGCAAGACATCCTTGTTCCTGTAAATAAGTGGGACTTGACAACTCTGCAGTTTCAGCTCGTTAAACGCAGCCACCCTGCATGCAAGACAGGCGTCCTGCAATGGGGCAATGAAACATAAGGCATCAGTAGGTCCTGTGCGCTCAGTGCTCTTGCCCGGCTAATAGTACCAGCACACAATCCGTCCCTGTGGCAGCACCATTCACTGAGCAAAGCGCATGGCGGGTTCCTTGCCCTCTGCCAATGCCATTCTGTAACCAGCTGCCGAAAGGTACGGGAGGGAGGATCCCAGGCTGGCTTTCGCTCTGGTGCTCCTTTGCTAGCTGTCGGGATGTACCCAATTCTTCCCGTGTGATGCCGTAGATCAGCAGCTTGGTGTGCAGCGAATCACCCCATCTGAACCTATGTCTTACCCACGTGGGGGCCCAGAGTGCTGAGCCAACTTACCACCGGGGCAGCAATGGGTGGCAGGGCAACAATACACCTCAGCACCCTGAGCTAGGGAGGGGAACATCATACAGGTTCCTGATCGCTATCCAGCCATGTCCGTTGAGAAATGTATGTGTGCGTCAAGTAAGGAAAGGATCCATAAGAACATAAGAAGTAGGAGGAGTAGGCCATACGGCCCCTCGGGCCTGCTCCGCCATTCAATAGGATCATGGCTGAACCGAATCTAGACTCACATCCACTTCCCTGCCCTCTCCCCGTAACCCCGAATTCCCTTATCTGCTAGGAAAATGTCTATCTCCGTTTTAAATGTATTTAATGTTGTAGCTTCCACAGCTCTCTGGGGTAGCAAATTCCATAGATTTACTACCCTCTGAGTGAAGAAGTTTCTCCTCATCTCAGTTTTGAAAGGGCAGCCCCTTATTCTAAGATTATGCCCCCTAGTTCTAGTCTCACCCATCAGTGGAAACATCCTCACCGCATCCACCTGATCAAGTCCCCTCACAATCTTATATGTTTCGATAAGATCGCCCCTCATTCTTCTGAACTCCAATGAGTAGAGGCCCAACCTACTCAACCTTTCCTCATATGTCAACCCCCTCATCTCCGGAATCAACCGAGTGAACCTTCTCTGCACCACCTCGAGAGCAAGTATATCTTTTCTTAAATATGGATCCGGTACATTTGTGATGCCCTCTATGATCAATCAGTGGCCAAGGCTAACTGTGTAGGCTCACGTGAAGAATGACCACTCGGTTGAGGTACCAGGTGGCAAGTGACACCTGCGGAACTGCATCCCAGCATTCATGCCTTCAGCAGAGGAGGAGAGAAGATTGGAGGAGAAGAAAAATCCTTTGTGCACTTTTTGAAAATTCATGGCACATGGGGAAACAGCAATCCCAAACACCCCACTCGAATAAGTGGAACCACTGTTATGTAAATCAGCTGCAGCAAGGACGAGAGGAGGGAGGTGGGGGTTGTTTATAGGCCCCCAAACAATAGCTGTAATGTAGGGCAGAGTATAAATCAGGAAATTAGAGGCACATGTAACAAGGGTAATACAGTGATCATGGGGGATTTTAATCTACATATAGACTGGGCAAACCAAATTTGCAGCAATAGTGTGGAGGACGAACTCATGGACTGTATGCAAGATAGTTTTCTAGATCAGTATTTTGAGGAACCAACTAGGGAACAGGCTATTTTAGATCTAGTATTGTGCAATGAGAAAAGGTTAATTAATAACCTTGTAGTAAAGGGGCCTTTAGGGAAGAGTGACCATAATATGATAGAATTTTATATTGAATTTGAAAGTGATTTAGTTAAATCAGAAACTAGGATCTTCAATCTAAACAAAGCAAACTACGTAGGTATGAGGGGCGAGTTGGCTACGGTAGATTGGGAAACTACATTAAAAGGTATGATGGTAGAAAAGCAATGGCTAGCATTTAAAGAATTAATACATAATTTACAACAAATATACATTCCTTTAAGGCACAAAAACACCACAGGAAAAGTGGTCCAACCGTGGCTAACGAGATAGTATTAGATCAAAGGAAGAGTCTAATAATGTTGCCAAAAATAGTAAGCTTGAGGATTGGGAGGATTTTAGAATTCAGCAAAGGAGGACCAAGAAATTGATAAAGAAAGGGAAAATAGAATGAGAGTAAACTAGCGAGAGACATAAAAAGACTCTAAAAGCTTCTATAGGTATGTAAAAAGGAAAAGATTAGCAAAAGTAAATGTGGGTCCCTTACAGGCTGAGACAGGAGAAATTATAATGGGGAATAAGGAAATGGCAGAGAAATTAAATACTTTGTGTCTGTCTTCATGGAAGAAGACACAAAAAACTTCCCAGAAATAGTGGAGAACCAAGGGTCTAGCAAGAATGAGGAACTGAAAGAAATTAGTATTAGTAAAAAAAATAGCACTGGAGAAAGCGGATAAATCCCCTGGACCTGATGGCCTACATCCTAGGGTTTTGAAAGAGGTGGCTATGGAGATAGTGAATGCATTGGTTGCCATTTTCCAAAATTCCATGGATTCTGGAACGGTTCCCACGGATTGGAAGGTAGCAAATGTAACCCCCACTATTTAAGAAAGGAGGTTATTAAACAAAATTAGGGCTCATGGGATTGGGTAATATACTAGCATGGATTGAGGATTGGTTAATGGACAGAAAACAGAGATTAGGAATAAGTCTCCTTACCTAAAGAAGGATATACTTGCCATAGAGGGAGTGCAACGAAGGTTCACCAGACTGATTCCTGGGATGGGGGGATTATCCTATAAGGAGAGATTGAGTAGACTAGGCCTATATTCTCTAGAGTTTAGAAGAATGAGAGGTGATCTCATTGAAACATACAAAATTCTTACAGGTCAGATGCAGGGAGGATGTTTCCCCTGGCTGGGGAGTCTAGAACCAGGGGTCACAGTCTCAGAATAAGGGGTCAGCCATTTAGGACTGAGATGAGGAGAAATTTCTTCACTCAGAGGGTGGTGAATCTTTGGCATTCTCTACCCCAGAAGGCTGTGGAGGTTCAGTTGTTGAGTATTTTCAAGACAGAGATCGATAGATTTTTGAATATTAAGGGAATCAAGAGATATGGGGATAGTGCAGGAAAATGGAGATGTGGTAGATCAGCCATGATCTTATTGAATGGCGGAGCAGGCCCGAAGGGCCAAATGGCCTACTCCTGCTCCTATTTTTTGTTATGTAGGAGATGACACCTTAAGTGATGTTCTCATCTCAATATCTGATTAATAACAAAATGAATGGCCAAGTCTAGACACATCGGGCTAGATTTTCCTGGAGCCGTCAGGCAGGGTTTCAGGCGTGGGGGGGCGGGGGGAAATCCCGAATTTGGGGGTCCCGACACCATCCCGCCCAAAACCCCGCCCCACGCAAGTTTATGGGGCGGCGGGTACCCGCCCCGCACTGGGACCCGCCGAAACCAGGCGGGAAAGGATTAGTGCCAATTAACTAATCTCAGTCCTAAATGGCTGACCCCTTATTCTGAGACTGTGACCCCTGGTTCTAGACTCCCCAGCCAGGGGAAACATCCTCCCTGCATTAACTAACAGGTAGTTAACAGGCAGTTTTCAGCCTAATCCCTATTTTGAGGGGTTTCGTCTAGGTTTCCCGACGGCTCCAAACCACGCCAGGTTAGAGCAGGCGGGCCGTCGGGTTGAAGGGGTCGCGATGTCGGCGCTCAGGTGAGTGATGGGTGCATGAGTGCAAAGGTAAGTGTGTAAAGAACTTTTACTTACCTGTACTTGCCTTAACAGCCTTTCTTCCTGTAGGCGTCGGGAGCGCATCACTCAGCCGGCACTTAAAGTTGAACAGCTGCGATCTGTGAAAAGTGACAGCCTTCAGCTTTGAGTGCTGCTGAGAGTTCTAACTGAGTCTGTGCAGAAGGACTCATGTCAGAACTCAGACGGTCAGTGTTTGGCAGCTTCAAACAGCTGTGAAACACTGATATTTCATCTGTCAAGAACTCTTGACAGATGAAATTGCAGTCTGTGACGTCAACTGTTGCCGGGTGGCCCTTAATTGGCCTGCTGAGCCCGCTGGGCGGGCTCAACAAGGTCAATCAAAGGGAAATCGCGCGGATTGGCCGGACGTCGATGTAGGCGGGTCAAAAACCCGAAAGTTGAAGTCCCACCTTCTTCCCGACAGCTTTGGGAAAATCGACCCTATAAACTCTGGCCACAAACTATTCAAATAAATTTTAAACAGCCAGAACTTCCTAAATGTCCATCAAATCTAAGCAATACTGAAATAGTCCAGACTACCGGGGTGGGGGGGGGGGGGGGGGGAGGGTATATTTTCTGACGGGCAGTGTTCCTGTACAAACATTTAAAGCACTTGTACTACATTCCTGCGGGTGTTTTTTTGAAACCCAGAGATGTACCTGTTAAACTATGTTAAGAAAGCACAGAGAGAAACTTGGTGCAAACGCATTAAATAAACCCCAGAAAATAGAACATTAATTGAGGGTTTAAAGTGGAAAAAAAATGTTTAAACTTGCAGTTGCTATTTTGAACGATGATAACACCACGAACTGCACTGACGTCAGTGACGGTAGCTTAGTTAGTTGCGAGCTTAGAGCTACTCCTGAACATGCACGGTGTGAGTTCAAACCCCAACTAAACTATTTGATGTTGTCTTTAAACTTGCTGGATTCTTTTGTTCTTGTTTTAGTTGGGGGCCGTACTCACACTTTTACATACTTGGAGCACTGGGGTCTCCGTAAGCGTGCTGAGCTCCTCAGTAATAGAGATCCGGGGTGCAATTGCGCAGGATTGGCTCTACATATTTAATCCGCTGGAACAGGGACCTTAATCCGATGGTACAACCACAGACCTACATTCTCATTGGCTAACAATGTCGGAGACCTACAGATCCGGCTGTTTGTACTAAGGAGGGCAGTCAGCAGCAGAACAACCAACCGTCTGCAGGTGACTGATCTGTGGGCTTATAGGGATCTGCAGGGAGACTAAAATGCAGTTAAATGCGGATGGCTGCCTTTTGAACTTGACATTAAACCAATGTCAATGACTGGTTGTGCTAATCACAATCTATATCCTAGGAAAAGTCTCCACCTTCAGGAGAGCAGGGAAGAAAACTCAAACAGGATAAAGAAAAAAATATAAAACCCCAGATTTATGAAAGAAAGAACTCCCCCTCTCAAAAAACAGAAGTTGTTCAGCAATTTGAATTTGATTCATTGGGTGGGTAGGTGGTGCGGGGGGTGGGTTGCGGGTTGGGAAGAGAGGAGCACAGATCATAAACCCTCATGTGCGAGGTAACAGAACCTGTATATAACAGAGGGTGACCAACAGCTGATCAGGTTGTCTGGATGGATGGTTGAAGCCAGGACACTGCATTCATTAAAATGGAAAGATGGGAGGTGTCTATATTCTGGAACAATGAGATCAAATGGGCCTTCTATGTTCAAACATATCGTGAAAAAACAGCGGTGAATTCACCCCAGTAGCGTCGTAATTTTCATACTGCACAAATACAAAAAATGTCTTAACTGAATTTTACGTGAAAACATCCGTGTCCTAATACCAGCAGCATTTTGATCACGTACCTTTATATGATTGAGCTGACAAGCATTGATCTGCAGAAACATTTACATGTGACTCACCAAAGAAAATTGGTGCTGCACTTGCAAACCCACTTTAAAGAACACTTTACTTGAAATTTCTAAGTAATGTTAGCATGCAAATCTTCAACTTTATGTGCGGTCTAAAATATTAATTAGATTTGAGAGCAGAACAGGCAGAGAGAGAGGGGAGAGAAAGAATGCTAACGAATGCTAATCATTGCCCCTGCAGGAGGGTTTGGCTGCGTGCTCTAGTGCAGCAATACAAGGGGCTTGATACACTACGAAGATGTCGAGGAAGAATAAACTCCACCTCAGCGCCAGAACAAATCTCCTGTGGACTAGAAGGGCGCTCGTTTAACACACCTCATTCTTTAATGAGCCAATTAGTGGGGCCTGGTACTGTGAGCAGTACACAGAGCTTGGGCTATGTAATATTAATAGCTCATTGGCTCGCGAGTAGAGGTCCTGCCCTGTGCCCTGCTAATTGGTACCATGGTACTGTTATTATTTGATCATAGGTGGAAGTTAGCTGAGGCTCACTGCAACACAGTTCTGTTTTAATGTCAGGTTTGTAAAATTTCACATCTGATCAGCTGGAGGTGGTGTTGCAGTCAGTTAGTGAACTACATTAGTCAGGCTAAATTATTCCCATTTTGTGGGGCTTTTATTTTTAAGATCTTGTATATTTTTCTATGACACCCTGTACCTAACTCTTCGCCTTTGGTTGACCCAAATACCAAAGAGGAACTTTCAACATGCCAGTCAAGCATACACATCCACTTCCAGAAAGACGGCTGCAGCCAGTCCCAGGTGCTCATCATCTTTACATTACAGTGTCGAGACTGTCAGCACCGAGAACCATGTCAGAGGTGGTTTTCTGAGCCTCCTCCGGGGCAGTGATACTGTATAAACAGATGCCGCTGGAAGCACTGACTACAGAATGGCCAGAAAAGTTGAAGTCACAATCATCTTTTGAAAGCACAGGCACAGCCGTTTCTCAGTTGACATCCGTGCTCTGAATTATGTTCTGTAGTGTAAACGAGGCAGATTCTAGAGCAATGTACAGGAAACTTTGTGTTATCCGGAGGCTAACTGTCCGGAATGCTCGAGCCACCGGCAAAAATCAGGAGCCGTTTTCGTTAGGTTTTTTTTTCTCGTTGCTTTTTTCCTCAACAGTCAAGCTCTGCTGAAGCTGTTGCTAAGCTACAGAGACGCTTGGACTGTTTAGAAGCTGTTACAGGGTTTGTTGACAGATACGGAGCTCAGAAGCTTCCGTATCTTTCAACATTAACGCTGGTTTGTCCGGCAGTTTTGAGGGAACGGCAACAGCTCGGTCCCGTCGGTGCCGGATAGCACAAAGTTTCCTGTATATAAGAGAGAGAGAGAGCGTCAACAGATAAGAGGAAAATTCCTCTCTCCCTGGGCAACTGGTTTTGTTTGTTTGCAGCTCATGCATTACGATGCTGAATATAACATTATTACTGTAATAAAGCTACTCAAACATGATCACCAGGATAGTGTTTAGTACAAGCATACCATTAGTGACATTCTGCCCGTGTTACATGCCTCTAAAACTGTGCTCTCAAACACTTTGGTAATTCCTTTGTCATCAACTTAGACATCTCCAAGGCTTTCTAACATGGTCTAACAGCGAGTATTTCTAAGATCACCTGCCTAAGTTTCCTCTCAAAAAAAAAA
Organism: Somniosus microcephalus; assembly: GCF_052327205.1. Taxonomy (NCBI): domain Eukaryota; kingdom Metazoa; phylum Chordata; class Chondrichthyes; order Squaliformes; family Somniosidae; genus Somniosus; species Somniosus microcephalus. The sequence goes on along the minus strand of NC_141012.1, from coordinate 41,189,723 downwards.
AAATCTGTATCTGTGATACAGTTGATGGCTCATTTCTCAGACTCTGCATCAGCCCAGGTTCCTCCAGGCTCTGTCATGCTGTTCCTTCTCCACATCAATGAGCTCCTCCACTCATCATCCAACCCAATCTTTTGCTTTTGATTCTACTCTACATTCATCAACTTCTTTCAAATCACACCCCCTCAGGGCACAAACTTCATTCCTCTCCCAGTGCAATAGGTGAACCATTGCATCTTCATCTCCTGCAAGCTCTTCAATGGGTTAATGAAAATCTTGATTCTTTCAATTCTTTGAAGATGTCGTTTCTTTGTATCTCTCACAATTGCAGCCAATAGCTGCCATCCCTTACTTGTGATTGCTCCATCCTTAGTCTTTTTCATTGTTGAAATTCTTCTCTACTCTGATCTCAGATGGAACCTCTACACCCGATCCTCTTTCTTGCCAAGTACATATTTTCCCCTCAACAGCTGTTAATTATTTATAATCACGTTTTCAAACCGGGATCCCTTGATGGGATTCCAACATCTTCATACTTATCTCAATAGGTCATCAGATTTCATTTTGTTTTTGTTGCCTTACTGGCATGTTATTTCTGTTACTGTATACTTATTATAATGTTTTCTGCAATTATTGCACTATTTTTCTTTTGGGTAGCTGACACGGTCTTATGGAAATTAGGATGGGAGGGAGGTGGGTCTCTGGGAATGTCAGTATTTTCTTGGAGGTGCCCCAAAGAGAAACGTTTGAAAACCATTGCTCCAAAAACCCCAGGTCCATCCAGGACTCAGATAATGCTCCACTATGTGGGTGACTCTTATGGTACTTCACTTGCACCCCCAAGTCCAAGTCAGGATAGAAAGAAAGTTTCTCATCTGATAAGCGAGTCTTCCTTTCATACTAGCCTCCAACCTAGGTTTCTCAATTTTAAAAAAAAGGGAAAATATCAGGGAAGATCGAGAAGACATCAGGGAAAAAAAAGATTGGTTTACAATAAAATTCTCATCCTAATCTGGGGTTCTGATGTGCTGACTAATTTATAAATCGATGACTAGAGGTCAAAGCAACTCAAGCGACCTCAATAAGTGAGTCTTGATGCTCTGACCAGAGAAATACATAGGAGCCCAGAAGCACTCACTGTAATTAAATGGATTGAGCGAGGGAGTGATATAGTGAAGGGAATCATTTTACTGCTGGGGTTTAGTTTGCTTTTAGTTTAAACCTTTGATTTGTTCTTTTGGGAGTTTTGCCTGGATTTATGCTGCAGGTACAGTACTTCATCTTTCACTGAAATCAATATGTTGTGCACTGCTTATGTGAAAAATGGGTCTGCCTGAGGCTTGATAAGGTTCTGTTCCTTGCACACGGTTCATTGTTTTTAATAAAAGCTCAGGGGCAGGCTATGAAAGGTAATATAACGCAACAGATACAAGCACTGTTCTTACCACAGCTTCAGTCACTGGCTCAGGTGTTTCCTTGGCGCGAGGAAAGAAGATGAGGATCATGGTGATCATCAATGCAAGGAGGAAAACCAATATAATCGAAAGCCAGCTACATAAAATAATACACAAGATATTTCTATTGAATCTGTAGTACACAACAGATGATACTGCAGAACACCCTTTATTGTACTGGTTGTCAACTAGTGAGGGGCTCGGAGAACCAAAATCAATGAGCTGAAGATAAATTTAACTCAAACAAAACTGGTACAACACTGATGTTACTCTGGTTCCTGATAATTGATTGCAGTTTGAGTCAGTCAATCCAAGCTTCTCCCCTTCAGTCATGCGTGTTTATTTTTCTTTTTGTTAATTTTTGCTCTTTCAGAAGTTCTTATGGTCTGCTTTCTGTGCTCCTTCCATTACCATGACCCGTTCTCTCCCACTCTATGTTCCTCGTACAGCGGCCCAACCCCAGTCCTGCTGCGTATTCTTTCCACAGCCCTGACCTGTGCCATTGTTCTCGCTGTGCTCCTTTCTAAGCAGCTCAATCCCACTCCCGCTCTCTATTCTACTTGATCAGGGGTTTGACCCAGTGTCGTCCAATACATTAACCACTAGCTACATATGGCTAATTGCAAATCCAGATTTAGTGAATTGCATTTCTTATTATGTAATTAAAAAAGGAGTAATGGATACCGTCCTTGGGGATGTGATCTCAACACTCATTCGTCCGGTATATGCATGTGAACTTTAACATTTTTTTGCATTTGTTGGTCAAATGGTATGATGAAAATCAGAGTGTGTGTGTGTGTGTGTGTGTTTTTTGATCATTGTGAGTGATTTACTTCTTGGTTACTGAACGGTGGTAAATGTTTGTTAAATAAATATACATGTGAAGCATACTTACAGTACATGTATTATGTGAGTGTATTAAGGGGTTTTCTACTAAAATGATTGCAAGCAGCCAAAACTGTGTCACTGTAGCCACACCTGTGGCTAGTTAGCAACTTGTATTAGACAACACTGACTGGACCCATTCCCTCCCACTGTCTGTGTCTGTTGCTCCGTGGCCTGACCCACTCTCTCCAGCTCTCTCTGCTCCTTGTTCCGTGACTTGACCCATTCACTCCCACTTTCTATGCTCTATGCTCCTTGTTCCATGGCTTGATCCATTCATGCTTGCTGTGTGTGTGCTAACTATGCAGCGGTCCTGGCTCGTGCCCTGTACTCCAATGAAAGTATAGAAAGAGTCAAATGAAGAGGAGAGAAACAGACATGACTGAGGGAGGAGAGAAGTGGATAGAGACAAAGAAACACAAGGTAAGTAAAAGAAAATGAAAAATAGAAGCAAAGAAAATGAAAGAAAACATTTTAAATGGTAGATCCGTTGTGAGAAAGTTTGATAACTGCTGGTTTAGGGTATTTTTCAAATCAGATCACCAATAAAGTCACCTCCGCTACACCTTTATAGTAATTTAAAGGGACAACTTCTACTTTCTTAAAAATTAACATGGCCTCTGTATAAAATAAACTTTAGAATGAAACCAGCTCAGTCTAAAACTGAGCATTTGGTTCATGGCCTCAGCTTTGGACGGATAAATTGCTTCAGACAGGTACATCTATGGAGAAAACTAAAAGTTGGGCTAAGTTTGATGCAATTAGATTCATCTGAAGCTAAATTCCAAAATAATAATCCCAAAGCAGAGGCAGAATCCCAAATGTGCTCAACCTTACATTTAAGTAGAAGCCTTAAGCAGTAAATTAAGTGCCTTACCCGACCACGCCTCCTGACCGAGATAACAGCATACATATCAGCAATGACAAAATCCATACAACAGCAAGGATAAAAACCCCTGCCCCTACCCCCATCACGACACCAGCCATTGTGGACGTTACTGTAATAGAGTAAAACAGTGTTAGCTCCAGAAAGAACTTAAAAATATCAGTAGATAAATGATTAGCGCACAGCCTCACCATCATCTTTAAGTCTGTGTACTCTTTTCAGTGGCTTTCTCCCATCGTACTTTTAATTAATTTTCTTTCTCCCTTTTCTTCAAGTTTCTTTTTGCTACGCACCATTTATTAGCTAACATAGCAGGAGCAGACAGCCTTGAGCAGGCGACTGAGTAGTGTGCGTGACTAGCCAGGAATTCCTCCTTACTTTCTGATCTTCCTGAAGGGAAAGGACTGCCTAAACTCCACTCCGTGTTTCTCCCCGATGGTGCAAGCAAGCAGTTCGCCCTGAAGGGAAATCTGCTGACAATATTGCCTCATTACACTAACAGGAAGGAACTTGGTTGCAAGTTTTCATGGCATGTATTTATAACCTGAAAAGTACTTGGTTGGATGGGCAAGCTTTTGTACAGAGAAGAATGTTTGATATAGGAAATTGCTATTTTGAAAGAACTTATGATCTAGCTTGACATATACAGGGTTCCAAAAATAAACAAACTACAATGAAGAGGCACTGTATGTTAGCTGAATACTTTCAGGCCTATTGACAGCAATCTTTAGAAATTAATGTTGTTTCACACAGTTTTTATTTGAAATGCTATTTCAATTAGCTTTTCAATACAATAAAGAATGCATCATAGCTGTATCAGTCCCCATTTCTTTGCACACTTTGTCAAAATACCAGCTGCAAAGAAATTCCATCCCACTCATTGCTATTGAACAGGTCGAGAGACCCAAAGCATGGGATAAATGCATGCCTCAAACACTAGGAACAGTTTGAAGGACAATTGTTTATAAACCTCATTCTATCAAAGGGAGATGAACTGTGTGTACTCTTTTGATGCATACTTAAAACAAATTGACTGTAAATTAATAAAACGTTAAATAAAACTTAACAAATTAAATTAAAATTTGGTTGTCCGGATTGATGATGCACTCCAGTCCCCGCGGCGCCCACCGGTCGCGGAAGGCCTCAAGTGTGCCGGTGGACACCGCGTGCTCCATCTCCAGGGCCACCCGGGCGCGAACATGGCTGCGGAAGAGAGGCAGGCAATCGGGCCGAACGACCCCCTCGACCACCCGCTGCCTGGACCAATTATCACATGCAAGTGACAGTGATGCATTTTGAAGTAATTTCTTATGTCATCTGTCTGTAAACAATGGAAAAGGATTTGCCAGACATGAGGATAGTGCCTCTTCAAGAAACTTCAAATTGTCAAGACAATAACATTTCTATTTTAACTCTCTTTCCCCCCACCTTGTTCAGTCCCTACCTACATCTATAATTTTTCTAAAATCTTCTGCCACTTGAACAAATTCTGTTTATCCAACCCAACCATCTCATTTTCCTTATACAGGGGGTATAATGGAATTTCGGCAGGTGTGCAAAACAAGTGACAGCGAATTACCCGCCCGTTATACACCCTGCCTGATTTTCCTCTCCTGTGAGTGTGTTAAACAAGCAACTGATCCACTACCGCCCGTTTTGTCAAAGTTGAATTTTACCCCCAGTCTCTCTACACCTCCATCCCTCGTCAGGACAATCTGCAGCCCTCCACAACTTACTTGAACAATGGCCCGCCTGTCCCCATCCACCACCACCCTTCACCGCCTGGCTGAACTTGTTCTCACATTAAAAAACTTTTAATTTAACTCCACTCACTTCCTCTAGGTAAAAGGTGTTGTTATGGGAGCCCAGATGGATCCTCGCTATTCTTGTCTTTTTGTATAATATTTTAAATTGTGGCAGATCGCCACCTAAACGGGCGCAATCCACTTTTCTGTCCGTGGACAATAAATCGGGCACCTTGCCTTTAAGAAGCATGCTGCCTTTAAGGCACGACAAAGGAGCGGGCGTCGCCCTCAGTGTGTACACAAAAGCGCGGGCGTCGCCCTCTTTCGGTTTTCGGGTTTAGCAGAGAAGAGCTGGGGCAGCCATCTCTCAAGAGAATGTAATAAAAAGCCATGTGTTCCTCAGATCGGTTCGGCCTCCATTCGTGTTCCGCGGCAGCCTCAACAAAATATCATCATTTGTTCTAATCCTATTTAGGAGCCATTCCTAGCTCTTTTTTCATGATTAATAACTGTGTCAGTGTTGCTTCTTGCTCCCGTCCTGATCACAAGAATTTCATTCATTAACTATGCTTCAAACTTCCATCCATCCCTTACCATTACATGGTCCATTTCAGAGTCTTCCCTTCCCTTCTAGTACTGTTGTGTCTATCTTAAGGGATGGCTTTCCACAGATATCTATTACATGCCCACTAATTCCCACAACTGCCTGGATTATAATTGTTCCCACCTTGCTTCCTTTAAGGATTCCATTTCTTTCTCCATCTCTGTTGAATCTGTTATGATACCAACTCTCATACCAGAGTTTCTGAAATGTCGTCCCACCCCCAGTGGTGGTGGACAGCACCCTAGAACATGTGCATCCTATTACATGTACTTCTGCTCTCACCCAAGATGAGGTCCCCCTTGTCCTTACTTTCCACCCCACGAGTTTCACCAACTTGATTCCACCGCCAAGCACATCTTCCCCTCTGCTTCCTGAAGGGTCCGTTCCCTCTGGGACAATCTTCCACCACCCCTCAATCTGCTGCATTTTTCTGGTCCCTTCCCGTGCAAGTGCAGGAGATGCAACACCAATCTGTTCACCTCCTCCCCCACCCCTGCCCCTTTCAAAGAGAATAACCCCACCTGTGAGGCTTCGGCCTGCAGAGACCAACAACAATATTTAATAATGGGAGGGTTCGCCGACACTTGACCCCTCTCAGAGTACCGTGCCCAAAGCCCGGGTCCCGGTGCCTGCTAACCACCGCGGCCCCGCCACCGCTCACCTTTCCCCGAGTGAAAAAAAATCACAGACCTGGCGCTTCGGCCCTAGCAACGCACAGCCGCACGCCGCAGCATCCGCCACTGCCATTGGGCAAGACTGCACAGCGACCAATAGGAGCCGCCGATACTGACAGGTTAGGCAGCCCTTAGTAACGGAAGGAGTCTGCGTTCAACAGGAGAGAAACACCAATATACAAAGTGACTTAATATATAGACTGACATAATATACAGTCACCTAATATATAGACTGACATAATACTGTATATAGTGGCCGAATATATAGAGTGACATAATATACCGAGTGACCGAATATATAGTGACCTAATTTATAGTCTGAATAATATAGACTGACATAATATATAGAGTGACTAATATGCAGATTGACCTATTATACAGTGTAGTCTAACATACCCACTGCATTAATATATAGAGTACCCTAATATACTGTGTGTTGTGGGGAAGTTACTAGAATCTATTATTAGGGACAGAGTGACAGTGCGCTTGGACAAATATGAACTGATCAGAGGAAGCCAACATGGACTTGTAAAGGGTAAGTTATGTCTAACTAACCTAGTTAGACTTTTTGAGGAGGTAATTAAAGTTGTAGATAAGGGAGTGTCTATGGATGTTATTTATACGGACTTCCGGAAGGCATTCGATAAGGTTCCAACAACAACAACTTACATTTATATAGCACCTTTAACATAGTAAAATGTCCCAAGGCACTTCACAGGAGTATTATAAGACAAAAAATTTGACACTGAGCCACATAAGGAGAAATTAGGGCAGGTGACCAAAAGCTTGGTCAAAGAGGTAGGTTTTAAGGATTGTCTTAAAGGAGGAAAGAGAGGTGGAGAGGTTTAGGCAGGAAATTCCAGAGCTTAGGGCCTAGGCAACAGAAGGCACAAGTGACTGTTATTAACAAAAATGGGAGCGTGTGGAATTGAAGGTAATCTATTGACATAAATAGGGAATTGGTTAGGAGGTAGGAGATAGAGAGTAGGAATAATGGTTATGTACTCAAATTGGCAGGATGTGACTAGTGTCCCCCAGGGATCTGAACTGGGACCTCAATTTTTCACTCTATATTTATAAATGACTTACTCGAAGTAATAGAGAACTTTATATTCAAGTTTGCTGACAACACTAAGTTAGGTGGCACAGTAAATAGTGTAGATGGGAACAGAAAGTTGCAAAGGGACATTGATAGATTTAGTGAGATGGGCAAAACTGGCAGATGGAGTTTAATATGGGGAAATGTGAGGTCATCCACTTTGAACCTAAGAAAGATAGATCAGAGATTTTTTTAAATGGTGAGAAGCTAGGAACTGTGGAGGAGCAGAGATTTAGGGGGTCCAAGAAATCACTAAAAGCTAGTGGACAGGTACAAAAAAAATCAAAAAGGCTAACGGAATGTTGGCCTTTATCTCAAAGTGGCTGGAATACAAAGCAGTAGAAGTTATATAAAACTCTGGTTAAACCCCATCTGGAGCACTGTATTCAGTTCTGGACATTGCACCTCAGGAAGGACATATTGGTGTTGGAGAGTGTGCAGCGCAGATTCACCAGAATGATACCGAGACTAAAAGGATTAAATTATGAAGACAAGTTGCATAGACTAGGCTTGTTTTCACCTGAATACAGAAGATTAAGGGGTGATCTGACTGAGGTGTTTAAAATGATTAAAGGAATTGATAGGGTAAATAGAGAGAAACTATTTCTCCTGGTTGGGGAGTGTAGAACAAAGAGACATAACCTTAAAATTAGAGCTAGGCCGCTCAGGGGTGATGTCAGAAAGCACTTCTTCACACAAAGAGTAGTGGATAACTCCCAAAAAGTTATCATATATAGATTGACTTAATCTATACAGTGACCTAATATACCAAGTGACATAATATACAGATTGACATAATATACCGAGTGACCTAACATACCGAGTGACATAATATATTGAGTGACCTAATATAGTGACCTAATTTATAGACTGACATAATATAGATTGACATAATATATAGAGTGATCTAATATACAGAGTGACCTAATATATAGTGATCTGAGTCCAAAGGTTGTAAGTTCAAGCCCCACTCCAGAGACTTGAGCACAGTACTGTGGGAGTGCGGCACTGTCGGAGGTGCTGTCTTTCGGATGAGATGTTAAAGCGAGAGAATGAGACATCTGGCCTCTCCGGTGGATCCCACAGCTCTAAGAGCAGGGAAGTTCTCCTCGGTGTCCTGGTTAATATTTATCCCTCAGCCAGCATCACTAAAACAGATTATCTGGTCATTATTTCTTTGCTGTTTGTAAGACCTTTCCGTGCGCAAATTGTCTGCCACATTTCCTACACTTCAAAAGTATGTTATTGGCTGTAAAGCATTTTAGGACATCCTGAGGTCCTTTAGGCACTATATAAATGCAAGTTCTTTCTTTAAAGAGCTGGCAACCAGGCGGTTGAATGCCTGACCACACAATATTTGAATTAATTTGCCTTATTGTAATTTTTAAGCCATTGGTTTCCAAAGGCACACCGTGACACTCCTCTCAGTCCAAGTTTCAACTCAATAAAAGTTGGCAATCCCATTCCACAGGCACGCGAGCAGCCTCTGAGGCCTCACTCTCAGCCAGCCGAAGTTGGCTGGATTAACGACCAGAAACTGGAACCCTGGCTTATTTTTTTCTCTCTCCGGCTCAGAGGCACTGAGGCCAACTGCAATATCCCACTTCCCTGGCTGTGGTCAGCTAACTCAGTCTAGACCGGGAATTGAACCTGGGACCTTCTGGCCTATATGGCACAGTATCACACCAGGTAAGTCTTTAGGTTGTTCTGCAGAATTAGCCTCTTTCTACAGAATTTTAATTACACTCTCAGCATTGCCGAAACTGCTCTTTCAGATAACTTCTTGGATGATAAGGAGCACTTGATGTGCAAATCAAAATGGTGCTAATTCTTACCAATGCCCCTTCGCATAAAGCTACATGCCTTATGGAGTGATTTCACCTAAGTTAAGGAACATGGGTAAAAATTACTGCTATTATGTGCTGATATAAAATGGCTGTCAGAGGATCTTCTTGTATTGCTGGTCCCTAAAAATATACAAAAATAATAGAAAAATATATTTGCAGAATGATTTTACCATTGTGTAGTTAATTGGCTATAGGACTCGTAATTTTATACCTGCTCCTGCTGTGTAATAACAGTGATTGGAATTTATTTGTGTTTGAAATGCTTTTGAGTCACTGGATCTTCAGAGCTGATGAAGGAGAATTTTGGTTTATGAGAGCAAGTGGGCAACATGCTCCTATGCTTCTCTTGGTTCCACTATGAACTGGCCGTGAAACGTGCGCGCGAGTGGCCTAAGGGTAACTCCCTCCTTTCATTCCTTTGGGTAAGTGCGTGGCTATGCCAGGAGCTTTTCCAGCGCTGCATGACCACCTTCAGGAACTCAGTGGAGTTTGTGGGAGGGCTGGCAAACTTGTATCCTGTTACTGCATAACTCCGACTTGCTGTACCATCATACGTGGTTCGTAACTGAACTTACCCTGGATTATATATGCAGTTTGAAAACTTTAAGAAAAGAAAAAAAAAGACTTGCATTTATACATAGCACCTTTCACAATCTCAGGAGGTGCCAAAGTGCTTTACAACCAATTAAGTACTTTTGAGGTGTAGTCACTGTTGGAAATACGGCAGCCAATTTGCACACAGCAAGGTCCCAAAAACAGCAATGTGATAATGACCAGAAAATCTGTTTTAGTGATGTTGGTTGGGGGATAAATATTGGCAAGGTCACTGGGGAGAACTCTCCTGCTCTTCTTCAAAATAGTGGCATGGGATATTTTATGTCCACCTGAGAGGGCAGACGGGGCCTCGGTTTAATGTCTCATCTGAAAAACAGAACCTCCGATAGTGCAGCGCTCCCTCATTACCACAATGGAGTGTCAGCCTGGATTATGTGCTCAGGTCTCTGGAGTCACAACCCTCTGTCTCTGAGGCAAGACTGCTACCACTGAGTATTGGCTGTCATTTTAAAAGACCATTTATCATTTAAGGAGTGCTGAGACTAACCAGAGTGGGTATGTCTAGTGTAGTACACTGCAGTGTTGCCTGGGGAGCTGTATCTAGCTGTAGTGTAGCACTTATTTTTGATAGCTGGATTCTGATCTTCATCATGGAGGGACAATTGTTTCAACAATAATGTCCAAATGATCCTACCTGTATTCTGGTTCAGATCCATTATTGATTTAACCTACTGGCAGGAAATTGTCCAGGTCACCCAGCAGTTTCAGTTACCTTGTGTCAACTGTACTGCGGATTCTGGGATTAGTCAACCACCAACATAAATAAAGGATAGCTCTCTCTGTTCTTTAGCTACTCATTGAAATCATGGGAGGTGCAGAACCAGGAAATAGGAATGAAATCTTAACCTCATGACTCCGTACGTGTAAACAACAAATGCCATGGTCACAGTTCTGGGTTTGAATGACAGCAAGTAGATCAGAAGAATATATAAGCCAACCATTAGCACTTTAAGCTGACAGCGTTTCAACCCATATGTCAGCTTGTTTGTGTTTCACAAGAAAAATGGGCTCTTCAGTGAGATTTAAAATTGTCAGCATTGGCCAATAAGATCAGTTGGAGAACAGGATTGGCACTTGTCAGTAACAGTAAAATTAGAGGATACGACTGAAGATTGTAAGAAGTAATCAGTCAATCAAATTTTACATTCCTGCACTGTTGGGTACACACTAACTTGCAACAGAAAAGTTTTAAGATGAGTTGATGGCTTCTGAGAGTTGTAGGTATGTTTATTTAGTTCTTGTCCCCAAATAAGTTACATATCGTAAATAAGTTGATAAAATGCTGTCTTTAAAAACTTTTTATTTTCCTCAAAGGAATTTCTTACGTGACGCTTTATTTTCATCAATACTGTTTACAGTCATTTTTTTGAGATACATTTATTTTGGTGCAAATACATTAATTGGTTTCTTTGAGCATTCCTGTCATTGCTCTTTCAAAATTATTAGAGTTTAAAAATAAGTAGTGAAGTTTGAGTGGTGATTAGTTGACTTCATTTTTTTTTAATTTACTGAGTATCATATTTAACAGTATACTACAGTGTATTACAGTATTGTATGATACAGATCATTGGCCTGTTTGTAGGTGAGTTGTAGTGGCTGGTTATGTTCCATAACTTTGAAAGCTGTTTTCAGGTTACAGTAGGGTATGGCAGTGTAGTGGTTATGTTACTGGACTAGCAATCCAAAATAACAATGGAGGTTAAACATGACTGTTTTTTGTTTATTACGATCTGTTATTTTCAGTGGTTATCTGTTCTAAATAGACTCCAAGATAGCAGAGGGTATAGCAGACCAATGGAACAAATGCTTGTCTGCTTTTACTGCCAACGGTTCTAGACTCATATTTTAAGGTTTTAAAGAAAATGTTTACAATGCCCAGCAAGTTGATCAGAATCTAAAGGAGGAAGGGCAGGTTAGTGTTTGGGTATTGATCAGAACTCATTTCTGTGGTTTTGCTTCAATGATATTGACTCACACTTATCCTTCCTGAAACTGTTTAAAAATAAAGATATATTTTTTAATAGTTGAATCAACCTTCCTGCTATCCCCTGTCAGCCTCTGGGCTGTCGTGGGCTCTGGGACAGAGGTAATAGTAAGCCAGTTTTACCCTGTCAGCTGGGATTATTATAGGTGTCTTTCATAAAAGAATTCAACTCACAAATTAGCATGAAATATCTGGGATTAGCTTCCCATTGAAAGGAATTGCCACTGTAAAGTGGTATTGAAGTCCCCACAATTACTTCTATTTTCATATTTAAAATAGTTATAACCTTTTGAGGAGAAATCATTTTTGGTTTAAAAGGCAGAATTACACTGGGTTTCAAAGTGCTGAAAAATTCACCAAATAAAAGGTTAAAAATTAAAACTTTTAGAGGTAAGGATCCTCAAACGCTGCTAAAATAAAATCTCATACCTTCACTCACCCCCCTCTTCAGTGTATTCCAAATCCACCACTGCGACATGCTGTGATTTCAGTACTTTCGCTCCTGTCACTACAATAAAAGTGATACTGTAGATTGCTGAATATATCTGTAGGTAGGGTATGACAGTGTCTCGTCCCACTGTACTTACTCTTTGTCTTCATTTATGTAATAGGCTGTAACTAGAGTTTCAGCTTTTTTAATTGCTGTGCCAGGTTTTTTTTAAGCTATTGATTATCTTTTGTTGATTTTCTAGGCTGGCATATATGGAGGAGCCAACAATATCCCCACCATCCGTCTCAGGACTATGTCTATACTAAGCTACCATGCTGCCAGGTGCGACATTATGTTCAGTGGCTCAAAGTCAACCAACACACCAAACTCCCTCAAATTCCTGGAGGAACTTGGCAGTAAATTTCAAGTATCAGCTCTTCAGCAGGTTGTAACAAAGCTGCCACACCTGGTCTGCTGCAACTCTCCACTAAATGACAGGCATCTAATATCAGGTTGGGTTAACTTGTTGTAATCTGCACAGGACAGAGTAATTTTTTCCCCAATCGTTGAGCCCATGTTATCGGTACCCAACTGGAACTTCGAATGTAAAACCCTTGCAGTGTTTCTGCCAGACAGGTAAAGTGAACTTGCCCTATTACAGCTACAGACACTACCGAATCCAGGAATCATATTGGGCCAGAATTTGCTGGGATAAATAATGACGTGTTTAATATGCATGCTGTTATTAGTGTGTAAAATGACCAACTATTTGTGGTGAGGAAAAGATACCCCGTGAGTGGCGAATCGCCACAAACTGCTGGACAGTTTGTGCCACTCCGCCATTAGACTCGTAAAAATGCAATCTCGCCGTCAACCTCCCCGTGAGTTTCAAGAAATTGCTGCATTTGTGCTGTTAAAACGAATTAAACTCGGAAAGTTAGGGTTGGTACTCAACGATGTAAGGACTCTTTTAATGATGAGATTTATGTTCCTGCAATACCACTTAATTTCTTCAGCCCAGAAAGGGAACAATTGAATCTGTGGTGTCTCATTCCTCCAGGTAGTAAATTGTTCCTAGAGTTTTTTTAAATTAAAAAAAAAGTTCTTACTTTTCTTTTCTGTCTCTTTTTATGCTCTCTCTTAATCCAATCTTTCTTGCCCTCTCTTTATTTCTATTTCTGTACCTAATTTGACTCTAATTCACCTCATTTCCTTCTCTTTCGTACCTCTGTTTCTTTCGTAATCCTATAATCTCGTTGGTTAAGAAGTTTGATTGTTGGCCCCATCGTTCACCAAGGTCCCAGATGCCCCGTTGACCTTGCCGATTATCAGCTCGCACTCCCAGCAGTTTGCGGCACAAAGACATTTCGAGCTGAAGGGTGAGAAAAAAAATCCAACAAACTCTCCAGCAAATTCTGAGCCAATATGTTTCGTCCCAAAGTTTTTAATTGAAGACTTCAGTTAATATTATCACCAGTTTTAAGTCTTCCATTTCTGAACTTTGGTCAAGATTTGTGCAGAAAGGAATCTTGTGACATAAAGAAAGAAAGAAACATGCATTTATGTAGCACCTTTCAGACCCTCAGGACGTCCCAAAGTGTTTCACACACAATGAACTAATTTTTAAGTGTAGTCACTGTTATAACCTAGGGAAAAGCGGCAAGGTCCCACAAACATCAGCGAGATCAATGACCAAATAATCTGGTCATTATTTATCCAGCAAGCTCAGTCGGATTGCTATCCAAAGACCAATGCTGAAAAGTACTTGTGTGGATATTAAATGAGGACAAGATCGGATCAAATAAAATACAGACAGTCGGGCCAAGATTTTGACTGAGGAGGGTGGTTGACGGCGGGCCCGCTGGTCAGCGTCTTCCCGACCCGCTCCCGGTTGCCGTTGCGTTGCCCCGCAGATGAGATTTTACGTTGATTGGCCTCGTTACGGCCGACGTGCAGGTCCCTCCAGGCAATTGCGTGCAGAGTGTCAGATGCTCGCGTCTGATGACGCATTGGTTCAGTAAAGATTTAAAGGGGCCATGTCCCTTTTGCAGAATCATTAGCTTTATTCTATCAAAAGTGCTGGCAGCTGCAGGAATGGCAGCGCCAAAAACTAAGGCTGCATCCAGGTTCCATGAGGGCTCCCTCCATGCTCTTGTGGAGGGAGTTAGAGGATGTCAGGAGGTCCTCTTCTCTGGAAACAGAAGGAGGAGGCCTCCTCAGCAAACCAAGGCAGCTTGGCTGCAAATTGCTGAGGAGGTGAGTGTTGTCCGGACGTCGTAAATCCCGACCCAGAAGCTGGAAAATCAAAAAAGACCCTGAAAATTGCTCACAAGTACCTGATAATAGGCAGTTAATTGCCTTTAATCCGTTTCCCGCCGCTTGGTGTCAGGTCCATTCGCAAATCGGGGACCCGTCACTTGGGAAGGTTGTGTGGAGGCGAGACGACAGCGGGTTCAACCCGCCGTCAATCAAAACGATTTTAACCTCTGACCCGGCTCCAAACCCGACCTCTGAGCGCTGGCAAATTCGCGGCCTCACTGTCCAGGCTAACGTAGATTGAGGTAGAAAAGGATTCCTGTGGCAGGATTGCCCAACTGCACTACCTTCATAACAGGGGATCATGTAAAGAAAATCAGAAAAAATATATTCTTAATTGTGCTAGTAATATGGACTGGCAACCATATTTCCTCTTGTTTATTCTGCTGCAGTGATGTCTGCAGTATGCAATCTACTCTTAATTCAAAATCCCTGAATTCAGATTTTCTGATACTTCAACTTTTTGCCACTAATTCCCCACTTTGCTGTGTTGTTTACATTGCTTATTTTAAATTATTGGATAATTCATTTTTTTTAATTGCAAAATAACTTTGCATTATCAGGACAAGATTGTATTGTCTTAAATACTTTGCTGAAAAGTGTGTTTATAATTAGAACCAGAAAATACTGCATTTTAAACTCCTGAGTAAATATTATTTAAAATAAGTCAGTGATGGGGTGGGGGGGCTCATTGATTTCCAAGTGTCACTAAAAGAGTGAGGAGAGGTTAAGAGAAATGATTTAGGCAAAGAACTGTTAGTGCATGGAATGCTTTGCCACAGGCAATAGTTAAGGCAGAGACCATTCCTAATAAAAGAGACCATTGCATCTTTTAAGGGGAAAGTTGGATAAATATATAAAGCAGAAGGAGATCCAGGACGATGGGGAGAGAGCAGGGCAGTGGGATTAGTTTTGGATTAATGTAGTAAAGAGCCTGCAGAGACAAAGAGCTGAATCCCCTCTGTGCTGTTAACTTCAATGGTTCTGAGTGTTTTATTATGAATCGTATGGCAAACAAACAAAAAAAGATAACATTTTTTCAATAAACAGTTAAGAGGTTCCCCATGATCAGCCAAATTGGTAAATGCACCACCTAGTATGGAACGGAGCCTGGAAATTCCAGGTTCGATTCCCAGTCTGTGTTGAGTTAGTTGATCTGGTGGAGCTAGCAACTAGCTTTAGGGCCCCTTGGACAAGGGTAGGGAACAATCAGCTACAGTTTCTGGTCCTAATTGCTACCTAATGAATTCCCCCACGGGTGAAAAGTGCGCCTGTATGGATGTTAAGGGAGGACAGGGTTGGCCTCAGCTGTGATGCCTTTGTTGTTGAACAGCCTAGCAGCACTCTATATCTAAGCTCACCCATGAAGAGTGGGCTCTTGGACAAGGTACAGGAGGATTCCCGGCTCTCATGGAGCTGTAGCCCACACAAGTCAGTGCCTGAAGGGAGAAAGTTGGAGGAAATAGAATCATTTTGCAAATCGTTTTCTTCTGCCTCTGATTTATGCTCAGTTAGCAGAGTTCCGCTTAGGTAGTGGTAGAGGAACTACAATTATCCTCAGCATCCCTGGGTTAGAGAGGGGAGAAAATTAACCAGGATTTCTGCTCCCGTCACTATCCAGTGAGCTCTGCTGAAAAGTCAGATGAGGAAAGGATTGGGCTCGAAAGAGAGGGCCCCAGTAGTTGAATAGACAACTGCCGACACTCACTGTCTGCACTCACATGCAAAGAATGGCCGCTTGGCTGAGGTACTCGCAGTCTGCCAGCACGTGTGGAGCTGAAACCGAACTGGAGAAAAACAATTGACAGGAAAACATGAAAAAAGAATTCACCTCCTTCCCCGTGTGATATCCACTTGCCATTTTCCCGGTGGCAAGGCTGAGACCAGAGGCTTGCCACGTGGAAATCCACAAGGGTGAGTTGTGTCCATAATACACTGCTGGATCACCATGATGCCCTGAATTCACTTTTCTTTTAAGTATGAAATGACTGCTTACGGTAACAATACTGGAGTAACACAAGGATGGAATCGCAGCAAGGTGAATTGGACAAATAAAGTCCCTGGCTAGAAGATGATTAGTTGTATACAGGTAAAAGAGTCTGAAGGATCCAATGCAACCACTAGAATCGGACTGAGCTGAGGTGGGCCATTTGCTCACTTAGGGTGATATAGAAAAAATCCCTCTCATTTCCTGGCAGTAACTCAAGCCATATCAGTTCCAATCTTGAGGTGGGGGGATTGAATGACAGAGATAAAATAAGACTGGCTTTTACTTTAATTCCAACTGGTGCTGAACCAGTAACTTCAAAAGAAGTTCTTCCAGCCCTGATACACTCAGTGCTTTAAAAACTTATAAACTAACTGAATTAACTCTTTGATTACTGAACTACTTTTGCTGCTTGTAAATAACATTGGCAATAAACAAAATTTCATTTGGTTTGCCAGTTTGGTATTTGAGTGTATTTAAGCACTTCACGATGGACATTAAGCCCAGCGACTGTCACCCATTCCCCGTACACAGCAAGTTCTCAAAGCCAGCCAAGCTATCTAGAGTGGGAGGCGCCAAGTGGGGTCAAGACATTTCCCCACATGGGAGGGTCAGAGGAAGACTGATGATCAGGACATCTTCCAAGTGGGAAGTTTCTCCACAAGCAAGAGAAGCTGGATGCATACCCCTACATCAGGAAATCCTGAAACATTCCCCAAGAAACACGCTGGGAACATGGATGTATTAATCCTCTAATGAACTAGAGCAAGCACATGGACAGCAGTGACGATGTAGTATAGGTAGAGATAACCTACTCCCCAATACAGAGCCCACATAAGTGCAGTGTACTGTCCTCCCTATGTGTATGTGTCTGTACGCAGTTAGACAGCCAGCCAAACTCCTTTCAATAACGACATGGGAGTCAGGATGTAGCGTCCAAGCTCCGGTGTTTAATAATGCCACACTTGCATGAGGTCAATGAAACAATACAAATCAGTTGCATTGGGCTGGAGTAAAACTGAGAAAGAAAAAAGAAAGAAATGCACCTTGTTACATACATGAGATATAACTAACATCTAAACATGAATATGTAATGAAACCATTCAACTCACAGGCAATGCTTTCGAAGGCGTAACAATGTAAGATTACAGCGGATTAACTTGCAGCACGCTCCATGCTGGTGTGACCTCTTTGTTTGCTATCACTATACTACTTCCTGTTGAGTGACCCTACTGGCCATTTCCATTTACTGCCACCTACTGGCGGCAACAAAACGAAACTCCTGCAATTATAAGGCAGAACATGCAGCATCAGGAGAGTCTTGGTTCTAAAGAGTAAGAGTGTGTTTACAAAATAGATATTTTGTTAGAGATAATATATGCGTTGTGAATTATGTACATTCACTAGTTAATAACTGTGTAGGCTATCCCTCTACCCTGACAGCAAATTTGCCCTCAAGGCACTGACTCTTTCTGTGTATGAGTCAATGCATTTCAGCAGACAGTCATGGATTTTTAGAAAAATGCCAATTTGATCATGGTTCCTGGAGGCTCTCAAATAGCATCTCTCTCCACTCCAGTAATATTAGCGATGAGGAATTTCCCAAAATAGCTCCATTACAAACAGCAAAGAGTGGGACTTGACACTGGGCAGAGGGTCACATCGAGCCAGATGTCGGCTACAGGCTACAAATGCAAACTTCCCAGCCTTTAGCATGGTTTCCCATGTGTGGGTGGCTGCATATTGGCTCTCTTAATTGTTTGAAGTCAACATTCCCCCCGCCCCCATCCATTGTAAAGTCTCCGATGCACAGGAAATTACAATGAAAGAGTCGCCTAACAGTGAGAGACGCCCTACTTGTCAGTCACGATGCTAGAATTAATATTTCTAAAAAATAAATATCTGAAAAGAATGTCATGTACTTCCATATGTAAAAAGGGGGAATATGTTGAACAGCTACATCATTATAAATGATTATTTCTCTTTTTATCCACAATGGTCTTTGAGAAGCTAAAGCTGAGCCCCCATTTCATCACCCATTCCTTAATCCTGATGCCAGTAATCAAGGATCCAGAAAGAAAGATGAGCTGAATAAATATCTGGCTAGGTTTAGGATTGGAGGTTATGGAGATAAGCATAAGAAGAACATATGAAATTGACGGGCAGGAAAAGACCAGAGCCTGTCCCACACTTCATAATGACTGGAACATCATGACTAGCCATTTCCCATCCACCGCGCCCCCGATCCCCCCCAATCCCCCCCCCCCCCACCCACCCCCCATTCCCCCCCTTGCCACAGCCATGTATTTTCCTCTTGCATTTATGTAGCACCTATCACAACTTCAGGACGTCCAAAAGCGCATCACAGCCAATAAAGTACTTTTGAAGTGTTCTCACTGTTGCACTGTAGGGAAATGCGGCACAGTGAGGTCCCACAAACAGCAATGAGATAAATGACGAGACGATCTATTTTTTTAATGTTGGTCGAGACTGAGATGATCAAATATGCCACAGGATACAATGGAAGATGGTGTCCTGTGTTGAGGGTAGCCAGTCAGGATTCAGTAATAGAGCTGTGAGGATGGATAGATATTCTGGAATTGTGCTTGACTGCCCTGGCACCCTCTCTGCCTTTCAGATATAACTTATACTGCAGTTGCTCAAAGGGTTAGCTTCAGGGAAGCCAGCTGGAACTAGTTTGCATTTCTGAAATGTAAGGCAATAAATGAATGATGACACAACCTGTATGAATATAAGCAGGCTGCAATAATTCAGGTGGGCTCAATAATATTTTATTCAGTATAGCATGTCAGTGTGAACCAGGAACATTACAAGGTAATAATGTAAGTGCTAAAGCTACCTCCTACGCTTTCATCCCAACACCAGGAAGCTTCTAAGAAGCTACATGTTCCCGTGCCCTGACTTGCAGCTCAAATACTCAGGAGGCTTTAGTATTATTTTGCTTTTTACATGAATATTATTTTCACCAATTTGGGAATAAAAAGTTTTGTTTCAGTCTTTGTGATGTGATTTGGAACTTAGTCCAGCATTGTTTCATTTTTACACATAGCTATTGGCTCGCTGTTCTCCTGTGACGTCGGTCCTGAACAGGGTGGGGTCTGGAGCATGGTTAGGATGTTTAGCTGCTAAGATCGTGTTTAACCTGGCTTGTCATTTCAAGATCCTGAGGTATTCTGAATGAGGTCAACAAGAAGGCTATTATAGCTGTGATACGCTTATCAATTACTTCATAAAAGGTGATGAGTCGAAAGAAGAGATGAATAAGGCTTTTATTAGCTAAGAAGAGACCATGCTTCTTCGTGAGTGACTGAACAAGTCTGAACGAAACCCACACAGTGGTGGGTGGAGTCAGCTGAGGCATGCCTCCATACACAGCGCCACCCAGAGGTGGCAATATACAATACAGTGGTTTACCACATTCACCCCTTGTTTAATGTGAAGTCCGGCGGGGTGAAGGGTACTACAAGTTAAGTCTATCAGGAGGCCTTGTCTGACGTCCTGATCGTCGTGGTGGCGGCGGTGGTGTTGCAGCATCCGACGTCGGGTCTGGTGTCTGGGTGGTTGGCGAAGATTCCTGGGGCTTTGGCATGCCGTCTGCAGGGGTTGGGTTGGGAGGGGTGGTGGGGGATAACAGTGGTAAGGGGGATAACGGTGGTAAGGGGGATAACGGTGGTAATTCAGGGGTACCCGAGGGTGCGAGATCTCGTATGGAGACCGTGTCCTCCCGCCCGTCTGGGTATGTCACCCAGGCATACTGGGGGTTGGCGTGTAGGAGGTGCACCCGCTCGACCAGGGGGTCCATTTTATGCGTCCTCACGTGCCTCCGCAGTAGGACGGGCCCAGGAGAAGTCAACCATGCCGGTAGCGAGGTTCCCGATGTAGACTTCCGGGGGAAAACGAACATTTTCTCATGAGGGGTCGCATTAGTGGCAGTACAAAGCAGTGACCGAATGGAGTGAAGCGCTGCAGGGAGGACCTCCTGCCAGCGGGAGGTCGGAAGGCCCTTAGATTTTAGTGCTAAGAGGACTGCCTTCCAAACCGTCGCGTTCTCCCTTTCCACCTGGCCGTTCCCCCGGGGGTTGTAACTGGTGGTCCTGCTCGTGGCGATACCTCTTGTTAGCAGGTACTGCCGAAGTTCGTCGCTCATGAACGATGAGCCCCTGTCGCTATGTATATAGCTGGGGAACCCGAACAGAGCGAAGATGTCATTCAGACACTTGATGACCGTGGTACTGGTCATGTCTGGGCAAGGGATGGCAAAGGGGAAACGGGAGTACTCATCAACTATGTTGAGGAAGTACACATTGCGGTCAGCGGAGGGGAGGGGCCCTTTAAAATCGACGCTCAGGCGTTCGAAGGGGCGGGTGGCCTTGATCAGGCTTGCTCTGTCCGGCCTATAGAAGTGCGGTTTGCACTCGGCGCAGATTTGGCAGCTCTTGGTCATGGTCCTGACCTCCTCGATGGAGTAGGGCAGGTTACGGGATTTGATAAAATGGAAAAACCTGGTGACCCCCGGGTGGCAGAGGTCATTGTGGAGGGACTGCAGCCTATCACTCTGCGCGTTGGCGCATGTACCACGTGATAGGGCATCTGGGGGCTCATTGAGTTTCCCTGGCCGATACAAGATATCATAATTGTAGGTGGAGAGTTCGATTCTCCACCTCAAGATCTTGTCGTTCTTGATTTTACCCCTCTGCTTATTATTAAACATAAAAGCTACTGAACACTGGTCAGTGAGCAGGGTAAATCGTTTCCCGGCCAGGTAATGCCTCCAGTGACGCACCGCTTCTACAATAGCCTGGGCCTCCTTTTCGACGGAGGAGTGTCTCGTCTCGGGGCCCTGGAGGGTCCTTGAGAAAAAGGCCACGGGTCTGCCCGCCTGGTTAAGGGTCGCGGCTAGGGCGAAGTCGGAGGCATCGCTCTCCACTTGGAAGGGGATGGACTCATCCACCGCGTGCATTGCGGCCTTCGCGATATCGTTCTTGATAAGAGTGAAGGCTGCACACGCCTCTGGTGTCAGGGGGAAGGAGGTGGCTTTGATGAGGGGCCTGGCTTTGTCTGCATAGAGGGGCACCCACTGGGCGTAGTAGGAGAAAAACCCCAGGCATCTCTTCAGTGCTTTTTGGCAGTGGGGAAGGGGTAGCTCCATTAGGGGGCGCATTCTGTCGGGGTCGGGCCCGATGACTCCGTTCTCCACCACGCAGCCGAGGATGGCCAGGCGCTTGGTGTGAAACATACATTTTTCCTTATTGTACGTTAGGTTCAGCCGTTGGGCCGTACGGAGGAAATTTGCTAGATTAACGTCGTGGTCCTGCTGGTCGTGGCCGCAGATGGTGACGTTATCCAAATAGGGGAAGGTTGCCCGCAGCGCGTTCTGGTCAACCATTCGGTCCATCTCCCTTTGGAAGACCGAAACCCCGTTGGTGACGCCGAAGGGGACCCTAAGGAAGTGGTAGAGGCGGCCGTTTGCCTCGAAGGCAGTATACTGGCGGTCCTCATGGCGGATGGGCAGCTGGTGGTACGCTGACTTAAGGTCGATGGTGGAGAATACTTT
Organism: Somniosus microcephalus; assembly: GCF_052327205.1. Taxonomy (NCBI): domain Eukaryota; kingdom Metazoa; phylum Chordata; class Chondrichthyes; order Squaliformes; family Somniosidae; genus Somniosus; species Somniosus microcephalus. The sequence goes on along the minus strand of NC_141012.1, from coordinate 41,167,625 downwards.
GTATTGCGCAATCTGATTGACCATATCAGATATGCGAGGGAGGGGGTACGCGTCCAGCTGGGTGTACCGGTTTATGGTTTGGCTGTAGTCGATTACCATGCGGCGTTTTGCAGTGGTTTTAACGACTACAACCTGGGCTCGCCAGGGGCTAGTGCTACCTTCGATAATGCCCTCCTTCAAGAGCCGCTCCACCTCAGAGCTGATAAAAGCTCTGTCCCCGGCACTGTACCGCCTGCTTTTGGTAGCGATGGGTTTACAGTCGCGGGTGAGGTTAGCGAACAGGGGAGGGGGGGGGACTTTTAATGTGGAAAGGCTGCAGGTGGTTTGCAGCGGGCGATTTAAAAGTTGTTGGTTGCAGACTGTGAGTGGGGGGAGGGGTCCACCGTATGCTAGTGTGACACTCTTAAGGTGGCACTGAAAATCCAACCCTAGCAGGACGGCAGCGCAAAGACGGGGCAGGACTAGCAGTTTAAATTTTTGATATTCAGTGCCCCCTACTGACAGGGTCACCACACAGTAGCCGCTGATGTCCATTGACTGGGACTTGGACGCCATAGAAATGCGATGGTGCGTTGGCAGAATCGTGAGGGAGTGGCTACGTACCGTGTCGGGGTGGACGAAACTCTCTGTGCTCCCGCTGTCGATCAGGCAACTGGTGGCGCGGCCGTTTACCGCGATATCCATCATGGAGCTGGATAGATGGTGAGGGTGGCCTTGATCCAGCGTCACGGAGGCCAGTATGTGGCTTAGTGAGTCACTATAGTCATCCGCCGAGACGGTGGTCGGTTCCGGTGACGAAATGGCGGTTGAGTGCGTTGGATACGATGGCGGCGGATGCCATGCGGCCGGGGGTACACAAAATGGCGGATAAGATGGCTGCTCCCACGGCCCGCACGCTGCGCTGCTGGCTGGCTTCCCCTTGCAGGCGTTAGCGTAATGGCCTTTCTTCCCGCAGCCCGAGCAGGTAGCTGTCTTAGCTGGGCAGTGCGCTCTGGGATGTTTTAACTGGCCACAGAAATAGCATTTTTGGGCCTGGTTACTGGGCATCGAAGCAGTTCTTACCGGAGGCTGCTGTCTCGGTTGGGTCGCTGCAGCGGTTGGTGCCGGGGGCGGCGGTCCCGTGTCCCACGGTTTCGATTGCCATGTCTCGGCGCCGTTACGGGGGTATGCCTCGAGGTTTCGGTGGGCCTCCTCTAACGAGAGCGCAAGGGCAATGGCCGTCTTCAGGTCGGGTTCCTTGCTTTCTAGCAGTCTCTGCCGGGTGTGGTCTGACTGGAGGCCCCTGACGAAGGCATCACAGGCGAGTCCCTGCGCGTGCTCCACAGCCGTTACCGCTTTACAATCGCAGTCTCTGCAGAGTGCCAGTAGCGCCCGTGCAAATGCCCCTACCGATTCTCCCGGTTGCTGCCTGCGGGATCCCAAGAGGTGTCGGGCGTAAATTGTGTTCACTGGGCGCGTATATTGCCCTTTTAGTAGCTCGAGGGCCGCCACGTACGTATTAGAGTCCCGGATTAGCATATATACTTGATGGCTCACCTGGGCGGTCAAAATTTTCAGTTTGTGATCCTCCTCTGTAACCTGTGAGATTGCGAGGAAGGATTCAAAGCAGCTCAGCCAGTGTTCAAACTTGGCTGATGCACCCACATCTTGAGGGTCGAGGTCCAGGCGTGGTGGTCTGAGGGCTCTCAGCAATGTCTGCTGTATCCGTTGCTGTTGTTGCTCCTCAGGTGTCGCCATTTAACTTTTAGCTAATAAAATTGATACGCTTATCAATTACTTCATAAAAGGTGATGAGTCGAAGAAGAGATGATGAGTCGAAAGAAGAGATGAATAAGGCTTTTATTAGCTAAGAAGAGACCATGCTTCTTCGTGAGTGACTGAACAAGTCTGAACGAAACCCACACAGTGGTGGGTGGAGTCAGCTGAGGCATGCCTCCATACACAGCGCCACCCAGAGGTGGCAATATACAATACAGTGGTTTACCACAAGCTGCATGTACATCCTTGCCTTCCTGCCATCAGGGGGAAGCCGGGATATCAAAGTCAGAAATCAAGGGCTTTCTATCTTTTTTTCTTATCTTTGTCACTTCAAATTCTTAATCCGGTTCTGAATATGGGCTGGAGGCAGGACAGTGAGGCATCTGGGAGTTCTCTGTTGGGCCTGACAGATGCACACTGGGTGTGTAGAGAGGAAAGTCTATCCTATGATCTATTACTCTTTTTTATATTTTCTCAAGTTTATATTAATATGGCAGTTAACATTGAGAAAGAAAGATGGAGCTTGCATTTATATAGTGCTTTTCATCCCAAAGCGCCTGACAGCTAATGAAGGTGCCACATAAGAGACTCATGACAAAGGTCATGGCGTGTGGAGTCAGGGCCAGAAGGCAGAATGGGTTGAAAAATGGTACCAAATAGAAACGTTGGGCAGGAGTTAAGGGGAGTTTATCGGACTGGCAGAAAGTGGGAAGTGGTGCCCTGCAGAGATCTGTGTTGAGACCACTGTTGCTCACCATATGCATAAATGATTTGGACTCAGAAATTGGAGGTATGGTATTGAAAAATGCAGGTGATACAGCCGTGGCTCAGTGGGAGCATTCTCGCTTCTGAGTCAGAAAGTTGTGGGTTCAAGTCCCACTCTAGGGATTTGCGTACAAAATCTAGGCTGACACTCCAGTGCAGTGCTGCACTGTCGGAGGTGCTGTCTTTCGGATGAGGTGTTAAACCGTGACCCCGTCTGTCCTCGCAGGTGGAGGTAAAAGATCCCATGGCACTATTTCGAAGAAGATGCAATGTCATCACTGTTGTAATGTAGGAAATGTGGCAGCCAATTTATGAACTGCAAGCTCCCACAAACAGCAAAGATAACGACCAGATATTTTTTTTTCTGATGTTGAAGGTTTTTAAATATTGGCTAGGACACCGGGGAGAGCTCCCTGCTCTTCTTCAAAATAGTGCCATGGGATCTTTTTGTTATTGGCTTTAAAATAAGCTTTAAACATATTCTGTTGTATTTTGCTTTTTGTTTGGAAGATATTTTGTTCACCTAAATCCACGGCAGAGACAGTACAATCACTGTCTTCTACACCCTATGCTTCATGGCTGAGACCTGTGTGTCAACAGAGGTTAGCATCCTCCATTCATGACTGCTTGCTTTATTCCTGTGGCAGCCAAGATGGAACGAATCAGGCCACTGAGCCAACATGCAATTAATTTGAAGCAAATGTGTTAACGCATGCATGTACTACACAACCAGTCTGGCATATCACCATGCTCGAACTCTGATCGAATGCACACAATGCTTAGATGCACCTTGTAAGAAAGTTCATCATGATAATGCTCAGTTGATGAAGGCAATGCCCAGTGTGATATTGAGCCAGAAGGACCGTGAAGATACCAAGTTCAATCCTTGGTTTCATGCTGAGTAAACTGATCTCAGTCAGGGCAACAGCAGAGGTGCTATAGTTGGCTTCAGTCGCCATGCACTAGGGAGGAGAAAAATCAGTCATGGTTCCCACTGCTGATCACCATCCAGTGGCTCCTGCGAATGCTGGGTGAGGGCAGGAGCAAACTCGGTTGTGGTGACCCCCCGCCCCCCCCTGCATGTCATACCCCAAGGTGAGGCAGCCTCCTCAGCAAAGGAAGGGAGAAAAGTTAACAAGACAAAAATGTTTTTGTTTAAAAATAAATATTTAATATATTTTACCTTAATGTAGTGCAGTACTGAGGGAGTGCTGCACTGCCAGAGGTGCCACCTTTCAGATGAAACATTAAGCAAGGCCCTGTCTACCCTCTCAACATCACAAAAAAAACAGATTACCTGGCTATTATCACATTGCTGTTTGTGGGACCTTGCTATGTGCAAATTGGCTGCTGCCATGCCTGCATTACAACAGTGACTACACTTCAAAAATACCTCACTGGCTGTAAAGCGCTTTGGGACGTTCTGAGGTCGCGACAGGCGCTATACAAACACAAGTCTTTCTTTATTTTCTTTCAACTTGAGGGGTATAGCAAATAATGTGGAGGACTGTACCAAAATACAGGAAGACATAAACAAGCTAACAGAGTAGGCAGATAAATGGCAAATGAAATTCAATACAGTGAATTATGAGGTGGTTCATTTTGTTAGGAAGAATAAGGAGGCCACTTGTTCCTTGGATGGCTAGAAACTAAATTGGATAGAGGAACAAAGAGATCTGGGAATACAGATACATAACTCACATAAACAGTGCAATGCAGTGCTGGGGTTCATTTCTAGAGGAATAGAATACAAAAGCAGGGAGGTAATGTTAAATTTATATAGAACCTTGGTTAGACCACACGTGCAGTACTGTGTGCAGTTCTGGTATCAAAATTATATTGAAGCACTGTAGAAAGTGCAGAAAAGATTTACAAGGATGTTACCAGAACTGAGAGGATGTCACTATCGGGAAACATTGAGCAGGCTGGGGCTATTCTCTCTGGAAAAGAGAAAACTGAGAGTAGACCTGATGATGGTCTTCAAAATTATGAAGGGGTTCAATAGGATGGATATAGAGAAACTGTTTCTACTTGTGGGTGAGTCCGGAACACGGGGGCATAAATATACGGTAGCCACTAACAGATCAAGAAAGAATTTAGGTGGAATTTCTTTGCACAAAGAATGGTGAGAATGTGGAACTCACTGACACGGGCTTGATTTTGCCATTGGGGGCGGGCTGGGGGCGTGTCAGGTGGTCGTCGTGTCAGGACCCCGACTCCGATGTGAAGTGGGACAAAAGTGCGATTTTGCCCTAATTGGGCACTTGATTTCCAGCGTGTGGAAACCCCTGGCCCAATGAGCCTTTTCATACAGAGTGTCGCCTCCGATGACGTCATCAATGCTGCTGGATTTAAGGCCTGCAAGCAGCCTTGCTTCTTTTTCAGCCTTTAAACTTTATGCCCATTGTTCTGAGCACTTCCTTCAGCGATTATGTCCACCAGTAGACCAAAGTGTGCTCCAAGATTCGATGAGGCCTCCCTCCAAGCTCTGGTGGAGGGAGCAAGAGCTAATAAAGAGGTGCTCTTCCCTCCTCAGGGAGGAAAAAGCCTCCCCAGCAGACTAAAGCTGTGTGGCTGCAAGTGGCCCAAGAGGTAATCGCAATTTCTATGTGCAGCAGAACCTGGCTGCAGTGCAGGAAGAGGTTTCATGATCTTCTCCGCACAGGAAAAGTGAGTATGGCATTCCCATCACCCTCAATCTGATCCCCATCGCCTCTCATCACCAGCACTCTGCTTTGCCAACCTCTTCCTCCACATCCCACTTGACCCTTACATCCCTGCACCTTTACCCATTCCCTCTCTCTCTATGGTCACATTCACTTAACTATTCGACTATGCAGCCCTCACACTCCCTATCACTGTGATGTAATGACAACAACTTACAACACACAGGGAGGGCCCTTTGTCTCCTTCTAAGCATCTATGCTATGTATTCTCTACATTCACTCCTTCATTCTCACTCAAACTCCACTTGTGTCCCTCATTGCAGGAAAAGAGAGCCCACAATAAGAGGGAAAGAGCGAGGACAGAAGGAGGGCCACCCTCAGTAGCCCAGCTCACCACTTCGGAGGATGCGGCCATGGAGATCGCCGGAGTGGAGGACGATTCGCAAGTGGGGGACGGACAGACGGGCACATCACAGCAAGCTGGTGACAGAATAGTTTTGCATCTCTCTCATTGACATTGCATGAGTGACTGATAATGATTCTGATGCTCTAACAGGTTGACTTATGATCACCTGCACAGTTCAATGTGCATGCAACCTTTACCTCACATCTCTAACTCTTTCCTTTACTCCCCCACAGGACCATCGAGAGCCCACTGTCCAGGAGGAACAGCCTGAGCCTCAAGACTCCTCAGAAGAAGCTTCAACCTCTGAGGGCACAGCGTCAGCAGAACTCAGCGCACCCAGCACCAGCGCAGACACTCACACCTCGGTGGGACCTTTGCGAGATAGAGTAGTGTTGTCACCTGGTGTATCACAGATCACAAGTGAGCATCAACAGATGGTGGAGACCGGGACAGCAGTGAAGAGTCCTTGTCGGAGGGCGCAGGACTCTGCCAGCTCAGCTCCGCTGCGTGTCGACCCTATGCCTCCGGGTCCATCCAGAAGGAGAGCGGTGCTGGAATTCCAGGAACAGGTGCAGGAGTCTCTGGCAGATTTTGTCTTCAAGGTCGCTGCGAGTGTGGAGCGAATGGAGGAGTCCATCGCGAACATGAGCAGACCCTTTGTGGAGGCATTGGCGCATGAACGCATCACCACGGAAAGGATGGCAACCTCCGTGGAAAGGATGGCTACCTCCATGGTAAGGCTGGCTACCGTAGAGGAGAGGATGGCTACCTTAGAGGGGAGGATGGCTACGGCCATGGAGGAGCTTAGTTGCCAGGGTATTGAAAACATGGTCATTGTTCAGAATAGACTGACATCTCTTGAGGAGCGATGGTCAGCTATTGAGCAAACAAACCAGATCTTCATGCAAGTCCTCTGGAGTAGGACTTCCAGTGCAGAAACGGGTCCTCATGGCCCCCCTGAAGTGCAGCAAGGTGCTGTCAAGCCACTTGCTAGCTCTGAAGTGGGGCTGACCAATGAGAGGGATGTTGGTGGCAGACAACAAGGAAGTCCGGGCTCCTCTCCAAACGCTCACACGACCATGCCACTGCATAGCCCACGGTCAAAGCCCCACCAGAGTCCTCACCCAACTGAGATGGGCGTCTCAGCCATTGCACAGCCTCAGAAACAGCAGACTGTTGCCGAGCCCTCACAGGTTCGCAACCCCAGAGGACGGCCGCCAAAGGTGTCGAGACAGGAGTAGCAAGAAAGTGAGCAAGGGGCCTCCACATCTGCTGAAGCCACAGGGGAAGCACCACGTAGGAGCACGCATAAGAGGAAAATAAAGCACAAGTAGTCACAAGGGTAGTCACTCGGGTGTTCTGTTGTATTGATTTTTGACAAGCCATTGTTGAATTGTTATGATAAACAGATTTGATGGCAAACTGTTGAAGTTGGGGCCTGTGTCATTTCGCAAATGGGACTGCCACATTGAGGGCTTAGGGCGACTTGCAATTGTTAGTATGGTGGTCAGAATGATAGGAATCCTCAGGTTCTTGTCCATTGTCGATGCTATGGTAAGAAGGTACGAGGCAAAAGTGTTTGATTGTGCAGGCTAAGCAAATCTGGCCAACATGAGTGCGTCCCTTGCACCCCGGGCAGCAATGTGGTCGCGCGCTGGTGCCTTCTGGCCTGTGCAGCTTCAGGTGGGTGAGCAGCAGCTTGGCGCTCCTGTTGTTGCTCCTATTGTTGGTGCAGACGTTGTTCAGGGTTCTGCTGCTGCCGCGGCTGGTCTTCGTCCGAATCTGATGTCCAGGAGGAAATGAAATAAATGGTTCCCATTCTTCTGGTACATACCTCAGTTGAGGAAGCGCTCTGTCAAGGTGGGGAGAGGGGTTTCCCAGGAGGTCACACTGGAGATGCATGTCAGGCTCCAAGCTTCCACAGCAATGAGTAGGCCTGAGACAACAAAGTTCTGCCACCTGCAAATGATCATTGGTGAAAACTCCTTTTTAATGGTGGAGCTGCAGCTGCTAGTAAGCAATCCACTTGTGAGGCCGCCAGGATTCACTGGCGTGTTCCAGAGGAGACGTGCAGGACGGGGGAAATGTGTTAAAATTAGAAAGGCCTCTCAAAATGGGATTATAGAGGCAATTAAGTGGTTGTTAAGGGCCTATCCCGCCTCTTGGAGGCGGGATGGAAACTGGATCTGAAACCACAAATGTGGGAAAATTGCTCAGAGGCGGGATGGGACCCACCCGCCATTTTATGCGATTTTAACAACTCACACGCCTCCAAACCCGCCTCCTCGGGCCTGGTAAAATCGAGCCCATGGAGTGGTTGAAGCAGAGAGCATAAAAGGGGAGGCTTATGCACATATGAGGGCGGAGGGCAGGGTGGGAAGAGGTAATTCGAGTGGAAGGAGGCTCGTGGAGAAAAACACCAGCATAGGCCAGCTGGGCCGAATGGCTTGTTTCTGTGCTGTATGTAAAACTAAGGAAAGTCTCAAACCTCCTAAGTGCCATTGCCATATTTTAATATTTAATTTTGATAAATTAGCGCAACCAATATAGGCTCCATTTACATAGAATTACATAGAATTTACAGCACAGAAACAGGTCAAAGGTTTATCAAATTAAATACAATAAAATTGAAATCAAATAAAATTAAAGCTCATTGATAGAAATCAAATATTTAAACCAATTTACTATATTAGCTCAAAACTGTGCAGCTGAACAATTTTAGAATATTCATGACTGTCTGCAATGAGTGTATCACAGGCTTAAACTCAGGGACTAGCAATCATGATATCCTTATGATGGATGTGAACGCTTGGCAGTAGAGTTAGGGAGTTAACATGGGAGTAGGGAAAGTCCTTTTCTGTACTCCTTTGCAGATTGTATCTTGATTGTATCCTTTTCTTATTTAGAAACATAGAAACATAGAAGATAGGAGCAGGAGTAGGCCATTCGGCCCCTCGAGCCTGCTCCGCCATTCAATGAGATCATGGCTGATCATCCAAATTCAGTACCCTGTTCCTGCCTTCTCTCCATATCCCTTGATCCCTTTAGCCTTAAGAAATATATCCAACTCCTTCTTGAATATATTTAATGAATTGGCCTCTACTGCCTTCTTTGGTAGAGAATTCTACAGGTTCACCACTCTCTGGGTGAAGAAATTCCTCCTCATCTCTGTCCTAAATGGCTTACCCCTTATCCTTAGACTGTGACCCCTGGTTGTGGACTCCCCAACCATCGGGAACATCCTTCCAGCATCTAGTCTGTCTAGTCCTGTTAGAATTTTATAAGTTTCGATGAGATCCCCTCTCATTCTTCTAAACTCCAGCGAGTACAAGCCCAATCAACCCAATCTCTCCTCATACGTCATTCCTGCCATCCCAGGTATCAGCTTGGTGAATCTTCGCTGCACTCCTTCCATGGCAAGAATATCCTTCCTCAGATAAGGCGACCAAAACTGCACACAGTACTCCAGATGTGGTCTCACCAAGGCCCTGTACAACTGCAGCAAGACATCCTTGTTCCTGAACTCGAACCCTCTTGCTACGAAGGCCAACATACCATTTGCCTTCTTAACCGCCTGCTGCACCTGCATGCTTACTTTCAGCGACTGGTGCACAAGGACGCCCAGGTCTCGTTGCACTTCCCCTTCTCCCAATCTATTGCCATTCAGATAATAATCTGCCTTCCTGTTTTTGACACCAAAGTGGATAAACTCGCATTTATCCACATTATATTGCATCTGCCATGCTTCTGCCCAATCACCCAACCTGTCCAAATCATACTGGAGTTTCTCGGTATCCTCCTCACAGCACACACGCCCACCCAGCTTTGTGTTGTCTGCAAACTTGGAGATATTACATCTAGTTCCCACATCCAGATCATTAATATATATTGTGAATAGCTGGGGTCCAAGGACCGATCCCTGCGGTACCCCACTAGTCACTGCCTGCCACTCGGAAAAAGAGCTGTTTATTCGAACTCTTTGCTTTCTGTCTGCCAACCAGTTCTCTATCCAAGTCAATACCTTGCCCCCAGTCCCATGTGCCTTAATTTTACACACTAATCTCTTATGCGGGACCTTATCGAAAGCCTTTTGAAAATCCAAATACACCACATCCACTGGTTCTCCCTTATCTATTTTACCAGTTACATCCTCAAAAAATTCCAGTAGATTAGTCAAGCACGAATTACCTTTTGTAAATCCATGTTGACTTTGTCTGATCCGGTCACTTTTTTCTAGCATTTTCTCCACTACCGATGTCAGGCTTAGCGGTCTGTAATTCCCCGTTTTCTCTCTACCACCCTTTTTGAACAGTGGGGTAACATTAGCTACCCGCCAATCTATGGGTACTGTTCCAGAGTCTATCGAATTTTGGAAGCTTGGGTCAATGGCCAAACCCCATTGTGAAGGAGCCCATCAAGGTGAGAAGATGAGGTAAATCAACAAACAGTGATTCGGTGGCAGCAAACCCAGAATTTAAAGGCCCACAAAAGTTCTAAAAGTCTTAAAAGTCAATTGTAGGAAGATGGGAAGACAGAGCAAGGTAAGGAGTCTCACAGCTTTGATGTCCTGGAAAGGAATGAGTTGAAGTAGGAGATGGTCCGATGAATATTGATTTTAATGCATTAAGGATGTAGGGAGGAGGAAGAGCGTACAATATGGCATATTTTGTGTCAGCTTAACTCAGTTTGTGGCACTCACCTCTGAATGAGAAGGTTGTGATTCTAAGCCCCACTTCAGAACTTGGAACACATAATCTAGACTGACTTTTCAGTGTAGCACTGAAGGAATGCTGCATTGTTGGAGGTGCCATCTTTCAAAAGTAATTAATTGTTTCTGAACAGCTTTGGGGTATAATGAGGATCTGATAAGGTGCCATATAAATGAAAGTTCCTTCTTTATTTGTTTATTGCTTTCTTTTTATTTATATGTCAAGCTTAGGAGGAAATAGGGAGGAATGTTCTTGGGACCAATGACTAGAGTAAAATTGCCCAAGTATGTCCTGTCTACAAAAAGCAGGACAAATCCGACCCGGCCAATTACCGTCTCATCAGTCTACTCTCAATCATCAGCAAAGTGATGGAAGGTGTCGTCGACAGTGCTATCAAGCGGCACTTACTCAGCAATAACCTGCTAACTGATGCCCAGTTTGGGTTCCGCCAGGGCCACTCAGCTCCTGACCTCATTACAGCCTTGGTCCAAACACGGACAAAAGAGCTGAACTCAAGTGGTGAGGTGAGAGTGACTGCCCTTGACATCAAGGCAGCATTTGATCGAGTGTGGCATCAAGGAGCCCTAGCAAAACTGAAGTCAATGGGAATCAAGGGGAAAACTCTCCATTGGTTGGTATCATACCTAGCACAAAGGGAGTTGGCTGTGGTTGTTGGAGGTCATTCATCTCAATCACGTGACATCACTGCAGGAGTTCCTCAGGGCAGTGTCCTAGGCCCAACCATCTTCAGCTGTTTCATCAATGACCTTCCCTCCATCATAAGGTCAGAAGTGGGGAAGTTCGCTGATGATTGCACACTGTTCAGCACCATTCGAGACTCGTCAGATACTGACGCAGTCTGTGTCCATATGCAGCAAGACCTGGACAACATTCAGACTTGGGCTGACAAGTGGCAAGTAACATTCGCACCACACAAGTGCCAGGCAATGACCATCTCCAACAAGCGAGACACTAACCATCTCCCCTTGACATTCAATGGCATTACCATCGCTAAATCCCCCACTATCAACATCCTGGGGGTTACTATTGATCAGAAACTGAACTGGACCAGCCATATAAATACTGTGGCTACAAGAGCAGGCCAGAGGCTGGGAATTCTGCAGGGAGTGTCTCACCTCCTGACTCCCTGCCTTTCCACCATCTACAAGGCACAAGTCAGGAGTGTGATGGAATACTCTCCACTTGCCTGGATGAGTGCAGCTCCAACAACACTCAAGAAGCTCGACACCATTCAGGATAAAGCAGCCGCTTGATTGGCACTTCATCCACCACCTCCAACATTCACTCCCTCCACCACCGGTGCACTGTGGCTGCAGTGTGTACCATCTACAAGATGCACTGCAGCAACTCGCCAAAGCTCCTTCAACAGCACCTTCCGAACCCGCGACCTCTACCACTTAGAAGGACAAGGGCAGCAGATGCATGGGAACATCACCACCTACAAGTTCCCTTCCAAGCCACACACCATCCTGACTTGGACCTGTATCGCCGTTCCTTCACTGTCGCTGGGCCAAAATCCTGGAACTCCCTTCCTAACAGTATTGTGGGTGTACCTACACCATATGGACTGCAGCGGTTCAAGGCGGCGGCTCACCACCATCTTCTCAAGGGCAATTAGGGATGGGCACTAAATGTAGGCCTAGCCAGCGACGCCCACATCCCATCAATGAATAAAATTTTTTTTTTTAAATCAAATAGAAAGAATGCTTGGAGGCTGTAGGGGAGACAGAAGCCATCTATCACAGTTTTTTTCTTGTATCCTGTCCAGACCCATATCACAAATAAGCCCCATTTCATCTGGAACACAGACAAGTTTGACTTGCAACATGCCCTACATTACAACAGTGACTACACTTCAAAAGTATTTCATTGGCTGTAAACCACTTCGGGATATCCTGAGGTGAAAGGCACTATATAAATGCAAGTTCTTTCTTGGAAAATAAAAATCAGTGGAAAGAAAATGGCCTTGACCCATCAAACTTTTAATATTAAATAACAACTCCCATTTATCTTTAATTGTAGTAAAGAAGAAAAAAGTTTTTAAATACTGGGAGGCTTTCCTTAGATTTCTTTTTGATACTTGATATAAATTTTAAATGTTTAGAAAGCTTACAGTAACTTTCTGCTAATGGGCTCCTTCAGATACAAAAGGTTTTGTTATATGTCCACAATCTAAATATTGTTGCAATAAATAAAAGACCAAATTGTCTAATTCCTTTTGACAAATTCCTCAACCCCATTCACCACTGTTTTGTCTTGTAGTCAAGATAGCTTTCTTTATGCTGTCCTACTACAGAAAATTTCATGTTTGCTTTTGAAAGAATCAACACGGTTATGAGTAGGTGCGTTACTCCATAAAGCTAATATCCATAATTGGAAAAGGTTTCTCTTAATTCTCATTTTGTTTGTGCATAACCGCTTGCATTCCTTTTAGAATAATACCTGCTTTTTCTATTTGGCTTTCCCACAGCTCTATTTCATCAGCAAGCTAAAAAAAAATTGTGTTTAACCACCTCATCAAGATAACTTATGAGTGTTGTCAATTTTAACAGCCCTACAATTTATCCCTGGCAATATAATTAGTACTTAATCCAAACCTTAAATATTACTCATTTTTAAAAAATTGAATTGGGAATTTTATTGAGGTTTAAGAAACACATATATAACATCATTTTATACATCAGTAGTGAAGATGACATATACAAGGTTTCTGGTGCACTCTCATCATATTCAGTCTCGACAGGTAATGAGAACAGCAACATCTATGCTGTTTTACCTTCTGTTAAAGCAAAAGCTTTCTACCCCTTACTTATTCTGTTTAATCTGGTCCCTGGGATTCCTTGGGATCTCAGAAAGAATGCCATATTTAATATAATATATTGCTCTGAGATTGGAGGTGAACACGAGCTCTTTCCATTCCCCTTGGCCGTACCTTTACCTTCAGTTATTAAATTATTCTCAAAATGACTATGGGGAAGAATTTCAAGGAATAGTTTTGTTGAACTGCAGAAGAACAGTGGAAAAGGTAGATTCAGGATATAATTATGATCTACCAAACAAGAGCTTTGTAATATTGGTTAAACCCTACAGAACAAAAGCCTGGTTGGGTTGGGATTAAGAAAGAAGAATCTGCGTACTCATGTTCAAAGCCCTTCACACCCAGTGAATTACTTTTGAAGTGCAATCACTGTGGTTATGCAGATAAATACAGCAGCCAATTTGTGTACTGCAAGATATAAATCTTCTTCAGCAGTCCCTTGGAACCGAGGATGACTTGCTTCCACATTAAAAATGAGTTCGCAGGTGATTAGATATAAATAGTAATGAGGTGAATGATGGGCTTAGTTGTTTTTGGTGGTGTTGGTTAAGGGAAGAATGGAAGCCAGGTCACCGGGAAAACTCCCTACTCTGGCGATGGGATCTTTTACTTCCACTTGAAGAGACAGACAGGACCTCAGTTTAACTGCTCATCTGAAATTAGATTGGGAAAGAACTCCTGAACCCTTTGCATACAGACCATTTATTTCTTCCTAATAATACAGCCTTAGTATTGGGGATAAGGTGTAAAGGTTCATGATTTTGCTGATATTGCTATAATTATCCTCGGTTTCCTATTGTCTGGCCAATTTTTGATCCAATTTTTCAGCTACATGAGTTTATCACAACTGAAACATAGCTCACTTTATTCATCAGTTTGTCCTTTCCCTCAATTTCCTCTCTTCCAAAGACTAATGAACACCACCCCATCTCTTCTAGCCAGCAGTTCTCTGCATGATCATTGTTGGGAGTGCTCTGTCATTGGCTAGTCGGAAGCAGTATTCAACTAAGATCTCTCTACTCCTTTGAGATGCTCCTTAAAACCTACCTCGCCATCTGTCCTAATATCTCCTTGCGTGTCTCAGTGTTTGATAGCAACCCTGTGAAGCACCTTGAGATGTTTAACTATATGAATGCAAGTTGTTGTTGTAAAGTTAAAATAAAATAGAATCATACCAAAGAATAATCTTTGTCACCCACCCATGGGCAATCAACTATGATATGCAGAGATTCAACACCAATCAAAGAATGAGGAAGACCATACTGAAGGTTGTTACTCTGCTATTATTTCACACTTATGCAAATAATGCCTAACTTATTTGTAGTGCTGTAAGCATTTTGAGGACATGGGGTGACAACACCTCCTAAATACATGTTTTAAGTCAGTTTTCCTTGTTTGATTTGAGTTCGTTTTCCTCCTAATATATCATCAATATCTTCCTCTCGGTCAACTTTACAGTTTGCTGCTGGAAAAAACTACCAAAGCAGCAGGCTTTCAGTCACATAGAAACATAGAAGATACCCCTCCTAATTTCTTACTCAATGGCTCAGCATCCATTTTCCTTATCAATTTCCATTTGTGCAGCACCTAGGGATATTTTTTATATTAAAGAAGCATTATAAATGCAAGTTATTGTTGTTTTGCGTTCCTGACCTGTCAGGAGGTTAGTTGTAGCTATTTCAGGTGGCACTCGTGTCCATGCTCCCACCAAAAGCAAATGAAACTTGGCCTCAAGGGTTGGCCAAATACAAATGCTAGTCAACAGTGAGACTTGAACTTTCATTCCATAAGAACGTAAGTAGTAAGGAAGAGAAAGGTCTGTCTGACCCATTAACTTGTCCTTCCACAGACCACATACAATTTACCTGTCATGGGCTCCCTCAAATTTAGTTAATTTCCTGAGGGAGAACACTGCTAAATTTCTCTCTTCCCCCTGAAGGTAATCACATAAAACTCGAGAAGATTCATCACCATTAGCTGGTTGCTTTCCTTGGCAGATCTTTTCCATTCTCCCAGTAGCTCTGTTCCACAATAATCACTTGATTATTTCTATTTATCCTTATAAACTTCAATTCTGTTCCTAACCATATATTTATTCAGCTCTTTTGTAAGACTGTAAGAAAGCATGGAAAGAAAAGGCCTTTTGACCTCATAACCGGGAATCCATTGTTATTTCGATGTAATTATGGAAGGCAAAAACTAGTTACATTTTACAGTTTGACATTCTTCCTTTTAAAGGGCCATTCTCGATTCCTAGGCTTCATTAACTATCACATTGATGATACTTAAGAATATACTTTTAAAGTGTCTATAGAAAGAGGCCACAATAGTCCCAGGTTTCCAAAAATATATATGTACTTTAAAACATCAATATTTTGTACAGGAAGGGTGAATACTACCACCATGGAGAATACGACATGACGTGACGCAGAAGTGGCTCAGTGACTTCTCTTGACACGAGTTATGTGATTGTGCTATGTTTACATAACAGAAAAGAAAGGAGCATTGGAACAGGATTAGGCCTTTCAGCTTCTCGTGCCTGTTCCAACATTCAGTGAGATCACAGCTGACCTGCAGCTCAGCTCCATTTACCTGCCATTGTTCCATATCTCTTGATACTCTTATCGATTTTTGCTTGAAAATTTCTATTGGCCCAGCATCCACAGCCTTTTGGGGGGAGCAAGATCCAAATTTCCACCACTCTTTGCGTGAAAAATGGTTCCTGATTTCACTGCTAAATGGCCTAGTTTTAATTGCAAGATTGTGCCCACTTGTTCTGGATTCTCCCATCAGAGGAAATAGTTTCTCTGTATCTACCCTATCGAATCCCTTTATTCCCTTTCAAACACCCTGTTAGATCATCCCTCAACTTTGACAACGAAACCTTAGGGGTGCCAAATTCCCCTATAATAATCTGTTGTCCGACTCAATATTTTGAGATGGATAAAGTTACATGATTTAGAACATGTTCTAGTAGAAATTTGACCTGACTGGTGGTTGTTTATGGAATTTGTTGGCAGTTACTCAGTTCCAAGCCAGAAATTGCTTGACATATGGAAATTTAATGGGGAGATACTGAGAATGAAAGGGATTAACACAATAACTTGATGCTGGCACTCTCATCAAGCGAAAAAAAATTGAACAGCTGAAACAGTTGGTGGGTTTAATCATGTTTCAATAAAAATATAATGAGCTGCAGTTATGAAATTTTATTTCCCCTGTCAGGGATAGCTGGGCCGCCCAGTGCAACTTTACGCCCTTCTCTGACTTACTTACCACTTGGGGACTGCTGCTAATGTGCTTGCCCTTTAAAAACTCCCAGATTATGAATATTAATTACTTAGAACGGAAACACTCTAGCGACGGCTGAGTGACAGTGCTGCTGTCCAATCGCAGCCTGGACGTCAGGAGGCGAACTGAAGCGTGGGAGCAGGGGAGGTGGGCTCAATGACACAATGACACCGTCCCCTCCACACTCGCCCTGTCTCCTCCTCGCCAGACGGGGGCGGGGCCGAGCGGATGCCCCCCCCTCCAATCAGCGCGCGGCGCTCCCTTCCCGCGCGTGACGGGTAGCCGAGGCGACGGCCAATCGGAGCGAAGGGGCGGGCCGGAGGGGGCGAGGCCGGGGCGCGTTGACGTCATGGGGATGTATCGATGTGAGCGCGTGGCGGCGCGGCGGCGGTGTCAGTCTGATGAAGATTGGCATGAAGGTAAGCTGTCATTCACAGGGAGACAGAGTAACCGCGGTGCAACAGTGTATCACGGGGCAATACAGTGTAACCAGCGGCGCACACGGATACACTGCACACAGGGGCTGTAGCTGCAGCGCCAGACACTTCATTCAGTCACTCATTGTCCCAGCCGGAAGAAACGGCACACATTTTAAAAACCGCTGTGTGTGTTTTTGCTTCTCTCCTCTCTGTCTTTCCCTCCATCTCTTTCTCTTTTTTCCCCTCCTCTCTCTCTTTACAGCTGATGGGGGGGGAAAGTAGCTGCATTGTTAAGCGATGAGCGGGGGAGCCTTTCTGCGTGTGTGTCTGCTAATGGAACCTCCTAGCTTTCCACAATGCTGTTTGATCATTATTGTACTGTGCTGGGCGCCTCAATCTCAACTTCTAAACATTTTCTACTTTTTTTAAACCGAGGAACTAATGGATGATGCATTTTCATAAGGAATGTGATGAGTGCATTTTGCAATGTTTTACAGGTTTTTTTCGTAACCTATTTTGTTTTACACATTTCCCCCTGTCGTATTTTTGTTAAATTACCACTTTCTGGGTGTAAAAAGGGAGGAGATTCCTATCCGCACTGTTGGAAGAATCTTTCCAATTTCGCTTTCTCTCTCTCTCTCTCTCTCTCTTCACCCCCTCCTCCCCTTCTGCTTGATGCAACTGTTGACCTGATGTACTTTTTCTTTGGTTTTTTTTCCTCTATCAAGAGCTGATATTGATTAATAGGGATAGTTCCTCGGTTGCATTTAATTTAATTTGTTTTTGTCAGTGCTCGTTAAGTTTTTGTTGTGTTTATCAAAATCTTTTCTTTTTATAAGTACAATAAGAGGGCACTGGATACTTTCGAGCAGAGTTTGAGGCTCTGATATCTTTGGCGTGTGCTTGCAATCTTCAGGTTTTGTATTCCTGGATTTCAAATGTTGTCTTCTTTATATTTTGTGTTATGATGGATCAGGGAAGACATTTAGAAGATGTTATTTTCAGGAATGTTATTTTGCTCTTCCAGTGTTTCCATCCTTTAATGTATCACTAGGAATGCTGCAAATTAATATTTGCTCCATTATAGTGTTACTATGGAAATCGAGGGAGAGGAAATGGAACATTTTGCTTATCAGAGATCTTGCATTATGGGTTTCAGAAATGGCTTGTTTTGGCTTGTATACTCTTTTTAAATCCATCTTTTAGATCTGCCTCGTGAAATGCGATTAAAACATTAATTAAAAGGAAATAAATCGATTTCAGTCTCCTCCTCGCAGCCCCTGTGTATAAACCTCTCGCCGTGCAGTTTCCCAAATCTGCTCGCCTCTGCAGCATTCGGCACCTTTTTGGGAGGAAAAAAAGCGAGGAGCCGTTTGCAGCCAAGCGTGGACTTTAATTTGCTAGAACGATCCCCAGTTGTTGACTTAAAGGGAAGATATTGTGAAGAATTTGTTTAGCAGTGTCAGTGTTTAGCATGCTTCCTTTCGCGGGTGTGCATCAGGTTCGAGCCTTCGATCAGTAGGGCTATGGAGCTAACTGGACAGATACGGATGTGTTCGCCACAGGCCAGTCCCACCAAATGCAGAACTAATTTGCTAAGAATTTCAATGTTGCTATCAGGGTTATGCTGGGATTGCAATGGCTCCTATGGAATGGGAGTAAACGGGAACGGCGCAGTGGAATTCTGTGCAGGAAGCAGGTATGCAGTTGGAGAAACGGAGCTGTTTATATTTACATATTAAAAAGAATCTGTACACATTTTCCCCCCGATTGTCGTATTCCCCCTCGCCCCTCCCGTGAGAGAGATATATTACAAGATCCTGTTGGTGTGTTTGGGTATGAATGCGATGCCTACCAAGTTTGAAATGGGTGTACTTCCAGTTCAGGGCTTCAGTCAGTGTTGGTGGGCATGTTTGTGCACCCAAAGTGGGATCATTCCAGCATTGTTTTCCGTCTGTCGCGCTGATCCCGGCTCTCCCTTTGGCTCGGAACCCTTTTAGGAAAAGAAAATGTGCACGTTACAACCAGCAGAGAATGTTTATTTTTGAAAAGTTGAGAGGTTGGCTCACTGCGGGTGTTTATATTAAAACAAATATTTTGCAATACTTTTTTGTTGGGGAATTTAAGAGAAAATATAAAATTCTAACCTGTTTAGATTTGAGCTCTTAAATCTGGTTTCTGAAATTAAACATTGGATATATAGTCTGGCGCCTTGTTGAATTGGCTTGCAAATCATGTTTGTTCATGGGAGATTTTGTTTGTTGAATGTTTCTAGGTGATCTCTTGTGTAGTAGAAACGAGTATTTTCTAAAACCAAACCCACCCGTGCACTGGCTGGGGAAGGAAAGATAGGAATACTGTAGAATGCTATAGGTGCTCTAAATCTGAGGAATTCTTTGCAGTTTCATTTCCTGTTTTCCTCAGGATGATGTGATATGTTTGTAGAAATCTGGAGGGGAAATTGCCAGATGGATTACTGACCAGTTTTGAAGTTAGGGATTGCAGGAGGATGCACAGTGAGGAGAATATTGCTGTGTATTAATCGCTATGTTGAGTCTGAGCTGTATACCCCTTCAATAATATGAGCATTAGATGTGCTTCTGTGAAATGGAAAGAATTAGCCTCTTCTACTGGGGAAACTTTTTTTAAAGAGAGAAATTCAATATGAAGAATATGTGCAGCGGGCATGGGAATAGAATCCTGGAGTGAGGTGAGAATGATGGATATAAAAGAGAACTGAATTAACCCCACACATTGGAATGAGGTGATGGTAGAAGCACTGTCTATCAATGACCATCGTTAGTGATCCCCTTGGAGCTCGTTTGTGTCATTGACTTTAGTACCTCTTTCCTGTCACTTCCTAGATGTGGTAAATTGGCACTCGCTGTGTTTTCTTTTTAAAAGTGCATCTATTTTTAAAAAGAGAATGTCGAAGGTAGTTTAAAAAAATCTTAAAGTAGTGAAGGTGAATAGCATAGATGCATTTAAGGAGAAACTAGATAAGTACATGAGGGTAAAAGGAATAGAATGATGTTGATGGGATGAGATAAAGTAAGGTAGGAGGAGGCTTATGTGGAGCATAGACCAGTTGGACTGAATAGCCTGTTTCTGTGCTGTTAATTTTATGTAATTCTATGTAAAGCAAATGAAATAGTGTAGTGTAGAAGTACCGCTTCCACACGACACCATCTCATTTGTTTTAAAGATGCTTTTTAAAAAAAAAAAAGCTTTTGACATTCTCTTTAATTATATATATTTTTTATTTAATCTGCTGGGTATAGTTGCAATCACACTAACATTTGTATGACACTTTCTGACATTGATATGTTGTGTTGGATACCAGCCCATATTTGTCTCATTGACTTTCTCTGTGCGTAGTTCAGTCTGAAACAAATAAAAATTGTATTCATTTTTTAATCGTGACTGATAATGACACTCTCTTTGAACTTGCATTAATAGTTGAGGATAATTAGTGATGCTTTACAACTGAGCTGAAGACAGAGTCCTGACGAATGTTAAGCCATGAGATTTATAGGATATTTTGGGATTTTTGAAAACTTTTTGGGAAATTTCTGATTTCTGCCTTTCTGAAGGAGAAACATTCAATTGTACAATGCAGTGACTGGGCAGTGTAGCTGTCGATTTGATTCCTCTCTCGCTTGTGAACGGCAGTGGCGTCATCCTGTGTAGAGTTGAAAACCTGCCCGGATTGAATTGCTCTTGGCTTTCAATGCGAACTGGATGAATATGGTACTGCAGAGAGCAGTTTGTGCTTCTCTAAAGGTTATGCCGGGGGGGTTCCGTTTAATGCCAGCTGTCCAACAAAGTGCTGGTTGATCTTTATTTGTCATTTTGTCTTTTACCTTTTTCTAGTCTGTTTCTAAAGCAACCTTTTAAAAATGCCTCTCCTCTGCTCTGTATTGCACAGTTCATCTGTTTTATTAATAAATGATTTAGTCTATTCTGCATTAGAAACACTTCGAATCTCTAATTGTTTGTGCAGTTAACTTGATCCAAAACTCGGCTGCCTGTGTCCTAACTCGCACCAAGTCCCGTTCACCCATCACGCCTGTGCTCGCTGATCTACATTGGCGTCCGGTTAAGCAACGCCTCGATTTCAAAATTCTCATCCTTGTTTTCAAATCCTCCATGGCCTTGCCCCTCCCTATCTCTGTAATCTCCTCCAGCCCCCCCCCACCCCCGAGATATCTGCGCTCCTCTAATTCTGCCCTCTTGAGCATCCCTGATTATAATTGCTCAACCATTGGTGGCCGTGCCTTCTGTTGCCTAGGCCCTAAGCTCTGGAATTCCCTGCCTAAACCTCTCCGCCTCTACCTCTCCTCATTTAAGACGCTCCTTAAAACCTACCTCTTTGACCAAGCTTTTGGTATCTGCCCTAATTTCTCCTATATGTGGCTCGGTGTCAAATTTTTTGTCTTAAAATACTCCTGTGAAGCGCCTTAGGACGTTTTACTATGTTAAAGGTGCTATATAAATACAAGTTGTTGTTGATCTGTATGTAATTTTTAGGATTGGTGGGAATTGTATATTTAACAGCAAAGTTCCATTTAAAAGTCTTAATCTATTTAATACTTTGTACTCAAATGATATCTTCAGAACGCAGCATTTATTTTGAACTAATACTTGTCGACATGTAACTTACTGCGTTTTTAAAGGTTAGTTGAAGACCATCAGATGGAGTGTTGCTGATTGTCCTGCCTGAATCTGATAGTTTGCTGATTGGAGCAAGTGTGTGTCTGATGATGCACAGATTGAATGTTGAACCCATTATTGTTTAGCAAGAGGGGGTTCTCTGTTGTGTGTACCTGACGTTATTTAATTTGTTTTATTAACCCAAAGGCTGCTAGCAAGTCTAGGTAAATTCTAGTTTCCTAGGAACACGGGAGTGGGCCATTCAGCCCCTTGAGCCTGGTTCACCATTCAGTCAGATCATGGCTGATCTGTACCTCAACCCCATTCACTGTACCTGCCTTTGCTCCGTATCCCTCGACACCCTTACCTAACAAAAAATGTATTGATCAGTCTTGAAAGCTCAATGGTCCCCCAGCATCCGCAATCTTCTGGGGGACTTTGTGTGATCAAGTGCTTCCTGATTTCATTCCCGAATGGTCTTGCTCTAATTTTGAAGATTATGCCCCCTTGTTGTGGATTCCCCTGGTCTTGGGCTGGCAATTTTAATTTTTGAGGTTCAGCCTGCACTGCTGGATGCTAAAGTAAACTCTAACTTTAAACTATGAAGTTAATCGAGTAGAGTAGTTTTTGTCTTTTGCTTTATGAACCATAATATACTATAAAATAAATAATATTAAAAAGCTTCCAATATCTGTTGTCCCATTTTCCATATTTTCTTCCTTTTATTACTATTCCAATTCTATCCTTATTTCTAGTTAATCTCTCTGCTCTATAACCCAGGTTTTGCAAATTCCGTGGCACTTTTGGCTTTCTACAGATACTGGCCTTAATCAGAATATCTGGTGAGAGGTAGAATCTGCAGGAGATCTGTCCAGTTTCTGTATCTCATTACTAAGTGGTCTGCTTACATTAAAAAAAAAAGTATATCAGCAATTTTTAGATTTTCTTTAAAAAAAAGTGTTGAGAGACAGGCACTGAACCATTAAGTTATAGTGCTAATGATGAAGAGAGGACTCATTTGAGACTGAAATAGCAGAGCAGGACCTGGAGGACTGGAAGTGGTACCTTGAGTAGCCAAAAACTAGTCTGCAGCCAACCAATTACCCATCCCCAGCAGCCAGGCATAACTAGCAGAGGGTTGAAGTTCTCCAGGTTATGGGACCGAGACCAGTGGTAGCATCGTTGGGAGTGATGGGGAAGCTGGTGGGAGCAGAGAGTGCAAGAAATTCTGAAGTAGGAGTCAGATTCTGGGGCTAGGAGCCCTGCCTGTAATTTGTCACCAGTTCAAGTTACTTTACCTATTTGCTCCTGGCTTACAGCTCCCATTATCTATTTTGGAAGTGGCCACAACGTTGGGCCTTGGTTGCAGCCCGCTGCAGTGACTGATGTTTCAGTCATCAACCGAAGACTGACATAGATGCATAGCAGGTGAGGCCAAGTTAGTCTTTGACTCCATCTTTCAGCATCAGATGAAACCCTACTACCACAGTCCCTGAGATGATGATCTCGGTACCAGCACTGCAATTGCACTTAATTGTATTTAGTATTCTGCTTCACACCAGTACTAAATCTGTAGAGTGTGAATGCACCATTACTCTGTGTACCTAATCTATTCTATAACTGACCTTGATTGGCTGGGTGGAGTGCACTCCCAACGCTAGGTGTGCAATTTATCTGGCCACACATACAGTTTTAAGCACTTCAAGGTCAGTTCTAGAATACATTAGATCCAGAATAATGCAAATTTAGTATTTGTCTGCCCTCTCAGGTTGACTTAAGATTTCATGACACTATTCGAAGAAGAGCAGGGACGTTCTCCCCGGTGTCCTGGCCAAAATGTATCCCTCGACTGACATCATTAAAACAGATAATCTAGCCATTATCTCACTGCTCTCCCAGCTATTCACAATATATATTAATGATCTAGACAAGGGAACTAGATGTAATATATCCAAGTTTGCAGACGACACAAAGCTGGGTGGGCATATGTGCTGTGAGGAGGATGCCGAGAAACTCCAGTATGTTTTGGACAGGTTGGGTGATTGGGCAGAAGCATGGCAGATGCAATATAACGTGGATAAATGTGAGGTTATCCACTTTGGTGGCAAAAACAGGAAGGCAGATTATTATCTGAATGGCAATAGATTGGGAGAGGGGGAAGTGCAACGAGACCTGGGTGTCCTTGTGCACCAGTCGCTGAAGGTAAGCATGCAGGTGCAGCAGGTGGTTAAGAAGGCAAATGGCACGTTGGCCTTCGTAGCTAGAGGGTTTGAGTACAGGAACAAGGATGTCTTGCTGCAGTTGTACAGGGCCTTGGTGAGACCACGCCTTGAGTATTGTGTGCAGTTTTGGTCGCCTTCTCTGAGGAAGGATGTTCTTGCCATGGAAGGAGTTCAGCGAAGATTCACCAGACTGATACCTGGGATGGCAGGAATGACGTATGAGGAGAGATTGGGTCGATTGGGCTTGTACTCGCTGGAGTTTAGAAGAATGAGAGGGGATCTCATTGAAACTTATAAAATTCTGACAGGACTGGACAGACTAGATGCAGGAAGGATGTTCCTGATGGTCGGGGAGTACAGAACCAGGGGCCACAGTCTAAGGATAAGGGGTAGGCCATTTAGGACAGAAATGAGGAGGAATTTCTTCACCCAGAGAGTGGTGAACCTGTAGAATTCTCTACCACAGAAGGCAGTAGAGGCCAATACATTAAATATATTCAAGAAGGAGTTGGATATATTTCTTAAGGCTCAAGGGATATGGGGAGAAGGCAGGGACAGGGTACTGAATTTGGATGATCAGCCATGATCGCATTGAATGGCGGAGCAGGCTCGAGGGGCCGAATGGCCTACTCCTGCTCCTATCTTCTATGTTTGTGGGAGCTTGCTGTGTGCAAATTGGCTGCTGTATTTCCTACATTACAACAGTGACTCCACTTCAAAAGTACTTCATTGGCTGTAAAGTGCTTTGAGAATCTGGAATTTGTGAAAGGTGCTGTATAAATGCAAGTTCTTTCTTTCCTTAAATGCGGAGTGTGTATCAGGTATAAAGGCCTGAAGTATATCTGGAGTGATTGAAATGGATGAAGGCTGCCTCCTCCCAGGATTTGCACTGTATCTCAATCTGGTATCGGGTTGGAATCTGACTTCCAATTCAGGCTGTAGTTGCATTATAACTGTGGCATCAGTGTGAAGTGAAACTGCTTCATTCTCGAGTCTATCACAGCAGCTTGCTTGGAGTATCCAGGCTCAAGAAGGTGGATGCTTTTCCGTTCTCAACCATACTTCTCCCAACTGCTTCATGCCTCTGATCCTGTATAAATGGGGGTAAAAACCTGTTATCAGTTTTCTGTTTGTTTTTAAATTTTCTGTTAGCATGTGGTTAGAGACTGACTGACTAGAGTATAACTGGAATCCACACCATCAGTGATTGCTAGAGGAACATCACGTTTAATGTAAGTTGCTAAGGTCTGTCATCAAGGCCACTGATTTTAGGTCCTCTCAGGAATTGCAGAACGTGATTCCCAAATCTCGGGTAAAAAAGCCTATCTAATAAAAATGTAATTTGGGTTATTGAGTCACCAGTAACCAATGACCCTAATTGTAAATGAACAGATTTGTGGAACATGAGCCACAAAACACCAGAAAATGTCCTGGAATTCCTTGTAATCAAAAATGGAAATTTGACTTATTCAGTGCTTCTGGCGATAAGCTAATCTTGGGGTTCGGAGGGCTGTTCTGAAGTGCTGAAGCTTTGTTAGGATGTCTACCACGCGTTTACTGACTCGCACATAGTCCCAGGTTTTTGGCCATCTTGAGTAACGTGAGAAGCCGAGTATACGGGTTTCTGGGGAAGTGTTCACCCCCCACTCCTAGCCGACCGGTTGTGAGGTTAATTATAGCCATTTGGGACATGAAGTGGGGCACCTTATGACATCACGAAGCAGTGTTCTGTTTCTGGTAGTTACTGTCTCTCAGAATGTGATGGTATTAAGTTCAGAGCCTTCCCTTAGAGGTAAGCAAATGGTGATTTCTGCTGGGGTTTTTTTGGTGTCTTGTTAAATGCTTCCCTGCTCTTGAAGTGGGTGCAGTGCCACGAGTGTCAGCCATTCTTCACCACCTACTTTGCCTAGAGCCCGCCCTTCATGTGTGACCCTGGATGGGCAGTGTTGTCAAGCCACCTGATCCTGTCCTCCACTGACATTCCCCTGCAAACACGTTCTGCGGGATGGTTCTTGAGTGGGAGCCCCCTGTGATCGAACCAGGGATCTTTCTGCAGTGTTTAGGGCTCTGTTCCACACTGGGTAGTGCAACTAAAACATCAGCGGAGCTACATGTTCAACTCTTATTGAAAATGCAGTATGATTATTTCTTAACAACTTGACACGGGTAGCGAGCTGGAGGAGTGGGAGTGTAACCCAGTATGTGATTAAACTTGTACATTTTTTACTATATAGTGTTTGTATATTTACAGTTGCTTATTCCGATGCCTGCAGTTACAGATATAACCACGTGCTCACTAGTTGGTCATGGCAGTGTCAACTCTCTTAGCTATTCCAAAATTGATCTAGAATTACTTCCATGCTATATTTATAGTTTTGACATTGCCTAGATCTCAATTTTTAAATGTAGATGTGTATCACACTGCCTTGCATGTTTATAGACAGTCAGGCTTATGCTTAGACTGATGACTGAGAATGTGTCCTCCTGATGCTCAGTTGTCACCATTGTATTTTTTTGTTTTTGTTTCTTGTGGTGAATCTTTTTTGTTTCTTGTGGTGAATCTTAGCAGGATAAGGAATGTTTTAGTTGGGGAATGGAGTGATATCCATTTCGGACAATCTGTCACCATTGAGCGCACTCAAGTCTGGTAGAGTGCGGTTAGATGCAAATTGGATCTCGCACAGATCTACCCCAAACATGCAGCTAAACGACACCTCCGAGCACACTCAACTGCACAGTGGCATTTTTTTTCCATTTCCCATCCTGCGGCCTCTGATACGGGGAAGATTTCCTCTGGTTGGTATTTTTAGCAATATTATAAATGCAGCTGACTTGGAATGCATTAAATTACGACTAGAGAGAATCCTCCTGCATTTGTTTGCTAGCTATACACATAGCAACCAGAGAAATCGTCAGCCCCATAAGTGTGGCAGCCAGTTCTTTAAAAAATGTAATCCAAGTGTACATTTTGTTGAAATTGAATTCACTGAAGGTAATCCTCTAACACAATGTGGCCCAATATTAATGCATTAAGTTTTGTGACATAATAGATCGATGTAAAATTGTTCTCATTCTGATTTTAGATATTTATATAATCATTTTTCCTGACCCTTGTCCCCTATTGTCTAGAAGCTGCATCTTTTCTGTAATCTGCCCTTTCAGAGGTCTCTGCCCAGTTACCCTATTTTACACTAATCTGTTTACTACAATAACTTGCAATTATATAGCACCTTTAACATATTAAAACATCCCAAGGCGCTTATCAGACACAAATTGACACCAAGCCAAAGAAGGCGACATTAGGACAATGTAACGCCCTTATTTAAAAAGGAAGTTAGACAAAAGGCTGGAAACTATAGACCAGTTAGCCTAACATCTGTGGTTGGTAAAATGTTGGAGTCCATTATTAAGGAAGCAGTAACAGGACATTTGGATAAGCATAATTTAATCGGACAGAGTCAGCATGGTTTTATGAAGGGGAAATCATGCTTGACAAATTTGCTCAAATTCTTTGAGGACGTAACAAACAGGATGGATAAAGGGGAACCAGTGGACTTCCAAAAGGCATGTGACAAGGTGCCACACAAGATTACTGCACAAGATTAAAAAATCACAGGATTGGGGGTAATATACTGGCATGGGTGGAAGATTGGCTATCTAACAAAACAGAGTTGGGATAAATGGTTCATTCTGGGGTTGGCAATCAGTAACTAGTGGTGTTCCGCAGGGGTCAGTGCTGGGACCCCAACTCTTTACAATCTATATTAACGATTTGGAGGAGGGGACCAAGTGCAACGTATCCAAGTTTGCAGACGATACAAAGATGGGAGGGAAAGCAGTGAGCGAGGAGGACATAAAAAAACCTGCAAAAGGACATAGACAGGCTAAGTGAGTGGGCAGAGATTTGGCAGATGGAATATAATGTTGGAAAGTGTGAGGTTATGCACTTTGGCAGAAAAAACCAAAGAGCAAGTTATCTAAATGGAAAGAAACTGCAAAGTGCTACAATACAAAGGGATCTGGGGGTCCTGGTGCATGAAACACAGAAGGTTAGTATGCAGGTACAGCAGGTGGAGTATAAAAGCAGGGAAGTCTTGCTGCAGTTATACAGGGTACTGGTGAGGCCACACCTGGAATACTGCGTACAGTTTTGGTTTCCATATTTTAAGAAAAGATACTTGTTCTCGAGGCAGTTCAGAGAAGGTTCACTCGGTTGATTCCGGAGATGAGGGGGTTGACTTATGAGGAAAGGTTGAGTAGGCTGGGCCTCTACTCACTGGAATTCAGAAGAATGAGAGGCGATCTTATCGAAACATATAAGATTGTGAGGGGGCTTGATCGGGTGGATGTGGGGAGGATGTTTCCACTGATGGGTGAGACTAGAACTAGGGGGCATAATCTTAGAATAAGGGGCTGCCGTTTCAAAACTGAGATGAGGAGAAACTTCTTCACTCAGAGAGTAGTAAATCTGGAATTTGCTACCTCAGAGAGCTGTGGAAGCTGCGACATTAAATAAATTTAAAACGGAGATAGACAGTTTCCTAGCTGATAAGGGAATTGAGGGTTATGGGGAGCGGGCAGGGAAGTGGACGTGAGTCTAGGTTCGGATCAGCCATGATCCTATTGAATGGCGGAGCAGGCCCGAGGGGCCATATGGCCTACTCCTGCTCCTACTTCTTATGTTCTTATGTAGGACAGATGATGACGAGCTTGATCAAAGAGGTAGGTTTTAAGGAGAGAGGGATGGAGACACAGAGCTTTAGGGAGGGAATGCCAAAGCTTAGGGCCTAGGGTGCTGAAGGCACGGCTGCCAATGGTGGCGTGAAGGAAGGAGTGGGGCGGGGGGGGGGGGGGTAGTGGATGAACAAGAGGCCAGAATTGGAGGAAAACAGAATCCTTGGAGGGTTGTAGGGCTGAAGGAGAGGTTACAGAGATAGGCTTTAACATAGTCTTGTGCTACACGATGGATCTTGCTGTGAAATGGTGGGTGTTAAACAAAGCTAGGGTTTTGCAGCTTACAAGTAAAGTAGACACATGTACTTCCAAGACCAGTATGTAAAAAAAGAAATGCATTCAGCAGGAAAGTTACCCTTTGTTACAATGTCTTCTAAAATTTAAAAATAAATTGTTTACTTGTGAGAATTCTGTATCTGGCAAATGCTAGCTGTTTTTAATTCTCTTGGACTACTTTTGTGTTTTTTAGTATCATTTCAGTTTCATAAAGTAATGTTATGTTACATAACCTACACCAGGAATGTAAAGAAACACTTGGACCAAAAAAAGAACTGCAATCAGCTCCTTCTTTTATCGCCTTTTTTTTGAAGTTGATAATTTTAGACAAGTTCAACAATATTGGATTCAAATATACAATGAAACATGCAATATTCAAATAAAATATTTAATGGAGTTTGTCAAAATCATGAGCGGTCTGGACAGAGCGAACTGTTCCCATTGGCGGAAGGGTCGAGAACCAGAGGACACAGGTTTAAGGTGATTGGCAGAAGAACCAATGGCGACATGAGGAAAAACCTTTTAACGCAGCGAGTGGTTAGGATCTGGACTGCACTGCCTGAAAAGGTGGTGGAGGCAAATTCAATTGTGGCTTTCAAAAGGGAATTGGATAAGTACCTGAAGAAAGAAAATGTGCAGGGCTTATGGGGAAAGGGTGGGGGAGTGGGACTAACGGAAGTGCTCTTGTAGAGAGCCGGGACGGGCCGAATGGCCTCCTGTACTACAACCATTCTGATTGTCAGGTCACGTGATTGAGTCAACAGGAAAATACGTTTGTGTGGCCAGAACTACAACCAGTGTTAATCTGTCATTGAAATTAACCCATCAAAAGACACTTTGTGATCTTAAATACACTGCTTCAAAATGTGTGGCATTTATATATTTGTGTTTGTGAGCATTTAATTGAAAAAGAAATTTTGCAGTTTTTTTTTTGTCACCGACTAGCAAGCAGGACTTCTGATGAACCAAATTTGTTTCACGTCGTGTAACGTGATGCATGTGGTGCATCAAGACATGTATCAGAATGGCAGACATTAGCACCTTCCTTCACACACCAAATCTCCATGCTCAAGCATGCTGCTGGGATATGGGAGAAGCACGACACAGGGCGGGGGGTTCTGTTTGTTGTGTCTCAGAGCAGCAGTGACACAGCTCTGGGAGCAGCCTGCCTGTCTTACTGTTTTCTTTGCTGGGGAAAGTTTGGGAGACCCATACATTGGAGAAATTTTGTATACAAGAAGCATGTAAACAATGCTTGATTCTTGTATCTCATTACTACTTCAGTAGTCACTCAGTGTGGCTCTTTTAAATGTTTTCATTTATGACAGATTGTTGACAAATATATTGCATTTTTGAAGTAATGCTAACAAACTGGGCACCATAATTTAAATTTAAATCTATTATATGATCGTTTAAGTATTAACCTAAACTTCTAACTTTATTTTGAGGAACTAAGGTTTTGGCCTTGGCTCCTAATGCAGGCCACCACCAAGACTGAGGGATACATCACGGGTTCCACTCTGTGCTGTTGGAATGGAGGAGAAATCTTTTAATATTGTTCAGGTCATGTAACGTGTAAATCCAAGTTGTTGTAATGCTACATGCCATCACAGCAGCCATCTTCATTACTGTTTGTGATTATCATGGCAGCTTGAGTCCAAGCCAAGTTTGTGCAACCTGTCCTTATAATTTAACCCTCTTAAATCCTGGTATCATTCTGGTGAATCTGCACAGTGCACCCGTACCCCGCCTCCCCCCACGCCAAGGCCAATATATCCTTCCTGAGGTGCAGTACCCAAAACTGAACGCAGTGCCCGAGGAGGGGTCTGACCAAGGCTCTATACAGCAATAGTTACACGCTGCATTTACCAACCAAACCATCAGAAAAGCCCACAGACCCATCCCTCTTGGGAATTCTGTTCAAGTAGCTTAATTATTTCTGTGGAGCTAATGTCACAAGGAAAGGCTACTATGCCCGATGCTGATGAAGTTGGATTTATCTAGTTCCTTGGTATTTGTAAATCCCAGGCTGACACTGCAAGTAGGGTCAAACTTGTGACATTGTAAATCTCGACTCAGCACTTTAAAAGGCTTTTTCCAGATTATGACTTCTCTTTCTCTAGAAAAGAGAAGGCTAAGGGGTGACCTAATACAGGTCATTTAAAATTACGGAACAGTTTGATAGGCTAGACATATTGAAAATGTTTCCACTTGTGGGGAATCCAAAACTAAGGGTCATAATTACAGGATAGTCACAAATAAATCCAATAAAGAATTCAGGAGAAACTTCTTTACCCGGAGAGTGGTTAGAATGTGAAACTGGCTACCACAGGGAGTAGTTGAACCGAATAGCACTGATGCACTTAAGGGGAAACTAGATAAGTACATGAGGGAGAAAGGAATCAAAGGTTTTGCTGGTAGGGTGGGAGGAGGCTCGTGTGGAGCATCAATAGTGGTATAGACCAGTTGGCCTATTTCTGTGCTGTACATTCTATGTAATTCTAGCACGATCACGGCATAACTGAGAAAAGTACAGAAAAAGTATGTTATAAAGTATAGTAGCTGGCGGTGAGTCCAGATTTTGTGCTCAGTGTTGGACCTATTGCTAATGGTACTGTTGTGGTTTCTCATTTCTCATGTGATCAGCATATTGCCTGCAACTTGCTGCCAGCTATTTATCCAGTATAAATCTCATTCTGTGTAGTGTATGTAACCGTTCCACCTTTAAGAGAACTATTTTAAGGGTTGCACTACTTTATCTTGGCTGCTGTATACTGTAATACCGGTGGTGACCACACCAGTATATAAGTGCTGTGTAATGATTTATTGGGCAGTTCCGCCCTGACCTTCGACTAGTAAAGACCTGTTAAAGTTTACTCTTGTGGTCTGTGTAGTAATTCTCACTATAACACACAGACTTAACATTCTGCACCTCTGAACTCAATGTTTACAAACACTCATTATATATCTCATTAAAAAATTTGCCTCTTTTTTTGGCCACTGGTATCTAATTTCCATTGCAGTAATCCCACTGACTGGAGCAGACGAGGGTGGGTTTGTGGCTGGGTTGGGAGTAATGTTTGCAGCGTGTGTTCCCAGTTGGGGCGTGGCTTTAACTGCTACAGGGCCCTTGGCTACTTCTGACCTTTCATGCCCATCAAGTGATCTTTTTGGGAATGATTACAAAGTAAAATAGGAAATGTGTATGAAAGAAAGAAAGAACTTGCATTTATATAGCATCTTTCAACAGACAGCAACAAGATTGAAGAGAGAAAAATAGAAAAGACCAAAACATATTAAGTAAAGTCAGGGATTAGAAAAAAGTGAGTTAGCTCATCACTCTCTCATACCCCAGCTTTTCCATCACAACATCCAACTGAATCTTGAGCAACCTGAATAATGTTACCTCTAGAACCTACCTGTCTGACTGACTTGAGTAAAGAAGATTTGTTGATAACAGTTTAATTTTTTTTTTACTAATTCTGATTTAAGTGCTCTGGCCCTACTTGCTTGACTGGCTTTGCAGTAATAATCTGGGTTTGCTTAATCTATGCCATTTAATATTTTGAAATGGTTTGTGCTCTATCCTCCACCACCTTTTCTGGACTTGAGTCTTCGCTTTTTCTAATCTTTCCTCAGAAGGCACTTCTGCATTTGGTGCTCTTGTGGTTTGGGTTGTGGGAGCTAGGTGTCTGTGCACCACTTCTCTGTATTTATGTTGCTAAAACCAGTTCCATTATCCCAGCAGCAGAATTGTCGACCCACATTTTCAAGCTGCTGTTATAGGGTGCACCTAGATTTATACTACACAAAATTAGTGTTGGGGCTTCATTGCACTAATGCTAAACTGATGGTGCATGCTCTGCTCCTGATGGTGTGCGCTGTATCACCCGATCGTATATTGGGTGTCGGCCATGGCTCAGTGGTAGCATTCTCGCCTCTGATTCAGAAGGTTGTGGGTTCAAGTCCCACTCTAGAGACTTGAGCACAAACATCCAGGCTGATACTTCAGTGCAGCACTGAGGGGGTGCTGCTTTTCAGATGAGACATTAAACCGAGGCCCCGTTTGCCCTCTGGTGGTAGTAAAAGATCCCATGACGCTTTCAAAGAGGAGAAGGGAAGTTCTCCCTGGTGTCCTGGCTGATATTTATCCCTCAACCAACACCTAAAACAGATTGCTGTATCACATTGCTGTTTGTGGGAGCTTGCTGTGCACTTCAGTAGACTCGCACGGTACTGGTCTGGTTATATATCCTAGCATTCTATTTTTTTTTTTACTTGCGTGGCCACATAATTTGTATATTGAAAGAGATATTTCTTTACCCCTCATCCTGTTCCCAGTCTTTGAGTATTAATGAACTCCAACACCTTATTCCAAATGCTTCAAGTATTCAGGCATTGGCTAGGCAAATCAAGAAGTAGGATTAAGCGATGGCGATCTTGAGATTTAAACGCCTGCAGATCGTGAGGTACCCAAATGCATTCAGACAAGATCTTTTCAACTTGTTCATCAGTCTTACAATGGTCTTGGTGGGATTATACCTCAGTCCTGATTCTCATGGGGTCAGTTGAAGGATCAATCTTTATTTTGTGCGTGCTCTCTTTCTCCTTTTATTTCCCTTTCTCTCCCCTTCTCTTTCCTCTCCTCCCCCTTCTTTGCTTTCCTCTCCTCCCCCCTTCTCTTTCCTCTCCTCCCCTTCTTCTCTTTCCCCTCCTCCCCCTTCTCTTTCCTCTCCTCACCCTTCTCCTCTTTCCTCTCCTCCCCCCTCCTCTTTCCTCTCCTCCCCCCTTCTCTTTCCTCTCCTCCCCCTTCTCCTCTTTCCTCTCCTCCCCCTTCTCCTCTTTCCTCTCCTCCCCCCTTCTCCTCTTTCCTCTCCTCCCCCCTTCTCCTCTTTCCTCTCCTCCCCCTTCTCCTCTTTCCTCTCCTCCCCCCTTCTCCTCTTTCCTCTCCTCCCCCCTTCTCCTCTTTCCTCTCCTCCCCCCTTCTCCTCTTTCCTCTCCTCCCCCCTTCTCCTCTTCCCTCTCCTCCCCCCTTCTCCTCTTTCCTCTCCTCCCCCCTTTCTCCTCTTTCCTCTCCTCCCCCCTTCTCCTCTTTCCTCTCCTCCCCCCTTCTCCTCTTTCCTCTCCTCCCCCCTTCTCCTCTTTCCTCTCCTCCCCCCTTCTCCTCTTTCCTCTCCTCCCCCCTTCTCCTCTTTCCTCTCCTCCCCCCTTCTCCTCTTTCCTCTCCTCCCCCCTTCTCCTCTTTCCTCTCCTCCCCCCTTCTCCTCTTTCCTCTCCTCCCCCCTTCTCCTCTTTCCTCTCCTCCCCCCTTTCTCCTCTTTCCTCTCCTCCCCCCTTCTCCTCTTTCCTCTCCTCCCCCCTTCTCCTCTTTCCTCTCCTCCCCCCTTCTCCTCTTTCCTCTCCTCCCCCCTTCTCCTCTTTCCTCTCCTCCCCCCTTCTCCTCTTTCCTCTCCTCCCCCCTTCTCCTCTTTCCTCTCCTCCCCCCTTCTCCTCTTTCCTCTCCTCCCCCCTTCTCCTCTTTCCTCTCCTCCCCCCTTCTCCTCTTTCCTCTCCTCCCCCCTTCTCCTCTTTCCTCTCCTCCCCCCTTCTCCTCTTTCCTCTCCTCCCCCCTTCTCCTCTTTCCTCTCCTCCCCCCTTCTCCTCTTTCCTCTCCTCCCCCCTTCTCCTCTTTCCTCTCCTCCCCCCTTCTCCTCTTTCCTCTCCTCCCCCCTTCTCCTCTTTCCTCTCCTCCCCCCTTCTCCTCTTTCCTCTCCTCCCCCCTTCTCCTCTTTCCTCTCCTCCCCCCTTCTCCTCTTTCCTCTCCTCCCCCCTTCTCCTCTTTCCTCTCCTCCCCCCTTCTCCTCTTTCCTCTCCTCCCCCCTTCTCCTCTTTCCTCTCCTCCCCCCTTCTCCTCTTTCCTCTCCTCCCCCCTTCTCCTCTTTCCTCTCCTCCCCCCTTCTCCTCTTTCCTCTCCTCCCCCCTTCTCCTCTTTCCTCTCCTCCCCCCTTCTCCTCTGTCCTCTCCTCCCCCCCCTTCTCCTCTGTCCTCTCCTCCCCCCCCTTCTCCTCTGTCCTCTCCTCCCCCCCCTTCTCCTCTGTCCTCTCCTCCCCCCCCTTCTCCTCTGTCCTCTCCTCCCCCCCCTTCTCCTCTGTCCTCTCCTCCCCCCCCTTCTCCTCTGTCCTCTCCTCCCCCCCCCTTCTCCTCTGTCCTCTCCTCCCCCCCCCTTCTCCTCTGTCCTCTCCTCCCCCCCCCTTCTCCTCTGTCCTCTCCTCCCCCCCCCTTCTCCTCTGTCCTCTCCTCCCCCCCCCTTCTCCTCTGTCCTCTCCTCCCCCCCCCTTCTCCTCTGTCCTCTCCTCCCCCCCCCTTCTCCTCTGTCCTCTCCTCCCCCCCCTTCTCCTCTGTCCTCTCCTCCCCCCCTTCTCCTCTGTCCTCTCCTCCCCCCCTTCTCCTCTGTCCTCTCCTCCCCCCCCTTCTCCTCTGTCCTCTCCTCCCCCCCCTTCTCCTCTGTCCTCTCCTCCCCCCCCTTCTCCTCTGTCCTCTCCTCCCCCCCCTTCTCCTCTGTCCTCTCCTCCCCCCCCTTCTCCTCTGTCCTCTCCTCCCCCCCCCTTCTCCTCTGTCCTCTCCTCCCCCCCCCTTCTCCTCTGTCCTCTCCTCCCCCCCCCTTCTCCTCTGTCCTCTCCTCCCCCCCCCTTCTCCTCTGTCCTCTCCTCCCCCCCCCTTCTCCTCTGTCCTCTCCTCCCCCCCCCTTCTCCTCTGTCCTCTCCTCCCCCCCCCTTCTCCTCTGTCCTCTCCTCCCCCCCCTTCTCCTCTGTCCTCTCCTCCCCCCCCTTCTCCTCTGTCCTCTCCTCCCCCCCCTTCTCCTCTGTCCTCTCCTCCCCCCCCTTCTCCTCTGTCCTCTCCTCCCCCCCCTTCTCCTCTGTCCTCTCCTCCCCCCCCCCTTCTCCTCTGTCCTCTCCTCCCCCCCCCTTCTCCTCTGTCCTCTCCTCCCCCCCCCTTCTCCTCTGTCCTCTCCTCCCCCCCCTTCTCCTCTGTCCTCTCCTCCCCCCCCCTTCTCCTCTGTCCTCTCCTCCCCCCCCCCTTCTCCTCTGTCCTCTCCTCCCCCCCCCCTTCTCCTCTGTCCTCTCCTCCCCCCCCCCTTCTCCTCTGTCCTCTCCTCCCCCCCCCCTTCTCCTCTGTCCTCTCCTCCCCCCCCCCTTCTCCTCTGTCCTCTCCTCCCCCCCCCTTCTCCTCTGTCCTCTCCTCCCCCCCCCTTCTCCTCTGTCCTCTCCTCCCCCCCCCCTTCTCCTCTGTCCTCTCCTCCCCCCCCCTTCTCCTCTGTCCTCTCCTCCCCCCCCTTCTCCTCTGTCCTCTCCTCTGACACACAATAGTTTCTCCTTTTTGTGCTGGACAGAGGGTCTTTTTAAAAATTTATTCCTGGGATATGGGCGTCATTGACAAGGCCAGCATTTATTGCCCATCCCTAATTGCCCTTGAGAAGGTGGTGGTGAGCCGCCTTCTTGAACCGCTGCAGTCCGTGTGGTGAAGGTGCTCCCATAGTGCTGTTAGGGAGGGAGTTCCAGGATTTTGACCCAGCGACGATGAAGGATCGGCGATATGTTTTCAAGTCAGGATGGTGAGTAACTTGGAGGGGAACTTGCAGGTAATGATGTTCCCATGTGCCTACTGTCCTTGTCCTTCTAGCTGGAAGAGGTCGTGGGTTTGGGCGGTGCTGCCGAAGAAGCCTTGGCGGGTTGCTGCAGTGCATCTTGTAGATGGTACACACTGCAGCCACGGTACGGCATAAATGCTTCCTGTGCTTTTGCCTTCGCCACCCCACTTGTGAATCCATTCCCTGTGTTAATTCTTTGTTTGAACATCTTTCTAACATCAGACCTAAATTTGCCTTTACTAGTTTGACCCTATATCCCATTGTCCTACAGTCACCATTTAGCTTGAAGTAATTTTCCATAT
This sequence comes from Somniosus microcephalus, assembly GCF_052327205.1. Taxonomy (NCBI): domain Eukaryota; kingdom Metazoa; phylum Chordata; class Chondrichthyes; order Squaliformes; family Somniosidae; genus Somniosus; species Somniosus microcephalus. Next base: position 41,130,958 of record NC_141012.1, on the reverse strand, counting down.
TGTTTTCTGTCTTCTAGACCTCTAAGATCGCTTTTCAATCATCTTCCTTCAAGGTGAAAAGCTGATGTTTCTTCAGTCTTTGCCCAATTCCATGTCTCTTCAAACGACCTGAAATCATAACTAGGTATAGTCTTAATTAGACGCAAAGTAAAGCTTCCTCTACACTGCCCCATTGAGCATTACTAGATCAGGTGCTGCACGAGTTGTTCCAGATTAAAACTTCTTCAGTGAACACTCCCAGGTCAGGTGCATAATGAATTGGCTGTGGGGTAAAACGGTACATGCCCTGCCCCAGCACAGTGGCATAAACCCAGCCTCGGCAGAGTGCCTGTGCTGCGCCAGTGTATCATTTCCACTTCCCACACCAGATACCTTTGTTGCTTGTCTGAGTGAGATCATGAATTTGGTTCCAATTTGCACTGAATTGTGAAATATTTGGTTTTTGGCCTGTGGGCTGGTGCGCATTGTAACTGGGTTGCGACTGCTTAAACTCATTCATCATGGAAGACTAGCGAGAGAGAAGCCTTTCATCTGATCAGTTTGAGCTGGATTCCGCGTAGGTCCCAGAGATGAAAGTATGGTGTCTAACCCACTTCACCACCCTAGAAAGTACTTGTAATGCAAACATGGTACCACATGAATTAATTCAAGATTTTTCTTTTAGCAGTGAGGGGAGAGTCTAGCAAAGAATATAACATGTACACCATGCTGTGATTTGGAATATAAAACCGGAATATAAAATGTATATAGATACTGAACATGTGATACTTGGATTAAGTAAAATAAGGCCTAATCATAAAAGGGGCCAAGCAGTTTTTCAATCACTTGTACTGACTTTAAGAAAAGTAATTAAATCTCTTAATTATTAATGTTGTACTGACGGGGTGCTGCACTGTTGGAGGTGCTGTCTTTCGGATGAGATATTAAACCAAGGCTCCATCTGCCCCTCAGGTGGACATAAAAGATCCCATGGCACTATTTTGAAGAAGAGCAGGGGAGTTCTCCCCCAGTGCCCTGGCCAACATTTATTTCTCAACCAACATCACTAAAACAGATGATCTGGTCATTTATCATATCGCTGCCTGTGGGACTTTGCTGTGCGCAAATTGTCTGCCAAGTTTCCTACATTACAACAGTGATTACACTTCAAAAGTACTTCATTGGTTGTTAATTCCTTTGTGACGTCCCGAGATGGTGAAAGACGCTATACAAATGCAAGTCTTTCTTTCTTGCATATAGTGTTTTATTGCGAATACTATTCAGACAACTCCACCAGTGCTGGGTGTGTGGGTTCCAGCACAGTGGTGAAATAAAGCAATCGGTGCAGAGATCACTGATTTCGGGCATTCCGTTTGTCAAATTGTACAGATCATAGAACTTTGTAAATCTGTACTTCTATTTCCAAAAGTATATTGGTGTGTCAGTAGATTTACTTTAATTTGTTTTTTGGAAGTATTTTATTCTAACTCGAGGTGCCAGGAATTGTTTTCAGTATTTCCAGATGTTTTGGAAAAATTTATAACAGAACTACCAGCATCTGTGTTCCAGTTACCTGCTGGAGGTTTCATGGGGTGCAGCCATGCCTGAGGCTCCATGTCATTACACATTCTGTCTTTTTTGGTTGGTCATAAATCAATCTTGCAGTCTAAAAGAACCCACTGAAATTCACTTCATTATTTGTGTTGTACGTGTCCTCATTCCTACGCTGAGCATATCACTATAGCAGAAGAGCACAATTTGGGGAATCTCAATTATCCGCCAGTTGCATTTATCCACCAATCCCCTCTCTTCTAGGTGTTAGCCATGGCTCAATTGGTAGCACTCTCGCCTCTCGAGTCTGAAGGTTGTGGGTTCAAGTCCCACTCCAGAGACTTGAGCACGTAATCCAGGGCTGACGCTCCAGACCGGGACCAAGGGAGTATTGTCTGACGGTGTTGACTCCTGCTGAGGTACAATTCTGTAACGCCGATGGCCCTCTGGTGCTTCACCTAGACCACCAGTGTTGGCAAGCTATTTGGCTGTGGGGCATCACATCTTAGTCGATCCTTTCCTCACCCTCGCTGTTGGAAGTGCCGTCTTTTGGATGGGACCCAAGGTCATGAAAGGTGCTATATAAATGTAAGTCTTCTTATCTAGGATAATGGCAATTGGACTGCAAAGCTGCTTTTTCCTTGGCAATATCATTTAATTTGTCCCAAGAAAAAGGGTTTCATTAGAGCTATTTGAAAACACTTCGTTCTTGTGGACTATCGTCCCACTGGTAAAATAACGATGGAGTGTTAGTTCACACTCCTGACTGCTTCTCTGAAGTCTGTTCTGTTAAGACAGTACACAAACTGAGACAAACAGTCTTGGTTCTGTATTGACACACTTCAGTTTTTTTTGGCAAGTCTCTGTGTTCTCCTGGATAAATATCAAGTCTGAGCTTAGTGAAGAGGGTCAGGCCTCCGGGTTAGGACTGTGTATTATTTCTTCATCTCCTCTCCTGACGGTGCTGACTCCTGCTGAGGTACAATTCTGTGGATGCCAATAGCCCTCTGGTGCTTCACCTAGACCACCAGTGTTGACGAGCTATTTGACTGTGACACATCACATTTGAGCCGATCCTTCCCTCCCACAACGCCCCCCACGCACCGCTGGCAGGGGTAGTCTCTGAGCAGAATGATCTTTTTTGAATGTATATTTTTTGTTGTTGAACATTTGAGGTTTTCTTTTGTCTTATTACAACACAAATGAGCACACAATAGTAAATTTAACTAATTATAAAAAAGCAATGAGGACAATACAAAAAGTTACCAGTCCATGCCAGCGTTTATGCTCCACTTGAGCCTCCTCCCCTCTTTTCTCATCTAACTCGATCAGCATAACCCTCTATTCCCTTCTCCCTCATGCTTATCCAGCCTCCCCTTAAATGCATCTATACTATTCGCTTCAACCACTCCCTGTGGCAGCGAGTTCCACATTCTCCCCATTCTCGGGGTAAAGAAGTTTCTTCTGAATTCTCTGTTGGATTTCTTGCTGACTATCTTATATTGATGGCCTCTAGTTATGCTCTTACCCACAAGTGGAAACATTCTCTCTGTATCCACTCTATCAAATCCTTTCATAATCTTAAAGACCTCTATAGGTCACCCCTCAGCCTTTTTTCAAGAGAAAAGAGACCCAGCCTGTTTATTCTTTGCTGATATGTATACCCTCGCATTTCTGGTATCATCCTTATAAATCTTCTCTGCACCCTCTCCAGTGCTTCTATATCCTTTTTATAATATGGTGATCAGAATTGCACACAGTACTCCAAGTGTGGCCTAACCAAGGTTCAATACAGGTTTAGCATAACTTCCCTACTATTCAATTCTATTGCTCTAGAAATAAACCCTAGTGCTTGGTTTGCTTTTTTTTTATGGCCTTGTTAACCTGTGGCGCAACTTTTTAGTGATTTGTGTATTTGTACTCTGAGATCCCTTTGTTCTTCTACTCCACCTAGACTCGCACCCTCCAAGTGATAAGTGACCTCCCTATTCTTACTACCAAAATGTAATACCTCACATTTATCTGTGTTGAACTTCTCATTTGCCAATTATTTGCCCATTCTGCAAGTTTATTAATGTTCTCCTGCAATTTGTTGCAGTCCTTCTCAGTATTGACTAACCCCCCACCCCCCCAATTTGGTATCATCTGCAAATTTAGAAATTGTGTTTTTGATTCCAAAGTCTAAATCGTTAATGTAAGTTGTGAACAGCAGTGGTCCCAGCACTGATCCTTGTGGAACACCACTACCCACCTTCTGCCACTGCGCATAGCTATCCTTTACTCCTACTCTCTGCTTTCTGTCTTGAAGCCAGCTAGCTATCCATTCTGCTACTTGTCCCCTGACTCTGCATTCTCTGACTTTATTCATTAGCTTATTATGGGGTACCTTATCGAAGGCCTTTTGAAAATCTAGGTAAATTACATCTACTACATTACCCTTGTCTACTCTTTCTGTTACCTCTTCAAAAAATTCAATGAGGTTGGTCAAGCAAGATTTTCCCTTTTGAAATCCATGCTGACTATTCATTATTATACTTTTCCTTTCTAGATGTTCTTCTATTCTCTCCTTTAGTAGGGATTCCATTATTTTTCCTACTACCGATGTTAAGCTGGCTGGTCTAATGACCTCCACAATCTAATAGTCTGTGAATATTGGCCAGTTGAGTAAGGTACTATAGGGCAATCAGCAGCAATGACACTTGTTTCCACTTGGAGGGGTCACCACCTTCCAGAGAGAAGGGAAGGAAACCTGGTCAGGATGGAGGGGCAGTGGAAACTATGGACTAGATCAGTAACTTGCCATATACAAATTTCAGGCACATGAGGTTCCATTTTCTACATGTATCTTTTCCGCCATCTCGTATTAGATCTCTTTTAACTCTTCTGCTGTAACTGAAGCCGGGCTACGGCTGCATGTTCCCTTCTCACGGCAGTCTTGCTTTCTTTGGTGGTTGAGCGGTATGGGAGCTGCTTGGATCAGCGGACGATCTGTGTGTTGCTTCCAGGCAGTGAGGGCCCTGGCCCTATAACAGCTTGGAGGCACTGCTGGAGATGGAGAATGTGTGCTGGAGTATCCAGTATCAGATTCCTGCAGCATGTGACGTGCACATGTTGTACTCCTTAAAGATATGAGCATTTATTGAACAGGATTCTGTATAGTGAGCCCTGGTATAAAATTCCTTTTTATTTTGTTGAAAGCTGTTTTATATTGACTAAACTCCCTATGTGGCTGCCCCACAACATGTGGTCTGTGCTGCAAGGGTTAAGTTACAGTTGCCAGAACATTAGCTTTAACACGTGGCGGTATATTTTGCTCTGTTTTTTGAAGTTGGTGTGAGTTGAGGATTGGTCCATTAAACCACCAATGAAAGTTACCGCCTTGAATGAAAAGCCATCCCCTTGGTTTGGGAGCTAGCGACACTTGTAGTTGTGTGTCTTGTTCAGCCAAGTCACCTGCTGGCTGTAATAGAATGGGTTTTCATTCATTCACCAGGATACCGACTGCTATGGAATGTACTCAGTAACTTCCCATCTCCTTAAAGCTGATGTAACAGTAAAAGTACACCATTTGATGGCTCCCAGATTAGTTCAACTTCATGCTTGAAACTCTTCAATCAGGGTTCTGTCCTTGCCACAACATTGAAACAGCCCTAATCAAAGTCACAAATTAAATCCCCTGTGACTGTGGAGCATTTTTCCTCCTAGACCTACATGTAGCCTTTGATCATACCTCCAATACCTCTGTTGTCCACCTTAGCAGGACAGTCCTCGCTTGATTCCACTCTTACTATCCAGTTGTAGCATCTCCAGCAATGGCTTCTCTTCCTGCCGCTGCATTGTTATCTCTGGTTTCTCCCATGAATCTGTCCTTGGCCTCATTTTCCTCAATATGTATGCTGCCCCATGGCAACATCATCTGCAGACATGGGGTCAGCTTTGTCACGTAAGAACATAAGAAATAGGAGCAGGAGTGGGCCATTTGGCCCTTCAAACCTGCTCCACCATTCAATAAGATCATGGCTGATCTTCTACCTCATCTCCACTTTCCTGCACTATCCCCATATCCCTTGATTCCCTTAATATTCAAAAATCTATCGATCTCTGTCTTGAATATACTCAATGACTGAACCTCCACAGCCTTCTGGGGTAGAGAATGCCAAAGATTCACCACCCTCTGAGTGAAGAAATTTATCCTCATCTCAGTCCTAAATGGCCGACCCCTCATTCTGAGACTGTGACCCCTGGTTCTAGACTCCCCAGCAAGGGGAAACATCCTCCCTGCATCTATCCTGTCAAGCCCTGTAAGAATTTTGTATGTTTCAATGAGATCACCCCTCATTCTTCTAAACTCCAGAGAATATAGGCCTAGTCTACTCAATCTCTCCTCATAGGACAATCCCCCCATCCCAGGAACCAGTCTGGTGAACCTTCGTTGCACTCCCTCTATGGCAAGTATATCCTTCCTTAGGTAAGGAGACCAAAACTGTACACAATACTCCAGCTGCGGTCTCACCAGGGCCCTATATAATTGCAGTAAGATGTCTTTACTCTTATACTCAAATCCTCTTGTAATAAAGGCCAACATACCATTTGCTTTCCTAATTGTTTGCTGTACCTGCATGTTAACTTTCAGTGATTCGTGTACAAGGACACCCAGGTCCCTCTGAACACCAACATTTCCCAATCTCTCCATTTAAAAAGTACTCTGCTTTTCTATTTTTCCTACCAAAGTGGATAACTTCACATTTCTCCGCATTATATTCCATTTGCCATGTTCTTACCCACTCACTTAGCCTGTCTATATCCCATTGAAGCCTCCTTGCATCCTTCTCACAACTTGCATTCCCACCCAGCTTTGTATCATCAGCAAACTTGGATATACAGGTAGACTACCCTTTATCCGGACTTCCGAAAACCGAAACCCTCTAAAAACCGAAGGTTTTTTCGTTCAGCGTAAGTCGTGCGTACGACTTACGCTGAACGAAAAAACCTTCGGTTTTTAGAGGGTTCCGGTTGCGGAAGTTCGGATAAAGGGTAAGTCGTGCGCACGACCCCCCGCCGACCCCCCCCGCCAGCCCCGACAACCGCCAGCCCCGACAACCGCCGACCCCCCCGCGGACCCCGCCAGCCCCGACAACCGCCGACCCCCCCCCCCCCGCGGACCCCGCCAGCCCCGACAACCGCCGACCCCGCCAGCCGCCGACCCCCCCGCGGACCCCGCCAGCCCCGACAACCGCCGACCCCCCCCCCCCCCGCGGACCCCGACAACCGCCGACCCCACCAGCCCCGACAACCGCGGACCCCGCCAGCCCCGACAACCGCCGGCCCCGACCCCCGCCGACCCCGACTGACTTATGCTGAGCGTCAGCGTAAGTCGTGCGCACGACCCCCCGCCGACCCACCTTCCGAAATCCGAAATTCTCCTTTATCCGAAACTCGGCTGGTCCCGAGGTTTTCGGATAAAGGATAGTCTACCTGTATTACATTTGGTCCCCTCATCCAAATCATTGATGTAGATTGTGAATAGCTGAGGCCCAAGCACTGACCCTTGCCTCACGTAGGCTGATGGCACACAGCCTTACTTCTCCGCCACCTCTCTCTACTGCTCCACTGCCTATGCGCTGTCAAACTGATTGATTGTCTGACATTCAGTCTTAGATGAGGTGCAGTTTCCTCCAATTAAACATTGGGAAGACCCAGGCCATCATCTTTGGTCCCCACCACAAACTCCGTGCCCATGCCCCCAATTCTAACCTCTTCTGCTGGCACTGAGTCAGGTTGACCCAGCCTGTTTGTTTGCGACCTTGTTATCCTATTTGACTCTGAGCTGAGCTTCCCAGCCGATATCCTCTCCATCACAAAGGCCTATTCCACCTCTAATATTCTCTCTGTCCACCCCTGCATCAGCCCATCTGCTACCAAAACTCTCCTCCATGCCGTTTTCACCTCCAGACTCAACTGTTCCACTGCTGTCCTGGCCAGTCTCCCATCCACCACGCCCTGCAAACTTCAGCTCATACTAAACTCTGCTGCACCAAATCCCGCTCGCCCATCACTCCTGGCTTTGCTGATCTGGCTTGCAGTCCCCATCGCTGCTTATTTAAAATTCTTACCTTTTGTGTTTAAATCCCTATAGTTGTGACCTTCACAAACCCTCCAACCTCCCTGCCCCCAGTCCCCAGCAGTTTCTGTTCCTCTGACTCTGGCCTCTTGTGTATTCATCTCCCTTCGTCCACCGTTGGCGACTGTGCCTTCAACCAATTAGGCTCCATGCTTTGGAATTCCCTCCCTAAACCCCTCTGCCTCTCCACCTCCTCCTCCTCCCCCCTCCTTGTTTTAAGACCCTTCTTAAAGCCAGGCTTCTTTGGCTAGCGCCCAATTTTGTCTGATTTTTGCCTCCGTGAAGCGCTTTGGGACGTTTTTCTACGTTAAAGATGCTATATAAATGCAAGTTGTTACTGTTCCATCTGGGGTCCCACCCAGACCCATCCTAATCAACATTCCAAATGGCTCGTTTATCTCTGGGAGTTGACGTGAATCTGACTTTATATCAATAACATAACAAACAAACAAGATCCCTTCCAGGGAATATAGGTAGAAGACCGAAAATATTGCAGTCGCCCAAGTGGCCATTGTTCATGTGTGTGCCTACACAGGAGAGAGTGGCATCCCAATGGCTTCCCTCCTCTCTAGCTGTATTTAAACAGTCTATGCTCAGGAGCCATAGTACAGGAAACTCTCTTTTTAACCGGCACCTAAATAACCGGAAATCTCTGTTAACCGGAAAAATTCAGGAGTTGGTTCCAGTAAGTTTTACTTCATATTAGTGGCAGTTCCTGGATCTGTGGCTGTGTAACTGGGGTTCCTGCACATGTTGCTAAGCAACAGGGAAGCCTGGATTTGTTGCTGTGTACAGAGCTCTCGTACCTTTTAGCTATACCTCTCTGTGTAATCCGGACTTTTTGGTAAACCGGCACCACGCCGGTCCCGTTGGTGCCAGATAATAAAGAGTTTCCTGTACCTGATGGTGTGGTGCTATCTGTACTCTGATAAGTAAGCACTGGCTGAATGCCAGGCAACTTTTCCTGTTCCTGCACCTGGGGATTGCTTGGCTGCTGTGAATACAGGAAAATCAACGGGGAGGAGCATATTGTGTCAGCCTTGGCTCAGTTGGTAGCACTCTCGCCCCTGAGTCGGAAGGTTGTGGGTTTGAGTTCCACTCCAGAGACTTGAGCACGTAATCCAGGCTAGCGCTTCTGTGCTGAAATGAGGGAGTGCTGCAGTGTCGGAGGTGCCGTCTTTCGGATGAGATGTTCAACTGAGGATCCGTCGGCCCTCCCTGGAGGACGTAAAAGATGCCACAGCACTATTTCAAGGAAAAGCAGGGAAGTTCTCCCTGGTGTCCTGGCCAACATACTTCTCTCAACCAGCACCTAAAACAGATGATCTGATCATTTATTTCTGTGCTGTTTGTGGGACCTTGCTGTGTGTAAATTGACTCTTGCGTTTCCTACATTACAACAGCGACTACACTTCAAAAGTACTCCATTGGCTGTAACGCACTTTTTTAGGACACCCATAGGTCATGAAAGGTGCTATATAAATGTAAGTTCTCTCTTTTATATGCCACTAAAAGTGCCTGCCCAATTCAAGGTCCATTAATTTAAGTGGGTGAAGATTGGGTGGCCTCCCTTAGGGGTGTACACTCCTCTCTGTCCAAATATCCTGTGTTCATTGTGCCCAGATGAGCCCGTGGCCCAATGAGCAGGGACAGCAAAATCTACCCCCCCCCCCCCCTGCCGTGCTGCCCATTCAAAATGCACATGGTGACCTGGTACTCCCAGTCCACTCATCTGTTAATAGAATTGGCCACTACAGTTGTAAATTTGCAGAGGTGGCCTCTGAGAAAGCGGAGCTGGGGTTAATGGCACGTGTGTGTTTATGTAGCGAGAGCATCGCGTCTCCATGTGCTGCCTGTGAAGGTGGTGATTATGGATGGCCCCTTTAATGACCACCTCAATCAAACCGAGCTGCTTTTATTTATGGATTTTCCTCATTCCAAGTGTCAGGTTGATGTGATGCTCTAAATTCATACTCGGGTGCTGCTCTTTTCCCCTCGAGTGAGCCAGAGGCTGATGCGAGCAGCGAGTGCTGTCTAAAGTGGCTTATCCATAAATCCATGACTTTCATAAAAACACACCGAGCAGATACCTGATGAATTGGTGGCGGCAAAGGTTTTTTTGAACTGCAAATAAACTAAAACCTCTCTCGGGTTGCCAACTCTGATTGGACATATTCCTGGAGATTTCGTCACATGACCTCTTGCTTCCAACCACCCCGCCCGGTCAAACAGCCCTTTTTCCCATCTCCAATACTTTTATGATGAATAAACAAAAGTGTTCAAAGAAAATGCAAAAAAATACACTTTTTTAATGATTTTTCTCCCAGGTTTTTGCTTGTAGCAGTGTGCTGGAGATTAATCTTTCATTCCTGGAAACTCTGGGGTAATGCTGGAGGGTGGCAACCTTCACTCTCTTCCTCCCAGCTTGGGATGTAAGTGCACCACCTAGGTCTGAAATTCCACGTTCAAAGAACAGGAGGCTGCCTGCTTTTCTCCATAACGAACGACCGCTGATGAAATTGTGGGGATGCACTGATCTGAATGTCTTGCTTTCTACAAAAGAGAATTTCAATAGTGGACTGCTACTTATGGTGAATATTAGGCATTCGCCTGTGTTTCTGTACAGAGGAACGTCACATCTGTTGTGAGACTGAGCCATACAGATCAGGAAATATTCAGGTTCAATCCCTAGTCTGTCTTGATTTAATCCCAGCGAGGCATAGAATATAAGAGCAGGGAGGTTATGATGGAGCTGTACAAAACGCTGGTTAGGCCACAGCTGGAATACTGTGTGCAGTTCTGGTCACCACACTATAGGAAGGATGTGATTGCTTTGGAGAGGGTGCAGAGGAGATTCACCAGGATGTTACCTGGGCTGGAGCGCTTCAGCTATGAAGAGAGACTGGACAGGTGGGGTTGTTTTTCTTAGAGCAGAGAAGGCTGAGGGGGGGACCTGATTGAGGTATACAAAATTATGAGGGGCATAGATAGGGTGGATAGAAAGGAACTTTTCCCCTTAGTAGAGGGGTCAATAACCAGGGGGCATAGTTTCAAGGTAAGGGGCAGGAGGTTTAGAGGGGATTTGAGGAAAAACTTTTTCACCCAGAGGGTGGTTGGAATCTGGAACTCACTGCCTGAAAGGGTGGTAGAGGCTGGAACCCTCAACATTCAAGAAGCATTTAGATGAGCACTTGAAATGCCATAGCATACAAGGCTACGGACCAAATGCTGGAAAATGGGATTAGATTAGACAGGGCTTGATGGCCGGCGTGGACACAATGGGCCGAAGGGCCTCTTTCTGTGCTGTATAACTCTGAGAATGAGGCTAGAATTGGTCTCGATGTTGCTGGGATAGGGAGAGAAAAAATTGGCCAGCATTCCTTCTGCGGATCGCTATCCAGCGACCCCTCTTGGAAAGTGCTGGTAAGTGGATGTTAGTTGAGAAGAGGGTTGGATTTGACATGCCCCCCATGGTTGAATAACCTCCTGACACACACAGTCTAGACAAACATGAAGATTCAGTATTTGGCTTCGTACTGATGGTCAGCAAGTTCAAGAGAAGAGGGATGTGTAGTGAAATTATATTTTATTTCTACAAGAGTAATGAAATCATAATCTCAGTAGGTGCCAAATTCTGGCTCACATCTACAGAACGGAAATAAGTGCATGAAACTCTTTTACAAAGCTTTGGCCTTTTCCTGTATCAGCTTGTGTGCTCTTGTATGTTTTTAATTTCTTAATTTCTACCTGTGAGTATATCTGTGCTTCACTCACGATTTTTATTATTTGTTCATTACACAATCCAGCTCGTCCACAGGTAACAAATGCACTAAATGTAGATGCCCATCCCCTGTATTAATGCTGCTGGGTTTCCCCAGGGTCAGGCAATATATGTTGGATTGCATAGATGGCATGAATTTTTTTTGAATATTAAGGATAGTTTTTTTTTGATATATGGCCCAGTCTCAGCGTAGGCAACTGCAATTCCAGTCTTGTGGTCTGGAGGGGACCCTGAGGTGGTTACTGTACACACATTACAATAGTGTTCCCCAGGCCTGTGTAAAAGAAGGAAAGAACTCCAGACATCCCAAAGCGCTTTACAGCCAATTAATTATTTTTGAAGTGTAGTCACTGTTGTAATGTAGGAAACGTGGCAATTTACGCATAAATGTGGTGATGACCAGATAATCTGTTTTAGTGATGTTGGTTGAGGGATAAATATTGGCCAGGACACCGTGGAGAACTCTCCTGCTCTTTTTCGAATAGTGCTATGCTGCCTTTTATATTCACCCGAGAGGGGGCCTCATTCGAAAGACGGCAGCTCCGACAGTGCAGCACTCCCTCAGTACTGTACTGGAGTACAGGAAACACTTTTTTATCCTGCACCGGCGTGGTGCCGGTTGATCAAAAAGTCCGGATTACAGAGAGGTATACTTACTAAAGTACAAGAGCCCCGTACATGGCCACAGATCCAGGCGTCCCTGTTGCATGGCAACAGGTGCAGGAGTCCCGGTTACACGGCCACAGATCCAGGAACCCCGGTTACACGGCCACTAATATGAAGTAAAACTTACCTGAACCTACTCCTGAATTTTGCCGGTTGAGAGATTTCCGGTTATTTAGGTGCCGGTAAAAAGAGAGTTTCCTGTATTAGCCTAGATTTTGTGCTCAAGTCTCTGGGGTGGCGCTTGAACCCATAAACAGCTGATTCAGTGCTACCAACTGAGCCACAGCTGACACCGAAACCTCAGGGTTCCATGCAGTGTTTTTTTTTAAAGTGCTGTGCTGAGTGCTGAAAGCCGTCTCTGGCAGACTTGGGAAAATCTAAGCAATATTTTCAGCAGGTCTGTGTGAAAGAGGTGGGAGGAATGCTGGCATTTTCCTTCAGTCCCACTCAGCAAGGAATGTCCCGTGTAGCTTTCAGAACATTGCATTTGCAAGTCTTCATGGCAGTTAGAATGTGTGCGCATTTTTTTGAAACCTCGGTGCTAATACAATGGAGCCTTAGAGTCTTCAACCGTAAATATTCATTCGAAGAGTCTCGTGGTTTTGGAGCTCGCTGGTGGCTCGGTGGGGAATTGCATTGCACCATACAGATCGGGGAGGTCCCAGATTTGATCCCCAGTCTGCGCTTAGCCAGTTAATCTCTGCCACAAGACAGGACTGAGAGTCTAACGATAGCAAAATACTGCGGATGCTGGAAATCTGAAATAACAACAGAAAAAGCCGGAAAAGCTCAGCAGGCCAGGCAACATCCGTGGAGAGAGAAAGAGTCTAAACCGTGTGTGGGCTATTTGACTGATGCCTTCCATGGGGGAATAGCTCACATTTATTTTAGACACATAATGAATGACGGTAGTGTTAGAAGGCTGCCAGCGCCTGCGGAACCATAGCCAGAGCGAAGTGAGCTAGGGGAGAAGGTACAGAGAAAATTGGAGGAAGCGAGGCGCTGTCTGATTTTTGTTGGTCGTATACTGAATTGGAGCTTTTGAAACACATGGTACGGGCTTTTCTGAGTTCTGGTACCGATTACTTGTGCAGGATTTTGTAACATTTTTACATGAATACCAACATTTTGATGTCACCGAAGGGTTAATATGAGCATGACTGGAATGGTTCTAAGTTCCATGTTGCCGCTATTCTTAACAAGGCAGCTGTTTCGAAGCAGGTGTGTAGGAGCACAGGTGCATTGCTTGGCCAGGGAATGAGGTACAGCGACGGCTCAAAGCAGCACCGTACTGGCAATGAGTATAATGTAGATCACAAGGAAGAAAGTGTTTTTTCATTAGGATTGCTGCAACAGCTTGCACATGTGTATATCTGTATCAAACTCTCAATGCTTTTGGGGAAACACTTTGCAATTTCTGTGGGGTTTTTTTAAATGGGAAAGAACGACAATCTCCAGAGAAATGTCACCAGCAACAGAAAATACTTTCTAATTGACCTCCAAGATGGCGCAATTAACCCTTAATTGACCTCCGTGGTATTGATAGTGGATCTTGTAACCTTAAAGGAACAGGCCAAGTTCCACATAACTGCATCTTGGCAATGGGACGATGTGATGTGTTCTACCTGATATGATATAATAGTCTTTATTCTATGACTTCTCAAGACTAATGCTTTGGGAGATCTGCTATTACGTTTAAAAACAACACTTCTATCTGGAGTACTGGAAGGAAATCAGCCCTTTGCAGCACTGCTGATATTTCCATGTTAGGCACAATACCAGAACAGAAACTCTCTTCTCATCTACGCAGTGGCCTATCAGAATGGGCTTTGAATTGACTGCACATGTCAACTCCCCAGAGTCCTCTGCTTAATATAGATTGCATCTAATGCACGTTTGTCTTTTATACTTTGTGTCACACTGGCTTACTGCAAATTTCTATAATTGGCTAAAATGTTATATTCATAACCGAACCAATCACAGTTGAACAGGTAGGTAGCTTGCTGATCAAAAGTGGGCAAGAGTGTACATTAACCACCAATGAAAATCTGCAAAGAACATAGGAATATAATTGATCAAGAATGAGCAGTCAGGAAAAGCTACTAATAATTAAAACAAATTAAATCCCTCCAAAAAAAATTTGCAAATATTTTAGGCTGTCATCTCCCTAAAGTAAAAATCTCAGTCATGGAAATAAAGTTTGTAACATAATAGCATGAAGTACAAAATTAAAATTATTAAACTTATCTGTGTAGCAACATTTTTAAAATGCAGCTACCAACATCTCCGAAATCTGCGGCTTGAGTTTGTCATGGTTCCCTGAGTTAGGACTGTTAGTTGACAAGGTAGCTGACTAAGCTCTCACCTGGCATCTGTGTCTACAACTCCCAGCATTTCTTTTTACAATGGACAGCAAGACTGGTCCTTCGCAGGATGTACCAGGACTTGCTGCTTGTAAGCCCCTCCCCCTTCCTACTGAGTGATGGAGAAGGAATGGGGACGCAAAGCCATCATTGGGCCAGTCAAAATAAATACACATTTGATTTTTTTTTGTATTAAGAACAACATAAAGCATGAACCTTTGAACTATTTGGGAGGCCATTTTTGACACAAGCCACAATGTAAATTGTGTGTGCGATTGATTATTTATGCTTTTTGATTAATGACGCAGTTATGTGCTTAATTACTGTTAGAGGTTTCTCCCACTTCCCTGATCATTTTCCTCACGCTCTCTTTGTTGCGTCCGTGTATAATAAGACACAGACTGTGGAGAACGGTACAACAGGTGTTTACTCAACGTGGCTCACACTGCAACTGATCTGTACAGATTACTACTCAGTGCTATATACAGGTGTGGTCACTGCCGGTACTGCAGTATACATGAGCTGGAAAACATAGTTCCCCCCCTTAAAGGTATATACATTACACTCTTAGTTTTTTAAATATTCTTAATGTGCAAATCTGGGTTTAGGTATTTGGTCTCCTGGATTCCCCCTGCATTCCCTTTCAGCCTGATCAGCAATTCAGCACATTGCCACTTTGCCCCCATTCTGTATTCCGCTTGACCAGACAAGTAGATTACCATGCCCTTCTACCCCTCCCCTTCAATCTCCGCCCACCTCCCCCCCCCCCCCCCCCCGATATTGCCCTTCTCCCCATGTTACATGCACAGATTTACTTCTGCAGCCTTAATAAGTGAGGAGAACAAATTGACTCCTGGAATAGAAAGTAATCAAAAGCACTTACTTCACTGTCTCTGAACACATCGCTCACAAACATCTTTTCAAATCCTTTCAGCGGAAATGTGCAGATGCAAAACAATCTTAAAAAATAAAGCTAGCCACTTAATGCTACATGCTACTAACCTGGAGCCCGAGTGTTTTCCAATCTGCAGATTAAACAATTTAACTCTGACTGACCTGAGACGTTGTTTATTTAGCGGCCTTGAAGAGACGCCGTTCCATTTTAGTAGCAGAATAATATGCTCTACTTTACGTGGCATAACCCCCCTGTTATTATGTGTGTTATTTGACTTACGAGCAATGCCACAGGAAATTGCTAGATTTTTATATCGGCATGGGGCTAAGGGCTGTTCTCCTTGCTGCAGTCTCGACAGGGCCAGTAGTAGCAGCCCTCTCCCCAGGCGTCCCCAGTGCTACTCCTGGCTGACTGCCTTAAGGCTGATGGGAAGACTTGTTGCTTTTTTCTTTTCCTTCTCCTCGCAGTCTATAAAGGATGGGGGAGGTGGGAAACTCATCGGGCTGGATTTTCATTCAGCAGTCGGGAAGGAGGCGGGACTACAACTTTTGGGTTTTAGTCCCGCCTCCATCGACGTCTGGCCAATCCACGCGATTTTCCCTTGATTGACCTTGTTGAGCCCGCCCAGCAGGCTCAGCAGGCCAATTAAGGGCCACCCGGCAACAGCTGACGTCACAGACTGAAATTTCATCTGTCAAGACGTGCTGACAGATAAAATATCAGTGTTTCACAGCTGTTTGAAGCTGTCAAACACTGACAGTCTGACTTCTAACCTGAGTCCTTCTATGCAGACTCAGAACTCTCACCGGCACTGAAAGCTGCAGGCTGTCACTTTTGACAGATCGCAGCCTTTCTGCTTTCAGTGCCGGCTGAATGATGGACTCCCGACGCCTAGAGGAAGAAAGGCTGTTAAGGTAAGTACAGGTAATTTAAACTTCTTTAATCACTTTAGACACACCAAACACACTTACCTTTGCACTCATGCACCCATCACTCACCTGAACACCGACATCTCAACCCCTCCAAGTCCTTCAACCCGACGGCCCGTCTCCTCTAACCTGGCGTGGTTTGGAGCCGTCGGGAATCCCACACGAAACCCCTCAAAATAGGGATTAGGCTAAAAACTGCCTGTTAACTACCTGTTAACAGGCAGTTAATTAGCACTAATCCCTTCCCGCCTCGGGTCGGCGGGTCCCAATGCGGTACCCGCCTCCTTTGAAACTTGCGTGGAGGCGGGTTTTGGGCAGGATGGTGTCGGGACCCCTGAATTCGGGATTTTAGCCCCCCGCACGCCTAAAAGCCCTGCCTCATGGCACACTGAAAATCTAGGCCATTGGCTCCACTTGATGCCTCTCCTGCAGCACAGTTGAAATTATCCCTCAACCAACATCACTAAAGAAGCATTATCTGGTCGTCATCTCATTGTTATTTGTGAGCACTTACTGTGCACAAATTGGTTGCCACATTTCCTACATTACAACAGTGACTACATTTCAGAAAAGTAGTTCATTGGCTGTAAAGCGCTTTGGGGTGAGCTGAGGTCATGAAAGGCGCTATATAAATGCAAAGCTTGCTTGCTTTCCTCCCTGTATTGGCACTTTCTCTGATGGGATGGCGTTTCCCCATCCTCTCCTGTAACACGGACCCTAATGTATTTATAAGGTGGTGAAGGAAAAAGGCACATGCTGGACGTGCGAGGCAGTGTCTAAAGGAGATGGATGCCACCTGTATTAATATTCCAGAAGAACATCCTGACTGAGCAGACCTCCTAGAATGTTAACCCGCCTTTCCTCCTTCATACATCTCCAGAGTAGGACTACACTCAGTTACCAAGCTTGCTGCCATCTCTGACTGCCGTTCACATAAAGTAATAAGACCGAAAAGCTAAAATATCGGTTTTGTAAATAATGGAGCACGTCATTTTGCCAGCATCAAGTGAATAATATATCTCTCTTTTTTAAAAAAAAAAAAAAAAAAAAATTCTTTTAATAATTGATAAGCAAGAAGTTGCAGTTTAATTGTAGTGTAGCAAGAGGGAAGGTCCTGGGTCGTGCCCAAAGGGCTCTCCAGTTGCACCGAGGCATTATGTGATGGCTGTTTTGAGCCAGCGTTTCATTTTATTTATTGAATTTGCTCAAGATGGATCAAGGTCAACCTCCGGTCAGTTTCAGATGGCCGATATTGACGGAGCAGCTATGCATTTGTGTTTCTGGTTGAGTTGATGGAGGAGTGGGGGCTGTTGGTAAACAAATATAATATATAGTTGCTGCAAATTATTATTTTCAAACAGAAGTGCATTCACAGTAAATAGATTGTAAATATCTTGCTTTCTCCACACCCTCTTTTTTGTGTGCCAGTTTTGAGTTGGCGGCTTGGTTGGGACCTGAGTTGAGTGCGAACAACTAGTTGGCCTATTGTGGTGAAGCAGGTGTCTGAAAGGATGAAGCTTTCTGTCCAGCATGGATTAGCACCCAGGTCTCTGAGGCGAAAGGATAATGCTCTGGCCAGGTGTTCCACCAGTCCCTATTCCATTGAGGAGAGACCTTCAACCCATTGATGCGCATTGGACTTGGGCCCAGCTACTCCAAGCACAAGTACATTGTTTCAAGGCCAAAATCTGACCTTATTGAAATTGGGGTAACTGTAGTAGGTAAGGTGGAGATTTACCATCACCTATTAACAGCCGTGGTTCAGTAAGTGTTGCGAGTTGTGTTGTTTGTTGGGGCAGTGTTGCATAGTCAGGAGAATCAGTGTGCAGTCTTTTTGGATTGATGCAGAGGTACGGTAGTGTAGTGGTTATTTTAGAGGACTTGTAATTCAAAGGCCCGGCCTAATAATAAAGAGAACGTGAGCTCAAATCCCACCAAGGCAGTTTGAGGATTTGAATTCAGTTTATAAAAAAAATTAAATCTGGAAATTAAAAAGCTGGTACAGGAAACTTTGTTATATCCGGCATCGACGGGACCGAGCTGTTGCCGATCTATCAAAACTGCCGGACATACCAGCGTTAATGTTGAAGCATACGGAGGTTTTCATCTCCATATCGGACAACAAACACTGTTGCTTAGCAACAGCTTCTAAACAGTCGGCCATACCTTGAAAGCGTCTCTGTAGCTTAGCAACAGCTTCAGAGAGACTTTCCAGAGCCTGACTGTTGGAAAAAAAAACTAATTTCTGCTCCTGATTTCTGCCGGTTGATCGAGGTTTCCGGACATACAACCTCCGGATAAACCAAAGTCTCCTGTATTCAGTAATAGTGACCAAGAAACTGTCGGATTGTCATAAAAACCTAACTGGTTCACTGATGTGCTTTCGGGAAGGAACCTGCCATCCTTACCCAGTCTGGCCTTTTTGCGACTCCATTCCTACACCAACGTGGCTGACTCTTAACTGATCTCTAAAGTGGCCTAGTAAGCCACTCAGTTGTATCTGGGCAACTAGGGATGGGCAATATTCCAAACTAGGAATGCTGGCCTTGCCTAGAATGAATAATCACCAGGCAGGAGTGTTCCCTCCCAGTCGGGGAACACTTCAGCAGTCAAGGACATTCAGCCTCCGATCTTCGGGTAAGCATTCTCCAAGGCGGCCTTCGAGACACACGACAACGCAAAATCGTCGAGCAGAAACTGATAGCTAAGTTCCGCATCCATGAGGACGGCCTCAACCGAGATCTTGGGTTCATGTCACGCTACATGTAACCCCACCTGACGCAGGGTCATCCAGACTCGAGTCGACATTGGCTTGTTCTCTCTACACAGATGCGGCCGGACCTGCTGTGATTTCCAGCAAAAAAAAATGTTTTTTGTCTTTTTTTGTTTTTCATACAGACCCCAGCATCTGCAATATTTGACCCCTTGTGACCCCACCTCATTGTTCTTTGATGTAATGTTTTCCTGACTGACCTGCTTGGACACCATTCACACCTTTGATTGCTGTGATTATCTCTCTGCCGAGGTGTGATAAATGGCAGTTGGAAACATTACCCGTAAACATCTGACATGATTCTCTGACTATATAAGCTGTGTCTTTATGCATTTCTCCACTTCACCTGACGAAGGAGCAGCGCTCCAAAAGCTTGTGATTTCAAATAAAGCTGTTGGACTATAACCTGGTGTTGTGTGACTTCTTACATAGAATGAATAAAGAAAGTAAAATATTGAAGTACAGCTCATGCATCCTTGACCGAATGCATAGGCCTGACTTAAGCATCAGCTGCTTCTGTGGTGGTGGTCTGATTAATATTGTACGGAGTTTTACATTGCAGAGGGGTTCCGAATCAGGAACCTTTGAGTTTGTGTGTGTGTGTGTGTGTGACTGGCCCTGGTTCTGATGTACTGACATCATAACTTCCCTAATGTGTTGCGAATTCCATCTGTAACTAGTTCAGTGTCTTTATTGATCCTTGTGCACGGCTTTAAGATTGAGAGACCTAGGCAAAACTGGGTCGCCACTGCCGCTGGATTTGTGAAGAATGATCTTTGGCACTGCCAGTGACTGAGCAGGAATCGGGCGGTGGCACAGAAATGGGAAGGTGCCTCTTGAGGACTGATGACCTGGTCACATCTCTTGAATGCTGTCGACAGCTCGTTGATCGAGCTTTCATCCTGTGAGCTATGTGTACACGTTGTAAATGTATCATTTGTAAAGTTGTGATCGCTCTAAGATGGTTTACAAACGCTTCCTTGGAAAACTGCAGTGTTTCACCGGAGGTGGTTTGTCTATAGCGGTGTTATTTGAGAATGAATCAACATGTAGGTTACCTTTTGAGGGAAAGAGTATTTAAAATGTTAATTCCATGGTTTGGCACCCAAACAACAATGGTGTTTGCATCTGGTGTGGGGTGCGTGCCCAGTGTCTGTGAATTAACTACTAGGCGCATATGGCCCTTTAATTGTTAATACAATTGTCACTGTCACAGGCAAATCATGATTGTTGCTTTGAAGCTTAATGTAATCATACTCGTGAGTGACGCCGTCTTCCAATGAATTTGTTTGAATTTCAAAGGCAAAACACGGGATGATCTTGTTTTTTTCCAGTTTTCTAGTCAACATGCAGCAAGCTGGGACTGGGGGGTGGGTAAAAGCTCCAAGCAAAGCTAATGCATGCACCACCAGAGACTGTTTCTGAGAATTTGGCAAGAGAGAGTACAGTGCATTTTAGAGCAGCCAGCTCAGTTTGTATATAGTGTGCATTTAACAATTGTGTTGTATTGTATTGTGCCCATGTCTCTTTGTTTCTGTGTATCGTTTTACTTGTAAATAAATGAGGAGCGGCAATTTAACTTGTATAAAGCACTTTAATATTTTTCATCATCTGAGCTGATGGGAGATATAGTGGGCATCCTACATATTCTCCAGTAAGCAGTTTAATGTGATGGTTAATTGTTAGACCGCGGATAGGTTGACCTAGATACAGCAGAGAGTAAAGATTTCAGTTCGTGAGTGAGTCGTTTTGTTGAAAACTGTCTTCTAGCATGAGTAAAGGTACGGGGTGAGGTGCAGAGCGTACACTGTAACAGGTGAACAATGTCAGGGACTGCATGGCTCTTGACTGTACTGAGTCCAGGAGTAAGTATTCAGAACCATCTGTGTTGTGGCTTTTGAAGTTGCCAAGCCTGTTTACTGAGCTTCCTCTCTGACCTAAGTGGAGAGCTGCAGTCAGTGTTTTTGAGGCAAATATTTAGATGGTTGTGTTACTGTACGTGCAGATGTATTTCCATGCTATGGACCCCAGCGTACTGAATATTACAAACTGCTATGATCAAAATAGATATAACAATATTAATAAAGATATGCTTTTACAACATGTTATGAGGATTTAAATCTTTTTGCCATTTAGGACATAAAATCCTACTGTCTCCTAAGATTGCAGAACAAGCCAATCCTTCGTGCAAACTCCAATATGACAAAACTGTAGGGGGCATCCATTTCAGCAAAATAATCTGTTAATGCTGTTATCTCCTTCCTGCTTTACTGTAACTGTTCTCCAAATTGTCTCTTGTACAATGGCATGTCTGTAATTCAGTGACTGCTGGGATCCTTACTCTTGGTGCTTGGTTGCATTTGAATTTTGAAAACTGGCACTGGAGCTATTTGAGTTGGTGATGTCCTTTGAATGTGGCCGTATCCTTTCATTTTACTCTCTTTTTCCCTCCCTGATCTCTCCTCCCCCCTCAAAAAAAGCCTTTGCAGAATTATTGGGTACTCTGGAATTTTCAGTTGCATTCTTAGTGAATTCTGCACTCCTGAAGATGAAGGATGTCCGTACAGTAAACGGGATGGTCTCTATTTGTTCATCTTCCATATATAAATGAATGCCAAATTGGTACGAGACGATACAGGACAGTTATCTTGGCCTCTTTTCTCCAAACCAACAACTAGATTCCACCCAAACCAGACCATTTGGCCGTGTTACTGCTCACTGTGCCAGTGGTATATTTGAGACACCGAGTAGCCAGCTCAGTGAGTCTCTTCACAATATGGGATGTGATTGTCTCATCAAACCTCAAAATTACTACAAAGCTTGACTTCACTTCCCAGAGAGTCCACAGAGTAGTATTTGGGTGGCACCCTGCTTCTTTCCTTCACATAAAGGCTTACAATCAATCTAGAGGCAAAGGATAGTGTGTACTTGATACTCTGATAACTTCCTGACAGGTGGCTGGAAGCTTGAACCTTTCACTGGTGGAGTGGTAAATAGCGAGGAGGGAAGCCTCAGGCTACAGGACGATACAGACGGGATGGTCAGATGGGCAGAACAGTGGCAAATGGAATTTAACCCTGAAAAGTGTGAGGCGATGCATTTTGGGAGGACTAACAAAGCAAGGGAATACACAATGAATGGTAGGATCCTAGGAAGGACAGAGGATCAGAGGAACCTTGGTGTGCATGTACATAGATCCCTGAAGGCAGCAGGACAGGTAGATAAGGTGGTCGAAAAGGCATATGGGATACTTGCCTTCATTAGCCGAGGCATAGAAACATAGAAGATAGGAGCAGGAGTAGGCCATTCGGCCCCTCGAGCCTGCTCCGCCATTCAATGAGATCATGGCTGATCATCCAAATTCAGTACCCTGTCCCTGCCTTCTCCCCATATCCCTTGATCCCTTTAGCCTTAAGAAATATATCTAACTCCTTCTTGAATATATTTAATGAATTGGCCTCAACTGCCTTCTGTGGTAAAGAATTCCACAGGTTCACCACTCTCTGGGTGAAGAAATTCCTCCTCATCTCTGTCCAAAATGGCTTACCCCTTATCCTTAGACTGTGACCCCTGGTTCTGGACTCCCCGACCATTGGGAACATCCTTCCTGCATCTAGTCTGTCTAGTCCTGTTAGAATTTTATAAGTTTCAATGAGATCCCCTCTCATTCTTCTAAACTCCAGTGAGTACAAGCCCAATCGACCCAATCTCTCCTCATACGTCATTCCTGCCATCCCAGGTATCAGCCTGGTGAATCTTCGCTGCACTCCTTCCATGGCAAGAACATCCTTCCTCAGATAAGGCGACCAAAACTGCACACAATACTCTAGATGTGGTCTCACCAAGGCCCTGTACAACTGCAGCAAGACATCCTTGTTCCTGTACTCGAATCCTCTAGCTACGAAGGCCAACATACCATTTGCCGCCTTAACCGCCTGCTGCACCTGCATGCTTACCTTCAGCGACTGGTGCACAAGGACGCCCAGGTCTCATTGCACTTCCCCTTCTCCCAATCTATTGCCATTCAGATAATAATCTGCCTTCCTGTTTTTGACACCAAAGTGGATAACCTCGCATTTATTCACGTTGTATTGCATCTGCCATGCTTCTGCTCAATCACCCAACCTGTCCAAATCATACTGGAGTTTCTTGGCATCCTCCTCACAGCACACACGCCCACCCAGCTTTGTGTCGTCTGCAAACTTGGAGATATTACATCTAGTTCCCTTGTCCAGATCATTAATATATATTGTGATAGAATGTAAGAGCAGGGAGGTTATGATGGAGCTGTACAAAACGCTAGTTAGGCCACAGCTGGAATACTGTGTGCAGTTCTGGTCACCACACTATAGGAGGGATGTGATTGCATTGGAGAGGGTGCAGAGGAGATTCACCAGGATGTTACCTGGGCTGGAGTGCTTCAGCTATGAAGAGAGACTGGACAGGCTGGGGTTGTTTTCCTTAGAGCAGAGAAGGCTGAGGGGACCTGATTGAGGTGTACAAAATTATGAGGGGCATAGATAGAGTAGATAGAAAGTAACTTTCCTTAGTAGAGGGGTCAATAACCAGGGGGCATAGTTTCAAGGTAAGGGGCAGGAGGTTTAGAGGGGATTTGAGGAAAAGTTTTTTCACCCAGAGGGTGGTTGGAATCTGGAACTCACTGCCTGAAAGGGTGGTAGAGGCTGGAACCCTCAACATTCAAGAAGCATTTAGATGAGCACTTGAAACGCCATAGCATACAAGGCTACGGACCAAGTGCTGGAAAATGGGATTAGAATAGACAGGGCTTGATGGCCGGCGCGGACACGATGGGCCGAAGGGCCTCTTTCTGTGCTGTATAACTCTGTGACTCTCTGACGCATTCCCCCTCGGACACCTCCCATCCCAGGGACGTGTCTCCATTAGCACATGAGTATGGTGGGGGTGAAAGGGAAGAGGAAACACTGCAAACTATGTTGATATTAATGGACTGGGGCTGGTTTGCTATCAAACTTTGCATTTTGATTCTCCATGGAGAGGTGCCTTGTTTATATTTGTTAGTTCCCCACAACAGCACCGTTAAAACCTGGGAGATCAATGTGTGATTATCTCCACATAATATCAATATAGACGACATTGCCTCAGCTGAAAAATGTTTCTAGGCATGGTTCATAGTGCTTCCCTTTCCACCTCCGCCCCCCCCCCCCCCCCCCCCACACACAAAATATACCAAATTAGTTTTTTGAAAGTGTGAATAGATGGGGCTGAGAAACTAGGCAGCACTGTGTCCTGGGTTCTTTTGCATTGTAATTATGGCTTTTGTGGGTTTACTTCAACTTGAGTGAATTAATTTAGGAAGTGGTTTGGTGGCTGGAGAAAGTGCAAATTGATTTTTCTCTTCTGTGAATATTGCCTTGTTCACCATCTGTTGCCTGCTACCGGCCCCTGTTGTAATAACAGCAGGCATGAGTGAAGTATGGGGACGCACTAAGTCGATTGCAGTGATTTCATTGATTAGCGCAGTAATGGTCATTTCCAGTAATCTTAGTTTACTAATTTTTGTAAAATATTTCAGGATTGGAAGCACGCTTGGCCCTTTTTTATGGTTGAATTTTCGCACTTCAGTCCAACACCTGGCTTCCTAGCCCCTTATCAAACACTCCAAGAGTCTGATTGAGTGTTGCACATTTAGCGTATTATTGCATTTGGAGACCTCTTGTTCCTTAAGAGGAATAATCTTCTCCCTGATGTGTCTGTGCCATTGGTCCCAACGTCTGTAATGATTTTTGTTGTTCAATCGGAGGTGCCCAGTTTCTGTGTTAAAGCAAAACAAGATATACACTTTAAAATATATTTTTAAGGCTCTTCTGAGGGGCGAGTGGTGTACTGCTGAGCCATACTGACAGAGTCCCTGGTTGAATTCTTGGGCTGCACTTAGCAGACCTCAGCCAGCTGGCAGTAGGTGTATTGCAATTGGCCTTAAATGTCTATAGATTGGGAAGGTAAAACATCAGCCAAGTCCCATTCCTGATCACCATCCAATAATCCCAGTACGAAAGTACCTTTGCATGCATGGTGGGTAAGGACGGGGGAATCGGACTGGCCTGTGACGCCTCCCCCACAGTCAAATAGGGCTCGAGTTCTCGCTTTGTTGTAGGAAGGCCACTTGGATGAGATTCCAGAGGGCTTCTGGCAATTGTGGAACTATCCTTTACAATGAAGTCACTGTCTTCCAGAGAGAAGGGATTGACAAAAGTGGCAAGACACCCCAAGAGTATTTGCACTTATCTCTGTAATCCTTTTGAGGTCTGGTGAAATTGTACCTCTTGTCGTTCAGCTTTTAAAAAAAAAAAAGCAAAGTCCTCACTCTAGCTGTGCAGTCTTTCTCTTGTAGGGTGGGATGATTGGATTTTGTCTCTGCATTATTTACAGGTCCTGGTTAAGCCATTGGGTCCTTAAAATTCTCCAATATGCACATTGATTCTGAAGTTACAGTGTCCATCAATCAGTGATGGACATTGTGGAATCCATCAGTGATGGACATTGTGGAATCCATCAGTGATGGACATTGTGGCCCTTAATCCTTTAGTGTGAATGTTTTCGTGTCATGCGCTTCAAAAATGGCCAGAAACCAAATAAATCCTTGTGTACAAACCATAATACACAACATAGCCACTTACAGGAACAAATGTCTAATCTTAGGGATGAATTGCCCCTCAAAATAGTTCTGATGTACCTCTGATGGCTAAAAGCACTGCCTGGTAATAACACAAAAGTACACAGACAAGAGGCGACGGGGAACCTAGTTTGTGCTGATTTTGCCTCATTTGTGTGGCAGTTGGGATCTTTCAGTTGACCTCGTGCCACTGGGAGAGGAAAAATCAGCCGCGGTCTTGGCTCCTGAGTGCTAATCAGTGATCTGCGCTGGAAAGTGTATAGCTGCAGGTGTTGGGGGAGGATGGGATGGGATTCAGTTGTGATGCAGTGTCACCTGTCGAACTGTACCCGGCACATTCAGGAGTGCTGAGGACAAAAGGGAGAAAATTATAAAGGAACAAGAATACCACATAATTGGTTGTTTGCCGCTGTGTTTACCATAATGAACAGTATCGCCTGCTTTAAAAGAACAGCAAATTATATCTTTTTTGGTCTGTACCTCCCAGAGTGTTTACGTATTCAAATAATATCCAGGGTAATTTCAACTCCTCCAGGACTTCACACTATTCTGCCTATACATCTATATATAAAAAATCCTGTATATACGGGCATTTCCTGTCCAACTTCCTTTTATCATGATGTATCAATGATACATAATGCAATAATAACTGAAATTGCCTCGGTAAATATTTATAATGGAAATATTTTGTGTAAACACTTGCTTGTAACAATGTAGTTGCAGGTTGTGGCCAGTAGGTGACGCTGTAGAACGAGTTTCTCAAGTCTCTGTCCCAATTCTCGACATCTTTTGATATTTTTTGAAAAACTCGATTCATCAACTGAACGTGAACAGTACCACAGGTGAAATTTACGAATATAGTCAACGCCTTGCTTCCTGGAGTTGGTCATACCACAAAAATGCCACATGTGCAAAGTCTGTGTCACACTTGGCACAAACATTATACTTGAAAATAGTAACAAATCACAACTGAGTAATTCTTTTAAAACAAAAGAAATCTTTTATTTTAAAAAAAGAGAAAGCCGGTCATTTCCTGCTGGTTTCTGTCAAGTAGCCTGGCTTCTTAGTAAGGAAAAAGCAATGGATTTATAAGCAGCTGCCAACCTACATGTGACATTCCTTGAATAATTACAATTAGGCTCTAACTGATCTTTGGATGCCCTTATTTGGGAAAAGTTGAGCAGTGACAGGCGAAGTAAACAGTTTCATCTTAGCAGCTAAATAGGTTAACCAAGGTCAAGACCCCAGGCAACCAGTAACCAATGCCATGGGACACAATCTAATAATATATTAAAGATCTTGCATGTAGTAGATGTCACACATTAAATGCATCTGTACGGCACAAAATCTGTGGTGCTTTTCTGATTTTTATTCCTTGACTCAAATCCGTATAATCACCAATCAGAAAAAAAACTCTTTACTGCGATCCACTTATTTCACTCTCACCACATCTCATAAAATTGCTACCACATCCTCCAACTTGCTGTGAGCAACACTGTGGGAGATAATTTTATGTGTGAAAAACAAATGTTATGTTGCACAATGTTTGTTGAGCAGTCCCCTGATTATTTTGTAATGTTCTATTCAATCAGTGACTGAAATGATTTACTGAATATTTGGACAAATTAAGTGGTCACAGAAGTGGCGATGTCTCTCGCTTCAAAGCGGATAGCTACTTTTTTTTTCATTATTGGGATGTGGGTGTTGCTGGCAAGGCCGACATTTATTTCCCATCCCTAGTTTCCCTGATACAAGGCTTGCTCGGACAGTTCAGAAGGTAGTTAAGAGTCAACAACGTTGGTGTGGGACTGGAGTCATGTAATGTCCTTTTAGGAAAGGAAACTGTATAACAACAGCAACTTGTATTTATATAGCGCCTTTAACGCAGTAAAACGTCCCAAGGCGTTGCACAGGAGCATTTTAAGACAAAAGAATTGACACCGAGCCACATAAGGATAAATCAGGGCAGGTGACCAAAAGCTTGGTCAAAGAGGTAGGTTTTAAAGAGTGTCTTAAAAGAGGAAAGAGAGGTAGCGAGATGTAGAAGTTTAGGCAGGGAATTCCAGAGCTTAGGGTCCAGGCAACAGAAGGCACGGCCACCAATGGTTGAGCGATTATAATCAGGGATGCTCAAGAGGGCAGAATTAGAGGAGTGCAGATATCTCGGGTGGGGGTGGGGGGGGGGGGGCGGTGGTTTGTGGGGCTGAAGGAGATTACAGAGATAGGGAGGGGCAAGGCCATGGAGGGATTTGAAATCGAAGATGAAAATTTTGAAATCGAGGCATTGCTTAACCGGGAGCCAATGTAGGTCAGCGAGCACAGGGGGTGATGGGCGAATGGGACTTGGTGCGAGTTAGGACACAGGCAGCCGAGTTTTGGATGACCTCAAGTTTACGTAGGGTGGAATGTGGGAGGCCAGCCAGGAGTGCGTTGGAATAGTCAGCTCTAGAGGTAACAAAGACATGGATGAGGGTTTCAGCAGCGGATGAGCTGAGGCAAGGGCGGAGTCTGGCGATGTTACGGAGGTGGAAGTAGGTGGTCTTTGTTATGCTGCAGATATGTGGTCGGAAGCTCATTTCAGGGTCAAATATGACACCAAGGCTGCGAACAGTGTGGTTCAGCCTCAGGCAGATGTTAGGGAGAGGGATGGAGTCAGTGGCTAGGGAACGGAGTTTGTGGCGCGGACCGAAAACAATGGTTTCAGTCTTCTCAATATTTAATTGGAGAAAATATTTGCTCATCCAGAACTATATGTTGGACAAGCAGTCTGACAATTTAGAGACCGTGGAGGGGTCGAGAGAAGTGGTGCTGAGGTAGAGCTGGGTGTCATCAGCGTACATCTGGAAACTGACGCTGTGTTTTCAGATGATGTCGCCAAGGGGCAACATGTAGATGAGAAATGGGAGGGGGCCAAGGATAGATCCTTGGGGGACACCAGCGGTAACGATGCAGGAGCAGGAAGAGAAGCCATTGCAGGCGATTCTCTGGTTACGATTAGATAAGAATGGAACCAGGCGAGTGCAGTCCCACCCAGCTGGACGACGGTGGAGAGGCATCGGAGAAGGAGGGAGTGGTCAACCATGTCAAAGGCTGCAGACAAGTCAAGAAGGACGAGGAAGAATAGTTTACCTTTGTCACAGTCACAAAGGATGTCATTTGTGACTTTGATGAGAGCTGTTTCGGTACTGTGGCAGGGGCGGAAACCTGATTGGAGGGATTCAAACATGGAATTGCGGGAAAGATGGGCACGGATTTGGGAGGTGACAACATGTTCAAGAACTTTGGAGAGGAAAGGGAGGTTGGAGATGGAGCAGTAGTTTGCAAGGACGGAGGGATCAAGGGGTTGGTTTTTTGAGGAGGGGGTGATGACGGCAGATTTGAGGGAGTGGGGGACAGTACCTGAGGAGAGAGAACCATTAACAATATCAGCTAACATGGGAGCCAGAAAAGGAAGTTTGGTGGGAATAGGGTCGAGGGAGCAGGAAGTGGGTCTCATGGACAAGATGAGTGCAGAGAGGTCATGAGGGGAGATTGGAATGAAACTGGCAAAAGATGTGAGTTCAGAGCTGAGGCAGGGGGCAACCTTAGAGGAAGTTTGGCCCAGTGAGCTAGGGGAAGGAAGGGAAGTGGCAAAGGCAGCTGAATGGATGGTCTCAATCTTAGAGGCAAAGAAGTCCATGAGCTCCTCACACTTGTTATCGGAGGTGAGGGTGAAGGAGACAGGGGAGAGGGGATTAAGAAGATGGTTAGCAGTAGAGAATAGGAGCCGGGGTATATCTTTGCATTCCAGAATGATTCTGGAATAGTGAGCAATTTTGGCAGACGAGAGCAGGGCCCGATAATGCTTTACGTGGTCCAGCCAGATCTGGCGGTGAATGGCTAAACCAGTTGTCCGCCATATCCGTTCGAGTCTGCGTCCCTTGGACTTAAGGGAGCGAAGATGAGAGCCGTACCAGGGGGGAATGGCCAGGGTGAAGGTAATTGTTTCAGCAGGGACTAGGGCATTGAGGGTGTGGTGGAGCAGATCGGTAGCTGCAGAAATGTCACGGTGAATGGAAGGCCAAAGGCTGGACAGTTGGGATTTCATAAGTGCAGTTGTTAGAGAGTTGGGAGAGATGTTTTTTCCAGGGGCGGACACAGAAGGAAGTCGGGGTGGGGGGAAGGGGGATGTGGTTGGAGAGCAATATGAGGAAATGGTTAGAGATGGCCTTATCTGCAATTGTCACGATGGGAGTAGCGAGGCCACGAGAGATGGCAAGGTCGAGGGGGTGGCCGTGAATATGGGTTGGGGAGTTTACATGGAGAGAGAGATTAAGGGAGGATAGGAGGCTAGTGAACGCCGAGGAGAGAGAGCATGATTAATTACGATGGAGGTTGAAATCACCGAGGATGAGAAGTCGTTCGGTGCTGAGGCCGAGGGAGGAGAACAGTAATAAAATTTTATGGTACTTGGGTGGGCGGTAGAGAACAAGAATTTTAAATGAGAGGCGAGAGGGGTGGAATAAAGTGAGATGCTCAAAGGAGGAGAAACTGCCGGAGGATTAGAGGGACAGACCAAGGTGTGATTTGGTGATGAGAGCCACACCGCCACCACAGCGATCAGAGCGGGGCAAGTGGTGGAAGGTATAGTCAGGAGGGGAGGCTTCATTTAAGGGTAAGGTGTCATCACCCCTCAACCAAGTTTCCGTCAGGGCCATGATATCGATGCAGTCATCCACGATAAGCTCATGGATGGCAAGGGCCTTGTTCGCAAGTGAACGGACATTCTGGAGGGAGATGCGGAGAGGGTCGGTGATGGCTGCTCCACTGCCAGCATCCACAGGGTCAGTGCTGGGGGTGGGGGATGAGTTGGATGGAGAGGAGATTGGCAAGATTTTCCCCCAGTGGGCGCGCTGGATGGGAAGGTCGGCGAGAGAGTAGGATAGGACAGTTGGGGCTGCTGCTCGTAAGGTGGCAGCAACGAGTGCCTCGATGGGCCCTTCATAGGATGCCAAGAGAGGCACAGAGGGAAGCTGTGGGCTTATCTAAGAGGGAGTCAAGCCTGCGATGGCGGCAGGAGAGTTGGAAGGTCGAAGTGTAATGAAGGATCGGGGTAGGGATTTGGGAGGGCAGTGTATCCGAGAGAAGAGAGATGAAAGGAGGCATGACGACAGGACAGAGCAGTCAGGGAGGGAGATAGAGAGAAAAGGAAAATGGGGGGGAAAAGTGGAGTGGCTCGGGTCTGGAGTGGTAGACAAAGTGCGCACGCGAATGGACATGGGAAAAGCTCAGGTTACATATGCCTGTTTAAATGTAATAATTAATGGAATACATATTTCCTGGTAGCAGGGAATAGGTTGGGGACAATAGTAGGGAGACCAGGGTCAAAGTCAGAGGTCCCATGGAGGGACAAAGCCGATGTAAGCAGGATGGGGCCGGCACGGAGCATCGACGCGAGTAAAGTCCAGAAGCTATTTGAAGGGTAGGGAGTTCGAGGATGGAGGTTGTTGCTGTAGGAATGAGAGTCGGGAGCGATGCAGAAAGATGATGGTGAAATTGACGCGAGTTGGAGGTCACCGTAGATCACAGCGGCGGAGAAAGTAAAACCATAAACCAGTGACCAGCAAAGCTGGAAACTGGTAGAACGAGTCACCGGACAGCAAGTGGAACCAGTTGGGTTTTTACAACAATCTGAAAGGTTCATGGTGACTTTTACTGATCCAACGTTTTATTTCCAGATTTGTTTTAAACTGAATTCAAATTCTCAAGCTGCTGTGGAGGGATTTGAACACTCATTCTCTGCATTATTGGTAAAATGCCTCCAGTGCTGAACGTATTTTGGATGAAATGTTAACTAAGGTCTGGTCATGTAGACATAAACGATCCCATGGCACTTTTCAGAGAAGAGCAGGGAGTTCTCTTAATATTCTGGCCGACAGTCACTCCTCAATCAGCAGCATCAGTGGGTCGCACTCTCACCTTTGTGTCAAAAGGTTGTGGGTTCAAGTCCCACTCTAGAGACTTGAGCACAAAAATCTAGGCTGACACTCCAGTGCAGTACTGAGGTAGGGCTGCACTGTCAGACGTGCCGTCTTTTGGATGAGACGTTAAACCGAGGCCCTGTCTGCTCTCTCAGGTGGCGTAAAAGACCCCAAGGCACTATTTCGAAGAAGAGCAGGGGAGTTATTCCCAGTGTCCCAGCCAATATTTATTCCTCAATCAACATCACTAAAACAGATTATCTGGTTATTATCACATTGCTGTTTGTGGGAGCTTGCTGTGTGCAAATTGACTACACTTGAAAAGTACTTCATTGGCTGTAAAGCGCTTTGGGATGTCTTGAGGTTGTGAAAGGCGCTATATAAATGCAAGTCGTCTTTTTCGAAACATTAACTGGTCATTTAGCCATTTGCTGTTTGTGGGAGCTTGCTGTGCACACATTGGCTGCTGAGTTTGCCTGCATTATAACAGTGACTACACTTCAGACGTACTTCATTAGCTGTGGAACGCTTTGGGACGTCCTAAGGACGTGAAAGATGTTGCATTAATGTAATTAAAGTTCCTTCTCTTGTCCTTTCTAAGGGAGATAGCTGCACACTCACTGAAGTTTCTGTCACATCTTGTTGCCACTTTGCCTTAATTCAAGGCAGGCTGGAGATGGATACTTTGTGTGGAGCTTCCCCCCCTGACTGTATAATTTTCCACCTCTAAGATCATCATCAGCAATTGCTGCTCACAAAGTTTGACACAAAAGCATACATTTTGCAAGGCTCCATTTTCTGTGTGAAGCCTCACTTGATGGGAGCATGGATAGCGTCACACTCGAGCACCTCCGTACCTAATTACCTGATTTGCGCTCCTGTTGTACACCCTCCATTATTTAAGAAGAGTAGGCAAGATAAACTAGGAAATTATACGCCTATTAGTCTAAAGTTAGTTGTGGGGAAGTCACTGGAATCGGTTATTAGGGACAAAGTGACTAAACATTTGTACAAATGTGAGCTGATCCACGAGAGCCAGAATGGATTTGTAATGGGTAAGTCACGTCTAACGAACTTAGTTGAATTTTTTGAGGAGGTAACAAATGTGGTAGATAAGGGATTGTCTATAGACATAATTTATATGGACTTCCAGAAGACATTCGACAAGTTCCCACATAAGAGTCTGTTAACAAAAATGAGAGCGCATGGAATTGGAGGCAACCTGTTGGCTTAGATAGGTTAAGAGGTAGAAGTCAGAGAGTAGGGATAATGGGTTCTACTCAGATTGGCAGGATGTGACTAGTGGTATCCCCCAGGGATCTGTACTGGGGCGTCAGCTTTTCACTATATTTATAAATTATTTGGATGAAAGAATATCTATATTTGCTGACGGCACTAAATTAGGTGGCACAGTAAATTATAGCTGGGAGCAGAAAGTTGCAAAGGGACAATGATAGATTAAGTGCGTGGGCAAAACTGTGGCAGATTGAGTTCAGTGTGGGGAAGTATGAGGTCATCCTCTTTGAACCTAAGAAAGATAGATCAGAGTATTTTCTAATTTGAGAGTAGCTCGGAACAGAGAGATTTAGGGGTTCAAGTACAGAAATCACTAAAACCTAGTGGACAGGTACAAAAGTAATTAAAATAGCTAACGGAATGTTGGCCTTTTACCTCCAGAGAGCTGGAATATAAAGAGGTGGCAGTTCTGTTACAGTTGTACAGAGCTCTGGTTAGACCCCATCTGGACACTGCGTTCAGTTCTGGGCCCCGCCCCTCAGGAAGGATATATTGGCCTTGGAGTGGGTTTAGCACAGATTCACCCGAATGATACTGGGGTGAAAAGGGTTAAATTATGAAGACGGGTTGCAGAGACTAGGCTTGTATTCCCCTGAATAAAGAAGATTAAGGGGTGATCTGATTGAGGTGTGTATAAGATCATTGAACGATTCGATAGGGTAGATAGGGAGAAATGATTTCCTCTGGTGGGAGTCCAGATCAAGGGGGCAGAACCTTAAAATTAGAGCTATGCTGTTCAGGGGTGATGTCAGAAAGTACTTCTTCACAAAAAGAGTAGCGGAACTCTTCCCCCAAAAACCTGCTGCATCTGGGGGTCAATTGAAAAATTCAAAACTGAGGTTGATTGATTGTTGTTAGGCAAGAGTATGAAGGATTACAGAACCAAAGCAGGTAGATAGTTAAGATACAGATTTGCCATGATCTAATTGAATGACGGAGCAGGCTTGAGGGGCTCTGTGGCCTACTCCTCTTCCTGTGCTCTGTGCTAGGAGCCTCGCCTTGCAAAATCTACCCCAAGATGTCTGCTTCCAGGCTGCAGTGAGCAACAGTTCTGAAGCATAAAATGGGGCAACAAAAGGCAACTGAAACACATCAAAGTGATACTCAGCTGGAGCAGACAGGATTGATTTATT
This sequence comes from Somniosus microcephalus, assembly GCF_052327205.1. Lineage (NCBI taxonomy): Eukaryota > Metazoa > Chordata > Chondrichthyes > Squaliformes > Somniosidae > Somniosus > Somniosus microcephalus. The sequence continues at coordinate 41,096,856 of NC_141012.1, read as the reverse complement.
TTTTCTCCCGGCCAATCACAGCCTGTGGTAGTGAGCAATGTACAATTTGAAACTCTTGACCCAGGTTCTCAAGTCAAATTAAGTTGTTCCAGAGTCACCGCTGTTTGCAATCACCGAATGAACCTCTAGTATGTGCCCTGTTCCTTAAGGCTTTGTTCTTGAGCGGTCCTGGCACCTATTTGTTCAAATGTCAGGAATCCTGGGAAATGGGAATGGAAAGTTGTTCTGTTGTAGGATGTGTGAAAAGATGGAAAATAAGAGCCACATGTTGGGGTCTGGCTAATTGAGAGTAAACTCTGACGATGGAAGGTCTGAGGCCTGGGAGCTTAAATTGCATGGTCTCTTGTGCTGCTGCTTCAGATGATAGTTGCAAGAACAGGGACGGGGTGGTACAGTTCTGGGGCCTTACTGGGGTTAAACCCTTCCATGCTGTCAGCTGTAGATATCTGCCATAAAATAAATTTGGACCCAGTCCCTAATGGATATGGGTCCACAACACAAAACTAAATTGGTTGTAACAGTTAGGTGTCAGTCAGGTTAGGACTGATATTCAAAGTGGGAAATATTCACACTGTTGTGGTAGGGGGTGCTCTTCCAAAGTTGGGACTACATCGTTGGGCCAGAGTGGAGGGAGCTTTGATCTGCATTTAACCACATTATGTGGAGTGCTTGATCCTACACTGGATGCCACATCACAGACTGGACACCCTTAGTGAATACAAAATTCCCCAAAAACCTAGAAGATAGCACTAACATGTTATAGAGTCATAACGGCACAGAAGGAGGCCATTCGGCCCATCGAGTCCGTGCTGGCTCTCTGCAGAGCAATCCAGTCAATCCCATTCCCCGCTCTATCCCCGTAGCCCTGCAAGTTTATTTCCCTCAAGTGCCTATCCAGTCTCCCCTTGAAAACATTGAGTGTCTCCGCTTCCACCACTTCCGTCGGCAGCGAGTTCCAGGTCATCACCAGTCGCTAGAAACTTCTTGTTATCCATTCCCAAAAATAAAACTGATGTCTGTTTGTATTTTACTGTGGCTGCTCTTGCTGGTGCACAGTGGTGCAGTGAGCAGTTAGTGGTTGAATATTTCAGTTCAGTGGGTTATGATTGGTCTAGAAAGATGACCAGGAAAACTACAATGAACAACCTTCACAGATGACTGACCAAGAGAAAAGCACGTGAATGAAAGACTTTTAGTAGGACATTAAAGAAAACGGACCCTTTCCTTATATTTAAGTAAGAGGAGATCTCTTGGCTCTTGGTGCTTGGCTCCTTAAACCCAGAGGGCCCTGTGGTTGTCTGTATTCTATCCCCTGAAGCAGATTGGCTGAGCTTTCTGACTTGGCGTAACATCTTCTCCATTGCTCCTCTCTCTCTTTGGGAAACATACGAGAAAAGAAGGATGGGTGAAGGTCATCTGGTTCACCAAGCTGACCCCATCCAGACACTATGCAGCCTTGTGTGCCCCACACCCCCCAGCCGTTGAGTAAGGCAATCCCCCGGGAGAAACAAAGCGCCAGCCCCATGTTTATTGCCTCTCCTCTATCGCCTGGCCGAGATCAGGAACTCGTGTGGGGAATTACGGGCATGGAACCAACTCCCATCACTTGTATAGATTAAATATCGGGAGTGAGTAACAGGTGGAATCTAATTGAATAGTTTGCATGGTGTCAAAATAATTGTTGTGGTTTGTGGCCTGATATAAAATGAATCCCTTCTTGCAATGGAAGAGCTTTCTGTTTATCGAGGCTGCTCTTTGTGCTGCTGCCGTTGCCTGTGCTTTCCACATCACTGATGCGTTCACATTATCACAAGTTAACAATTGTGACATACAGCAATTACAAGTTTGTTGAAGGAGGAGAAAAAAAACTTTTTTAGTTGACTAACCACAAAGAGATGGTGAGAGAGAGATAGACACATGCACAGAAGACGATAGATGGAAACCGACTGCACAGATTTCAAAAAATATATTTTTCAGCTCTAGGTCCTGTGCTCAAGTTGTCAGTGAAACAATTGTTCATTACAAGACATAACTGAGGCATGTGTGATGTGGTACCCAGAGTAATCAGGAGTGGTTGTGGTATAACTCTTACATCTTTTCCCCTCTCCGCTAGCTGTACTGGGTGTAAGTGTCGTATGAGGAGAGATTGGGTCAACTAGGCCTGTATTCACTAGAGTTTAGAAGAATGAGAGGGGATCATTGAAACATATAAAATACTGACGGGGCTAGACAGACTGGATGCAGGGAGGATGTTTCCCCTGGCTGGGGGGTCTAGAACAAGGGGTCACAGTCTCAGGATACCGGGTAGGACATTTAGGACTGAGATGAGGAGAAATTTCTTCACTCAGAGGGTGGTGAACCTGTGGAATTCTCTACCACAGAAGGCTGTGGAGGCCAAGTCACTGAATTTATTTAAGGAGATAGATAGATTTCTAGACACAAAAGGTGTCAAGGGGCATGGGGAGAGCGCGGGAATATGGTATTGAGATAAAGGATCAGCCATGATCATATTGAATGGCGGAGCAGGCTCGAAGGGCCGAATGGCCGACTCCTGCTCCTATTTTTCTATGTTTCTATGTGAGATCTGTACACAGTCCAAAGCTAGAAGTCGGTCCTTCTCATCAGCCCCAACCCAGTACAGGGCTGGACTTGATCGCTAGACCATCCTTTCCTACGGAGCATATGTGTGTTCCTCTTTCTGAAATACCTGTGGGGGGGAGGTGATTTCACATTGCAACAGCAGTGGTGGTCTGACGTCCGAAGCAGTGCATCCAATGGGCATCTGTGGAAAGTGTGAAATTACAGGAAGCAGCAAAGCCTGTCGATTTATAAGGGTGTAATTTTTAGGAAAAGCAGCATACATGTGCAAGTAGCTTTTTATATTACAATTGTTTAATCCTATTCATGTGCCAGGGTGCGGCAGCAGAGCTTTCAGGCTTTGCTTGCTCCACTGGCTTTGGGAGCAGAGAATTGATCCTTGACACACACTCCGTGTGGCTTGCTTCTGCCCCCCTTACCGGCCGCCAAGATCCTACTTGACTGAAGTCTCAGAATCCAAGAAACCTGTTTCAGTTTAAAAAAGACAAACCGCACATTAAACCATTGAACCTCATAAACCCTTCTGAGGACCTGTGATGTGGTTGCAATTAAAAAAGGCTTAAAATTTTTTTTTTAAACCCTTACAGTGTGGCGAGACTGGAGAAACTGGAATTGTTCTCCTTAGAGCAGAGAAGGTTAAAGGGAGATTTAATAGAGGTGTTCAAAATTATAAACAGTTGTTATAGAGTAGATAGGGAGAAACTGTTTCCACTGGCAGGAGGGTCGAAAACTAGAACACAGATTTAAGATAATTGACAAAAGAAGGGGAGGGGAGATGAGGAGATTTATTTTACTCTGTGTTGCTATGATCTGGAATGCACTGCCTGACAGGGTGGTGGAAGCAGATTCAATAGTAATTTTCAAAAAGGAATTGGATATATTACAGGAAACTTTGTGATATCCGGCACCGACGGGACCGAGCTGTTGCCGATCTATCAAAACTGCCGGACATACCAGCGTTAATGTTGAAGCATACAGAGATTTTCATCTCCGTATCTGACAACAAATAGCTTCAAACAGTCGGCCCGTACCTTGGAAGCGTCTCTGTAGCTTAGCAACAGCTTCAGAGAGACTTTCCAGAGCCTGACTGTTGGGGGGAAAAAAAGCCACGAGAAGAAAAAAAACCTAACAAAACGGCTCCTGATTTCTGCCGGTAGATCGAGGTTTCCGGACATACAACCTCCGGATAAACCAAAGTCTCCTGTAAAATTTGCAGGGCTCTGTGGAAAGCAGAGGAGTGAGACTAATTGGATAGCTCTTTCAAAGAGCCGGCACAGGTATGATGGGTCAAATGGCCTCCTTCTGTGCTGTATGAATCTATGGGGGAGAAATTGGGTAAGTAGCGCCTAAAGAGGCAGGCAGTGGCTGTAGCGCCACTGGCTGCGCCTCCCGCGATATTGAGTTGGGGCGATAATGGTGGCGTTAGTCTGCGCCGCCACCGATGACGTCATCGGTGTGCGCAGCGCCCCGTTCGCGATATTTGGTAGCGAACGGCGCAGTTGCGCCCGGTTCACGGGGTCTTACTGTGCCGGCAGCGGCGCAGTTTAAGGTGGAGGTGCGGGGCGGCCGCCTGCCAGCACCTCCATCCCCGGCCTCCTAACCCCCCCCCCGCGGCATTGCCGGCTGTTTCCCAAGAGCCCGGCACTTCTCCTTGGTGCCAGGCTCGTTTGCCGGCACTCGCGATCGGGTTTCGCGCTGTTGCAGGCACCTCCCCCTTAACAGTGGGAGGAAGGCCTGCAGTGCCGCAGCGTGCCACGTTGCGCTGCGATATTCAGTTTCAGCGCCTTAAGAGGGACGCGGAGCGCCTCGAGCCTCGCCCCGTGTCCCTTGAGGGGCAATGAAACTGAATATCGGACGATCGCTGAAGCTGAGAACGCTGCACTAAATCCTGCGCTCAGGCGACTTTGGCGCCCCAACCCAATTTCTAGGCCTATGATTCTATCTTGTGGAAGCCAGTAACAAAACAAGCCTCTTTTCCTGCAAAAATAGTAGCGTCAGCTTGGCTCACGGTAGCACTCATGAAACTAACAGAAGCTCATGTGTTGAAGTCCCATTGCAGGATTTGAGCACGTTACCCAGGTTGGCATTTCAGTGCATGAGTATGAGAGCGCTGCATTGTCAGAGGTGCCATCCTTTGGATAAGACATTAACTATCTACCTGTTCACGTGGACATTATTTTGAAGAGCAAGGTTTTCTCCTGATGTCCTGACCAACATTGCTTCCCTCACCCAACACCTCTGGAAATGGACTAATGGGTTATTCATCTCCTTGCTGCTTTGTGGAATCTTGCTGAGTGCTAAATGGCGGTGGCATTTGACTGCATAACAGCAACTGCACCTGAAAGTAATTGTGCGTGTGAAGCATATTGGGATATTTGGAGAGACATGATGACATGCTAATATGATCATTATATCATTATATGATTAGGCAGAGTCAACATGATTTTATGAAAGGGAAATAGTGTTCAACAAATTTATTAGAGTTTTTTGAGGATGTAACTAGCAGGGTAGATAAAGGGGAACCAGTGGATGTAGTATATTTAGATTTCCAAAAGGCATCCAATAAGGTGCCGCATAAAAGGTTGCTACGCAAGATAAGGGCTCATGGAGTTGTGATTAATATATTAGCATGGATAGAGGATTGGTTAATGGACAGAAAACAGAGAGTAGGGATAAATGGGGCATTTTCTGGTTGGCAGGCCGTAACTAGTAGGGTGCCGCAAAGATTAGTGCTTGGGCCTCAGCTATTTACAATCTATATTAATGACTTGGATGAAGGGACCAAGTGCAATGTATCCAAGTTTACTGACGATACAAAGCTAGGCAGAAAAGTAATCTGTGATGAGGACACAAAAAGCCTTCAAAGGGATAGACAGGTTAAGTGAGTGGGCAATAAGGTGGCAGATGGAGTATAATGTGGGGAAATGTGAGGTTATTCACTGGTAGGAAGAATAGAAAAACAGAATATTTTTTAAAGGGTGAGAAACTATTAAATGTTGGTGTTCAGAGAGATTTGGGTGCCCTCATACAGGAAACAGAAAATTAGCATGCAGGTACAGCAAGCAATTAGGAAGGCAAATGGCATGTTGGCCTTTATTGCTAGAGGGTTGGAGTATAAGAGTAAGGAAGTCTTACTACAATTGTACAGGGCTGTGGTGAGACCACACTTGGAGTACTGTGCACAGCTTTAGTCTCCTTATTTGAGAAAGGACATACATGCCTTCGAGGTGGTGCAACGAAGGTTCACTAGATTGATCCCTGGGATGAGAGGGTTGTCCTATGAGGAGAGATTGAGTAGAATGGGCCGATACTCTCTGGAGTTTAGAAGAATGAGAGGTGATCTCATTGAAACATAAAAGATACTGAGGGGGATTGACAGGGTAGATGCTGAGAGGTTGTTTCCCCTGGCTGGGAAGTCTAGATTTAGGGGGCATAGTCTCAGGATCAGGAGTTGGCCATTTAGGACTGAGATAAGGAGGAATTTCTTTACTGGGAAGGCTGTGAATCTTTGGAATTCTCTACCCCAAAGGGCTGTGGATGCTGAGTCATTGAGTATATTCAAGGCAGAGATCGATAGATTTTTGGACTCTAGGGGGACCAAGGGATATGAGGATCAGACGGGAAAGTGGTGTTGAGGTCGAAGATCAGCCATGGTCTTATTGAATGGCGGAGCAGGCTCGAAGGGCAATATGGCCGACTCCTGCTCCTAATTCTTATGCTAGGATTTGGTCCCTCTCATCAGCCCAACCCAATACAGGGCTGTCGGTATTTTTCTTGCATCTATTTTGTGGAGACAGTGTACAGTTTGTCACAAGGCTGGAAATAAAGCATCATTTGGAGGTTGTGATAATTTGACAACTATTTTTGCATCGAGGAGTTATCAGTGATGAAACCTCGAGAATGAGGGGTCTTCCAGTGTTAGATCATTTTCCTTTCTGGGCCACTGAATGTCATCAATTTAGTATCCCAATTCTAACCTTCTTGGAGAATGGTCTAGTGTGTGTGTATAAGGTTTCAAGAAGAGGGCTCCAGACTGCCTAGTTTCTCTGGGCACAGTCTGTATCCTCATGACTACGACAAATATTAACTCCTGCGACAAATTCCATTTATATAATGCCTTTAACATGTACAAATGTCACAAAGGCACTTCAGTGAAGCATAATCAGACAAAAGTCAATGCTGAAGAAGGAGATATTAGAAGGGTCAAAGAGGTAGGTTTTAAAGAGGCCCTTAAAGGAAGAGAGGGAGGTGAAGAGGCACAAACATTCAGTGAGCGAATTCCAGAATGCAAGGCCTAGATGGTCACCAATGGTGAGGCGAAGGATGTGGTATATGCATGAGGTCAGAGTTGGAGGAAAACCATGTTCTTGGAGGGTTGTAAGGATGGAGAAGGTTACAAAGATGGGGAGGAGCCATCAAGGGATGTGAATTTTAAATTTGAGGCATTGGAGGACTGGGTGATGGGTGTGTGGTACTTTTGCAGTGGGACGGGATAGGAGCAGTAGATGGGCTGAAGTTTATGGAAGATGGAAGGCCAGACGGGAGAGCATTGTAATAAGTGATGGTGACGTGGCACTATTCTGTCCACTTTGGAGTTTTCCAGCTAGGATTGGTGGATCCAGGCTTCAGCAGGAACCCAGACTGATGATTTTTTTTTTAACCTCCCTGGTCTAAATAGCTCAGTTTCAAACTGCCTTTATCAACTAAGCTACAAAAGGATTTATGTGTTTAACATGAACGTTAGGGTATTAATTCAGTGGCTGGGCTGAGCTATTATTACATAACTTGTCAGGGGTCTGTTCTCAATCCTGTAATTCCCAACCCTGTCCCACGAGCTTTTCTTGCCCTTTGCCGGCATATTAAGTAAAGCATAAATGAAACAGACCCCCCTCCAGTTACTAACCTCCATAATTGTAATGCTCTTTCCCCCACTCCTGCCCACACCCCATCCCCCAGTTTGACCCCACAATGGTCACGGCTTACATTTCAGGACAGTTGTTTCCAGCTGTTTAATAATTTGACTATTGCAGCCCCAGCTCACCCACTCTAAGGTGGAATTACTGTCTAGAAACACAATTAGTGATGTCCCAAATCTGATATCTGAAAACAGTTGGAGTCGTGACCACACCATGCTTCAATCTACAGAACATGCTGAATTATACGTTGCTTTTCAAGTACCTACCTAATCAAGGCTGTTAAGTAGACATTCAAAGAAAGGCTTTCCATTGGCAGTGCAGAATGATGGTGTCTTAGACCAGCGGATGAACGGAGAGATCCAGTGTTATCGGATTACCGTAAAGTGATATCTTCATTTTATGTCCACTAGACCTGGTTAAGAGAAAAAAACACTGGCAGTACAATGATAGATTTTTTCCCCCTCCAAACCTGTGCCTGGAAAGAGCATTTTGAGCTGTGCAACGTGAGTGCGACGTGCTGGAGATTACAGGTTTGTTATTGCTGGTAGTGGTGGGAGCAATTTGAGGTAATGTCTGTTATTTTTTAATTCAATAAGCATATTGGATTGAGCTCCTGTCCTCCATTTCCCACTCTCTGCACCACTTAAACTCACCCACACCCAGTGCCAGACAAAGAACTTGCATTTATGTAGCATCTTTCATGATCTCAAGACATCCAAAGCACTTTACAGCCAGTACATTTGAAGTGTAGTCACCATTGTCATGTAGGGAAATGCGGCAGCCAATTTGCGCACATTAAGGTCCCACTAACAGGAGTGAGACAAACGACCAGATAAACTGCTTTAGTGATGTTGGTTGAGGGATAAATATTGGCCAGGACGCCAGGTGAACGACCCTGCTCCTCTTCTAATAGTGGCGTGTGATCTTTTACATCCAGGGCAGAAGGTGTTCTATCCGTGTATCTTAATGTTGTGTCCTTCAATAATCAGACTGCAGGGAACGATTCAACAGGTGTTTACTGAATGAGGGTTACTCTGAAACTAACTGTACAGATCACTACTCAGGGTTTATATACAGGTGTGGTCACTGCCGGTACTACAGTATACAGGAGCTGTAAAAAGTAGTTCTCTCCCTTAAGGTATATACATTACATACATTACAGAAGGGACCTCGGTTTAACGTCTCATCTGAAAGACAGCACCTCCGACAGTGCAGCACTCCATCAGTACTGCATTGCAGTGTCAGCCTAGATTCTGTGTTCGTCTGTGGAGTGGGGCTTTAACCCATGACCTTCTGACTCAGTTGAGACTGTTCCCAACTGAGCCAAAACTGACACTATTTTCATCTATGTTGACTGAAGGGAGAACAGTGTATAATCTTCAAGATATGTTCTGTAAATGACACAAGCCAAAGAAATATATATATGCTGAATTCAATAAAAATATGACTTAAAAAAAAATTATGTAGACTGCATGTCTCAAAGATTAAGCGGTAAAGAGTCTAGTAGACAAATAACTATTGGCTTGAGACTTTGGAAAAGTACTAATTTTGTCGTGTTATACTCTTGCTTTCGTAATCACGTATCTAATTATGTTGTAAGCTGGAATGATTACTTTGGGAGTTGTTGAAAACCCTCTTTCAGTTTTGAAACAATGCCTGCCATCAAATCAAGTTTATTTTGTATATTTATCTGACTTGGTTGGTGGCGTATTCACCTCCTGGGCCAGAAGTTTGTAGGTTCAAGTCCCACTCCAGGATTTGAGTGTATAAACTGGGATGACACTTGTATAGATAGGGCTGAAGGCGTGCTGCATTGTCGGAGGTTATCACAGAATCACAGAAACCCCACAGTGCAGATAGAGGCCATTTCGGCCCATCGAGCCTGCACTGACACATATCCCACCCGATCCCCGTAACCCCTACACCAACACATATCCCACCCTATCCCCGTAACCCCACGTATTTAATCCCCCTAACACTAAGGGTCAATTTATCATAGCCAATCAACCTAACTCGCACATCTTTGGACTGTGGGAGGAAACCGGAGCACCCGGAGGAAACCCACGCAAACACGGGGAGAATGTGCAAACTCCACACAGACAGTCGCCCGAGGCCAGATTCGAACCCGGGTCCCTGGCGCTGTGAGGCAAGAGTGCTAACCACTATGCCACCGTGCTGCCAGGGTCACTGTTGTTTGGTGACTTGAGAGAAATTCTGTTTTTTTTCCCCTCATAGGATTTTCCACGATATATCTGCTGATGTTTTAGGGAGTGAAGTTTTCTATAGAAGTTGCAAACCAGTGGCCTTGCTGTTGTCTTTTTGATAAAATGTCAAACCTTGTCTGCCTGTTAGGTGAATCTAAAGATCCTATGACACGATATGAAGGAGAGCAGTGAGTTCTCCTGGTGTCCTGGACAATATTCGAACTTCAACAAATGCCACTGAACCACTTCCCTTGTATTTAGGGAAGTGGAGATCTCCATATACGGCGCTTGACTGCTTAATCCCAGAGGACCCTGTGGTTGACTGTATTCTATCCCTAGAGCAGGTTGGCTGAAGTTTCTGACTTGGTGTGACATCTTCTCCAATTGCTCCTTGTCTTTGGGAGCACATGAGAAAGAAAGCTCACCCCGTCCAGGCATGGCGCAGCCAGAGTAAGACAATCTTCTGGGAGAGACAAAATACCTGCCCCGACTTGCTGCCTCTGCTCTACTGCCTGGTCCATATTAGGAACTTGTGTGGGGAATTATGGGTGTGAAACCAACTCCTATCACTTGTACACTATGTGAAGCTGTTTGAGACTGTTACGGGTCTGCGTAGATACGTCGAAAAAGTGAGCCCCAGGGGTCTGTGGAAGATGGTTAGTGTTGTTGCTCTGCATATTTAGTTTATTGGGACCAATATGCTACACGAGAAGGCACACATGGGCCAATACACTTTAATGCTGTACAATACTCTCAATTTATATCAGCTTAAATCATTGGTTCCCCCTCCCTCAAGCACTGGTAATCACCAGTACTTCACCCTTGTGCTCTCCAGCTCAAAATGCACTCTCCATACACTATCCAACTTTTCATGGTTCAAATGGGCACAATATGAAAATATTTCTCGACCGATCTTGTACGTCATCGAAACTCCAGGGACGGCACTGATCATAGTTGTACTGTTTCGTGGTGTAGTGATCGGCACGCTGCTTCTGTGGTGCAGAAGTGCAGCTGCAGCCCCTGAGGATTTAGTGTCACGTTGTCAGTCTCGTCATCTTGTGCATCACCAGCAATAGCTTCTCTTCCTGCCACTGCGCCGTTACCTCTGGAGTCATCAGCGTTTTACCCCTGACCCCACTCCTCCTCTTCCTTATCTACATGCTGGCGCTTGGTTACATCATCCACTGACATGGGGTCAGCTGCCGCCTGTACACTGAATACACCCAGCTCTACCTCTCCGCCACCTCTCTTGACCCCTCCATTGTCCTTGTGTTGTCAAACTACTTGCCCGATATTCAGTCTAGGATGAGCCACAATTTCCTCCAGTTAAACATGGGGAAGATTGAGGCAATTTTATTTGATCCCTGCTACAAACCTGCCACTGATTCCATCTCCCTGCCCTGACACTGTCTTCGGGTGAACCAGATTGTTTGCAACCTCAGTATCCAATTTTTGACTCCATTTCCTCTCCATTACACAGAGCGCCTACTTCCACAGTAACATTGCCAGCCTCCATCCCTGCTTCAGTCCATCTGAAACCCTCATCCATGCTTTTGGATCTCCAGACTCGACTGTTACAATACTTTTTTTTTGGCTGGCCTCCCATGCTTCACCCTCCATAAACTTCAGCTCATCCAAAACTGTCCTATCCCGCACCAAGTCCCACTCACCCCTGAGCTTGCTGACCTATATTGGCTCCCAGTCCCCAATGCCTCAAATTTAAGATTGTCACCCTGATGTTTAAATCTCTGCATGGCCTCTCTGTTAGCGCCACCAGCCCTACAACCACCCCACCTGCCCTACAACCACCCCACCCTACCCCCCGAACTCTTTGTTCCTCCCTTCCCCTCCTCCCCCCCCCCCCCCGCCCCCAACCACCACCACTACCCACCCCATTGATGGCCACACCTTCAGCTGCCTAGGCTCCATATTCTGGTGTTGCCTCCCTCAACCCTGCTGGCTCTCGGCCTCCCTCTCCTCCTCTTAAGACCTGCCTTCAATCCCACCTCTTGGACCAAGCTTTCGGTCACTCATCCTGACATGCTGTTGTTGTTCCCTTCTTGTTCTTGGAAAATGAAATGCCATTTGATTGCGGAGTAGTTGAGGAGAGGTGTTGGCAGCCTGTCATTGTATTTTTAGATGCTGCTGTCATCAGCAGGGTCTGAAATATCAACATCTGCCAGGGTGAATGAGGAGAAGCGGTAAAAATCTGCAGAGGATCCTGCCTGTGCATTTAGATCCTTTTGAAACTTGAGCCTTGCCCCTCGAGAGAACAGACTGGGCCCAATTTTCAACCAATCTCCTACGTTGCAAGTAATATTGGAGATAGATTTGTTACCCTAACACTATTTGCTTTTAAAACCACTGAAGTGGTTGCAAGACAAAAGTGGTAGGTTGTGCTTGGGTGTGTGGTGGTACAGTGCTTGCTGAGCCTTGCAAAACGGCCATAGTCTCTCAATCAATGCAAGTTTTTATTAGTTCAATTCCAATTAACCTTTTTCCCCCTTCTGATCTTAAGACACTGACTGTTGCCGGGATGCGCTATCTTTTGCCATGGGAATCGACCTCCCTCCACTGTCTCTCGCAAGTGTGAGTGATGACAGGCTCTTAGGGAGGGGAAGAAAAGAGGGCTGTGCATTACAGTCGAGTCCAATCCTGTCGTCATCGATGCCCATGTAAGTGTCGGGGGTCGGAAATGCCAAATGGTTTCTCCTCCCACTCCCCGTTCACCCATAGCACCGGGGCACTGTAACCAGGTTTAGTGCATCCGACATCACCTTAACACAGAGCACAAATCGAATCTGGGACCTTCCTGGTCAGTCGAGAGCAGAGCATCTAAACCAGGAAAAAAAAAGACTGCATTTCTATAGCGCCTTTCATGACCACCGTACGTCTCAAAGCACTTTACAGCCAATGAAGTACTTTTGAAGTGGAGTCACTGTTGTAATGTGGGAAACGCGGCAGCCAATTTGCACACAGCAAGCTCCCACAAACCGCAATGACAGGAAGGTGAGTTACCTGTTCTTGGGTAAGATAGGAAAGATGACAGACTTGCATTTCTATAGTGCCTGTCACAACCTCAGAAGGTCCTAAAGCGCTTTACAGCCAAAGTATAAGGAAGCATTTTTGAAGTATAGTTATAATGTAGTCAATTTGCACACAGCACGCTCCCACAAACAGCAATATGAGTTCTGACCAGATACAGGAAACTTTCGATTTACTGGCACCTAAATAACCGGAAATCTCAGCTAACCAGCAAAATTCAGGAGTAGGTTCAGGTAAGTTTTACTTCATATTGTACTTGCCTTCCTCGATCTGTTGCTAAGCTACAGAGACGCTTGGAACTTGTGGCCATTGTTCTGAACCTGTTGCTAAGCAACAGGGTTTGTTGCTTTATACGGAGCTCTCATCTCTCCGTATCTTTTACTATAGCTTTCGGTTATCCGGAATTTTTGATGAACCGGCACCATGTCGGTGCCGTCGGTTCCGGATTAAAAAAAAGTTTCCTGTAAACTGTTTTAGTGGTGATGGTTGAGGGATAAATATTGGCCATGACACTGGGGAGAACTCCCCTGCTCCTCTTCGAAATAGTGCCATGGGATCTTTTACGTCCACCTAAGAGGGCAGACGAGGTCTTGGTTTAAATGTCTTATCCAAAAGACGGCACCGCTGACAGTGCAGCACTAACTCAGCACAGCATTGGAGTGGTAGCCTAGATTTTGTGCTCAAGTCTTTGGAGTGGGGCTTGAGTACTACCAACTCAGCCACATGGTAGGTAGGGCTGCGATGGGGTGCTACAACTGGCCTGGTGTCACTGATTAAGTGAAATCAACCACCACTGATTGCTGTGGCCCCCTCCCTCCTCCCAATTGAAGGTCTGGTAACACTCACACATGAAGAATGACTCACTCTGGCATGAGTCACCTCCTTTGGAAACAGTAATTTCTTTTATACTTCAGGACTATTGGAGGTAAAAGCATTCTGATTTCAAGCAAAGTAGAAGATTTAGTTTGGCTTTTCGATGGAAATAGCATCAGCAATACTTGGAGCATTGCATTTGCCTAATGGGATTTTAACTGGGGAGGCCCCTTACAACAAATATACTGTAATTAGGACAGAATAGCAAGTTTATTGCATCATTAATCCAAGTCAGAAGCTTGGTTTGTAGAGAAACAAAATATGTAATTATCTGTGAATTCTCTTAATTGGTACCTTATGGCTAGATTTGAAAATTAAGAAATCTAGGTTGAAGGTAATTGTAGCGAGAGAGAGATGTATAATAATTTCTCTCTGGAGTTTGATTTTGAACTGGACACTTTTTTTTTTGGAGAAATTTCTGAGAGGTAATCTGAACCCTACTTGCTCTGTTCTGTTAATTGTTGAGGTTATTAAGGCTTTTAGTGAACTTTTGCCATCACCAAAGCAAGTCTTGGAACTTGAGCCAAAATCGCACCTCCACCTTGCTCCTTCCAGCTCCACATTCAATCCACGCAGGCTGCATCTCCACCAGTACAGCACTCCTTCAGTCCCACATTGCAGTGGATTATGACCCCCTCCCCTACTCCCTCCATTTTTAACTCTGTCTGTGAAAACTGATTAGAGTGCAAACAATCGGAGCTGGATCATAGACGTTGGGCTGCCCGAATCCGAATTAAAAGAAAAGAACGGCATAAAATCGGAAGACTGCTCGCAGATCTAACTCTGAGCCGTCCATTGTATAAAACGCAGTTTAAGAGACAAGTTAGGCTCCAACACTGATCGGCTTCTTTTCCAATTTGAATTCTAGGTGTGCACTTGGATTATCCTGATGCAGGAAAGAATATTTGGAAAAATACCTTCAAACAATCTGACATCTCGATATAGCACCGCAAAACTTGAAATCAGACTTTTGAAGATACTTGAATTGTTTCTTTTAAAAGTTATTTAAGAGAAGTGGAAAGCTGAGCTTCCCTTTGTATTAAATGAGCTGTTCGTGGTACGTGGATGGACAGAGTAGGAAGGTTCCAGCTTCATTCATCAGCCTTTAGCTGATCTCGCCTGCGGAGTGTTCGGGCAGTGCAGCTGGGCATCTCTGAGCTGGTGAGAGGGAAAGTCAGCCAGGGCTCCTGCTCCTGGCTGCTATTCAGTGACAGCCACTGGAAAGTACACAAATGAATGATGAAGACACAGTTGGATATGCTGTCCATATGTTCTCACCCCCTCACTGTCGAATAGTGTGTCACACTTACTATCTAGGCTCACATATCAAGAATGGCCAATTGGGCGAGGTTCTGGAGGATGGGTTGGCACTGTTGAAACTATAACTCTGCATTCGTCAGTGTCTTGACAAGTGAGGAATATTGTAATGCACCATTTCGTTAGCTCCTGTCATGACCTCAGGACATCTCAAAGCGCTGTACAGCCAATGGAGTACCTTTGACCTGTAGTCACTGTTGTAATGTAGGAAATGCGGCAGTCAATATGCACACAGCAAGCTCCCACAAACAGCTTTATAATTCACCTAGTGAGTGGCACAGGATAATAATAAGGGATCTGACAAAGATTTCACCCTTTAACTTTATCTCAAATAATTTCTAACACTCTCGCCATGAATTGGTTTTTCGGGCCAGGATTGTTCACAGCTTCTCACCTGCTCTCCGGTTCTAATGGCTACAGATATCATTTTTTCTTATATATAGAAAAGTAATCTCAGATTGCAAAATTATTTCCGGCTCAGGTTTAGTCACATCACATTTAATCAATTAGTCTGGAGCTAAAAGTCACTCCCTATTGATTGTGAGTGATTCAGTCATTGAGAACCCTGTCATTTAGCAGTATTCTTGTTTCACATGTTTTAATTTGTGCTGTTTACTGTAATGGGTTTAATTTTGTTGTTCAACACTAATTGATAATGTACAGGTCTATGCCCTGTAGGGAGCATCTCCTTTCTCCTTCAGTTAACTGCAGTGCCCTCACTTCCCCGCTACAGATCCTCAGCTCATCTGTGTCTCCAACGCTCATCCTGATTCATGCTGGGGGATGGTTCCACAGGTGCCCTCTGTTACCTCATCCAAGTGTCCATTTTTCATGCGTGCGTCGGCAAACTATTTAACTGCAGGGGGCTTGCAGCTGAGCCCTGCCTAGTCCACATCTGTATCCTTCCTGGTAGGGGTTTCTGCATAACGGGAATCCAGATTGATGTTTCCAATGCTTAGGCCAGCGGCACTGAGGCCAATTGTAGCGCCCCAAACACTGTCCCCGGCTGAGCAACTGGTGATTGAATCTGGAATCTCCCACGCTGAGTGGTGATTTTACCAGCTGGCCCAATGGGGAAGCTGTTTTGGCATTTCAAAACCTACTGATTTCCCTCTTCAGTTGGGAGATACTTGGGGTATTCTTGATCGTCTGAATGTTAGAACCTGGCTTTGTGCACTGCAGTGATGAACGAATAAATCGTGCCGAATTCAGGCTTTTAGCTTAATAGATTTTATTTTTTTAAATACCTGTTCATTTGCCTAAATAAACTATGGCAGGCTGGTGGTGTAATGGGCTATTGTTAGCTCAGAGATGGGCATCGTCAGGGACTGGCAAACCCTAAAACCGGATTTTAAATGAGCTGGAGCAGCTACCATCACTCCGAAAATGGGACATTGCCAGAGCAGGTGCTGGGTAAATGTCTGAAATTGTACAGAGGCTTATTTTTGAAGAGTTGGTTCTGTAACCCACAAGCTACCAGGCGACCCATGACCACGTCTCTGAGCCCTGAACTGTCTGTCTAATGCAGACCAATGCTAGCCTGTTGGATTTGAAAATGGGAACTTTGACATTAATTAAAGGGGAAACAGTCAGAGTAACACAGGATCCTATGTGACTGTGACAAAGATAAACTATCCCTCCTCATCCTTCCTGACCTGTCTGCAGCCTTTGACATGGTTGACTACATCATCCTCCTCCAACGCATCTCCACTGTTGTCCAGCTGGGTGTGACTGCACTCGCCTGGTTCCATTCATATCTATCTAATCGTAGCCAGAGAATCACCTGCAACGCCTTCTCTTCCTGATCTCGCATCATTACCTCTGGAGTCCCCCAAGGATCTATCCTTGGCCCATTCCTCATTCCTATTTCTCATCTACATGGTGCCCCTCAGCGACATCATCCAAAAACACAGCGTCAGTTTCCACATGTACGCTGACGACACTCCGCTCTACACTACCTCTCTCGATCCCTCCACTGTATCTAAATTGTCAGACTGCTTGTCCAGCATCTAGTAATGGATGGGCAGAAATTTCCTCCAACTAAATATTTGGAAGATCGAAGCCATTGTCCTCAGTCTCTGTCAAAAACTCCATTCCCTAACCACCGACTCCATCCCTCTCCCTGGAAACTGTCTGAGGCTGAACCACATTGTTTGCAATCTTGGTGTCTCTTGATCCCGGGATGAGCTTCTGACCACATATCCACACCATCACTAAGACAGCCTATTTCTACCTCCGGAACATCGCCCGACTCCATCCCTGCCTCCGCTCATCTGCTGCTGAAACCCTCGTTCATGCCTTTGTTTTCTCTAGACTTGACTATTGACTATTCCAACGCTCTCTTGGCTTGCCTCCCATCTTCTACCCTACATAAACTTGAGCTTATCCAAAACTCTGCTGCCCGTATCCTAAGTCGCACCGTATCCTAACTCGCACCAAGTCCCGTTCAGCCATCACCCCTGTGCTCGCTGACCGACATTGGCTCCCGGTCCTGCAACGCCTCAATTTTAAAATTCTCATCCTTGTTTTCAGATCCCTCCATAGCCTCGCCCCTCTCTACCTCTATAACCTCCTCCAGCCCTACAATCCTTCGGGATCTCTGTGCTCGTCCAATTCTGGCTCCTTGCGTATCCCTGATTTTAATCGCTCCACCATTGACGGCCGTGCCTTCAGCTGCCTAGGCCGTAAGCTCTGGAATTCCCTCCCTAAACCTCTCTGCCTCTCTAACTCTCCTCCTTTAAGATGCTCCATAAAACCTACCTCTTAGACCAAGCTTTTGATCATCTGTCATAATATCTCCTTATGTGGCTAGGTGTCAAATTTTGTTTGATAATTCTCCTGTGAAGTATTTTTGATGATGCACTATATAAATGTAAGTTGTTGTTGTAATCTGTGTAGAACTTTTGTTGATAGGGGAAAAAGAAAACGTTCTCACTTTCAGTTCCAGTTCAAGCACGCAATGATCAATCGGACATGAGATGAGTTTGGGTTGGGCTTTCAGTCCTTATACCAGAGAATGGTGTCTTCACCACTGAGCTATCAAGGGAGCCTCTTCTTGGTTGAGTTTCCCCATTTTATTCCCTGACTGAGGTGCAGCCCTCGCTATACTGTCCCAACAACATGCCTAAACCCCAATTTCAGACAAGCACTCCCTACTGCATCAGCATGTTAGTTTCATTGACCATGCTAGTTATCCTGTGACTTCTCTGAGTCAGACTGCCTATTTGTGCCAAATTATGGCCACAAGGAACTAGATAAAATCTGTTAACAAATTGTTGAGGTTTGATTCAAACAAGAGTTTCAGAGGAAAAATGCATGTTGATGGGCAACTATTCAACTCCTTCAAATGGACATTTTTACAGATCAATTCAGATTGAATTCACATTGTTTTAAACAGAGTCACAAGTCAATAATGAAACAAGTCCAACTCTGGAAATGCCGATTACTGCAAGGTAGTAATTGGCTGGGGTTTAGCAATAAATGGAATCCTTTACTCTGGTCTGCTTGCAGTCAGTAATGTTGGGATGGAGTAAAAGCTTGTTTTTGATGTCTCGTGCTCTTAAATTGCAAGAATGTAAATATCTTGTGCAGTATTGTGCCGAGTGCTCTAACACCATTATCTTCTTCCCTCTGCTCATTGTCCTGCTTCTTACACGATTCTTCCCTCCCCCAAACTCATTACTTTTTTAAATGGTTCATACCATCTGCTAAACTGTTGTCTGCAAGGGGTCCAATGGTGCTGGTCATTGAGGTTAATCCAGCTCTCTTGCAGTGTCAAGATTAATAACTATTCCCATCAGCACCCACGTTACTGACTATAAACCTGTGCTGGTTTTGGTAAGGCCCTTTTGGCTGAGAGTATTGCCCAAACGTTCCATGTCGTACCATCATGGAAGCCTCTCTAATGTCAAACAAATGGAAGTCAGCAAAGGATGACCAAGAAATTGATGAAGAGGGAGGAAATTGAATATGACAGTAAACCAGCATGAAATATAAAAACTTATTGTAAGAGCTTCTACAAGTATGTGAAAAGGAAGAGAGCAGCGAAAGTAAAAGTAGGTCCCTTGGAGGCAGAGACAGGAGAAATTATAATGGGGAATAAGGAAATGGCAGAGACGTTAAACAAATATTTTGTATTTGTCTTCATAGTAGAAGACACAAAAAACATACCGGAAATAGTGGGGAACCAAGTGTCTAAAGAGAGTGAGGAACTTAAAGTAATTAATATTAGTAAAGAAAAGGTACTGGAGAAATTAATGGGACTAAAAGCCGACAAATCCCCTGGACCTGATGGCTTACATTCTAGGGTTTTAAAAGAGGTGGCTGCAGAGATAGTGGATGCATTGGTTTTGATCTTCCAGAATTCCCTAGATTCTAGAACGGTCCCCATAGATTGAAACATAGCAAATGCAACCCTGCTGTTCAAGAAAGGAGGGAGAGAGAAAACAAGGAATCTATTATCAGGGACGTGGTAACAGGGCACTTGGAAAATCACTATGATTAGGCAGAGTCAACATGGTATTATGAAAGGGAAATAGTGTTTGACGAATCTATTAGAGTATTTTGAGGGTGTAACTAGTAGGGTAGATAAGGGGGAACCAGTGGATGTAGTATATTTGGATTTTCAGAAGGCATTCGATAAGGTGCCACACAAGAGGTTGTTACACAAGATCAGGGCTCCTAGGATTGGGGGTAATATTAGAATGGATTGAGAATTGGTTAATGAACAGAAAACAGAGAGTAGAAATAAACGGATCATTTTCGGGTTGTCAGGTTGTAACTAGTGGCGTGCTGCAAGGATCAGTGCTTGGGCCTCAGCTATTTACAATCTGTATCAATGACTTGGATGATGGGACCGAGTGTAAAATATCCAAGTTTGCTGATGATACAAAGCTAGGTGGGAAAGTTAGCTGCAAGAAAGATGCAAATTGATATAGACAGGTTAAGTGATTGGGCAAGAAGGTGGAGTATAATGTGGGGAAATGTTAAATTATTCGCTTTGGTAGGAAGAATAGAAAAGCTGTTTTTTTTTTTTTAAGTGATTGACTAGTAAATGTTGACATTCAGAGGGATATGGGTGTTCTTGTACACAAATCACAAAGTTAACATTGAGATACAGCAAGCATTTAGGAAGGCAAATGGTATGTTAGCCTCCTTTGCAAGAGGGTTGCAGTATAAGAGTAATTAAGTTTTACTGCAATTATATAGGGTTTTGATGTGACCACACCCGCAGTACTGTGCACAGTTTTGGTCTCCTTACCTAAGGAAGGATATATTTGTCCAAAGTCCAAAGATGTGCAGGTTAGGTTGATTGGCTATGATAAAAATTGACCCTTAGTGCTAGGGGGATTAAATACGTGGGGTTACTGGGATATGTGTTGGGGTAGGGATTACGGGGATCGGGTGGGATATGTGTCGGTGCAGGCTCGATGGGCCGAAATGGCCTCTATCTGCACTGTGGGGTTTCTGTGAATTCTGTGAATATTTGCCTCAGAGCGGGTGCAACGATGGTTCACTGGATTGATTCCTGGGATGAGAGGGCTGTGCTACGAGGAGTGATTGAGTAGACTAGGCCTATATTCTCTGGAGTTCAGAAGAATGAGAGGTAATCTCATTGAAATGTATACATTTCTTAGAGGGTTTGACAGTGTAGATGATGAGAGGCTGTTTCCCCTGGCTGGAGAGTCTAGAACTAGGGGTCATAGTCTCTGGATAAGGGTCAGCCATTTAGGACTGAGATGAGGAGAAATTTCTTCACTCAGAGGGCTGTGAATCTTTGGAATTCTCTACCCCAGAGGGCTGCGGATGCTTAGTCGTTCCAGTATATTCAAGACTGAGATCGGTACATTTTTGGGCACTAAGGGAGTCGAGGGATATGAGACTAGTGTGGGAAGGTGGGGTTGATGTAGACGTTCAGCTGTACCTTATTGAATGGCGGAGCAGGCTGGAGGGGCCATATGGCTTACTCCTGCTCCGATTTCTTGCATTTATATAGTGCCTTTCACAACCACCGGATGTCCCAAAGCGCTTTACAGCCAATTAAGTATTTTTGAAGTGGAGTCACTGTTGTAATGTAGGAAACGCGGCAGCCAATCTGCCCACAGCAAGCTCCCACAAACGGCAATGTGTTAATGACCAGATAATTTGTTTTTAGTGATGTTATTGAGGGATAACTATTGGCTAGGACACAGGATAACTCCTCTGCTCTTCTTCGAAATAGTGCCATTGAACCTTTTACATCCACCTGAGAGAGCAGACAGGGCCTCGGTTTAACGTCTCATCTTCAGTACCGCAGTGGAGTGTCAGCCTAGATTTTTGTGCTCAATTCTAGGCTGACACGACCTTCTGATTCCGAGGCGAGGGTGCAACCAACTGAGCCACGGCTGACGCACAATGTAAACATAATGTGAGAGGAAATAGATATTAAGAAAATCAAAGACTACATGAAATGCAACCCAAGTATAACTTCAAATGGATAATGCTGGAGTTCTCAGTTTGGATTCTGATTCACCATTTGTGCATCCTGGATTACATGGAAACCATGTATTTTTAGGTGTTGGGGTAATTTATTGCTTTTTTCAATTTTTTTTTACTACTTCTCTGATTTTTATCCTCCAATTTTCTCCCCCGAAGTCATACACTCGTACTGGGGTACGGTTCCATCAGTGCCAGTTGCCTTCTGGTACCTTGCCCAAGTGGGCATTGCTTATGTTGAGCCTTGACTTTGAGTGTTGCCAGGTTGATTGACGATGGAGCCCATCACGGCTGAGCTCAACCCTGTTCTCGCGTGATATCCACACATTGCCCACTTTCTAGGAGGGGTTTCTAGACCATTATCCGGATTGGGACTTCTGGTTGATTTTGCCTTCCATAGATGAGATCAGTTGACTCAACATAAATGGGGAACCGGTCCATTTAAATTCTGATTGGCTCAGAGACAGTCTTTATGTCTAAGCCATCCAGTGAGCTCCTTTTCAGTCTTTCAGCTTTCCTATAGCAAGAAGGAAATTAAGAATTTGCATTTATATAGTGCCTTTCATTTCCTCAGGACATCCAATGCTTCACAGCCAAGATAATGGCCCAGAAATTCAGGTCGGGGGCTTCCCGCGGGTGCAAGCCCCTGACCTGCACTTACCTTGCGTGCCGGCCGTTGAGCTGTGGGCCCCCGTGGAATTCCGATCCGGGGCCTGGTCCAGCTGCCGGCGCGCAGTGCTTGCGTATTCCAGGGGCGCAGTTAGTTCGATGCGTCCCCTGGGATTACATGGGCCATGGAGAGCCAATCGGAGCAGGGAATGCTCCATTCATAAGTCTGACAGGAAGGCCTGTCAAAAGTTAGAAATACTACGGCCCCATAACATCACTAAATCTTCAAATAATTTTTTTTTTAAATCACATTTTTTAAATAAACTATAAATTACATGAAATAACTCTTAAACAATAATTTAAATTTTTGAAAAAAATAATTTTATTTTCTAACGGGGCTAAAAATAAACTTACCTTTCTTTAAAGTATTTAAAACTAATAAACCTGTGGAAAAAATGTTTTAATTTTAATTAATTCACCACTTACCTTGTAAAAAGCAGGCCTTACGCCTGCTTTTTAAATGTCTAACTTCTGCAGACTTACCCTCCCGGGAAAACCTGTATATAAAAAAAAAAACCCCGAAGTTCGATGCGCACGCGCAGCCTCTCCCGCGCACGCGTTAGACCTCTGAACCCCTGCTTTCAGGGGAACGGAAGTGCCAGTTTCCCGCGCATGCGCAGTGCATGCATTGGGCTTATGGGTGAGTACCCAGTGCGTACTCACCCGTGGAGACCCAAATTTCTGGGCCAATACTTTTGAAGTGTAGTCACTGTGTGCAGCAGCCAATTTGTGTACAGCAAGGTCCCACAGACAGCATTGCAATAAATGAACAGTTAATCTGTTGTTGATTGTTTTGGTTAAGGGATAAATATTGGCCAGAACACCAGGAGAACTCACCTGCTCTTCTATAGGATCTTTCATGTCAACCCAACATTGGTTTAACATTTCATCAATAGACCAATGTCATTAACTGATTGAGAACTTGAGCAGGTGATGGATCATAGAAACATAGAAGATAGGAGCAGGAGTAGGCCATTCGGTCCCTTGAGCCTGCTCCGCCATTCAATGAGATCATGGCTGATCATCCAAATTCAGTACCCTGTCCCTGCTTTCTCCCCATATCCCTTGATCCCTTTAGCCTTAGGAAATATATCTAACTCCTTCTTGAATATATTTAATGAATTGGCCTCAACTGCCTTCTGTGGTAGAGAATTCCACAGGTTCACCACTCTGGGTGAAGAAATTCCTCCTCATCTCTGTCCTAAATGGCTTACCACTTATCTTTAGACTGTGACCCCTGGTTCTGGACTCCCCCACCTTCGGGAACATCCTTCCTGCATTTAGTCTGTCTAGTCCTGTTAGAATTTTATTTCAATGAAATCCCCTCATTCTTCTAAACTCCAGCGAATATAAGCCCAATCGACCCAATCTCTCCTCGTACGTCATTCCTGCCATCCCAGGTATCAGTCTGGTGAATCTTCGCTGCACTCCGTCCATGGCAAGAACATCCTTCCTCAGATAAGGCGACCAAAACTGCACACACTACTCAAGGTGTGGTCTCACCAAGGCCCTGTACAACTGCAGCAAGACATCCTTGCTCCTGTACTCGAATCCTCTCGCTATGAAGGCCAACATACCATTTGTCTTCTTAACCGCCTGCTGCACCTGCATGCTTACCTTCAGCGACTGGTGCACAAGGACACCCAGGTCTCGTTGCACTTCCCCTTCTCTCAATCTATTGCCGTTCAGATAATAATCTGCCTTCCTGTTTTTGCCACCAAAGTGGATAACCTCGCATTTATCCACATTATACTGCATCTGCCATGCATCTGCCCAATCACCCAACCTGTCCAAATCATACTGGAGTTTCTCAGCATCCTCCTCACAGCACACACGCCCACCCAGCTTTGTGTCATCTGCAAACTTGGAGATATTACATCTAGTTCACTCTCGGGAGCCGCAAGCCTACATTTCGTTGTACTGCACTTGTGCACTAACAATGACAATAAAAGTTAATTTGATTTGATTTGATTTAGATCATTAATATATATTGTGAATAGCTGGGGTCCTAGCACCGATCCCTGCGGTACCCCACTAGTCACTGCCTGCCACTCTGAGAAAGACCCGTTTATTCCAATTCTTTGCTTCCTGTCTGCCAACCAGTTCTTTATCCAAGTCAGTACCTTACCCCCAATCCCATGTGCTTTAACTTTACACGCTAATCTCTTATGCGGGACCTTATCGAACGCCTTCTGAAAGTCCAAATACACCACATCCACTGGTTCTCCCTTATCTATTCTACCAGTTACATCCTCAAAAAATTCCAGTAGATTAGTCAAGCACGATTTACCTTTTGTAAATCCATGTTGACTTTGTCCGATCCTGCCACTGTTTTCCAAGTGCTCTGCTATTACATCTTTTATAATAGACTCGCATTTTCCCCACTACCGATGTCAGGCTTACCGGTCTATAATTCCCCGTTTTCTCTCTACCACCTTTTTTGAATAGTGGGGTAACATTAGCTACCCTCCAATCCATGGGAACTGTTCCAGAGTCTATAGAATTTTGGAAGATGACCAGCAATGCATCTACTATTTCTAGGGCCACTTCCTTAAGTATCCTAGGATGTAGATTATCAGGCCCTGGGGATTTATCGGCCTTCAATCCCGTCAATTTCCCTAACACTATTTCCCTACAAATACTGATTTCTTTCCGTTCCTGAGCCTCTCTTGATGTGACTTTGTATCCTGTAGCGAAAAGAACTATAAAATTAATCCAGGATGAGTGTCTCCAGTGACTTTTGGTTCTCTTCTCTCCACTTCTTGTGTAGTCTCTTCTTGGTGTTTTGCCCTAATTACAGGCTATTTACAGCCCCTCCCGCTTTCACTTGTAGTGCTTGGTAAATTGCTCCATGTCCCTCCGGATCTCCATTCATGTCCTACAAACCCATGTGTTAAGACTAGCAGTTCCACAATGTCCTTGCTTATTCCATTCCCCTATTTGAACAGGTGTGCAATATTTGCCATGCTCCAATCCTATGGTATAATTCCCATTTTGAAAGAAAATTCAGTTAATGCCTCTGCTATCTCCACCCTTCAGTATTTTGGGATGCATAGCATCTGAGCCTGGTAGTCCCCTTAAACTTTTTTAAAAGCAGGGTCCTTTTGAATATTTATCTTCCACATCCTTCTTGATGTGCTCTTACAGTTTTACTTTCACCTTCCTCCTGTAAAACCTGAAATTGGGTGCCAAACGTGGAAAATTATCCCAATTCCCTGAACTCTCGACCTTCACCTGGTTAACAAAATAAGTCCACTGCCTCCCACACAAAAAACAACTCTGGCAAGTGAAATCCAGCTCTGGGTGTCCTGGGTTCCAGTGAGTCCAGGATTGAGTTATGATGGGATGAGAACTCTCTTAGCCTCAGTTCAGTCTTAAATATGCACAGACTTGGTTAAACTTCAACTGATTCAGCTCAAATAAAATGCAAGACGCAGCCCAACTGAGGTCATATTGGTGCAAAACATACCTTGCAGATGTTGTATCTATTCCATTGTGACTCTGGTATTGAGCAATACATATTTACCCAGAGCCTTAAAATTCTCTCCTACACATTCAGCTGGCTCTCTGTCTGGCTGACACATCCAGCTGGCTCTCTGTCTGGCTGACACATCAACCAGAAAGAATTCGAGCAACTTCTCTGCCGGCTCTACAACTGGAGTCTCGTTTGGCCCCCGCGTTATTTACTTGCAGCAGGTGGACCTCCCCAGTCTCTGCTGGGGAGTCTTGCCAGTCTGCGGGCAGATACTTGCTTCAGCAGCTCTCTGCAAAAAAGAGAGGTGGCCAGCAAGCCGCCTGGTAAATATTTCTTTTGCCTGGAAAATTTCTCCTTTCACTAACGGGCCTGTATATGACCGTGCCTTGTGAGCGCTTGCACAAGCCCCTCTTCAGCTTTTGCTCTGGGTGCCCCTCAGTTGACCTCTGGACACTGGGGCCTAACAGACAGCTCTTAAATCCAGCCTTTAAAGAGTGCAAATGGTTGTAGACAAAGCCATTTTCCCTCTGTGATGTACTAGAATCACTTCTTCTACCCTCAGCTGAGCTTTAAACCCCGTATACTTTCATCACCAAGACTACTTACTTCCATTGTCCTCCTCCGCTGTACCTCAGCTCTTCTGCTGCTGAAACTCTTTCACATACGTTTATCACGTCCAGACTTCTCCTTGCTGGCCTCCAATCCTCCACCCTCCATAAACTCGAACTTGTCCAAAATTCTGTCACTCATAGAAACATAGAAACATAGAAGATAGGAGCAGGAGTAGGCCTGCTCGAGCCTGCTCCGCCATTCATGGCTGATCATCCAAATTCAGTACCCGGTCCCTGTTTTCTCCCCATACCCCTTGATCCCTTTAGCCTTAAGAAATATATCCAACTCCTTCTTGAATATTGTTGTATGAACGCATTCAAGCATAGAATCAGGCAGACAGGCTTCTAACTGCGATGTTCTCTTTAATCTGTAAAATGGCCGACTGCTGCTTTCCCAGGTAATTCCCATAATGCAATGCACATTACATTACCGTATTAACTGGTGTGAAACTCGCACATTACATTACCGTATTGACTGGTGTCAAACTCGCAATCAATACACGGCATCCCCCTTTTCCTTGGAAACAAACTTGCAATTTACAAACAGTTGCTTACAATAACACTGCATAACTTACTTGGTTTATAAACTTTTTACAAGCTTGTGTCTTACCACACAACTAAATAATTCCCAGGTTTAAACATTTAACATCACCCATGCAGTTCTCGCACAGTTTATGTTGTGACATAATCAGACAGTCTTTGGGGTTTTCTTTTAATCCTTTGAGGTCTGGCTGTATTGGGTATGTCTGACATGTTGGTGTCAGTGGGTATTGCCTGTGTCACAGTGGTATGTGTGTCAGGGTCTAATATACTGTCCTCAGCCCCCTTGTGTTTCCTCCTGCTCATGGAGTGTCTCCATTGGTTCTGTATTTCTTCACAAATGTAGTGTTTCTCGAGTAGCCTGCTCCGTCTGGAGATTCCACTACTACTTGACTCCCTGTTTTACTCAAAACTTTGTGGGATGTGGTATTAAAAGGAGTGGTGAACTTGTCCACTTTGTCCTGCCGTACCAGCACCGTGTCGCCAACTTCCACCTCTGAGTATTGTGTTCTCCGCTGTTCATCTGCGTACAGTTTGGACTTGCCTTTTTGTTCTGCATCCCGGTCATGTACTTCCATGTCTGCGCGCGACTCTGTGATGTCTGGCAGCTTTCCTCTCATTTTCTGTTTAAAGAGCAGCTCTGCCGGGCTCTTTCTGGTCGTGGCATGGTCAATGCTCCTGTACACAGTCACATATTTTCTAAGTTCACGTTTCCAATCTAGTCCTTCTGACTGAGCAATTCTGATTCTCTTCATCAGCGATGCATTCTGGCGCTCGACTTCTCCGTTTGCCTGAGCCCATTTTGCTGTCGTTTTCAGGTGTTTGATCCCGTTGTTTTCACAGTATTCTTTGAATAATTCAGATCTGAATTGGGGACCATTATCAGATTTGCAGGTGATTGGCAAACCATGACGGCTGAAGATTGACTCTAACTATCAATAACCTTCTCTGTTGTTGTGGAGGTCATGATGTCGTATTCATAGTAGCGACTATAATAATCAACTACCACAAGAATGGAGTGGTTGGATGGCAAGGGTCCCAGTAAGTCTATAGCTACATCCTTCCAGGGGCCCTCCGGTAATGGTGTTGGTCTCAACGGCTCAGGTGAGTCGGGCCTGGCTACTATCTGACAGCCGTGGCACGCTTTACAGTGTTTTTCAGCTGCCTTGTCCATACCAGGCCACCAAACCTTAGTTCTGAGATGTTGCTTTGTTCCAACTATTCCCAAGTGTCCTTCATGTGCTAACACCAGGGCTTGTGCGTGTAACACTGTGGGTAGCACGATGCGTGTTCCCCGAAGAACTAGGTACCCCACTACGCACAGCTCGTTTGCAATTGCTGCATAAGCTTTACAGTTCTCAAAATGTCCATTTGTGATTGCCTTCCGTACCTCAATCAGCTCTGGGTCGGTAGCAGAGGCTTCCTCCACCTCTCTAGTAGTGAGTGCTTTTGGTGTCGCACTCACAGCTACAAATCTCACGTATTCATCTGAGCCATGAGAATGTCTCTCCTGTTTTGCTGTCTCCCCCACCAATCGTGACAGTGGGTCTGCAATGTTTTGCTTGCTTGGAATGTGTATCACCTTAAAATCGTACGGCTGTAATCTAAGTACCCATCTCTCTATACGGGCACAGGGTTTAGAGTGTGGGCCGTATATCACTTGTAATGGCTTATGGTCAGTTACCAAGTTAAATTTTCGGCCATACACATGTGGATGCAGCCTCTCACAAGCCCATACAAGAGATAAGGCCTCTCTCTCTGTTTGAGAGTATTTCCTCTCACAGTCTGTTAAACTGCGACTTACATAACATATTGGCACCTCTTGTCCCTGTTGGTCCTGAATGAGTATTGCGCCTAAACCTACAGGACTGGCATCTGCTATCACCTTGGTTGGTGCTGTAATGATCAATAACATGTCATTCTATAGTGGACACTAGGTGGAGCCGTAGAGCTGTATATAAGACTACACTACCCAGCTGTATATATATTAAGACTACATTACCCATGAGGCACTAGGCTACCCACAAGGCAGCAGTCAAGATGGAAGCCTCTACAGATACTGTAGCTAGTCCACATGTGCTCAATAAAGTAACTAGCAAAAGCTAGCTGTGTTCATAATAAGAATGTCTATTTATTAATGAACATAAGATGGTACCAGGGTGGTGAAGATCTGCTGAAAATTGTGAAAAGCGAAATGGAGAATTTGAAGCCACCAGAGCGTTTGAAACTCACAGGAAAAATCGACTACAATTGGCAGACTTTTAAACAACAATTCGAACTCTACATTGCAGCCATCGGATTCGGTATGAAGCCAGATGCAAGGAAGATAGCGTTGCTGCTTACGGTTGCAGGCCCACAGGCGATAGAGGTATTTAATACATTTGTATTTAATCCAGAGGAGAACAGAGGAAAATTAGAAGATGTGCTAAAAAAATTTGATGCACATTGCTCTCCCACAAAGAATGAGACCTATGAAAGATACATCTTCCGTTCTCGGACACAGCAACAAAATGAGACTTTTGATAGCTTTATAACTGATCTGAAACTGAAAGCACAGACATGTAATTTCTCTGAGCTCAAAGCATCCATGATTTGTGACCAGATTGTGTTTGGTATTCATGATAAAAAAGTCAGGGAACGTCTGTTGAGAGAAACCGAACTAAATTTGGAAAATGCGGTGAAAATATGCCAAGCCAGCGAGCTAGCTCGAAAGCACGCGAAGACTTTCAGTGAAATCAATAATGATGCGAATGTAATGAGTGATAATGCTGCTGTCGGTGCTGTGTCCTACAAGGGGAAGAAACGTGGGCAGAACAGAAATGAAAAGCAATCGGAGGATGACATTTTTAATTGTAAACGCTGTGGTTATAAACACCAGTTAAGACAATGCCCAGCGTTTGGAAAAATGTGCACAAAGTGTAATGGAAAGAATCACTTTGCCAAACAATGCTTTTCAAAAGTACAAACTAAGAAAGGGCAACGAGTTAATGTAATTGAGGACACTGATTTAAGT
This sequence comes from Somniosus microcephalus, assembly GCF_052327205.1. Classification (NCBI taxonomy): domain Eukaryota; kingdom Metazoa; phylum Chordata; class Chondrichthyes; order Squaliformes; family Somniosidae; genus Somniosus; species Somniosus microcephalus. The sequence continues at coordinate 41,067,121 of NC_141012.1, read as the reverse complement.
GAGACATTTTTTGTAGGAATGGTGTCATGTGACAATATCAAAAAGGAAAAAAAAAATGTGCAGCCCTCAGAAATGGACAATGCTGAACATAAAGTTAATGCAGTAAAAGAGGACAAATGGAGCATTAGTTACCTTGAAACTAGACACTGGGGCAAAAGCAAACTTAATCAGTATGAGTGACATTAACAATATGAAAGAAAAGCCCAAAATACAGAAAAAGTCAGTACGACTGAAGGACTATAATGGACAGAAAATAGATAGCTTAGGTGTATGCAGACTTAAAGTGACAGTCAAAGACAAAGTGCATTATCTCATGTTTTCTGTTGTGGCTGAAAGGCTTGATTCACTACTGGGTGACAAAGCTTGTGAGGACTTAGAACTGGTCAAAAGAGTCTACCGTATAAACTGTGCCATAAGCAGACCAGATGACTCGGTGGATTCTGTAGTGAGTAATTTCCAGGATGTGTTCAAAGGATTTGGAGTTCTACCATTCACTTACAAGATCCAGCTAAAGCAGGATGCTCAGCCAGTGGTACATGCGCCACGATGAGTTCCAGCACCCCTGCGTGACCGGCTCAAGAATGAACTGGACAGAGTGACCACACTAGGAGTCATCAGGAAAGTCGAAGAGCCAACAGACTAGGTTAACTCCATGGTATGTGTAAAGAAAAAGAACAATGATCTAAGAATATGCATGGATCCAAAGGACTTAAATGCAAACATAAAACGTGAACACTACCAGATTCCCAAGTGAGAAGAAATCACCAGTGAAATCAGGTGCCAGATACTTTACAAAGCTCGATGCCTCACAAGGATTTTGGCAACTAAAACTGGATGAAGAGAGCACCAAATACTGTACCTTCGACACACCATTTGGCAGGTATTGTTTTCTCAGAATGCCTTTCGGGATAATATCTGCATCTGAAATCTTTCATAGAGCGATGGAACACATAATTGAAGGTCTGGAAGGAGTTCGGGTCTATGTTGATGACATCATCATCTGGGGCTCCACACTGAAAGAACACAATGAGAGACTGACTAAAGTGCTACAGAGCATACGCCGGAATGGACTGAAGCTCAACAAAGCCAAGTGTCAGTTTGGCATCCAGGAAGTCACTTTCCTAGGAGATAATCTATCTGGTAAAGGAATAGAGCCAGATATGGAAAAAGTAAACGCCATACTCAAAATGCCCCGACCCACTGACAAAAAAGGAGTGCTACGCATCATGGGGATGATAAACTTCATTGGAAAGTTCATTCCTAACTTGTCAGCCAAGACAGCCTGTCTGCGAGACCTGCTACATAAAACAAATGAGTTCGCATGGACAGAAAGACATGAACAAGAGTGGATAAACCTCAAAACAGTGCTGACAACCACACCTGTACTCACCTTCTTTGACCCAACAAAAAGAATCAAAGTGTCAACGGATGCATCAAAAGATGGCCTAGGTGCGGTCTTGCTACAAGCAGAGGGTGAAGATTGGAAGCCTGTTGCCTATGCCTCCAGGTCTATGACTGATACTGAGTGTCGATACGCCCAGATCGAAAAGGAATGTCTAGGCTTGGTAGTTGGACTAGAAAAGTTTCATGGCTACATATATGGACTTCCCACCTTCACAGTTGAGACAGACCACAGCCCTCTGGTTGCCATCATAAAAAAAAACCTGAATGAGATGTCTCCAAGGATTCAACGACTCATGCTGAAGCTGCAAAGATATGACTTTGAAGTGATCTGCACACCAGGCAAATACATAGTGTTAGCAGATGCACTATCCCAAGCACCCACAATGAGTCATGTGAGCTCTACTGAAGAAGACGTGGATGTTCATGTGAGTATGGTCACTGCTGCGCTGCCCGTGTCAGACACAAAATCAAAGCAAATAGCAGAAGAAACAGTAAAAGATACAGTATTACAAACAGTAATAGAGAACATTCATCATGGTTGGCCAAAAGGTTCCTGTCCAAAATATTTTCACATAAGGTCAGAATTGAGTGTCGCAAGTGGACTATTACTAAAACAGAACAGAATAGTCATTCCACAGGCTCTACGTCAAGACATGCTCAAAAGGATTCATGAGGGACACCTCGGAATTGAAAAATGCAAAAGGAGAGCAAGAGACACTGTTTATTGACCTGGCATAAATAAGGACATTGAGAACATGATAGGCAAATGTGAGACATGTCAGAAACACCAAAACAAACAAGCAAAGGAACCAATGATAGTAGCTGACATACCAACAGCAGCATGGCAAAAGGTTGGTATGGACCTTTTTCATTTAAATGGTAAAGACTATCTAATAGTGATTGACTACTATTCTAACTATCCTGAGATGGCGCTCCTCTCAAGCACCACAGCAAGCAGTGTCATAATGCATGTGAAATCCATCTTCGCCAGACATGGAATTCCCAGGATTGCCGTTAGCGACAATGGTCCGTGCTTCAACTGTAAGGAGTGGCAACAGTTTGCAGCACATTATGACTTTCAGCACATCACATCCAGTCCTTTGTATGCTCAGTCAAATGGTAAGGCAGAGAAAGGTGTTCAAGTTCTCAAGCAGCTACTGAAGAAAGCGACAGAAAGCAAGTCTGATCCTTATCTCGCCCTGCTGAGCTACCGAGCCTCCCCTTTAGACTGTGGTTCTTCACCTGCTGAACTACTAATGGGTCGCAAGTTGCGCACCACGCTACCCTGCTGTGCAAAAGAACAGCAAAGTGAGGAACTGAGACAGAGACTTCAACTGTTAAAGCTGAAACAGAAATCATACTATGACAAGTCATCCAAAACTCTAAAACCATTGACAAGAGATGATGTTGTCAGGATTGAGGATCCAGATGCATGGAACAGGAAAGCTACAGTTCTTGAGGAAGTAGGACCAAGGTCATACACTGTTAGAACTGAGGAAGGACAGATTCTCAGGAGGAACCGCCGTTCCCTCCTAAAAACACGAGACTATTCAAGACCAGATTGATGACAATGCCGCAACTGCATCTTGTCATTCACCGCCAGAACAATCTCATGAAGACACATCAGACTTACCCGTGTTGAGAAGATCCACACGTGAAGTAAAAGAGCCTGATAGACTTAATCTTTGAGTACAATGTAAAGCTTTGAAAATGTGTTGACTGTTTTGAAAATGTTTATGTTTATAGAGCACTAACAAAAGTGTTACTGATATTATCTTTATTGTTTTCTTGAAAGTTGATTGATATTGATTTTGTTAAACCTCAAAGAAAGGGGGATGTAATGATCAATAACATGTCATTCTATAGTGGACACTAGGTGGAGCCGTAGAGCTGTGTAGAGCTGTATATAAGACTACACTACCCAGCTGTATATATATTAAGACTACATTACCCATGAGGCACTAGGCTACCCACAAGGCAGCAGTCAAGATAGAAGCCTCTACAGATACTGTAGCTAGTCCACATGTGCTCAATAAAGTAACTAGCAAAAGCTAGCTGTGTTCATAATAAGAATGTCTATTTATTAATGAACATAAGAGGTGCGTCCTTATCAAAATATGCTAAAGTGCCGGCTCTGGCCAACTCTTCCTTGAGTGCGCTGAATGACTGTCTCTGTCTCTGTTGTGATCCAAATTTAAATGGTGTGTCTTTTCTCGTCCGGCGTCGCAGTGGCTCTGATAGCGTTGCAAACTGCGGGATGAATCTGCTACTGTACCCAACGAGTCCCAAGAAACTCCTCACCTCTGTAGCATTCTCTGGTTCCCGAGCTTCTGCCACCGCTCGCACTCTCTGCTGTTGGTCCGATGCCCTTTTCAGACAACAGGATTCCCATGAAAATCAATCGGTCCATGTTGAATTGGCACTTCTCTGAGTTTAGTATCAGTCCACTTTCCATTAGTCTGGTCATGACAGCGTGCAGGTGTCTGTCGTGCGTTTCCTGGTCGTGTGCATGCACGATAATGTCGTCTGAGATGTTTTCAACACCCTCTATTCCAGCTAAGGCATTAGCTATCTCGTGCTGATATTGCTCACTAGCTGAAGATACACCGAATATCAGCCTCTTGTACCTGTATACTCCGTTATGTACTGCAAACGTTGTGATTTCTCGTGACTCAGGGGTCAGTTCTAGCTGGTGATAACCCCATTTCGGGTCTAGCTTACTAAACGCCGTCGAGCCGTTCATACCTTGGAGTATGTCATCAACGGTGGGGATTGGATATCGTTCCCTCACTATTGCCTGGTTTGCTCGTCTCATGTCTAGGCATAACCTTACATCCTTATCTGCTTTTGGTACAATAACCACAGGATTTACCCATGGGGTGGGACCAGTTACAGGTTCGATAATGTCCATGTCCCTCAATTGTTTTATTTTGGCCTCTACTGCCCCCCTTAAGTTGAATGGTATACGCCTGAGTGGCTGGGCCACAGGCTTCACTTGTGGGTCGATATACAAACTGATCTGTTTTGTGTTCAGCCTTCCCACTCCCTGGAACACCTTTGGATACCGCTGTTCTAGTAGCTGTCTTACATCTACCACAGCTGAGACATCTGCACCTATTTTTAAAACTCCCAGTTTCATGGCTGTCTCCCTTCCTAGCAACGGCTCTCCATGGCCTTTAACCACAATGAACTCCGCCTGCTCAGTTCTCTTACCTATTGTAATCCCACATGTGAATACACCTTTAACTGACAGTGGTCGGCTAGAAGCATAAGAGAATAACTTTCTCTCTGTCTTAGGGACATGTGACTGACACTTAATGTGTTCTGACTTTAATCCTTCCCACGTATTCTCATCTATCACATTATTAGTTGTACCCGAATCAATTAACATTCTCAGGTTTACTCCCCCCACACAAAAGGTAAGTCTCTCTGTCACGTTATTTCCAGTAACAGCAAATGCACAGTTATTTTGTTCCTCTACATTGTTCACACTGTGTTTCTTTATACCCTTTGTGCGGCATACTTTGGAGAAATGATCCTTTCCCTTGCACTTATGACACGTTTGTCCGCGTGCTGGGCATTTCGGATCTCTGCCCATGTGGTCTGTGTGTCCACATCTGTAACATTTCCTTTCGTTCCTATCGCCATTTCCCTTTGGTTTCTCTGTCGAGCTTTTCACATAATACCCTCTTTTCTGTGTAACACGACGAACAGTATCTGTCTCCGCCTTCTCTGTACATGACATGGCTGACATCTGCTCCTCGACGTTTTCACATTGTGAGGCCAATTGTAACGTGTGGGCGAGCATTAGACCATGCCCTTCCTCTAGCAATTTCCTCCGCACATAGGCTGATGTGCACCTACTCAGGATAGTGTCTCTTATTTGATTATCCGCATCCCCCCCAAAAGCACAATCTTTAGCAGCCTGCCGCAAGCGAGTAGCAAATTGTTGCACAGTCTCACCTGTCTTCTGGGACAACTTATGAAAAGTCTGTCTAGCAAATGCTGCGTTGACCTGGGGCACGAAGTAGTGATTCAAAGCACTAACCGCCGCCGTGTAGTCTGCTGGCTCTCCTGTGTCCGGTACAGTCGAAAAGATATCCTGGACATCTGGTCCTGCTAGGTGTAGAAGTAGAGCTCTTTTCCTCTGCTTTGTGGCAGCTGTAGAGGTATCGTCAATAATGAGTCCTTTGCTGTCGGCATAAAGCTCAAAAGATGTTAACCACCTCGTCCATCTTGGACCCAACGTGGCTGGCTTGGCGAAGCATGCAAAATTTTGAATGCCGGTCTTCTCCATCCTAGCTAACTAAAACTTGGGCAACCACCTATCCAAAATGATTCAGTTCGTTATCCTCGTCGCCAATGTTGTATGAACGCATTCAAGCATAGAATCAGGCAGACAGGCTTCTAACTGCGATGTTCTCTTTATTCAGTAAAATGGCTGACTGCTGCTTTCCCAGGTAATTCCCATAATGCAATGCACATTACATTACATTACCGTATTAACTGGTGTTAAACACGCACATTACATTACCGTATTGACTGGTGTCAAACTCGCAATCAATACACGACAAATATATTTAATGTATTGGCCTCTACTGCCTTCTGTGGTAGAGAATTCCACAGGTTCACCACTCTCTGGGTGAAGAAATTCCTCCTCATCTCTGTCCTAAATGGCTTACCCCTTATCCTTAGATATCATAACCTGTACAACTCACTCATCAGCCCCATCTTCACTAATCTGCACTGATTATGGCTCCCTGTCTCTTCCCCCCCCCCCCCCCCCCCCCCCACCAAAGCATTAAATTTAAAGTCCTTGTTCTCACCTTGGCTGGCTTCCCACCTTTCACCCTCCAGAAACTTCAGCTCATCCCGAGCTCTGCTGCTTGTATCCTAACACAAGGATACAATCCTGTTCAACCGTCGCCCCTGTGCTCACTGGCCTATATTGGCTCTCGGTCCGGAAACACCTTGAATTTACAACTCTCATGCTTGTGTTCAAATCTCTCCGTGACCTCGCTCCTCCATATCTCTATAACCTCCTCCAGCCCTACAAACCTCTGAGATCTTTGCGCTCATCCAAATCTGGCCTCTTGCACATCCTAATTTCCATCGCTGCACAATTGGCCGTGCTTTCAGCTTCCTAGGTCCAAAGTTCTGTAATTCTCTCTCTAAACCTCTCTACCTCTCTCTCCTCCTTTATGACTCTCCTTAAAACCTTCCTCTTTGACCAAGCCTATTCTAATATTTCTTTTATGTGACTGTCAAATTTTTGTTTGATAACGCTCCTGTGAAGCACCGTGGGACATTTTGCTACGTTTAAGACGCTATATAAATGTGTTATCTATAAATTGTTACATGACTTCACCCTATCTTAGTAATCTCCTTTGGCCCCCTAGCCCCTCCTGAACATTCCATTCCTCTCATCCAGCATCCCCTCCTCCCTACCAAAGGTGCTCGAGCCTTTAGTAACCTTGGTCCTACTCTCAAACTCTCTCCCTGAACCTCTCCATCATTAAAAGCCTTCTTAAAGCTCACCTCTTCAACCAAACTTTTGCTCATCCTTCCTAATGTCTCCCTTCCTGGCTCGGCGCCCATTTCCTTAAGCGTATTTATGGAGCTTCTTGGGAAATTTGGTTAAATTAAAGGTACCATATAAATGCAGGTTGTTATAATTTCAGTGTTAACCATGTTGGAAGCTCTAGTGAATGACTGGTTAAGTTGACCACTATGTCGTGTTGTATTTCCACAGATGCGCCAGAGGAGGATTTGAAGTTTTCCTGAGAACCTTGCATCTCGAGGAGGAATCTCCATCGTAAGTAATTTCATGTGTTTCTTTACCTCTTTCCATATGTCACGACTCCTGAGGCCTTTGAAACATGCTGATCAGTTGCAGAATCGCAACAGAAGTATTGTTCCTGCATGTCTTGAGTAGAGTTGCCAACTCTGGTTGGACTTATTCCTGGATGCTTTATCACATGACCTCGAACCACCCGCCCCATCACTCCTGCTATTGGTCGCCCGACATGTCCATCCTCTCAGCGCACTGCCTTCCGATTGGAAAGCGAACAGACTCTTCATTACCTGATTACATGATTCTTGACTGTCAGCCAAACAGCCTTTTTTCCCACATCTCCAACATTTTTATAACTAATAAACAAATGTGTTAAAAGAAAATGAAAAACACACTTTTTTAATGCCTCTATGATTATTCTCCCGGGTTGCTTGCAGCAGGAGATTAATCTTTAATTCCTGGAGACTCCAGGACAATCCTGGAGGGTTGGCAATGGCAACCCTAGTCATGAGCTGAAGATAGTTGAAGGTGAGAGAGACAAATCGTGATTCTCGGCACTGTCTGAATGAACAAAGACCAAAGCATGTAGTCTGTTGAATGCACAAGTCGTCATTACCTGTTGCATTTTCCAAATGTTCCTATGACCCAATCCTCTCTGATATCCCACAACGTTCAGGCAGCAAACTTTGAAAACCCTTTGTCATGACTCAATTCCAGTGTACCTTGGCTGTCCTGTGGATGGCTGAGAAATTTCTCTGTGCTGGTGTGTAATCAGCAGCCGGTCACTCTGTGCGTCCCTGGGAGTGGAGGGGAGCAGCCGGCTCAGATACACATGAATGTTGAACTTGTACGAGGTCGCAGATTTTATCTTGTATGGAAGAAGATCACATCTCATTCTCTGTGTTTTGCTGCTTTTTGATTGATGCCTTCTGCCTGGAATGGATGCTATAAAGGTCCTTGCAAGAAGTGTGCTGTAGCGCAACATGCTTATTTGAAATAATTATTTGTTTCATATTTGCAGCTTAATACAATTTGAAGATCCTTTAAATGTGATATTTCCACTGGCTGTACTCTTGTAGTTGCTGAATAATGAAATGCTAAACTGACAGATGTGAAAATACTAGCAATTAGCAGATGACTGTGTGGCTGGGTGAGAGTGGGGGCCATTAATCTGCAATTGAAGTGTTGCTGTGGGTATGGTTCACCAAACTAAGGACTTGAGCACTGCTGGCAATTGGACCCCTCACTTCACTGGTAGAGCAAGGTAATTGTGATGGCGCTGTTGTCAGCAGAGATGCTTTGACCCATCTATTTTTCCCTGGCAAGCAGGAGATCCAAGGCAGCAGCGTAAGTGCTGACAGCTGGCATTATTTCTGGCTACAGGTGAGCGACAGGGTGAACCATGTACATGCAGAGTCCCCACAGCCATCGAGGACGGTCCTACAGCCAGAAATGAACTGAATGTGCGGTTATCTTTCTGTTGCTGTGGAGTCTGCCCTTGTGAGATAAATATCAGGAGACCACGACGTTTCCTGTGTATTGTAGACAGAGCAGGAGTGGGAGTTACAGGGGGTAGGAGTACTGAGGTCAGGTAGTGCACTATGCTGCAGGATAGTAGGTTGTTGGTTTTTAGACAAAATTCCCAGTACGTCCAGCTCGCGACCTCAGACATGCTTTCAGGTGGAAGTGGGAAGTGGGGAAATGTTATTTCAAATTAAGCCACAAAAGCAAGACCGGGGAACATAAATATAAATTAACGAGAAATGGTTTTAAACTGATATTATGAAGAATGTCTTTACTGAAAAACTGATAAATGTTTGGAGCAAACTGCCAAGCACAATAACCGAGACAAAAAAATAGGGACCTTCAAAATGCAGCAGAGTTAGGGTACAATGAATGAGCTTGAATGAGTCAAATGACCTTTTCTTGTCCTTGGCCCTTGGATTTTTGTGGCGGGCGAGGCACGCACTTGTTGGAGTCGGAGTGCATTTGTGTAATGAGAGCTCCTGTACTCCTCTTGGTGAATGGTCGGAGCGTGGCCCTGTCGAAGGCCCAGGAGCTGATTTGTGCCTGCACCCTTTGGATGGGGAAGGAACATAGGAAGAAGATCTGGAATTGGGAACTGAATAAAGTGGAGGAAAATTTATCCAAAATAAATTAATGTATTAAATTAAGTTTTTATTTAAAAAAAAAATAAAGTTCACGTTGCTGTTCCTGTAAATGTGGTGAACAGTTGAAAACAGTGGCCCCTGCTTAACCTAAGCAGATGTAAGATACATTTTGAAGTTTGCTTCTGTTTATTGGCTGTACTGATTTTTAAAATGAAAATTTAAGAACAGGCTAGTAAGAGCAAAAGTCGATTTGACCAGTTCAATTCAGGATGTGTACTCTTATAACTTAAAGATGAAATGCCTAAAAATCGATGTCAACTTAGTCTTATTGGCAGCACCCTTGCCTCTGAGTCAGAAGGTTGGGGGGTTCATGGAGCACATAATTTAAGCCGACACTTCATTGAGTACTGAGGGAGTGCTGCAATGTTGGAGGTGCCATCCTACAGCTGAGGCGTTAAACTGAGGCCCCATCCGCCTGTTCGGGTGTAAGCAAAAGATTCCATCGCACTATTTGAAGAAGTGCAGGGGAGTTCTCCCTAGTGTCCCTTAACTAACATCACTAGAACAGATTGCCTAGTCATCTATTTCATTGCTGTTTGTAGGAGCTTGCTGTGATGCGTTTCCTTGCATTACAACAGTGACTACACCGACATCCCAAGGACATGTGCTGAACTATATAAATGCAAGTTCTTTCTTTCAGTGTGTCTTATTATTGTAACCTTTTCAAAAAAAAAATCAGTAGCTGCAAATCAATGTGATTAACCTTGTCATCTCATTTAACATTTTGAGTTTCTCAAGTTGAGGGATGATGGCACTGAATAATGGAACACCAAGTGCCTTCATTGAACCCGCTCGGGTCAGGTACAGTGTGGAAGGCCAAGCTTCAGACGAATGCTTTATATCATTGTGACATTTTCATTTCCCACGCCAGCTGTCCTTTATCCTGTCTGGGTAAAAATGTCAACCAGTTTGTATTGTTTCCAGTTTTTCTTGTGGGTAGCTCAGTCAATTGAGCAAACACAGGGCCAGAATGTCCCGGGATGGAATCCCAGCGAGTTGCACTCAGCCTGTCATCCTTTTGAGGTGGGTGAAGTGAGTATCATGCTTTGGGATGTAGACTAAAAGTGGGAGTTTTGTAAGGTGCTTGTCTCCCTATTGTAGTACCAGTCCTTGAACATTCTAGACTAGAGAAGCTGGGGTTGTTCTCCTTCGAGTAGAGAAGGTTGAGAAGAGATTTGATAGAGGTATTCAAAATCATGAGGGGTCTAGACAGAGTAGGTAGAGAGAAACTATTCCCATTGGCAGAAGGATCGAGAACCAGAGGACACAGATTTAAGGTGATTGGCAGAAGGAGCAAAGGCGACATGAGGAAAATCTTTTTTGCGCAGCGAGTGGTTCAGATCTGGAAGGCACTGCCTGAAAGAGTGGTGGAGGCAGACTCAATCGTGGCTTTCAAAAGGAAATTGGATAAGTACCTGAAGGAAAAAAATTTGCAGGACTACAAGGAAAGGACGGGGGAGTGGGACTAGCTGAAATGCTCTTGCAGAGAGCCGGCATGGGCCGAATGGCCTCCTTCTGTGCTGTAACCATTTTATGATTCTTTGCTGTGCAGCAATGGGAATGGCGATCGGCACTACAGCGGAAACAGACGGAATGGCCTCAATATTAACCCACCCCCACTCCGCGACGGGTGGGAAAAGGTTGCGGTGGGGGGGTGGGGAGATTAAAAATTAAACCGGGCTCCCACACTGCAATTGGGAGTCAGATTTAAATTTTACAGATGCTGTATGAGTTTCCCAGGGGTCGGGAAACCTGGCAGTCTCCCGAGCTGCCGGCTCCACAAGGTACATGCCTTTTACAGCACTTCTTGTGGGCCAGGGGGAGTAGCAGTGCAGCCCCCCAAGGAAAGCCTTCGGCCTCCTCTGCCGAACATGGCTTGTCTTTTCCCGCCCCCCCCACCCAAAACCTCCGATGGCCTTTCTCTCCAAGACCCAATCGTGGCCAATACCCCCTCCCCCAAGCCTCCTTCCGCTGATTCGCCTGCCCAGCAGCCGGCCAGACTGTCAATTTGGTCAGTTGCTAGGCAGAAAACGGAAGAAAAAAATGTTAATGAGTTCCATCCGTTAAATTCGTCAGGACCTCTGCATCCTCGGCCTTGCCGGGTTCTTGGCCGGTTTCTGCCTCCCTGTAAATGTTGGGGCCAATGTGGATTGTGGCTTATAAGGTCAACAAATGGGAAATATTCGTACTGAAGTGCCAGAGCAAGCTAACACTTCACATCCTAGTCCCTTGGATTCTGGAAAACAGTTGTTTGAACTGTGAGTGTTGTCCTCATTGTGCAGAGCAGCGACTTAGAGGGATTGCTGAGTCAAGTGGGGTGAGAAGTAAAGTAATGGACACAGTTGAAGCACTCTGGAGGGGCATTCATATTTTTTTTAAAACAGCAGTTTATTGCTGCAATTACAATGATAAACTGCATGACTTACTAGGATTTAAATTGGAGGCGGCTCTTATCACTGGATGTAAAACGGAAGATAGGTTGTGAGAAAAGGGAGATTCTTTTCGAGCTGGAATCCGTTAAGATAAGAAGTAGGAGTAGGCCCTGCAGCCTCTCGTTCCTGCTCCACCATTGAATAGGATCGTGACTCGTCTTCTACCTCAACTCCACTTTCCTGCCCTATCCCCATATCCCTTGATTGCCTTAGTGACCAAAAATATATCGATCTCAGTCTTGAATATACTCACCGACTGAGCATCCACAGCCATCTGGGGTAGAGAATTCCAAAGATTCACAACCCTCTGAGTGAAGAAATTTCTCCTCCTCTTAGTCCTAAATGGTCAATCCCTTATCCTGAGATAATGGCCTCCAGTTCTAGACTCCCCCAGCCAGGGGAAACAGCCTCTCAGCATCTACCCTGTCAAGTCCTCTAAGAACTAGACTCTCACCTTTTTATTTAAAAAAAAAATGTTCTGCTTTTCCATTCTTCCTACCAAAAGTGGATAATTTCACACTTCCCCACGTTATACTCCATTTGTCAACTTCATGCCCAATCACTTAACCAGTCTATATCCTTATGCAGCCTCTTTGTGTCCTCCTCACAGCTTACTTTCCCACCTAGCCTTGTATCTTCAGAAAACTGGGATATATTGCACTCGGTCCCCTCATCTAAATAATTGATATAGATTGTAAATATCTGAACCCCAAGCACTGATCCTTGTGGCACCCCACTAGTTAGACCCTACCATCCCAAAAATGACCTGTTTATTCCTACTCTGTTTTCTGTCCGTTAACCAATCCTCAATCCATGCTAATATATTACCCCCAATCCATGAGCCCTAATAAGAACATAAGAACATAAGAAATAGGAGCAGGAGTAGGCCAATCGGCCCCTCGAGCCTGCTCCGCCATTCAATAAGATCATGGCTGATCTGATCCTAACCGCCAATCCACTATCACAGAACCATCTCCTGAATCTAACAGAATTAGACACACGAAATAGGAGCAGGATCAGGCTACATGGCCCCTGGGCCCGCTCCGCTACCCACAGGGCCATGACCGATCCGAACCTAGACTCATGTCCAAATTCCTGCCCGCTCCCCGTAACCCTTAATTCCCTTTACTTCTAGGAAACTCTCTATTTCTGTTTTAAATTTATGTAATGATGTAGCTTCTACAGCTTTTTGGGGCAGCATATTCCATGGACCTACCACCCTCTGAGTGAAGTAGTTCCTCCTCATCTCAGTTTTGAAAGAGCAGCCCCTTATTCTAAGACTATGCCCCCTAGTTCTAGTTTCACCCATCATCGGGAACATCTTCCCTGCATCCACCCGATCCAACCCCTTCACAATCTTATATGTTTCAATAAGATCGCCTTTCATTCTTCTGAACTCCAATGAGTAGAGTCCCAATCTACTCAACCTCTCCTCATATGTCCATCCCCTCATCCCCGGGATTAACCGAGTGAACCTTCTTTGTACTGACTCGAGAGCAAGTATGTCCTTTCTTAAGTATGGACACCAAAACTGTACGCAGTATTCCAGGTGCGGTCTCACCAATACCTTGTACAACTGAAGCAATACCTCCCTATTTTTATATTCTATCCCCCTAGCAATGAAAGCCAACATTCCATTGGCCTTCTTAATCACTTGCTGCACCTGCACACTAACCTTTTTGAGTTTCGTGCACCAGGACCCCCAGATCCCTTTGTACTTCAGTACTTTCCAGTTTCTTGCCATTAAGATAATAACTTGCTCTATGATTTTTCCTGCCAAAGTGCATAACCTCACACTTTCCAGTATTGTATTCCATCTGCCAAATCTCTGCCCACTTACTTAGCCTGTCGATGTCCCCTTGCAGGTTTTTTATGTCCTCCTCACTCTCTACTTTCCCTCCCATCTTAGTATCATCTGCAAACTTTGATATGTTACACTCGGTCCCCTCCTCCAAATCGTTAATATAGATTGTAAAGAGTTGGGGACCCAGCACTGACCCCTGCGGAACACCACTAGTTACTGATTGCCAGTCTGAGAATGAACCATTTATCCCAACTCTCTGCCTTCTTTTAGATAGCCAATCCTCTATCCATGCCAGAATATTACCCCCAATCCCATGATTTTTTATCTTAAGCAATAATCTTTTGTGTGGCACCTTGTCAAATGCCTTTTGGAAGTCTAAATACACTACGTCCACTGGTTCCCCTTTATCCACCCTATACGTTACTTCCTCAAAGAACTCCAGCAAATTTGTCAAACATGACTTCCCCTTCATAAAACCATGCTGACTTTGTCCTATTAAATTATGATTATCCAAATGTCCTGTTACTGTCTCCTTAATAATGGACTCCAAAATTTTACCTACCACAGATGTTAGGCTAACCGGTCTATAGTTTCCAGCCTTCTGTCTACTGCCCTTTTCAAATAAGGGTGTTACATTAGCAGTTTTCCAGTCTGCCAGGACCTTTGCCGAGTCCAGAGAGTTTTGGAAAATTATTACCAATGCATCCACAATCCCTACCGCCACTTCCCTCTAGACCCTAGGATGTAAGCCATCAGGTCCAGGTGATTTATCCGCCTTGAGTCCCATTATTTTACCGAGTACCACTTCCTTAGTGATTTTGATCGTGTTTAGCTCCTCCCCCCCTTTAGCCTCCTGTTTGTCCAGCGTTGGGATATTCTTAGTGTCTTCTACTGTAAAGACTGATGTAAAATATTCATTCAGTGTTTTTACCATCTCCATATTTCCCACCATTAATTTCCCAGTCTCATCCTCTAAGGGACCAACATTTACTTTAGCCACCCTTTTTCTTTTTATATAACTATAAAAACTCTTACTATCTGTTTTTATATTTTTTGCTAATTTACTTTCATAATCTATCTTCCCTTTCTTAATCAATCTTTTTGTTATTTTTTGCTGTCTTTTAAAGTTTTCCCAATCCTCTATCCTCCCACTAGATTTGGCTACGTTATATGCCCTTGTTTTTAGTCGCATACTATCCTTAATTTCTTTACTTAGCCACGGATGGCTGTCTTTTCTTTTACACCCTTTTCTTCTCAGTGGAATATATATTTTTTGGAAGTTGTAAAATAACTCCTTAAATGTACACCACTGATCATGTATCGTCTTACCCTTTAATCTCTTTTCCCAATCCACTCTACTCAATTCCGCTCTCATACCTTCATAGTCTCCTTTATTCAAGCTTAGCACGCTTGTTTGAGATCCAACCTTCTCACCCTCTAATTGAATATGGAATTCAACCATGTTATGGTCACTCATTCCAAGGGGATCCTTTACTAGGACATTTTTAATTAATCCCGTCTCGTTACACAGGACCAGATCTAAGGTTGCTTGCCCCCTGGTCGGTTCAGTTACATACTGCTCAAGAAACCCATCCCTAATACACTCAATGAACTCATCCTCAAGGCTGCCCTGCCCAATTTGATTTGTCCAATTAATATGATAGTTAAAATCCCCCATAATTATAGATGTTCCCTTATTACAAGCCTCAACTATTTCCTGATTGATACTCCGTCCAACAGAGTTGCCACTGTTCGGAGGCCTATAGACTACGCCCACTAGTGTTTTTTTCCCCTTATTATTCCTTACCTCCACCCAAACTGTTTCATTATCCTGATCTTTTGACCCAATATCATTTCTCTGTATTACAGTGATTCCTTCCTTTATTAACATAGCCGCCCCACCTCCCCTTCCTTCCTGCCTGTCCTTCCTGATCGTTAAATAACCTGGTATGTTTAATTCCCAGGCATTGTCACCCTGCAGCCATGTTTCTGTAATGGCCACAAGATCATACCCATATGTAGTTATTTGTGCCATTAACTCGTCTATTTTGTTACGAATGCTACGTGCATTCAGATAGAGAACTTTCAAAGATGTTTTGTGACACTTAGTTCCTGCTTTTGCCCTTTTTATTACTTTACCTTTTACTCCATACCTTCTGCCCCTTCCTGACACGCTCTGGTTTTTAATTTCCCCACTGCTACCTAAGTCTATGACCTTCTCTGTTGTCATTTGTATTATTTGCTCTCAAGGAACCTCCCCCCCACTAGTTAGTTTAAAGCCCTCTCTACAGCCCTAGTTATATGATCCGCCAGGACTCTAGTCCCAGCACTGGCCAAGTGAAGCCCGTCCCAACGGAACAGCTCCCTCCTGCCCCAGTACTGGTGCCAGTGTCCCAGGAAGCAAAACCCATTTCTCCCACACCAGTCTTTGAGCCACGCATTTAACTCTCTAATTTTATTTGTCCTAGCCAAATTTGCTTGTGGCTCAGGTAATAACCCGATTATTACCCTTGTGGTTCTGCTTTTTAATTTGGCCCGTAGCTGCTCAAACTCCCTCAGCAGAACCTCCTTCCTTGTCCTATCTATGTAGTTGGTACCAACATGGACCACGACAACTGGATCCTCCCACTCCAAGTTTCTCTCCAGTCCAGAGGAGATGTCCTTAACCCTGGCATCGGGCAGGCAACACAGCCTTCGGGACTCTCGCTCTCGGCTGCAAAGAACTCTATCTATCCCCCTAACGATACTATCCCCTACCACTACAACATTTCTTTCAACTCCCCCCACTTGAATGGCCCCCTGCTCCACGGTGCTGTGGCCAGGTTGCTCATCCTCCCTGCAGTCCCTGCTCCTGTCCCCACAGGGAGTAAGAGCCTCGAACCTGTTGGACAAGTGCAAGGGCTGCGGCTCCTCCAACACTACCTCCTGGATCCCCGTACCTGCCTAATCTTGTACAAGAATCTCTTGTGCGGCACCTTATTGTATATCTTCTGAAATTCCAAATATATTCTGAAAATCCAAATATACTACATCCACTGATTTCCCCTTTATCTACCCTGCTAGTTACATCTTCAAAAAACTCTAATAGATTTGTCAAACACGATTTCCCTTTCACAAAACCATGTTGACTCTGCCTAACCATATTCGTATTTTCCAACTGCCCTGTTAGAGGAAACTTTTTTTTATCCGGCACCGACGTGGTGCCGGTTCATCAAAAATTCCAGATAACCGAAAGCTATAGTAAAAGATACGGAGCTGAGAGCTTCGTATAAAGCAACAAACCCACAGGTTCAGAACAATGGCCACAAGTTCCAAGCGTCTCTGTAGCTTAGTAACAGCTGCAGCCACACCCTTGCACAGCAACAGATCGAGGAAGGCAAGTAATAAAACTTACCTGAACCTACTCCTGAATTTTGCCGGTTGACCGAGATCTCTGGTTATTTAGGTGCCGGTAAATCAAAAGTTTCCTGTACCATGTCCTTAATAATAGATTCTAGCATTTTTCCTACTACTGATGTCAGGCTAACTGGCCTATAGTTCCTGGTTTTCTCTCTCCCTCCTTTCTTGAACAGCAGGGTTATATTTGCTACCATCCAATTCACAGGGACCATTCTAGATTTCAGATCAAAACCAATACAGCCACTATCTCTGCAGCCATCTCTTTTAAAGCCCTAGGATGTAGGCCATCAGGTCCAGGAGATTTGTCAGCTTTTAGTCCCATTAATTTCTCCAGTACTTTTTCTTTACTATTAATTACTTTAAGTTCCTCACTCTCATTAGACCATTGGTTCCCCATAATTTTCAGTATATTCTTTGTTTCTTCTACTGTGAAGACAGATACAAAATATTTGTTTAACTTCACATGCCATTTCCTTATTCCCCATTATAATTTCTCCTGTCTCTGCCTCTAAGGGACACATGTTTACTTTCATTAATCTCTTTTTACATACTTGTAAAAGCTCTTACAATCTGTTTTTATATTTCTTGCTAGTTTATTCTATTCATATTCTATTTTCTCCCTGTTTATCAATTTCTTGGTCATCCTTTGCTGATTTTTAAAACCCTCCCAATCTTCAGGCTTACTACTCATTTTTGGCAACATTGTAAGCTTCTTCTTTTAATCTAATACCATTCTTAACTTCTCTAGTTAGCCATGGCTGTACCACTTTTTCAGTGGAGCTTTTATTCCTCAAGGGAATGTATATTCATTGAGAATGATGAATTATTTCTAAGTGTTTTCCATTGCTTATCCACTGTCCTATCTTTTAATCTATTTTCTCAATCTTCCTCAGCCAATTTGTCCCTCATACCTCCGTAATTGGCTTTGTTTAAATTTAAGACCCTAGTTTCGGACTTAACCACATCACTCTCAAACTTAATATGAAATTCTATCATATTATGATCACTCTTCCCCAGAGGATCCTTTACTATAAGGTTACTAATTAACCCTGTCTCATTACACAATACTAGATCTAAAACAGCCTGTTCCCTAGTTGGTCCCTCGACATTTTGTTCTAGAAAACTGTCTTCAGTACATTCCATGAACTCGTCCTCCAAGTTGCTTTTGTCAATTTGATTTGCCTAGACTATATGAAGATTAAAGCCCCCTACGATTATTGCATTACCCTTGTTACATGCTCCTCAAATTCCCCGATTTATACTCTGTACAACACTATGATTACTGTTAAGGGGCCTATAAACTACTCCCACCAATGTTTTCTGCCCTTTGTTATTTCATAGCTCCACCCATACTGATTCTACATTCTGATTTTCTGAGCTAAGATCCTTTCTCCCTACTGCCTTTACTATCAGGGCTACCCCACCTCCTTTTCCATTTTGCCTATCATTTCTAAAAGTCAAGTACCCTGGAATATTTAGTTCCCAACCTTCATCACCCTGCAACCACGTTTCAGTAATGGCTACTAGATCAAACCGATTTATCTCTATTTGTGCCATTAATTCATCTATCTTGTTACGAATGCTTTGTGCATTCAAATATAGTGCCTTTAATTTTAACTTTTTACTATTTTTCCCTGATGTGGCCTTAGTCGCTAATGCCCTATTAACGTTATTAAACTCTCTTTCCCTTCTGCTTGATTTTACCCAAATCGCTACTCTGCTCTACAGCCTTGACTTTTCTCTTCAGACTTCTAAATTTGCCCTTATCTGAATCCTCCCTTATTAGTTTAAAGCCCTATCTACCGCCCTAGTTATTCAATTCGCCAGAATACTGGTCCCAGCCCGGTTTAAGTGGAGTCCGTCCTAACAGAGCAGCTCCCTCTTTCCCCAGTACTGGTGCCAGTGCCCCATGAATTGAAACCCCTGCCTCCCGCATCACTTTTTCAACCATGCATTGAAACCTCTAATCTGTTTGTCCCTATCCCAATTTGCACGTAGCTCAGGTAGTAATCTAGAGATTATTAACTTTTGAGGTTCTGCTTTTTAATTTGTACCTAGTTCCTGAGAACCTCATTCCTAGTTCTACCTATGTCATTGGTTCCTACGTGGACCACATCAACTGGATTCTCCCCCTCCTTCTCCAGCCAGAAGGAGATGACCTTAACCCAGGCAACACAGCCTTCAGGACTCCCAGTCATGGCTGCAGAGAACAGTATCTATCCCCTTAACTGTGCTAACCCCAACCACTACCACATTCCTTTTTCCTCCCCCCACTTGAATGATCTTCTGTACCACTGATCAATTTGCCGTGGTCAATTTACCGATCGTGCTTGCAATCTTTGTTTTCATCCACACCAGTAGCAAGTACCCGTTGGACAATGGCAAACGCTGAGGCTCCGCCACCACTGCATCTGCGGTCCCCTTACCTGCCTGAGTCGCAGTCACACCCTCCTGTCCCTGACCACCAAATCTAAACCACTACCTAACCTAAAGGGTGTGACTGCCTCCTGTCCAGGTAACTCCCCCCCCCCCCCCCCCCCCCCCCCCCCTCCCTAATGCATCACAATGTCTGCGCCTCGGACTCCAGCTCAACAACTCTGAGCCGGAGTTCCTCAAGTTGCGGTCACTTACTGCAGATGTGGTTGCCTGGGATCGTGCTGCTCTGCACAAACTCCCACATGCCGTCGCTGCGGCACACCTCCTGCACTGCCATCGCGATCTAACCTTGATTTATATATTTAATTAATTCAAGCTTTATGTCATTAATCCACTTGGTTCATTTTAAACTAATTAATTTAACTAAAAGGAGTTCCTCCTTTCCCCTCTGCACCGAATTTGAAATCTCACCAAATTCTCAACATCCCACTCTGTTTAGGAAGCACTGCGTTCACGTCGCAATCTGTGGCTTACGCTCTGTGCCTCAGTCTCAGTCTTGAATGTATCAATGACTGAGCATCCCCAGCAACCTGGCTTTGATGGTGGGGCATCATGTTTACAATGTTAATAGATGTAGGAGGAAAAATTGGGTATCGCCCATTTAACGCAAAGTTTAGCGGCCGGCGCTAATTATCGCCTCCGACTGCAAAATTCGCCTCTATCGCCCCTGGAGGCGATTTTGAGCGCTAAATCGGGCGCTACACACCTCTCAAGGCGCAAACTTCGGGGAGCGAGGTGCTATCTCAGAACGCTACCGAAGCTCAGGCGATGTCAGTTACCATGGAAGCCAGACAGATTGGCGCCGTTCAGTTCTTAAAGGGGAGGGGCCATCCTGCTGGCCAACCACACCCTACTCATTGCAGCCTTGAATCTCGGCCTGGAGAGACCACTAAAGCAATTGTGTTGGAAGCAGTAATGGATAGGCCCAGGGAAGGAACTTGGCGCTTAGGAACCTCAAAAGTGGTGCTGAGGGCCCAAACTCCTTAGGACAGTTTAAAATCTCTCCAGACGTCTATCAACCTGCGAGTACCAAAACTTTTGCCGACAAGAAAAGGCAGGAAGCGCCCGCCTTTAAATAGCGCTCCCTCAGGCCCTTCCCGACTTGAAAATGTTCCCCTCTACCTGTCGTTCCTAGCAGCAGGCACTAAAGCAGGGAGCGTGACTCAATATCCTATTCGGGGTGCTACTGGGGCGTTGCACACTCGACTGACGTCATGATCTGCGGGCGCAGGAGATCGTGGCGGTAGTGTTTAGCGCTGCCACAAAATGACTGGTCAATTTTGCAAGCGGTGCTAAAATCGCCACGCTGGGATGCTAAATTACTAATGCCCCGTTAGCGCCCCCGGAGGCGCTGACTGGAGACACTGACCAACCAAATTTTCCCCCCGTAGTATTGGTCAGAAAGCGATTTGTTTTCTGGTCGTGATCAAATGTGAAAACAGTATGATGGAAATGCAGAAAGAAAACAATTGTTGCAAGCCTCTTACAAATGCAAAATACTGCAGATACTGGAAATCTGAAATAAAAACAGAAAATGCTGATAATACTCGGCAGGCCAGGCAGCATCTGTGGAGAGAGAAACAGAGTTAACGTCTCGGGTCAATGACCTTTCGTCAGAACTGGAACAAGTTAGAGATGTAACAGTTTTTAAGCAAATGTAGAGGCAGGGAAAGGGGGGAGGGGAGGAAAGAACAAAAGGGAAGGTCTGTGATAGGGTGGAAGGCAGGAGAGATTCCATGACCAAAGGGATGATGGTGGTAATGGGACAAGTAAAGAAACAAAAGATGGGTCTAGAGGAGCTGTAAATGGCAACAGCAGAACCATTACCAGCACCTGCTGTCCGGAAAAAATGGGAGCAGTGGTTATGATCGTAAATTGTCGAACTCAGTGTTGAGTCTGTAAGGTTGTAAAGTCCCTAATCGACTGTTAACATCTTGTTTGCTTCATAACTTCTGGAATAGCTTTATATCAAAGACATTCCATGGGATAAATATCCCAGTCCTGGTTACTAGTCTTCACTTCAGTGTATTTTGTTTGAAATTCACACATTCTATGTTTAACAACTCCCCCTGAAAGGTACACTTCAAGATTGTGTATGGTATACCAAGGAATGAGGAGGCTCAGCTGATTTTCCAAAGGAACTGTTCCATTTGAAGGAACTGTGTAGACTGGTTTCAGTTCTCTCGTATATGTATTGTGCTGTTCAGTGTTTTGCCTATGCCTTTTTGCTTTGATTTATCATTTTTGTAAATATATAGTTTGGCCTGTGTGAAGTGTCCAACAGTGCGATGTTTTCCATTGTTTGGATTGAGAGGAGACATGGTGCACATCCTCTATATTCACCGGTAAGCTATTTACCTTGCTGGGGATTGGTTGTTAGACCTGGGCTGCAGTAACTCCGATATTGGCCAGGACACCGAGGAGAACTCCCCTGCCCTTCTTCGAATAATGCCATGGGGTCTTTTACGTCCACATGAGATGCCAGACAGGGCCTCGGTTTAACGACTCATCCGAAAGACGGCACCTGAGACAGTGGAGCACTCCCTCGGTACTCGGTACTTGGAGATAAACTGAACTGATCTCCATTGATAATCCAATTCCCTCACACATTTGGGTCAGGAACTCCTTTTGGTTCATTCCCTAAGTCCATCACTAGGCAGTGGACAAACATTTCATCAACAATTTGACTGGGGAGGGAGGGGTGTAAGAGAGAAGTGTATGTTAGTCATTCTTCATCCTGTTAATGAACTCCGCTTTGCCACTTCCAAAAAAAATAATTCTGGAGGCAAGACTTCTGCAGTTTTTATGTGAATATTGGTTAGTTTCCTGGGTGTCTTGTTTCTGGAATGTCTTTCAGTCTGCCTGACTACAAAGAAAAAATGCAGATTGCAGTTGAAGCCCAAATAAAGATCAGTGCTGTCCCAGAGGCATTTAGCCGAAACCTCCTTATATCGAGTGTCAGTGTAAGGGTTAAGTGGGGCTGGCTGTTGTTTGTTTTTTATATTTTTCTATCCTTTATTCTTGTTAACTTCCGGCAGTGCATTGATCAAGGGGGAGATTATAGAGCTGTAATTTAGCTCTATTTTCAGGTTCAGAAAATGAAGCATTTGCGGCTCTGATCATCAGTCATGAAGTACCTTTATCACTTGGCCTGCAATACTGTGTGTGCCTTAATGTTTAATGGCTTCTCTTGTGTATTGAGACAGGTTGTATTGTAAAGGCGAGATTTCTGTTCCTACACTAACTGGAATGAGAGTGACTGTCATTGGGGAGTGTTCGGAGCGAATAAGATGACCTTACGTGAGATATCAGTGTAGATTTTTCAAATACATTTTTCTACCAAATTTCTCCCCTCTCTCTCTCTCTCTCTCTCTCTCCTGGAGGTGGGTCTGGTACCAGACTAGTTGCTCTTCGTTACCCCACCCAAATTGCCATTATTCAAATGTTCGCAGATTTGTTTGACTGTGGGGAGCATCATCGCACAGTCCAAGCCAGTCCTCACCTATCACACACAGTAATGCAAATGCCAGCAGGGTCATTGGATAACGATCAGGAGTGGGCACCCTGGCCGATTTATTTTCCTTTTCTCTCTCCTCCCTAGCCCAAGGACACTGAGGCCAGTTGTGGTGCCTCTACAGCTGTCCTGGTTGAGATTAGCTGATTCAGCATAGTCTGGAGATCAGACCTGGGGCCTTCCTGGTGTGTATGCCTCAGGTGTTCACTGGATTTACTCACTGAGCTATTGAGGGATCCTTGGTAGAGTGTTTAAATGTAAAATCTAAATTATGTTTGGGCTGCTGATGCTTGTGCGGGATGTGTCAACGCACCGTTTGCTCTACGTGGACAGGAGGAACTGACGCTCGGTGATGCCCATTCCACTGGTGTATTGGGTACAATGGTTGATTAGCAGAGGCTTTGGAGCATGCTGCCTGTTGCCATCTCTCAGGGGTTGTTGCGTAGTGTTGGATGGGGGGAATGATCTGAGTGGTGCTCTGGAGTCGGTGTGACAATTCTTCCTTTCCCACGCCAGCCATTCTGTGGTTTCTCCAGATGAGATTGCCAAGTAGTGCCAAAGAGGAGCAGTTTATTGGTGTGGGCCCATCAGGATCTGGACATAACATAGGTCACTTACAACCATAGAATCATACAGCACAGAAGGAGGCCATTCGGCCTGTCGAGCCTGTGCCGGCTCTCTGCAAGAGCACTTCAGCTAGTCCCACTCCCCCGCCCTTTCCCCGTAGCTCTGCAAAAATGTTTCCTTCAGGTACTTCTCCAATTCCCTTTTGAAAGCCACGATTGAGTCTGCCTCCACCACTCTTTCTTTCAGGCAGTGCATTCCAGATCCTAACCACTCGCTACGTAAAAAAGTTTTTCTTCATGTCGCCTTTGGTTCTTTTGCCAATCACGTTAAATCAGTGTCCTCTGGTTCTTGACCCTCAGTATGAAGGGATAATTACTAGTCCTAGCCCTTTTCAGGCTACCCCAGATCAGGCGTATTCCCCAGATGTTCACCTTCAACTAAAGTTAAAGATAGCCGAATTCTATAAGACGCTTAATTGGGTCTAAAGGTTCAGACTGTCTCTCCCTAAAGGAAAGGAACGACGTGAAGATGTTACTGTCTTCCTGATAGCACTTTTAATAAGTTTAACTAGACTGTAACTTTCCGGATATTATGAGTGTCCGGAATACCCCCCAGAATTCTGCAACTCCTCACAAAAGAGTGTACAGAAATTGAGTTTGCAAGTTTGATACAGAAATACTACTTGAGACAATCCTAAAAATATATAGATTTATTTAAGAGCTGACATATAGCTAACAGCTTGTGAGTCAATCGCAACTTTAACAGTTCAAAAACAAATAGCTTACATTTCTTATCCTCAGAGATCCTTATTCTCAAATCTTAACTTTGTACATTTTTACATTTCTTATTCTTAATTCTAATCCAGAATATCCACCAAAATCAAATTAAAAGTACCTTGATCTCCGAGACTCAGAGTTAAAAACTTACAGAGCGTGCCTCTGAAGTTGAGAGAATCACTTTGCCCCTTTCCAGCGACTTCTGACTGTCTATCTGAAAGCTCTATTTTTATACCTTTTTTTAGTGGTTTATCCTTTGAAGTTTTCTGCTGATGTAAGCTAATTATCTCTAGTCATCTTCCTGTTGACTTTTTTTCTATTGTTACTGTCAATTTAGCTGCTGCATGCATAATTATGTCTCTACCTTTAGGTGTTCCAAAAACTACTTATAAAATGGCTACAACAGATGTATCTCTTTGATGCCATTCTTATCGAAGGTCTTCCATTCAATTCTAAAACCACCTTAACTGGTAAACAACCACAGACACCAGTCTCCGTGGTGTTCCAAGTTCAATACAAACACCATGTGATTGCTTGGTGTCATCTGTTGAAGTCATATCTTCAAAGTGTTCTGTTGGTATCATATTTACAACATGTAAATTAAAGACTCTTCAACTAGGGTGTTTGTTTTCCTCGTCATCTTAGTTGGTTATATTATATCATGTTTCCTGTTTCATTTGATGTTACTTTTACAAAGGCACATGGCTTTTTAATATTCTGTGTTCCTGTTCGAAGTGTTAGTTTTTAACACTTTACTTGGGTCATTCCATTGTGTTTCTCCCAAACTCTAGACCTTCTGGAAGTGCCAAACTGCTATTTCAATAGGGCCATTGTTTTAGTATTTCTAACCAATTCCCATTTCAAAAGCTTGTGGTGTTTACAACTTTTGGTTATCAAACCATCCCATCTCAGAAGCTTGTTTGCACTGCTTGTGTCGTTGAGACTTTAGATTTTTAAACCCAGTACAGGAAACTTTCTGGTATCCGGCACTGACGGGACCGAGCTGGTGCCGTTAGATCAAAACTGCCGTATAAACCAGCGGCAATGTTAAAACATACAGAGCTTTTCAGCTCCGTGTGAATCAACAAACCCTGTTGCTTAGCAACAGCTTCAAAACAGTCAGCTGCAGCTGCAAGCGTCTCTAGCTGAAGCTGTTGCTTAGCTACAGACCTTGCAGAGCCTGACTGGGAAAAAAAAAAGCAACGAGAAGTAAAAAAACTTATAGAAAACGGCTCCTGAATTTTGCCGGTAGATAGAGCTTTCCGGACTTTTAACCTCCGGTTAAACGAAAGTTTCCTGTATATCATGTTTTAATAATATCAGAAATCTGTTCCTATGATGGTGTATTTTTCTGAAATATGGCTTATTCCTTCACAAGTAGAGAGGACATTTTCATCTCATCAGTCTGGACTGATTTAGGCCAGGTCTTAAAGGCAGTACCTAACCCAGTGCATTATCCAATCTCTCTCTTTTAGTAGCTTCATTGTAAGAGCAATAATGTAAATTGGATGAGCTTGTCCTAAGGACAGGTAACAACTAGAAAAGAGTGATTGTTCCACGTGTGGGCACAGCGATTTTTATCACCTGTGTCCTTCTCTATCCTGTTGAAAACTAGTTTGTGCTTTGTCCTGCACTGCATTACCCTGTGTCCTCCTGTCTCTTTCTCTGACTAGTTGCCCAAGCAGCATTTTTTTTTGTTTGTTAATCATACTTGGTTATGGCAGTTACCGCCTTAATGACACTCCTCGGGTCGTCAGATACTTTTCTGAAGTAAATGCATAGATTGAGAGATACATGAAGAATCTTGTGAAATTAGTGGGAAGCGGCTACTGTGGGTTAAGAATTGGCTGCATGCCCATTCACAGAGAGTTGGCTGTGGATCTGTTTAGAGACTGGATACTAGTGGTGTCCCACAGGGATTTGTTTGTGGGCCTTTGCTCTTTACTGTCTATATTAATGATCTAGATGAAGGTGTTGGGGAATGATCTGCAACTTTGCAGATGATGTGAAGATCTTGTGTAGGTGTTCGGACTGTGGAGGAAACAAAATAACTGCAAACAGATCTTGATGTGTTGGGGAATGGGCCTGCTATTCGTAAATGGCATTTAACTTCGAGATGTGCAGTGTGGGCATGATTAACGCTAAGCATATTAACACCTTACAATGAACAGAACTGAAGTCTGTGGTGAAAAAAAAAGATCTTATTATCGTGGTTTATAACTCTCTAAAGGGTCGCAACCAAGGCCACAAAGCTATAGTTAAAGCAAATCGAGTCCGAGGCTGCATTCACAGGACTATCCATTACAAAATGTACCATTTTGTACTTGGTTAGGCCTCATTTAGAATACTGTGTCCAGTTCTGGTTCCCCTCACATAGTAGGTGATATTAAGGCTTTGAAAAAGAGTCAGAAGAGGTCCATAAGAATAATTCCCAGTTTAAAACGCCGTAGCTAGCTAGATAGGCTTAAAGAGTGGTGTCTATACTTTAGAGAACCATAGACTCAGGCGATTCGATTGAGGTCTATAAAATAATGAAAGGACTAGATTGTGTGCACGCTGACAAATTATTTAAATTAGATAGACTGTGGTGCACCAGGGATCATATGGGTAAATTGCATTGTGTGCGCTGAAGAATAACCCAGAAAATAAATGGGAGCTGGTTGTAGCCTGTTTGTCCCTATCCGCAACTGGTGGCATTTGTATCCATTTCCACTTCCAGTGACAACATTCCTGTCTGAGAGAGAATGCTAGCAGTCCAATCTCCGACCTCTGAAAATGGCATGCTATCACTGGGACATTTGGAGGTCTGGGGTAATTCATTCTTGTACTTCCCTCCTCAGTTTCATCACTCTGATGTCCACCATGTGGTATTTTCTCTTGTACTTGCCTGTGACTGGATATATATATATAAGAGAGAGAGAGAGAGAGATAGAGATATATAGATGGATATATAGATGTCTGGGTAATGCGTTGCATTGACGTACAGCTCTTTTGTCTCTGGGGCATGAGCTTGAATCTGTGCCGTGAAAGAAATTTGATGCAGTCTGGGCCTTGTTCCCAGTGGGTGTGACTACAGCAGAAAGCTGTCTATAGTTCAATACAAATTGGCACGACATGGTTGCCATGGCCACAAAGATGGCTGGTGTGGGAAATGGAATTGTCACATTGGTGCAATAGAAGGTGTTCTGAAATTGGAACAGAGTAGAAGGAGCTTTACTGTGCATCCGAGCAGTGCTAAACCTAACCAAGCAAATCGTTTAGAAAAAGGTCAGTGCAGCATACACATGTATGCATGCTGCCTCGGGATGTTTGAAAACATTTTTCATATAATGAAGCTGTTTTAACCCAGCCTGTTTTATAACGTTGTGTGGAAAAGCCATGATTCTAGAAATTGGCCGATCCCTCCTTTACACTGCAGTAAAGTATTGTCGAAGAAAAGCACAAGTATTTAGGGCGAAGATGCTCATAATATGGCCTCAAGGCCACCTACGGCCCACCTCCTCTTTGCCTGTGACCCTCTGTAGACTTGCTCGTCTCCATCTCCATTAATGGGGTGGGATACCAACAGACCTGGGCTTTGGTCTTATTCCTTCTCCTCTTGCATCTGGCCAATGATTGCTATTGGGAAACAAGGCCACAACATCATCCAAAGACAAAACAAAAGGGGTTTATTAAGACTATTAGTTATGTTTTTTTCCCCCATCTTCCTGTGGAATAATGGGGAAATTACTTTTGCATTCAGTGGCACGATTGAAAGTTCACTGTGTAAGGAAGTGCAGGCTCAGAAGGACATCCCATTGCTCCATGGTGCAGTGTTACCGTGGTGCAGTGTGTTGGCACACCGTGGTGCAGTGTGTTGGCACACCGTGGTGCAGTGTGTTGGCACACCGTGGTGCAGTGTGTTGGCACACCGTGGTGCAGTGTGTTGGCACACCGTGGTGCAGTGTGTTGGCACACCGTGGTGCAGTGTGTTGGCACACCGTGGTGCAGTGTGTTGGCACACCGTGGCGTGGTGCAGTGTGTTGGCACACCGTGGCGTGGTGCAGTGTGTTGGCACACCGTGGTGCAGTGTGTTGGCATAATCCTGAGAGTCACCCCCGAGAAAGAGATTGGCTGGGATTTTGATCGTCATCAAAGAATTGCCAAGTAGAGAGCTGAATTGGGGAAAATGGAGGGAGAACTCCAAGAAGCAAATCCCTGGCCTGAATTCTGGTTATTATTTATAACTGTTCACAGTGGGCAAGTATTTTATCCCTCTTTCTTTCTCTTGCTTTCTTGACCACTGAAGTGTAAACATGACCAGAATTAATTAAGATTCCTCCCCAATTGAAACCATATTCTCGATTCCTGTAATACCCATAGACAAAGAATTATGTTTTTAATCAAGATTTTGTTCCTGGCACTGCCCCTCATGCTGCTGATTTGGCCACAGTCTGTCTGCTAATATGCTTAGGGGGGAAAATTCAGTTGGTTTGTGCCTCCCATTAGCGCCTTAAGTGGGCATTAATGGGGCGCAAAGCTACTAGCGCCCGGGCGCGGCGATGTTTGCACTGCTCGTGAAATTGACCAGACATTTTGCGGCGGTGCTAAACACTACCGCCACGATCTCCTGCGCCCGCAGATCGTGACGTCAGTCGAGCGTGCAACGCCCCAGACCGGATATTGACTGGTGCCCCCTGCCTTACCGCCTGCCGCTAGCAACGACAGGTTGAGGGGAGCGTTTTGCAGTCGGGAAGGGACTGGGGGAGCGCTGTTTAAAGGCGGCCGCTTCCTGCCTTTTTTTGTCGGTGACATTTTTGCACCACGCATTCTGAGAGAGAGAGAGAGACTTCTGGAAATATTCAACGCTGTGTTGAGGAGTTTTGGGTACTGAGCAACACGTTGCAGGTTCATTTTGATTTGATCTTCCTTGCATCGATTTAGAAGAGACTATGGGGGCTGCACTCTGAGCTCTTTCCCTGGACCTCTCCATTGTTCTTTCCAGCAGATTTAATGTACAGGTCTCTCCAGGCCTCAACTCAAGGCTGCAATGAGCAGGGTGTGGATGGAGAGCAAGATCGACCCTCCCCTTTAAGAACTGGTCGGCGCGAGTGTGTCTGTTCCCATTGCTGACTGACATCACACGAGCTTTGCCAGCGCTCTAAGGTAGCGCCTCGCTCCTCAGCGTTAGTGCCTTAAGAGAGGTGTGTAGCACCTGATTTGGCGCTCCAATCACTTTCAGGGGCGATAGAAGCCAAGTTTGCAGTCGGAGGCGATAATTAGTGTCAGGCGCTAAACTTTGCGCCCAGCCGATAATTGCGCCCCAAATGGGGCGATACCGAATTTCTCCCCCTTAATATTTTGAACATCACCTATACAGGAAAGCCCATCCTAGCATTAGATTAATCAACATAAGAAATAGGAGTAGGCCATACAGTTCCTCGAGCCTGTGCCGCCATTCAATAAGATCATCGCTGATCTTCAACCTCAACTCCACTTTCCCATCCAATTCCCATATCCCTTGATTCCCTTAGACTCCAACAATCTATCGATCTCGGCCTTGAATATACTCAACAACTGAGCATCCACAGCCCTCTGGGGTAGAGAATTCCAAAGATTCACAACCCTCTGAGTGAAGAAAGTTCTCCTCATCTCAGTCCTAAATGGTTGACCCCTTATCCTGAGACAATGCCCCCTAGTCCTAGACTTCCAGCCAGGGGGAACAGCCTCTCCGCAACAACCCTGTCAAGCCCTGTCAGAATCTTGTATGTTTCAATGTGATCACCTCTCATTCTTCTAAACTCCAGAGAGTATAGGCCCATTCTACTCAAAATTGAACTGGATGCACCCGGGATCGCTCCCCAGGCCCCCGGTGACTGGTTCTGTTGGTCAAACCTCGGTCTTGAGAGTTGATTACTGTCAGATGGTATGTGAGTTATTTTTAGCATCACAAGTCAAATGTACATTCTACCTCAATATATTGACCGTCATGGTGTTGCATGCGAGGAGTCAGATAAAGTGTAGTCTTCAGGCACATTGGGGTTAGAGGGCAGGTATAATTGGACCAGGGTGTGCAGAGATAATGCCCCATTTTAAAGCCGTACATTCTGTCTTTATTTTTATATTTGCAGAATAAATTCTTATGACCATATTTATTATGGAAACTACCTATGTAAACTTGTCGCACTGTAATTGCATACTTCTGCCAGAGGTGGTGCTGCAGTTTACATAGGTAGTTTCTATTATTCATGTGGACATAAGAATTTATAATGGAAAAAGTTGATGGGAAATGCTATATTATGTGTACTGTATTATGGACACAATTCTATGTGCTGTAAATTCTCATTGGGGAAACATAGTACCAGTGATAAACATGTGGTACAATGAGATGATTGGCAAGAATTCTGAGAAATGGTCATGTGGAGATGACATCACTGTGACAAAACTGAGATATTTTGTCCACAGCTCGTGGGATTCTTCTCAACTGTGTTTGACCGCTTAAAAACAGGCTCTTTTAAGAAAGATACCACCCTCAAAATGGCTTCTGCAACTACATGCTGGAAATTGGCTTCTATTCACTTGGCCCTGCAATAAGTATAACCGAATGAAGCCAATCTAGCCAATACTGTTGATTATGAACAGATGTGAGTGGCTAGAAAAACAATCATCAAGCACACACAAGTACTAGAAACAATTAACACATGTTACTAGCACAAGCAATGACATCATCCAGTCGGCATTGTACTAGCAGACATGACATTTGTCGGTCAGCACGGATGCCCAGCACCGTACCTTTGCCTACATGTTGTAGAGATTGCTGTTTGTTGTTTGATTAAAGTGCCTTTTTCTCGGGTTGACTTCTCAAAGGCAAGGTTGTATTTTGAAGGGTTTTATGGGTATAAGAATCAGCCACCTTGACATCACAATTGTTATGGTTTTGATGTAACTGCAAGCAGGGCAAAATGCAGCTTTATAAGTAAGATGCCTGCATAACTCCAAGAAGGACACCAACCAGTAGGAATTGGAGGGTGGTTACTCACCTTTGGAGATGTGTCTTTTATTGTGAAGTTGAAAATAGCTCGGAACATTTGTTCACAGGAATCAGATAGCTATACAAATATTTTCAGAATTCTATCCTAAGACAGAAGGATGATTGGATGAGGAACATGCAAATAGAGGAAAGAGCTGAGATAGCTTGAGGTTGGGGAGCACTCTTCCTTTGTGTTTCATATACTCATCCTTTACTCAGAGTGGTGAGAATGGAACTCCCTACCACATAGAGTGGTTGAGGTGATTAGCATAGATGCATTTAAGGGGAAGCTAGATATGTACATGAGGGACAAAGGGATAGAAGAATATGATGATGGGTTGAGATGAAGTAAGGTGGAAGGAGGCTCATGCGGAGCATAAACACCGGCATTGACATGTTGTGCCGAATGGCCTGTTTCTGTGCTGTAAAATATAATGAAACATCTGCAGGGAAAGACGAGCAAACTCAACTAGTGGGTTTGGTTCAAAGCTGCTGTGTTATTTAGACTGACTTCAATAACTTGCAGTTGCTGTAAATGACTCTGTGAGTAAACGTGCTTGGTAGCCTCTTTAACTCTGAAAATGTCTGGTATGAGCAGACCAGTCTCTTGATGTGACCGAGACTTGAAGTGGAAATCCTGCATCTAATCCAGAAGCACTAAACTATTCCTATTCACCCAAGGCAAACCATCTCAGAATGCTTTGCGCTCTTCAAGTTGTAGGATGCTGGTGTTGGGAAATGGACCACTTTCCTACTTCATGCACCCAGTGTCAGCTGTGAGCATTCGTAGGCTGGATATAGAATGGGTAGATGTGAAATAAAACTCCATCTTCTTTGGTCCAGCCTCGGAGCACCTCCTACTGTGGCCGTGTCGCATTTTTTTCATTTCCTACACCAACAATCCTGTGTCAAGATTGCCAGTTAGATGCAAACTATGGGCGGTCTTATGTTGAGAACTCAGTTGAACCTCCCAGTCTCATTTAAAGTAAAATCCTTACAGCCAGCGGGTAAAAGAGACTTTGAACCCAGGTCCCAGAACTGAAAGGTGACTACCCAACCCATTGCACCATCCAGTCTACAACATGTAAACATTGATCGTGGTTATTGTCTATATTTATGAAGTTTGAGTGTCCAAAATACTTATGGGAAGGCCTTCGTTAAAGCCTCTCATAAGAGACTGTTGGCTAAAGTTGAAGCTTATGGAATTGACCCGGTTAGGAAATTGGCTGAGCGGCAGGAGACAGAGTGTAGGGATAATGGGCAGGTACTGTAATTGGCAGGATGTGACTGGTGGCATCCCACAGGGATCTGTGTTGGGTCCTCAACCAATCACTATATTTATTAACGACTTAGATAGAGAGCCACATATCCAAGTTTGCCAATGATGCAAAGATAGGCGGCATTGTAAGCCGTGTCAATGGAAGCATAAAATTACATAGCGATATTAATAGATTAAATGAATGGGCAAAACTGTGGGAAATGGATTTCAATATAGGTAAGTTTGAGGGTATCCACTTTGGACCTAAAAAGGATAGATCTGAGTACTTTCTAAATGGTGAAAAGCTATAAGCAGTGGAGGTCCAAAGAGACTGGAAAGGTGCTCTATAAATGCAAGTCTGTCTTTCTTTTATCCTCGTTCCTTTTAACCTTATATTTTGTCAAGGCAGTTGTATCTATTTAAAATATGAGTATATCTCCTGTATCGTTGCTGGAGGATATGTTTCATGATTGTGCCATGTGCCGCACAGTGCACTATTATCAGGGCCACCTTTACAGTGCCTGAATAGGAAATTATTCTAGGAAACAAGTACAGCACTTGCAAGAAGTGCATGCTGTATGGCAGACTTTTAATAGGAAATTTTACTCGACCCTTCCAAAATTGCTTTACTGATTAAAACTGATTTAAGCACAAATGTTTTCTGATTACAAACATTGTTCCATTTTTAATACAAGAAGCTTCTATTTGCTTGCAGCTGATTCCACTCGATTACTTGAGTTGAAAATCAGAAGGCCTAACCATCATGCATTGGAGGATAATTAACTTTGCTTTAAGGTGCAGTCTACTGTTAATGCTGAGCTGTGTTTTTGCTTTAAGAAATACATTATCCAGCAATTTAAATAGAACTGCACAGGAGGTAATTTTGCTTGGAAAAGAATTTGAAGTAACACAATTCGAATGAAGTAACTCCAGATTAAGAGGAGTGGACTGTGCTGCCTCTTTCAGAGTAAAGTGACCTCTCTCGCCCTCTTTTTGAATATAATCTCTCTCTCTTGTAGGCCAAGGATAGTCTGCCTTGCCGTGAAGTGGTTTCCACTCTGTGATTTAGGTGTGATGTCATCCAAAAAGCATTTGAGTGAGACGTCTCCCAAGAGGCAGTTGCCACTTGACTTCAGCTTCACACTCGCTGCAGTATAACTCCTGGCTAGATTAAGATGTAACCGGCATTTGGATGCCACTGAGCAGAGCTCTGCTCACACACGCAAGAATGCAGATTTCTCAGTGCCAAAGAGTGACGCAGGAGCCAGCTGTTTAACTGGCTGGCTTGCTTCCCATGACTCTTGGTGTCTTGGTTCTTGGTCTGGAGGACAAAGCTAGAGACCTGAGGGCACAGACACTGAAGAACTGGAACAACTGAGGAATACAGGCACTGTGAAGAACTTTTACAACTGAGCTGCAAACATCGTCCGGCAGAAAGGTCAAGAGAGGCAGACTGGGAAGGAGCTCTGTAGGAGACTTGCATTTATATTGCACGTTTTATGACCTCATGACGCCCCAAAGCTTTAGAGCCAATGAAGTACTTTTGAAGTGCAGTCACTGTTGTAATGTAGGAAACACGGCAACCAATTTGCGCACTGCAAAGCCCCACAAGTAACAATGCAATAATGGCCAGGTAATCTGTTTTAGTGATGTTGGTTGAAGGATAAATATTAGCCAAGACACTGGGGAGATCTCCCCAGCTTTTACATCTACTTGAGAGGGCAGATGGGACCTCGGTTTAACATCTCATCCAAAAGACGGATTAAAGGAAGTGCATTAAACTGCATTGTCCTATAAGCCTAAATGTTCTATAGAGATATCTGCAAACCGACTATCATCTGTCCCTTCTCCGTTGTGTTTAAAATAAAATGGATGCATGTATGGGAGCAGGACTGCCATCCTATACCAAAAAGTTCATAGTCGATGAGGACCTTTGATTTCTGTTCAGTGAAATGGGCTGTACAAATTTAACACTAAGCAATTTCTCAAATGTTTTGAGATTTTTTTGCAGGATTCCAGAGCTTTGCATTGTTTAAACTGATTAAATGGCTTGATAGCTGCTTGAAAAGAGTTAATATATCGTTGTTACAGGGGTGTCGTGTTTGAACTGTTCTCTCTTGTTCCCACTAATGAAGCGTTCACACCAGACAAGTTTCAGACAATCCAACGAGAGAGAGCTGAACCACCTCCCTATGACATTCAATGGCATTGCCGTCGCCAACCAGAAACTCAACTGGACCAGCCACATAAATCCTGCGGCTACTAGATCCGGTCAGAGGCTAGGTATTTTTTGATGAGTGGCTCACCTCCTGACTCCTCAAAGCCTCTCCACCGACAAGGCACAAGCCAGGAGTGTGAGGACATACTCTCCACTTACCTGGATGGGTGCAGCGGCGAGAAGCTCGATACCATCTAGGGCAAAGCAATCTGCTTGATCGGGACCTTATCCACTCGTCGAAACAAGATGCACTGCAGCAAGACGCCAAGGCTTCTTCGACAGCACTTCCCAAACCCACGACCTTCACCTTTTAGAAGGACAAGGGCAGCAGGTGCATGGGTGCACCGTCACACACCATCCTGACTTGGACATATATCGCCGATCCTTCATCGTCACTGATCAAAATCCTGGAACTCCCTACCTAACAGCACTGTGGGAGCACCTTCATCACACAGACTGCAGTGGGTGAAGAAGAAAGCTCATCACCACCTTCTCAGAGCAACTAGGAATGGACAAATAAATATCAGCCTTGCCAGCAATGCTCCGAGAATGTTTGCACGAAATCGACCAGTGAAATCACATGCATCCTTTATTATTTTGATTGCAGGTTCTAAAATCTATGGTAAAATGTTTTCCATAAAAATGAGGAAAGTAAAGCCTAAGATCGTCTCGGACACACTTATTTTCAGCACCTGGATAAACTATGCTGAGAATTCCCAATTTCACAGTGCAGCACTGTTTATTTCCTTGCTGGAAAAGTGGGGTGTACCTTTATGCACAGGGAACAGATTGTTAAGCCTTGGTGTACAAATGTTCAACTCTACGTAGCTATACCATGGAGGACTTGCCATCTCCTTCATTTACGTACAAGTATTTCATCCCAGTCGCTTTTTAAATGTCTCTGCAGCTGTTTGGATTTCTGTTACAGATCAGTTGCATCTAATCTGACAAGGGAAGGGCTAGCACTAGTCCCCCACTTGGGGGTTAATAGGGATTGATGTGTTTAAATATCTGTTAGTATGCACGTGCGCACTGGGAGCAGGCATCCCCACCAGTTACATATCAGCTCCTTGAGATCCTAAAACCAGGCAGGCTGTGAGGGGGGGGAAGGAGAGGAATAAGATGTGAAGAGAGAAATGGTGAGAGGTGAATGGAGGAAAAGAGACAAATAGAGGGAAATACAGCACATTTATACTGCACTGTAAGATGTACAATGGCCTCTTTCACAACAACAACTTGCCTTTAACATAGCAAAATGTCCCAAGGCGCTTAACAAGAGCGTTATCAATAAAAAAAAAATTGACACCGAGCCACAGAAGGAGATATCGGGACAGATGACCAAAAGCTTGATCAAAGAGGTAGGTTTTAAGGAGCATCTTAAGGGAGGAGAAAGAGGTAGAAGGCGGAGAGGTTCAGGGAGGGAATTCCAAAGATTAGGGCCGGGGCAGCTGAAGGCACGGCCGCCAATGGTGGAACGATTAAAATCGGGGATGCATAAGATGCCAGAATTGGCGGAGCACAGATATATCTGAGGGATGTAAGACCTGAAGAGATTACAGAGATAGGGAGGGGCGAGGCTATGGAGGGATTTGAAAACAAGGATGAGAATTTTTAAATTGAGGCGTTGCCGGACCGGGAGCCAATGTAGGTCAGTGAGCACAGGGGTGACGGGTGAACGGGACTTGGTGCAAGTTAAGATATGGGTAGCAGAGTTTTGGATGACCTCAAGTTTATGTAGGGTGGAAGATGGGAGGTAGGCAGGAGAGCGTTGGAATAGTAAAGTCTCGAGGTAGCAAAGGCATGGATGGGGGTTTCAGCAGCAAGTGAACTGAGTTAGGCGATGTTATGGAGTTGGAAGTAGGCAGTCTTGGTGATGGCGCGGATATGTGGTCGGAAGCTCATTTCAGGGTCAGACATACCACCAAGGTTACGAATGGTCTGGCTCAGCTTCAGACAGTTGCCAGGGAGAGGGATGGAGTTGGTGGCTAAGGAACGGAGTATGTGGCAGCGCCCAAAGACAATGGCTTCGGTCTTCCCAATATTTAGTTGGAGAAAATTGCTGCTCATCCAATGTCGGACGAGCAGTGTGACAAATTAGAGACAGTGGAGGGGTCAAGAGAAGTGATGGTGAAAGAGCTGAGTGTTGTCAGCATACATGTGGAACCTGATGTTGTGTTTTCAGATGATGTCGAGGGGCAACATGTAGATGAGAAATAGAAGGGGGCAAGGATAGATTCTTGGGGGACTCCAGAGGTAACGGTTCGTGAGTCGGAAGAGAAGCCATTACAGGTGATTCTCTGGCTACAATTCGATAGATAAGAATGGAACCAGCGCAAGGGCAGTTCCACCCAGCTGGACAATGGAGGAGAGACGTTGGAGGAGGATGGTGTGATCAAATGTGTCGAAGGCTGCACTTAGATCGAGAAGGACGAGAAGGAATAGTTTACCATGGTCACAGTCACATATAATGTCATTTGTGACTTGGATAATTCAGTACTGTGGCGGGACTCGAAACCTGATTGGAGGGATTCAACATGGCATTGCGAGAAAGATGGGCAAATGTTTAAGAAGCAACAACACATTCAAGGACTCTGGAGAGGAACGTGAGGTTGGAGATGCGGCGATAGTTTGCAAGGACAGAGGGGTCAGTGGTGGGTTTTTTGAGGAGAGGGGTGATGATGGCAGATTTGAAGGGGAGGGGGACAGTACCTGAGGAGAGGGAACCGTTAACAACATCAGCTGGCATGGGGGCCAGGAAGGGTGACACAAACACGCGTTTGGCTCCATGTATGTGAAGTTCTGCTTTCACCAGGCCATGCTTTCCCTACCTACTCGCATTGTTGTGAAATTGCTGAAGGCTGAGCCTCACACAGGACTAGTGAAACCCCTACTGAGTCCTGCTCACTGGACTGTAGCCTGCGAAGAGTTTCAAATGCACAGTGATTAACTAACATCCTTTGTGTTTTGTTCTGTTTCTGTGTGGAATATTCCTTGTTTCTTTTGCTTGTCCTGCGCGAGCTAGCTTGGTAGAGTTGATGTGCCTGACATTATGAGGCTGCTCTAGTGACTGGTGCTGCGTCAACTCTGGTAATTCCACCAGTAATTCAGCTCCCTCACAGTGTCGGTCATAGTGACTTTCCCGGCCAGTCTATCATTTTATGTCATCGGCATGTAGTATTGCTGAGTAACAAAAATTGATACAAACAACAAACTGAAAATATGTGAAGTACTGCGCCCTGAATGGTGAGACGCTCCCCTTTAACGAGGGGCGCTAAACAGTGACAACCTCCCCATTAACAATGGGTCCTGTATGGTGAGGCCTCAA
This sequence comes from Somniosus microcephalus, assembly GCF_052327205.1. Classification (NCBI taxonomy): domain Eukaryota; kingdom Metazoa; phylum Chordata; class Chondrichthyes; order Squaliformes; family Somniosidae; genus Somniosus; species Somniosus microcephalus. Next base: position 41,029,014 of record NC_141012.1, on the reverse strand, counting down.
TTATTTTCCTGATTTCAGCAGAGATTAATCATAATGCTGTAGCGATATCCAATGCTGACCTTGTATCCCGATTTCTTGTATTGTATCCAGGTCCTGTGGGTAGCGAAAGGACTGGGGTACTTGTTCAACCTCAAGAAGTCCTATCTAGAAGTCATATGCAATCTAACATTTTTCTGAACATCCCAGCCGGATCGGTTCAAGGACTTGATTGTTCCATTGAGAGAGGATCTGTTTTTGCGCGAATTGTATCCACGTGTACTCGGCCTGACGGATGCTCTGTTCCATCAGGTGAAGGTTGATCAGGCTTGGCTCATGACCTCATCTGGTGGCACCAGAAGAATCATGTTCTGAAAGAGCATCCTCTACACCAACCAACCCACAGCTAACAGTGATGATGGATGCATGCTTGTCCCTACCTGGACAACGTGACCATCTGCGGCCATGACCTGCAGGACCATGACGCCAATCTTGATAAGTTCCTTCGCACGGCCCAACTCCTAAACCTCACGTACAACAAGTAAAGTGCATATTCCGCACAGCCCGCCTCGCTATCCTTGGTTGCATGGTGGAACACGGAGTCATCGGCCCTGACCCTGACCGGATGCGCCCATTGATGGAACTTCCCCTGCCCCACTGTCTCAAGGCCCTCAAAAGGTGCCTGGGCTTCTTTTCCTATTACGCCCAGTGGGTCCCTCATTATGCGGACAAAGCCCGTCCACTTATCAAGTCCACTTCCTTCCCCCTGACGGCGGAGGCCCGCTCAGCCTTTCACCGTATAAAAGACGACATTGCCAAGGCCACCATGCACTCAGTAGACGAGTCCATCCCCTTCCAGGTGGAGAGCGATGCATCCGACTTTGCCCTGGCCGCTACCCTTAACCAGGCGGGAAGACCCGTGGCCTTTTTTTCACGAACCCTCCAGGGCTCCGAACTCAGACACTCCTCTGTGGAAAAAGAGGCCCAGGCCATTGTGGAGGCGGTGCGCCACTGGCGGCACTACCTGGCTGGAAAACGATTTACCCTGCTTACTGACCAACGTTCAGTCGCTTTCATGTTCAACAGCAAGCAGAGGGGCAAAATCAAAAATGACAAGATTTTGAGGTGGAGAATTGAACTTTCCACCTACAATTACGACATCTTGTACCGGCCCGGGAAACTCAACGAACCCTCAGATGCTCTATCGCGAGGCACATGCGCCACCGCGCAGATCGATAGACTACGGGGCCTCCACAACGACCTCTGCCACCCGGGGGTCACCAGGTTCTTCCATTTCATTAAAGGCCGTAACCTGCCTTACTCCATCGAGGAGGTCAGGACCATGACCAGGAGCTGCCCAGTCTGTGCAGAGTGCAAGCCGCGCTTCTATACGCCTGACAGAGCAAACCTGATCAAGGCCACCCGCCCTTTTGAGCGCCTGAGTGTCGACTTTAAAGGGCCCCTCCCCTCCTCTGACCGTAATGTGTACTTCCTCAACATAGTTGATGAGTACTCCCGTTTCCCTTTCGCCATCCCCTGCCCGGACACGACCACCGCTACGGTCATTAAATGCCTGCACAACCTCTTTGCTCTGTTCGGTTTTTCCAGCTATATTCATAGCGACCGGGGCTCGTCCTTCATGAGCGACGAACTCCGTCAGTACCTGCTCATGAGAGGTATTGCCTCAAGCCGGACCACCAGCTACAACCCCCGGGGGAACGGACAGGTTGAAAGAGAAAACGCGACGGTTTGGAAGGCGGCCCTCCTAGCCTTAAAATCTAGGGGCCTTCCGACCTCCCGTTGGCAGGATGTCCTACCTGATGCGCTCCACTCCATCCGGTCACTGCTGTGTACGGCCACCAACGCCACCCCCCATGAGCGAATGTTCGTTTTTCCCCGGAGGTCCACATCCGGTACCTCACTACCACACTGGCTGACGTCCCCAGGGCCCGTCCTGCTGAGGAAGCATGTAAGGTCCCACAAAATGGCTCCCCTGGTAGAGAAGGTTCACCTCCTCCATGCCAACCCCCAGTACGCCTACGTGGCATACTCGGACGGGCGGGAGGATACAGTCTCCATTAGAGATCTGGCACCCTCGGGGTCCACTGACCCGTCACCATTGCCCTCCACCACGACCCCCTTCGACACGGCCCAAAATTCAGTAGACCAAATTCTCACCCCTATCCATTCCACCCCAGTAGACGGCATGCCACGACCCCAGGACCAGCCGGAGTCCACTCGCATCATGGATCCAGGAGGTAAGTGCCTTTCCACTTACCTGCTGGATCCAGTTTATCTGCTTCACCCACCCCTGCTATCGGACACCCTCCCCCGACCCTTCCAATCCCCCCCTCCCCGACCTTTCCAATCTCCCCCACGAGGCCTCCGATCTCTTCCTCTTCCCCCCTCCCCCCACCCCCACCCCCGGCCAGGCCTCCGATCTCCTCCACCACTGACTCTTCTGATCTCCCCCTGACACCAACCCTTCCACTCTCCTCCACCACCCACCTTTCCGATCTCCCCCAGAGGCCTCCGATCCCTCAATCCTCTCCACTCCCTGGTTGTGGCCTGATGCTGAACGCCTACTCGCCCGACAGCCAGCCAGCCAACCTCTCACTCTGGCTGGCTGCATCCGGGAATTTTATTCAGTTTGTGCATGGCATCTCCCATTAAGGAATACAATACAAAATGGAAAATGTTTGTGCTGTGGTGTTCTGCAGAATTGGTTAAACCTTGATTTTGTGCAAAGTTTCTCACATTTAGAGTACCTCCGACATCTGTTTTGAGTTGGCTGTTCAATTAGAGTTCATGTTGCAGCCATTTTGGCTTTTGATAACCCTTTGATCTTGTGTCGGTTAAGGGATCATCTGAAGGAGTCAGTTCACATGGACCCTTTGAAAGGTTGTGCTTAGATGGACCCTTGGTCCCAAACTGGGATCTTAATCATAAGTTACTGTTTTCCTCTTTGAGCCTATGTATGAATGTACAATTTCAAGTTTCTTTCATGGTGACCTTTGTTTTACACAGTCAGAAATTACAGACTCTCACTGGGAATCATCTTTATTTTATTCAGTATCCCAATGGAGTGGACCTTGGGCCTTCTCCAAGATTCCTATGTGAAGCAATTTTGTAATTTCATCTGGGACAATACATCAGTCTCTGCTGTTACACCCTCAGTTAGAACTATAGCATTCATTTCATTGTATAGATTCTCACAGTGCACTGGTGTTTTCTGCTAAATATATGGAACAGATTCTCTGGTACCAACAGCTGTTTGTTTCCTATGGTGCAAAAACCCAGGTAAATCGCTGACCAAACAAAGTGGATTAATGTTACGTTGCTCGCATTTTCATGGGCGGAAAGCCCAGAAGGCAGATTAAGGGTTAGGCCACCTTTGTTTTTTAATTGTTCTCTGGATGCCGGTGATGCTGGTAAAGCCACATTTATTGCCTTTCCCTAGTTCCAAGAAGGTGAGCTTCGTAGCAATTGTTTTCCAACTACAGGAAACTTTGTGCTATCCGGCACCGACGGGACCGAGCTGTTGCCGTCCCATCAAAACTGCCGGACAAACCAGCGCTAATGTTGAAACATACGGAGATTTTGAGCTCCGTATCTGGCAACAAACCCTGTTGCACAGCTTCTAAACAGTCGGCCGTACCTTGCAAGCGTCTCTGTAGCTTAGCAACAGCTTCAGCGAGACCTTGCAGAGCCTGACTGGTGGAAAAAAAAACTAACGAAACGGCTCCTGATTTTTGCCGGTGGCTCGAGCATTCCGGACAGTTAACCTCCGGATAAACCAAAGTTTCCTGTAAATGGATTGTTAAAAACCATGCCGGGGTATTAAGAGTGAAGAAAGTAGTGGGACTGGAGTCACTTGGACACCTAATTGGGTTGGGATGGCAAGTTTCCTTCCTTTGAAAGACATTAGTGAACCAGTTGGGTTTTTTCGACATTCTAGCTGCTTCCTGCATATCTCTCCAACAAGTCCTAACCGATAACATTTTCAGGACTGTCATCTGGAGCAGCCCTTTTGTGTTCCGTGAACCTCACCCTTTGGAACTGGTGACTACAAAGATAATGGGGGCAATTTTAACCTAACTTCCTGGGCGGGAAACCCACGGGATCGGGTGGGACGCTGGTGTAATGTATGTGGGTAGAACAAATGAAAGACAGAGACACTAGTTGCTAGTTCATGAGCTTGAACGAACTGAGCATGCTCATACTAAACCATGCAACAAACCATATGATAATACATTACACTGCTTTCCCCTTAAAAAAAAAAATGCACACATTCCCCTCTCAAACACCACAAAACTATGGTCCCACCTTTCCCAGCATTACATGTATCACACAACAAAAACTCCTTGCTTTTTTTTCTTTTAAATCAACTGCAAATGCTACAAATCCAATTTAATAACAGGTTTGTGGAGCTTTCCTGATCTCCTTACAAAATATTTTGGTGTTTAACCAATTTTTGGGCTGTTTTGTTCTGGTTCCAAACTCAAAGATGATCCTGTTTCTATCTCAGATTTGTTTGAACCTGGTACTTCAGCTTCTGAAGTCTGAACGGAGTCAAACTCATGTATGTGTTCATGATCATGTCTTGGTTCATCTCTAGCAGAGATCATCTGATCTACATGAACACTTCGGATGTTGTCACCAATTTCAACCAAATATCTCTTGGTTTCACCAATCTCTACCATGGTTCCTATATCCCACTTGTGTGCACTCGATTTGCCAGGGGGACTGAGAACATGAACACACTCGTTTTGTCTGAAACTGCGTTCTTGCTGATTGATGTCATAATAACATTTCTGACTCAACTGTTTCTGTTAAACTTTTGAGGCCAAATTTGGTTGAACAAGACTCAATCATGTTCTCAATCTCCTCTTCATCAAGATTTCTGCTGGGGTATGTCCAGTTGTAGTGTGTGGAGTAGTTCTGTACTTCAAGAAATTTGCCAAACGTTGCTTCAGGCTGAGTCCCAAACAACCCTGCAACACTTGCTTTTTGAGAGCTTCTTTTACTATTCTGACTGACCTTTCGGCTGCTCTGTTTGAAGCTGGATGATCTGGTGGAACGAGAGTGTGTTTGATACTGCTCCATTTCATGAACTCTTGGAATAGAGCAGAATGGAACTGAAGGCCATTGTCAGAAACAAGCTCTTCAGGTAAGCCATGACGTGCGAAGCTAGACCTCAACTCATCTATGGTACGTTCAGTTGTAGTATTTGAACCCAGGTGTTTCACTTCAATCCACTTTGAGTAACTATCCACAAGTACCAGGAAATAATCATTTGCTTTCTCACAGAAATCTACATGTACTCTCTGAAAAGGTCTACTTCGCCATGACCAGGGTTGTAGTGGAGTTTTGGGTGGTTTGTTTCTGCAATTTTGGCAAACGCTGCATTTGCTGACAAGTGATTCAAGATCACTGTCCAATCCAGGCCAGTAAACAAAGCTTCTTGCAATTGATTTCATACTGACGATCCTGGATGTTCAGTGTGAAGTTCGGCCAGAATTCTATCTCTCAAAGAAGTAGGTACCACCACTCTGTTTCCCCACTTGATGCAACCTTGCTTACAAGACAATTCAGTACGATGGTTATGGAATGGTTTCAACTCTGTGTCCAGACACTGATCAGTCCATCCATTCAAGGTGTTTTCATACACTCTTTTCCGTACTGAGTCCATTTGAGTCTCATTTGCAATCTCAGTTGCATTCACAGGAAAGTCTTTGTCAACAGCACCTAGCGTGAAAATCTCACCATCACTCCCAACACGAGTCTTCATGTGGTAACCTGGACAAGGCATCTGCGATTATGTTTTGATTTGAAGTGCAATATTCAATCATGTTGTCACAATATGACTACAACACTGTCCAACGTTGCATTCTTGATGCGACCATTGCAGGGATGGCAGATTTGGGCCCCAATATTGCTAGGAGCGGTTTGTGATCGGTTATCAGGGTAAACTTTCTGCCAATTGGGAACTGTTGGAATTTCTTGATTCCAAACACTATGGCGAGTGCTTCCTTTACAATTTGCGCGTAATTTCTTTCACTCTTTGAGGGTTCGTGATACGAACACGATTGGTTTCTCTTGGCCGTCATCTATTACGTGGCTTATGACAGCTCCCACACCATAACTAGAAGCATCACACGCGAACTTAAGCTCACGGTCTGTGTCGTAGTACACAAGGAGAGCATCGCTTCCTGTTGTGCTTTAGTCCACTTCCATTGGACATCCTTCTTGAGGAGCTCGTGCAATGGAGCTAACATGGTCGCTAACTCAGGTAAGAAACGTGCGTAGTACTGGACCATTCCAAGGAAAGATTTTAACTCTGACACGTTCTGTGACTTTGGAGCAGTGATGACTGCATCAGCCTTTTCCTTAACTGGTTGCAAGCCATTTGCATCAACTTTCAGACCACGGCACATAACCTCGGGCTGCACAGAAGCACATTTGCTCCTTTTCAATTTGACATTGTGGGCATTCAACCTTTGAAGCACTAAATCTAACACTTCTAGATTTTCTTCCTCACTGCTTGTTGCAATCAGCACATCATCTTGATTGCATAAGCAATTTGGAATTCCTTGCAAAATCTTAGCCTGGAAGATTTTGGGGAGGACTTTACACCATACGGCAGCTTGGTGTACGAGTACAGTCCCTTGTGTGTGTTGATGGTGAGATACAGTTGACTCTTTGTCAACATTCAGCTGAGAGTAAGCGTGCGACAGGTCAAGCTTGGAGAAAATCTTTGACCCAGAGAGTGCTGCACACAAATCTTGTGATGTAGGTAATGGGTACTGTTCATTGTCAACTGCTTGGTTGATAGTAACTTTGTAGTCACCGCACAAGCGTACAGTTTTGTCTGCTTTGGGCACTACCACAATCGGGATAAGTCCATTCACTTTTGTCAGTTTTTACTAGCACTCCGTTCTCTCTCAGTTTCTCTAGCTCTTTCTCCACCTGACTTTTCAACGCATAGGGGACCGGCCTTGCCAACAATAGACGGGCCTTGCATTGGACTTGATGTGGACATGCGGGTCATACCCAGTGATGCCCTCATAACTGTCTGAGAACATGCTTTCATACTTGTTCAGCATTGTGTCGAGTCGCTTCTTTGAAGCATCTACACTGAAGATATTTTTCCAGTCTAGTTTCAACTTTCTCAACCAGTCTTTGCCCATGAGGGTTGGCTGTAGGGGGTGGCGTGTGCCCAGTCAGTTATGCCCCTGACTGCCTGTGAGCGGTTCGAATCGCTCCCACACCCCTGGGTTTGCGACACCGGACTTGGGTACAAGCGGCGATACAGAAAACGAGTAGACAATTGGTTTGGTGCAAGAAAACTGTGAACTTTATTAAAACAGGAATAAAAATTACAAATACTGAAAAATCACTATGTAGTTACAGGCTTATCAGAAGAATATACTCAAATGGGAATGGGGAACACACGGCACATCGAGGGAACAACGCGCATTAATAAAATCCCTTAACCCTTATCCCACCTATAATACCTAACTAGATTAAGCTAAGAGGGGCCAGGAATTCATGCTCACCAATGGGGTTCCTTTCACAGTTCGAAAACCTGTCGATTAAGCCGGCTGCGGCTTTTGGGGTTCGCTCTTTGTGCTCTCTGGGGCCTGCCGTCGTCACGCGGTCTCAGGACGCTGCAAGGGTGTCGTCCCGGTAAAGTACCCCGAGATTAAAGTCTTTGCTTGGGTACTTTACCTCGCAGGGATGATGGTCCTTCTTCTTTGGGTGGTAGTAGTTGAATTTTGCATGAAGATAGTCGTACGTACGCTGGATTGAAGGCCCGATTATTCGAAGTGTTCTTCAATCTTCTTCCGTCTCGTCTCGTCTCGTCTGGCCTGTCCGTGTTCGCCTGGTGCTGTACCAGGCGTCCCTGATGGATTTGGGGAAGACACGGGCAGTGGCCAGGTAGCAAGCGCAGGAGGAAGAGAGCGTGGCTACCAATGGGCCTATAATTATACTCCCGTCAAAAGCCCTTATCTGCGCGCCAAATCAGGTCAGTCCATTGTCCAATTTAGGCGGGCTCGTTTAATATAATTATACCAATCTAAGTTAACTGGCTTTAGATGACCGTTTATCACACCTGATGGCCCCGATGTCCGGGCTGTATTGTCATTAATGCATTTTAATTGGCCTGTCCAGCCTTGGTGGCTCCCTTGAGCTGTTTCCGATTATTTATGCGGACAAACTAATGGCCTTATGCTTAGGCCTAACTGGGCTTGATCTGTTTCGATCTGACGCAATGCATATTCAATGTTTGCCTAGCTGTCTGGCTTTCTCAAACACACAGTCCAGTCATTTTAAGTTTCGATTTCCCAAAGCTGCCTGCTTGTGCTGCAGAGTCCATGCTTTTAAAATCTTACAGGCTTTTGGTCACGAGGTGCGGCCGCCATCTTTTTGGGTACCCTTTTTAAATTGTCCATACAGGGTCCCCTTTATTAATAACCTTGGGGGAATGTGGGAATTTTGAGAACCTTACAGGCCTGTTGTTGTTGTAGCTCGCTGACTGGCCATTGTGTTGAACTGTACATTCCATTTGTCCACATGTCTCTAGGATTTCTCCGGAGTAGGTTTTTAACTCTCCGGTACTCTTTGTAAGTGGTATTTGACTAAACTTACTCTCATATGTGTCCTTACTCATGATAGAGCTGTCCGATGCCGTGTCGATACACATATCAATATCATTGATCAAAAGTTTTGTACGGCAGTCTTTCTCATGACTGCTAGCGATGCCGCTAGTGACATAGATAATGTAGATGCCTAGTTCTTCAATATCAGGTGTGTTCACTTCAATATTGTGAATTCTTTCCCTTTGTTGTCACTGCTTTGCATTGCCACTAGAATGGTTCTTACTTCCTGCTTTCGATCTAGCTCTGCAAGCTGTTGAAATATGGCCTTGCTTCTGGCAGTGAAAACACTTCACCTTTCTGTATTGGCAGGACTGTGGTGAGTGATTTCCATTGCAGCGATAACAATTCACTGAACTGCTCTCACCGACATGCTTTTGACTCGGTCTCACAGCTTTAGGTTTGGCGGTGGCTTTCTGACTGTAGACCTCAGCTGCATTAATCACTTGAGTTGGACGGAGCTTCCTGGCATTCTTAGACGCCATCTCCTTAGGGCGATTTTGCATGCTATGTCAAACGTTAGGTTCGGAGTGTTCAGTAACTTGGACTGTGTGCGCTCATCCACCAGTCCACACACAAACTTATCTCGCAACGCACGATCCAACAACGTGCTGAAGTTACAATGCAAAGACAGGTTCTTCAGAGCTACAACGTACTCACTGATGGTTTCACTTTGTTTTTGGTTTCTGGTACCAAACTTATAGCTCCCTGCTATTTCTAAAGGCTTTGGGTCGAAATGGCCTTCGAGTTTCTTGACAATGTCTTCAAATGACACACCCTTCGCTTTCCCTGGCATGAGTAAATTTGTTAACATTCTGTAGACATCTGGCCCGATCTCTGTTCGAAAAATAGCTTTTTTACATTCATGAATTACTTCTATTTTGAGCTTGAACATTCTCACCTGCACCTTCGGTCTCAATAATGTTATTGGCCTTAAACTCTCCATCCACTCAATACAAGAACTGAATGGTTTGCGAACCACAGTCATACAAGCTGAGGCTTCCGATGAATCCTGTAGGCGCGGCCATGATTGTCCTGATGCCGTTGAACAGTGACTCAGCATGCTACCTGTGTACCTGTGAGAATCAACACCGCTGTTGCTGTGTATACATACACGTGAAAGCAAAGCACAGACAATTCTGCATCAGCATTAACAGTAAAACATCACAAAAATTCAGTTTAGGGCTCACAAATTCACCTTAAACTTTCCACTCGAAGGTTGAACACTGTGTCCTTCCATGATCCCTAAAAATAGCTTTGGGATCCCATTCTCGTCACCAAAATGTAATATATCTGGGTAGAACAAATGAAGGACAGAGACACCAGTTGCTAGTTCATGAGCTTGCTTTACTAGGCTAGAGTGAACTGAGCATGCTTATACTAAACCGTGTGATAATACATTACAGCTGGTTTTACACCTCGCCCAATATTCTTCTTTGACTTCAATGGAGAGTAAAATTGAGCGAGCTGTAAAACCAGCATTGGCCCTGATCTCGGCAGCTTCCCGATCAGCAGGTTAGGTTAAAATTGTCCCCCATATCTCCTGGCTAAGTTCTCAGTCGCCTAGTGTTACACCATCTCCGAAGTTACATTATTTTGATAAGCTCCTATGTTGTGTAGGGAATAGGGAATGAACAAGAAAGGTGGATTACCTTTCTTAATAAGTCATCTTTAAGTGAAAGCATTGTACCTGTATCAGAATCCATCCTCATATACCCTGTTGAGTTAGGGCTAGACAATTGGTTAGTTGCTAGAACTAAGATGAACTGATGTACATGTGTATTGCCTGCCTGTATAAGGAGCAGCTGCAGGTCTTGGCACTGGCCAAATGACATTGATGTCTTTTTTATGCTGAGCTCATGTTCCCCAAGAGCCAATTGGAAGAGAGCCAGAGTCCTTTGGTGTGTGCTTCAATTTGAAGAAGGTGAGCAGTCTACCTTTTCTACGGGGTTATGTAGAAGTAGTATATTTCTTCAAAGTTTTCCACTTTACCCGTTACTTGCGACCAGTTCAGAGGCAACAAATAGACATTAATTCATCCCACGGTTGCAGAGGCATTGCCTCCGCTCAGTATCCACAGGCATGATGGTTTTAGAATCAAGAGCTGTACCACAACTAGTGGTGGAGTGAAGCAAAGATGGGTGTGTCTCTGGGTTGGGAGTGGGGGGAGAGCGCATTGGGAGTGGGGGGGGGGGAGAGCGCTTTGGGAGTGGGGGGGGAGAGCGCTTTGGGGGTGGGGGGAGAGCGCGTTGGGGGTGGGGGGAGAGCGCGTTGGGGGTGGGGGGAGAGCGCGTTGGGGTGGGGGGAGACAGCTGTGGGGGTGGGGGGAGAGAGCGCTGTGGGGGTAGGGGGAGAGCGCGTTGGGGGTGGGGGGGGAGAGCGCTGTGGGGGGAGAGCGCTTTGGGGGTGGGGGGAGAGCGCTTTGGGGTGGGGGAGAGCGCATTGGGGGTGGGGGGAAAGCGCATTGGGGTGGGGGGAAAGCGCTTTGGGAGTGGGGGGGAGAGCGCTGTGGGGGTGGGGGAAGAGCGCTTTTAGGGGTGGGGGGAGAGCGCGTTGGGGGTGGGGGGAGAGCGCTTTGGGGGTGGGGGAGAGCGCGTTGGGGGTGGGGGGAGAGCGCTGTGGGGCGAGCGCGTTGGGGGTGGGGGGAGAGCGCTGTGGGGGTGGGGGGAGAGCGCGTTGGGGGTGGGTGGAGAGCGCGTTGGGGGTGGGGGGAAAGCAGTAGACAGTTTTAAATTGGCCCTGTAGAGATAATGGTGCTGTGCTGATGGAGAGAGATAGAGAGTTGCATCTTGGCAGGGAGAGAGCATGTGGTCACGTGTGCTACTGGTTTTGGCACAGCATGGACAAGAAGGATGAATGAAAGTCTTGCGGAGAGTAAGGAGGTTTGATGTTAAATGGGAATCTCCATGGTTGGACATACTACAGATTTATTTCCTACTCCCTTGTAGATTAGTGTGTATTCCTGATGATCCAGGGTAAATGGGCACAGTACTGCTGCCTTCAGAGATACTGGGGCAGGTTTCACCAGGACCTTTGCGCTAGGAAAGCAGTATATAACACTGCTCTGACGATGCAGCTGCCCTGGTTACTGATTTCCTGTGTGCCGATCTCTCCGATCTTTCCAGGTGCCAGGAATAGTCTGGCGGACAGAACACCAATTATGAATCTTGACTTCGAAACGGTGTGTAGTTGCTTTTTTTGTTCCTCTGGTGTTGAAGACTCAGCACCACAATGTAAATGGGCCAGCTTCTACAACCAGGGTTCTTGCCCCTGACTCCTGTCCTATGCCTAGGATAACACTTTTCCTTAAAGCCCTTCAGTAATAGGAGTTCACCGTTTGATTGTTTTGTAAATCCTCACCCTCATCTATGACTAAAGTAGCACAGCATCCTTCTGCGCATACCACTGTGTCCTGAGCTTATTGATATGGTATGTGGGAATGCTTTATTCAAAGAATGAGGAAAATTCTACAGGAGAGTGCCTACCTTGTATATTTAAAAAAATGTTTAGGTTGAACCTTCATGCAAGTTTTATCAGTTTTAGTGAAATTCATTTCTATGGAAACTGGTTACAGTTTAATACATAGATATTACATAGAATATACAGCACAGAAACAAGCCTTCGGCCCAACAGGTCTGTGCCGGAGTTTATGCTCCACAAGAGCCTCCACCCACCTCTTTTCATCTAACCCTATCAGAATATCCTTCTATTGCTTTCTCCCTCGTGTTTATCTAGTTTCCCCTTAAATGCATCTGCACTCTCTGGGTAAAGAAATTTCTCCTGAATTCCCTATTGAATTTATTAGTGACCATCTTATAATTATGGCCCCGAGTATTGGCCTCCCCCACATTACTGCCGATTAGCGTGGAATCCCAACGGACTGAACTGCTTTGCATTCACTCCCACTGTATGGAATCCCATGGACCTAGTCCCATCCCCTGGACTCCCACTGTAAAGAATCCCATGTAACAAGCCCAATCCCCTGGACTCCCACTGTATGGAATCCCATGGACCAAGTCCCATCCCCTGGACTCCCACTGTATGGAATCCCATGGACCGAGTCCCATCCCCTGGACTCCCACTGTTAAGAATCCCATGTAACAAGCCCAATCCCCTGGACTCCCACTGTATGGAATCCCATGGACCAAGCCCAATCCCCTGGACTCCCACTGTATGGAATCCCATGGACCAAGCCCAATCCCCTGGTCTCCCACTGTATAGAATCCCAGTGGACCAAGCCCCATCCCCTGGACTCCCACTGTATAGAATCCCAGTGGACCAAGCCCCATCCCCTGGACTCCCACTGTATAGAATCCCATGGACCAAGCCCCATCCCCTGGACTCCCACTGTATAGAATCCCATGGACCAAGCCCCATCCCCTGGACTCCCACTGTATAGAATCCCATGGACCAAGCCCAATCCCCTGGTCTCCCACTGTATAGAATCCCAGTGGACCAAGCCCCATCCCCTGGTCTCCCACTGTATAGCATCCCAGTGGACCAAGCCCCATCCCCTGGACTCCCACTGTATAGAATCCCAGTGGACCAAGCCCCATCCCCTGGTCTCCCACTGTATGGAATCCCATGGACCGAGTCCCATCCCCTGGACTCCCACTGTATGGAATCCCATGGACCAAGCCCCATCCCCTGGACTCCCACTGTATAGAATCCCAGTGGACCAAGCCCCATCCCCTGGTCTCCCACTGTATAGAATCTCAGTGGACCAAGCCCCATCCCCTGGTCTCCCACTGTATAGAATCCCATGGACCAAGCCCCATCCCCTGGACTCCCACTGTATGGAATCCCATGGACCAAGCCCCATCCCCTGGACTCCCACTGTATAGAATCCCATGGACCAAGCCCCATCCCCTGGTCTCCCACTGTATAGAATCTCAGTGGACCAAGCCCCATCCCCTGGTCTCCCACTGTATAGAATCCCATGGACCAAGCCCCATCCCCTGGACTCCCACTGTATGGAATCCCATGGACCAAGCCCCATCCCCTGGACTCCCACTGTATAGAATCCCAGTGGACCAAGCCCCATCCCCTGGTCTCCCACTGTATAGCATCCCAGTGGACCAAGCCCCATCCCCTGGACTCCCACTGTATAGAATCCCAGTGGACCAAGCCCATCCCCTGGACTCCCACTGTATGGAATCCCATGGACCAAGCCCCATCCCCTGGACTCCCACTGTGTAGAATCCCAGTGGACCAAGCCCCATCCCCTGGTCTCCCACTGTATGGAATCCCAGTGGACCAAGCCCCATCCCCTGGACTCCCACTGTGTAGAATCCCAGTGGACCAAGCCCCATCCCCTGGACTCCCACTGTGTAGAATCCCAGTGGACCAAGCCTGATATACCTATCAATTCATTGCATGAAAAGCGACGAGTTAAGATAGTAACTATAGGTTTTTATTGGCTAAATAACAGAGCCCACCCTCGTGGGTGATCGGTTCCAGCAAGGAAGAATACTAGCCAAGCAATCACCTTTATACCTGGGCAAGCAGGCGGAGCCATGGGCGGAGTCAGCTGAGGTATGCCTAGGTATAACAGCGTGCGAGGCAAGAGGTAACCTTGTGTAGTGATAACAACAGTGTAAACAATAACAGTGGTTTACCACATTCACCCCTTGTTTAAAATTGAGTCCGGCGGGGTGAAGTGTACTACTAGTTCGTGTATGTCAGTCTATCAGGAGGCCTCGTAAGCCTTTCTGACCGGCGCAGCAGCGGCGGCGGTGGTGCAGTATCCGATGCTAATGCTGGTGTCTGCGTGGTCGACGAAGGCCCCTGGGGTTCCGGCATGCCGCCTACAGGAGCTGGATTTGGGGGAGTGGTGGGGGATAATGGTGGTGTCTCAGGGGTGCCCGAGGGTGCGAGGTCTCGCAAGGAGACTGTGTCCTCCCGCCCGTCTGGGTATTCCACATAGGCATACTGGGGGTTGGCGTGCAGGAGGTTCACCCTCTCGACCAGGGGGTCCGTTTTATGGGTCCTCACGTGCTTCCGCAGCAGGACGGGCCCCGGAGAAGTCAGCCATGTTGGTAGCGAGGTTCCCGTAGTCGACTTCCTGGGGAAAACAAACATTCGTTCATGGGGGGTGGCGTTAATGGCCTGCCAGCGAGAGGTTGGGAGGCCCTTAGAATTTAGGGCTAAGAGGACGGCCTTCCAAACTGTCGCGTTCTCTCTTTCCACCTGGCCGTTCCCCCGGGGGTTGTAGCTGGTGGTCCTGCTCGCAGCAATACCTCTCGCGAGCAGGAACTGGCGAAGTTCCTCGCTCATGAAGGATGAGCCCCGGTCGCTATGTATATAGTTCGGGAACCCGAACAAGGCGAAGAGGTCATTCAGGCATTTGATGACCGTGGTACTGGTCATGTCTGGGCAGGGGATGGCGAAGGGGAAACGGGAGTACTCGTCAATAATGTTGAGGAAGTACACATTACGGTCAGAGGACGGGAGGGGCCCCTTAAAATCGATGCTCAAGCGCTCGAAGGGGCAGGTGGCCTTGATCAGGCTTGCTCTGTCCGGCCTATAGAAATGCGGTTTGCATTCGGCACAGACTTGGCAGTTCCTGGTCAAGGTCCTGACCTCCTCGATGGAGTAGGGCAGGTTGCGGGCCTTAATGAAGTGGTAGAGTCTAGTGACCCCGGGGTGGCAGAGGTCGTTGTGGAGGGTCCGCAGTCTATCAACTTGCGCGTTGGCGCATGTACCTCGTGGTAGAGCATCTGGGGGCTCGTTGAGTTTACCAGGCCGGTACAAGATATCGTACTCGTAGGTGGAGAGCTCAATTCTCCACCTCAAGATCTTGTCGTTCTTGATTTTGCCCCTCAGCTTGTTATTAAACATAAAAGCAACCGAACGCTGGTCGGTGAGGAGGGTAAATCGTTTGCCTGCCAGGTAATGCCTCCAGCGTCGTACCGCTTCCACAATCGCCTGGGCCTCCTTCTCGACAGAAGAGTGTCGGATCTCAGGGCCCTGGAGGGTCCTTGAGAAAAAGGCCACAGGTCTCCCCGCCTGGTTAAGGGTTGCAGCTAGGGCGAAGTCGGATGCATCGCTCTCCACTTGGAAAGGGATGGACTCATCCACTGCGTGCATTGTGGCCTTCGCAATGTCTCCTTTTATGAGGGAGAAGGCTGCGCATGCTTCTGCTGTCAGGGGGAAGGAGGTGGACTTCATGAGGGGTCTGGCTTTGTCCGCATAATTGGGCACCCATTGGGCATAGTAAGCGAAGAGCCCCAGGGTTCTCTTCAGTGCCTTTTGACAGTGGGGAAGGGGAAGCTCCATGAGGGGGCGCATTCTTTCGGGGTCGGGGCCGATGACTCCGTTCTCTACTACGCAGCCGAGGATGGCAAGGCGCGAGGTGTTAAACATACATTTCTCCTTATTGTAAGTGAGATTCAGCCGTTGGGCCGTACGGAGGAATTTCTCCAGATTAACATCGTGGTCCTGCTGGTCGTGGCTGCAGATGGTGACATTATCTAGATAAGGGAACGTGGCCTGCAGCGCGTTCTGGTCAACCATCCGGTCCATCTCCCTTTGGAAGACCGAAACCCCGTTGGTGACGCCGAAGGGAACCCTAAGGAAGTGGTAGAGGCGGCCATTCGCCTCGAAGGCGGTATACTGGCGGTCCTCAGGGCGGATAGGGAGTTGGTGATAGGCCGACTTAAGGTCGATGGTGGAGAATACCCGGTACTGTGCAATCTGGTTGACCATGTCAGATATGCGGGCAAGGGGGTATGCGTCCAGCTGGGTGTACCGGTTTATGGTTTGGCTGTAGTCGATGACCAGGCGGTTTTTATTGCCGGTCTTAACGACTACGACCTGGGCACGCCAGGGGCTGGTGCTCCCCTCGATGATGCCCTCCTTCAGGAGACGCTGCACCTCGGAGCTAATAAAAGCTCTGTCCCCGGCGCTGTACCGCCTGCTCTTGGTAGCGACGGGTTTACAGTCGCGGGTGAGGTTAGCGAACAAGGAGGGGGGCGGGACTTTGAGAGTGGCGAGGCCGCAGGTGGTATGCGGCGGGCGGTTTAAAAACTGCTGGTTTTAGACTGTGAGTGGGGGGAGGGGTCCACCGTATGCCAAAGTGACACTTTGGAGGTGGCATTGGAAATCCAGCCCTAGTAGGACGGCAGCACAGAGCTGGGGCAGGACGAGAAGTTTAAAGTTTTTATATTCCGTGCCCCTAACCGACAGGGTCAGCACACAGTATCCGCTGACGTCTGTTGAATGGGACTCCGACGCCATCGAGATCCGATGGCGCGTTGGCCGGACAGTGAGGGAGTAGCAGCGCACCGTGTCTGGGTGAATAAAACTCTCCGTGCTCCCGGTGTCGAACAGGCAGGTCGTGGCGTGGCCGTTTACCTCGATGTCCATCATGGACCTGGACAGATGATGTGGGAGAGCTTGGTCAAGCGTGACGGAGGCCAGTGTATGGCTGAGTGAGCTGCTGTCGTCGGCAGGTGAGGCGGTGGTCGGGTCTGGAGACAACATGGCGGCCAAGTGCGGCGAACAAAATGGCGGAGAAGATGGCCGCCCCACGACTCACATGAGGTACTGCTGGCGTCTGTGGCCTTGATCAAAGATGGCCGCCCCCACGATTCACATGAGGCACTGCTGGTGTCTGTGGCCTTGATCAAAGATGGCCGCCCCACAACTCCCATGAGGCACTGCTGGCGTCTGTGGCTTTCCCTCTGCAGGCGTTCACGAAGTGGCCTTTTTTTCTGCAGCCGGAGCAGGTCGCGTTCCTTGCAGGGCAGCGCGCCCTTTGATGTCTCGCCTGGCCACAGAAATAGCAGCTGGCGGCCCGATCGCGGGGCTCCGCTGCCGCAGCAGGTCCCGGGGGTGGCGGTCCCGATCGATTCCGGGACACCAATGCCGTAGTAGGTCCCAGGGGCAGCGGTGCGAGGGGTATTGCGGCCGGAGTCGGGCCCGAGTCCCACGGTCGCGCAGCACTGTACCCGGAGTACGCCTCGAGGTCCCGATGGGCCACTTCCAGGGAGCGAGCGAGGGCTGTAGCTGCTTTCAAGTCGAGGTCCTTTGATTCAAGCAGTCTTTGCCGTGAGTAGTCGGACTGAAGGCCTTTCACGAAGGCATCGCGGATATTTCCTTCAGCATGTTGTGCAGCCGATACAGCTTTAAAGTCACAGTCCCTGCCGAGTGTTTGTAGCGCCCGTAAAAATTCATCTACAGACTCTCCTGGCTGTTGCGAGCGGGATCTTAGGAGATGTCTGGCATACATTGAATTTACTGGGCTCCGGTACTGCTCTTTTAGCAGGTCGAGGGCCTCCTCGTATGTAGTAAGGTCCCGGATGAGTGCAAATACTTTAGGGCTCACCTGGGCGGTCAGAACTCTTAGTTTGTCGGCTTCCGATGGCACGCCGGAGGCTACCAGGTAGGATTCAAAGCAGCTCAGCCAGTGATCGAAGTCGAGGGCTGAATTCGCTGCCTGTGGATTTAGATCCAGGTACAGCGGTCGGAGGGCTCGCAGCCAAGTCGGCTGCTGGGGCTGGTCAGTCATTTCAAAATTTAGCCAATAAAATTGATATACCTATCAATTCATTGCATGAAAAGCGACGAGTTAAGATAGTAACTATAGGTTTTTATTGGCTAAATAACAGAGCCCACCCTCGTGGGTGATCGGTTCCAGCAAGGAAGAATACTAGCCAAGCAATCACCTTTATACCTGGGCAAGCAGGCGGAGCCATGGGCGGAGTCAGCTGAGGTATGCCTAGGTATAACAGCGTGCGAGGCAAGAGGTAACCTTGTGTAGTGATAACAACAGTGTAAACAATAACAGTGGTTTACCACAAAGCCCCATCCCCTGGACTCTCACTGTATAGAATCCCAGTGGACCTAGTCCCATCCCCTGGACTCTCACTGTATAGAATCCCAGTGGACCAAGCCCCATCCCCTGGACTCTCACTGTATAGAATCCCAGTGGACCAAGCCCCATCCCCTGGACTCTCACTGTATAGAATCCCAGTGGACCAAGCCCCATCCCCTGGTCTCCCACTGTATAGAATCCCAGTGGACCAAGCCCCATCCCCTGGACTCTCACTGTATAGAATCCCAGTGGACCAAGCCCCATCCCCTGGTCTCCCACTGTATAGAATCCCAGTGGACCAAGCCCCATCCCCTGGACTCTCACTGTATAGAATCCCAGTGGACCAAGCCCCATCCCCTGGTCTCCCACTGTATAGAATCCCAGTGGACCAAGCCCCATCCCCTGGTCTCCCACTGTATAGAATCTCAGTTTACTCCTGTTGTGCAAAGTTTCTGACCAGTGTACAAAATGGTCTTCAGTTATCTGGTTGTTGCTCATTTTACTGAATCTAGTCAAACTTGCTGCCAACTTTCATCTGGAGACGGAGAAATACCATTGCTTCT
Source organism: Somniosus microcephalus (assembly GCF_052327205.1). NCBI lineage: Eukaryota > Metazoa > Chordata > Chondrichthyes > Squaliformes > Somniosidae > Somniosus > Somniosus microcephalus. The sequence goes on along the minus strand of NC_141012.1, from coordinate 41,009,998 downwards.
CTGTAAGATGTTTATGTTGCATGTTCTAGTTTTGTTTGCATTGAGCAACTAGGTGACTGGCTCAGCAGGATGTGGGGCAGAGCTTTGTCAGTGGGCTTCTATATCCAAGAAATCCTCATATAACAAACAGGCCTCTGTTATCTTCACAGATGCACAACTCGTTTTTTTGTGTGGGCAGGCTATTCAAGTGTAGTAGGTATCATACCCGAGCCCAATCCACCTACCCCAAATGTCCAC